>NC_140799.1:2689901-4002352 GCF_037176805.1 Vigna unguiculata | reverse complement strand
TTTTATATACCAACTTTTGAAAAATTCATGCATGAAGTTGAAATTTTGCTATGAAAAAAAAAGTGATTTTCACTTTGTATTGATCTCAATTGTCTGATGTGTGCAAACTTCGTTGCAGACAAATTATCTTACAGGAATCTTTTGTCCAAGTCAAAAACAAAATGTTCCAAAAATTTTATTTATTTATTTATTCATTTTTCAGTGGACACTAATGATTCCCACTAAACACGCCATATGATATGATCACTTATATACCATGTTTAGTACTGTTTAAATTTAAGAAATTGTTATTTTATTAATAACAAATAAATATAAATAATTTATTTGAGCACTTTCAATAAAAAAACATCAAAGACCTCTGTCGCATGATTACACATTAATCGAAAGAATTTTTTTTTTTATACATTATCAGTATAAAAAAAAAAACCCTTATTACTATATTTGAAATGGGTGCTGATATGATTTTAAATTTATTTTGTTACGTGACTGAGAAAAATAAGGATATACTAAAATGTATTTTAAGTAAATTATACATTTTAATCACCAAAACAAAACAAACATGTTGAAAAAAATCCAATAAATAAGTATATATATATATATATATATATATATATATATATAATAAAATTATAATACATACATGCAAAATCTTATTTTACAATTATAAAATTGAGTTAAATTTAAATTTTATTCTTAAAAGTTTATAAATTGTTGAAGTATTTGTAATTTGATTTTTTTTAGTCAAATTCTTTGTTCTATTTTTTATTTGGAAAGATAATGCAGTCTCATATCTGATTAAACATCCTTATTAGAAGTCATTAAAGAAGAATAAAAAGTTAAAAGGTAATAATATAACAGATAAAGTCACATAGATGTTTGATAAAATAAGTTGTGTATCATCATCTTCTGTCTCAATTAAAGGTATTATTATTTAATCTAAAAAGAAGTTGACAGATTCATAATTAAAAAGAAAAAAAAAACCATTAAAGATGATTAATAAGTATGGAATATTGAAAAATGAATGAACAATAGAACAATCTTAGTTGGATATGTTAGCATAATTAGAAAGAAAAAAAAATCCTATTAAGATAATTAATTAATTTATAAGTATTGAATATAGAAAAATGAATGAATTATATACAGAGCATATATTATAGTCGGATAAGTTATGCATATATAATGAAAGTATTGTGTAATTGTTTTAAATGGGTTAAATATGTTATTAGTCCTTAACTTTTAGTAAATTTTGGAATTAGTTTATTTTAAAATTTTGAATTGATTTAGTCATTCATTTTTTGAAATACGTAAATTTAGTTATTTTAATAAAATTTTGTTAAGTTTATTTGACATTTCAAGCACGTCTCATAATAGTATTTGACTTAATATTAAAACAAAAATATGTCAAACAATATAAACAATTCAAATACAATCTTAAAATGCTTACTAAATCCACATAAGGACTAAATTAGTCTAAAGTTTCGAAATAAACTAATTTCAAAATTTACTAAAAATTAAGACACCAAAAACATATTTAACACCTCGAAAAAAAAGAAAAAAAAAAAGACAGCAAAGTGAAACAATGCCAACCAAGGTCCAACCTTAATGATAGAACATAGGTCATATGGGGTTGTTGGAGAACCCCACAGTGTCACTCACTTTCCCTGAAATTATGATAAGAAAGGTGTGAGCTTTAAGAGTGAGAGAGAGAGAGAACCCAGTATTGTTCTTCCTCCCTGGTGAATTTCCATGGAAGATTTGAACTACAACACATCAAGATCAAGGTCTCTTTCCTATCCACAAGCTGAAACGGTTTCAAACAAGAAGGAGTTGAAGATGAAGAAAGGAAAAAGCATGTCAAGGACCTCCATTTCCAAACCTTGGAGCCTTTCTGATCCTGAGTTTCAGAGGAAGAAGAGGGTTGCAACCTACAAAATGTACTCTGTGGAAGGGAAAGTGAAAGGCTCTTTCAGCAAGAGCTTTAGGTGGCTCAAAGATAGGTACTGGCAAGTGGTTTATGGATGCTGCTGATTCATTATCATCACTTGTTTCTTCTATTTTCTGTTATCTGAGTTTTCTGTTCATCATTTACCAGAATTATGGGTTATTTATCATTATTCATCACATTAATCAGGCTTCAGTTTGTTTATAATTAAAGTTCATGTTAATTATTACCTTCTTTTTCATTCAGTCATCTTCTCTATTCTTGTTTTTCATTTCTTTAATACCAGTCTAATGGATTCATAAAGTGTTCTGTTGTTAAATTCATGAAGTGTTCTTGAATACCAGTTTAACACACACATACATACATATATATATATATATATATATATATATATATATATATATATATATATATATATATATATATATATATATATATATCGTCTAATCCTTTTACTTTATTAAATTACAAACACTGTTTTAAGAATTTGTTCATAGCTTAATATAAGAACACACAGGACCTGTACTATAATTCAAGGACATGTTTCTGTAACATTGATTCAAAATTAAAAATGAAGTTTGGTGTTTATCTGGATCGTATGTGATTAGCCGAATTACATGATATCTAGCAAGAACATTGTTTGTTTTATTTGCTTCTAACATGTGGTGCAGAAAAAAATGAACAGTTTATAGTCAACATTGAACTGTTGACCACTGCTTTCAGATCTCTCATTGTTCTAGCCTCTAATATGAAAAGAAGAAGATATGTTTAGAAAATTTCTAACATGATAGTTTATTTGAGTATAGGTTTAATTCGTATTAATAGTTAATAAAATTAAATATGTATTTAGTATTTAGTAATTATCATGTGCTTATTACAAAAATTTAATGTTACTTTTAATGAAATGATTAAAGATCGTAAATTAATAAAAAAAAAATTCAAATACATATTTAATTATTATTGAAATTCAAATAAAATTAACAAAATTAAAATCATTGTACTGATATTTTAATTTTTTTTATTATACTTAAAAATTATATATATATATATATATATATATATATATATATCACCAATTTCATATTTCTAACCATTTCAAACTTTTATGGTGAAAAAAAAATCGTTTGTAATTGTCCTTTTTCACGAAATTTAGTTTTGTTGAGTGGACAAATTAGTTCTCAAATTTTATATTAAAAGATATATGAATTTAATATTTTTTTCAAATTTACAATAATTAAAAATTATTGTTAATAATATAATTGAAATAAAAAAATAAATCATATTTTCATTTGCAACCACATCCGAGTACTTTTTAGCCACTTGGTATAATGAAAACAATTATCAGAACTTAACCTATACGGACATGGATTTTTTTTCGAAAGTAGCACAGGTTTTTTTTTTTTTTTTTTATATATATATATATATTTTCCATATAGTATACTGTGTCTTCTTTTATATGACTAGCATGGTTTTTAAATAGGCCAGAATTCGATTTTTAGGGTCAAATTCTAACCTTTATTTTTTCATAAATTGATTTTAAAACTAGTCAGAATTCGGTTGCTGAGTAATCGAATTCTGAGCTGATTTTTTTTAGCTTTCGTTATTTTAAAATAGAAGGAAAAAAGAAAAAAATTATTATTTTTTGTTTAGTTTTAATTATTTATAAGAGAATGAAAAAAGGTTAAATGTAAGAATTATAATAAGTTAATTTAATAATTGTTAATGTATTAATTGATAATGTATTAGTTGATTTAACTTTTTGAAATAATTAAATATCAAAAAATGTATCATTATATTTTTAAATAAATTAAGTTTCTTATTATTTGATATGTAATTTATAGATTATTAAAAATTGTATTTTGAAAATGAAAGAATAAATAATTGATTGAAAAATTGTTGTTAAAGGAAAGGATATTTAATTGGAATTATTGGCTTAAATAAGCATTGTATAATTTTGTTTATTGTTGTATAAATTGTAGAATTCAATTATTTTTAAAAATAAAATAAAAAATAATAATTTGACGTCAATTATATCAATTATTGGATACATCCAAATTTAGACATCCATTTATGTAATTTTTCAGTTTCATTTTAATTTGAATTATATCAACTATGTTAGATATAACGAGTTTCATTCACTAAATATATTTTCTATTCACTTAAACTTCTTCAATTTCATTACTACATATTCTTTAATATTCTTTAAAGCTGCAAATATATTACAAAAAAATAAACCAAACACAAAGAATTTAATAAAAAGTATATATATATATATATATATATATATATATATATATATTTCAATTAATTACTTAAAAGGAAAAATATATATAAAACATATTTTCTTTTATGAATTATATTGATCATTCTTATACATTTTTCAATTCTTAATTTTTATTCCCGTATGATAAATCAAAATAATAATAATTATTTAAAACAAAATTAATTATTTAAAACTTCACACAATAAATTTTAACATCAAATTTTAACTATAAGTCATCAATGCCTAATTAATAAACCTTTAACAACAAAATAATAATTAAATTAATTTATTTCACAAAGTAATTATGCATTTTACAATATTACTAAATTAACTTAGTATAATTTTTATATATAATATTTTTTTTCTTTTATCCTTCTATTATTAAAAATAATAATAAGAAAACCCAAATCAGAATTCGATTTCCCGAAAATAAAATTCAGACTAATTTGAAAGATAATTTATACAAAAATAAATGTCAGAATTCTGACTTATTTTAAAAATCATGCTAATCATGCTAATCATGTAAATAAAAGTTACATTTATGTAAAATAAAATATTGTTTGTTTGTAATATTATTTTAAGTTGTAGGGGTCATTAGTGTCAGGTCTTTCGAGAGAAAATCACCAAAGAGATAAATACTAATGAAACTGATCTCAACCCACACATAAAAGATTGACACCACTTTTAATCCAAAACCTTTAAGACAATGAATTTATGGATTTTCATCCTTATATGATGCTCAATTTTCTCATTTTTACTCAATTTGGAACTTAGACTCACATTTGGAATTCCAACAATTAACAAATTGATAGTATTTATTTCTCAACAACCTCTTGTGATTCTCTTATGTTCATTCTATAAAAGTATTATCTCTTTGATATTAGATGCCCAAGTATTATCTCTTTGATATTAGAAAGAAGTTACAATATAGGTTTAATCACACGGAAGGTCCCTGTTTTCGTTACAAAATTTCAATTGGGTCCTCAACTTCAAAGTTATCTCAATTGGGTCCTATTTTTTTAAAATTTGTTCCAATTTGGTCCTTTGTGTTAGGGCATTATTGACGACGTTAAGTGTGTGCTACGTGTCAGCTCATGTTTTTTTTTTAATTTTTTTAATTTTTAATTTTAATTTTTTACTTTTTTTCTTGAAAAAATAGTTGACATGTGTCAAATTAGGATTTTGTCACGTGTCAGCTTGTGATTTTTCTAATATTTTTTAAATGTTTATAATTTTTAAATTAAAAAAAAACTACCACGTGTCAAAATATGATTCTGTCACGTGTCAATTATTTATGTGAAGAATATCGATTTGGTCCCTATATTTGTTATTTTGTCTCAATTTAATTATAATCTCTTTTTAAACTGAAGTAATTTCAAATCTTCCAAATTCAGACCAAATTTAACTTTTATATCAATATTATAATGATATTTTTATTATAATAGATATTTTTTAAATTCAAATGTAAGTTGTTTAGAAATTATTAAAACAATTTTTTTAAATAAAGTTCAATGCAAAATGTAAATTTAAATAAAATTAATTTGGTTAAAAATATTTATTATAATAAAAATATCATTATAATATTTATATAAAAGTTAAATTTGGTCTCAATTTGGAAGAGATGAAATTACTTCAGTTTAAAAAGAGATTATGATTAAATTGAGACAAAATAACAAACACAGGAATCAAATCGAGATTTTTGACAAATAATTGACATGTGACAGAATCATATTTTGACACGTGACAATTTTTTTAAATTTAAAAGTTAAAAAATTACAAGCTGACACATGACAAAATCGTAATTGACCCGTGTCAATTGTTTTTTCAAGAAAAAAAAAGTAAAAAAAAAAAAAAAAATCACGAGCTGACACGTGGTACATAGTTAACGTCATCAATAATACCCTAACGGAAAGGACCAAATTAGAACAAATTTTAAAAAAATAGGACATAATTGAGATAATTTTAAAGTTGAGGACCTAATTGAGATTTTGTAACGAAAACAAAGACCTTTCGTGTGATTAAACCTTACAATATATTGCATCATTGCATCAAACCTAAGTAGTTCATCTTACTACTATTCAATTAAAATGTATAAATGATATTATATTATTTCTATTTAACTTGTAGTACTTATCTTAATTGAAAAGTTATAAGTGTAGATATTATGGGATAAGACACATGTATACAATCATATTCAGAAGTGTTATTGACTCATCAAATGAGATCATATACAATTAACTCAAATATATTAAATATCTAGATGTAAATTTTATATTAAATATTTTATTATGTAGATTTTCAATGATCCTTCTCCAATAAAAGATGAAGTAAAAAAAAGGTTCAAAAGGAATGAACATCATTTCTTTTAAGTACCTAGTGTAATGATCATGTTAGGACATTAGCATTTTTAAAGTTAATAATTTTGTATATAGTATAACATTTTAAATGATCATGTATGGTAATAAATCATTAAGATTTTATTTGAAATTTTGAGTTCATAAACTATGATTACTATACAAGGATTTATTATGTGATTAGGGAAATGAATAATCAAGAAATTAAAAAATATATACTTTCTATGAGCGTCATAACATTAAATATCATAACAAATATCATATTCTATGATGGTTAAAACTTTAAGCATATTAAAATTTTTTACTTTGTATGACACATCTAATATGAAGTATCATATAAATAATACATTATATAACATAAAAACTCTAATCATTATAAAAAGTCAATTTTTTATGATAGTTGTATAAATGTTATAAAAATTTTAAAGAATTTATATCACTTGTAACTATGGCAGTTAAAAAATCGACATAATAAGTATATTTTAAATGTAAAAAGAAACTATTTGTTACATCGGTCACTACAACAAAAATCACTTTAGACAACGACATAAAATTATGATATAAATTATAAAAACCGTGGTTTAAAGATTAGACCAAAATTTTTTAGACGTGGTATAGGTGAGTGTAGCTATAGATAATAGACAACGGTTTTTAGTATGACAATATTTTTAAAACCGTTGCTTAAAATTCTCACAATAGACAATAATTTTACATGTTGATTTTATACCTTACCTATGTTTTTAAACCACATTTTTACTAGTTTTGCCCACACAGTTTAAAGCAACAATTATATAATCACGGACTTTCATGATATTTATACATCATTTATAAAAATGAAATGTTGTTTATTATACGTTTAGGCTACATTTATTCAGCCGTTATCTATTTTAATGTGGTATAAACTATAAATTGTTATAGTGGGTGTAATTCATTAATTTTTTAAAAACAAAAGTGTGAAATCAACAAAGTCACATAACTCAAATCAAATACTTCAGTCAACTATTAAAATAAACCTACACAATAGTTTTGGATATTGAAAAAGTTATAATTATCTCCGACGAAAATTCGTTAGTGATATTCAAAATTTGTAAATAAAAAAGTTAGTTATTTTTGAAAAAAAAAATGTAGGCAAAAGTCTTGTAAATAATATTTAATTACGGATTATGAAATCTACGAATAAGTTATGCAACATAAGTTATTCATAATTAATATGTATATATATATATACATATATATATATATATATTATATATATATATATATATGTATATATATTACATATATATATATATATATATATATATATATATATATATATATATATATATATATATATATATATTACATAGATCAGTACGTATGAATTTGATTTAGATGTAATTGTTCATAGATAAACATATGTTTCGTTTAACTATATTCTCTAGTCTTGAGTAGTAAAGTTTGTAGTTATTGAAAACAAAAATTATATAGAAATCACACTAGGGTCATATTATATATATTATTCTAATATTTTGAAAAAGAGTTAACTCTTAATTTTTTCCACAGGCTAATTATAGTCTAGTTAGAAAAGATCCTCAATTCACCAAAAAAATAATGCTTTACCCACATTTACTTTCTTTTTCATATTTTTTTTTCACCCCATTCTTCTTCTTCTTAATTTTCGCTGTATTCTTAGCATTTTCTATTTTTTTTTTCATTTTCCTAGTTCCACCCCCCAATAAGAAAATACAGTAAATTATAACAATCATTTCTGAGATTTCACAACATTATGCAAATTCTTTACTTTTCAAACAATTAAAATGATTAATGTAATGTTTAAGGAGTATGACAATAATTTTTCATAATAAAAAGATCTGAATAAGAAACTAAAATCATATAATTTTATAAAACAGGAAATAATGATCATAATTTATTAAAAACAAATTAAGATAAATGGATGGGACCACTCCTCACCACCAACCTGATCGTTTATAATTATTTTGTAGTGTTTCATTTTAAAAGTTTATTAATTTTTAATTCTCAAATTTCCATGAATGGTTGTTAAGGTATCTATAAAAATATATGTCATTACTTATTAACTAGACTTACACTTTATACTATAAGATGGCTTAAATTTTACCAATTTTATTCAACAGAGATAAATATGATAAAAAGAAATTGTGATTTAACGAGCAACACAAAATTGGGAAAAAGTTATTATTTTTTAATTTCATCTTCTATATATTAAGCTTATCAAATCCAATCCAACCACTAATAGATATATTAAATAATATTAACAAGAAATAGTGTAATTGGTAGCTTAGGTTACAGAACAAATTGAAACTTGAAGTGGATAGTAACAGTCCAACAGATCGCGAAGGAGTTAGCAACAGTGCAACAAAGAGGAAGGAAAGTTGAAAGATTTTTACACAGTGGCATGTGGGAATCTATTCTATTGACGGTGGCTGCCACCGCCGGCAACAACATTGGAAAGATCCTTCAGAAGAAGGGCACTATCATTCTTCCTCCTCTTTCTTTCAAACTCAAGGCATGTCTAAAGTTCCATTTTTTGTGTGTTTTAAATTGGTATGATTTGGTTTCTCTAAAAGATCTCACCTTTTTTTGAATAAATTGCCATTTGAAGCATGTGGGTGTCTTTGAATTTTTGAAATTGTTGTTAGTTTCTATTGCTGCGTTTATTTGCTGTCGGTGTAAAATTTAACATTTTCCATCAATGTGTATGATTGAATGGTAATGGATGGATACCAAGATTACCTTCTTTGTCCTTTTTTCATTTAAGATTATGTGGGCTTGTGGTGAACGTTTGGTTATTGGTTCCTTTGTGTTTGCAGGTCATAAGGTCTTATGCTTCAAACAGAACCTGGGTGATAGGTTTTCTAGTGGATATATTTGGGGCATTATTGATGTTAAGGGCATTGTCTTTGGCTCCAGTAAGTGGTGAAGGAAAAAAATTGACACTCAATTTGAAGGGCTTTTTGTAATCCTCTCATCTAGTGTTTTGCTTAGGTTTTTGGCAATGTTGTGGTGATTTTCTTATGTTAAATATGTTATAGGTCTCTGTAATCCAACCAGTTTCTGGCTGTGGACTAGCAATTCTATCAATTTTTTCCCATTTTTATCTCAAGGAAGTTATGAATGCTGTTGATTGGGTTGGCATTACATTGGCAGGTTTTGGCACAATAGGTAAAGTAAGTTTATATTTACCATAGAGCATTTTGTTTATTGTTTACCTTAATCTGCTTCATTTGAACTCCATGAAAAGCAAGGTTGATGGGAGGGGAAGGGGATAACTTTGCAATAAAAGGGTGGACTGAAATCAGGAAAACAAATTATAACTTTTTTATAGTTCATTCTGTTCATTTTGATTGAGAGATGATTTTTTTAGCTGTTGGGGTAGTTCAGAATTCAGATCTACATAGAATAAAGTGTTTGCTGTACGATTTATTTGTGTGAACTATTGTATTAAACTCCTGTGTCTTGTGCACCTGAGCAATGGACTGAAAATTTCTGGAGTTTTCCTCCTTCTTATTACATGGCTGCTCAGAAATCTAAGTTTGTGTTGCAGGGTCATTGTGTTAATGTGTTTTTGTTTTTATGCGATACTAATTGGTTAAATGTTTTGCGCTTTTCTATGTTTAGGAGTTGGTGCTGGAGGTGAGAAGCATGAGGTGGTTGCTCTATCTATTTTTCGCATACCAGCGTTGGCATTTGTTGTTTTCATCTTGTTTGTAGGTACCTTGTCTTATGAATCAACTTATTTTATAGTCAAGTGCCTTTGTGATCACAGATATTTAGCATTCATATATCACTTGATTTTGATATAGTAACAATGTTGTGAGGAAATACTTGAAATCACTGTGAAAGAAGCATAGTGGTATTCTAGTATTAATTGGAAGCCTATGTATGGTGTGGATGCCAAACATACATTTCGCCTTGAGTCTAATGTGTATAAATGCCAAGTATCATGCTTAATAAGACGCATATAATCCATGCATGAACTTGTATATATTTCTAAAAATCACAATTCTTATTTGTATGAGAAAAATGTCATCTGATTACTTGATAAACTGTTTTTTACCACTTATTTTCACGAGATGTTATTTTCCTCTCTATCTGGTGCATCTATGCTGAATTCTGATGCCGTCCTTAATGGATAATGTTATATATGTCTTTGAAGTAAAATTGCTATTTGATTGTGAGGTAATCAAATTTTCATAGTCATTTTCAGTAGAAGTTACTCTTTTGTTCTTGAAATCTATGCATGTTATAGTCACCAACTTCCTTGCTAAGTCAATACAATGTGAGTGCATTTTGCTGATATAGAATTTTTAGAAGACTATTTTTTACACTGCAATTTATTAATGGTTTGCATATGATTTAATGATTTATCTGTATGAGATTATGAGTTCACCAATCACCTGTGCAATCAAGTGGTATTACTGCCTTCGAGACATTGTTTTTAATTTAATTGTTAGAAAAAGTTGTGCAGATACTGCTTAATGGATGGGTTCGAATATGCAAGAGTCAACGAAGAGAACAAGAAATGGTATTCATGATTTATCCATGTTGAAAAGCCTTTAGATTTACCTATTTATTTTCATCTAAAACACCAACGAATGGTGGTTTATGAGCCATGTTGTTTTGTGCTCTTTTATCACTTGACATTTTTAAGTTATACAGATGGAATATGATGTCGTTGAGGAAATCATCTATGGCTTGGAATCTGGTATTTTGTTTGGGTACTTTTGTTTCCTTATTCACTCTTTTTTGTGTATTCCATTCATTTTCAGATACTTCTCCCCTTTTCTTCTACATCAACTGCTTAAGACCAGGATGACTTCTGACAATTGAATTAACAGTTGTGTGATGCAAACAATTAAGCGTTACATGGTTTGGAGTTTAGTATTATTATTTTTGTGTGTCTTGGTAGTTTCATTTTTGGGATAAAAAAATGTTTTTTGGAGAGAAAAGTGAGGAACGCAGTTAGAAGGATAATATATATGTGTTATGAAGGGATTGATAACATCCAACACTTTTGTGCTTTGACATTTTGTTGGAGATTTTACATCGACTAAAGATCAGACCAAATAACAAGATATAAGTAGATGCAATTATCACCTTATAGGCCAATTTTGTAAGGTTAAGTTGAGCTTAAAGTATATTTATTAAGATGGTATTAGAGCCTATCTTAGTGAGGTTTGTGCGGCTTATCGTACCACCTGCTATCGAGTCATCATCAAACCACCCATTAATATTTAATCTCATGCTTGAGATGTCTAGTCTTTGGCGTTAGCGGGTGTGTTAGAAATCCCATATCAACTAGAGATGAGGCCAAGTGACAATATATAAGAAAGATGAGTTTGGTTTAAAATCTATTTCCTATTAAGTTCCACATCTTATTTTGAACTAAACCTAACTTTTTATCGTTAAAAACTTGAAATTATGGCTAAACTCAAGCTTAATTAGAAATTTAGATTTATTGAACACTATTGCTATTTGCATGACAGATAACAGAACATTTACATAACTCTTACATTTGTTTACACCTAAATGCAGGATGTCATCTGTAATATCAAAGATGGGATTTCTATTCCTTGATCAAGGTTTTCCCAAGCTGTTGGCTCCTTTGTGCATCCTGATCAGTGTCTGTTGTAGTGGCACAGGCTTTTACTATCAGGTATTCTGAAGAGCACTTTTATATACTACTATCACAAGAACCGTTACACCCTTGAGGCATGCCATGGAGGGAAATTAACCTGTTTCGAACCACTGAGGAGCTTATCCAAGCCAAGTTCTACAGTGCCAATTTCAGAGATGATAAACTCTTTAAATAATCACTATCTTCCCTTCTCCTGCAGACACGAGGTCTAAAGCATGGGAGGGGAGGGCTATTGTAGTTTCTACATGTGCAGCTGTGGCATCAATTTTGACTGGTGTACTTGCTGGGATGTTTGCTTTGGGTGAGCGACTTCCTTCAGAACCGAAAGCTCGCCTCGCACTTCTTCTTGGATGGTAATATAAGATGTTATGCCTTGTGTTTTATTGGTTACTTTTTTCTTTCAGAACAAAGGAAAAGGCAAATGAAAATGCATACCTTCCATTTTTTCTCTATACACAATAAATATGCATGCTAATCAAAGGAAAGAGAACTCAGGAGTACCTGAGTATTCATGCTTTTGGAATGGTATGCAAGTTGATCTTTTAGGTTGAAAAAGTCCATAATATTCATGCTTTTGGAGTATTATGAGATTCAATGACTAGATATAAGGACTAAGTCTCTTTAACTACAACAATGTTAGGATCCAATTGCAAGGTATAAGTCCTGCATTGGGAGTATGGGATTCTGAGGTGGGATTTATGCCTTCCGACAGCTACAACTAGCTTTTGTTGTGATTCTCTAATGGTTCTTATCAATTTCCTCCTCATTTCATAAAACAAGAATGAAACTGGGGTTCTCATCTTTGTTGATGTTACCAATGGATTTGAAACTATTTTAAGACTCTAATATCTAGTAATTCATGTTTCTCAAACAAAAATGAAAATATTCATGTTCTTATACATATGGAAACACTGTGCTGCAGGCTACTTATTATTGTGGGTGTGATTTTACTTGTTGGTTCAACACGGCTAGTGAGATTTCTTTCATGTTCTTCGAGACAAAGAAGAAGCAATGTGGATAAGAATTTTGGCCTTAGAAGAACCACTTCTTCCCGGGTTAGGGAACCAAGTCCAAGTGCTATCATTCAAGCAGCAACATTAAATCATTTACTATCATCATCTTCCAAAGAAAAAGCTTGAGATGACATGTGCTGGGTCATGTTCCTTCATCCTTAGCAGAATGTCTGAGCATTAAGTTCCTTTCTAATCTGATTGACACGGGCAGGGTGTGTTGTACGAGTACAGTGGCTGCTTCATCAGAGGATATTTTAGTGTGATCATTCATTTACGATTCCCACATTATGGATGAAATATGTGTTAACTTCTGAGGCCACCTTGTAGAAACTTTTCATGAACTTCCATTAATTTTTTTTCTTTTGTTTTCAAGGATTGTATACGACAGTGATGTGGATAGCATACCAAGTTGGGAGTACATAATTTGTTTTATTTGCATTGAAACATATTTTGATGAAGAAAAGTTTATTCTTGTGTTTTTTGAAATTATAAAATTTGTATCTTTATCAATAAATGTTGTAACAAAATTACATGATGTATTTTTCAATATATGTTTATCAATAGGAGAATGTGTTGCTGTTACTTCTACTTGTTAGAATAGTCTGATGGAAAGAATTTATTCTAACAAATTACTTCCAAACAACTGTTCATATAGGTAAATTTAAGGAGTGAAAGTTCTGATTTCCAACATGTGATAATTCATCTAGATGTTGTTGTATCTCATGATTTGTTGACTACAAAATTGAACAACTAAGAAAAGAGGAAAACATTTTCATAAAACAAGTCTGTATTTTTTTTTTTTTGGAAACTTTTTGGAAACATTGCACATGTCTAAATTATAGGGTTAACGAAAGCATAAGTGGAAAAAGGTGCTCCTTTAGGAAGTAACAGCTTTCTCCACTGAATTTTGTGCTTTAGCCAAAACAATTGGCCCACCATGACAAGCACAAAGAAGAGGAAACACAGTAAGTTCAGTAATGCAATAGTCAGAAACACCATTTATATTTTATCAATCTAAACTGTTTTTCTGGATAGATTTTTTAACAATCTAAACTTGTACATTGAAATCTTTGCTCCAAAGATATAAGTTTAGTTAAACCAAAATTATGCGATAGTTATCCTAGCAGCATCCTTTTAGCATTTTAATAGGTCGAAATTTGAAGACTTTTCTGCCCAGAAAGAGAAGAAAATGAACTAGAGGTGGTTTTTTCTTTTAAAAGAAAAGAAACTATAATGGTTGCCTGTTCAGGAAATAAATGACCCTAGTTTCTTCTATGGTACCATAGAAAATGTCAATTATGAAGTACAGTCTTGAGGTTTCACAAAAAGTGTAGATTGTCCATGATTCATCTACATTGTCAAATTTTGGCACTGCATAGTGGAGCCTCATGCTAGCCCATAAAATAGCCATCATCTATTTGCAATTTCAATGCACTTTTACCCTTTAAACAGTGTTATGTAACAAGCAAATATGACTTTCTCACAGTGACTCAATTGACCATTAAATGAAATGATGCACAGTAACAAAAAACACACGGCCCCATCCACAGGAGCCCTTTTATACATTTCAAGTAATGAAGAGTTGCATCAAAAACGTTTTCTGAAATGTCTTCAACCAATCAAAGATTCATTTTGTATTCTCCTGTCCTGCATAATTACCCAATTGCCTTGTCTTCCAGCTCTCATGAGGGGCTACATGTTCATGGGAAGGAGAATATTGCTGCAAAAAAGTGAATTTAGCATTATCAACATGGTAACAGTAGTCTACCAGTCTAAACATTTCGTTCACACAAAATAGGCCAAAAATAAGAAAGAAAGAAAGAATGCAGCACTTCAAAACCAATGTTACATAGAAGCTATTTTTAAGAGTTTGAAAGTTGCAATATGGCCAGAGAGGATACTTATACTATATATGGTTACAAGTAGATTGAAAACAGAAAAATCCAATTTGTCAATGATCACATAGCCAAATGCCTTGAAAGTGATGAAAATATGGAACAAAATATGAGCTCCAATCTATTTTCCGACCAAAGTCAGGAAAGATAGAAAGTTAAAGCTTCTATGTCAATGGTCTATTTTAGGCATCCAATGGCAACTCTTTAGCTGATTATTTTACAACAGCCTTAGCAGAACTCCAATACTGTACCATCAAACATGTTTATTAATTTTTCTCACGAGTTTAGTATATCAATATACCATTCATCAGTTTGCAATATGAATGCATTTTTTGTACTACACATTTACTGATGTTTTCTTTCACATGTTAAGGTACAGTTAGGCCTAGACCTCCAATTTCATCATAAGTTCTTTGGCTGATGAAGCTGCAACGAGAATATCCCGAGCACCACGCTTAATGAAGCCTTCTTCAACACCATTGTCAAATAATGCAAGCAACGAGTCGTAGTAGCCATCAACATTCAGTACACCAACCTGTGCAGGATGGTACTGAGTTAACATATGATTATATTAGTATGCCAAAGATTTTATACTATTCAGGTTACCGGTTTTTTATGTATTCCAAGTTGAGCCCAGGTTATCATCTCCAACAGCTCTTCCATTGTTCCATATCCTCCTAATTATAAGTCAAGGAGAGATATAAGAAAGAAACAGTAACTACTATGCATTCAGTACATAAATCCAGTACACCAAAATAGTAGATTTCAGTATATAAAGGAACATCCTTAGTAATATGAATAATATGAAATCATCAATTTTTTAAAAACTATTTGAAAGCTGTTCTTGTAACTACCAGGTAGAGCGATAAATGCATCAGCTTCTTGAGCCATTGCAGCTTTACGCTCATGCATATCTGAAACAATTCTCACTTCACCAACTGGTTTACCAGATATCTGTCAAAATAGCCAATTACAACTTACAACTAAGTCATTATACAAAGTAAAAGAAGTGAAGAGCTATTAATGGCTTATTTGTATATAAGCTAGAACTGCTTTTAAGAGCTTCTCAACAAGAAATATAGGATTTTTTTTTTTTTTCAGCAGAGAAGCTCTCTGAAAACCATTCTAAGTTTGTGACCAAACAGACTCTAAGAAAAGTTATCTTAGCACACAATAATAACCCATGACTCCAAAATACAAGAACTTTTTTCTAATTTCTTGACTCCACAGTTCAGATTAATTTTTCAAAAAGATGGACTCTTTGACTTCAAATCATCACATTAATCCCAAACATAAACCAATATCAAAAATGAAGCAGTTCATTTCCAATGCTCAATTTAACTGTACACATAAAAATAAAACAAGTAATCTGATCTGACACAGAATATTAAAGTTAACAGTTGAACAGGTAGTAGCACAAATACCTCAAGAGGCATGAGAGCTTTTGGAATAACCCTGTATATGTTGAGAGGGGGGAAATAAGGGAAAAGACAAATAAACAAAGAGTGAGACAAAATGATTAAACCAATAACAACAGGTTTGCATAATGAATGAATAGAGCATCCATGATAGACACTACAAAACAAAGTATGTTGCTTTAGCATACCCAAGAACATGACAGCCTCCATCATACATTCTCTGGGATATTAAGCCCATTAGCCCAACACTTCCCCCACCATACACCAAGTCAATGTTCCTCTTAACCTGTAATTCATTCCCCAGAATAAAACACAAAACACAGATAAAGACAAAAGTGAAGCTCTATTATTCCCTCCACATATTAGAAAACAAAAATACCAAGTTTTGAACATCACACTTTGTCATTATGTGACGCCCCAAAAAGTCAAGCACACTTAAAAAACCCCACAAAACTTTAAACCTTTTAATCAAAATTGAAGTTTTACTTCTGTAATTTATATTGACATGTACAGATTGTAAAAGTTTCAATGTTGATAGGCAAAAAAGTGCTGAGTTTTTCTTTAAGAAATGCATCAAAGTTTTATCTTTTAATGAAACCAATAATCCAGAGCAATAAATGTACCTGCAGAAGGTTGTTATCAAGAAAAAATCAGAGAAAGAAAGAAAAAAACATTTTCTGACAACTACGTACCCAAATGCCCTTTATGGCAAAAGATGAGTTTTTTATCACAAATAGAGAAAGGTAAGAAGAAAAAGCGAGTGTTGCAAGAGAAAGCTGACCAGTTCATTGGCCAGTTCAATGGTGGCGTCACTGAAAACTTGGCGGTTACCGGAGTTGCTGCCGCAGAAGACACAGAGCTTCTTGAACATGTTTTTGGGAAAACCTTGTTCCATTTCTTTCCGTGTTAGATTGAAGAATATGTTGGAGATGATGATAATGATTTTGTTTCAGGGGAAATCCAAGACCATTGGAATAACAATGAAGAAAGACAACAATTGTTTATAACAAAGAGCGATACAATAGTTTATATATATATATATATATATATATATATATATATATATATATATATATATATATATATATATACACTAGTGTAAACACAGGCGTTATCGCGCCTGTGTGTACGCATTTTTTGAATTATATTAATAATTGATGATATTGTAATGTTATTAATTTAATAAACAAAATAAAAGTATATTTATAAAAAATAAAATAAAATGTACGGAAAAAATAAGAGAAAAATAACTGTTGATGAATAGTAAGAGAAAAAAAGAAAAAGGAGATAAGTAAATAATTTTATAAAAACTTGTAAAAGTAACCGTTAATTTTTAAAAATTTAATAAATAATTAAATTATAAAGGGTAAAGTTGGAATTATGAAATGTGGACACAAAAGAGGGAATCCCCTTTATATATAGTTATATATATATATATATATATATATATATATATATTTTAAAGTAGTAAATATAGATAATTCGTTTAAATAATGATATATAAAAATTAAAATGAAAAGAATTAATTCTAGTGGCAATTAGTATAGGTAAGAGATTAGAATTTTTTTTAAGCTGAATAATCTTGCGATTGTTCAATGATGTGATGGATATTGTATTAGTATAAAATTTTAAAATTGATGGTTGGTGCTATTTAAAACCCATGGTATTTGTTTCATGATTTCAATAAAGTTACAATGTTTGTGGCCGCAATCTATATTATTTTTAAATAAATATGGTTTAGGTCTTGATAAATCATGGAATTTGTTTTTATTTCCTTATATATATTTTTAATTATTTTGTCGGTAGTAAATTCTTTACTTTTGTTTTTTATATTAATTTTTTTATGTGAAATATAATGTTTTAAATTACACTCTAGGATAAAAAACAAAATAAATAATTTATTATTAATGAAAAAGTTAAAATATATCAACGAAAAGTAAATTTTAATAGTTTATCATAGATAAAAAGATATATTGGATTTTTATTCTTTTATTGATTTTTTTAAATTTTTGTTCAATTAAAATTAACTTTAAATAATATTTTAAATATAATTATCACAGAAATTAACATTCTTATCGTAGAAGATAATTAATAATGTAAATTAAAAATCTATTAACATTTTTTTAATTATTCACACTTTTTTTCTTTGTTGAATTTGTTATATTTAAGTAATTTATTATAATTAATAATATTATTATTTTATATAAATTTTATAATATTTTATATATTAATTATTAATCATCTAACTATAATATGATGTTCATCGAGTTAAATTACTTCACAATCCAATGTGATCAATGTCGGAACTTAATTATGATATAGGAAAGTCACGACTTCTCCAAAAAATTTTAATTTTACTTTTTATATGTATATTTATTTATTTTAAAATTATATTTATATATTGTTATATTATTTATAGTAAATTTAAAATAATTTCTTATTATTTTATTTATATATTATTTATTTATATATCTTTATTGTTTAAAATATAAAATAAAAATTAATTTGATGGATATTAGTTAATAAAAGAGATTATAGTTTTGTCTCTGAGCATAAGATTCTTTCTCAGTAAATCATCAAGAAAGTGTGATGATCAGAATAAAAAAATAAATAAAAGATAAATCGACATACAGAGCTTGGAGAATAGAGATATTGAGAAACACATTATCACAATATCTCTCATTAATCAAGATTAGTATCCTATTATAATTTAAGTATGTTAGATTTATGATTCTCCTATCACAATGTTCCTTTCAAATTAGTATTAACTTTAATTATGATTTTGGTATTCTCTTATGAGATTAACACACTAATCATATTTTCTCTCAAATTAATATAACTTTAAATTATGAAATTCAAGGATTTTTGTGTTTTCTACTTCATATGATAAAATTTGTAAAAATTTTATGGATGTATCTTGAATTGGAAGATAAATTAGAATCCATTGAATTCAATGAATTAGAAAAATTAAAAATTGAAAAGTATGTGAATCACACTAACACAAAAAAGCCTTTTAACGTCCGAGATTTTTGACCTTTGACGTCTGCCCAAACACCGACGTCGTATCGGGAGACGTCAAAATAACGTCGGAAAAAAGAGCAGACGTCACTTGATGTCGGTCTTTTAATAGTCCGACGTTATCCAGACGTCAATTTTCGCGCTAAAATGAGGAAAAAACCTGAGCAGTTTAACGTCTGTCAAAGTCCGTCAGACGTTAAATAACGTCGGCCCTGGTACGGTCAGACGTTAAATAACGTCGGCCCTGGTACGGTCAGACGTTAAATAACGTCTGACGGGCTCTAACAGACGTTAAACTGCTCCATTTTTTTAAAAAAAAATTGACTATTTTTACAACATCCATACACCTGAAAATCAGAAAATTCCCAGAACAATTTCATAATACTTTCAGCACAATTCTGGAGTTACAGTTATATATAATAGAACTTAAGTTTCAACATATATTCTAAACTAATATAAATAACAACAACTAGGCATTGTCTTGGAATGATGAGACAAAGTTGCCAATGATACCTACCATCAATCACAAGTACTTAGCCAAAATAATTAATAATACTTCACAAAATATTATTAGCAAAAACACTTACGAATCAATGTATGGTGCAAAGTAGATCTCTCTATTTGACTCAACCATTCATGTTTGCAAATAAAGTTTGATTTGGTCAGGTGAGTTTCCCGAAGGTTGAATTGTTTGAGGTTCAATGAATCCATAGACGGAAGATCGACCTTGGTCCACAATGACTTTGTCCATGTACCTACAAGAAGATAGTTAGGTATAATATTAAAAGGTACCAATTCCTTGCTTTAATATGAAATACAATAAAAAAAATCTTACATGAACCATAGTTGTATGACTGAAATATTTAACATCTTGTCTCCTGTAATGATCTCTAGTGCATCATTCAGGTTTATGTACAATGGGACATGACAATGGAGGCCAAATACTCTTAACTCCCACTCTAGCTCTACCGGTCCTCTTTTCAAAGATGATCACGCATTGTTCCTAAGTCATGACGTATTTGATTAAGACAACGAACACAAGGACAAAAATATGTCCCGTTACTTGAGATTGCGTGTTCTTGAACATATTGCAAAAACATAGAAACCCCCTTTTCATACTCTTCACTTATGCGACGCTCATTCATCCAGCTTCGATCCATACTATGTTCGTAAAAAACTCAATCAATCTCAAACTTTTAACTCTCACAAGGTGAGGCCCTACCCATTCGAAAAAATTATTTTTCATAATTTGCTAACACATGCACAAATAAGTCAAACATCATAAATTTCACAAAATTTCGACAGCATTTCGCATTGGTCTCTGAAGTACACGAAATGAAAGTGATTAATCATGATCACAATCAAGTATGCATCAAGGGAACAACACAAATTAGCCTCAATCAAAATTTTATGGAATTTATGCGTAAACCTCAATGTACACATTGTAGCAAATTATGAAAAATAATTTTTTCAAACTGTCCAATCGAACAATTCAAGATTTAATACAATTCAAGATTTAATACAAACGATTAAAAATTTAATCATTTGTATTAAATCTCAAACGGGAACTAAGTTTCGCTCACTGTATACTATAAGTATAATAAATCTACATATATAAAATAACATTGCAACAATAATATTCAAAAATAAAATGCAATGAGAATTATTTAAACATGCATATATCTAATAATAAATATAATTTTATTTCCTAATTTTACAAATATTATTATAAAATTTTAAATAAAATAAAAAAATTAACAAAAAAAATAGTCTAAGACTAAAACTATAATGACATTTATAAATTAATACAAGTAATTCTATACATATAATGAACAAATATATATATACAATGAAAAACTAACCTCTTCTAATTGAAAGACGAACTTTGAGAGGAAGTCTAGGGTCTCCGCACACTGCTGGCCAAATGGGAACGAAGAGCAAGTGAGACGAATCTCAAAACGCTGCAAATGAAGATGAAAACGGAAAATAATCGGTTCAAAACGCGTAAAATCAACCCATAATCAAACCCCAACAAGTTTGATGGCGAAAACCTTTCGAAACTCACCTGGAGGGAGTCGGAAATGGCGTCGTCGGCGAGAATCTCGCGTAAACGATGAACAGCGCGAGGGTTTCTGCGTTTCGCGCAGAGATAAACTGAAACTTAACGTCGGGGGTGTTATGTCCGACGTTAAGTGACGTCGGGGGTGGGAGGGTCCGACGTAAAGGGACGTCTGGCGCGCTCTGGTCCGACGTCAAGGGACGTCTGGCGCGCTCTGGTCCGACGTCAAGGGACGTCTGGCGCGCTCTGGTCCGACGTCCTTTTTTGAGTGACGTCGGGGTATTTTTTAACAGACGTTAAGTAACGTCTGCCCGCTCCACGTCAGACGTTAAAAATGTCTCGTTATTTACAAAAATGCCACCGCACATTTTTAACGTTGGACTTTTCTTAGGCAGACGTTATTGGGGTAACGTTAAAGGCCTTTTTTGTGTTAGTGTCACTATGTGAAAATAATTTAAACAAAGGAAATGAAAGTTTTTTATTTTATTAGAAAAAATAGTTTATATATAAAAAAAATGTAATTTGGTACCCTTAAATATTTTATACTGATATAATTTAACTCAAACTAACTCGCTCTTATACAAGATTGTGTGATGGGTTTAATATGGATGATGAGAGACTTTGCTTTTGTAGGTCAAGTCACAAGTAAATTTTGATACTGGAATCTTATGAAGTTGTTTCATGATTATAACTATCAATTATAACTTTTTGTTTAATGTTCAATCCAACAATTGATATATAGAGCGTATTATTGAAAGTTATTCAATTTTGATCCAAAATGCTATTTATTCACAAACATTTTGCTGATGATGCATCCATAAACAAATATTCTATTTTCACTCGTTAAAGTTATCTTTTTTGGAGAAATAGATGATTATTTTTTTGGATATGTTAATAAGGGAGTTTGGGATGCAATTGTTGTCCTTTGAACCAACTAAAGTTGTTGAAAAATTTGTAGTTTCTATAGAGTTTTCTTTATGGATTCATGAAACCAAAAGGGCACATTATGATGTAAGAGTTAAAGATACTATATTTTTGCTTTTAACTCTTTTTGAATTTTATGGAGTTTCAACATGCTCTTCAGTTAAAGAAATGTTTGAAGTCACTCTTGAAAGGGGTGAAGAATCTAACAAAGAAGGAACAATATAATCATACATGAATATGAGATGTTTAGGATGCTATAAGGATTAAACATTTATGATGTTAAAAATGGGTTAAGTCATATAATAAATTACTTTTTTGCTTTTAGAAAGACTTTTGATAAAGAAGAATTCAATATCAAAATTCTAAAAAACTTGAATAGGTCATGACAACAAAAAGTAATTGTTATTTTTAAGTAAAGAGATCTCTATGTGATGGACATGACCACATTGTTTGGTAAGTTGAGAAAGCGTGAACTAGAATTAGGAAGATTAAAGGAAGAAGAAGAATAAGAAAAGAAAAATAACATAACTTAAAGTTGATGCCAACAAAATTGAGAAATGTATAGAATAAAAAGATATGGACAATGTGAAAATCTAAATTTAGTAGTGAAGAAGTTCTCTAAATTTTTTAAGTACAAGAACAAAAGTGAGAGTAAGTCTTTGGCCTAACGAAGAGTTACAGAAAGCAATTAATTATCAATATTCACATGATAAGCCAAAGAAACATTAAACCTTACTATCCTTTGTTGAAATTGAAACAAAATCTTGAAGAAACTAAGAAAGTAAAGAATTATAATTAATATGAAAAAAAGAGCATGTATTGCATGCACAATGCAAGTGAAAATGAAGAAGAGACAAATTTGTGTTTAATAGGAAAGATAGATAGAAGACGGAAAGGAAAAAAAAAAAGTATTAGTATAAAGAAGTCAAATTATTTTGAATTAGTAAATATATATGAACGCCATTATTTTATTAAAAACTTAAACATAACCATGACGTAATCTAAACTTTATTTTTGTCAACTATGGAGGAACGTTTTGTAGTATTTGCAACTTTTCAAAAGCATTGGAATGTTGACTTATACAAAAAAATGCAAGAGTGCGAAACATCATCTTTTCTATTTAACTCTTTTTTTTTTTAAAAAAAAAAAAACTGACTTCTTTTTATCACTAATCTTATTTATATTAATCGAAAAATTAACTTAATTAGTTATTGATTAAAATCTACTTAAGAATAAAGCAACATAGTTTAAAAATTTCCTAAACAAGAAAAGTAATTATATATATAATTCGGGAATATTATTTACATAAAGTGCCAACAAAAAAATAAAAAATGCAAGTTGTGAATGACACATAAGAATAATACAAAGAGTTTAATTTTATTTGGAATGTTAATTAATAGAAATTAGATTAAACCTAAACCAATGAAAGAGGCTTTCTATGTTTAGTCTTTGTGTTTTCATTTTCATTTCTTTCCCCTCAGTTCCTATATTCAAGCAATCGTATTCGGTTTTCCTCAACTAGGCCAATGGAAAACAAAGTTGCAACACATTTCATTTTCATGAATTCTATTTCTGTGTATCACAGTAGTTCCCAGAACATTTGGAAAGAAGCAAAATCATTACAATAATAATAATTATTATTATTATTATTATTATGATTATTATTATTATGATGATGATGGAAAAAGAGAGTATAAGAGCATAGATCATAGTGATCTACACTGGTAGAAGAAATCTGAGATCAAATTCCAAAGTTATGGGAAGAATAGTCCCTAATGAGAATAACATCACTCTCATAGATCCATTTCTTTATGTTTCATTCTTCATGGCTGGATTGGCCACAAGCATTACTATAATCACAGCTTTGTGCATTGTTCGAAAAAAAACATCACCACCTCCCTCAATCTCCGAAGAGCAAAATATTTTGAACGAATCTACCACTCCACCGACAACCTCATCAGAACACGAACAACCTAGTACATCAGATGGAGCACAACCACAAACACAAAACAATGAGATGATGGTAAAGGTGTTACCTCTTCCCCCAGCACTGCAGCAGCACCCTCAAGTGAACCCTAACTTTGTGAAAAGAGCAACTTCTGAACGAAGGTTGTCGTTTAATCTGAGCAGGAGGATGGTGCCGAGGAGTTTTTCAGTGGCGAGAAATTGGGATCAGGAGGGTGGATCGAAGAAAGCGGCATTGAAAAGTGAAGAGGGTGTGTTGGTGAAGACAAAAGAGAAGGTGAAAGTGGATCATGACGAGGTTGTGTTGATGAATTCGAAGGTGGAAACAGATGATGATGATTCTTCTGTGTGTGTGAAGACGACAGAGAAATTGAAGAGAGATGATTCTGTGTGGATGAAAACGATTATACTTGGTGGAAAGTGTGTTCCTGATGAAGAAGATGATGTTGTGATCTATGAGGAGAAAGGGAAGAAAATCTCAGCATATCATCCTAGAAAACCTACCTCTTCCTCAATTTCTAGTCATTCATCTTCTTACGTTAATGCTGATAATCCTGATGATGCTTTCTCTGTACACAAATCCTCTGAAGAAAGAATCAATAACACATGTGAGGAGGAAAATATTAAATTATGAATCTCTTTCATGTTTTCATGTTTATGTTTGTATTGTTAGAAGAAACTTTTCTTTGTTCATCCTATAGTCTTTTTTTTGTTATGTGAAGGTCACATTTGATGACACTGATTAAGTCGAAAGTGCATGGCTAGAATTAATAGAATCAATTTCGTTGCACAAATCACGATGTTTATCAGAAGCAATAACAAGAAAATGTTTCTGTGTCATTTAAGGTTCTTGAGGTAGCTTATGTGACATTTAAGTAATTAAGAAACGAGAAAAAGAAAACTGTTACAGAAAATTAATAAACAAATAAAAATAATAGTTAAAGCTACAGTTTTTATGAGGAAAACAATTATCGATGATATAGTTATATGAATAATTCTAATTTATATTATTAATAATTACTTTATATATGATCTTTAAATATTACGTACATTATTACAATTTAATATACTACAAGAAAATTCTTCATTAACAATTAATTTTAGTGACAAAAAATTGTTAGTCAGTGCAATGATCAATTTAGATATAAATTTACAAAACAAAAAATTATTAGTTACTAAAATAGTTATAATTGTGAATAAAAAATTATACTTGGTCTCTAAATTTGTTACTAAGTATTTGACTACCAAATAAATTAGTTTATAAACTAGTTATTAAACATTAACTACCAAGATTTTGACTACCAAAAGAATTAGTTTCTAAATTAGTTTTTAATTATGATTAATTTATCGACCAATTATAATTTTTTATTTATAATAATGACTGTTTTAATAACCAATATTTTTTATTTTGTAAATTGGTAACTACATTGGTTACTATAGTGACTAACAATTTTTTGTCACTAAAATTGATTATGATTTAAGAATTGTCTTGTAATGTCATTTTTTGTTTCTTCTTTTAAATTATATGACAAAAATTCATTTCAGTCCTATAATCAACCTAAGCCTAAATTTTAGAAAGCTATTAAAAATGTATCATGTTAAACATAATTAACTTTAAGAAACTTAAACATTAGAAACTACGTAAGAGTGTGATGTATTGCCATTCAATGTAAAATAGAGAGTGAAAATGTTTTTCTATAGTGTATTTCTTAAGATATTAAAATCTATTTATGTAAATTGTTTTAAAGAATTATTATTTTAAAGTTTGGGATTTAATAATGAAATATATATGAAAATTATATATCAGAATGGAAATAAAGTAAAAATTGTGTAATAACAATTTCAGTGCCTCTCGCATAAATGTGACAGACGCATAAAATAATAAATTGTACAAGAGATTCTTATGTAGAACTGTGACTATGTTAGCATATAGGTGAGAACATAAAAATAGTTATTTACGTAACCTAATTTACGTTCAACTGTGAAGAAATGCAAGAAAAAAGAATACGTGGTGATAATTTTATAAATAAGTGAAATTGATTTGTGTCAGATTTCTTATAGTCCGGCGTACTATATAGAGTTTGACATATAAATTATATGTTTAACGTTGGATAATAAGAAGTTTAACATAAATTTTTTATAAATTAGATATATGGTTTTTTTTTTTTAATTTCTCTCTGCGAAAACATTCTTCTAAATTAGGATTTGTTTTCTAATGGTGAAATGGTGGTGGTTTAGAGATTTATGTACGTGTCGTTAGCTTTACTTCGCTGTTTAATTTTGTTTGCTATTTCTTTACATTTTTATTTGTTAATATGATTGTTTATCGAGGAATTCAGTCATGGATTTGGATGAATGTTCTATTTATTTGTCAAATTTGTCATTGTAAGAATATATTGTATCAATAAAAAAAGGCTAAATTACCCTTTTGGTCCCTCTATTTGTCATGAAATTTCATTTTGGTCCTCGAGTTTTTCATTGTCTCAATTTGGTCCTCATATTCTTAAAAATGACTCAATTTGGTCCTCACCGTTAACTTTGACCAAACGGTGTTAAAGTCAACGCCACGTGTCAATTTCTGGTTTTTTTAATTTTTTTTTAATTTTTTTAATTTTTTTTTAAAATTTTTTAAAATTTTTTTTCTTTTTGACACGTGTCACTTCATAGTCGTGCCACGTGTCAAAGTGACTCAATTTGGTCCCTATATTTGTTTTTAGTTTCAATTTAGTCCCAATTTTTGTAAAAATGAAGCAATATTGTCCTTTCTCAAATTGACACTAAATTTACTTTTTTATAAATTTTATGGTGATATTCTTACTAAAATTAACATTTTTATTAAATATTTCTATAAATATTTTAAATTAACTTTAAATTCTACACAAAACATTAGACTTTGATTTTGTTTTGAACTTGAAATTTAGTTCCTAAATTTATGTGTGACAAGTTATTTGATTTTTAAAAATATTTCTATAAATATTTAATAAAAATGTCAATTTTATTAAGAATATCATCATAAGTTGTATATAAAGATTAAATTGAGTCTCAATCTAAGGAGGGACAATATTGCTTCATTTTTACAAAAATTGGGACTAAATTGAAACTAAAAACAAATATAGGGACCAAATTGAGTCACTTTGACACGTGGCACGACTATGAAGTGACACGTGTCAAAAAGAAAAAATTTTAAAAAAAATTTTAAAAAAAATTTTAAAAAAAATTTTAAAAAATTAAAAAAATTAAAATTAAAAAAATTAAAAAAACCAGAAATTGACACGTGGCGTTGACTTTAACACCGTCTGGTCAAAGTTAACGGTGAGGACCAAATTGAGTCATTTTTAAGAATATGAGGACCAAATTGAGACAACGAAAAACTCGAGGACCAAAATGAAATTTCATGACAAATAGAGGGACCAAAAGGGTAATTTAGCCATAAAAAAAAGTTTGTATTTTTTTTTAATTTTCATGACATTTAAATTAAAATCAAATCTCATTTCTTATTTGATTCATTTCTACCACGAATAAAGTAGTTACATTAAAATGAGTATTTCTGAAGTTATTTCAGTTTGGGGTGTTGAATATTAAATGAAAGATTTTGGTAAAGTTGAAGAAGAGTTGATGACCAAAACATGAGACAAAAGTTCGGTCATTCGGAAGAGAAAATTGAGTTGAACAGGTTCAAGAGTATCTATGAAAGTATGAATTGTAAAATTAATTAAGGATCTTTAAGATTTATAATTCTCACACGATAAAACATAATAGAGTACTAACCTTGATCCATGAGAAATCCTGTGAATATGCGTTCTTCAAATTTGTGTAATCTTGTGTGCTCTTCAATCATCATTTCCCAATCTATCTCTTTGCCTTTCTTTCTCTTCTCACACGTTCTTGATGGATTATTATGAAAAGAACCTTATGGCTAGAGACCGAATCCCAATCCCTTTTTATAAACCAACGTCCATCAAGTTGATTTTTATTTTATCTTATCTTTATTTTATTTTATTATTACTTCCCATAATAATAACCAATAAGTCTTTAGGTTTTATTAAATCACAATTGGGCCTATCATAATATTTCAAATGAGTCACTAATAGAATTAATTTGTCAATTAATTCTAACATTCTCCCACTTGACTCATATGATGTCATAACATGATGTGATTTAATACATAAACATAATGCGCATTAAAAGACCTTGCATAAATTGGTTCCATCATTATTCATAATTAAATATACAGAAATAATAAGAGTCATAACAGTCACACATCATTTGATCGACATGATTCCTTCCATGTACTACTATATCATCATTTTCTCCTTAATATGACCTTAAAAACGATAAGTCCATAATGAGTTCAAACATAATGTCTTTTTTACAAAGCAATAACATAACATAATTTGTTTTCTTCATCATAATTTGCATGCATAAACATAAAGAAGAAAACACTGATTTCAGAAATTTATACATTAGGGAGCTCAAAGTGTCACATAAACATTAAAAACATTAACATTCAACATTTAACATTCACTAGTAGACATAATGCCCATATTCTTTACATGGCCAACATACAATTTGGGCGGTAACCCTTTTGTTAAAGGGTCAGCAATCATAAGATTTGTGCTAATATGTTTTATTGACACTTTACGTTTCCGAGCTTCTTCTTTAACGGCAAAGTATTTCAACTCTATATGCTTAGCACCTTTGGAATACTTGTCGTTTTTAGAAAAGAAGACTGTTGCGGAATTATCACAATAAATTTTCAGCGGCTTGGAAATACTGTCAACTACTCCAAGTCCTGAAATAAAGTTCTGCAACCAATTAGCCTGAATTGTGGCCTCAAAGCATGCCACAAATTCAACTTCCATGGTGGATGCAGCAATGACAGACTGCTTCACACTTTTCTATGAAATCGCTCCTCCAGCTAAAAGATACACATAACCAAATGTAGACTTTCTTGTATCCACATAGCCGACAAAGTCCGAATCTGTATAACCTATCACCTCAAGGTGATTAGATTTTCCATAAGTAAGCATGTGATTCTTTGTTCCTTGTAGGTATCTTAAAACTTTCTTTGCAGCTTTCCAATGCTCTAGTCCTAGATTACTTTGGTATCTACCAAGCATATCAACTGCAAAACTAATATCTGGCCTCGTACATGTTTGAGCATGCATCAAACTCCTAACAACAGATGCATTAGGGATATTTTCCATATGTTTCCGTTCCAAATCATTTTTTAGACATTGCATGAGACTAAACTTGTCTCCTTTTTGTATTGGAACGGGAGATGCTGAACATTTATCCATTCTGAATCTCTCTAAAACTTTATTAATATATGCATTCTGAGACAAACCTAACAGTCCTTGTGATCTGTCACGAAATATTTCTATTCTTATCACATAGTATGCCTCACCCATATCTTTCATTTCAAAGTTATTAGAGAGAAACCTCTTAGTCTCACTTAATAGACCAAGATCATTAGTCGCAAGCAAGATATCATCAACATACAGGATCAGAAATATAAACTTACTCTTATTGACCTTCAGATATATACACCGATCAACGGTGTTTTCTTTAAATCCAAAGGACACAATAGTATCATTGAACTTAAGATACCATTGCCGAGAAGCTTGCTTAAGTCCATATATTGATCTCTTAAGTTTACACACCATGTGCTCCTTTCCTTCTTCAGCGAACCCCACCGGTTGGTCCATATAGACATCCTCTTCTAAATCCCCATTCAGAAAAGCAGTTTTAACATCCATTTGATGCAACTCAAGATCATAATGAGTTATTAATACCATGATAGTTCTAAAAGAATCTTTCTTAGAAATAGGCGAAAATATTTCCTTATAGTCAATGCCATCTTTCTGAGTAAAAACTTTGGCAACAAGTCAGGCCTTGTAACGTTCAATATTGCCTTGAGAGTCATGTTTAGTCTTAAAGACCCATTTACACCCAACTCTCTTGCATCCTTCTGGCAATTTCACAAGGTCCCATACGTAATTATGTGCCATTGATTTAAGCTCATCTTTCATGGCATCTAACCACTTATCAGAATTATCACCATTAATGGCTTCTAAAAAAGAAATTGGATCATTATCAATACTTAAGCCATTTTCTAACTCTTGTAGATAAATCACATAGTCATTCAAAATAGCAGACTTTCTATCTCTGTGAGATCTTCTTAATACTATTTCTTGTGGTTGTTCTACTATTGGTTCATTGTTAACCTCAGGATCATTAATTTGTTGTTCTTCTTGATTGTTGTGAGTTTCTACAACATATGGAACAACAACTCTTGATAAATAAGTACTAGCTATAGGAACTTGTACTCTAACTTCCTTAATCTCCACATTTCGTGAAGCTTCACTCCCACTAGTTTCACCATTCTCAATGAACCGAGTATTTCCAGTTTCAACGATTCTTGTACTATGGGTAAGACAGTAAAACATATACCCTTTATATTTTTCTGGATAATCAATGAAAAATCCACTAATTGTTCTTTCATCCACTAAATGTTATCAAGATTATTGCTCCTAAAGGCATCTACTTTGAAAAACAAAGGCATATTATTTTGGAGATGTCGAAATTGGGCTGTAAGTTGGAAATTTTGTTACTTTTACTGGATGTTGCTTTTGTATTTGTGGTAATGGTTTCATCTTTTTCTTCCGCAGACCAATTTACATTGTAATTACTTTGAATGGGTTGATGATGAGGAATTCGATTTTCAAGGGAAAGAAACTGAAAGTGAAGTCAATGGTGGAAAAAGAGTTGATGGTGGGCAAAAAGGTGAAGAAGATGAAGTTTCTTTGAAAAGGGAGAAATTATACTGGATTTGATGAAGAAAAATGAGAAGTTGAAGATGAAATTGCAACAAGAGAAAAAAATTGGGACATTCCTGTTTTTTTTATTTGTGATATCGTGGGCCTCAACAATTGTAATGGTGTTCATGTTATTGTTCAAAGTTAATTGTAATGTTTGAGATTACTTTAGTGGGAAATGTTTTGTATTTCTGATAATTATATTTTTAGAATGGTAATGGAATTTGAAACATTTGGTTACTGTTATGTGTTAGTTTTTGGAATGGAAATGGAACTTGTAACAGTGATTAGTTTTTCATTACTACAACATATCCACTTATTATTTCCCATGAATCTCAGAATGTGCAAATTTTTCTTATTACCAGATTGAGCATATTGAAACAAAACTCACGGCAATGACCACATATGAATTAATTACAACATAATTTACTGACATAACAAAGTGGTCTGAATTGTTTTCATTGATAAACAATAAAAAGTTATCCAACATGAGCAGTCAATAAAGTGTAGCAGACAAGTGGTCCATAATTGTCAATACAATAATCTAATAGTTCTTCAATCAAAAAAGTGGTTCACTATCACTATGCCCAATATTCAAAAAAAGTGGTCCACTATCACTATGCACTGTATTCTAGAAAAGTGGTCCACCATACAAAAAAGGCAACAAAAAAGCTTGATTCCTTCACATTCACATGGGCTGTGCGGAAGTTCCAGTACTTGCCTGAGACCCTAAAACCTGTGTTCCCATTCTTCTTCTCCTTATGGTGGTTGGTGCTCTTTCTCCTTGGTTGATGGCTGCTGCAACCCGTGGTGTGGATCTGGTTCTATTGGTGGAGCTTTGGTTTGATGTTCGAGCAGTGTTGCTAGCTGCACTACCAGTTGTATGCATTTGTCCCTGCCAATTGGGTATGAATTAAAGATTCAGAAGTTGTATTTAGGAAGGAAAGAAATTGTAAATATTACAGATGTGCGCTTACCTTTCTATTTATGATTCCCCTTCTACAACTTCTTATGTTATGTCCTAATTGTTTACACCCGCTACACTTGATGATGATATTCTTCTTTGAAAGTTTGGAATGACTGACATGTTCATCAACTTCCCTTATTCTTAGCTTTTTGGATCTCCCAAGTGGAGTTTTGTAAATGGGTGGCAGTAGTTCAGGTTGATTAGTTTTTGGCCAAAGTTGTTGTCCATTGATTGGGGTAATTTGAGGGCCATAGGAAGCCTTGTAGGCACCCCTTTTGTAATACGCATGAACATAATCCTCGGGGTTTTCTACCATGGCAATCTATTTTGCTTTCCCAGCCCTCCATGGTGTTATGCCTACACTATATGTCTTCTTCACCTCGTCAATTATTTGAGCCACATTCATAATACCAACATTCATAAATCTGTCTATAAGGACCTGAGCAATCCAGTCCTTATTTGCATTTTTGTTTCCAAATACCCTTCCACATTTATGACGCCCAATAAGTGTCTTAACTTTGAAGGTTTGCCTCCCTCCAACCCTGCTAGCCATGATTAGAAAACCACATTTCTTCTTACAAATTGCCCTCACTCTCTTCTGATCATTTTTAACAAATTTTACTTCTTTTCCATTAAGAACATTATGCTCCATTAAAGCTTGTTTAAAATCTTTCAAAGATCCAAACTCCATTCCTAATTTAAATTTGAATTCTTTATTCATATCTTCAGGTCTGAACTTACAAAACTTGGGACCAACTGTGACAACACCCTCATCACTGTCAACATCAGAATCTAAGTCATTTGTATTGTAGTCCTCATTAATGTCATGCAATCCAACTTCTTCATTTGTCACAAATGCCCCTTGACCAATATCTCTTTTCCTCTTCACTCTGCTTGAATTCCGTTTGAATGATTTCCACCTATCCAAAACAGGCCCAATCTTCCTAACAGGTGGATCAATATCCATCCCAAATCCATCATCATCATCCGCCACCCTCTCTTCTTCACTATCATCTAATTTCTCTCCAGCTAACCTTCTTCATCTTTACAATTAACATCTTCAACCACTACTTCCTCTTCTGCTACCACATTTTGTTGAGCCACAACTTCCTCTTCTACAACCACATTCTGTTCAGGCATAACTTCCTCTTCTACAACCACATTATCTGCAGCCACTTCTTCCTCTTCTACAACCACATTGTTTGTAGCCACTTCTTCCTCTTCTACAACCACATTGTCTTCAGCCAATACTTCCTCTTCTCGTACCACACTCTCTTCACCCAGTACTTCCTCTTGGCGTACAACATTCTCTTCACCCATAAATTCCTCTTCTCCTACCAAATTCTCTTCAGCCACTACCTCCTCTACTACACCATCACAAATAAAGTGAACGACTTCAGGATGACTAGGTACATGTTGAACGTATATATCAACCTCTTCCTTAGTCTCCCATGCAAAGTTAGCCAATGTCATTGCTTCCTTGTCATCATTCAGCATTCGTAAATTGTTTAATAGTTTTTATTTTGAACCCTTTCACCATAGTTTAACATCACCCCCGTATTTAAACTCTTTGACGATGCCCAATGCTTCAAAATAAGACCAAAAATATGGGTCGATCCCTTTAACTACATGAATCTCACCCTCGACGTATTTAAGTTCCTTATTCCTTTCGAACCTACCCATATGATGAAAAGCAACTGCAAACCCCATTTCCAGCCCTACATTTTCAATCAATAGACAAACTAAACAAATAGAACCATACACGAACCAAAAAATGCAACCAAACCAAACCAAGAATAAAAAAAAACATGAAGGAACGAACTAACCTTATGTCGCGATTCTACTCTTCAATGCTTTAATCCCTTACATCAAGCTCCCGATTCTACTCTTCAATGCTTTAATCCCTATCCTCAAGCTCCCGATTGCTGTGTAGTGGTTTAATCCCTTCCCTCAAGCCCTCGATTGGTCTCTACAACGCTTTCGTTCAGACAAAATTACTCTCCCACTGAACAAATGACCTTTCCCTTTCTTTTTAATTCGAATAGCCACCTTCTTTTTAATTCAGACAGGTTTAATGCTTTCGTTTTACTTAATTGAAGCTGCTCTTTAATTAACACGTGCAGAAAACATAGATGGGTTACACAGCTTAAAACGGGATCCATACATGGCAGTCCGTTTGCCAGGTGTCAAACAAAACTAACGGCGTCCAAAAATGAGAACTATTTTCAATCGTTTCAAAACATGAGGGACCCAATTGGAGCAAACGGTAGTTGGGGGACTAAAAACAAAATCACACAATACTTGAGGGACGAAAAACATAATTAACCCTAAAAAATATTTGTGTGAACCTTGAGTTGGTGAAGCGGGTTTAACCCGATCCAGATTTTAAGTGAACCAAATCAAAAATTAACCCGTATTGAAATTTATAAAAAAAAATTTAATTCAACCTAACTCGAATTCATGATGGACTGAATTGATTTGCAAATTTCAACCATTTTTACATGTATATGTATCATGTATATACTATTTACTTTATTGCTTGAGTGGTTTACTTTTAAACATGATCTTGAAGAGTAAGAATATAATTCCTTTTTTATTTTTTTTCTTAATTCTTTTAATCCAAAGTAATCCAAACACTTTTTTCTCACCTTTTATCTTTAGTACTTATTTTTATCTAATTTTTCTCCCTTCACTACACGTTTAAATAAAGACATAAAATATAAAGTTGTGAGCTGGCGTAGGAGGATCCGAGGATGAAAGTGAAAGTCCTTGGATTATAGGGTCCCATATCAGTTGAGTTAACTTTCTTTTGTTATTTTTATATTTCATCATTCAAATTTCTTGCTTTTTTCTTTTTCTCATCTTTCTCTTTCTCTGAACCCTTCAATCAAATCAAACGCTTCAACAACAGTTTAAACATATAAAGGCATTTCTCCTTTGGAATTAAATGGTCCACTCCATGTCTTTTCCTTTTCTCCCTTTCCGAACATCGAGATTGGAAAGTCAAAATCTTACAATCTTTTCATTTATTTTTAAAAATTTATTATCAATTTTTAATTTAATATATGGTGAACACTACTTTTATATTACTTTTGTTTAAGTAATCATTTCATTTTATCATAAGAAATATTTAAATATAAAATCTTTCTATTTATATAACATAACTCATTTTTTTAGTAGTATTCTCATTGTCACTCATTTTATGATGTTTTAATTTAATTTGTTTGAGTTTTGTTATAATATATTATTTCTTAAGACATTTTGTACAGTTTTCACTTTATTTTGATTGTTGTCAGAAATATATATTTTTGTAAGATGAAAAATGTATTATTCTTAAGATTCAAAAATTTCTTTAATACTGTTTTATATTATGTTAACATTCTCCAGTAGCCTCATATCTTAATTTTATGATTTAGACTTCTATAACAAGAGGAAATGTATAAATTTATAAAAGCATTATTTTCATTATTTTTATTTTTTCAGTAATATCATTATTATTTTAGCATTTTTTTTTACACACAACATCATGCATTTCCTTGTCTCATATACCTTTTTTTAATAAAATAGTTTATCTCCTTTCTTCAATAAAACATCAATTATTTCCTCTTTAAATTCTTAAGAAAAAGGATATAATTAGTAAAACGAACAATAAGATATTTATAAATCACACGTAAAGAAAAAAATATTTGAAAATAGAATATAAGATTAAAAAGGAATAAAGAGATAATGTTAGTTTAAATTTTGAGAGTAAAAGTTTATAGAAGCAAAACCATAACTACATAAAGGAAGTAGTAGAATTTATTCTTCAACTATGAGAATCACATAGTTTGAATTCAAAATGCAAAAGTCAGATCTTATTATTAATCTCATTCATTATGACTCTTTAAATATTGAATTAGAGTTAAAGCAAATGAACTTATACAACTACAAACTTTGAGGTGTAACTATTCTCTCACTTTCTTCTTCTTCTTCTTCATTCCAAAACCTTTTCACTTTCTCTTTCTTTCCCCATATGAAGAGGGTCCCACACAACAAAATCACCACATTTTCACAACTCTGAAACGACGTAGTCCCAATGGAGCGGGAGATAACAGAACATGTCTTTGTCCGTTTCATGTTTGAATTTCAAATCTCGGAAAACGGCACGCACGACACAAACCCACGACCAATCAAAAACATTAAAACCACATTCTTCTCTCTCCAACATAATTCTTTTTCATTATTACCCATCTCAGTTTCAATCACAACTCATTAATCACGAACCCAAAACCAAACTCTCTTCATTAAATTTCATTTCCCCCTCCCTTAAAGCAAGCCAAAGCTTGCATCTTTAGCATCAAGCAGTTTCACCAGCCAAATGGGTGCATCTGGAAAATGGGTGAAGGCCTTGATCGGAATCAACAGCAAGAACGAACTTGTAAGTTGATTGTTGTTTCTTGCTACCAAGCCACCATTTTTATCGTTACTGTTTCTGTTTTGGTGGCAATTGAGTGAGGAAAAAACTGTTGGGTGGTTTCAGGGAGGGAAGAAGAAGAAATGGAGGCTATGGAAGAGTTCTTCTGCAGGGGAGAACAGATCTCAAGAATTCGAGTATGGCAGTGTGGCTTCCGATTCTTTCACCGCCGCAGTGGCCACAGTTGTCAGAGCTCCACCAAAGGATTTCAAACTCCTCAAGCAAGAATGGGCTGCCACACGAATTCAAACTGCTTTTCGTGCCTTCTTGGTATGTGTACGGTTTGAATTCTGATATAACTCAACTCCAATGGCTAATTCATCTTGCAAGAGACAATTTTCACTTACTTTATATGCATTGTCATATGATTGCTGGAACAGGTGTTGTTGTGTCTGCAATTCAGAACACTCGAATGTTCTTGGAATCTGCTTGTTGTGTTGGATTTTTATGATTTGGTTTTTATGTTTGTAGGCAAGAAGGGCATTGAGGGCGTTGAAGGGAGTGGTGAGGCTTCAAGCTCTTGTAAGGGGTAGACTTGTGAGGAAGCAGGCTGCAGTAACACTGAGGTGCATGCAGGCCTTGGTTCGTGTGCAGGCACGTGTGAGGGCGCGGCGCGTGCGAATGTCCATGGAGGGGCAAGCTGTGCAAAACATGCTCAATGAACGCCGCACCAAGGCTGAACTCAACAAGGAAGCTGAGGTAATGTCTCATAATTTCCTCACACAACTTGCATACAATTTCTGAGATGTTGTTGTCAGTGTTTTTCACTGATAAGAATTGGAGATTCATCTCAAAAATGAAACTTTTATTACATGAATCATCACCAAGGTAAAACACTAATGATAATTACTGATGATTACAAAAAGCATGTAAGGAATTACCTAGACTAAACTTAATGGAGATCTTTAGATGTTTCTGGTACTGTTTCAATCGGAATTCTTGTTTTATATAACCTTTGCTGACTAAAAATGCAATTTTAATTGGAGAACTACACTAAAAACACTTAACCTGTGCTTTGTTTTCAGATGGGGTCAATCAAAAATTAAAATTGAAAAGACCTCTTGTTTGGTTTGATTATAAATTGAGTTTAACTGCACTTTTGTCTTGAAACATTCAAGTGGAGTGAAGGGAGGATCATCACTCATACTTGTCTGCAAACTTTATATATTCATGCACTTAAGAAATTGCATATAAGTTTTTGTCAAATTCCTAAACCATCATCCATGCCATACAAATTTGTTTTGCACATCTTATCTCTACAGAAGATTTTGTGAGAAACATATTTTGTCAACTTGTGTGCAGGATGGTTGGTGTGATAGCAAAGGATCACTGGAAGATGTGAAGACAAAACTGCAAATGAGGCAAGAGGGAGCTTTCAAGAGGGAGAGAGCAATTGCATACTCTCTTGCCCAAAAGGTAGGTACCAACAGATTGAGAAAATATGCAACTTTTATCAATAAACATGTCTAACAGTTGACTTTTGCAGCAATGGAGATCAACCCCCATTTCAAATTCAAGAGCAAACAACACCTCTTTGAACAAGCAAGAGATAGACAAGGCTAACTGGGGATGGAGTTGGTTGGAACGTTGGATGGCAGCAAAGCCATGGGAGAGTAGATTGATGGAACAAACTCGTCATCATGCTGATGCCACAGAGAAAACTCCTCCTCCAAAGAAATGTGTGGACCTCATAAATTCAAAAAAAAATTCAGAACCATGCAATGTCAAAGTCAGAAAGAACAATGTCACCACAAGGATTTCAGCCAGACCTCCCCAAATTGGCCAAGCCACTCGTTCATCCTCAAGTCCTAGTTCTGAGTTTCACTATGATGAGAGCTCTAATTCATCTTCAATATGCACATCCATGACACCAATATCTGGGAGTGTTTCCTTGCCTTGTGAGAGGACAGAGGATAGTAGCAACAGTACTACTAGGCCTAGTTACATGAACCTGACCGAGTCAACCAAGGCAAAGCAGAAAACCAGCAGTCATCAATACAACAGATCTCAGAGGCAACAGTCCATGGATGAGTTTCAGTTTCTCAAAAGGACAGCGGTTTTCTCAAATGGAGATTCCAAAAGCATCGGTGCTTCTGACCCTTCAACCAACTTTTCTAGGCCACTTTACCTACCCACCTACATGGATAAGAAGCCACGGTGAAACGGATGATTCAATTGATTGATTGTATTCATATGTACTTATTTCCATGAAGTTCAACACTTCAACATCTTGTTGTTCAACGATCTCTGAATTTAATTACAACTGTAGCAGTAGCTTTTGTGCTTTCCCTCCTCAATACTCTACTTTAGAAATCTGTATTTGTGTGATCAATTTTTATGGGTAGTATCATGATTATACATATATATGAAGAGACTGCAAGAAGGCCTAATCAACAGAAAAATAATTCAAGAGTGAGATTTGTTGTACTGAAGCCTTGAGGTTCTTTCATTTAATAACTAGTTTTTTAAATTAGATTCTTCTATTATGTTTAAGTCTTAATAATTGATTTTTTATTGGGAGTTGGACTGCGAAAAGGTCTATTTATAGGTTGGATTAAGGTGTAAATTGGATATTGTATAAGTGAAGATGTTTCAAAGAGAAAATGGCTATCACTGAGCAAATAGAGTGAAAATTGTAAGATGGTGACAATGTCAGAAGTTCCAATTTGGAGCTTTGAATATTTTGTCTAATGAATTGGTTTTCTGAATTGTACTACCCAACAAACCAGTGGGAGAATCTGTTTTTTGTTAGAACATGATTATTCTTTTATAAAATCTGCATAAAAGCTCAATATCCTATAAGCATTGTTTTGCTTAGATCTGAGCATATTACACTTGTTTGAATTAGCGTATATTCTGCTTTGTTAAGTACAATCTTGTTGGTATCAAATCCACTTTATTGTGTTCTTCTTATGACCCTAAGCTTGACACCATGCTTGAAGTTGAGAACCATTCCATATTCCATTTCTACAGGCTTTTCCATGTTAAGGGAATGACGAAACACATATTTTCGGTACAAATGAATGAGAGTAAGCTTGAGCTCTTGTAGGGAAAATTTCTGACCAATACATGCCCGAGGACCAATTCCAAATGGTATGAATGCATAAGGGTGCCTTAGTTTCATTTCTTCACATTTGGGGTCAAACCTCTCTGGTTTAAACTTCTCTGGATCAGGAAAATTTCTTGGATCTTTTGCTAGAACTCCAAGAGCTAACCATACCCACGTCCCCTGCTCATTTCCAAAACTACATCAGTGATTACATAACTTTAAAACCCTCCATCAAAACTAACTTACCATATATGATTATTTTTGTTTGATTATCAGTGTAAACACTCTTCATATAAAGAATTGGACTTTAAACTTAACTATTACCGCAAAAGTCAAAACTAACTTACCATATATGTACCATATATGATTATTTTTATTTGATTGATAGTATAAACACTCTATGTGAAAGTCTAACTCAATTTTATAAAAATCGACTTGTAAGATAATGTTTGCATCCACTTGTATATTATAAACTCGTCTTATCCATGTTGATGTAGGATCTCTCACACTTTACATTGTTTATGCATATATTGTTTGCTCATAACATATTATCCTCGCAATTTTATAAGAGTTATATTTGTGACAAAGATGTGTTACTACCTTTGGAAGAAGGTAACCTCCTATCTCTACCTCATTTGATGTTTCTCTTGCAACCAACGGGGAGACAGTGTAAAACCTCATGGCCTCTTTAATCACCTGCATTAGAATATGGCATCATGATTGCTTATTCCTTGAAAACTCAAAATATGAATCTTACATTTCACCAAAATTTCACCATGAGCTGACCTGATCAAGATAAGGAAAACTATCATGCAGATCTTGGGCAGTGGGAATCTTATCAGATGGACCAAATTCATCAATCTCTTGAAGTAACTTTTTCTCAACTTCTAGGTGACCAGCAACCAAGTAGACAATGGATGACAAGGTAAAGGCTGTGGTAGCTGACCCAGCAAGTAAGTGCTCATAAGTGACAGCACTAATGTATTCAGGTGAAAACACATTTTCTGATACAAGCTTTGATTCTCTTGCATTCAAAATTAGTGATAAGAAGTTTTTTGAGGTTCTGTTCTTGTCCTCCATTCTCCTCTTGACAATCTCATCAAGACGACCACTCAGTTTCTCATTGATACTCTCTATTTTCCTGTCCATTGTGCCTGGTATTCTCTTCAGAATCTGTCTGAATGGCTCCTGAAGTATCGGAGCAAGTAGACCAAGTATAATGGAGAAGGAACCAGACAAGTCCATCTTAAGCTGTGTTGTGGAGTAGATGTGTTGATTGATGAAATCTGATACTTCATCATCATCATCATCACCGTTTTTCACACTGCTAACACTCTTGATTGATTCACAAAGTGAAAGGGGTTTAGAGAGATGGCCAAAGTTGACACCAAATGCTGCCTCTCCAATCACATCAGTTGCTAGCCTTAGGGAAAGATCAGAAAAGATCATGTCCTCATTTGGGGTGTCAAGATTTTGTGTTGCAGATTCTATGAATGATTGCATCATTGGCACTAAGCTAGCCAGGTGTGAGGGTTGATACACTGACAATATGGTGTTTCTCATGGTTGACCATCGTGAGTCCCTGCACAATTGCATCATCAATTTCTTTTTTCCATAGTTAGATTTTGCACATCAAACACTGTTCTCACTAGAAGACAAAGATCTTGGAAAACCATTGGATTGCAAGGAATCTTCAATTGGTTCTCAAATTAAAAATAGGAATATTTAGCACAGTGCCTACTCTATCCTACTCAAAATTCTAAAGAAATAAATCCAGAAAAATTGCTTGATAAAGAAATGTAATTATCTGAAATATCTACTGATGTATATTTTCTGTCCCTCAAGTGTGACATCAACAATTTTCTGATAGGATAATATATTTGAAAACCTTGTTGAATATATAATAACTTGTGTGATAAATTAATTATTGTTCTTTATGCATACCTGGTGAAGAAGAGCCCTTTTTGATGAAGAGGTGAAGCAGAAATAGGAGAGGGAATGCTTCTGTTTGGAATGTCTTTGAATTTCTTAATCCCCACCTCTTTACAAAGCTCTGGATCTGCTACCAAGATTAGTGGTTGTCTTCCCATGTGAAATCTGTTACATCAAACAGGGTAGGAACAACATCATCAACAGTGAAGTGAAAATCTTGAATAGAGAATTCACAAAGTTGGTGAGAAAAAAAAAAAACCAATTGTTTATTTGGATGGATAAGAATTTTGACACACTTAATGAATTAAAAAATATTTTGAAAGAATTTTATTTGGGAGAAAGATATATATATTTAAGGAATAATGATGTAGTTTTTGTGTCTAAATATTCTTTTACTTTTACTTTATATTTTACCACAAAAGTGCATTTACCAGATAAAGAAACTAATAGATTTTTTCAAAATATTTTAAAAACGGATAAAAGGGACAAGACAACGACTAACTCATCAGCTAATTAAGTTCTATTTAGCTCCAAACAAGTCTAAAGTTTGAATTTGATTAATTTAAAATTAAACATTTTTTACTCATTCATGATCATGGGTGTGTCAAATTAGGTAAAATGAGAAAAGTAAATATATTATTCATTTATTTATATAAAAATAATGATATTTTCACGATTAAATTTTGATAACTTTATTTTTACAATCTGATTTAAAATATAAAAAAAATAGAAGAACATTTAAAAAATATCACTTCAAATTATAAGATAAAGTTATGAAAATTTAGTTGTTAAAAAAATATTTTCTTTCATATATATATAAATATATATATATATATATATATATATATATATAAACAAAAATAAATTATATAAATTGACTTGAACTCAGTTTTATTTTTGTTTTATAATTTTAAAACATTAAGTATCATTATATCTACTTCTTCCCAGGTAATATGCAGTGTCCCACTACCACCTCCACCATGACACATACCTTCACAAGTCAACTATATAACCCCATCATTACATGACCAAACATGATCCACACCCAACACAATTTTTGAGGCTTTTGAATTTCAAATATTCAAGTTGGATATAATGGCAAGAATAACAGCTTTATGGAGAGAAGGAGAAGAAAATGAGAATGGTTGAACAACTGAATTTGTTGTTATTATAATTATGATGGAAATGAGTAGAAAGTAGAAAGAAACCTGTAAATTGGGCCATATTGGTCGGCAAGGAGTGAGAAAACATCAGGGCCATATTTGGCCAGCAAGTGAAGGTGCCCTAGAAGAGGCAGAGATGGTGGGCCTGGGACTTTCCTGAGTCCCCAATAGGGCCCATAAAGATAACCCAATAAGGCTCCTAACAAAGGCAGGAGGAGGATGATCATGGCTCCTAACAATTGCATGAACACCATTTTGCAAATGAGAGGGATAGAGAGTGAGGTTAGAGAAATGGTGGGGTTTTTATATTGTGGTGCTGCTGCTCAGAAAGGATTATGAACACCACCACACCAAGAGTGGAGATGCTATTTTGTCCCTTAGTGAATCATGATACCCATATAGATACACTGTAACCAATACATTACTTTTATATATATATATATATATATATATATATATATATATATATATATATATATATATATATATATATATATATATATAACAATAATATTTTGACTACTAAATTTTTGACAATTTTCTTTTTCTTAAATAATTTTGAAATATTAAAAAAAAATAAAAAATCACTTTAAAAATTCAATAAATTTAATAGTTAAAAGATTATTATATATATATATATATATATATATATATATATATAATAGAAATAAGGCGGTTAAATATTTGTGTGATTAATTCTTTTTATAATGTCTTAACCCTTAATAGGAGCATTAAATTGATTTACTAGTAAAAGTTACATAATTCAATTGACTTATTTTATTATCAATCACAAATTTTATGATTCAACTTCTTTCACTACATCTTAATAAATTAAATGTAAAAATTACATATACATTAGAATGACTTGTCGGAATTTTTATTGAAAATAATTTCGATATAAAAATTATATTTGCTAAATCAATAATCAAGATACCGTTATTATATTAAAAAGGAAATTTTAAACTTAAATTAACCTGAGAAAACTGACTCATAGGTATAATATTATGTTAAGAAAAAACTATAAATTTAAGTTAATAGTACATAAAAATTTATAAAGTGAAATTTAAATTCACTTATATATTATAAATTGAATTTATTTTAATTTAAAAATATTTATTTGAGATACCCATCAATTCTTTTTTCTTTTTTAGATTCAAATTCATTTAGTCTATTAAACAAGAATTAAGAGTTAAACTCAAATTAATGTATAAACTTGAATCTATTTTAATATCTCTAAAACCTCCTTTATAATATTCTAATAGTAGAAGATTTACTTTTCTTGATGATCACATTATTATAATCATTTAGTTAATATTACTTTTTACTAATTTGAATGACTCCTTTGAATGAAGTGAGTAATATCATGTTTTGATATCTCATTTGACATAATTTTTTTGTTATTAGATAGTCCAACTAATGTGATAAAAGCAGAAATCTAATGATTAAGTAAGAAAATTGAAGTTGGTCCATGAAATGTCAGGTGATATATATGATTAAGTTGCCGACGAAAGTTAATGGTTGTGACAATGATTTAGAAAATCTGAGAATTGAAAAATGGATATTAAGGGTGAATTAATTCACCAGAATAATCCCATAGTGGATTCCTGAGGTCATAAACAACCAAAACAATGAGAAAGAAAGTGATGATATTTAATTTAATTTCTGATTATTTTTGTGACCAGTTCATTTAATCAAATTTTGTTAAATTTATTTAATATTTTATACTTATCTTAGAATTGAATTTAAATTATTTATACTCTTTGACACATTTTTATTTTAATGTTGACTCAAATACGCTTGAAATATTAAATAAACTTAACAAAATTTGATTAAAAAAAATAAATCCACATATTTCGAAAGATAAAAGACTAAATTAATATAAAATTTTAAAATAAACTAATTCTAAAATTCACTTAAAATTAAATAAACAAAAACATATTTAACTCTTCATTTAAATAACTTTTATTATAATATATATTAGTTTTGACTTAATTTAGAAATAACATGAGGACTTTTTTGGTGAGAATCTACATGTATCTTTTTGGATAGGATTAAAATCTATTGTCCAAACCTTGTCCCCCAATCAGAATTTGACTTTTAAGAATCCTAAAAAGATGCTTTGTTTTGTCTATGAAATATGATGTCTTTTAACAAATAAAATGGATCTCTGATATCTTGTTCTTTAGTAATATTAATTTATCCGTTTTTAAATTATTATATATACATATATGGACAAAGTCGTACTTTACAATAATTATTCAATCGTCGGAAAAAATAAATAAATTGTATATTCACTAAAAGCAATAAAAATTATCATAACATAATCAAATAAAAGATAGGCTTATAATAATAATATACAAAATTTGAAAGAAAAAACAAAAAATTAAATACGATAACGTTCTTAAAAATTAAAAATTACCTTAAATATTTGATTGAATTTTTCTCATGCTAGGTTCTTGAAAGAAAGAAACTTACTTTTAATTTAAGTATAAAATTTACATTTATATTTGAAAAAACTTACCTTCATTTCTTTTCTTACTGCCACATTTTTAAAGTATTTTTTTAAGAGATAAAGAAAATTTATTTATCATTAAACTAAAATATAAATCACTCACAAGAAACGTTTTATATCTTTTGACAACAAAATGATAAGACCCTATTTTTTGTCTGGATCAGATCAATTCAACTCAACCTTCAATCTAAATTGACTTGTCTAAATTTTTTGTCTGACTCATCTAAACTTATGAATTCTTTTTTATCATAATTAATAAGTAATTTGAGAAATTTTAATTTTTTTCTTTTTTTAATAAATTTCAAATTTTATTATTTTATTTATTTAAAATACTTTCTTAAAATTCTTCATTTTTAATTTTCTCATCTAAATATGTCATTTTTCTTTTAATTCCTTATCTGATACAAATATATTGTTATGCTCTTTTTTCATCCATTTAGTGGTTAAGTTTTTTCATGCTAAACACAAAATATTTGTTATTAATGAATTGTGTCTATCTTATATAAGATATCGTAACATTACATTATTTAACTCAAAACCTAATTCATCTTACTCAATTTTATTTAAGGTGACAATTTCAACTCATTTTCAATTCCTAATAGCATAAAATATTTTTTAAAATAAATCTATTAGATAAATTTGTTGCATTTGTAAGCTATAAAAAGAGAATGAAATGGTATTAAGAAGAATCATAACCTAACACCGAAGTTTATAAGTAATCACAAATTTCATTTCTTCAACATTTTAGTGGACCCCGTTGAAGATAACATTTTTTGTGAAGATACTGAATCAAGCAAAACCACAAGTTTTGTCTTTTTAGGATTTTCACAATAGGAGTGCCCTTTATAATGTTGATTATGAGGTCTATATTGTAACCTCCCTATCACACTCTTATAATATAGAATGCAATGATAACCAAATATAAAGCATATAAATTTTAAAGTATAGGTTAAATACAAATTTTAAATAAAACTCAAACCATTCAAATCTCAAATGCACGAGTTAGTTAATTAAAGGCTTAAATACCTTTTTTGTCTTTATTTTCGTAGTGTTTATTGCGGATAGTCCTCATTTTAACAAAATGTTTAAAATAGTCCTCATTTCTGTAGAATGTTTAAAATGGTCCTTATTTTCTCCATTTCTATAGAATGTTTATTTGCTCATTTTCTGTAACACCATGTACAATGCTCCGTTAATGATTTAAACGGACTATTTTAAACATTATGTAGAAATGAGGACTATTTTAAACATTCTGTCAAAACGATGACCATCCGCAACAAACACTACGAGAATGAGGATCAAAAAAGTATTTAAGCCTTAATTAAAATAATCTATTTCAAATTTATAATTTGTAATTTGTTTGAAATATATTTTTAGTTTTTAAACTTGTACGCAAAATTAAAATTTATTTTTGTTCCAAACTTTGATACAATTTAATTTTTAAATTTTAAAAATAAATAAATATAATCTTTTTAAGTCCACTACATGAGATTTTTTTGACAACGTCTCATTGATTTGATGTGTTGGTTCATACTCATCTCATCTATTTTATTTCGTTTGACACATTTCAGTTTAAAAGTTAGATTAAAATATTGTCTAACACATGAAAAGTTTTCATACCATTAAATTAAAAGGACTAAGTATTCAATTTTTAAATTTAGAGATCAAAATTATCAAATATGGAAAAAAAATAAATTTTAATCTTGTGTACTTGTTTATAAACTAAAAAAATATTTAAATCATAATTTTTTTTTTATTATTATTGACATTGACTTGGGAGGATATTGTAGAAGGGAAGAAAATGTATTGAATAGGGTGTGTCTGTATCGAGCCGAAAATTCCGTGAGCACATGGAGAATTTGTAGTGGAATCCATATTGAACATTCCAGCACCACTGTAACCAATAGAAACATAAAGCATAAGATGGTGGAATATTTGTGTCATTCTTGTCCTAAGACTTCTTAATTGCTTCAAGGTTTATGTAAGTCAACCACCACATTCGAAACTTCAAATCTTAAAAGTTCATCTCTTTTATGATATAACTCTCAAATAAGTTGTGTATTTAGGATAATAGTAGAAATCTGTAAAAAAAAAAAATCTAAAAACTACTTTGCTTTTACCATTGAAAAATAATTTAATTAGTTTTAAAATTTATCGTATTTTTAATTGAGTTTTTATTAAATTGTTTTGATCGTTGTGTACTAAGTCTTTATCATTTTTTTTTAACTAAGAAATGCATTGTCATCTTGTTTACTTGTATTAAAAATATAAGATTATATGGTTAATATAAAAATAATATTGTGGTTAATGGAAAAATTATGAGTGACTTTATTATTTTCATTAAAAAATACTAATGAGATCTGAGCCTAACCACATAAGATACTAACACCACTCTCAACCCAAAACCTTAAGGCAATGGGTTTATGGGCCTTAATTTTTATATGGTGCTCTACTTTCTCAATTCTGGTCAATGTGGGACTTAGACTCACACTTGAATTCTTAACAACGATGTTATCATACTCTCCGATTATAATTTGAGAACTTTGTAATGTTTTTTTATTCTTGTGCAGTTTCATAATTTTTTTTCTCATTAAAACTTATCTCTTGTGACATGAAATTAATTATTTCAAGAATGCTTTTCATCATCAAAACAAACATAATTTGGGAATATGTTTAGTGAAAATATACTTTTAATAGTGGTCCAAATACATTTGTATATAATATCACATCTATAATGAGAAGAACAATCCCTATTTTGAAACCAATGCCAAATTCAACTCCAAAAGTCAAACATGTCAAGATCTTCAAATGGAAAGGTTAGGCAATAAAACAATATTGTATATGGAGAATCAATGAAGTGGTTCAACCCTACACTAGGCAGCTAAGTTGCAAAGGTTGAGAGGTGGGGTTGTAAACATTGGCTATTCATTAAAAATAAACACAATGCACTTATAAAAAATCAACCATGGTACAAAAGTTATCTAATTATCAACTTTTTTCATTTGAAAATTCAACATAGTTAAAAGTACTATGATACATTATTGTGAATCTAAATGACACATTGTTATGAATCTAAATCTTACAAAATTGAAAAATTTACAAAGAAGACTCATTAACTCATTACAATAAGAGTTTAGATTAAAATTAATATCAATATTTGATGGGTGTCAGATTCAAGTCTCAGTACTATTATGGATCTCCTTGAAAAACCCATTAATAGTAGTCATGATACATAAAAAATAATACATAAAAAATTACGTATAATTTTTTTAAAATTCATGTTAGATATCATAATATTTACATTGATTCTTATCATTAAAGATGACAAAATATTCACAAGTATTTACGAGTAAAATTTGTAAAATATAATAGATATTGTAAGTATTTCGATTACTCATTTGTTAATGAAACAAATATAAATATTATGGTACCTGACTCATACATTAATCATTATTAATGAATTTTATTTAAATATTTTAAAAAAATCAAGTGACCAAATAAAATTATTAATAAAAAGAAATTAATTATTAAATAATTATTGTATATTTCAAATATATTTCTCAACTAATATTTAAAATGTCAAATAAACTTAACCAAATTTGATTAAAAGAATTAAATTCATATATTTCTATATTTAAGGATATTAAAATTAGTAAAAGTTTGAAGGAATGACTAATTTTAATTTTCACTAAAAGTGATGAGACTAAAACCATATTTAACCATTTAAAAATTATAAAAGAATAAAAGGTATTCAAATTAAAACTAATTTTTATTAATGTCTAAAAAAATATTTCATGACAATATATCCATTAAATATATTCATTTGATATTATTTAATATTTGTCACAGAATTTATATGAATATGTATTTTTTTTTCTCATCCTAATAATTTTATATTAACTTGAATATGTATTTTCTTTTTCTCATCCTAATATTTTTATATTAGTACGTTCTAACTTTCTATTTGACTATAATACACTGGAAACACAATCAAAATTCGGTTTCGAGAAAACTCAATTCTGTAAAACGTGCTATTTTATAAATAGAACCTCCAATATATTTGAAGAAAAAAAAATGGAATAGTGTACTATTTATGTGAAAAATTCTCGATCCTTCATATCTTGAAGGACTTATATTAACTTTGTTTATTCCACGAATTGTTTTTGACAAAAATGTAACCTAATTTGATGATTGTTTGGATCCTAACGATGAGTTCAATTTTCTATGATGAGAGGCATAGAATTGGAGCTTTTTTAACGATTCACGGCAACACAATTTGATGCATTTTGTAATGTTTAACAATTATTTTTCCTTCGTATGAGTCAATGACTTGGAAAATGACATGAACGGGTTAATGTTTCTCCTCAATCAAATTGCAAAGACAATGATTTCCATAACATTTCGTGCTTTACTTTGGTGGTCGACACTAATTATTAATTCTTCTTGCTACAACCAAAGTTTTGCTATCGTCAATTGTTTTCTCAATATACTACTACTAAATATTTAAATTGGTAGCGAAAGATAAAGATCTAAATAAAATAATTCTAATATATATATATATATATATATGAAGTACAAATCTCATGTTATAAACTGATTTTGTAGAATTAAATTAGGTTTAAAACCAATTTTTAACAATAAATTTATTGAAATTATTTATATACACAAGTTTATTTTTTATACGAATTGAATTACACAAATATAGATAAAATTTTCAAAATTTCATTTATTTAAATTTGTTAACTAAAAATCAATGTACTTATCTTTTAGTAGTTAGCTTGAATATTTAGTTTTATCATATATCTTTAATAATTGGTGAGGTTGGATATGTAATCATAGTTGGAAGACAACTAAATATTTTAACCAATGGTAGAGAGAATAGAACTATACGCACTTCAAGTAAATGATATTAATAGTAAAAAAATAACCAATTCATTGAATCAAGAGCCAAATACTTCAGCATTATTGCTTTACTTGAAACCTAAGTACCAAAAGTAATATTAAAAAATTGAATTAATTCAATGATTGTGGACGTATTTAAACAAAACATTATGGGCGAAAATAATGAATTTTCCAATGACAAATGCTCAATTATATACCTTCTTTTCTTAATAATTTTGATGCCAATAAGAAAATATATTCTAATAATATTTGAGATACATATTACATTATACCCTAAATAATTTTTTGTCCGAAGCTCTTCTAATTTTAATAAAAAAGTTTCCGAAGCACTTCTAATCTTAATTGGGTATAAGAACATAAATTTTATATTATATATATATATATATATATATATATATATATATATATATATATATATAATTTTTTATTGATGTGAGAATTTAATAAATATGTAAATTATTTTTTTACTTATTTGATTAAAAAGTTAAAATTTATAGGAATGAACTCCTTTAAGAATGATAACAACTTTCTATATTTTTTTTCATGAGTTCCTTTTGTTTTCTTCTATACTCCTCTTAGAATCTAATTCTTCCTCATCTTTTGAATATTAATAAAGTGGAAGCAAGACTTTTACAACAAATCATACAATATATTTTTAACCGTCTATAGGTAAATGCAATTTGTTCATTTCATTTTGTTAGGAGTCAATCCTGATTTTCAATACATACAAAATTCTTAGATTTGCATGTGATCTTGTTGTGTTTCAAACGAATCATCATCCCTTGGTAGTCATGAAATCTGAATCTAATTTTCAGTAGGTTTTGTTGTATATAAGGCAAGTTTGAGTAGTGTGGGGTGCCTAAGGAGTACTTCAGTAGACTTCTTCTTTAAGATAAGAAGAGATAATCATCTATAAATTTTCTTTTTTTAAACCTTGGTGTGAATGAATAGTTAATTTCTTCTTGAAATGTTGGGTTTTTGCATTGAAAATAAATGTGGGATTTATGTGTTTTGGAATGTGACTTTAATGTGGATATGAGAGGATTGACAAATGGGATTGAAATAATGGTAAATTGTGAGTGATTGTAAGAAAAAAGATTATGTGAATGTTATGAATTTATGATAACTCTTTAAAGTGTGTTTGGATAAAGCAATTTTAGAGAGTAATTCATTTATTTGGAGAATTTGAATTTATTTATAATAAAATGACTTGTTTGTATGGGAAAATTAAAAGGAAGTTGAAATTGAAAAATTTTAAGAAGATATTTCAAATCACTAAAATACTAGAATTTGAAATTCACTCAAAAAGGAAGGAAATTGAAATTTCACAATTTTTGGGATTACTCATTGTTCAATATTAGAAATGTCAATTGGACCTAGACGACCTAGATGACCTAAATAGACTGGGCTAGTCCGATGATCCATAGGGGTTGGGTCGACTAGACGATCCAGACAGACCGAGCAGGCCTGACGACACAGACGGGTCAGGCGGGTCCAACTACCAAAACGAACCAAGCAGGCCCGATAACCCAAACACTTTGGACTCAACCCCAAACGGACACGACAAACCTGACAACCATAACAGGTTAGGCTGGCCAAATAATCCAAACGACCCATATAGTTCAGGCAGGCCCCAACGACCCAGACGGACCAGGGTGACCTGATGAAACATATGGGTCGGGCGGGCTTGACAGCTAAAACAAGTCGGTCAAGCTCGACAACCTACACCGCCCAGGGGGCCCAATGACCAGATGTGTCAGGTAGGCCCAACGACCCGATTGACTCGTTGACCCGACAAGCCTGACCGACCGATGACCTAGTCGGGCCTGATTGGCCCGACGACCTAGAAGGGCACAAACAGTCCAAAGACCTATACGGGCCTGACCAGTCCAAAGACCTAGACATGCCCGACTAGTCCAACAATCTGGACGATACCGACCGAGCTAACGACCTTGTCAAGTCGGGCCGACCCAACGACACAGACTTGTTAGGTATGCCCGATGGCACAAACGGGCTCGACAACCCAGATGGGTCGGACGAGCCCGACGACCTAGTGGGACCAAGTTATGCCAGTGACCTAGATGGGTTGGGTCGGTCTGGGTCGGCGAACTTAACGGGCATGACTGGCCTTTATAAGCCGTTAGGCTAATCAGGCTTGTCTAGATCGTCGAGCCAACCCAACCTAGCCTGTTTGGGTTTCTCGGCCAGGCTGAGTCGTCGAGTCGAACTGACCCATTTGGGTTGTCGAACCCGTTTTCAAATTTATCATGAAATCAAAAAATAATTAAGCCTAAAATAAATATGTTTAAAATGAAATTTTATCTCACAAGAAATTCAATTATTTTATCCAAACAAGAAATTGAAATGTAAGGTATTTTAATTTCTTTATCCAAACAAGTTATTTAGAAAATGAAGGAAATTTAATTGCAAGCAATTCAAATACAATGTATTTCAATTTCTCAACATTCTTGAAATGCTTCATCCAAACACAAGGTTAGGGAAAATAAGTTGTTATGAAAAAATTGAGAAAGAATTTGTGATGATCATAGGAGTGACTTGTTTGCATGTAATGTAGATACATATATTTGAGTAAATATAATATCTTGTAATAGCACGTGGTAATCTTAAGATCTGAAATTATTTTAAAACTGGTTTAGTGGATATCGTTGGGTGATCAAGGCTGAAGTCGAATCAAGCAAAGGTCCTCTGACACTGCTTTCCTGGGTGGGACTTGCCGTTGGACGTGGTCGAATAAATTTTGGGAAGAACAGTTTTTGTACTTTTACTCCCACTGGGCGACATCTCTTTGAGTTTAAACTTGTATTAAACGATTAAAAGTTATAATTTTTTTCTTGAAGTAGTGATGTATGATTAAGTCCAATAGTTATTTTCATGGAAAAATACTACTGGTTGGGTATCAAAGTGTATCGAATGAGAGGTGAAACTATCCTAAACTTAACTAGTGTCTAACTCGCATATGGTAGGCCATCTAGGTGGTATGAGTTGAAGGAGACTCTATATATATGACACACAATATGGTATGAAAAATAATCATATTCAGGGAGTTAGAGGGGTTAACCTTATCATGGCTTTGTTAGAGACATTGGTCATGAGTATTGGAACTCTTGGAAATTCAAGTGTGAATCTAAGTCCCACATTTAGTAAAAATAAGAAAGTTGAGCCCATACAAGGATCAAAGCCCATAAACCCATCATCTTAAGGTTTTGGATTAAGAGTGGTGTCAATCCCTTATGTGTGGGTTGAACTCATGCTCATTGATATTGTATCTCCTAGGTGTGATCCTCTCTGATCAGTTACTTACAATGTATCAAAGTCAAGATGTAGATTAATAAATGATATATTTTTTTAAATATCAAAATTTAAAACATGACTACGACATTGTTAAAAAACCACATAATAAGCGACACATATCAAAATTAACGTGGTTGATTGTTCATAATAACAAAAGAATGTCAACCACTGTTTCAAATCAAGATCTTATTACTCACATCACACCAAGATCCTGTCTCTCTTTTTCATTCTTAGTCTCAAACTAATGAATTTTCCAATTCAATCTTTTCTATGTGAGGTTTTTGATTAGCATAGAGGAAATGAAGAAGATGTTCATTTTTCTTTTCGAAAGGATAATTGGCAGTGATGTTTCTCTTATTCTCCTGTCGTGTTTACTTTCACAACCATTGGTATTTTCTATAATACATTTTTTGTTTATTTTAGTTTTTATTTATTTCTATTAATTACCCCTTTTTTCTATTTTCTAATTAAAAGTATTTATTTTGATTGAAAACTATTAAGAATTTTTTTGATTTTATATTCGTTTTTATTAAATTTTAACCAATAATATAACAGGCGTAAAAAGTATTAAAAATGTATTTATTTAAACAATTTTTTTTCTTATCAGTTTCAATCAAAACTCCAAAAATATCCATGTTTCTCTCCTATTTTCAAGTCAACTAAACAAAATATAAAAAAATATAAGAGAAATAAAAAAAAAGATTAATTAGTAATTTAATTTTATATTTAGATTTTTATTTATTTTTGTTCATATATTTATTTTTGACTTAATTCAATAATATTTATTAAATATAGTCAATATAGTCTCTTAAAAGAAAGTAATCATCTCTAATTTAAATATAGCAATCAAATAAGCTTTTTATTATACTAGCACATGGTCACCTCTGTCAATTTAACTAAAAAAATTAACTCTATTAAACAAATATTAAAACTTAATTGTATAAAAAATTAATATAGGGATCAAATTTATTTAAAGACTTAAATATAGAACTAAATTACTAATAAATTCTAAAATAAATAAGTGTTAAACTTTCTCCTAACTTATTCATTTATACTGAATAATGCTAAACTATTTTTTTTTTCTAATACATGTATATAATAAAGTATACTTCATGCTTGTGGAGTAGAATGACAATTTTACAAGAAGAATGGTAACTGCAACTCTCAATAAACTTCTTTTGCAGCACAACAACCAAATCTTCAATTACTATTACATGACATAAAAAATGAAAAAAAAAATTAAACATAAACGCTTTTGTTAAACAACGTTATTATTTATGAGTATTTTTTGCTTATTTTTTCCCTAAATTACTTCTAACGGTTATATATATATATATATATATATATATATATATATATATATATATATATATATATATATATATATATATATATATATATTCTTTGTAGTTACTGTAGTAGACACTTTTGTAATAAATTTGTTCTGAATCATTCTACAATAAATTGGTGTGATAAGCGTAGAATTTTATCATAATTTTCACCAGGTATGAAATTAAAAAATTCACCAGTGTTGAATAATTTCAGATTGTGACATCAAAGATATCATATAAGAAATAGTGAAAAGATAATTAGTAATAGGCTGTATTAACGCTAATAAGAACCAGACATTATTTTGTTATTTGATTTTATGGTTAAATATGTTTTTATTTTTTAAGTAAATTTTGAAATTAATTTTTTCTGAAATTTTATTTTGAAATTAATTTTTTTTTAAATTTTATATTAAACTAATCATTCATCTTTAAAAATGTATAAAAATATGTAAATATATTTTTTTTATCAAATTTTGTTAAATTTATTTAACATTTTAAATAAATTTAATTAAAAAAACTAAATTGATAAAATTTGATTAAAAAAACTAAATTCATACATATTTAAATTGATAAATAAAAAAAATACTAAATTAATTAAAAAATCAAAAAAATATTTAACTTAACCCTTCTTTTATAATGTTACCATTTTGTCTCCTTTTTAATTAAAATTGTTTATTATGATTGAAAACTATAAACAAGTTTCATCGATGTTCTTTCTTGTTTAAAGAATACATTGATTTTATACTTTCTTATTAAATTTTAACCAATGACAAAAATGTGCAAAATAGTATTAAAAATGCAATGTTTAATCTATTTTTTACTTCTAACTGGTTTCGACCAAAACTCCAAAACTTTCTGTCACATATTTTTATGTTTCTTTCATTTTTATTTTCAACAAAACTAAATAAAATGTAAAATAAACAAAGAAAAAGACAAATAAAGTGCTGAACCCACTCTTAACTTGTTCACTTAGATAGAAGAATGCCAAGAAAAAACACTATATTTTTTAGACACATGTTTATATAGTAAAGTGTATTTCATGTCTTATGGGACAGAATATATAATTTTACAAGAACTAGATAATAATTTTGACCTTCTTCAACAATGAAACTCATTCCATTAATCTTATGTAGCAGAATGATAATTCCAATTCTCAGTAAACTCTTTGCACCACATCGATCAAGCACCTCCAATTGATCTCTCCTGCATAACATAAAATGAAAACAAAGAATAGGTCATCCAAATAACAGTGAAATGATTTGTAGCATTAACACAATGAATGTTCATAAAAATCTTAGTAAAAATGATCTGAACAAGAGCTGCATCTAGTATCTGTTGGCTTCTCTTGCAACTACCACCTTCCCTGCTGCATAAAAACCAGTTCATATCAATCATCAAACATCACATCAAACTGCAACAAAAACCAGAAATAGTTCACAACATTACCAAACTGTACCACCATGATGCAGTGTGAATGAAGTTGATGATAACAGTACTTTCATCCCTATGGTTCTGATCCTGAATGGTTCATATGATTCCAATCGTCAGGGTATGCTACCAAATCCTCCACTGGAACACCAATCTGGGAACAATCACCAATGATAACTTCATCCTTTGGATCCCCAGAAACCAAGTCTTCAATGAGCAAGTCCTCTAATATTGTGTCACCAAAATAACTCTGACCAGCTGTTATATCAGAATCCAGTGCAGACTCTTTGATTTCATGACCAAGTTCACTATCAAAAGCAGGTGAGAAAAAAGTGTTCATCTCAGGTTCCATAGTTGCCAAATCTTGTTGATTTGAATAGTCCATCAATGTTACAGGATCATCTTGTTGCAGATTCTCCAAACTCTGGCCAGCAATTAGTCTCCTTTTCCTATTGATTTCAGCATCCAACATTTGGGGGGTCTTGTGGACTAATTGTTGCATGAAAGATGGATTTTTTAGTGCTTTGGCAAGGAATAGCATCATCTTGTGCTGTTTCTTCTCTGTGGCTTGCAATCTGGTTTCCATGGCACTCAATTGGTCCCTTGAGTTCCGCTCTTGGTGCCTCAACCTCACAATTTCTGCCATCAGAATGTTGCTATCTCTTTTCAACCTCTCCAACTCACCTTCTGGTCCAAACTCTCCCACTTCAACACATGCTCCTCCAACTCCTCTTTCTTGCATGCTCTGTGACACTCTTCTTCTTCTCTTTATAGCCTTCAGTAAGTGTCTCTGTCCTGCCAAAAATCCTTCATTTGCAAACTCCCATCTGTCAGGATCAACTTTCCTAAACCCCTGTGTTCATTTCCAGACACAACAAAGGGAAGAATTCAAAGATATTATCAGATCAACCTAACAACGTTTTAAGATTGTTTAGGAATGGTGTTCCAGAGCAGTCTACCTAGATCCTTATCAAACACTTTATACAATTACATGATACTGTTATGGAAATCACCAGAAACATGTGAGTATAGAATTGTTTAACATCCCACAAGTTTTGTCAGAAAATTGAATTCAGGACCTAATGTAAACATTTCTCTTAAATCTCAAAAAAAAAAAAAAAAAAAAAAACTTGTCTTCATCAAAAATATAAAAGAAAATCAACAAGATTCTTCACCACAAAAAGAGCTGAACATATTAAACCAGTAGAAGTGAAGGAAAACCTGTTCACGAACAAAACAGTGACCTGATACAACTCAAAAACAAAACCGGATACAATCGGAAACCAAAAGGAATCACAAACATCATATAGTACTTACTACTTACATAGGTGTTGAGCTGGCGAATGAAGCTGGAGAAATTGTTGTGCTTGAAGTAACGAGGAAGAATGTTAGTAGAAAAGTTGTGAGAATCCCAGACAACAAAGCTATTGCAAGAAGTGCTCCATGAAACAACAGAATCTGTGGAATGATCTTCCACCATGTCATAGATCTTTGTCAAAAATGGTGGGGTACCCACTTCGTTCAACCCTTCCATTGGTTGTGGAGTAAAGCTCAAAGGCGAAGATGATGATGATGATGAACCACCACCACCACCTGTCACTGTTTCTTCCTCCTTCACCACAATTCCATCCATGTTTCATACACAAGAAGACAGAAGAAAATGATGAAAGTTTTGAGTAACACAAGCACGAGAGGACTAAACAATGGTTGTTTTTTATGATTATGTTGAAGTGAAGAATGTGTTTAACTTTGTGACTGCATAGGGATAAGATGCATGCTACAAAAGGTTGCCATGGAATCATTAGATATTGCAGGAAAGTTGAGTTATGAGCTTAGACTAGTTGGTAGGTTTGTTGTGGGAGGAAGATGCTAGAGAGAGAACATGTTTGGATTGTGCTGGAAAATTCTAGAGAGGGATCATTAATTTTTTTTTTTTGTTTGGTAATTATCCGTATTAGTATACAGGTTTTTATATTATAAGTAAATTAAAAATAGGGATAAATGTGATTATTATAAAATTTGCTATTTTTATTATAAATATTTTCTTAATGCTTATTTGTGTTTGATAAATTTTATGCATTTTTTTCATGTTTTTTAATAAATATAAGGTCGTTTTTGGGACATGAAGAAATTGTCAAGGCCACTTGTCAACATCTGGAAAGAGGAAAATATTAATGTTTGGGTTTCAAAATTTTCTTTACATATAAAGAAAAAAAGTATATAGAAAGTGAGAAGAGATTTTATTGGGGGAAAGGAAATGAATCCACATATAAAGAGGGGTAGAAAAGAAAAATAAGTAATAATTACTATTTTATATGAAATATTTAATAAAATTATCTGGTTAAAGTAATGTATTTCCCTCTTACGACAACGATGTTTACAAAATTTTCATAGAATTTAAAAGCAATGAAAATATGTAGTTTATTAAAAAATTTAAAAAATAATGCTACTTTCTCAATAATATATTACTTTTTTGTCAGACGGAAATAAGTAAAAAAAGTATAAGAAGATATCCCAATAGCATATGATAATAGAATTAAAAACTGTAAACACCTTTATATACCTTATTTTAAAATTAAAATAACTTTATAATTATTTTAAAATTAAAAAAATGATATTCATTAAAACTGTAAACACCTTTTATTTGAAATCTTTTACAGATCAAAACTATAATTATTTTTATGATGGTGTAAGTAATTTATAATCTGTGTATGATTCTAACTTAATTCTAGAAAATAAACATAAAACAAAATTATTCCTCATTCGTCTATGGTATATTCTTTTCTTATAATGAGCTTTGTGAGGGATAGAGGTAATGAGGGTAGATACGTCTTTTAACTTAGTGGAGAGTTTGAATAAGAAAGGTGGGAGGTGCCAATAGTAGTGTCCAACACTCCAATAAAGCTATTTTTTTAAAATTAAGTGGGCTTATTCCGAACATTTCAAATAAAAACCCAAATATACATCCACATGATCCAACGTTGGATCCATCATGTCATGTTCACACGAAAACATTGTTTTATTATTTTACACAGAATTTTTCTAATGATATGTGACAAGTTGACACAAAAAACTAAGCTGAAGAACAATAAACTACGATGGAGTAGATCGAGAGAACGATTTTTTATTTTGTGGTGCCATTATTTTTTTTCATGTGCATAACTCAAATTTTATATTCAGCACAAAGATAATGCTTTTTAAAATGGGGTAGCCTATGAAGTAAGTAAAAATGTGTTCACACTTAGTTGTTGTTTCATTCATTCAATCCGGTGATGTAACTAAATTTATTAATTATTTTTAAATCAAACTTATTATAATTATATTCCTTACAGATTAAACAATGATCATAAACAAATATAAAATATAATATTTTCTCCCAAGGTTAATTTCTCCCATCATATATTTATTTTAGTACCTTCCATGCATGTATGAACCTTTCACAACAAGAAATGTACCTTCTTTTATCATTATTCCTTGTTCATATAATATAATAAAGCAAGTCATGTGGAGGGTATATTTAAAAAGTAACTAACACAATGGTGAAAAATAGATTAAATGTTATTCTCTCAAATTAATTATTTATGAATTCTTAGATCTTTTAAGGAAAATATAACACCAATAAAACATTAGATAAATCTATGTTAAGAATTGATATCACATCTAACTCAAAATCATAATACAAGAATAATGATACTTTGACATGCAAATTTTTTTACACTCATTTAACATTATTTTTGCCTTCCACTCAATCTTTCTTTTTCTTCACAAATACAAAAATTCACTTCTTTTTTATCACTATTTTACTCCTACAATGTGTTATCAATTTCTTTTTAAGAAAATCTCATCATAAAACTTTCAATGTTCAACAAATAGAAAATTTTAACAAGTTCACAAAATTAAGCAAAAACTTTGGAGAATTGGAAGATAAATTGATAATTCAACATTTTCATCATATTCATATTCGTAGACTTATACGATGCATTCTTCAAATTTTAGCACATTCAAGAATACATAATACTTGTATTTTCCATTCATACAAAAATTTGGAACATCCATACGAAAGTTCAGAAGAGTAACTGATATACACAAGTGCAATTTTTTTTATGCGAACCATAAGTCAGCCCGCACAGACTGTGGACTTTTTGCGGGTCAAGCTTTTGCAAGCTAGTTGGTCAAATATCCTGACCCACCCCACATTTTTTTTTACGGACTAGTAAGCTGGCCCGCCAGGACAAGCTCATATTGTCACTCCTAATTTTCATCTTATGAAAATTTCAACTTTTTCATCTTTATCTAATATAAAACTTAGACTTACAATTAAATTCTCGGCATAAATCGAGTTAATAATAACTGAAATTTATTCTTTTAATAAATGATATTAATATTAATTTGAAGAAGAAGAAAAAAAATGCAGAAGAGTGAGGTTGTGGAATAAGTTAAAGTTTGGTCAAATTAAGAATCTGATGCTAGTGTTAGCACTTTGAAGAACACTGAAAGAGATGAAAATCCTCCACTTCCACCCATTGTGTGACTGTGATAGTAAGTTCAACTAATTAAGGCATGGCATGACCCTTTTCATGCTAACCATTTCCTTTGGTGCTTCTCACCTTTACTTTTTCTGTCCACCCAAAAAGGCAAAAAATTTTCATAAAAATAATTAAATTCATTTATGGGTCCAATTCTCATCCCACAAAAAAAAAATGGAACATGAATCTCGAATTCAATGTTACTATGATTATGGAGATATGTTTCAGAAACTTAAAGGCAAAAACACCACACATGTTCATTGTTGGTTAACCCATGTACAACAAGTGTGTATCAATTATCATGACACGACCAAAGTACAATTATTGTTTTGTGTGAAAATATGTGTGTTGTTATGTAATAAAAATTAGGTAACTTTATATACTATATTTGTTTTGTTGTATTGCATATACTTAGAATAATTTATAAAAGGAGAATCTTAGAGAAAAGGGAAGCTTTTTTAGATAAGCAAAAGAAGAAGTGAGGGTTTTAGAAACAAGTAATGGACAAGTGTTTTCCATTTACTTCACCTTCATACATTCACTACATGCACCATTAGAGGAACCAACCAAAGTAACTTTTTTTTTTTTTTTGCCTTTCCTTTTCCCATAAAGTCTAATTAGCCTTCTAAGTACATAACCCTTAATCATAAAGTTTAAAAGTTTAATTAACAAAAATTTGTGGGCACATCATCCCACTATATATATGAACTATTTGTTTCTTCCTTAACACTTGTAAAAGTAAAAAGAATAATAAATTACCATTTCCATTTAATATAAATAATTGGGTTACATTTGAAAATAATGAATAGATAGAACTTTTCTTATTATACAACAAGTATCCTTATGTTGACTATTGTTATCATTATCGGTATTTTATTCTATACTATTTTTTTTTATAGTTTGTTTTCTGCAATAGTTAGTAATAATCTCTATTTCTTTAACATGTTATTAATTTTTATCATTTTATGAGACACTGAAGAAAAATTTATGAACAACTTTGTGAAATTTTTAAAATTTTTTTGAAGTGGTGCTAATCAAGGTGTTGCAAGGTCGCAATTATGGAAGAGGAGTCAGATATAGTAGTTCATAAGTGTCTTATACAAAAGAAGCCAAACACATGACACAACGATCCACATTGTCTCCTTTGCATATTTATTTTTGTCATCTTACCCATTCAAAAAGTAGCTATTTTTAACTTCCCTTTTTAATAAAGGAGATTGTTTGTATTGAGAAAAAACAATAAAAAATAAATTTAATTAATGTAATAGAAAATAATTAAATTAAAATGTAAATAATAATAAATAATAAAATTAAGCTTGGTTAAAATTATTACATAAAAAGTTAGGATTAAAAGTTTATTATGTTCATACATTCTTGAATACATTAATTTTGTAAGTTTGTTTTGTATGGTGTAAAACATGGTTGTAAAAGTTGAGAGAAGAAAACACAATCTGGTTCCTTTTCTTTCCTTGTTACTTACCTTTCTGATTCTATGTAAATAGTAAAGAAGGTAGAAGAGTGGAATTCCATAAGAAATAAGAAAGAAGAAAGAGTGATGGGATGAGGCGACAGAGATTTAGAAGATGAAGTCAGATTGTCCCCACCAATGACATGACACGCTCACTTCACCCTGCGTCACCCATGTGTCTCTCTCCCTATCAACCTTAGTCAACCACCTCAAACACAACCAACAAATCAAATTTAATTCCGTATAAATTTTATTTTATATTTTAGTTTTATAAAAGTAAAAATACTCCCTTGATCCATGTTTTTATTGAAAAATTTTAAATAAGTATTAAGATTTTTTCTAGTCTCAATTAGGTCCATATTTTTGAAAATGTGTCCATTCTGTTAGTATATAATTAACGGTGTTAAAGATGTGTCACGTGTCAGCTCCACATTTTTTTGAATTTTTTTGAATTTTTTTAATCATGGATGAATTTCAATTGTGCATCAAAGTTTAGAATATAAAAACATACTTAACCCAAATAAATATAAGTAAATATACATTTCATTTTACAAATTGATTTTATGAAACTGAGTGAAACTTAAAATTTATTTTTCGACAAACTCTTAATATAAGTTAGACTCACATTTCAATAAAAGTATGTAAGTCTTATATTAAGTAAAAATGAATAATGCAAGTCTTCACTCTCCAAGTTCTATAGCACCATGTTTCACTTAAGAATTCCCTTTTTCCTTCTCTGCCACCACTAAGATGCATGAACGAATTATGTTACCCTAGTACCAAAATGATTGTAGTTAAGAGTTGAGAGGTAGATGAAGATGTAATAAATAAGAAAATGAGCATGAATTTCCGAAGCCAAGATTTAATAAAGTGTGTGTAGAGAGTGAGGAATCTTAAATTAAGGTTCACGTGGGTGTAAAGTTGTTGTTTAGAAAAAGCAGAAGGTAAGAAAGTGAGTGGGTGGTATGTGTGAAGTAGAATAAATAAAATGTGAATAAAAAAATGCGTAATAATAGTGCGTGCATGGTGATGAGGGTGACCCCGTGAGTGGCGCTTCCACACACGAAGGCCATGGAAATTTCAGTCACAAATAAGAACTCCCAAGCTTTTTGGTCCACTCTTATTCTATTAATATCCATCTTGCATTATTGAATCCTCTCTCACACAACGTCACTTATTCCCACTCATCTCAGAATCATCTCATCCAATCAACGTTAACATCTTGCTTTAAACAACTCTATTTTTTTTCCGAACAACTTTCATAATTTAGATTAAATCATCACATTCAACATTTCCTTTTTTTTTCTCTTTAATTCTCATTTTAAAGTCAATTCAAGTGTGAAACTAGTTTTGTTTTTTAACTCATCGAAACAAATGTTAAGTACATTAGTTTGAGTGTTTCGATTCAAATTGAAACTTGCGTGGTCAAATTAAAGAGGGTTATCTTTCGATATTTATGAGGATGAAGATCTTGTGCTGATTTTTTTTTTTTTATCGTTACTTTGTGTGGATATTATTAAAAAAATATTTTTTTTTTGTGTTGATTTGGGTTTAGAGTGATATTCATCTCATCAAGAGTTGCTAAGAGAAATAGTGTGTCTCAATCAATGGCATTGTAGTTTTATGTTACCCAAATCTATTATCATGATGCATTAAAAATACTTAATAATTCCTTCAGCCTGTAAGAGTTCATCTCATCATTCTATCGTACTAAGAGTAGTATTTGTCTATGTGTTTTGGGGTTTAAATCAAACTTCGGACTTTCCTAGATCTTCTGTTGTTGGAGTAAATTTTTGTAAGAGTACATTAATTATGGTAAGATAAGCTAACCTAAACTCATAATTGTATATTAAGATTAAGATATTGGGTAAGTGTTTAAGATATTCTTAAAAAACCTAGAGTAGTACCAATAAATGGATTAGAGTGTAAGAACTTTAAATATATTATTACAAGAAAATCTATAAATAATGACCAATTTTAGTGAATAAAAATATGTTCAAAGACCAATTTTCTAAATAAAAATCAATTTAGAGACCAATTTTTTTTATAGTTAAAACTTTAATAGTTAATGTTAGAAACAAATTCGTAAGAGAAACTATTTTAATAATCAATTTAGATATCAATGACAAACTTTTGAAACTATTTTAGTTATCAATCATTTTTAGTTTATAAATTGGTCACTATAACTACTAATTATATGTTGTTACTAAAATTTATTATTATTCAAAGATTTTCTTGTAGTATATTACTATAATTATATATACACTAATGTATGTATGATTGATATAAACTTGTAACTGTAGTTAGTATCATTGTACTAATTTATGTAGCTGTAATTGATTTATATAGGTAGTTAAATTGATGTGGAAATAGTAAGAATAACAATGGGTCGAGTTAGATATGGGTCATGCCTATCCGCTACCTATCTTGCGTAAAACAATTCATTTCGTTCCATGTTCTTCTACTTGTTAGATATTTGTGAAAAAATATTTGTGAATCTTTTTATATCTGCATTCCGAACACCATAGATACCAACATATAATTTTATATATATATTTTTTAAGTTTTAAGTGAAATTATCTAAAAACAAATCTTTAAAATATAAATTGATTTTAAAAAACTAATTTTTAAGTATAACTCAGATCAAATTACTTAATAAAATATTAATAGAAATAAACTTATTCTTTCTAAAAGGAAAGTTTAAAAGTTGTATGAAAATATCAATTTTAAAAGATTAATCTTTTACAAAATAATCTCAATGTCATAGGTCTAAATAAAAAAAATAAAAATATATGAAATCTAATTTTAAAGGATTCTTCTATGATTAATATCTTCTTCATTAATTGATAATTTTGTTTTGATCACTTGAATTAAAAAATACTTAAATAAAATTTACTAATAATTATTAGTGGGTAGTGAGTTTTTGCAAGTTAGATACCATGATATGTGTAGTCTAGATAATCAAAATCGAGATTTAAATCGCAAAATCGTAAGATCTTACAATTTTACATTGTTTACGAGTTAGATTTCATGCATAATCATGACATAATAAAATCGGTCAGATCATGTACAAAATCGTATAAATCTACGTTTTTTTTTTTTTTTTTGTATCGCCTCTCCACCTTCTTGAGTAAATGAATTCAACTTAAATTAAGCATAAACCTAACTAAAAGCTAATCTAATTAAAAAATTTCATTGTTATGTGTGTTATCACCACATTTCATCAAATTAAAAATTAATACAAAACTTCAACACCACAACACCATTAAAGTAAAAATTAATATAATTAATTTTTTTTCAGCCAGCATTTGTTGATACACGAGAAACATTTATTTTGATTAAAACCAAGGTGGTGTTAAAGGAGATGATATTCTTATTACCCACTTTTAGATGGGAGAATGTTCTTATTAATGTGTTTAGTAACAAAGATAAAACTAATGAAAATTCTTTTAGTTTTTGTTTTAACTTAAATGATTTAAGTTTAATGAAATATAGAGAAAATGATAAATTTTGTAAATTTTGAAGTTTGATGAAATATTAACAAAAAGAATTAATTTTATCTTCATGACGTGTACTTGATGATATATACCTAATGTTTGTATAAATAGAAGAATCTAAAAATTTATAATCTTTGTTATGATCTCATGCTTTATGGTTATATAAACCTTCGCAATCATAAATATATTTCGATTTTAACTTATCCAAGCGAGTAATAGATACATATATTTATTATCTGCATTATTTTGTCATTCCTAGAAAATAAACTTTATCTGAGCATTGAATGCGCTAGCTATATAATTGTTTGTGGTGTCCACATTTAATAAGTAAGATGTATGTAATTATATAAATTGAGAATTAAAACATGGATATTTTGAATTATATTGAGAAAGGAATGTTTATATTTTAAAAATAATTTTGTCTTAATTGAATTGGAAATTAAACTAAGTCATATAAAAAGTTTGTGTTAAACAGAGGAAAGGCACGTCCGTGTTGGTTGCATCTAAGGTAATTGGTAGCATATTCTGTTTTGAATATGACCACATCTCCATTACCATTATTATGGTTGAACTCAGTAGCCGAAGATTTTAACCTAAAGTTTCCACGCATGCAAAAGTCAATTATTGAACCATAGTTTAAGAAATGCATGTTCATATAATACCACTACACCACACGTGAGAGAGGATATTACGTGATTCCCTTCGACTCAACATGTAAACCCACGTTTGGAAAAGAAAAAAAAAAAAGCGCTTATTTCATATGACCTAAGGTAAAAATTGAATTCTTGTTCTTCAAAAATCTGGGTTCACGGTATATTTGGTTTAACGTCGAAGAATTAATTTCACGCAGAAGAAAAATTAATTATTTTTTATTTAATATAAATTTTTTACTTTTTAATTAATTTGAAAATCAAACACTTATTAATTTCGCGTTAAAAGATTAATTATACGTCATTTTGACACATAATCAAAACGCACTCAATCCTATTTCTTGAATCAAACAATTAACACGGTAACAAAACAAATCTCACAAATCTTAAGCTTTAATGAATTAAAAAATATATAAAAATAAATAATAAGTAAAATAAATGAACTGAACTCTAATTTACGTGTAATATTAAACAAAAACATTTGCATAAATAATTTATTTTTAGAGAAAAAGTAAAGATAATAAAGTTTTTTTTTTTTAATATTTAAAAAGTGTGGAGAAAAAGAGTAAAAGGGTACATGAGGAGAAGGGTGACGCAAGACATGGTCATGAGAAAGCATATGGCAGACACCACATTTACTTATTTAGCACCATCAACGGTCCACCTTCTCCCATCACTCTCTCCCTAACATTCATCACATCATGCTCACTGGGGACCACATCCCATAACCTCACCCTCACCACCACCCAAACTAAAACCCACGCCACGTGCCTTCCTCTTATTGGTTGCATTCCCCTGCATGCTGTCCCACAACAACACTTCCTGTCTCAAAGAAACTAAAAGGTAAGCCACGTGTCACTCCCGGAACGTCACCGTGACAACCAAAGTCCTAATTCTCTCCATGATTATGTCATCTCTGTGGATCTTACCCTTCCTCTCTCGTCCACGTCATCAGAGCTTCTTTATAAATTAATTAATAAGCTCAAAAATTAAATCAGTGTTATTCAAGACATTCATATAATAACATTAATAAGTAATACAAAGGTAATATTTATAATTACTTCGTTAAAATTCTAAGAGTTTTTTTAAAGTGATTTTGAGTTAAAAAATTAAATATAAAAGCACTTATCTAACTCACTTCTCTTACCAGTATTATTTTTTACTACACATAACTTTTGATTACGTCAGGGTTCAATCTTACGGTTCCACGTCCAAGTCAAAGTGACGTCATCCTCCTTTTCATCCATGTGACCGTTCATAGCTATTTCACCGCCAAATTTCTCCTATTCCCCAACCCTTTCCTTCTTCTACGCCCCACGCACCTCAGAGCGCGTGTATCTCTTTTCCTTTTTCTTTATATATATGAATACATAAAATAAACAAATATTATGATTTCAGCGTTTTTATTCTTATGCTGGGTATTTCATCGTTAGCTTTTGAAAATTTCATTAATTTAAAAGGAAAGTAAATAATTGTGTGTTTTTTTTCACTACTGCTTTGTTTCATAACGATGATAAAAATATTTGGGATGAGAATAAATTGGTGGAATAAGAATAATTGAGATTAAACATGATTTTGACGAAGGGAAATGAAAAATAAATAGGGATAAAAAAACAAATATGAATATAATAAATAAATGAAAAAATAAAGTGTAGGCACTTAGATTATTTAACTAGTACCTAAGTAAGTTAATGAAAATTAATTTAAATAACCTATTTTTAATATATTGAGAGAAGTTGTGATTTATTGAGTTTAAAGGTGAGTTAAATTGTTTACATTTTGTAAATAATTTATAATGGCCAATATAATTAATCAGTTGATTTAAAATATATGAACACTTTGTCAATGATTAACAGAGTGACAATCCAATAGATTCACTAGAATAACTCACTTAATCTGCCCGAAAAAAGAAAAAAACTAAAAATAGTAGCTGATTCAGTTCATTAACTTATTCAAGTTTGTTTTGTTCAGCTCTTCAATTCCATAAACTATTCAGAATTTCTAAAAGATTTTCTTTAATGTTAAAGAAATTTACATAGTTAATATGGTTGTTTAAAATACGTATTTATTATTATTTTTAGTTTCTTTTATCGATAACAGTTAGTGATGCAATTGTAATTTTATAAGATCAATTTTCATAATAGAAAATTATATTTATAATTTAGAAACTGCAATTAAATCTGTCAAATTGAGAATTAGTGAGCTTAAAGTTTTTTTTATCTTTTTAATTAATGATGTGTAAATTAATCCTCCCTGTATTAATGTGTGCAGTAGCACTTAAGAAAGTGCAACAAGTGGGTTACGAAGAAGACAAAACAAGTTTGCTATTTTTCTGGAAATTGGAATTTCACCGAAAAAATACATTAAGAAAAAAAAAGTCAAAATAAGAGAAGGGACAGAGTTCTCAGATTATATTTCCGATAAATTCATGAAATCTCCTGATTAACAGAGGAAATAAAAAACAATAGTAATATAATTTTTATTATTTATTAACATTATTTTTGCTCCTAATTTGATGAAAAAATATGATCCAAGTGGAGACAAAAAAAACTTTATTTAACAAACCAGAGGAAGAGAGATGAAGATGGGAAGCCAATGGAGAAAACATGCAGAGCAAGGAAGCAGAGAGTGGCAGAGAGAAATAGAGTTGATAAATTAAATAAAATAAAAAAAAACTAATAATAGTAGCACACAACACAAGTATAGATGGTGATGTAAGCAACCACAAAGCAACTCTTTTTTTTTTTTTCTTCTTTTTAATTAATTAATTTTATTCACTATTATTATAAATAAAAACTCCACCACTTCAACCTTTCATTTCAGTTCATTCACTCTCACTTCTTTCTCCTTTCACACGATGCAAGGCCTCCGCCGCTGCTCAAACGACGTCGTACGCCTCGACCTCACCACTCCCACGCCGGCCACAACCAACTCCTCCACCACCTCATCGTCCTCCTCCTCGCTCTCCATCGACGTCGAGGAATCCACGGAGGCGCGTATCCAGCGGCTCATATCGGAGCATCCGGTGATCATCTTCACGCGCTCCTCCTGCTGCATGTGCCACGTCATGAAGAAGCTCCTCGCCACCATCGGAGTCAACCCCACCGTCATCGAATTGGACGACCACGAGATAACGGCCCTCCCGGACGCCACCCGCACTCCCGCCGTCTTCATCGGCGGCGCCTCCGTCGGCGGCCTCGAGTCCCTCGTCGCCCTCCACGTCAGCGGCCACCTCGTCCCCAAACTCGTCCAAGTCGGCGCCCTCTGGGTATGACCACCACCCACCACCACCACCGTCAATAATATATTTTTCATAATCACCACCATATATATATATATATAAATATATAAAAATTATTTACCTTCAGAAAAGAAAAAAAAAAAAAAACTAATTGTATAATTTTTAGTCCTCCTCTCTATGTTAAATGAAATCTCTCTCAATCAATTCACCAGTTTCTCTCTTCCTTCTCTGTTATGTATTTCAATTCTCTAACCAAATGAGTGCTAACATTTCCTTATATTAACAACATGGAAAACCGAGACTAATTTTTTTCTGGAATTTCCCAGACACATGCTGGTTCAGTTTGACTTCGCAGAAATTCAGGTTGGTTTTTGGGACTGATAGAAAGAATCTCACTTTCTTAAATGTCTGTTGAACACTTGATCTTTTACTGCATGAATAGAAGTGTTGTTAACAAGGTTGATGAAAAAGAATGGGTTTTGATGGATACGGAGAAGAAAAGTTTGTGGAAAGAAAGTTTGATTATTTTGATGTGGGAATAGATCTGCGAGTATGGTTTGTTGGGGGTGGAGGGTACTCGCGAGGTGTGAGTGACACGTGTTCGGAGAGAGCATCTGTGTTGTGTGGTGAGAGCGACAAGGATGTGTGGTTGGGTTGGGTTCAATGGTTGTTGTTGTTCTTCTTCTTCTACAACTACTCAGTGTGGTTCGATTATCGATTATACATAATCACGGGTTCCTTTTTTCCTCAATTATTATCATGCAATCAGAGGCCATGGTTTTCTCACTTTTGCTTCATCCATCTTATTCATAACTCTTACCTAATCATTTTTTTTTTTCACACTACTTATCTTTCATTAATCAGAAATTAATTAACAACACACTGGTAATTAATTACTACTTACCGAGAGTTTAGTATTTTCTTCTTTTTTTCCATAGAGATCAACCTAAGGGGATTTTATTTTATGTCTATTTTTGACAATGATAGCGACCATCATGGCCATTCAAAAGAGGATTTTTTTAGGGTTCTTCTTGACTTGTTGTCCCCTTTGAGGGTTAAACAGTTGGAGAAGAAAGGGAGTTCACAAAGTACTTTGGAAAAGATGACGAAGATGATGAATGAATGAAGAAAGAAGGCTATGAAAAAGATAAACTTTTTACATGTTCTTTATCAGTAGACACAAGCACCTCCAATTATTGTGAAGAAAATATATAAAGTTTAAATCCAACACGTCTCTTTTTTTTTTCCTTTTTTTTTTCCATTTTTCCTTCACACCATTGTGAACATCATAGAATCAAATTCCATGTTGTGAGATAATATAAACCCTTCTTCTCTCAGTTTGATGAGTTAATTATGCTAAACTAGAAGAGAATCATTTGCAGAAAAAGGGAGATGGAATTGCAACCCCAATTTCTGCTTCATATTCTTCCTTCCTTCTTTGACTAGTTTGGTATCAATTGCTTTTGCCCTTTTTAATCTTTCACAGAATTGATGTGTATGTGTATATTTATTTACTTTTACCAAAGCCAAGGTGGTGTAACCATAAACCTAATATAAAAAATTATCTTGGTTTTTCTTGTGCAATGGAAGTTGTGAAAAAAACAATAAAGAATAGTTTTTTTGTGGGGGCACTGTTGGAGATATTTTAATAATAATTGTTATTGAATCTAGAATTCAGAAAAGGTAAAAAGCCCAGATAGATTCAAAGCTAAAACAGGGTGCAAGGACAAACTTGAATTACTGTCATCATGCCAAGAGACAACAGCATTGATGGGTGGTGGTGTGTGATGCCATGCATGACTACATCCTCATAAAACCTAAGCCAACCTCTTAATTCAATAGTCTAAAGGGTATATCACCCACATGATCACCATCAGCATCATCATCATCAGCATGAGCAGCAACATGTATATATATATAAATATAAAGAATCAAAATATCAACTTTGAATTCAATGTTGCTGTTTGAACCAAACCCTAAAAACCTCAAATAGAAACAAAATGAAAAAGGTTAGCACTATGAGTTGCAGTGTGTACACAGTACTATAAACAAAAAGCACTTTAATTTATTAGTGCTGATTTATTGATAGCCAAAGCATCTTAGAAGCTGGAGTACAGCCAAGTAGCTTCGTGCTTTCTCTGTATTTGTTAATCATTTATGAGTCTGTTTGTTGCACTCAAAAGTACTACGAAACTAACACTTTAAGCTATTTTTATTATTTAAAAGACTCCACTTTTTTTTAATATGACAGCAATAGCATTATCGTGATGTTAATTCTATCAGTATATTGTACTGGATTTTTCACATCAAATAATAGCCTATTTCTTTTACATTTTTTTTCACTTCATAAATAGTGTTTGGCTTAATCGAGTAATTATTATATAATCTTTTAGACCAGACATTTATTTTGTACGTGTTAGTTTCTTAATTTTGTTAGGGATATCATGGATTTTGGATTTTTAATGATATAATTCATATTTATTTTGGATCCAAATAATTGGATTAAATTTTTTTTTCAGATTCATTTTTTCAGAAAAAATAGATTGGATTTTTTTAGAATTCAAATCCAAATATTTGGATCAAGTTTAAATCCAGATCCAAATATTTGGATCAAGTTCAAAATCCAAAATCTATTTTTCATAAAATAAATTTAAATAGAATTTTTTAAAACTTGTGTTCATAGGGTTGACACCATAAAATTTGACAGATTTTTTGTCGGGGTCAATGAGGCCAAATTTCAGCATGGGACGAACTCGACAAACTTTCGGTCAGAACCAACCGAATTTTGGTCGAGCTCGACCTGGTGGAATTCGGCCAAATTTTGCCTGGGTCGACTCGGCCGAATTTGACTAGGGTTGACTCGGCCAAATTCGAACGAATTTTGGTCGGGGACGACGTGACCAAATTTGGGCCAATGCCAACTCGACAAAATTTCAATCGACATCGACATGACTGGATTCGGTTGAATTTCGGCCACGACAGATTTTTCTTAATACGACCAAATTTTGGCCAGAGTCGACTTGGCCAAATATGGCCACATTTGGGTCAAGGCCTGATCAGACAGATTTCGGTAAGGATTGACTCTACTAAATTCGTCGGTCAGGATCGACTCGACTGAATATGACCAGTTTTAATTCACGACCGACTCAGCTGAATACAAATTTGGGTTAGGGCCGACTCGACCAAATTTTGGTCATGGCCAACTTGACTGAATTCGACTAAATTTAGGTCGGGACCGACTCGCCTAAATACGACCAAATTTCGGTCGTGATCGACTCTATCGACTCTACCGAATACGACCAAATTCGAGCTAGAATCAACTTGGCCAAATTTTGGTCGAGGCCAACACGACTGAATTTTGACCGGAGCCAACTAGATTGAATTCGACTGAATTTTGGTGGTGGCCGACTTGGTTGAATATGACCAAATTTCGATCGTGACCAACTCATTTGAATACCGCCAAATTTCATCCTAAGCCGTCTTACCCGAATACGACCAAATTTGGGTCAGGGCCGACTCGGCCAAATCACAATCGGGGCCAACTCGATTGAATTCGACCGAATTTTGACAGGAGCCAACTAGGCTGAATATGGTCAAATTTTGGTCACGGTCATCTCGGTCGAATACGGTCAAATTTTGTCTGGGTCAACTCAGCCCAATGCAATCAAATTTGGGTTGGGGTCAACTCGACCGAATACTTCCAAATTTTGTCTAGGACCGACTGGGCCAAATTTCAATCGGGAGCAACTTAACTGAATTCGGCCAAATTCCACCAAATTTCGTATTGAGTTATGCCAACTCAGTCAAATACGACTAAATTTGGACTAGTCCGTCTCGACCTTTAGCCTAACCTAACAAAAAATATAAATTGAGAATTTGGATTGAATATTTTGGATTATCCATTTTAAATATATAAAATGTAGATCATATTGAAATCCAGATTCAATAAAATGAATTTTAAATAGATTGAATTCTTAATAAAATAAATATTAAATGGATTGATCAGAGAAAAAGTGGATTGGATCATAAAAATTGGATTGTTTGCCCACCCTTAAATTTTTTTTAGCTCTCAATCACCCAATCTTCTAAAATTTTGTCTTGAAAAGTGGAAAAGAATGTTATTTAAACCAAAATAATAGTAAGAATATTCTTAATTATTACATTTTAGTGCTTTGTGATCGTAAGATTATAAGTGTGGGAGTGAAAAGAAAAAGAAAAAGAAAAAAATGAAATTATTTGTACAGAGGATGAAAAAAAGATATTTAAATATATATATATATATATATATATTATAATCTTATTTGACATATATTATTATAATAAATTATTTATAATTCATAATTGATGATTTTAACTTGAAAAAAAAATTCTCTATGTGCAAAACTTATCTTTCCTTATTTTGATTCATTACATTCTAATTTTTATCATTTTTTTTATTTGTACACTTTAAACTTATTTCTTTAAAAAAAAAAACAAAACTGGTGCATAACTTATCTTTGTGCTCTCTTGTTTTTGTGTTCTATCTTTGATAGGTTTAAATCCTCATAATCAATTGAAGTAAAGTACATAAATCATACCAAAATTGATTTATTATATTGTATTTTAAATATTTTGAAAAAAAAAACCTTTCATAATCATCAATTATGTAATATTTACAATAAATTGTAATATTATTTTTTAAAGTGAAAAAACACAACAAACAACAAAATTGAGGATTATGATCAATAATTATAACATATTAATTGATGTATTGATAATTTAATATTTTTTATGAGGAAAATAATATCATTTCTCTCTTCCTGAAATTGTGCCCTTCTTATACATTTAATTTGAAATAAACTATTATCTAACTTCTCTTTCAACACCCTCCTTTTCCCAAGTCATATCTTTCACAGGAAACAAAGTGTAACAAATTATGTACCACTTAAACTAAGTTTAAGTTATAACCATTTAAACACTCAACCAAACTTAATCTCAATTTTGTAGGTTTATTATTAATACGAAATATTTGATTTTGTTGGTGTTAACTTTTTATGAGAGAATATTTTTGATCAATTTTAATATAATTTATTTCTCAATCACATCTTTTAATCTAAAATTTTGAAACCTAATATTTTAAAGAAGCTAAATAAAGAATCATTAAGAATATAAGTTCATTTTAGTTCGGATTTTATCTTATAAAAATAATCTAGCATTACCAATTAATCATTATATATTTCTAACATGAATTTAGAGACAAATATTTTCTATCACAATAAAACATAATTTAAAATCATTCTCAAATAAAATTAAAACATAATTAATGTTATTACATTTAGATTGTTGTCTATAATTAAATTGTTCATTGTCAGCTAAATATTACATGTAGATTGTTGTCTACATGGATGATGGTTATTTAAAAGATTATGTCATACGACTCAAAAAAATATCAAACCATAAAGATAATATAGGTCTATAAGTACTTACATATATTTTCATTAGAGTCTCTTTGTAAAAATATGAACAACCCACTGAATAATCTCAAAGATAAATCTTTTAAATAGTAGAGAAAGAAATTAACAAAAATTACGAGTAAGTGACGACCGATTAGAAAAATATCGAGCCATAAAAATAATATGGGTTCGAAAGTATCGCCCACATATCTTCATTAGAGACTCCTTGTGAAAATATGAAGGATCAACTAAATATAGGTGGTTGGGAATAATTTTATTGGTATCTCCTAAAAATAACATAAATCACGATTAATCTTCCTTATATAATAGAGATCGTTACCAAAAAATAGAAGGTCAATCATAATAAATACATAGAGTAGTTTTGACATTCAGTTATCTGTTGTTGTTTTTTTGCTAGCAATAATAAAGACTCAAATAAATATAATAAATTAATTCTTATTTTTACTTACTCAGTCATATTAAGAAATGAACTTTAAATTTAACTTAATCTCACAAAATTGACTAAGAAGGTGAGGTTTGTACTCAGTTTATTAAGAAATGAATTTAAGTTTAACTCAAATCACAAAATCGACTTGCAAGGTGAGATTTACTCACTTATATACAATGAAATCACCTTATCTCTAGTCAACTTAAGATCTCGAACAAGTTATTCAATATCGACTTCATCGAACTATTGAATTCACATTAAAATTTTAGAAGTATCATGGAACATAAGAAAGGAATTAAAATATTGAAGGTGGGAAGGATCTTTACCCATTTGGGAGAGTGAGGGAAGTGTTGGAGGTGATAATTAGGGCATGACCAAGAAAGGGTTCTAATTCCACTTCCCACCGAGTGGGACCCTATTAGTTTATTTCCTTTAGGTTGGGAAAAGACGGCATTGTGACGACAATCCAAAGAGAAAAGAAAAGAATGGTAGAGTGAGGTAGTGGAAGTTTCATTGTCCAAAGTTTAAGGCTTTCTTTAATGCAAAAACCAGACCAGACATGCATGCCATGCCATTCATTAACAACACTGCTGGGTCCCTTTAAGAATCTTTTAACCTAACATCACAAGAATCTCCCAAATTATTCCTTTTTTTTTTCAAACAACAATTCAACATTAACTCTATTCTGTGCTTTCTGCATAAAATGAACTCACTTAAGCATATTAATTAGACGAAAGTGGCCGTTTATCTCATCATAAACTCACAAGTTCCTTAATGCTTCAGTTAGATTTTGCTTTTGCTCCCTTTTTACCATTCTCACATATAGTAAGCAACAAAATAAAGAAAAAAAGAAAATTTAAAGGGTTTTTTTAAGACAACGTAAAAGTTATAACTTAATACTTAAGAAGTTTTCAAAACTTTTGTTACTTGTTGTTTCAAAACTCCTATAATTTAAATTCAATCAAATTAACTTAAAACTTGAGAAGATAAAATTGATATAATTCATATACTTTTTTTTTTATTTGCAAACATCAAAATCCAAATATATATATATATATATATATATATATATATATATATATATATATAGAAGATTATAATACAGCTCAAAAAGAATTTCTCATAACTTTTTATTAATAAAATATTATTTAAGTACAAACCTCACAAATATGAATATGTTGAAATGGAGAAAATGTAATAGAAGAACTGTTTTAAGAAATTTGTAGAGCTTACATTAAAATAGTCATTTTATTGTTACAAAAATTCTTAACAAGATTAATAAAAATTACAAATTAATCACAAATTACAAATTACAAATTACACTGTCATTTATAACTTACAACAAGTCTCACTACAAGAATCTTTTATTTTTTTGTTGATCAAAAACCTACGCTACAACTAAAAAGCCGACGATAATATGCACATGGCGTCGGTCCAGCGACGACAACATGACCCACGTCCATTTCCTGGATGCAAACATTTGCGTCGGCTAAATGGGAACGCATGATTTCTGCGTATTTCTCGTCGGCTAAACCGAAGAAAATAAATAACAAATATAATAATAGTTTCCCATGCGTGGGTCAAGCCCACGAATAATTAAAACGAAAAAGAAATTCAAATAGTTTTCGTCAGTCAATACGACGCAAATGGAAAGAATTCAACGCAATATTTTACAAGTTTCCATATCAGTAATATGCTATTCAAAAGTCAAAATAATATGCTATTCAAAACTCAACTTAGTTACGCACCTCAAGTTCAATATTTTAACTCTCCAAAAGTTATTTACCTCCACTTAAAATGCTTAATGATCAACACCAACCAGTTCTGAATCTTCACTGGACAATACAGCTTTCACTCTTGGTGTTCAAATTAAAGAACTGCGGTTGAAAACAGTGGCGGAACTTGGAGAAAATATTTAGGGGTGCCAAATTATATTTTTTATATATAATTTTCTTAATTAAAAAAAATTATTTCATTTACTTAAACCATGCAATTCAAATTTTTCAATTTTTAATCTTTCTAATTTATTGAATTCACGTGAATGAGTATTCTAATTTTTATTTCACACTTTTTTGATGACTTGTTTTGAAAAACCTTATAACCAGATATAGAACTTTAATCTCTTTAATCCAGTTATTAATCCATCAAATTAATTTTTATTTTACTTTTTAAACACTAAATATAATATATATATATATATATATATAACTTAATAAAAATAATATAATAATATAAATTTTAAATATTTAAATATATATATATATATATATATATATATATATATATATATATATATATATATATATATATATAATAAAATTAAAAGTTTGGGGGAGCCATGGCTCCCCCTAGTCCCTAAGTAGGTCCGCCGATGGTTGAAAAACATGTCTTAAACATCAACAAAGCCTCCCAGAACGTGCATCAGGTAGATAGAGAAAGCAAGAATGACACAAAATCAATTGAATTTAATCATCCCAACACACAAAGCAAAGAAACCCTAATAGGAAAAACCCAAAACTAAGAAAGAGAAGGATAAAGAGTTATTGGGAATTGAAAATGGAAATTGAAATCTCTTTGCTCCCCTTGTTGGCTTGTGGGGTGACTAGAACGGAGAAGCGAGAGTGTTGCTGGAAGGGGCTTTGAAGGTGAGCGCATAGGCGATGATCTTGGACCAATGCAGTGTGCAATAGGTCATGGAAGAGTGCAGAATGACTTGAAGAAGCCCTTACAGTGAATGCAGAAGCAAACTCACAGTCACAAACACTGTTTATGGTAGATTGGGGAACGAACTTTCCTTTACAGGAACCCCTTGATTCCGCTTAACCAATTCCAAACCTTCTCTCACTCATTGTAGAAAAGAGACGCAAAACTCTAAGAAATGATGCAATGGTTGTGGCATACTATGTTGCGGAAGAGGGGGCAACGGGTTTATGTTAGACAAACAAAATGGTGGAGACAAAATGAAATTGAGAAAGGGAAAAACTTTACCTCGAAACATAACCTAATTAAAGATTTGTTCTTTTATTTATTTAAAAGATGTATGTGTAGGCCAACTAACGCCAATTATTGAATTCAGATGCGTCGGCCAACCGACAATTGATTTTTAGATTATGCGTCGACCAAGCCGACGATAAAAACAATTACTCTTTTTTTTTTTATAAATACTATAGAGTGGGTTGTGCGTAGGTTTAGCCCACGCCCTTTTGCGTCTCCATTATGGCCGACACCATTTTTGGAAGCTAAACAGTGACATTCTTGTAGTGTCTATAAAATCACTTATGGTTACTAGTTAATCTTCTCTTAAGATTGAGTCTAAATATGTAACATCATTATATTGACTAAATAAACAAAATCATTCTTGATTGTACAACAAAAATTTGGTAGTTTACTAGGAAAAACTTTATTAGATGTATAAATAAGCACTATTTGTCCTGGAGTCTATCTTCACAATGTGAAATGAGATCTCGCGAGATCATCTATTAGATGTACAAATATTTGAAGTACTTCGAAGCTTTATTTATCTCTTTCATGTAGAATTTACTTTAATATATATGTATCACCTGGACAATGGCGGACCATGCATATGACCGAGGGGAGCCATGGCTCCCCAAGGTTTTTAATTTTAATTTTTATATATATTTAAATAATTTTAAAATTTATATTTATATGTTATTATATTATTTTGATTAAATTATATATATATATATATATAAATATATATATTATTTATATATTTTTAAAAAATAAAATAAAAACTAATTGTATGGACCTTGGTTAATAAAAAATTAAGGTTTTGTATTTGATCATAAAATTTTTTCACAGCAAACCATTAATAAAGTGTAAAAGTAAAAAAAGACAGATTGAGAAATGAAGATTAGAGAACATAGAGATCGAATAACTCATACTTACAAGATCTCCTAAATCAGTATCCTAGTATGATTTATGTATGTTGAATTTATGATTCTCTCATTACTATATTTCTTTTAAATTAAGTTTTCCCTAAATTAGTATGAAAACAAACTTGATTTAAGGGATTTTTTGTTATGTAATTGGCATGAACTCTAATTATATATTTTTTTAAACTAGTATAACCTTACATTATAAAATGTTGGAATTTTATGTTTTTCTCTACATACAATGAATTAGTTGAATAATCTTGAATTGGAATAAAAATTAGAATATCTATTTTGCATGAATTTAATCAATTATGAAAATTAAAAGTTGAGAAGTGTAAATTGTGGTACGAAAATAGTTTAAGTAAAAATATAATTTTTTTTTAATTAGTAAATTATATCTCAAAATCTAAATTGACACTCCTAGATTTGTTGTCCAATTCCGCCGCACCTGGATCTGTTTTATCTATACAAGTCTTTATTTTTTTCATTAAAAACTTCCTTTTATAAATGTTTTATATCAAACAGCCGTAATTGTATGTTGTAGTTTGTTTTTGTATCAATGCAGTTTCAAAATTATGCTAACAACTTTTGTTGTTGCACTAAAAATACTCTACAAAGGATGATCTTTTTCTCTGTTACTTTTTTATTCCTCTAATAGCATTATATTTAACATACAAAATACTAACACAGAAAATACTTTCTATACCAGTTTCCGACCCATTATTATACAGCTAACATTAAAAGTTTTCATTTTCAATATATATATATATATATTCTTCAGGACCCGTCATAAAAAATTCACTTTTTAGTTCGATCCTTCTAACTCGCTATATAAAATGTCTTCTACTTAAAAGTTAACATGTTCTCATGTATTGCTTCCTCAGTAATCATGATCATCAAATTAAATATGAAAAATAAAAATGCTCACAAATTTTTCACAATCATACATAACACGAAACAAAAATAAAATAAGATAACCTCCATCATCACAAATGTCTTAAGCAATTGAACAATTAGACTGAAGCAGTCTCATAACCCTAAACCAAGAATACCCACACTTTGACACACAAACCAAAAGGCAAACAATTAATTCTAATAAGGATTGTTGGTTTGACATGGTTTTCTTGGATTTGGAAATTTCAAAATTTGGTACAAGTTATCAACATCAAATTTTATTAATGTGGTTCATGTTGAATCCATTTAAAGTAGTTATCCAATTCAATTTAATTAGTTTGGATTCTCAAGTCTATTCAAACCAATACGAAGATCCTTAACTAAAACACAAATTATCTATAAAAGGGTTTAATAACTAATTGCAATTGAATCTAATAATGATCATGAACAATTGGTTTAATTAACCTTTCTCAACCAAACCATTTATTCTTTACAAAATTGTCGTTTTCTCTCTTACAATCCCAAGAGGAGAAAATTGTTTCTTATTAAGACCATTTTCGTGATTAACATCTTAACCAATTAGGGTTCAAATTATCCCATAAAGGACCAATTTGATTTTCAGTCATTAAAGTCACATTAGTTTTTTTGTTCACACTATGATACACTTAATAGATCAATTAGTTTAAGCCAATCTAAATGTAAATAGTAATATAAGGCTTTGCTTTAGGTAGCTCCATAATTATTATATGCACCTCCATAATTTTTAAAATGACCCATTTACCATTCATGACATATTTCGATAGTGATTTTTGGATTATCTATTTTGGAATTTTTTGGAAACAACCTTTCGAGAACAAGTTTTCTTGAATAGTATTTGTTGAACAAGATTTTCAGGCCTGAAAGGTTTTTTAGAATAAATTTTTCAATTTCCAGAACATATGAAATGTTTTTCAGAATAAGCTTTTCAAAACAAGCTTTTTAAAACAAGCTCAGATTAGACGATTTGTAAAGAAAAAAAAAAACTACAAAACTATATAATCTCCACCAAGCTTAACAACCTATATTTTTATTCTCTCCCTCTCTTTCTCTCTCTGCATCAAAAATAAGACACAATGGCTAGAGCAGTAACGATGGCAAGTGAGAGTATTTTGGTCTTTTAGTTGTTAAAATGAAGTGCAAGTAGTAATAATGGGGGGAAGGAAAAAAAAAGCCTAATAGAAATGATGTTATAAAACACGTAGCCCATATTACGGGACAATGGTACTTTGACACAAACAATTTTTTTACTTCTATTTAATCCTATCATTCATTACCTTTTTCTCTCTCTTTTCCTTTAAAAATATAAAAGATCAATTTTGTTAGGACAATTTTGCTCTTGTAAAGGATCGTCAAATGATAATAAAAAGTGTTAAATAATTTATTTTTATGAAAATGACTACCTATACATTAAATTGAGATGCAAAGTTTAAGGTTTCACTACTAAAAAAAACTTATATTTTCTGCTAATTTTGTTTTGAATTTTTTTTTAGAAAATACTTATAAATTTTATTATGAAAAAAAAAATTGCAGGAAATTACTGCCTATTTTTTACAAAATATTTTGTATAAAACACTTTTTGCAACAAATTTTGTAAGAAATATTTGTGAATTTTATAATTTTGTAGGAAATAATTACCTACGAAAGAATTACTTGCCAATTAAAATTCTTAGAAAAAATAGTAGGAAAAAATCTTTTCTTACAAATCTTTTTAACAAATTTGCAAGAAAATTTTCATGTAGTATGATAATTTGTAGCAGTGTTTAGAGTTTAAGATTTAAAATTTAGAATTTTTTGGTTGAATCTATTGATCCCTACAAAGTTATGAGTCCATAATTTTTATTAGATATGTTAGCGTTGTCCTGCATTAACAAAAATATATTAATAATGATATTTTAAAAGTTTTTTTAATATGTTTTAAACCATCAAAATCGATATTCATTCACATATTTTGAGAGAAAGAACAAAGAAAAACATAACAGAGATTTCAAATTTCACACATTACATGTCGTTCTAAAATAACAATAGACAACATAGTTATATCCTAGATATGACAATCATAGAGGGACCAATGTAGAGGGAAAAACAACACTAAGACACACATCCAACAGTGTCAAAAATCTTCTAACCCTTCTCAGGTATAGCTTATGTTTCCCTCATACCCAATCTCTGCTTGTTTCATGCTCCAAGCGTTCAGTTCTGAGACCACCACACTCTGGCTTCCATAGTTAAATGCATAAAGATGAGCATCTTTCTCTATAGCCAATGATGGATAAACTCTGCTAGTGATACAAACTCTCCCTTCATCACCAAAACTCTCAATAATGGAGTGGTCAATCTGCATAACAACAACACATCAAGCATATCTAAAACAAAGAAGAGTGAGTAATGCTTTTCAGAAATAGACATACCAAGCTTCTTAGTGAAATCGTTTTTAGATTTGAATCTATGTCAAAGATAGTTCCATATGTGGTTTTGTCAAGGTCATGCCTCAATGAGGACCTGTATCAATGTGTAAACAAAAATCTGTCTCAATCACAATTTACATGTATATGAACAAAAAACTATGTTGAGGGAATGTTAGAATTCAGAAGCAACCTGCTTTGGTCACTGCACATGAGGCATACATATGTATTGGGTGTTCTATAAATTCTGAAGAAGATTGCAGTGTGTTCTTTGAGATCCTTTGAAGCCAAAGCTAACAAACCAAATGGCCCTATTGTGCCACTTCTTGCTGCATATTCTTGGCTACAAAGTAGTTGGGGATCAACTCCATTTGGATCAAGAAACTCAGCCTTTTCTAGCTCAGGTACCTCAAACAACACTTCTACATCGGCCTTCAAAAGTTCAAAATTGAAAGCACTCACCATTGATGTGCTTGGTCTGAAATTTATCAGTGAAAATATAGAGTCTATTTACTTACCTGTGATGCAGTGATACCTGAGACTTCAAGATTTGATCCATGCACAAGATTCTCCCCCGTTATTCTTATGTGCTTGCCACGTAGTTGTTCTAGCTCTTCAAGTGGCCACTGAACCAATCGCTTCCCACTCTTATCAAGCCAAACTTGCCTTGGAATTGTCTACATGTTAAGAAAATCTTTAGAAACTTTAGTATGACAGGAATTGTTTGTATTATGAACATACACACTAATCTATCTATGATTACATCTGATGTCTGCATAACTAAGATGTCAAAGTTCATAATGATGTTATTTGGATTATATTGAACAATGATTAAGGTAACAAACTAACATAAAATTCTACATATCTGTCAAATATATCTCTTTGGATTGAATCTGATAAATGAAAACAATAGGGCAGCTGAAAAAACTAGAATACCTGTAGACCAGCCCATCCTTTCTGAATGTCATCTTGTGTGGAGTCAGATTCGTTCACCCATCCCCACAATATTCTCCTGTTCTTGGCATGGTCAAAAAATGACTTGGAAGCATAGAATTTACCATAGTCATACCTCAAGTCTGAACTAGTCCCTGTAAACCTTACATCAGGAATGAAGTTTCCCTGATCAGATGCATATTTACCAAGAAAATAGTAATCATGCAGCTTGCTTAGGTAGCTTATCTTCAAGACATGTCTGACACTTGGATTTTGCACAGATGTATCCACCCCATTTGTGCTGCCATTCACGTACACAGGAAAAAAGTCTGGACACTCACAAACCCCAGTATTTTGTGATGCATAAAAGGGATTAGGATCCACTTTCCAATTCACAAAATCCTCACTTTGGTAGAGAATTGCCTTCCCTTCATCACCATTTTGGGCACCAACCACTACCCTCCATTTCCCATCCTTTCCCTGCCAAGCAGTTGAAGGGTCTCTGAAATTATCAACTTCAACTCCACTTGGTGGAGTCATCACAGGGTTCTCAGAGTGTTTCACCCATTCCCTTAAGAAGATGTCTGATAGATTCTTTGGCACAGCTAGGTTCTGAACTTGATGTTTCTTATCATCAATTCCTGTGTACAAAATCATAGGCTCTTCTTTCCCAGGGATTATAGTGGCTGAGCCTGACCAACAGCTGTTAATATCATATGCTCCACTTGGTTCAATAGCATTATTCAGATGAATCCAATTGATGAGATCATAGGATACTGAGTGACCCCACACAATCCTATCACCAAAGGTTGCTGCTTCAGGGTTATGCTGATAGAAAAGGTGGTAAACACCTTTGTAGTACATAGGCCCTGAGAGATTAAATCAACATTAACGCCAGACATCCACAGAACAAGTGAGAAACTAGAAGACGATTTCTGCAGAAGTTGACTTATTTTTGTTCCGTAAGTTCTTATAGTGAAGTCTATTTAAACAGAACAATTTGATCCAATTTCACAAAAAGAACAAAAGATAGTTCTATAAATTCAAGCGCTTACCATTGGGATCTGCAAAATGAGCACATCCATGTCCAATTATGTCCGCAGAAACATATCAAATGAGAGAAGAAAAGGATTAGACTTATCAATGGTTCAACAAAAGAAACAGAATTGAACAGTAAACTGGTATTCCTACGAAGTATTAATGCTGAAATAGTAAAATTGGATTCACAAAAACTTGGAGGGGATAACAATACCATTCATCCAATTCTCTTGGGGTTGAAAGTGATAAGAAGTTCGATAAGGTTGCTTTGCAGTTGCTCTGGAATTGATGCTATGTGTGGAGAATGCTTGAATTCCATTTCCATTGTTGAGCAGAAAAGGAACTGCAACAAATAACAGTAGCTCTGCAATGATCTTCATGATGCAAGCATGAGGGAGAAGGAGAATGTCAAAAGAGCAAAAGGACTTAACTATGAGTTTTAGTTTGATAAGGTATATATATATACACAAGAAAAGGACTATTATATTTATTCACTGTGATCTGTCACTTTGTTGAAAGAGACAAATCCAAAACCAATCAGTTTTTAAAGTTACCTGGGTTACTAGTAAGGCATTCATTGGAGTCTTGAATTTCATAATATAAAATATCAAACCATCCTAGATGCTTTTAGAATTTAAAAATATATCATATGGTTTTGCTAAGATGACTCATGTATAATGGGTTTTTTCTTTATAAGAAGATGATATGCTTTTTCACCATTTATTTCTGATTTAATAACAATGGTTTGCTTATGATAAAATATGAGAAAATATCTAATTCACTCTTTATTGTTGACATTTGGAATAAGTGTGATCAAAGTTATGTTTTTAATTGGTTAAGAGTGGAATAGTGAAGGTGAAAAGAAATTAAACTCTTATCAGATTCTCTCCAATTGTTGGTCATAAAGCAAAAGGGACTGATATTGGAAACTCGTATCAGACGGGACAGGGAACAAATCACAGACTTCATAATGCAACCATGCATGCATATGCTTATGTTATGGCTAAACCTATACCAAGAGGGTTTGACATGTAAAAATCACCAAATGTTCTGTTAGAAATTTTATTTGTTGATGTGATTCATCGTGTACGTAACTTATATATTATTATGAAATTGTCTTATTTCTAGTCGATGTGGGACTTTCAACAAAATCTGTTAATTTGGTTGAGGAAGGTCATTATACCAAACGACTATTCCGCTACAGCTCTTAATCAATACAAAACATGTATGTTTTAGAACACAAAAAATATTAATAATATGATGCAATGTTTCTTTATCTTTTTATTGATACAAGATTAAATTGCGTACAAAATCATAAAGCTTATACCAACATGTTCATCACCTAACAAATGAGTGAAATGATGATACTATGGATAACATGTGGCCGAAGCCATTAACACGTGCTATGTTAGATATAGTGCTCTCTTTCTCATAATTTTTTTTTTCATAATTTTTTTTTTCCTACAACACAAAGTAAAAAGAGAATACACCTTTTCAAAAGTTAACATGTGTTTGTTTCAGGTATTATTGAAGGTGTTGAATAGAAATTAGAGTATTAATCAAGAATACAAAAATCAGAAAGAATCACACAACACAGTTGGCTTGCATGTGAATGGGAAAATGTCATAATCTATATGTTATAATTTGTGAGCTTATATGGTGAAGGTTTTCCTGAACAAATATTCTTTTGAGTTCATTATTATCATGTGAAAGATGACTTAGACAGAGACCCATAATATGAGTTCTAATGGAAAATATTAAAAGGAATTTAAAGTCCAAGTCTTCTGAGAAATATTTTTCTTTTGGCTAATTCCTAAGACAAAACCGAATCATTGGAAGAGGCCATGTTATTTTGTTAAGGGTCTGTTTCATTGATTTGCATCAAGTGAAAGATCAAGACAACACACAATCATTTGTTTTATATTTGATTTCAAAACTTGTCGAACAACTTGCCTTATAAAATTTGTATTCTCAGTTATTGTTGAATTGCACTACTTGTATTTCCCTTTATAAATAAATGGAAATGTTTTTTAGTCATTATTTCTAGAATTATTGGAAGGAAAATATGAGAAAAAAAATGCAGAGAAATAATTCCTTAATTTGTGATATCTTAAGTATGAGAATGATCGATATTGTTCCGATACACCCAATAAATTTCACATCGCTTAGAAATTGAGGTCAAAGGTCAAGCGAAGTTTAAATACTCCTACCTCTCTTCGTCCTCTAAGATGTTTTTTAAGAACAAAACTGTGACAGTTCAAATGCTCCAAATTTATTTAAGCAAACAAGTTTGTTTTATTAATTGAGGATAATGTGAGTATAGGTTGGGTTTATCATTTTCTTATTTAATACAAAATTTTGATAGAAACATTTAATTTAAATTTAAATTTAATTTGATCATAACTTTAATAAGGGACGGAATCGAACCAGTCTAATCTTATCATTATAGATAGTTAAGTGGTAGGAAAAAAATATACAACTTAAACTAAGCATATAGTTATAAGTAAATATTTTAAAATTGATAAATTTACTATAAATATAATATCATGTAATGCAAAATATTCTCTATTGAATAAAAAGGTTTTATAACTAATATAAAATTATAAGGACCTGTGCTTTTGGGAAGCAAATTAGTCTATAAAATAATTTATAAGTGATAATTATATTTAAATTGTGTTATTTTTTAATGGCATGTTTAATTTAATACCCGTGTTTTACACAGGATATTTATGATAAGTTAAGGAGTATTGAAAGCTTAAATAGATTGGTGTTACTGGGCCTTGAGGTTGAATGTAACAGGTGTGAACTTATCAAATAAGGGTGTGCTATTTTGTTTTCTTCTTAACTTTATTGCTTTTATTATGACTTTAAAATTTACTAGGTTTATTGATTGGGATTTGATTTTATGTGGTTTTAAATATTTAGATTTCAATTCTTTAGAAATAATTGGATTTGTCTGTTTAAAATATTTAAATTGTATCATAAATTGAATTTAGGTTTACACAATTGTTTTAATTCATAGGTGGATCAAGTATAATGCGCAATTTGGACATAGAATAATGTTTAAAAACTCATTTAGAAAATGTTTTGTAGTTACAGATAGACCTAGAAACCAGTGATGCATAATGAATTAAGGAAATAATACTAAGAAATTAATCATTACTTTTCATAAACTTTTAATTGCACTACTTTTTTTTAGACTTTAAACTCAAAATTCTCGATTAAATTCTTGAGAGTGTGTTTGAATGAGTATTTCAATGAAGCAATTCATTTTTTTGAAGAATTTAGATTTTTTTGTAATGAAATGCTTTGTTTGGATAGAGAAACTAAAAAGCATTTCAAATGCAAGCATTTTTTAGAAGGATTTCAATTAGTTAAATTAGTAAAAATTCAAATATCCTCAAAATAGGTGGAATTTGAAATTCTTCTCACTCAACCTCACATTCTAGACGATCCGGACGTGCACGACGACTAGACGTGCCCGACAACCCGGACGGGTCCGACGACCCAAACGAGCCCGATGACCTAGACATGTTTGACGACCCAAACGAGCCCAATGATCTAGACATGCCCGATGACCCAGACGGGCCTGACGACCTAGACGGGCCAAACAACCCGGACGAGCCCAACGACCCGGACGGGCCCGACGACCCGGACGGGCCCGACGACCCGGACAGGCCCAACGACCAAGACGGGAACGATGACCCGAACGAGCCCAATGACCCGGACGGTCCCAATAATCCAAACGGGCCCGACGACTCGTACGAGCTAGACTATCCGAACGGGTCCGACGACCCGAACGGACCCGACGGTTTGAAAGGGCTCGTACGAGTTGTCGGGCACGTTCGAGTCTCGGGCCCGTCTAGGCCGTCGGGCCTGTCCAAGTCGTTGGACGTGTCGAAGTCGTCGGGCCAATCTGAGTCGTCGGGCCTGTCCAAGTCCTCACCCCTGTCCGGGTCCTCGGGCCCATCCTAGTCGTCAGACTCGTTCGGGTCTTCGGGCCCGTCTGGGTGTACGGGCCTGTCCGAGTCGTTGAACTCGTCCAGGTATTTGGACACGTCTGGATTGTCGGGCTTGTCCAGCTCGTCGGGCCCATCCAGGTCTTCAGGCCCGTCAGGCCCGTCTTGATCGTCGGGCCCGTTCGGGTCATCGGACCCATCTGGAGCATTGGGCCAATGACCTAGACGGGTTGGACCAGGCCATATTAATGAACTTGACGGCACAATCGTGCAGTATGGGCCGTCAGGCCTCTAGATCATCGGGCCACCCAGCCTGTCTGGGCTTCCCAATCGGTCCAGCTTGGGTGGGTCGTCGGGTCTAACCAATCTGGTTGCGTAGTTGGGTCTGGCCGACCAATCTGGGTTGTCGAGCATGTTTCCAAATTTATCATGAACTCAAAACATAATTAAGCGTAAAATAAATATTGTTAAAATTAAATTTTATCTCACAATAAATTCATTTTTTTTTCAAACAAGAAATTGAAATGTAAGGTATTTTAATTTCCTCATCCAAACAAGTTATTTAAAAAAAGAATGGAATTTAATTACAAGCAATTCAAATACAAAGCATTTCAATTTCTAAGCATTGTTGAAATGCTCCATCCAAACACATGGTAAGGGTGTGTTTGGATGAGACAATTCAAGAGGGTGATTCATCTATTTGAAAATTTTGAAATTCTTTGTAATGAAATGTTTTGTTTAGATAGAGAAATTGAAAAGCATTTAAAATGCATGCATTTTTTTGAAGTATTTCAATTAGCTAAATTAGAAAAAATTCAAATACCCTAAAAAAGGTGAAATTTGAAATTCTTCTCACTCAACCTCACACTCTATACTCAACCCCAAACGAACCTGACAAGCTCGACAACCATGACGGGCTAGGTTGTCCATATGGATTAGAGGGCTTGACGACACAAACGGGTCGGGCAGGCCCAACGACCCAAACAAGTCGGGCAGGCCAGACGACCTAGAGGTATCAGGCAGGCCTGACAACCCAAGCATGTCTAATAGGCCCAACGACCCGACCAACTCGTTGACACGACAAGCCTGACCGACCTGATGGCCTAGATGGGCCCGACGACCTTGTTGGGTCGGGCTGGCCTAACGACACAAACTTGCGGTTCTGACGACCTAGTGGGGTCAAGTCGGGCCAACGACTTACATGGGTCGGGTCGGGCTGGGTCGACGAACTTGACGGGGCATTACCGACTCGTATAGATCGTCAGGCTGATCAGGCCTGTCTGGATCGTCGGGCCGACCCAGCCTAGCCCATTTGGGTTTCTCAACCGACTCGGCCCGGTTGGGTCGTTGGGTCGGCCCAATCTATTTTGGGTCATCAAGTCCGTTTCCAAATTTTTCATGAACTCAAAACATAATTAAACCTAAAATAAATATTGTTAAAATGAAATTTTATCTGACAAGAAATTCAATTATTTTATCCAAATAAGAAATTGAAATGTAAGTTATTTTAATTTCTTTATCCGAATAAGTTAGTTAGAAAATGAAAGAAATCTAAAATATAATATATTTCAATTTCTGAAATGCTTCGTCCAGGTAAAACTTAATTATTATGAATTTTTGAATCTACAAATTAGAATGATTAACAATGCTTTCTGAACACAATCACAAAACATGGAATCGTTTAACAAAAACCACAAAAGAGGATCATTTGATATACTTTGAAGAATTCACAACGCAAAAACAAAATTCACTTAGAGAAATAACTACGAAGATTAATAATTTTGACAAAGAAAATCACTAAACGGAAGTTTAATTTACTCAACGAAAATGTTGTACTACTTGAGAATCTATTGAACACATGTTGAATTTTCTTAATTAAACACTCCAAGAAGTTTCTACTATTAGCAAGCATATAATAACTCATCAAGATGTCACTTTGTTTAGTGAAATAAATTTCACAAAATAGCTCTTTAGTTAATAAATATAAAAACTAAAATCATCATATAACCATGGGTAGCAAAAAATATTATATCTTTAGTTCACTATTTTTACTTTTACTTTTATTTTTCATTCTTCAATTTACAATTATTGGTTTTTCTATTTTCCTTATTTCTTACTATACTTGATTCACTACAAGAAATTTGCTGATTTGCGAGAGAAATTAGTGAGGGAAAATTTTACTCGCTAATCTCTCGCTAATTAGAGACAAATTAGCAACAAATAAATATTGTAGCAAAGTTGTAGCTAATTAGTGAGGGACTAGATACAACATAATATGGTAGGTAAGTTGTAGCTAATTAGTTAGGGATTAAACACAACATAAATATGGTAGCTAAGTTGTTGCTAATTAGTTAGGGATTAGACATAACATATATATGGTAACTAAGTTGTAGCTAATTAGTTAGGAATTAAACATAACATAAATATGGTAGTTAAGTTGTAGCTAATTAGTAAGGGATTAAACACAACATAAATATGGTAGCTAAGTTGTAACTATTTAGTTAGGGCTTAGACATAACATATATATGGTAACTAAGTTGTAGTTAATTAGTTAGGAATTAAACATAACATAAATATGGTAGCTAAGTTGTAGCTAATTAGTTAGGGATTAAACACAACATAAATATGGTAGCTAAATTGTAACTAATTAGTTAGAGATTATACACAACATAGATATTGTAGCTAAGTTGTAGCTAATTAGTTAGGGATTAGACACAACATAATATGGTAGTTAAACTGAAGCTAATTAGTTAGGGATTAGACACAACATAATATAGCAGCTAAGTTGTAGCTAATAGTTAGGGATTAGATACAACATAATATGATAATTAAGTTGAAGCTAATTAACTATGATTTTAATTGTAAAATGATTTTATTGCTAATCCAAAACTAGTAAATAGAATTTCTAATTAAAAATAATAATATACAAATTATTTTATAAAAAATAAATTTATTAAAGAAATTTTTAAAAACTATCAATGTATTTAAAAATCTTCAAAAATATATTTTATTATTATATAAATTAATCCCTTATTTGTAAATTATTTTTATTATATATATATATATATATATATATATATTATTTTATTTTAAATAATAACTACCATTTAACTAACACAATATTTTTTTCCATTTAAATATTATTACAAAAGGTATTAAAACAATTCTTATTAATTATATGAAAAATGAAATGATTAGCTATTATTTTGATAATTATTTATTACCTTTTATGCTATTTTTTTATATTTTATATTAATTTATTTGAATAAAAGAATTATTAAATTAATAATTAATTTATATTGTCACATATTATTATATATTATTATATTTATGGTACAGTTTGTTTTATTGTTTAAAAAATTTTAAATATGAAATAAATTATTTAGGATATATTATAAATAAAAATAAATTGTATGTACCTATTTTATTTATAAAATATGAATATTTAACTTGATTTAATTAAACACTTAACTTTAAAAAATATATATTTTATATAATATTATATATATATATATATATATATATAATATATAATATAAATACTATAAATACTATAAATACTATAAATAAATGAAAATGATACAGAATATAGAATGAATATATTCGTATGAAACTTTAAAAACGAATTAAAAACATAAAGTATACAACTTAAAACTTAATTCTATTTGGTTGAAACTTTAAACATTGCTTCTCGGATGTCACTGTTCAAACATTCATGTCCTTTTGGTTGAACGGTCGGAGACTTGTAAGCATCAGAAGCTCGCATAAGAAGCTCACATCGAAGGCTGTCGGATTTCGTATAGTGACTCGCAGGCACCGAAAGCTCTCGCATCGAAGGCTTTCAGATTTCGTATAATGAAGAAGTGCAAACATTAGGGTTTTGATTTCAGCTTGGAGAGAGTACCGAGAAGCTCGGAAGTGAAGATAGTACCGAGAAGCTCGGAAGAGAACTCGAAGAGGTTGCAACGACGTCGAGTTTGGTTCCTAAATCAGGTTTATTATCTCGACCTCTGTCATTTCTCGTTCACCTTCTTCGAAGTTGGTTTGGAGAAAAAAAGTTTTCTAATCGATTAACTATTTTGAAGAGAACCAGGTTTGGGAGGTTGCAGCAATATTATCAAGTTCAAGTTTAGTTTCGTCGGTAGTTCAGATTGCAGCGATATAGTAGGTTAGTATGGTTCAGACAATTCATGATTTATTAGACTTGTAGTAAATGCTTAGAGGAAACACTATCATTTTTCTGCAGCTTGTAAGCTACTGTCAGGTACAGTTGAGCACAAGCTGAGAGATGTCTACATTTGTGTCTACATGTGTTATATGTCAATAATTTATCAGATTTATTCCATATTCCAGTAATTGCACAAATTTCTTTAAACTTACCGGGAAGGCAAGATGATGCAGTGTTAAAAGTCGCACACATTCCACACTTTTCAATCCCAATCCTTTTACACTGAGCAAGTATTCTCTGTATGTGTAAATCAATTTTATTATGGATATATTGCCTTACTGGAAAAAAAGTATCATCACTTGTGTGTGTTTTACTAGTGAAATGAGAGAGTTCAAGATGTTGGTTTCACCAACAAGATTAAATAAATGCTAACTTTATTGTACAAGAAATAGTACTTTATTAGGAAGTTTAATTAACCACTGGACTTACTTTGCTTTGTCTGGTGGAACGTCTCTCAGCCATTCAAGGTCAATGCTTCCATGTTCTTCAACCAGTCTATTCAGGAAATTCTGCATAGTGTATCATGTACTATAAGCTGCATTCATAGGGTGTCTGTCTCAAGAAAGTTATAAGTATTTCATGGTATTTTATTCTACTTGAATATGTTCTGTAAGCATGTTGTTCATACCCCGTTCTTTGATGGTCTGGGCAATTTCATTGACATCTACACATCTCACAGCATCCCAATCCAAAGAATCCATGGTGTTTGCTGTCTTTTCTCTTTTCCCAGCCTTAGCTTATGCTTCTATTCTTAAACTATCCCAGTTAAAATCATCCTTTTGATATTTTCCTTGACCCTTGCTCTTTGTTTTTATTGGGGCAGAACTTATCTCATTGGTTCCATTCGTGGCATTTTTGTGCTTGCCAAGATCTGATCCTCTTTCTTTCTGCATAAGATCTTATATTACAAAATGATTGATTTACTATATATAGGAATCATATGAAAGTGCTATGGTAGAAAAATATGGAGAAGATGTATCAAAGCATCCTAAAGTTGATTCTGAAGTATGGATGAAAATGGGAGGTGAAAATAAGAAAGGTAGAATTCATGGTATTGGTCATAGCTTGGAACTTGCCATCATCAGTGTGAATGGTTCATCGTCATCAGTTGTAGGTCCTTCCACAAATCCAAATCATGCACCTCCAACAGAAGAAATCACGACAATAGCTACACAAATGTCTCAAATGCAACAAGAATTGCAGACACAGTTACATTTACAAACTGAATCTCAAAAGCAACTACAGATAGAGTTACAAGCACAAATAGAGGCACATGCACAACAGGTACAAGCTTAGTTGAAAGCACAAGCAGATATGCATGCACAATTTCAAGCACAATTCCAAGCACAAATGCAAGCACAAGTAGAAATGCAAAAGCTTTTACAACAACAAATGCATACACAAATGCAAACACACATGGAGTTTTTCAAGACACAAATATTTCCTGCATTAAAGATATCTTCACCATCGTCTGTCATGAAACATGGCGAGAAGAAAATATGAAGATGATGATGTTTTTTTTTTGTTTCTAAACACGTATTTTAATGATGTATGTTGACAATTGTGAAGACTACTTTCATTATGTTCATCACTTTTATTATTTTGAATGTAGTAACATTTGACATGTTTCATATAAAATGTTTGACAAGATTTATACTTAATGTTATATTTATGTCAAAATGCATTTCATAAGGTACAAGTAAAAGAATGGAATATTTTGGATTGATGCAATTCGCTACTATTTTTCTAGGGATTAAATTGTTGAATTGGCGAGGGCTTAGGTAGGCATTAGCTAGGGATAAGTTTGCTAGGGATTAGCTAGGGAATAGCTACAACTAGTTTGCTAGGGATTAGCGGGGGATTAGCTACAACCTATTTGCTAGGGATTAGCTAGGGAATAGCTACAATCAATTTGCTAGGGATTAGCTACAACAACTTTGCTAAGGATTAACTAGGAATTAGCTACAACCGATTTGCTATAGATTAGCTACAATCAATTTGCTAGGAATTAGCTAGGATTTAGCTACAACCAATTTGCTAGGGATTAGCTAAGGTTTAGCTACAACCAATTTGCTAGGGATTTGCTAGGGATTAGCCAAGGATTAGCTACAACCAATTTGCTAGGGATTAGCTAGGAATTAGCTACAATCGATTTGCTAGGGATTAGCTAAGGTTTAGCTACAACCGATTTGTTAAGGATTAGCTAGGGATTAGCTACAATTAATTTGCTAGGGTTTAGCTACAACCAATTTGCTAGGGATTAGCTAGAGATTAGCTAGGGATTAGCGACAAAGTGGTTCTCTAGCTACTTAGCTACCTATATTTTAGCTACGACATAGTGTCTTCGCTATTTCCTCGTTAATCCCTCGTTGAATCGTTTTGCGAGAGATTAGCTAGGGATTCGCTAGGGATTATTCCCTCGCTAATATGTAATTTTCTTGTAGTGATTTAATTTACTCAAAGGAGAATCTAGAATCCAATGTGGGGTAAAAAGTTTTGTTGTTCACTTTTCATTTTTGCATTTCTTTTCTCATGTTTATTTTACTATTTTTTATGTGTTCTAACTATTTAGGAAGTGTATTTTAAGTTTAGAAATCATTTGTTAATTTTAGATAGTCATGTAAACCCTTTCTTGTTGTACTTTTTTATTTTTATTTTTTTAGTAGGCTAGTTCATATACCACTTTATTAATGAGTCTTTGAGTTAATTTTGATTGTTAATTTAATTTGATTTACTTTGAAATGCTTTAAGAAAGTTTAGGACAATTTTATTCTTACAAATAAACTTTGATCAAATAAAAATTATAGGTCATTTGAGTAGAAATTAAGTCAAGTTGAATTTTTTTTTCTTGAGTCATATAGTTAAATTTGAATTACTAAAATTTCACTTAATTCGTTATATTGAAACAGATTTGATGTAATTTTATAAGTGATTGAGGTGTTTTCTGTTTTAAATCATATGACCAAATTAATCTATTTCTATATAATTCTATTATATAATTTATTTGTGTTGAAAGTTCTAGAGATAATAAAATTTTGTAGTATATAACTAAGTGTAAAGTAAAATTTGTCTTCTGATTTTGTAAAATTAAATTAGGTTTAAAATCTACCTCTTTATCACGATATTAAAATTTACTTCATTTGAATCAAATTTTCCATATTTTTAATTATTAATTTCGAAGCTCATTACTAGCTGATAAAGTTAAAAACAATGAAAAAAAAATATGGGTTTTGAAACCAAAAGTGCGATCGTGCATTAGATATTGTACCTCAGTAAATCCAACTTTGTAGAGCCCTATTATACGCAAAATTGAAACAAAGAAGGATATACTAAAATTAAATTAATTATTAAATTACAGTAACTAATTAAATTACATTATTTTTAAATATTTAAATTAAATTACTATTACCTTTTTTAAAATATTTATCGTAGTTTAAAATCTCATGTAATGTTTTTAGTAATATAAATAAAATACAATTCTGTATAATTTAGTTTTTTTTTTATAATTTCTATAATTGATATCAAATGTTATGTTATATGCAATTTTAATGAAAACTGCTCATTTAAACTTGATTTCTATTATATTCTATCATTATTTAGCTTACTATGATGTATATATGAAATAAACTTTTAAATTATCACATTTTTATTTTATCATAGGATTATTCTCATATTTTACTCTCTTATCCTTTATTTTAAAATATTTACCATGTTAAATTAATAATGCTTCTACTAAATCATTTATCTTTTTTTTCTTCCCTTAGTTTCTTCTACTAATCAAAGTGCAATAATATAGTTTAACCGAAACATGTAGTTAGCAGGACCAAACAGAACTCTAGGTTGTTTCCTTTTCAGTTGTTAATCAGTCTTTCTGTGTTTTAGGTGATCTATAATATGTAAATTAAAAAAATATTAATGTATATATATAAAACCAATTTGCATTGACTACGGAAGTCAAGTCATGAATAAAAATAATTTCTCTGTTGCAATTTTCTTAAAGTCTATGAATATTCAGATTATTATCAGCACCATTCATTTTATATCAGTGATGCCTTTTCTTTCTCCAAACAGTGAAATATTCATTGTATAAGGTACCCTCATCATCTAATATTTGTGTTGACCTTCCTCTATCATCATGGAGATCAATGGAGAGGTTGCATCCTCACACAACCTCAATTCTACCATGTTCAAGCTACCTCAGAAACAACCTTACAGAACTTGCTACCACTTTCAACCACCACAATATTGGATGAATGGTATTGTTATCCTAAATAAACACTCTTTTGTCTATTTGATTTTGGCACATGTTTGTGTCTAATTCTTTTCTCTTGGTCTTATGACATGTTTTTTCCTGACAAAAACACTGGGAATGGTTGACTTCATTGTGCAGATCCAAATGGTATGCTCATCAATTTCTCACACTTTACGTTACTTAGTTGCCTCTTATTGCACACAGCATCATTGTCATGTTTGAATAAATTTTTACAAGTTAAAAAAGTTGAACTTCTTATATAAACTAAATCAGTTTCTGCACTATATCATTGAACTTCTCCAAAAGTTTGTTGTGTAAGCTAATTTTACTTGTGGTGGCAGCACCAATGTACTACAGAGGAGTTTACCACTTTTTCTACCAACATAATCCTGATGCAGCAACCTTCGGTGAGAAAATGGTGTGGGCTCACTCTGTGTCCTATGATCTCATAAACTGGATTCATCTGAACCATGCTATTGAGCCAAGTGAGCCGTTTGATGTGAACAGTTGTTGGTCAGGCTCAGCCACTGTGATCCCAGAAAAAGAACAACCTGTGATTCTGTACACAGGAATTGATGATAAAAAGCATCAAGTTCAAAACATGGCTATGCCAAAGAATCTATCAGACCCCTTCTTAAGGGAATGGGTGAAACACCCTCAAAACCCTGTCATGACTCCACCAAGTGGGGTTGAAGTTCATAATTTCAGAGACCCTTCAACTGCATGGCAGGGAAAGGATGGAAAATGGAGGGTAGTCATTGGTGCTCAAAATGGTGATGAAGGGAAGGTAGTTCTTTACCAAAGTGAGGATTTTGCAGATTGGAAAGTGAAATTGAATCCTTTTTTTGCATCAGATAATACTGGAGTTTGTGAGTGTCCAGATTTTTTTCCTGTTTCCGTCAATGGCACAAATGGGGTGGATACATCTGTCCAAAATCAAAGTGTTAGACATGTGTTGAAGATAAGCTATCTACGCAGACATCAGGACTATTATTTTCTTGGTGAATATGCCAATGGTGATGGAAACTTTGTTCCTGATGTAAAATTCACAGGAACTAGTTTGGACTTAAGGTTTGACTATGGTAAATTTTATGCCTCAAAGTCTTTTTTTGACCATGCTAAGAGCAGAAGGATACTATGGGGGTGGGTGAACGAATCTGACACTAGACATGATGACATTGAGAAAGGATGGGCTGGTCTTCAGGTATTAATTTTAGCTGTGTTACACTTTTTCTTTTGGTTAATTACTTTAGGATTATGATAAAAATTGTCTCATAAAACCGGTTTCTGAATTAAGGTTTACACCCACATATCTTCCGACGAGGGATATAATTCATATCATGTTGATGAGTGTTCTTTTCTGTGTACTATGTAGTGTATTCCAAGGCAAGTTTGGCTTGATGAAAATGGAAACCGGTTAATGCAGTGGCCAATTGAAGAGGTAGAAAAGCTGCGTGGCAAACAAATTAGCATAAAGGGAGAGAAACTTGTTGGTGGATCAATTCTTGAAGTTTCAGGTATCACAGCATCACAGGTATGTAAACTTGTGCTGCATTTTCTCACATTCTTTTTCTTTAAACCGTGTTCAACATCAATGATGATTTTTTAGAACTATACTTTTGAAGGCTGATGTAGAAGTGTTGTTTGAGGTTCCGGAAATAGAGAATGCAGAGTTTTTAGATGAAAGTGAAGTTGATCCTGAGTTACTGTGTAGTGAAGAATATGCATCAAGAAGTGGCACAATAGGGCCATTTGGTTTGTTTGCTTTAGCATCTGAGGATCAAACAGAACACACTGCAATCTTCTTCAGAATATACAAAACCTCCAATAGATATGTATGTTTGATGTGCAGTGATCAAAGCAGGTAATTTCTGACATAATTCTCTGAATTTAATCTGTGAATTATGATGCTAACAATTTACTTAATAGTGATTTATGGTTGAGACTTGAGCTTTTGAGAGTTGTGTACACTTCACAGGTCTTCATTGCGGGAGAACCTTGATAAATCCAAGTATGGAACCATCTTTGACATAGATCCTAATAAAAAAACAATTTCACTCAGAAGTTTGGTATGTTTGTTGCTGCTGATAAATATTACCCGTTTTGTTTCATCAAGTGTTTGCGAAATTGAAATGTATAGATTCATATTATGCAGATTGATCGGTCCATTATTGAGAGTTTTGGGGAGAAAGGGAGAATTTGTATTACGAGTAGAGTTTATCCCTCGTTGGCGATTGAGAAAGATGCTCGTGTTTTTGCATTCAATAATGGAAGGAAGAGTGTGGTGATTTCAGAACTGAATGCTTGGAGCATGAAGCATGCAGAATTTGGCCAAGACGAAAGCATATATCAGTAGTAGATAAGAACGATTTGGATAATCATACATCAGTTATATATAGATACTTTATATCATAAGTGATTTTTTTGGATCGTATTGTTAATCTAAATCAATCGATTTCTCATCCCTTAAATAATGTAATGGATTTGTGTGTCTTTATACTAATATGATATTCAACTTTTTTATATTTACTTAAGGTATAACTTAGACTCGTAAATAAATTCTTTTATATATATATATATATATATATATATATATATATTATTAATTACAAAAATGAGGAATTTTTCTTTTTAGTTCATTTCATTATAATGCACTCATTATATTATATGTTTTATTTTGTTTCTTTCTTAACTGTCAAGTAGACATACCCAAACAAATGTTCTCATTAATCATTGAAAGAATTATAACATAAAACATAGACTCATATTATCCATGCACACACAAAAGAAGTATTCTTTAAAGCGGTTAGCATAGCAAAAATAGTGGTTTGTTGGGTCGAGACAAATGAAATAGATGAATAAATGAAAAAGTATATATATAATCAAAATAGAAGTTAATCCAAATGAACTGAAAATTTACATTTCAAAATTGTTTAATTTTAAAAATAAATATTCTAATTATTTATTAATATTTATCAGCATTGTTATTCATCTTATTAGTAATACTTTATTTATTATTATCAAAATAGGAAAACAAAAGTAAACTGAACAAAGTGTCTCATATGTGACTAGGGATGTCAAAAAAAATCCGTACCCGCGGGTATCCGCGGATAAAACCCGCAACATGTAGAAAATGGATATTAAAAATGGATACCCGCTACCTGCGGGTATGAATATTTTTGATACCTGCATGTTAACGGGGTGGGTACGGGTATCATAGTATTCGTACCATGGATACCCGTACCCGCTAAACTTACACCCCTTGACATTCTTCTCATTCCTTTCTTTGAAATTGAGCATATACATCAAACCTTATATAGACAATGACATTTATGGTATGCTTGTTGTCAAATGATAGAATCAAAATAAGAATACTTGACTTTTATTATTTGTTTATTTTATTTATTTTTCAGGAATCAATTGAAGAAAGTGAGTTTGTTGATCAAAACACTAATTAAAGAATTTTTATTATGTTGAACGTCATTTTAAATTTACTTTTACAATTATTTGGACTTGTATCAACTTGAGTTTATTTGAACTTTATTCAAAATTTATGACAGTGATGCATTTTATTTTATTTTATTTGAATTTATAATTAAATATTTATTTTTTAAATAATTTTTCAAATACCCGTGGGTACCCGTGGATATCCGTAGATATAAAAAAAATAGACGGGTACCCGCATAACGAATAGTCGACAAATATAGGTACGGATACGGGACAGATATTTATCCAGCGGGTAGAATACGGGGAAGCTACTACCCGTACCCTACCCGCCCCGTTGACATTCCTGGATGTGACTATGATGACTTATCATAATGGATTGTGACACATTTTATTTATAAAGAAAATAAATAAATGAATTGTGGTATAATTAATTATTATGTTTCACGATTTTTTTTAGAGTTTGTAAGGAAATTTTTGTGTGACTCTCCTCTATATTTAAGATAATTTTATTTATTATTTTTTCTGTAAATCGTTTATTGTTTTCACTTGTTTTTTTTTTTTACTTTTTGTTTCTTTTTATTCTTTTTACCAAATATAAAAACAGAAAGCCTTAAAAAGTACAAGGTAAACTGATATAGTCTAACAAAAAATGCTAAACTCATTTTTGACACAATCTTTTTTCTACTAACTTTTCTCTTAATATTTTGCATCCTGAGCTTGATTACTAGTCTTATTTTGTTGTTTTCAACTTGTCGAAACAAAGGGTAAGGTGATAAAAAATTATAAAATACGTTTTTGTCTTTAAATATGTTGAACTTTATTTTTCATCTTCCAAATATTTTTGTTAGTTTCGTTTATTATAAACTTTAAAAAATTAAAAAATATTTTTTTATCAAAATTTATTAATAACGTGGGGTATATTTAAACATATTTGGTTACATGTCACCTTCACATTGTATACAATATGATAAATGCACACCACATCATGAAATCAATTTTTAATATTAAAAATTTGTTGAGAAAATTGATTGTGGTTTCAATAGGAAAACATACAATATGAAACAACCAGATAAAATAAAATGTTGTATGATTATTCAAATCTTTGTTAGCTACTGTTTCTATTTTATGCTCTCTTCTTGTACAAATTCTGCTTTATTCATGCTCCAAGCATTCAGTTCTGAGATCACCACACTCTGTGTTCCATTGTTGAATACATGAAGATGTGCATCTTTGTCTATAGCCAATGAGGGATAAACTCTACTGGTTATACAAATTCTCCCTTTCTCCCCAAAACTCTCAATAATGGAACGATCAATCTGCATAATATGAACCTATATGCATCACACTAGCAAGCAAAAGATGAAACAAAAAGTGTAATCTTTATCATTAGCAATAAACATACCAAGATTCTGAGTGAAATTGTTTTTTGATTAGGATCTATGTCAAAGATGGTTCCATACGAGGATTTATCAACGTTTTCCCGCAATGAAGACCTGTGAAGTGTACACAACTTTCAGAATCTTAAGTCTCAACCATAAATCACTGTTAAGGTTTGTTCTTAGCATCATAATTCACAGATTAAATTCAGAGAATTATGTCAGAAATTACCTGCTTTGATCACTGCACATCAAACATACATATCTATTGGAGGTTTTGTATATTCTGAAGAAGATTGCAGTGTGTTCTGTTTGATCCTCAGATGCTAAAGCAAACAAACCAAATGGCCCTATTGTGCCACTTCTTGATGCATATTCTTCACTACACAGTAACTCAGGATCAACTTCACTTTCATCTAAAAACTCTGCATTCTCTATTTCCGGAACCTCAAACAACACTTCTACATCAGCCTTCAAAAGTAAAGTTCTAAAAACTCATCATTGACGTTGAACACGGTTTAAAGAAAAAAGAATGTGAGAAAATGCAGCATAGGTTTACTTACCTGTGATGCAGTGATACCTGAGACTTCAACAATTGATCCACCAGCAAGTTTCTCTCCCTTTATGCTAATCTGTTTGTCACGTAGCTTTTCTACCTCTTCAATTGGCCACTGCATTAACCATTTCCCACTTTCATCAAGCCAAACTTGCCTTGGAATACACTACATAGTACACAGAAAAGAACACTCATCAACATGATATGAATTTATAATATGTTAGAGATTCACAATATATAAACAGGTGCAAACCAGATTCAACATAAAACTAAAATAAGTACCTGTAAACCAGCCCATCCTTTCTCATAATCATCTTGCGTAGTGTCACACTCCTTTGACCATCCCCACAATATCCTTCTGTTTTTGGCATAGTCAAAAAATGACTTGGAAGCATAAAACATTCCATGGTCTAATATTAAGTTCAGATTTGGTCCTCCCAAATCAGCATCAGGAACAAACTTTTCCTGGTCAAGGAAATAGTCACCAAGAAAATAGTATTCTAGCTGTTTGTTCTGATAGCTGGTTTTCAAGACATGCTTAACACTGCTGTTGTTGACAGATGTATCCACCCCTTTCTTTGTGCCACTGATGTACACTGGAAAAAAATCTGGACACTCAAACATGCCAGTGTTTTCTGATGCATACATAGGATCAGGAAACAGTTTCCAATCAACAAAATCCTCACTGTAGTAGAGAAGAGCCTTCCCTTCATCACCATTTTTGGCACCAATAACCACTCTCCACTTGCCATCACTCCCTTTCCATGCAGTTGTAGGGTCTCTAAAACCATCCACTTCAACTCCACTGGGTGGAATCAAGATAGGGTTTTGAGGGTGTTTCTCCCATTCCCTTAAGAAGGGGTCTGATAGATTCTTTGGCACAGCCAAGTTCTGAACTTGATGTTTGTTGGAATCACTCCCTGTATACATAATGATTGGTTTTTCCCCAGGGAGGGTTGTGATTGAGCCAGAATAGCAGCCATTGATGTCATAGGATTCACTTGGTTCAAGAGCATGATTTAGATGAATCCAATTGATGAGATCATAGGATGCAGAATGACCCCATACCATATAACTACCAAAGGTTGGTGCATAAGGGTTGAATTGATAGAAAAAGTGGTAAACCCCTTTGTAGTACATTGGTCCTGTGACGATCAAACCAACACTTGTCAAAAGATCTTCATTTCATGTGTTTTATTGAATCAAGAGTTGACAATTAGATGAAATAGTAATGCATTAGCACCTGTCTTAAAGAAGAAAATTTCTTAATTCTTTCTTATAAATTTAAAATTCTAACAGTTAATAAATTGAATTTAAGTCTAACTCAACCATGTAAAACTGACTTATAAGGTGAGGTTTGCTCTTGCTTATATGTTATAAACATGTCTTATCTTTAGTCGACGTAGGATTTTCAACATTCTCCCTCAGATCAATGTAGATTAGACATTAACGAGTGATTGATATCAAAGTATATACATCGGTGTAGAACTAGACATTAACAAGTGATTAATAATGGATAACACGATAGATTCAATAAATAACAAAATCTTCCAATAACAACGGGTGGCACAATAGGTCCAACAACAAATATTATAATATCATAAGTAAAACTTAGATGAACCTCAAGTAATTTCTAATGGATACAAGAGATAAATTTCAACTTAACATTGGTGAGAAGTTCACATACATACCATTTGGATCTGCATGATGAAGGCAACCAGTTGCAATTTTCATCAGCAAAATATGCAGATGACAGAGAAAAACAGTGATTTAGAACACAAGCATGTGTGGTAGAAGTTGATGAACAAGTTAAAAAAGTGGCAAGGATAGTACCATTCATCCAATTTTGTGGGGGTTGAAAGTGGTACCAGGTTCGGTAAGGCTGTTTTTCAGGTACCATGTACTTGTTTGAACTGATGTTGTCAGAAGATGCGTTGGTCTCCATTGATGATAGCACCAAAGTTATTGGAAGAACAAGAAGAACAAATGTATAATAACTTAGTTTGATCAATGGCTAATATTTGCAATTATGCACACTATGGATCTTTCTCCTTGTGGAAACAACACCACAGTTAAGAAACATGAATCACCACATAAATCCATAACCTATATTATTAGGATTTAATATACACCAACTTTGAGAATTTTGGAGCTAGAAAATATATTTATTGATGACTTGATTTTCAAAGTCTCCACAAATTACATTCTTTTTTATTTGTTAGTAAATTACTTGTTAGATACAATCTTTGATATTTGTTGTTCTTACATAATCATGGTTAACACGCAAAAGACAAATTCAAATTTCAGAAGGTGGAAGTATCCCAGAATCCACTTATTTGTTTAATTATTATTATGTTATGGAAGTCTTTAAGAAGAAGAAAAGAAGAAAAAACAAAAGAGACTTGTCATGTAATCAAAAATTTATCTAATTTTCTAAATAGTTGCGTAGAGAAAATATTATTCAAAGACTCAAACAAAGTCTTCAAGGCAAACAAATATTTAAAGAGATTTAAAGTACTTGCCCTATGATTTATTTTTTGGGGAATTCGAAATCTACTATCTTAACATTTTTAGGGTGTTGATTCATCGGAAAAAAAAAAGTTATAGTAGCTTCTTTTTTTTTAATTGGGGTATTGCCAATAAATTGAACAAAAACTAATTTGTGTGAGTTTTGAAATTTATTTAAGATTTAATTTTAAAATGTCTATTTTTTTTATATAAATGAGCAAGATTGACCAATAATCACGTAATTAGTGGATAAGATTATATGTTAACTATGTCCCACATGGTTAACTTTATTTTAATTTTTTCCTCCCACTTGCATATAGCATTTGGAGTTTGAGTTCTTCACAAGTTAGATTGGGAAGAATTGTTTGGACACCGAAAAGTATTATTACTAATCGTAATTAATCAAAGATAAATGAGGGTTAAGTATATTAAATAATAAGAAATTCATTTAGGAAGCATCCAGATTTAAGTCGTAAGGTAAAATCATTATTTAATCATTGATTAATTGTACTATTGTAATTTTGTGAGCGTTAAAATTTGACTTATTTTGGAGAACTTTAAGATATGTCCTCTTACTTTTCTTATTAAAGGACATAAGATAAGTTGGAATATATGATGTTTTGGAACACTCAATAATCTCACAAATCTTAAAAGTCGATATCAAAAATAATTTAAATATTACCTTTTTCTTCTGAAACGTCTTTTGAAGATAAAATTGTGATGGAACTCTAAACTCTAAAGCTTACAATATATTTGATGTTGTGATTGATCTAACAATGTTATCTCATTGAAATTGAAACACATCATAGCATAAGAGTAACATAGAATAAACATAAGCTAAACCTAAAATGAATTAGTGTGGTAGTTGTCTTTTAAGAATAATTATTTTTTCTTAGAGCTTTTAGATAATTTTAATTTTAATTTCTGTTTTGAACTTCTAAGTAAACATTAGTAAAGGAGAACTATTTCTTTGAAGCAATGTGAAATGGGAAATTTCTTATGACTATGTGTCATTAATGGTAGAATATTTTTTTAAATTAAAATGAATGTTTATATTTTTTAAATATTAAGTTCAATTGTTTAAACAAGTATTGGAATATTGGATGTGAACTTTTGGTTTGAGTTGTGATATAGGGTTTAAGATGAGTTTAAATATTTGGTAGAAGGTTTAAAATTGGTTAGGTAGTTCCCATTTGTATTTGGTATGCACAAATTGATATATCACTACAAGAAAACTTATAAATAGTGACAAATTTTAATAACCAATAATTAATGGTAACTATAATGACTAATTTAGATACTAATTTACAAAATTAAAAGTTATTGGTTATTAAAATAGTCACTATTATAAATAAAAAAATTATAATTGATAACTAAATTGATCTTTAAAATTAGCTACCATGATTTTAACTACCAAAACTAAAAATAACTATCTAGGTTTTGGCTACCAAAATGAATTAGTTTTTAAATTAGTCTCTAATTAATTAGTGACTAATGTAGTGACCAATTATAAGTTTTTATTTATAATAGTAGGTATTTTAGTAACTAATAATTTCTAATTTTATAAATTGGTATCTAAATTTGTCAATATAGTGATGAACTATTATTAGTTTCTAAAATTGGTTTCTAATTGAGAACTTTCTTGTAGTGTATATTTATTATCATATAAAATTCGAGTCTTATATGAGTTTAACTAGTACCATGTAGACTTCTTAAAAATATGTGGCGTAAGTGTAACTAGTTTTTAAAAAAAATATATTAAAATATAAATTCTAATAAATTCTTGTATGAAAAAAATAAACACAGGAAATTCAGTCATTAAATGACTAAAATCGGTCATTAATAGAAATAATGATCAATTTAGTGGTTAAAAAAATCTATTTTTGTAATGTTCTTCATTCATTCATAGTGACTGAATTTGTTATTGAGATTAATGACAAAATCTATTATTGAAATTAGTGATTGAATTAATGATCGAAATTGGTGACTAAATTTGTGATCGATATTAGTAACCGAAGTTGTGATTGAAATCAATAATCAAATTTGTGAGTGAAATCAATTATCCAAATTAGTGATCAAATTTGTGATCAAAATCAATGATCAAATTGTAACTGATTTAATGATCGAAATTAATGATCGATTTTAAAATCCTTATTATGTCACTAAGTCCATCATTGATGCTTTCTTCTTTTTATGAGTTTTAAATTTTTTTTTAAATAATATAAAGTTGATAAATGTTATATATATATATATATAAGTATATAATATAACATGATATGTTTCGCATTTCATCATGATACTATTTTTCCATAAATATTTTTCAAAATAAGTCATCCAAAAAAGTCAATATCACAATTTGTGCATACCTCATTAGAAGTAAATATTTTTACATAGTTAAGATTTAATACAATAGTAATAAGAAGATGAATTCTAATTAAGGAAAATAAAATTTCAATTCACATTAGAAGAGATTAAAAGTTCATTATTTTTCTAAGAGATGCAACATTTCGTTATTTTGTTCAACTTCTCTTTTTTATTTGGACATTCTATCATGAAGATCATCCCTCTTGGTTTCAATTGTCATTATCAATCTCCTCTCTAATAATTTGCACATATGGAGACGTAAAATTATGATAGGATTATCTTCCAATTATTTTAATTGACTCAGATTCAAACTTATATATCAAAGTTGGCATTTGAATTTATTTCTTTTGTTTTAATTTTGTTTAATTAGTCATAATTTAGAAAATAAGATGTAGAGTCTATTTCAAAGAATGATATTACTTTATGAAGCAATCACTTTAATCTATAATTTTATAAAAGTCCATTTACATTTATTTTTATTATTTGAAAATTGGGTATTTTTTGTAAAATTTATATTAATTTAAAAAAAAATTGACTTACCAATGGAATTGAATACTTTAATATATTTTAGGATGGAACGTTTAATAGATTTCATCCAAAGATACATTGATAGGTAAAATTTGCTCAACGAATTAGAATTTATCTAACAAATTTTGATTCGAAAGAATTAAGGAAAAATATAAATTAAATTTGGTCAATAAATTTTATATACACGTATTTAATTTACTTATAAGATTCCAAATTTATTAGAATTGTTAATTATGAAAATTGATATTTCATATATAATAATTATGTTTGAAATGATGTATTATATGTTGATTCAAATAGTTTGAAATAGCGTATATGACTTGAACTATTAAACCTAGAATTTATTTCTATAAGGAGATGTATCTAGTGTAAATTATATAAATTAAGACATTATATAGTGAGAAATCAAGAAAAAGTTCTTGCACATATTAGAAAACAGAAGAAAATGACATGTAATTTTAGTTAACTTTATTCAATTTTTTTTATATTTTTTTGAATAATTTAAAATTAGTAATTCAATGTATGAAAATTAATTAGTTATGTAAATATTTCCAAAAAAAAAATCACTGAATTTGTCAAAAAAAAAAACATTAGTATATAATTTTGTGCAACAAATTCATCCGAACCTATAAAGTTGAAGACTGTAAATTTGAAGTGTTTAAAATAGGTTAGGTCTTAATTTTCAATAGGACGTGAATAAATATATTATGAAAGACAAGTATATGTTATACTCTATTTTATACGTTTTTAAATTTGGTCCAAATAAAATTATTTAATCTTGTGATGGTTTCATTGTAGATTTAATTGCTAAATAAATCCACATTCTTATATGATTGTTTATTTTCTCCACATAATTGTACTTAATATATAAAATATATAGTTGTTGCAAATTTAAATATTATATATATATATATGTGTGTTTTTATTATGTAAATATACTTTAATTTTTATGGAACTAATTTATTGAATAGTATTACAAATTACATAGAAAGAAGTTTGTAATCAAACTTCCCTTTGCAAAATAATATTTATTAATGATGAGTGAGAAGTCATTGACACAAAGAAGAATAGACTGACAAATTTGTAAATAAGATAAATCTTTTGACGAAGGTTCTATAGGAACCGTTGTTAAAAGTCAAAAAAAGGAAATGATATAAGTTCAACAAAGAATTATGAGTAAAAGTCAAAAAAATATAAAAAGGAAAACATCATTAAAAGTTCTTAAAGTGAGAAACAACAATGATTAGTTATAGAACCGTCGTTGTTTGTGCTCTCATCTCCTTTTATATAAATGTTCATTATCTCTCGCTTCTTTTCTCATCTTGTTGTCATTCTCTAATTGTCTTTGTCGTTGTTCCACGCTAATGAAGAGACCAATAAAAACATGGATGAAGACTCTATGAACTCACACCTTCCTGTGTTATCATTTTCACTTATGTTTATGATTTATTTTTGTCGTTCACTTATCACCATTTTTATTGATTGGCAAACCTTCTCCCATTATATTATTTAATATTTATTAATTGAAATTTGATACAATTTGAAGTTATATTATACGTTGAAATCTTCAATTTTATTATTTTTTATTTTTTTTTATTTTCTAATTTCTTTTATATTTTATACTTATAACAACAAATTAAATTAAAATTAAAATTATAAATATTTTAAATGTCGACGGTTTGCCGATTACTTTTGATTTGCAACGAATTATGAACCACTATAAAAATCTGTTTTAACCGTTCTTAAAATTTTGTTTACAGTAATACCTATTTTCTTTACTCATTTTGTAATAAAAATATTGGATGAAAATATAATGTAATAAAGAAATATAGCAAAATAAAATATAAGCATGTAAAATAAAATTAATTTCTCCTCTTATTCATATTTTTGTTACTTCATTTTATTTACATTTCTTAAATTCTTTAAGGAGATCATCTTCTATCTTGTCTTTCCGATTAACTCTATCCATACACACTTTAACATGGGTTATAATTTTTTTCTTACAATTAATAACAGTGTTATGAGTAATTGACAATAGAACTAATAAATAATTTTTTAAAACATAATGATAAAAAAATATTAATCAATGTATAATGCTATATATTACTTTATAATAGTTTTTTTGTTAATTTTTTTCTGAACTAAGACCAAATTGAATATATTTTTAAATCGATATTTTATATTCTATTACTATTGAAAGCAAATAATATGCATTTTAGACTATTCATTAATTTAAAATTTCCTCTTAACATGTAAGATGATCTACTATCTTTCCATTTCCAACTAATGAAGTATTAGTTATTTAACCATTATGTACAACACTTAATACACATATAAACTTTTTTATACATTACCAAATAACTAATAGTGTATAAAATTTGTATATATTTTAGAATATTCAACAAATTAAAGTGTTTAAATATTCATATAAAGGCTGCAATAAATTAAGATAATTCTAGCTTTTGGCTAAGATCCACACACATTTAAAAAAAAATTAAAAAAATGATAAATTGAAGGTGACAAAGAGTCAAAGACCACAAAAGCTTGCTTTTAGGTTAGCTTTAGCCAGCTATACGTCTTACAGACACAGCATATTCTTTGTCTTTCTGAAAGTGACACATAATGTGACATCAAACATAATTGTGATATCAAGGGCATGTTTGAAAAAAAAAAAACATCTTTGTTTTCAGATGCTTTATTAAAAAAAAATATTCATAAAACAAATTGGATGTTTAAAATATAATGTTTCAGGAACCTATTTTTAAATATTTTTTACTCTTTCAATTTTATTTTACTCAAATCTTCACTAATTTTTCATATTCTGAAACCTAATGGGGATTTCAATTTTTTAGAAACACAAAAAAAAAATGCAAAAGCATAACATGGAATCTTTAACTAGATTAACAGTCCAAGTTATGTAATTTATTTCCAGCATACAATATAACATAAATAAATATATATATATATATATATATATATATATATATATATATATATATATATATATATATATATATATATATATATATATATATATATATAAAAGGGAACTAGCTAAAGCAACTAATGAAGTAAATAAACATATATATTACTAAAAGAAGTCTTATGAAATAAACCTTGCCATAAAGCCTCATTATTTATTACAACTATCAATTACCCTAATTAGCTACTTTAGTCTCGTCATAATTATTCTCTCTATACACGAGAACAATTGAGGTTCATATTATGTATCTTATATTCTACCACCAAGTCCTAATTAAGTTGTCAAAGAAATAATATTATAAGTGTGAAAATTTGAATCATAAGAAGGATGTAATCATTTTCAATGTTGAAGTTCAACCAATGTTTCACAAAAAGAAAATTCCACAACATATATAACACCACTGAACTTACACTACTAAAAATTCTCATATTACATGAGAATTTTCCTGTAAATTTGTTAAAAAAATTTGCAAAAAAAAAAACTTTTTCCTGCTATTTTTTCTAAAAATTTTAATTGACAGGTAATTTCTGTGGGTAATTATTTTCTACAAAATTATAAAATTCGCAAGTATGTCTTACAAAATTTGTTGCAGAAAGTGTTTTATACAAAATATTTTGCAAAAAAATTGACAGGAATTTCTTGTAAATTTTTTTTCATAATAAAATTTATAAGTATTTTTACAAAAAAAAAAATTCAAAACAAAATTGACAGAAAATATGAATTTTTTTTAACACAATAATATATATATATATATATATATATATATATATATATATATTAATAAGTATTGTTGGAAGTTCCACGTCGACCATAGATAAGACAATTTTATAGTATATAAGTGAGTGCAAATCTCACCTAACAAGCCAATTTGATAAAAGTTGAGTTAAACTTAAATTTCACTTCTTAACATGCTGTCAGAGCTATTGTTTAAAAAAAAAAAACTATCTTATATAGAAAATGAACTAATAAAAGCAGCAATACATATATAAAAAATACTTCTAGAATCCAAGATTCCGATTGACCATATCTAATACATTTTAGTTTTGTGGACAAGAAGAGACAATGAAGGTATAAGTTAGATAAGAAGAGAGTTGATGGATTTTTTAAAAAAAGTGTTATGACCGTGTATTTGAAGAGAAAAATATATATTTTTTCAAGAAATTAAAAGAGGTTGAATTGTTTTCATTATGTTTTATTTGCATAAAAAAACAAATTTGTTAAGCTTTAAAACTTTTCTGGACATGATTTTCTAATTACAACAAATAAAAAAATAAATACATTAATTCAATCTTGTAAAGATCATCAAAAAATAACTTCTAATTTTAACTAAAAAATGTTGTTGATATTTACTACAAAATAACTGTACTGATATTAACTCTAATTTACGTTAGTAAAAAACACTATTGGCCATAAAACTCCCAACTACTATTATTGATCGCTTCTAATATTAGTGGATAAAACCTTAATTAATTAATTAACTTGAAGATCAATATGAAAACCTAAGAAAAACTAATCCAAGATCAAAATTTAAACATATACAAGCAATAGTTATTTCAATATTCTTTTCACAATGACAATAACATAGGAGAATGAACTAAGTCCGTATCATAATGCAATAAAAAACTTTAATAATTGAATATATTAGTTGTATCTTTCGATATACGAAAGCATGGCCTTACGTCAAATTAATATTAATATTTTACGTGAAACAAGAAAGATATATTTATTCTTTTTAAAAATATAAGGAAAGGAGTATAAACAATAAATTTGTGTTTTACTTCTTTCTTTTCTTCGTAAATAAAACAAAATCCGTGAGAAAATAATACAAATAATAAGTTTTACTGTTGAAAAAAAAACGAACTTAACAATTAAGAAAAGAGAATATAAAAAAAAATGTCTTAATTTTTCCTATATATATTTCATCAATTTTTTATTTATTTTTATTATATTTAATTTTATTATATTTAATTTTATGTTTCAACATTTATTAAAATTTATTAAAATTTAAAGACATGCATATAAAAAATAAAATAAAAAACTCTTCATTTAATTATCATATTATATATATATATATATATATATATATATATATATATATATATATATATATATATATATATATATATATATACCAAATTTTAAAAAATTTAGGAGGACCCAACACCTCTCGTCCGTATAATCATCTACCACTTGTTCACACATCTAACTAATTCTTAATTTTTTTATTCCTATATAATAAATTATACTTTTATTAGATTATACATATGAGGTATTGGGTGTTTTAAAATATGTGTTTTGTCATAATTTTTTTCCTTTTTTTTGGAGATGTCTCAAAAATTTAAAGAAGAAAAAAATATTTAAATTATATTAGGTCTCCACATTTAAGCAATGTGAGACTATTATATCTATGATAAGAACACAGAGTAATTGAAAGAAAATGAAAGATATCTAAATTTGGCCAAATTCAGTCGAGTTGGTCATGACCAAAATTTGGTCGAGTCGGCACTAGCCCAAATTTAGCCGTATTCGGTCGAGTAAGTCCTGAACGAAATTTGACTATATTCAACTTAGTCGACTGTGATCGAAAATTGGCCATGTTCAGTCAAGTCGGTCCCGACCGACGAATTTAGTGGAGTCAACCCTGACCAAAATTTGACTCATCAGGCCCTGACCCAAATGTGGCCATATTTGGCCAAGTCGGCTCTGGCCAAAATTTGGTCGTATTAGGCAAAATAGGCCCTGGCTGAAATTCAGTCGAGTCCAGTCAAGTCGATCTCGACTGAAATTTTGTCAAGTCGACCTTGACCCAAATTTGGTCACGTCGTCCCCGACCGAAATTCGTTCAAAAGTCATCCAAGTTCATCCCATGCTGAAATTTGGCCTCGTTGCCCCTGACAAAAAATCTGTCAAATTCTATAGCGTCAGCCCTATGGACACAAGTTTTAAAAAATTTAATTTGAATTTATTTTATGAAAAATGGATTTTGGATTTTAAACTTGATCCAAATATTTAGATCTAGATTTAAACTTGATCTACATATTTGAATCTAGATTTTTAAAAACTTCAATCTACTTTTTTTGAAAAAATGGATTTGGATCGAAAATCTAATCCAATTATTTGGATCCAAAATGGATGTGGGTTGGATCATTAAAAATCCAATCCATGATCACCCCTACCAAATAAAATTGGTTACTAGAAATTAGTTACGTAGGTTTTGACTACAAAAATGAATTAGTTTCTAAATTAGTCTCTAATTAATTAGTGATCAATCCTAATTATCATTTTTTATTTATAATAATGACTATTATAGTAACCAATAATTTTTAATGTTTGTAAATTAATATCTAAATTGGTCATTAACTACTTTTGATTTATAATTGAGAATTTTCTCATGACAACTTTAATCCGGGTAAGTTTCTATACTCAAAAAATACATGGATGTAATCTTTTTCGTCCAATGATATTAAATGTTTTTGGAGGCAGACAACAAATCACATTGAATGTAGTCTATAAATTTCTTTTCTATTAACATCTTAAAAGGTCAGCATGATTTGTTGTTTGTCATGCCACTAGTGCAAAAATGGGTTATTAGATCAGGCATATTAGATCGGTTGTGTAGGAACTGATCTAACAATTCACGCGATGGCAATTTTGAAAATAACTTCATTTGCATTAGATCGGTTGTGTGGGGAACCGATCTAACATGTATACATTAGATCGGTTCAGCGGGGAACCGATCTAATGTTATTTTTTAAAATTAAAAAATGATGCTTTTAAATATTATATCAGTTGGCAATATAACCGATGTAATGTTTTTTGCACAAACCCGCGAACCCCTTCTTCTCTCTCGCGCCTCACTGTGCATCCGTTTGCACTGTTCATCTTCTCTGTTTTTCTCCATAGTGCATCATCGCCATTTTGCTCCGTTCGCCGTTTGCTTTCTTCTTCGTTCACCGCACCACGAGCCTACACGCCTCCACACCACGAACCCTTTCCATTTTGGTCTACTAGCCTCCACACCAGAACCACCACCTTCGCGCCACTAACGACCACCTTCACGCCACGAAGTGCCGCTGTTGCCGCACCACGAGCCTCCGCTGTCGTCGCACCACGAAGCGTCGTTGTCGTCGCACCACGAACCTTGATGTCGCTGATGCTGCCGATGTCGGGGACCTAACAAACAACACCAAATATTCATACGCCAAAGGTTAGCTACAATATTGGACTTCTACATAGACATTCGTTGATAATTCTCAAACTTCCAAAATTTCAGATGCTAAATGCTTTGAGGAAAATTGCTAAATGCTAAATGCTAAATTCCAAAATGATGCTATCTCATTGATAATGTCGAGGGGCTGGAAAAGGTTACAATATTGTTTGGTGAATATCTCAAATAATGTCGCAGCAACATAATGTGGTACAAGAGGACGATGAAGAGAAGGTCACAAAGATGAATATCTCAATTAGGTGTAAGTTGTATGTTGGAGAGGTCCCTCCTCGTTTAGTTGCCATTGGAAGATTATATCCAGGGGGATCAACCATACATATTGTGCAAATGTCGGATGATTTGGCTAGAGTGGTAGTTGAAGATGTTAGAGATGCCACAACTCCAGTTCCAGTGCCCATAGAGGAGGTCAAATTAGTTGGAGAGGCACTATAGGAACATTCATCTCATGGCCTAAACAATTAGTTAAGGTTATTTCAAAAAAGAAGCAGGTATATTTTTCTTCTTTACAATGATATACTTCATAATTTAACACCAACTTCGTATTTAACTTTGTTATTATATTTTGTAGGTTCATAGCAGACAAAAGTCCCCAGTTGCATGTGCTTTTAGCCCTGAGGCCCATTCCCAGCCCCAACCTAAGCAAAATTTTAGTCCAATTCATGAGTTGGCTGGCATAGTCGGAGCTCTTTTTCAAAAACCACTTGTCATTCCTTGGGATAAAACAGTCTTCGGTGTTGACAATAGTGATATACCACTATATGTCCATATGAATGATGTGTACTAAATCATCCAGGGGCATCAGATGCTGAACATTACAGTTATTCAACTATGGATACTGTGAGTACATTTTATGTTACATTTGTGAAATCAATAATTGTCTCTAAACTTAATGGCTTAATGGTTTGAATGCAGGTATTTAAACGAATATGTTTCCAAAACAGGGAATGTTGATGTCTATGGTTTCCTTGAGCCTCAGCATATACAAAATTCTGGAAATAAACATATGGAATGTCAGACGTATATTCAAAATTGGATGGGGAAATCAAAGAAAAGAATTTACATGGCACCTTATATTCATGCGTAAGTTCATCTTAGTCACTTGAGCTATTAATTAACTAGTTCAAATCACTAATTATATTTCTTTTTTAGGTCTCATTGGCAATTGGTGATTATTTGTCCAATGGAGAATACTGTAGTTTGGTTATGCTCATTGCACAAACTCATCCCCTAAGCCATGAGAAGTATACTACAAAGGTATGTTGTAGTCCCTTTATAATGTGTTATTTATGTCATGAAATATGTTGTAATTGACAAGTGACTTAACTTTTTAGTGCTTTGAATGTGTACAATGTGTTGGGTGGTAAATCAACTTCATCTTCACAAAATTTCAAAGTGATTTCTCCAAAGGTATAAGTTTCCATCTTTTATATTGTATGATTTGTACTTTTTTTCATATATTAATTATAAATTTGATCTTCTTAGTGTAATATCCAAAAAGGAAGTTTTGAGTGTGGATACTATGTCATGTACTGGATGTGGACCATAGCTTGTGCTGCTTTGAAAGATTCTTGGGATGAGGTAAGGAATCAAAAGACTCCTCTTTGAAACATGTTTTTAAAAGTGTTGAACCATTGGGATCTGAGAAGATTGATGAAGTAAGAACTGAATGGGCCAATTACTTCTTGCAGCTTAAAAATGTTTATATGTAAAACTTTTCCTTTGTTGCATTAGTTTTCTTTCACTTAGGAAATATTTTGGTCAAATCCATTGTTGGATTTGAATTGTTTTTTAAATATGTACTCTATAAACTGCTGGAACTGCACTGCCTGTATTTATTTGATTTTTAATGCAACAGGTTTTGGTTAGTTGCAATTGCAAAACACACTTTTTTAAAAAAAGCAGCAAGCATTAGATCGGTTATGGTCTTAACCGATCTAATGCTTGCTGCTTTTTTTTTAAAGTGCTCAACATATTAGATCGGTTTATACTCAAATCGATCTAAAACATTTCATCTTGATGTATTCGTAATGAATAATGTAAGATCAGGTTAGGGGAACCGATCTAATATTGATACATTAGATCGATTTTTTGCAACCGATCTAATAACTAACAAACATACTACATCGGTCTGTATTAGATCGATTTTGAAATCGATTTAATACACGTTCCAGAATCGGTCTAATATCATTTTTGCACTGGTGTGTCAGAAGACGCTTAACACTCTTAGGTGTAATTGATACATCCAAAAATTTTCAAATATGAAGACAAAATGAAAGTTAAAATCGCAAAGATAAAAACATAGTTAATCGATAGTTAAAACGTGTTACTGATCTAATAAATATGTTTGCATATATGCATGATGGAGATTTTGTGTGGTTGTGTGGAAGGAGAAAAATAAAAATTTGATGATACGAGGGTATGGCTGTCACAGGCTGTGTCTGTGAATGCAGATAGAAAAGCATATTTGGTTTTTGGATTTGAAGTCTCTTAGGAATTACCCTGATGTTAAAACTTCATTATCAGCCACTCTTCTTCATCTTTCACACTCTCACGGACACTTTATCTCTACTTTTTAGGAAGACAGAATGTTTGGCATGAATAATCAATCAATGTCAGACATCCACCATTAACAAAACATGCAGAGAGAGAATAATATTTTGTATACCCTCTTCGTGTAACATTCTATCATTTTTCTTACTCTCTCTCTCAAAATGTTTTTATTATATAACCTACTCATGCATCTTTCTTATGCAGAGAAGATAGGTTCATCTTATCTCTTATATTTTTATACTTAGGTCATTTTTATATCAGTAGTCACATCATAAAAAATACATTTTATGCATCTAAGTACAACATATTCTCTTTTAACTGCTAAAACTTGTCATACTTTTTTATATTACTTAATGAATTTTACATGAATTTCTCACTATATATATCTTATATATAATTATTTATATTAACTTATATTTCAAGTAAAATATATTATGTACGTATCACTGTAAAATAATACAGTTAAACATGGATTAGTTTTTTGTGTGTGTATTTTTGTGAATTTAATATAGAATTTAATATAGAATTTACAATGGTCAACTTTATTTTTTCTAATTTCAATGAAAATGTATTTTTACATAAATTAAAATAAATAACCATATACAGTTACACAGAGTACTATATATTTTGAATTTTATGTTGGAATAATTAAATTGGTAAAAACATCATTGAAAATTGATTGATAGTAAGATATGGTTGGTCTAAATGAAACTAAATGGGATATCTTAAATAAAGTACTGAATTTGAAATTGAGAATTATAATTAATTTAAAAAGTCACTAAAAATAATCAATAATATATAGATATTAGTTAAAGTAGTTTGATACTAATTATTAGATCCATGTTTATTGAATCAAATTAAATTTAAATCTATAATTTACATCTGAGTATTTTCTTAAGACTGCTACTTTAAATAATTTTATTATTTTTATATGTTAAATGTGAATCATAACTCTAATAACAACATATATTTCAAACACATTGTATACATATATAGTCTCCACAGAGTTGACCCACAGAAGAAAGAAAATCATCAAGTTATTATGCCATGTACAATTATTGAGGAAGAAAAAAAAATTGAAGAGTGTGGAAGAAAATGATAATGTTATAATGTGCAATTATTGAGGAAGAAAATTTTTAAAAAGAAAAACTGTGAGGTAGAGAAAAAAAAAAAAAAAAAGAGGGGGGAAAAGACAGAAAGTGCACTTCAGAACAAGCCAGTTTGGCTTGTGCTTTGGTCTCTTGTACGTGCCATCTTCAAACACATCCTTTTCCTCATCCACATTCCAATCTCTTCTCTCTCTCTCTCTCTCTCTCTTCACACACTCACAACTCAAAAACTTCCTCAAGTAGGTACCTAATAATTAACTCATTCTCTTCTTTTCTTTTGGTTACTCACATTAAACACTGATATCTTAGATACTGAGATCTATACTTAAGAAATTCACTTACCTCATATATGTGTTTTCTTCACACTCTTATACCAGGTGATGATGCTTCATGTTTGATGCTTGGTGTGCTTGATGCTTGATGCTAAGTTACCAACAAGTTGTGGCAGTTTCAGAAGTGATTAAAGTGAATAGCCATAGCTTTGAAGGCAAATCCTTCTCGGGATCCATTCAACTTTCTCAGCTTTTTTCCTCTTTCTCTCTCTCTCTCTCTCTCTCTCTCTCTCTCTTTCATTTGGTGGTTTTCTCAAGAATTTCTGAAAATTTTGAAGAAGAGAGAAAGCTATATAAGTAAGCAGGATCCATCAGCTGAAGAAAATCAGATCCATTATAGTATTATCCTTTTCATCTGCAAGATCTCAGAAATTCTTTTGGTGCAAATAACTTTATTTTCTCATCAACATATTGTATATATTGTGTGAATATCTCACCTTTGTGCAGTGTAGTTTGGTTTCTTACCTAATCTACTTGTGTATATATAGGTTTTGGTGGTGGAAAAAAACATGTCTAATTTGACTTCTGCATCGAGTGAAATAAGTGCTTCTTCAGGAATCAGAAATGACAATGGTTTTTTCCATGCTCACCAATACTCTTCCACTTCAATAAATCAAGAACCACAACCAAAAAAGAAGAGAAGTCTTCCAGGCCACCCAGGTCATACATTAATTCATACCATTTTTTTTTCTCTCTCTAATTCGTTGCAGCCAAAATCAGTTTTTGATGTATATACATTTATCTGTCAAAATATGATTTTTAATATTATTACTTCATGAACTCAACAAATTTATATCATAAAACCCTTCATATGAAGTGTTTGGTTAATATAAGAAAGAAAGAAAAAACAAACAGTTATAGTTTCTGCATTAAAAACATGATTCCTTTGCTGAAAAGGCTAGTAATAATTAATGTAAGTTTTGTGAATTGTTGAATTTGAATTGAAGAGGTAGTAGTGTATGAGTTGATTTTGTTGGTGTGGTTGATTTCAGACCCTGATGCAGAAGTGATAGCATTGACTCCAGAGACCCTATTGGCAACAAACAGGTTTGTGTGTGAGATATGTCAGAAAGGGTTTCAAAGGGATCAGAATCTGCAGCTTCACAGAAGAGGGCACAATCTGCCATGGAAGCTGAAGAAGAAGAACAGCAAAGAGGTGAGAAAGAAAGTGTATGTTTGTCCAGAGGCATCATGTGTTCACCATGACCCTTCAAGGGCCCTTGGGGACCTCACTGGAATCAAGAAGCACTTTTTCAGGAAGCATGGAGAGAAGAAATGGAAGTGTGAGAAGTGTTCCAAACGCTATGCAGTTCAATCTGATTGGAAAGCTCACTCCAAAATCTGTGGCACCAGAGAATACAAGTGTGACTGTGGTACCCTTTTCTCTAGGTAAATTCCTCAGTCAAAATTCTCAATCCTATTTTTTATTCTGCATTACATATTTACAATTTTTTAAATCTTTTTAACATATTTTAATACATCGAAATTGATTATAATTAATTAACTAATTAATCAGCTTTTAACTCATTCCTAGATTCCAAAAGCAGCTTATCTTCTGAAACCACAATCTAAATTGCTCAAATTAACTAATTTTCTGTCAAAAAAATCATTTCATAACAGTTGGTCAACAACAGGTTTATGTATTATCTTCATTGTTATATGTATGCTTTGACTAATAGAAATTATATAATTAATTAATTATATGGTTATTATATGAGTGTATGCTTAAAAACTAATTAGAATATGTTGATATAATAAAACACCTTTTACATTGTTATTCCAATAGTGAATTTGTTTATAACTTGGATTTCTAATTAGTTAATAAAGTAAAAACATTGGCATAAACAGTGAAGCAAAATTTAAGCAATTTATTAGTATAAAAAGTTTATTTATATCACCAAGAAAACTATCAAAAAATTATTAATTTTATGACAAAAAAATATGTTTAGAGACTAATTTAGAAATTAATTTCTTAATTGAAAACTAATTTACAGACCAATATTTCTGGTAGTCAAAACTTATGTAGTTAATGTTAGTGACCAATTTAGAGACAAATTAATAATAAAAACTATTTTAATTATCAATTTAAAGACAAATTATAATTTTTCGAAACTATTTTAATTATCAATAACTTTTAATTTATAAATTGGTCATAGTGATTAATTATTTTTTTTGACTAAAATTAATCATTAATCAAGAATTTTATTTTAATATATATATATATATATATATATATATATATATATATATATATATATTTACATTGATTGGTAATGTAAATCCACAATAGGGAGTCGAATTTATATATTTGTTACGAAAAAATCTATATTTGGCAGGAGCCAAATAAATGACAAATTTAGTAAATATCTAAACAATAACTTTATTTTGTAAATTGAGTTTGCAAAATAAGTCTCTTTTTATTTTTATTTCATCTGAATTTCGAGACAAAATTGAGATAGATTTTTTGTCTTGAGACAAGTTTCAGTATTATATTCGAACTCGATGGAATAATTAATGAACAATTTCAGTTTTACCTACTCAACTCAGGGAAAAAAACTTATAATTCAACTTCAAGCTTTTCATGTAACACTTTTTCTTTTATCATTATAGTTAAATACATTTATTTTCATCTCTCTTTTTTTCTTTTAGACTAAATATACATCTATTTTCATTAGAAAATAAGTCTAAGCTTTTCTTATCACAGACATTTTATTTTTCTCTGAAAATATGTATAATATAAAATTTAACATTGATTCCTGCATCACTCTTATTATATATATATATATATATATATATATATAATGACATAATTGATTACATGGTGATAAAAAAAGCATATAGTATATTTCTATTTAATGACCATATTGTCAATATTTTATTAATATTTATGGTTTTCATTATAACAAAACAAAAAAATAAAATAAAATATTAATAATTAATAAATATGTTCCACATTCTATTCATTTTTATTTTTTTCTGAATCAAAATAAACTTATTTCTTATTTTTTTTATTTTACTTCCAGGTATTAGGAAGGAAGAGGAAAGAGTGTGGATTAACAATTATATAGATGAAAAGGGAAAGTGTATAAAACAGTACAAACAACAAAAAAACTGTACTCTAGCTAGGAAGGAATCTGTGTGCATTTATATACATGAAAAAAAGAACACTGAATATGAATTATTTATAATATATACTAATAGTTTTCAGTTTGATAATTAACTTATATAAATATATTCCGACAGAGTTGCATTAAACAAAACTGTCTCATGAAAAACATAATCATGTAACATTAAAAGAAAGAAAAAAAAAAAAAACAAAACTGAATTTGTTGTTTGGCTTTTGTGTGGTTGCAGAAGGGACAGCTTTATCACTCACAGAGCCTTCTGTGATGCCTTAGCACAGGAAAGTGGAAGAGCAGTGAACCCTCACTCTCTATTATCATCTCAGTCCCAATTTCGAAGCCATGGCCTTCAACTCGAAGCACCACCATCATCATCATCATCACTGGTAATGAAAAGAGAACAAGATTTGAACCTATTAGGTCAAGAAATTCCTTCATGGTTATCTTCTCCAACAGTGTTGGAACAATCACTGAGAACCACCTTAGACTTCTCAACACCACACCACTCCTTGTTCCACCATGATCAAAACCCTAACCCTATTACTACTACTACTACTTCTTCTTCTTCTTCTACAACAACACCCTCTTTTCTTCCTTCTTTCAGTTCCTTCCATTATTCCACGACTTCTCCTCACATGTCAGCCACTGCTTTGTTGCAAAAAGCCTCACAAATAGGCGTAACAGTGAGTGCAGCAGCAGCTTCACAAGCGATGATAGTGAGACCCCACTTGTTTCTGCAGCAGGTTCACGTGCCTCAATGTACAACAACAACAACTACTACTACTACTACAACAGGGTATAATAATATGGCTTCATCTTCACCCGTTTCTGGAATGCTTATGGCTATCCCTTCACGTGAACAAATAGGGACTCATGGCTTCGCATCTTGAGGGAATAAAGCTGCAATGCTCTCTGATTACTTGGAAGAAGGTGCTGCTGCCAAGTTGCAGAACCTAGCTAGTGCTCAATAATAATGCTCATATATATTTATATTTATAAGCATCTTCTCTCTTTTCCATGATATGATTGATGGCTACGAGATAGTATAATTGTACTACTGTGTCCTCTCTGCTATTAGGGGCATGTCTATTGCACCAACAGATAATGTGTGTTAACTTTCAGGAACTTCTTTCAAAACCAACAGAATATCCCACTTTGCTTATAAAAACAAAAAGGGTACTGCACTACTTTCCAACCACTCTTTTCAATTCTAATTCTTTATCCACATCATTTCATCACTTCATGTACATGCCAGAGAATTGCGAACACAAATCATGTTCAAATGAGTTTTGTTGGGACTTAATGGAGCATTTTCCCAAAGAGATCTTCGATATATCTTAATTACATTCATATACAAAATTATTGAATGAATATCATTCATATATAATGGTTAATTTTGAAATAAAAATATGTCATCTTATCTGGATACAACATCAATGAGATATGAGTTCGTTTACACACCACCTCCAACTCAATGGGTTTTCATCTTTGTAGGTGTTCAAATGTTTTGAGAGAAGATCACTAAAAAAAGACAATACCAATGAAGCATGGGTCTACCTCATATAGGATATTAACACCACCTTCCACCCAAAACCCTAAGAAATGAGTTTATGATTTTTCTTCTTTTATATCTTACTCAATTCCTCATCTTAATATGAAACTTAGACTCATACATTGATTTTTATAACCAACGGTTAAATCAATTTTTTAAGTATATATTTCCAAAAAATTAACAAAATCAAAATTAATATATTGATTCTCCGATCATCTACATGAAAATTATTATAGTATACCTCTTAAGTATGCAAAAAAGTAATTATTATATTATTCAACAATTTTAAACAAATGAAAATTATATACAATTGTGTTAAAAATTTTATTTTGTATGAGGGTTATACATATATTTATATTATAAATAAACAAACAACCAAACAAACAAACAAATTTTAGAAAATTTGTCAGACTTCGAGGTTTGCGTTAAATGTATTAAAGGTAAACAAATAAATTCTAAAAAATTAGGAGCTCAACGGGCTAAAAATGATCGTTTTATAATTAATTCACACAAATATTTCTAGACCATTCCCTATGACATCATGGAATAGGCAGCACTATTTCATTGCGTTCATAGATAATTATTCAAGGTATGACTAAATATTTTTAATTAATGAGAAGTCTCAATTTGACCGACGGTGAATATTATGGTAAATATGATGGATCATATGAACAACGTTCTTTTGCACTTTTCCTAAGAGAGTATGACATTGTTTCTCGGTATACAATGCTTGGGAAACCAAGCATGAACGATGTTGTAGAACATACTCATAATGATATGGTGAGAAGTATGATTAATCATTCTTCCTTACCAGAATCACTATAGGGAGAAATGCTTAAGACTATAGTTTATCTCTTGAACAAGATAACAAGTAAAGCAGTTTAACATAACTCCTTATGGTTCAATTTAACATTGTTGGAAATGAGAGACTAAAACCAATGTTTTTGAAAGTAAGAAATCAAACATAATCAAAGTTTCAAGCAGGAACCATCTGTAATTTTTCGTTGTATTCGAAGGACCAAACTCATATTGAACTCAAAAATATTAAGAACAAAAACAATACTCAAGAGATGCATTTAGTCAATAAAAATGGGAACAAATCAAGAGTTATCGGTGTAGTTATGTTGAAATGGTGTATCATCAATTTTAGTTAATCAAATAGATTTTAGGTCTCACATTTGATTATTTCTACTCATTTTTAGTATTTTTATTTATTGTTTATTTTTTCACATGAAGATGTTTGACTCTCTCAATTTTAATTGTTCAATTATATAAACCTTTCATTTATGTAATATAAAAAAAAAACATTTCTTTATTATTTTTTATCCTTAATCTTTGTTTCATTTGAATAATTTTTTTTGCCAAAACAATTCTCTTTATTTCTCAATAGTTCGATAGTTCGATTAATTTAATGAAAAGTTTTTTCAAATCTCAAAAGTATTTTCTATCTTATTATATCTTTAATTATATAATTTTTGTCTTTTGTGCAATTTCATTTAAAGGTGTATCAAATAGTTTTTGGACACACATTTGATTAGTTATACTTTTTTTAATACTTTTATTTATTTTTTATTATGTAAAATATTGTTTCAATGATTTTTATATAATCATTTTTATTTTCTAACTAATTCTCATACATGTAATTTTATTACTAAAAAAAAAATTCATTTACTATAATATAATAATTTAATGTTATTGTCGCAAAATTCAAAAGATAAAAAATTTATATCCAAAATTTAAATTATTATTAATTTAAATTTTTTTAATTAAAAAAAGGTAAAAACATTTGAGATATTATGAATATTTGTTTTTTTATATTTTTTGAAAAATAATTTTATTTTTATGAACTTTGTTTTATTAACGTTTTCAAAAGAATTGTTGTTTTTGTTATAAAATTTTATTTGTGTGGAATTACAAAATATTTTATATAATTCTTTCGTTTTTAATCTAATTGTTATTTAGTACTAAATTTATATAGTTATTATTTATTTCTAAATATTTAACATTTAAACATTATTTTAATATTAAATATTTGAAAATATTATTTTCATATTTTATGATTTTTTTATTATAATTAATTAATTAATAATTAAATAATAATAAAACGGGAATAAACTCAATCACGAGATACTTCTTCTGTGAATGAAATAAAAGTTTGGCTTAAATATGATTTTGTTTTTCAAGTTTAATTGAATTTTGAAATTAGTTCTTTTTCAAAATTTTATATCAAACCCATTTTATGATAATATTTGAATTAATATTGAAATGAAAATATATCAAACGGGGTAAACAATTCAAATACTATCATGAAATGCGCTTGAAATGTCAAATAAACTTAACAAAATTTGGTTAGAAGACTAAATTACATATTTTTAAAGATAAAAGACTAAATTGGTCAAAATTTTTGAAAAAAAACTAATTTCAAATTTTACTAAAACTTGAGAGACTAAAAATATATTTAATCTTATTTAACCCGGAAAGTTTTATATCCATTAGATATAGGATAGAGAGAGTTACGTATAAATTTTTACGGTATAGATTTTTGCTGTATAAAAATAGGATGAAATAATACATCTCACATCAACCCCTTGTAATTCCAACCTTAAAACATAATGTCACAGAGGTGGAAAATATTTTTAAATTATTAGTGGAGACATATGACTATGTCCTTTTTTTTTCTTATTGTAAAAGATTATTATTATTATTATTATTATTATTATTATTATTATTATTATAATTATTGAATAAAAATTATTATTAACTTGTAAAAGTATTTTTATTAAAATTAGTTCATTAATGTTGTAGATTATATATCAAGAAGAAGCTTGCATGGAAATCGGTTTTTGGGATTTTCTTGGTGAAAAGGAAGGAAAGAGTCTCAGTTACACAACTGAACTGAGAAGAGGTTCAGTTTCATAATTAAAATGTGAAGGGTATGCTATCGATTTTCTTTTTCCGTTTATTCAAGAAAATAATTCTCATTCAAACATTCCCAACACACATCAATCTTAAGAAGGTTCATTTGCAAGGATTAATCAGATAGCTCGATCACGCGAGCATGGCTTTGAGGCTTTTCAAATCGCAGGCTAGTTCATTCCTGTTCCTCTTCGTCAATGTTTTCCTTGTTTTTTATTCTTTCCTGAAACTCTAATGTACCTTTTATAGGATTCGCTTGTGATTTTCATACCGTTTTCTACATTCTTTTTAGTTTAATGGATAATGGGTCTAAGGGGTTTCTTCTAGTTTTTGATTCAGGATAAGAAAATTTAAACCTTTCTTAGGCCTTATAACGAATGGTTGTGTCTGTATTCGAGATTTTTACAGGTTGAAAGACGACAGTCAAAATTTGGACAGATTCAAAGTGTGTTTGCTACAAGCTATTTTTCTGTCAATAAGTTTGAACATCGTCCAGGTATATAGATCTTCCTCCTAGACCATGCATTATTCTTATAGTTAACTTCTAGTTATACGTTCGTGTTCCAAGTACTTGGATATTGAGTTGCGTTTGGCATTTTGCACTTTGAAAATTATGTAGGGTATAGACTTTTGGGTTGGCGAAAGAGATTTCAGTCCAGCTACCTTGGCAGTGTAGCTCGTCGAGCTCGTGATGCAGCAGATGAAGCCGCTGAAGTTGCTTATCTGAAACAACTTTACCATCAGAATGATCCTGAGGCTGTGATTAGAGTATTTGAAAGCAAACCATATTTGCATAATAGTCTCTCGGCTCTTTCCGAATACGTGAAAGCACTGGTGAAAGTTAATAGGCTTGACGAAAGTGAATTACTCAAGACATTTAGGAGAGGTGCTTATTTCACATTTTTCAGATTGATAAAGTATCTAATTTTTCTCTGCAATTAAATTAAATTTAGAATCAGGAATGTTATTCATCTTTTGGCCTTTGATGCAGTCCTTGGACAAGTATGATTTTATATGACTGCATGAACAAAATGATGCAAGACAGAGAATATATTCAGCTGACCAAAATTGGCACTTCAATAATACTGATATTGATCATACTGCATCTGTATTTTGGATGTTTTTTTCTCTAGCATAGTTTTTAGAGCAAAAATTATGAGCAGAGGTGATATGAGATTTCAGGCATGTCCAATTCAATAGCGTGTGTGGGAGAAACTGCAGCTGGACTTTCTGCTTTAAGAAATTTAGGAAAATCAGCAAAAAGAAATATTATTGGAACTGCTAGTAATCCAATCCATACGGTGGCTAAAGTTGGGAATTTAAAAGATCAGTTATGGCGTACGTTCAAGTCCATTGTGTTGGCCTTTCTCTTCATTTGTGGTGTAGGAGCACTCCCTGAAGATAAAGGAATTAGGAAAGGTATTTTCCTAGTCAGTATTGTTTTTTCATTTAGTTTTTTTAACCTGATCTTAGAAGACATGTTCTCTGGTTTGCATTTACCTATTTCTAGGACTTGGTATAAATGAAGAAGTGCAACCCATCATGGAAACAAGCACAAAATTTAGTGATGTAAAAGGTGTTGATGAGGCAAAGGCTGAGCTGGAAGAAATTGTTCATTACCTTCGAGATCCTAAGGTAGATTTTTTGGCATAAATTGATGCTTCCTGTTGCATACATTTCAGGCACTTTACATTTCCTTGTGATATTTATAATTGTGATTTGTTTCACTTGTGACAGCGGTTTACTCGTCTTGGTGGTAAGCTTCCAAAAGGAGTTTTGCTTGTTGGACCACCTGGTACTGGAAAAACAATGTTGGCTAGAGCTATTGCTGGTGAGGCTGGGGTTCCATTCTTCTCCAGCAGTGCAAGTGAATTTGATGAGTTGTATGTTGGTGTTGGTGCGCGAAGGGTGAGGGATCTTTTTTCTGCAGCAAGGAACAGAGCACCTTGTATAATATTCATTGATGAGATTGATGCTATAGGAGGTAAGCGAAATCCATGGGACCCAACTCATGAGAATGACATTAAATCAGATATTGGTTGAGCTAGATGGATTCAAGCAAAATGAGGGCATAATTGTGATTGGGGCAACTAATTTTCCGAAATCATTGGATGATGCCACTGGTCAGACCTGGCCGCTTTGACCGCAATGTTGATGTTCCCTATCCGGATGTAAGAGGAAGACACCAGATTTTGGAATCACACATGTCAGAGGTATGCTTTGTATTGTCTCTTACAAACACCATCATCATAGAACAAACATCGATATCTGGTCCACATGACATTAATTATCTCGCGACAGAAACCAATAAAATCTGGTCACAATTGAATCATAATGCTTGTACTGTTATATTCGTAAGGAAAAGGAGTTAAACCTGATTAATGGTTATAGTTTTTTGTTTGGTGGTAAGTGGTCGATCATAGATTCTTTACATGCTTTAAAATACAGGTTTTAAAGGATCCTGATGTTGATCTAAGGATCATTGCTCGAGGAACACCTGGGTTCTCTGGTGCTGACCTTGCAAACTTGATTAACATGGCTGCTATCAAGGCTGCGATGAATGATTCTAACGCTGTGACAAATGCTGATTTAGAGTTTGCAAAAGACAAGATCCTAATGGGAAGTGAACGCAAGTCAGCTCTTGTATCTGAGGAGGCACGAAAGGTAACTGCTTTCCGTGAGGCTGGTCATGCTCTTGCTGCCATTTATACCGATGGTGCCGACCCTGTTCACAAAGCAACTATAGTTCCCTGTGCCACGTCTCTCGGCACGGTTATCCGATTGCCCGATGCAGATCAGAATCAACGTACCCGTAAACAGTTTCTTGCCGCCATAGATACTTACATGGCAGGCTGGGCAGCTGAAGAACTCATTTTCGGAGAAAATGAAGTCTCTTCTAGTGTATCCTCTGATCTCAGGAAAGCAACTCGTTTGGCAAGGATCATGGTTACCAAATATGGCATGGGCAATGAAGTTGGACCAGTCACTCACGAATACAAAGATAGTGGGAAGAGCATGAGCTCAGAGACAAGGCTTCTCATTGAGAATGAGGTGAAGCAACTTCTCCGGAGTGGTTACAACAATGCAAAAACCATTCTTACCACTCACATCAAGGAGCTTCATGCACTTGCAAATGCTCTTTTGGAGCACGAGTCCCTCACAGGAACTCAGATAAAGACACTGCTTGCCCAACTTACAATTCCACAAACACTTGAAGCTCAAAGCACTTCACAATCCAACACGCCACCATCTACCGCCACCGTCGCCGCTGATACTGCAAAGCCTAAAAGAGCTCCGGTGGGATCTTAGCAGAACAAGATGCTGGTTGATTGAAAATGTTCTTATAGTAAAAAATTTTCAGGTTTTTCACACGGAGGAGCTCAGCTCATGAACCTTCTTAGATTAGTTGACATAAAAGTATATGCATTTACTTTTCTCATTCTTTGTATTCTTTACCAGAGATTATAGAATTAAATATATTTTTCGTCCTCATTTTCGTAGTGTTTGTTGCTGATGGTCCTCATTTTACAGAATGTTTAAAATGATTCTCATTTTTACCGAATGTTTAAAATGATCCTTATTTTCGCAATTCGTGTTTTATCTGGTCTTTTTTTGTGACGCCGTTTAAATCAGTAACGGATACAGGTGACACTGTTTGTATTACGTTGCATTGGGTGTGTTACGTGTACGGTACATATGCTAATTAACATTAACTTTCCAACTTGGGGAAAATTTTGCAATTAGGGCTTGAGTTATTGCAGTCATGCTCTTCATTGTTAGAGGCGATTTCTTCATCTTCGTCTTTCTTAAGCTCGGATTTGTAGAAGAAACAGCTAATACTTGTCATTTCATCGTTGGATTGCGGTCGAGCTCTTCATTTCAATTCTCAAGTTAATCATCATCAACGAGCTAAGTGGGTTTAGGGTTTTCTGGGTTGTGTTTGCTCGAGGGTTAGGATTTTCGTAATTCTATTTTGGGTTTGTTTGTGCTTGGATTGTTATAATGTTCTGCCTGGTTTATAGATTAACACACTTGTACAGTATACGTAACACATCCCATGCAACGTAATACAAACAATATCACTTGTACAATACTCTTTTACTGATTTAAACGGCGTGACAGAAAATGATCAAACACGAATAGTGAAAATAAGGACCATTTTAAACATTCAGTAAAAATGAGAACCATTTCAAACATTCTGTCAAAATGACTATCCGCAACAAATAATACGAAAATGAGAACGGAAAAGGTATTTAAGCTTAGATTATAACACATTACCATCTTCAATTCTTTGTTCTTTTCAGTTTGCGTTATGCTTTTCTGAATTTAAGTAATTCATTATTATATTAAACTTATGCATGTAAAAAGTTGTTCTGCTACTACTTATCTCTAAATATTATTTTTAGCTTTACTGTTAATTTTCAAGAAAGATCAATTTGGTTTTATGACAATAAATTGCAAGGCTTATTTGTATAATTTAAAAACAGACAATGGTTTGAAGATCAAAAACGTTTATTTTTGGTTCCTAAACGAATTTGTTGGATCATAGATTTTGATCATTTATGGATTTTTTTTAACAAATTGGGAAGGTACTTTTAAGACAGAAATATAAGGGGGAAAAGTTATATCAACTTCTTTGCCGGTTAAAACAATATTTTGCGAAATCTAAGGGATGTTCATATTGTTGTAAATAAATTTGGTCGTTTGAGCAAAAAAATTATATAAAGGATCAAACAAGATGGATATATAGATTTAAAAAGCAAAAGAGGTGAACAACAAATGTAAATAATCCTTTGACATTTGTAGTTTTTTTTTTTCTCGTCTTAGTCAATTTAATACATGAATTTGTCTTTTTTTATTTTGCTAAAACTTTTGAGTTGACATTAAAACTTTTGATTAATACATTGTTTGTTTGTTTTATATGAAGAAAAACATGGGAAACCATTTCTATTAACTTTCATCACTTAATATTTTTGATCACTTAATATTTTTTTTATATAAATGCAATATTATTAAAGTCAAATCATCTCCTTCAAAATCTAAATTTAATATACAATTTAAATATGTAAACACAATACTTCTTTTACTTTTTTTTAAAAGTAATTATGTTCACTCATGTATATTTCATTCATTCATAACTTATCACTACTAATATTTTGCTTTTTATATTTGTTTTTCTTATTTTAGTTCATAATTTTTTAAATGTGGTTCCTTATTTTAAGTTAACTTTAACATAAGTTAGAAATATTATGTGTCAAAATTTTTAAATTTATTACGTGTCAAAATTTGAATTATTTTTTTATCTTAGAATTCTATGATCTTTTTATAAATAGAAAATGATTCAAATTTTAACATTTGACAGACTCAAATTTTAATACATAACACTTTTAGATGACATTAAATCCAATTTAGTGGAGAATATCATATTGAGTTTTTTTTTTTTTAACAAAGTTAATGAATTAAGAGAGATTTTTTTTAAAAGAGAATAGAAACTCAATTGCATAAAAATATATAAAAACTAAAATGAATAAAAAATTTTAATATTTTGGCCAAATTATTAATTAAATTTATAAGTTATCGTATAAATTCATACCTTAGATAATAATTTAATTTAATTTTTTATGGTAGTTTATTGTTGTTATTGATTAGATAATATAATTTCAATACCGTGGAATAATCAACGGATTGTGTGGTGTGATCTCCACACTTATTTTTAATCAATAAGGATATATTTTTATTTAATATCGAAAAATTATAATTTAGTCTGTATGTTTTTCGCTTCCTGTATAACCCTTTTATTTATTTTCCATTCTTATTTTTTCGTTGATTATTGACTTTTAGTCTTTTCAAATATCACGACCTTTATTTTATTTAAATCCGACATTATTAGTCTTTCGATTTTTTTAATCGCATAAATATCTAATGAATAAAATAAATAAATAAATACAAACATCACAAAGAAACTACATAGAAAACAAAATTCTGTAAGTGAGAAAACAAAAATCTTTCTCATATTTTAACATTACCGATTTATCTAACCTATATGACTACACATATAAGTTGTTTTTCTTAGAAAAAATCTATTATTCATTCAAGTGTCTATCATAAAAAGAAAACGAAGAAAAAAAAATTGTTCTTTCTAGTTCAACAAACACCAACCTTAAGAAGGATCATTGCCATTTGCAACAATTTCGTGATTCAATTGAGATAGCTCGATCAAGCGAGCATGGCTTTGAGGCTTTTGATATCGCAGGTAAGTTGATTCCTGTACCTCAATCCAACACGTCCTTCGTCAATGTCTTTCTTGTTTTTTATTCTTTCCTGAAACCCTAATTTTGGCAATTTATAGGGTTGGCTTGTTGATTTTTGTGCCCTTTTCTCCTTCATCCGCCTTCTAGATTCTTTTTAAGTTAATGGATAATGGGTCTAAGGGGTTTCTTCTAGTTTTTGATTCAGGACAAGATAATTTAAACCTTTCTGCTATATGGGGAAAAGGCATATTTCCCCCCCAAGTCATTGTAGGCCTTATCACAAATGTCTGCCTCTGTTTTTGAGAATTTCTAGGAGCAGTGAAGATTGCATCCATGTCGAATTCAGACTGTTGGGTTATATGGTAATTTGTGTGTATGGAGTTTTTTGCTCTGTGACTTACGAATGAATATCCTGTGGAGGCTTCAAGTATCGGGTTCGCACAGCTAGTCTTTAACTTACTATTGTTCATCTTATAGTGTTTTTATTAGTGGTCGAGCTTTTGATAATTTGCTCTTGGTTCTACTTTCAATCCCGTCCATTTACACCAAAAAATAAGTGTAAGACAGTAGGTAAATATGAGAACTTGAACTTGTGTTCATTATGCACGTTGTGTTCATTATTGATTATGTTGCTAGTTTTTACACAATACTAGTTGGCATATGTGGTTTTGTATCTTGGATTTATTTAACGATTTAGCTACATTCATAATTTATTTTTACAGGTTGCAAGACGACAATCCAAATTTGGACAGATTCAAAGTGTGTTTGCTACAAGCTATTTTTCTGTCAATAAGTTTGGACATCGTCCAGGTATAGATCCCTTCCTCCTAGACCGTGCATTATTCTTATAATTAGCTTCTAGTCATTTGCTTATGTAAGTTAAAAGTTTTACTTTTCTTAATATAGCTTTATTTTTTTCCCTAATTATGATGGTTTGGGAATTAACTTTCAACAATTTCTTTTTGTGTTGTGCGATTATTTTATCTTTCTCCCTTTTTTTCTTTGAAGGTGGGGGATGAATTGGTTTCTTTGTGAAATTATTCATGCCTGCCTGTTTTTAATTTCAGTATACGTTCATGTTCCAAGTACTTGGATATTGTGTTCCGTTTGGCATTTAGCTTTTTGTTTTTTGCACTTTCAAAATTATGTAGGGTTTAGACTTTTGGGTGCCCAAGAGAGATTCCAGTCTAGCTACCTTGGCAGTATAGCACGTCGAGCGCGTGATGCAGATGAAGCCGCTGAAGTTGCTTATCTCAAAGAACTTTACCATCAGAATGATCCTGAGGCTGTGATTAGAGTATTTGAAAGCCAACCATCATTGCACAATAGTCCCTCGGCTCTTTCCGAATACGTGAAAGCACTGGTGAAAGTTGATAGGCTTGACGAAAGTGAATTACTGAAGACATTAAGGAGAGGTGCTTATTTGGGTTGAACTGCTCATATTTGTGTGCTTGATTACCCTATATTTCAATACTTGTTAACTGACCTTTTAATTTTATTCATTATTCAATTATACAAGGTCTTTGCCAAGCAAACAACCATATCTGGTTTTTGTGGTTCTGCTTTCTGTCCAGGGTACTGTGTTTCGTAGAGGGTGTGGAAATGGTCAAATTGTGTCTGCTAGAATTCACTGACCAAGCAGTTGTTTTCCTGACTTCAAATTTTTTTACAAACAAAAAGTGTTACTATTTTTATTAGAAAGCTGGGTTATCCACTAATCCATGAAATGGTAATATTTTTTCCAGGTTGTAAATTAAGTAAAAAGTCCCAGGGTAAGGGTTTTTTTTCCCATTTCTATTAGAACTCTTCATTTAGTGACTGCTAGGATTTGATGTTAAAGACTCAAGCATTCTGTGTAGTCTCCTCTCCCTCTTCACAGACACATGCACACATTTTTAAAGTTGTACTTTGATATCTTGTCTCATTTATCTGAGATTCTTGAATGAGTAGGGTATTGATATATTACTGAAGTAACAGAATCAGTTGGTTAAAACTTCCATACTTATATGCTTTTCTCAAGTCAGCAAACACTGTATGTTCTGTGCTTGTTAGAAAAATTAGATAATATCTCTTATATTTCTAACGGGCCAATAATCCATTTGTCTGGTTGTACTGTCAGACAATAATCTTTTCCGGGGATTAAAAAGTTCAAATACTGTCTTGTATCATTAATCAGATTGATAAAGAATCTTATTTTTCTTTGTGATTAAATTTGGAATCAGGAATGTTATGCATCTTTTGGCCTTTGATGCAGTCCTTGGACAAGTATGATAACAAATTGATGCAAGACGAAAAACATATTCAGCTGACAAAAATTGGCACTTCAATTAATACTTTTCTAAAGTGATATTTTGATCATACTACATCAGTATTTTAGATAATTTTGTCTAGCATATTTTTTAGACCATAAATTCTGACCAGAGGTGATATGAGTTTTCAGGCATGTCCAATTCAGTAGCGAGTGAGGAAGAAACTGCAGCTGGACTTTCTGCTTTAAGAAATTTAGGAAAATCAACAAAAGACAATATTATTGGAACTGCTAGTAATCCAATCCATATGGTGGCTAAAGAAGGTGGGAATATAAAAGATCAGTTATGGCGCACTCTCAGGACCATTGCGGTGTCCTTTTTCGTGATTTCTGGTATAGGAGCACTCATTGAAGATAAAGGAATTAGTAAAGGTATTTCCTAGTCAGTATTGTCTTTTCATATAGTTTTCTTAATCTGATCTTAGAAGACATGTTCTCTGGTTTGCATTTATCTATTTCTCAGGACTTGGTATAAATGAAGAAGTGCAACCCACCATGGAAACAAGCACAAAATTTAGTGATGTAAAAGGTGTTGATGAGGCAAAGGCTGAGCTGGAAGAAATTGTTCATTATCTTCGAGATCCTAAGGTAGATTTTTTGCCATAAATTCATGCTTACGGGTGATTTAATTCAAGTAAACTTGTAACTAAATTGGATCTCTTTCTTTGGATAATAATGTCTAATACGCAAATAACTTGGATGTAATACTAACTTACTATTAAAATATGATTGTTATAGTGGTGTACAACTACATTAAGCTGTTTTTGGGTGTATCTATCTTTAGTTTAAGGAATATAGGCTGTAACCTTCCTCTTTGAGATATACTTGTACTCATTTTGTATGTATACACATACATCAGCTGAGAATACACTCACTGATTTTTCCAACACATCCAAATTCAAGTCTTATAGTATGTTTCTTTTTGAAAGATGCTTTTGTGTCACTATTCAGTAGGTGTGTACCTTGGCTCCTTTGCTTACAGTATGCCTATCAAGCATCAATATATTTAGCACAGTTTGTGTTGGAGCAAACATAGTAACTGGATTTGGGAATTATTACTTCAGGATGATACCTTATCTAACACCAATAGAACAATACATACTCTTAATATTCTTAGTAGTTGTTTCTACTTCGATTGGTGTTGATGAACTGATGATTTCATTTGACAATCTAAAATTGGGTGACATATACAAGATGATAACTACTTAAATTGGCTATTTGTTAGTCAATACCTGAATTAGTTTGATTCTGTTTGATGTCACATCCCTTTTTCACACTCTTCTGTTATATTTTTATATGCTTATATCCTGACAACATATAACAGCCTGTACATTTCCTTATCATGTTTATAATTGTGATTTGTTTCCCTTGTGACAGCGGTTTACTCGTCTTGGTGGTAAGCTTCCCAAAGGAGTTCTGCTTGTTGGTCCACCTGGTACTGGAAAAACAATGTTGGCTAGAGCTATTGCTGGTGAGGCTGGGGTTCCATTCTTCTCCAGCAGTGGAAGTGAATTTGAAGAGATGTATGTTGGTGTTGGTGCACGAAGGGTGAGAGATCTTTTTGCTGCTGCTAGGAAACGAGCACCTTGTATAATATTCATTGATGAGATTGATGCTATTGGAGGAAGCCGTCATCCAAAGGACCAAATGTACATGAAGATGACATTAAATCAGTTATTGGTTGAGCTAGATGGATTCAAGCAAAATGAGGGAATAATTGTGATTGGTGCAACTAATTTTCCAGAATCATTGGATGATGCATTGGTGAGACCTGGGCGGTTTGACCGCAATGTTGATGTTCCCTATCCGGATGTAAAAGGAAGACAGCAGATTTTGGAATCACACATGTCAAAGGTATGATTTTATCTCTTGCAAAGAACGTTATAGAATGCCAATTTGAAAAAGATAAAAGTAGGATTAAATCACACCAGATTACGGATGGTACATCAATATCTCTGTCCTAGTGTTGAGAAACTCCTACGGAGGTTGTCTCCCTCCAGAAATCTACTAAGCACATAACTGTCCTTAACATCCCGTGCCCTCTAATTCCCTCTAGAAACTGTCAAATGACAGTTATTAAAGCTGCACCTATTAATACAGTTTAGTCCTAAAGTGAAGTTAGTAACTGTGGTGATTTGGGATATAAGGTTGGCTTGGTGGTCAAAGTTGAAGGCAGAGGGTGGGATAGGTTGTGTTTGAGTCCACAGCTGACAAAAAACAATATATATTGACAAAAAAGAAAAACTGCAATGATTTTTACAACTGATTCCTATATTTCCTAGAATGGGCTTTCCAAATAATGTCTCTGGGTGGTCTCTGGCACACCTTATCATGACCTTCCTTCAGAAATTTTTATATGGACTGTACTTTGTCAGGAGAGGCAAAATCCACTTCGGTGATCTCTATGCCTTAGGGAATTAGTTTCATGGCTTTTGGCTGAGGAATCCTTTCCTTCAGCAAAAGAAAAGTTGTAAACTGCTGCTGCAAAACCTATTGGTGTTCTCAAGTTGCATTCTCTATTGCTAAAGCTTTTCATTGCCCAAAATATTCCTTGATTTGAGTCTTTTCTCCATTACTTCTCTGCTGTCAAAAATTTGTCCTGGATTAACTTCTTGTGTTTGATGTGTTCACCACGTGCTTGGGTACTTATCAGTTGTCCTCACCTTCCCAGTCAGTTTACTGGGATTAAGTTCGATCCTAAGTCCAAACCAGTATCAAAGTTTATCCTAGATTTATTGTTAGGTCACCAGCATTTCCATGTTCTAGGCCTATAGCTGAGTGCGAGGGTGTATTTACCTTTATTGCTGTAACCCCTAGCCCCCCCTAATTACAGCCTATCAAAGTTGATTGCCAATGTCTAGTTCCTAGATCCATTGTTAGGGTCCTGCATTATAGTGCCATAGGCCTATAGCCTAGGTGTGAATGGGTGTTTTAGAAAGTTGTCTTAATTGTGCTCAGTGCTCACCTTAATCGTGGTCTATCAGGGTTTATTGGTAGTGTCTTAGAATGGACAACCTGCAAAAGGAGTTGACCAAGGTGGTCGAAGCATTGAAGTATGTAGCCATTGAAATGTTGACTCTCTCAAGTGATTGAGATCCAACATTTTCTTGAGATATGTGGTATGCCCAATGCAGTCTTTATAAATCTTGGGTGGTACTCATCTTAGAAGTTGATTTTGTAGAATTAAGTTATGCATTCTCAAACAGAATCTTCTACCTTTTCTTTCCATCAGCTATTGGTATGTTAAATGTCTCCTGCCTTTATTTTGTTTTCTGCTTAACCTTTGTTCATATCGCCGACGAAGCCACAGATGAAGAGTCCTTTATTTTTGCCAGATTGTGCTTGTTATGTTTAGCCCTAGACTGAAATGATTTTGTCCAGCGTATCAGACTGTAGGTGACTTCTATTATTTACTGATCCTGCATTTCGTCATGAGCCAAACAGCCATTCTGATGACCTTGAAACACTGCCAGAAGACCCTATTTTCTCACTCCAACCTGCGCTCCTTGTAATATACATAAGTACATTTCTTTCCCTCTAGATGTGCGCAAGCGGCATGGCTTGAATTATTGTTGAGTTGAAGAGTTGCATTGCATCTAATTTTGCAAACCACCCAAAAGATAATCCATAAAGTTGTTCCTTTGGGTAAACGCTGAACTTGTGATGATAAAAACTCATTATTTTATAAATTCTTCCACATAGCCCTCTTGTTTGATTTCAGCCAGTTTTTGGAAAGTACTTTCATATTATTGCCCCCCAAACCATATATTATTTCCCTCTTCATCTTCTACCATCCAAAGTTTATCACATACTTATCTAATTTAGTTTGACTTCTCCACTTGTATTTGAACTTCAAAATAAATTCCTCCCCTTAGTAATCCACCCAATAGGGTCATCTCTGTCAAATGAAGGCAGTTCCACCTTCACTGCAATTTGATTGATACCATCCATGTCATGGTTGCTTGAACATGATCCTTTCCCTTCTCAGTGTGGCGAACTGCGTTGCTCATCTTCACACTTGCGACTCAACCATTAGTTTTCTTATCTCAAACATAATCTTCTTAGAATTTGCCTTCGCCTGCCCTGATGCACATCCATTTTTTGCCAATTTCTCCTCCACATCAACCCTGGCACAAGCCTGGCTTATAGCCATTCGAATTTCTCCTTCAAGTTATCCAGTCTCGGTTGAATACATCGTGATTTTACATTTTGGTGGTTACAAGAATTCCTTCCTTTAACCTGATAGAACACCTAGTTGAAAAGCATCAAATTGTGATTAAATCACACTAGATTACAGAAAATCATAGGATTTTCTTTCAGCCCTCCTCCAAAAAGAAATTAAAAAACAGACACAAATACAAACAAAACTACATATATTCCCTGCAGAAACTATCAAATGGTAATTATTCAAACTAAGTCCTAACAATGCAGTGTTTAAAACTGGTGTAATTATTGAAACTAAGGCCTATATTTTTTAGAATAGCCTTTCTAAATATCTGGTCCTCTTCGGGTGGTTTAAGATCCCTCATCGGCTTGAATCTTATTTGGTAGATTGGATTGGACGGCATGATTCCTTAACTCAGAGGTACATGGTTAGTACTCTCATTATATTGGTACTAAACATTGCTGTTTAATGCTTTTTATTTGGGCTATGATTGGCTATCAATTGGATGCTCGAGTATGAGCTCACACCCATTTATTTTGAAGTTTAGATATTATATCCATTACATGTGTAACCATGATCAGCATTACTTATATTTGTTTTTTCTGGATTTTTATCTCCAATCAAATACAGGTTTTGAAGGCTGAAGATGTTGATCTATGGACCCTTGCTCGAGGAACACATGGGTGCTCCGGGGCCGAGCTTGCAAACATGGTTAACATGGCTGCTATCAAGGCTGCAATGGATGGTGCCAAAGCTGTGAGAATGGCTGATTTAGAGTATGCAAAAGACAAGATGCTGATGGGCAGTGAACGGAAGTCAGCTGTTATATCTGCGGAGGAACGAAAGAACACTGCTTTCCATGAGGGTGGTCATGCCCTTGTTGCCATGTATACTGATGGGGCTCTCCCTGTTTACAAAGCAACCATAGTTCCCCGAGGAACGTCTCTTGGGATGGTTATGCAATTGCCCGAAGACGATTACCTCAGCATTTCCCGCAAACAGATGCTTGCCAGGCTTGATGTTTGCATGGGAGGCCGGGTTGCCGAAGAACTGATTTTCGGAGAAAATGAAGTCACTGGTGGTGCATCCTCAGATCTCAAGCAAGCAACTAGTTTGGCAAGGACCATGGTTACCAAATATGGCATGGGCAAAGAAGTTGGACTAGTCACTCACGATTACACAGATGGTGGGAGGAGCATGAGCTCAGAGACAAGGCTTCTCATTGAGAATGAGGTGAAGCAACTTCTCGAGAAGGCTTACAACAATGCAAAAACCATTCTTACCACTCACAACAAGGAGCTTCATGCACTTGCAAATGCTCTTTTGGAGCACGAGACCCTCACAGGAACTCAGATAAAGACATTGCTTGCCGAAGTTAGAAATCAGATGCAGCCACAAACAGTTGAAGCTCAGAGCAGTTCACAATCCAACACGGTGCCTCCATCATCCAGTAACCCTGCATCTGCTGCTGCCGCCGCTGCAGCTGCCGCAGCCGCCGCAGCTGCCTCTGCTGCTGCCACAGCCACTGCTGCAGCTACAGCTACTGCTGCTGCTGCCAAGGCTAAAAGTGCTCCGGTAGGATCTTAGCAGAAAAAGATGCTAGAGGAGCAAACATAACTTGTACGACTAGATTGCAAATGTTCTTATAGTAATTATTCAGGTTTTTCACATGGGAAAACTCAGGTCATGCACCTCGGATTTTAGTCGGCATAGAATTATATGCATATACTTTTTTCATTGTTTGTAGTGTACAATGAAAAATTAATAGATTTTCAAGTGCCTCCTACTCAATCTGGGACTCTCTCACGTGGTCTTCTTCATCAGAGACTAAAAATAAATTCAAGTACATTACCGTGTTCAATTTACTTCTCTTCTTGATCTGAATGCCCTGACTTGAAGAAATTTAGAGAAATAACACAGTGAATTCTTATTTTACTGTTTCAGTTTTACCACTGTTTATATAAAGAACAAAGAGATAGAATATAGAGTCAAAGCACAGTCATAACCTTAATGTAGAATTTAGATTGGGGTGTGGATTTGAAGTAGTTAATTTGTAGGAAAAAATGGTATTGTTTAGATTAAGGATGTGAGTGAAAATTTCGTAGCTTCCTGTATTTTTGTTGTAGGATTCAAACACAGTACCATATATGAATAATAGTAAAACAAAAAAATATTATATTTCAACAACCTGTAAAGTCAGATTGCGTTGTACATTTTTAAATTTAAGTAATTTATTATTGCATTAAGCTTATTATTTGTAAATAAGCTTATTTTATGTAAATTTGTTAACAAAAATTGTAGAAAGATATTACTTGTTATATCTTTGAAAAAATTTAATTTACAGATAATTTATTCGTAAATAATTATTTTTCATGTAATTATGAAATACGTAAGTATTTTTTTTTTAAATTTTCTAAAAGAAATGTTTTATAACTAAACAAATTGATAGCAATTTTTTTAAAATTAATTTTAAAAATAAAAATTGTAAATATTTCTTACAAAAATATTCTTAAATCAAAAAATAGAATAAAATATGTGTTTTTTTGAATAACAAATAATTTTAATATAGTCCTCTCTACTAAAGGGACAAGGAAGAAATAATGTTATTCTATAAGAGGAAAAATATTATTTTTTCTCTAATATAGTTTTTCAAAGTTTGTATCATTATTATAAATGTTTTCAATTTAGTCTATTTTTAAAAAGGAATTGATATAATCTTTTCTCTCAAATTCAAGATAATAATAATTCTACAATTTTTTCTTACTATTTTAATTTTTTTAAATTTGATCTCATTTTTCTAAAATAATTTAATGTAATATTTTCTAAAATTATACATGTTTTTTGTTTGCAAACTATTTTTTAAAATTATATTTTTTTCTCTTAAAATTAAATTATATACATATTTCATTTTTGCACTACATGGTATTGTAAAACACTTTTTCTAGAAAAAAAAATATTTAGAGATAAAAGTATATTTAATCTATTTTTTATCAAATTCACTAATAATGATTATGTAGTTTTTTTCTTACTATTTTAAATCTATTTAATTTTGTCTCACTTTTTTTCCTTAGTTAATAGTTTCCAATAATAATAATTCATATTTGACATTTTTTAGTTGTACTATATATTATTTTCTTAAAATAGTATATTTAGTAGTGACTTGTTATTTTTTATTTATATTATAATAATATTTTATTATTATTATTATTATTATTATTATAAGATTTAATAAAAAGAATTATTGGCTTATTTCTTGAAAAATATGAGGTCAAATTTAAAATGTTAAAATAAACTGAAATGAAATGAAATTAAAGAAGTCATAACAATGATAAATTATGAACTTATTTTTGTAATTTTAAAAAATTGTTATTTTGGTCGTAAACTAATTTGTTGATCATACAATATTGTTTTTTTTTATAGAATTCTTCTGATAAATTTGTTACATAAAGGATAAAGATAGTTTAATCCACTTTTTTTGACCCACTCTTAACCTACTCCTTCACTCACTATTAGATTATTTATTTTGATTCTTTTAAGTGATGTGATGTAATGATCTAACAGTGATTGAAGTGATAGTTTAAAAGCAGATCAAAAAAATGGGTTAAAGTATCATTGTCCATATAAAAATATACAAAATATGAATTATATCAACTTGTTTTTAATTTAAAATCATATGCATTTGTTGAAAATTTAGTGAATATAAAAACATATTTATAAATTAGTTTTAAATATGTTTTTATCCAATTTGATCTATGTGTCTTTAAGATAAGTTTGACCGATATAGTAGTAATAAACAAGATAGAAGTGCTAGAGGTCACCTTTTAAAAATAAAAGGTACTTCAAGATGAACAATTATTTAAATAAAGTATATTATCATGGAAAAAAAATACATAAATTAAGTTTTGTTAAACATTTTCTCTTTTTCTTTCCTCTGTATAATATCATAAATCACTCATTTATTGGGCAATTATATCACATCTAACCTCAATATAATAATATCTTAACATTAACATTATAGACATGTTTGATTTGTAAAAATGTAAGATACAGTAATTATTAAGTGCATATTTGATATTAAAATTAGTGAATAAGTTTTGTTTTATATGAAAACACAAATTCTTCAAACAATATTTTTATTATTTCCTTTTTGAAAAAATGATTTTGACGCTCATCAAATTAGGCTGTGCTCGCAGAGTTGCACCTTGCCCTAATCTCTATTATTCACTCAATCTTACATCACAAAATCGCGGAATCAAAAATCATCTCACGAGACGCTACGATATCCTGTTAATTACCCTGGTAAAATGAGTGATCGTGTTGCTGAAAGGAGAGTTACGATACGAAACAACCATGGTGAGAATCTCGTGGGGATCTTGCATAATTCGGCTTCAGCTTCGCTTGTTATCGTGTGCCATGGCTTCCAATCGTCCAAGGTTGTTGTTCTTCGCATATTTCGTGGGAATAAAATCCTATTTTCTTTTCCTTAGTAAACTTTGTGCATGTTTTGTTTTAAGTTACAAAATTGAGCAGTTCAATGCATGAGTTGAGAAGAAAATTTTTTGTTGTTTTACGAGGAAATAAAGTACTGTGGAGCTATTCCAACTTTTATTTAATCATGGTATTTTGGATAAAATACTTTTCCGTTAGCTAGGAGAAGAGAATGACTTGAATAAAGGAAATTTTGAAAAAAAAAATATTTTTGCTAGTATTTTATATATAAGCTAATTTGTTCTTTATGAAGATTCTTTCTTTCCTTGAACTGTTAGGAAGAAGTTTAGGAAAACTTGACCTTAATTTTTCATCATTGTATATTTAGTGAAACTGGTAGCTTTGAAGCTTGAACTAAAGGTTGAATGGTTTTATCTGTAGGAAAGGATTCCCATGGTGAATCTTGCTGATGCTCTGGAAAAAGATGGAATTAGTGCTTTCCGCTTTGACTTTGCGGGAAATGGGTAAGCTACTAAGCAAAGGAGTATGGACCTTAAATTAGTTAATTTCAATTTATTTAAGGAATATAAACATTTGAGGACGAAAATTGATTTGTTTGTATATGATTTTTGTTGTCTATTCAATTATTTTAAGTTTTTGAAGAGAAATGCTAACAGTATTATCCTATGATAACACTCTGAATTATTGGTTGAATTTTATTGGGAATCTCAAACTTTCTTTTCTGTGTCTCATTTCGAATTTAAAGCGTATTTGAAAGTGTGTTGTTAGCACTCCTTTTATGTATCTTCATGATTCAGAGTAATCAGTGACTTGAGTTTAAAACTTTAGGGCATATCTTTAGGAATATGAATCTTGGAATTCTCTTTTTCGTAAAAGAAGAAATTCTATAGAATAAAGAGAAGAAGCTTCCAATGAATTGTGAGGATAAGGAATCCTCCTTGACTATAATGCACGTTACTGCCATAGAACATCTCCCCTAAAAGATTAAGCAGTTGGGTAAAGGTTCATATGCATGTTTATTAGTTAGGACATCTCTAACATACACAAACAAGAGAGACAAAAAGAAATCCTCAATGGAACTGAGCTGCCAAATTCCTCAACAAATACCTGTTAGTATGTACTGGTTGATCAGAGGAGGGTGTATTGGGGAGGGAAAACCTAATCTCTTCAATGTTAGAGGGGACTGATTTTGATCCTCTAGTTTTCTCTCCCTTCTTATCCATTCCCTGCAACCTATTAATATGTTAAATAAACCTTCTTAATGCTTGCCAAATATGCCTAATCTTGTTCCAGATGCTGTGTTAAAGATTGTACTTTGCCATCAGCCATAATAAATTCTACTTTGTAAGTAACCTAGGGTGTACTGTGTACGTGTTGTTCTAATTCTAACACTAAAAAAATCGTTTATTGAATTGTAATTACGTTTGCTAACAACTCATGTCATTGTCTTCTAGGGAAAGTGAAGGTTCATTTCAGTATGGTAACTACTACAGAGAGGTTGAAGATCTGCGAGCTGTAGTTCAACACTTCCGTGAGCAGAAATATGTAATTACAGCAATTGTTGGTCATAGTAAAGGTCAGATTACAATTATCCTTATATGTAACTGAAGTTATCAGTAGACTAAACAGACAACAAACATATATGGAATTCTTCAGTGGCAATTTGAAATTGTTTTCTTCAGTTTTAGAGTTTTTTTATTGTCAGAATTGTTTCTTTAGTGCATAGAATAGATGTAAGATTGTAGGCCTTACTGAAAAAGATAATTATTTCAAGGTGATTTTTTGAAACTGTATGCTGAGATCATGGAAAATGCAAAGAAAAAGGTTTAAATTTATATTTGATTTTTCATTTCCGTGGACAAAAAAATGATGACATTGTTCAGGTGGTAATATGATCTTTTAATCATAAAAGTGTAGATGTATCTTTAGTTTTGAGTATTTAATGTTACAAGTTATAAAAGGAAAATAGTTATCAGAGTTAGGTGTAGCTTTTTTATCTATTGGTAAGGTGAAGGAAAATTCCCAAAAAATGCTTTTTGATATGTACGATTTAGAGGTGAAAATGTTTAAAGATTAGAAAATATTGTTTACAACATGAACCTAGATCACATTGATTAAACTGAAGATGTATGACATGTTTGTTTTTCGGTTGAAACGATCTAAACCTCAGTTGAACTCAAAGCATGTGTCTTGATCAATTGAGTTCAATTGAGGTTTAGACTATTTTAATTGACAAACAAACATGTCCTTAGTTGTACAGTTCGAATGGAGAATTTAGTTTTCTGTAAATTGAAACTTAAGTTCTCTGTGAATATTACAGAATTTTCTGCAGATGTCTTTCACAATTCTCAATCCCTTTTGTTAAGCCACTGACTATTATGATTTATGCAGGGGGTAATGTGGTTCTCTTTTATGCCTCAAAATATAAGGATATTCATATTGTTGTCAATATATCTGGTCGGTTCAATCTAGTGAGAGGCATGGAAGGTCGTTTGGGCAAAAGATTTATGCAAAAGATCAAGCAAGATGGATATATAGATGTAAAAAATAAAAGAGGTGAAGAACATAATGTAAATAATCTTCAGGTTCTATTTGTTTATCATTTGTGGGTCTTTTTTTTCATGTTTTAGTCAATTTTATTCATGCTTCTTTATTTTTTTGCTGTCACGAACACTTTTAGGTTTACATTAAAATGGAAGGAGTTGAACTATTAGATGTGACTGCTTTTGTGATTCTAATAATATCTAGTCGTAGGTTTTGGAATCACATTTTTTCATTAATGTGCTGTATTTGATTTCATGGTTATCAGCTCTTATGGTTTCCACTTCATGTTGAATCACAGTGGCTTCCAAAAGCTACTTAAAACGATGTCTGCCCAATACTTGTAGTTTAATTGTTGTCCATTTACTTTAACCATTCTGATTCACTTTTTCCTTTTCTTGTGACAGGGAAGATTATGTATCGTGTTACTGAAGAAAGTTTGATGGACCGCTTATCTACTATAACCCATCTTGACTGCCTATTGATTCCCCAAGATTGCAGGTAGGGTTTCTTATTTCATCTAACAATATGCATCATTGATAATGTCGCAAAATCAGTTGCTTCTGGTGTTTAACTGTTATAATTTTGAATCATTTTATTAATGTTGTTGAGACAGGGTGTTGACAATTCATGGATCCATGGATGAAACTGTACCTGCAGAAGATGCTTTGGACTTCGATAAATTCATATCTAATCATGAATTGTGCATCATAGAAGGAGCTGATCATGAGTTTTCTTCTCATCAAGATAAGTTGAGCCGCTTAGTTTTGGAATTCATCAAGACTAATGCAGATAAAGACAAAGATACATCAAAGCAGGCAAAGATTCATTCCCGGTTATAGTTCTTGCAAAGTATGGGAATCCAGTACTTCTCTTCAAACCAATTTTCTTGCAAATGAAGACACATTCTTGATAAATTGATTAACAAGAAAGATGGACAAACCTCGTCCCATTTCTAACATCCAAGCCTGAGGGCCGATAATTAGCGTTTGTCATAGCTAAAGAAGATTAACAAATGCAACACAAGTTTCTCACTTTTGGACCTTAATAGATACACACATCTGACAAGTACTGTGACATCATTATAAGCACATGCCAGGTTGCATGTTGTCAATGTAAGCTCTTCTCTTATCACTGATGTTAGAAGTTTATGCCCTTACAATTACTACAGCTGAGTCATAATAAGCAAGAACCTAACTCATCTGATGGGTTACATGAAGCACTGCAGCACTGCTTATTGAATTACAGGGCATCTGTCCAAACAAGACCACTCTTCGAGCTTCACCACTACATTTGTAATTACAGATTACAAACGTAGTTGTCAAGTTTGAAGAGCAGTTACAGATTTATTTGTGGTCATAACATTATACATTTCATGTATGTCTACTACATACTCTTTTAGGATAAACCATGAACACAACCCAATATCACATATTTCAGAAAAGACTGTAAAATGCAATTATTGTACAAGTTTTAACTTCTTGTTGTTTCTTTAGCCTTCAAAATGTATGTTTTGTTTGGATGGGAATAAAATAAGCAAGGAAATGTGATGGAAGCTCATGGACAGGTACTGGTGGTCCACTTTGGTCTGTGGTCATGAAAAGATATAAAGCTTCTGCATTTGATCCATAAGTGCATCGAAATTTCCATTGTTGGTTATTATCTTCTGTTACGGTCTTCCAAAAGGATAAGTTTCATTAGTGTTAACTTCTTTTTTAAGTTTTTATTGGCATCTTCTGTCCCCGTTTTGAAAATGAGACATTTTTGTTTTATTACATTCTTTTTTGCTTTTCGTAAAAAATTAAACAAATGTTTGCATCGTAATGCAACAAATAACGTTTTGACTAGAGAATGTTAAGAATGAGTTGTAATTTAATTTTTAATTAGTATAAAATATGTACTCAATTTTTGTGTTTACTTCCATTCCTTCTCACTTGAGCAGAAAAAGCCTTTCCTTTTTCGTTATTCAAAGTATATACTTTTAAACATGTATTCAGGATATAGAGAAATAGAAGTAGAAAATATATTTAAGTTTAATTAATCAGAGAGATAAAAATCATACTAGAAAATTTTAAAAACATTATAAATAAAAGAAAATAGGCAAATTTGAATGGATGAAACATAAACATGGGAGATAGTTTGTAAAGGTACCGAACTGCAGATAAGGGTGGTCCATCTACACCAGATAATCCTTAGCCATTCATGTCTTGCCTTGTGTGTGTGTGTGTGTTTTTATATTTTAATTTTCACTATTCAATTCCTGAGCACGTAATTGTTTAATATTTTTTTTTTTTTTTAAGATGGAGATGATATTACAAGATATTTAGTAAAGTAGATTTTGTGAATCGGTTATAGACTTGTTACCGACAAATAAATTCACATCTGGATAATTTCTTATCATTTAATTTTGTTCGATTAGAAATATTATTAATTAAACACGTAAATAAATAATATTTGAATTTTAAATTTACAAAAATAGTGATAAGTATGTATGTATCACACTCTCAATAGAGTGATAGGTGTCTTACTAAAGATTAATGTTTTTCTATATTCAAGTCTTTTATCATACTACTACTACTTTTTTTCCTCAAAATAGTTTACTTCACAAATATCAATGCAAAAGTCCCATTAAGTTACTTAATGGTATCTTAATCTATATAATTTAATTTAGACTATAAGTAAAATTAGAATATTTCATTTAAAATATCATCTCACACATGTATCATTTATTATCCAACTCAATAATATCATAACTCAATCCACAGTCATAGGTTATGTTTGCATTTATATTATTCATCCATTATAATCTTAGACAGATTTTAAAACATTTATATATGAGCTTTTGAAAATAGAGACACATCACTTAAATAAGATATTTTTACTTGAGAAACATTCTTTTAAAAAAGAAAGAGTTAATAATAACTTTACTTTGCTCAACAAGAAAACTCACAATTAAATTATAGAACCTGTCACTCAAGTGTTTTCCTAACTTTAAAGTGATATGTCTTTGGATGAGGGATAATTAATTTAGGTCATTCCTCTCTCAAACAATAAGTCATGACTTAAGCAATGAACTATATCGTCTTAACGACCATAGATGTTTCAACTTTATCATATTATTAGAAGTCACTACTTGAATCTCACTTAAATGACAAATAACATAATTAAATATTTCTTTTTCAACACAATTCAAAACATCATTATCTTGATTCAATTTAATAATATGTTATTGTTAAATTTACATAATAACTAATCATTCATACAAAGCAACAATAACATCCAAAGGTGATATAAACCTTGTTTACTTTCAAATACAATCATCCCACACAAATCGATGAATTTCATCAATACAATTACTTGTTCAAATCAACATAATTTTCTAACTAACTTCTAAGTACACACTTAACTTGTGACAATCAATTTATATTCCCATAGCAAACCTCTCAACACTAATATCAATTAATGATCCATTGTAACACCCTATCTAGGATGTCATTAACATCTTACCAATCTACGAACACAAATTTGAAAAAAAAAATTTATTTAATCTGAAAATCATCTCAAGATCCAAAATATAATCTATCAAATAAACCAACTATAAATAGAATTCAAATCTCCCTAATACATTATTTTACAAAAAAAAAATGCCTAAAATGAGCTTCTTTACTAAAATCCCAACACGTCTCTTAATCATTGTGTATCTTCATCTATATCTACTTTATCATCGCAATCACACACAAACAAACAAGGGTGAGTCAACATACAAACAACTAATCTTACAATCACAATTCACAACTAAACAATATAAAAAAATTACATCATATCTCTCAACCAACATTCTAACCCGACTCATAATCATACCCTAACTCCAAAACATGTTATCAAAACAACAATGTAAATACACGTGATTTGACACACTAGTTCAACCCACCAATGACCTTAACACAAAGCATCTGATCATGCAAATCCACCTAATAAACTACTTACATAATTTTTACACCCTCTCATAGACTTTTCGGCCTTTCATTCTCCATCCAAAGTTTAACTTATCACCCTCACATGGCAGCTTCCCCGACCAAAAGTGGAATGCATTGTCCTCACACGAAAGTCTCCCTAGCCAAAGGTGGAACACATTGCCCTCACATGGTAGCCTCCCCAGTCAAAAGTGAAACACATCGCCCTACCATACATTCACAAATAACAAAAACATATTCACTTTCACAAAATCCATCCTTTGAACCCATTTACCCAAATACGCATGCAATTTCATAAAATCTTATCTTCATATTTAAATAATGAATTAAAAATACTCATCAACCTTTGAAACATCATCGTTCCTAAATTCAAAACACATAGAAAACAATAACACAAGAATACAAAAAAACAAGAATGTAAGTTCCTCCTACCTCTTTTTGTTTACTTCTTCCTTCTTCCTTTTCGAAACTCATCATTTACCCTTCTTGCTATATTTGAATTTTACTCTTACTTTTCCTTCAAATCTACTCAGTTGTGTTCTTTCTCACCCAAATATAATACTCATTCACTCATTTAATATATATATATATATATATATATATATATATATATATATTTATTTATTTATTTATTTATGAATTTCACTCTTACCCTTCAAACCTTATATACTCTTAAGAAATTTTTGGTGATACTCCTAATAACCATAAAATATCATATATATATATATATATATATATATATATATATATATATCTTTTAAATAAAATAAATCTTTAAACAATTAGTAAACTATTAATCATTTTTAAATAATTGAAAAACAATAAACCACCTTCCTAATTATTATAATTTTTCCGAGTTTTACGTCCATCACATACGAGAAACAAAACTTGTTTATTCAAATTCCATAAGTTTGTAACTAGTATATAATTATACATTTAGGTAAATGAATAACATCTTAATTAATGTTTAATACTAATCCATGGTATCTGAAATACTTTTAAATTGTTTATGCATACCATGTTATTAGTGTGAAGTATACATTATCTCGAGGACTAATCATTATTGAAACTTTCGTCATCTCCATTGCAAAATTCATAATAAGGTCTTATGTTTACTTTATGTAGGTCTCTACATGCCAGATAATTTTTAAGACTTTTTTTTTTTTTGTAAGTTTTGTTCCAATGCAAAGATTTTATAATACTTATGTTTTTATAATTTTGTAGTTACACTTCAATGAAAGGAAAAATTTTGTAACGTGAAAATTATTTTTGTACTTTTATAACTTTGGGATCTTAAAGTAAGGACTTTTTATATCACGTCAAAATATTTCAATAAAAATTTATTGTAAGACTCCAACTTTAAGTTTAAGATTCTCTTACGATTCTTCTACTAAATATACATTTAAAAAGTCCCCTTTAATAAGATCTTTCCTCCCAACATAAAATATTTATAAAACTTCAATTCAAGATTTTGCTTAAGAAAATTGAATCCTCTATAACTCAAATTAATAACGTATTTTTATCTTGTGAACTTTCTTTTAAGAATATTATTTATATTGTTACTAAGATAACATATAAAAGTGATTTCCAACTTCGAAGTTATTAAAATATAAATAATAATAATAATAATATTATTATTATTATTATTATTATTATTATTATTATTTGTACCTGGTTGGAATTGTTTTAGTATAGAATCAGACAATCTCAATAATCCTTTGTGTTGATTCTCCCTCCGCTCTTTTCCAAACTCTCCCTAGATCTACTTGTTACGTGAACTCTGAGGATGGGTTACCTGCAGGCACTCCGACCCTCAAGTCAAATAGTGATTCGACATGAGGTGTATCTAGGAAAGTGAAAAAAGCATACCTCTATGTAGCTGCTAGACTCTAATTTATATTATTCACTTTGCAATCCTGTCATTATTATTCGCGACCCATTTGTACTTGAGGTCAACTCTTTCCTTTCTGACTCAGATTGCGCGCGTAAGTTCATTGATTGAGATGCGCGTTGCTCTTCTGTACATTGTCAATAATCAGAGTTTTTTTTTCTTATTTACTGAGATTATGTGTTGCTAGTCTGTACATTGTCAATTAGCAGTTCTCTTTTTCCACCCATCGCATCATTGGGCCGGGATATACACAACCAAATGGGCTGAGATATACCCGGCCTTATTGCCTTGTTAATGCTCCCATGGTGCTTTGTTGGACTGCTGTATTTTGTTGGGTTGTTGTGCTTAGTTAGGCTGCAAAGGTTTCCTTCCACTACCACCGAGTCGGGATGTGGGCGACCACTGCTTAGGCCAGGATGATGTCGGTCGCATGTGTATCTTGGTTGGTTCGGGATGATGCCGGCCTACACCTACAATATTTTAGAGTTCATTATGAACTTTAGTAAACTTTCATTGTCTTTTAAAATAGTCTTAATTTAAGAGTCATAACTATCTCACAAATAAATATATATATATATATATATATATAATATTATAAAAATTTGGATCTTATAAAATCATTATATTAAAAATATCTAAATAATGTAACTTAAAAAAAAATCTTTATGATATGACTTTTACGTTTAAAACCTTAAATCTAATCAAAATTTGATCTTATATTCTTGATATTTTCAAGTGAATAACCATATTATGCACGATTAAACTATTTGTATTGATCCTTGGTCCGAATTGGAAAAAATATATTAAAGAAATATAGTATTCTTATAACATCACAAACACGTAATAATAATAATAACAATAATAATAATAATAAATTAAAAGAGGTATAATTTGTCAATTAATTATATTACTTAGGTATAATTTATCAATCAATGAAATTAATTAAATATTTTAACGATTCACACTTGACTATAACTATGATGCATTCTCATAGGGAGTATTACTTTCAATCTCATATACCTTTTCTATACTCATTTTCTTCTATAAGTGGACCTTTCTCCGACTTTATTCAAAGATCAACAATTCAATCTCTTCATGCCCTCTTTGGAGAATTCCATGTTCTTTTCTAGTAAAATATTTGGCGCTCACCATAGGACTCGGTAAAACTCTTCCCACACCCCTCTAAGGTATCAAATAAAAGACTAATCATAGTGAATAAAATTATTGCACTATTTATTTTGAATATTTGGGAATATCTTATGTGAGTTTATGTTACTTATATTATATAAAGTGCAACACAATAACTAAAACAAAAACAAGAGAAAAAAAAATACTTGATTCTTGATCTTGCAATAAATGAGTTGAATTCAAAACAAGATTATTTGTTATTCCAATTGCATATTGGCTCATTTGGCATCGTATTTACATGTGTTAGTATTTTTTCCCAAATTGTTTGATTACTGTACCATCATGTTCTATATATATATATATATATATATATATATATATATATATATATATATATATATATATATATATATATATATATATTAGGTTTATTTAATTTATGAAAAAAATATAATAAAATAACTATGCTTATTCATATGCTTTTATACTCTATTATTATTTCGTACAACAATATATATGACATAATTTGTGCGTTCTATTTTGTGTTCTTCATCTATAAATTTCTACTAACCAAGGTAGAAGTATAAATTCCTACCAATCAGGGTAGAAATATAAATCCTTGTCAACCAAGGTGGAAGTACCTAAGGTCCTCTATATTTGGAAGATCATATACTCGTTGTAATATGACAAACCATATAATTTTCAATGGCAAATTCAGGTATGCTTTCGCATTTTATTTCATCATGAATTAGGGTATGGATTCATTAAGGATTAATGTACATTTTGGATTCATTTGATAGTATTGACCACAAAATAGCTCATAGGCATATTTCGTAGTAAGTATGTCATAAAAAGAATCTGTCATAGGCTGATTCTATGAAATGATTAAAAAAAATTTATATATATTTAACCATTAACTAATAATAAAATTGTACCCACCACTCTTCTTTATACATGAAGATAAGAGGATATGCTTGTTATCTTTATTTTTAACTTTATCATCTAGAGATCATAAATGCTACCTACGAGGTTTATCTTCAAATAGAGATACACTAAGTTAAATAGAATCATTATTTAATATAAGATTATTATTGCAAGAATAAGTCAGTGTTTGCTTGCTTTTAGCTAATCAAAATTACATTCTTAAGGTAATTTCCTTTCATGTTTTATTTGAAAATCACCTACAACATAGAATGTCAGGCATGGAAACTTTGCTTTTGTAATATCAGATATTGGATTGTGTATGGTGTGATTTGGTTGAAATTATGAAGCTTGCTTTATGACATGATAGAGTACAAGATAATACAGTTTGAATGGCTAGAATGTAAGAATCCTGCTTACAAGAATAAAATTTCTATAACTATAATTTATGAAGATTTTTATGATATGACATGATGGTCAGAGTAAAGTCCCATTTGAAGCAATATGTGATTATGACATGATAAAAAGGGGACGTGATCTTGGTATCTGATGATAGTTGATTGAACATTATTTGTTGAGGAAAACCATACATGACTAGTGTATAGTCTACATAACAATCTAGCAATACTTTATGTTTACATTCATGTAATTCTATATGGTTCCTTTTTATAAATCTCAGGTTTACAACAACGACACTTACAAATGTTGAGACTAAGAATCAAGGCAATGCAATATCATCCTTATAAGAACCAGAATAATATAAATAGGCTTCTGAGACCAAGTTTAAAGATATAGTTTGTTCATATGAAACCACACAAAAGGAAGAAAGAGACTAGGATCTGTAATTACCAACTCTACATAACAACCCAGATGAGGAAAGTTTTGGCTGAGAATGTTTTAACAAGGCATCAATCAAATATATCACATTATTTCAAATATTATTTGTTATTATAATTTATGCTAATATGAAGGAAGTTTCATGAGGTAAGACATGTCGAGATATACTTGGACAAGGAAGACTTTTACCTCATGATCCTTACTTAGTGCTTTCTCGAGCAAGGAAGCTTCATGTAACGCGATGATCCCTCCCGAGAAATACTCAATCACAAAAGAATTTTACCTCATGAATTACTTTGTAAAGCACATCCTCGGGCAAGGAAACTTTATCTAATGCGATTACCCCTCCCAAGAAGTACCCGGTCAAGGAAGACTTTTACCTCATGATCCAAACTTACACATTCTCGAGCAAAGAAGCTTCATCTAACACGATGATCCCTCCCGAGGAGTACCCAGTCAAGGAAGAATTTTACCTCATGATCTTACTTAGCACATCCTCAGTCAAGAAAGCTTTATCTAACGAGATGATCCCTCCCAAGAAGATAAACATTAACACCCATGAAACTATGACGATGTGAGCACACTAAAATAGAAAAGGTTGAAAACATATTATATACTACTAATAAGAAAGAACATTTCATTCATTGCAGGTTTATCAACATAAGTAGTTGCATTAGTGTTTATGGGAATGTCATCAATGTCCCCTTATAAATATTTTTATCAATGTTAAAGCAGTGATGATAAGCACGAATCTCAAATAGATAATATGCTCGACAGAGTGCCTTGTCAAAACCTACCAACTGAGGTAGTGAACCAATACAACCTCTACCAACTGAGGTGGAGTTACACACTATCAATTGAGGTAGTGAATCGGTCGAAGCTAGCTCTGCCAATTGAGGTGGAGTTACACCCTATCAACTAAGGTAGTGAATTAGTCTAAGCTCTACCAACCACAGTGGAGTTACACATTACCAACTGAGGTAGAAAAATTGATTTGAGTTTGTTTGAAAGATCAAACAATACCTAGAACACCTCAACCTAAAAAGGGCACAATTGAATATCGTGGGTACATCACTCTACCAACCAAGGTTGGAGAATGCAAATTGAGGTTGTTCGAAAAATAGCAAACCACAAATGAATGGTCAAAAGCATGTTTTGAAAATGAATTACCACATCACTTGAAAATGAACAAAGTTAAACACCACGACCAAAGACAATTCAGAAAAGTACAGACACATTCCAACTCGATTATACTAAGTTAGACTTACAAACTTGTCTGCTCACTTTGTAAAGCTCCAAGCTCGGGGACTTATGTACTTCCCATCCATCTGAGTTGGAAAAGAATAATAAATAAATATAATATTCCCATAATATCCTAAAATATGTACATATTATTCTCATAATAAAACGATTATAGTATATCATAAAATATTACACTAAAATCAATACAATTATTAGCACAATATACCACAAATCTCATTAAATATGATAATATATATATATATATATATAGAGAGAGAGAGAGAGAGAGAGAGAGAAAGAAAGAGAGAGGGGGAGAGAGAAAGAGAGGGAGTGAGTGAGAGAAAGAGAGAGAGAGAGAAATAAAACTAATAAATTACAAGAAAATATAATTGTCCATCAATAATATTATTAAGGCATAATTTGTCAATTAATGATATTATCAATTAATTACCTTAACGACAGATTAGAAATATGACGCATTCTCATAAAGAGTACTCACTTACATTCACATATACTCTTCTATAATCATATTTTCTGTTATTCTTACTGACTTAAACTTCAGATAATCTTGTACAAGTGTATCTTTTTCCGATTTTATTCACATATCAACAATTTAGTCTTTCCATGTCATCTCATAGAACCAACACTCTTTTTCGTAATAATACTACTATGCCAAAATATTCCTTCCATTTGCACTTTTGTGTGTATTAGATGTATTTGGTAATAAATCATGATTAGTCGAGCAATGAAAACATTTACTTACAACACCAAATTAAATTTCATATCTTTCACATCATTTTTTACTAAATCATGAAACTTCACAACAAAAGGTAACCACGAAACATTTTTACAGTTGGAAGAAATAAATAAAATTGTTGGTCTATTTAAGACTAAATAACAACGTTGCCATTTATTTGGTGTATTTAAAACCAAAGCATCCTATGTTGTTGGGCTTCCATGGAAACAAAACAAAAAAACAGAAAACAAAAGCATCCAATGAAAATGTCAGATATAATGTATGTAGATATTTGAGTGGAGAGAAGCATCTGCATGTGGCATATTCTGAAAGGTTTTGTTGGATACTTCACTCATTCATTGCATCATTCATTATTCACCTTTTTGGAGCTTACCTTTGCAACTCAACAAACTTCTTAGGTAGGACCCTTCAAACCTTTCATTCTTTCTCTCTCAACATGTGTAAAAGTAACTCATGATTTCGAAATCCAAAGTTTTAACCTTAACAAATTATAACTTTATCATGAACCATTCAATTTCTCTTCTTTTTTTTTCTTGAACAAATTCTAATTTAATTGCTCATATGATAGTGAAAATTTACAATTTTTAAGTAGACAGCCTGTTATTACAGCTAATGGTTTTCTCCTTTGACAGTTGTAGTTTGTGTACTATGTACATTTTGTTATTCTCTGTCATAATCTTGGGCTTTGTTATTTAACCTAAATTTAAAGCGACACATAATACTTTTTTGTTTTTATTCTTCTTTTACTATTCTATTTTTACTTTTTTTTCAGTTCTTTTTTTTTTTTCTAAGATGCGATCTTGGGTGGTTAAAATAAAGAAAAATTATGATATACAATAGACTTTCTGTTACTTTACATTAAATTGATCTTGTTTTTGCAGATAAAAGACATCTCATCAATAACGAAATCCAAGTTAAATTATAAAGAATCTTTATTGTTTTTTTCTTTTTTTCTTTTTCGACTTTGGTTAACTGCTATTGTGAGAATATTATTTGTATTTATAACAATCTAATACTAAAAAGGGTGAAATGATGTCGTGTAAATTATATATGTCATTTTAATATTGGTTAAATATGTTTTTGGTTTTTCAAGTTTTATTGAAATTTGAAATTAGTTTTTTTTTTAATTTTTGATTAATTTAGTCCTTCATTTTTAGAAATGTGTGAATTTAGTCCTTCATTTTTAGAATTGTGTGAATTTAGTCCTTCTAACCAAATTTTATTAAGTTTATTTGACATTTCAGACATGTTTTACAATAATATTTGAATTAACATTGAAGCGAAAATGTGTTAAATGGTATAAACAATTCAAATACTATCATGAAATGTGTCTAAAACTTAAGATAAACTTAACAAAATTTGGTTAGAATGATTAAATCCATGCATTTCTAAAAATGAAGGACTAAATTAGTCAAAATTAAAAAAAAAAAAGACTAATTTTAAATTTCACTAAAACTTGATGGATGAAAGATATATTTATTTTTTTTTTCTTTTAATATAAAGTCACCTTTACATGCAAAAGTTTCTCCTTTAATATTTCTTTTTCCCTATAATATTTATGTAATTCACTTTTGTTCACCTATTTCTTGCAGAATGCATCATACTCTGTGTAAAGTGTAAAAGTATTGATTTTGTTGAGTTAATTTGTGGAGAAAAGAATCTTTTTCTTAGCTGCAAGAGAGCCCACTCTGCCAAACATGTCCTTATCAAATGGGTATCCACCATTCATCATCTATCTATCACTCACCACACATCCAATGCCAATTTCTTCCATTTTTCTTTAAATTAAAAAGTGTAATAAAATATAACTTTTAAAATGTTACGTTACGTATATCTAAAATACACGATTGTAATCAATTTCATTTATCCAAATAAAACTAGTAAACTTCTATTCTAACACTTATTTTGTTACATTGTATAAGTATTTTAAGTGGTGTTTTTGTTTAAAGTGAAATTCTTTATTGAAAAACATTTCTCTTTTAATTTGTACATCATGTACACATGTATAAATTTAGATTACGTGAAGAGTAAAAATATAAATAAATGATAAAGTTATTTTTTATCATTAAGTAATTTTTTTTTTTGAAACTCCCCAATTAAAGAGAAAATATGTAAAAAATTTGTTTACAAAATAAAATTGACATAATTAATTAGTTTTTCCCTTTAGGTAAATTTATTTTAGTGGTTTGCCTTTATAAGCAGTAACTAGTTTGGTTCTTACAATTTATTTATTTTTTATCGTATCACATAATCATTTAAGCTAAAAGTATTTAATTTAATTTATAAAAGAATTTGAATTCTCTCATATTTTTTAATAATTCAATTCGTTGTCACAGAAAAAAAGTGTATATGATCTATGATACGAAATCATCCTATAACAATAATTTATATAATAATATTCAATAATTAATTTAATTAGTAATCTAGTCAATATATTTAAATCATCGATATATTTTAGTTTTCATATTCGTTTTTAACTTAATTGACCTTTTATTTTTATTTTTAAATCAATATGATCAATATTTTAAATTAGTGTTCAAAGTATCATATTGTCAAAATCTAAAAGTTAATATATATTAAAATTATATTTAACATGTGATACCTACAAAATAAAAAATACTCAATTTTTAACATGTCAAATTTTGATTTGTATCATTTTAAAATATCATTAATGTTAATTTAATGAAATGGAAAACATTAACTTTTGCTTAAAAAAATGGAAAGTAAACAATGTTTTTACAAACATAAAGAATAACTGAATATTTATAAAAATAATAACTCAAGTAATATATATATATATATATATATATATATATATAGAACATAAAATAATTAATTAAACTTTAATGATTTTTTACTCTTCTTCAAATCCGATTTGTAACAAGTATGGAAAGATTTTTATATCTCAAAACTATTAATTAATTGTATTTTCAACATTTATTCTTTTCATTCAATTATATCTGGCATTTAATGTTTTAATACAGAACTAAAAAACACAATTAATATCTTACATTTCAAAACACTTATTCCCTTTTGAAAATATGTCTCTTATCTCTATACTAGTAGCACTCTAATTAGATTTTATTTTATTTTATTTGTTCTTCTCTTTTATATATAAGAATACAATAGAAAAATATTCAATTCTGTAAAATAACAAACAAAAGAGAACAAAATAAATTAATATCTTTCCTAAACGTCTAATAAAACAAGACAAGAAAAAGGAAGATTCGTGAGAGGGGATATAAAGGAGATTAACATTAACCATATACTCAATTATTTTTCTTTTTTTCAAATCATTGCACTCTTAACCCTTTGTCCTTTTTTACCATAATGATAACAAAATTATTATTTACGAAATAGTTAATTATAATTTATGAATAACTTCACATATAAAATTTATTAAAACCAAAGGTTTTTCTGTCTGCATAAGTTGTTGTTTAAGAGGTATTGTTAGCCACAAAATCCCTCTGCTTAGAGACTAAAATTGTGTTTAGTATATATTTTTTAATATAACAACTTCTTTTGTCTATTATTCTTGTTATGTGGTTCACTGAGAATTTTTCAACAAAAAATAGACAATAATTACTTTACTCCTCTAAAATTACAACAATTAGTTTAACTGATATTAATTATAAATATTTTTTGATGTTATTGGCTAAGTTTATTTTTAGTTATTTTTTAATTAATATTTATTAAAAAAGTTGATAACCTTGTCCACAAGGTTGAGGGAAAGTTTCCAAATATAATACTTCAGAAAAACAATCAAATTTTGACAAAAAAAAATGATAGAACAATTAATTATCGTACACATCAAATAAAAAAATTATATGACTAGATATCAACTCAAACAAATCTTAGTTAAAATTAAGTGAAAAATAGTCTTGACAATAATAGTCGAATATTTTTATTAACATTAATTAAAAAATAATATTAACTTTTGTTATTAAAAGAAATATTTTTTGTTAATATTAACTGCATAGTTTTTTTACTAACATTAATCTAAAAACAATTCCAATTGACGTTAACCAAACACACTGCCGTATTAATTATAGTTTATATTTGATTGGGATATATTCTATATAGAAGGTGATATTAGTCAAAAAAATTAGTCCAAAAACTATTTTGAATAAAGTCTAAAAGTTAACACCTTGATCAAAGTTGAGTTAATAATATCTCGATTATTAACAAGGAGTCATTAATATTTGGATCGAGATTAAATTAATAATATTTGAAATTATTTAAATTTAAACAATTAAAATAATTCTTATATATACTTAATTAAACATACAAAAATGTTTAAGATTGAAAAATAGTACCTAAAGTTTAATAAAATCTATTTAAAAATTAAAAAAAAAAATGAGAAACGTTAGGGAAGATTTCAATTGAATTAAAGATTTTGCGCACTTTCCTTGCCGGGACACGACGAAGAAGAGACTGTTACAAAAACCGAACACTCTCTTCTCTTCACTCATTCACTCTGCTCTCACACCATGGACCCTCCCGCAACCTACATTTCCTCCTCCCAACTTCGCACCCACAACACGCGCCACGACGCGTGGATCTCAATCCACGGCAAAATCTACGACGTCTCCTCCTGGCTCCACCGCCATCCCGGCGGCGCCCTCCCGCTTCTCACCGTCGCCGGCACAGACGCCACTGACGCCTTCCTCGCCTTCCACCCGCCCTCCGCCGCCGCCCTCCTCCCCGCATTCTCCACTGGCGCCCTCCTCTCCGACTACGCCGTCTCCGCCGCCTCCTCCGACTACCGGAAGCTCCACTCCAAGCTCTCCGAACTCAACCTCTTCGAACGCAAGGGCCACACCACCCTCATCTTGCTCTCCCTCATCCTCACCCTCCTCCCTCTCTGCGTCTGCGGCGTCGTCTTCTCCGACAGCACGTTCGTTCACTTGCTCTCCGGCGCCATGATCGGCTTCCTCTGGATTCAGAGCGGCTGGATTGGCCATGACTCCGGCCACTACAACGTCATGCTCAACCGCCGCCTCAACCGCGCCGCGCAGATCCTTTCCGGCAACGTTCTCGCCGGAATCAGCATTGCCTGGTGGAAGTGGAACCACAACGCGCACCACATTGCGTGCAACAGCCTCGACTTCGACCCAGATCTTCAGCACCTACCATTCTTCGTGGTCTCCTCTAAGTTTTTCAACTCCCTGACTTCCAGATTTTACGATAGAAAGCTCTATTTCGATTCCCTCGCTAGGTTTTTGGTCAGTTACCAGCATTGGACTTACTACCCCGTCATGTGCTTCGCCAGGGTTAACCTTTTTGCTCAGTCTTTTTTCCTTTTGTTGTCGAACAGAAAAGTGGAGAGCAGAGGAATTGAGCTTTTAGGGTTGCTTTCGTTTTGGATTTGGTACCCTTTGTTGGTCTCCTTCTTGCCAAATTGGTGGGAGAGGGTTTTGTTCGTTGTGACAAGCTTTTCTGTGACGGGTATTCAGCATGTGCAGTTTTGCTTGAACCATTTCTCTTCCAAAGTTTACCTTGGTCCTCCAAGTGGTGATGACTGGTTTGAGAAGCAGACTAATGGGACTCTTGATGTCAGCTGTTCTGCTTGGATGGACTGGTTTCATGGTGGCCTGCAGTTTCAGGTGGAGCACCATTTGTTTCCCCGGCTACCGCGCTGCCATCTGAGAAAGATCGCGCCTTTGGTTAAGGATTTGTGCAAGAAGCATAACCTTCCCTACAATTGTGTGTCCTTTTGGAAGGCCAATGTCCTCACAATTCAGACACTGCGAAACGCGGCGTTGCAGGCCAGGGATGGATCTGGGCCGGCTCCCAAGAATTTGGTTTGGGAGGCTGTTAACACCCATGGATGAATGGGAGGACTTGATGGAGCTTCGTGTGATTTTGCTTTCGTTGATGGTTGATAAGGACAAGGCTTGGATACAGTTTCATAGAGGCTTCTGGAGTTGTTTTCTCTTCAGAAATGGAGTTTTACTTTGGTAATCTGCGTAACAATGGTTTCCCTTAAAGTTTGGCATAGATTGCTGAGATAGAATTTCAATTTTTAATTGGAGAACGGTGCTAAAAGAACTTGGTAAACTGTATTTAGGTTTTGTTTGGTGGGTAATCCTTGGATCTAAAAAGAGAATAAGATTTGCAAATTGGTTACATGCTTCGGATACTCGTTGTCTTGGTAGCGGGTTTGGCTAATCTCATTTTGGAAATCGTTAAGAAAGAAACGACTGATACTGGTCATGCGTGGTTAAGTATAGTACTCATTCTTGTTATGTTCAGCACTTCATGCTTGAGAATGAGATGTAAACACTGTTTATTCTTCTTTTTTTTTTGCTTTGGTCTTTTGCAGTTTTATTTCATTATGTGCCCCATGGTCTTTCTATTACTACATAACCATCTGTGTTATGCCTTGGAATTCATTGTCATTTGGAGCAAGTAATGTACTCTATGTTAAATTTTCTGAATGTCATTTCATGCTTGTTTAATTCTCCTGTCTTTTCAGGAGAATTTCTTAGTAGTGGTACAATCCTATAGTTTCTCTCCATTCTCTGTAAATAATATGTTGGAGAAACAGTCTTAAATAGGTCACATGCTTCCGAATATGCCTAACCTTATCCCACAAATCAGTTTCTGTGTCACAGAAACCTCCTTAAAGAATCAAGTGTTTCCCACAACCGTATACACCAAATAGTAGCACATAATGCACTTTGCCATAATCCTGTTTTTATCTCCTATAACACAAACGATATATTATCTTCCATTCATAGCTTTATTTTTCTAAAATAAACCAAGACAGAAACATATGAATTCATATCCAGTAGGAATCAGTCTATCATAAGCACGAATGTAAAAGTAATTCTACCGTGTTGGTGAGCATAGTATTGTTTTAATGCTAAAGACAAAAGTTTCTTGAAGTGTAATTACTTTTGCTGACAGCTCATGTGGTTGTCTTCTAGGGAAAGTGAAGTTTGATTTGAGTATGGTAACTACTACAGAGGTTGAGGACTCGGGAGCTGTTGTTCAACACTTCCGCGAGCAGAAATGTTTAATTACAGCTATTGTTGGCCACAGTAAAGGTCAGATTCAGTTATCCTTTACTGCATCTAAGTTGAAGTTTTTTGGGGACTGAACCGACAACATTATGGAGTTCTTCAGCTATATGATATTTTAATCAGAAACAGTGTAGATGTATCTTTAAGTGTTGACTGTTTAATGTTACGAGAAAGAAGTCAGAAAATGTTTATCATAGTTAGGTGCAGCTTTGATCAACTGGTAAAACGAAGGAAAATTGCTCAATAAATGGTTTCGGAGATGTACAATTTAGAGGTGAAAATGTTTGATGAAGATTACAATATTGAGTATAAAACATGGTCCTATCTAACATAGGTGAAACGGAAGAAATAGTTGCACAGTTTCGGTGGAGAATGTAGTGTTCCTGAGGGTTTGAGATGGAGAACTGAAACTTGAGCTTAACGTGGCAAAGTGGACTCGGCCCGATGGTCAGTTTACGGGTCTTTTTGGCTCGATCTGTCTAATCTATCAAATATTGGTATGATCTATTTTTATTTTTTATTTTATTTTCTAAATAAAAATAATTATATTTTATTTTCTAAATAAAAATAATTAGAAATTTAAATTTTTATATTATATTTTATTAAACATGTAAATATATATTATGATTATAATATAAATAGTTTCAATTATTATTTATAATTGATTAATTTAGTGTTAAAATATAATAATTATTTAAATTTATCTAATTAAAAATATTAATTGATCAATCAAAAGCTAAAAAGTATTCGTATAATTAAATATACTTTAAATATTTATTTATAAGTATATATATAAATACATTTTATAAATAAAAGTTAAAAAGAAAATATGTGAAAGACCAGTTCGTCGACTCATGGTTTGATACGATAGATTGTATTTTTCAATCCGCTTTATATTAGTAGGTCAGTTTAATCTAATTCATTTTTTTTTTAAGTTAAGAATGGATTGAGTTAATATGTTGTATTTTTCAATCCGTTTTATACTAGTAGGTCAGTCTAATCTAATTCATTTTTTTTAAGTTAAGAATGGATTGAGTCAATAGGTTATATTTTTCAATCCGTTTTATACTAGTAGGTCAGTCTAATCTAATTCATTTTTTTTAAGTTAAGAATGGATTGAGTCAATAGGTTGTATTTTTCAATCCGTTTTATATTAGTAGGTCAGTCTAATCCAATCCATTTTTTTAAGTTAAGAATGGATTGAGTCAAAACGATCCGAGCTAACCTGTTTTGTCCATTGTTTTTCATTCCTTGATCTTTGTTGTTATGAACACTAGAATTCACATTCAAAATAGAGATATAACTACTGTGCTGTTAATAATCTTTGGTCTGAGAGTTGCATCATAGTGTCTTCCAAATTTTTCTCAAACACGCAGTCAACATTCAAAGGAGAATATCTCATCATTTAAATTCTGTTTCAATTACAGACAAACATTTTTGCAACATAAGGTTTCATTTCAACTAGAGTAACTCTAACGAGTTTCTTACAAGATTGCAAAATTAATAAAAAATGTTATTGTAACGTATATTCTACCATTACAAAAGTTTTTAAAACTAAAAGAAGTTTCTTATAATAGTAACTTTCTTTGGTTTTGGAATTTATAGTCATGGTTTAATATTAAGATAATACTTTGTTGTTAAAGAGTTTTTATAATATTTAGATTCGGATTTGTTTTTTGAATTTTAATAAATTGTTTTGAAAAAAATAATCAATACATAAAAACAAGTCCTTATAAAACCATTCTACTGTTTATATTTTTTTTATCTATATTTATACAATTTAAAATGTGGAAAATATATATTGATAAAAAAAATAGAGGATATATTGATAAGAAAGAAGTGATAATCCTTTTAACAAAGCCTCCAGCCACCAATTACACATCCAAGTGAAAGGAACATCATAGCATGGGTAACCATCAATCCACTTTTAACTTCAATAAACTATCATACATAGCAAAAAGTCATTGTCAATAACATCGTCTCTTCACTGTTTTTTTTTTGTCTAAATTACTATTATTATTAGGGTTAAATATTTTTGGTCTCTTGAATTTTAGAAATAGTTCATTTCGAAACTTTAGACCAATTTAGTCTTTCATCTTTCGAAATATGTGAATTTAGTCATTTCAACCAAATTTTGTTTGGTTTATTTGATGTATCGTACGCACCTCAGGATTGTATTTAAGTTGTTTATAATGTTTGACATTTTTGCTTTAATGTTAAGTCAAATACTATTATGAGACGTGTTTGAGATGTCAAATAAACTTAACAAAGTTTGATTAAAATGACTAAATTTACGTATTTCGTAATATAAAGAACTAAATTAGTCCAAAATTTCGAAATTGACTAATTCCAAAATTCACTTAAAGTTAAGGGCAAAAAACATATTTAACCCTTATTATTATTCTATCTTATTATTATTATTATTATTATTATTTATTCATTCTATGGTTCAAAGTTAGATCCGGAATATTATGAAGATGTTTTGTTTTCCTCAACATTGAAGTATTATTGTATTGCTTCTCACTTATGTGATGATGCATTCTTTAGATAGTAGAAAGTAAAATCCAAATCAAATAGTATTACGTTTTAGGATACAAAAAACATATTTTGTCACTTTATTAGGTATTTATGTTTTTTTTTCACACTGTTATCTATTTATGCGCAACAAATGACTGGACCTTTATTTAATATTAACAATATTAATATTATTTATTTTAACTATTTGAAATATATTAAAGTGCATGAATCTACTATCACCACAAAATGTTAAATTGCCATTTGACTTATAAACAGTATTAGAGAAGACCTATGGATTTTTTTTTTTTTTGGAAAGTATATAATCCATTTCTTAAAAAGTAAAAATATTTTTTTGCATGTATAGGAGTTTTCTTTATTTATTTATTTTACTCTTCTGTGATGATAAATTGTCATATAACTCAATTTATTTATTTATTTAAATAATAACTATTTTAAAGACTATATTAAAAACAATTTTTAATTGGTTGAATATAATACAAAAAAAGTCATTGTCATGCAAACATTAGTTGAGAAACATTTCATAAATAATTGATCAATGGGCCCCTAAATCAAAGACATCCTACTGGGCCTTGATAAAAGCTGTTCTTCTAACTTTGGGCCTCAGTCGGTGAAAACAAATCCATCAAAAACAATAACACTCACAAAATTCTAATTTGTGAATAGAATAATAATAATTGAGTGCTATTTCAGCCACATTCTTAACCTTTATCATTATTGAATGGAATAGAGAGAAGGGAGAAATAATAGTTATCGGGGTATTCAATTTAGGATAAAATGATATTTTATTAAGGTTTAAATACCTTTTTCATCCTATTTTTGTACTGTTTGTTGCGGATGACCTTCATTTTGACAGAATGTTTAAAATGGTTCTCATTTTTATCGAATGTTTAAATTGGTCATCATTTTCGCAATTCGTATTTTATTTGGCCCTTCTCTGTGACGCCGTTTAAATCAGTAACGGATCACTGTATAGGTGATACTGTACATTAGGGTGTGTTAGGTGTATTGTACAGATGATTTTGTTACTGATTTAAACGACGTCACAGAGAAGGGCCAAATAAAATACGAATTGCGAAAATGAAGACCATTGTAATCATTCGATAAAAATGATGAGCATTTTAAACATTTTGTCAAAATGAGGACCATCCACAACAAACACTACGAAAAATGTATTTAAGCCTTTTATTAATTAGAAAATATAATCTATTTTATCAATTCAAAACTTACTTTTTAATAAATACAATTAATCACATCTTCAAAACTTAATAAGGATTATTAAATATAAATATTTACGAAGTATTAATTGATCATCTAAATTCAAATATAAATGATTACTAATAATTGATTATCACACTCAAATAATTAATTATATTTTTCTCTTATTTTTCAAAATCAGCTACACCCAATATAATTAATTATGATTTACGATACAATCAATTATGTTTTATAATATAATCAATTATATCTTACAATAATCTATTAGATTTATTAAAAATCAATATAAATATTTACAGAGTATTAATTGATAATCTGAATTCAAATGTAAGTTTTTACAAATAATTGATTATCACTCTCAAATAATTAATTAGATTGTTCATTTATTTTTCATAGTCATCTAAAAACAGTATAATTAATTATGATTTGCGATACAATCAATTATGTTTTATAATATAATCAATTATATCTTACAATAATATATTATATTTATTAAAAATCAATTTGAATAAAATATTTTCTTACATATTTAAAAAATTATCAATCTGGACAATTATAAACATGTTTTCACTTTCAAAAACTCTAAAAAAAACAATCCTTGATAAATATTTGGTGAAAAATATTACATCATCTCTTACTTTGTTTATTTTAATAATCATTAATACAAATAATGTCTTTCTTTAATATATTTTCATAACTTTGTCGAGTTTTTTTTTTTCGTACATTTAGATTTAGTGTGTTTATGTAATAGACTTTTACATGATGTTGCAGTATTCTTGATAACTTTTTTGCATATTATATATATATATATATATATATATATATATATATATATATTTGAATAATTAATATTTTGAATGTAAAATATGGTTGTAATCCAATATTAAGTTAGTGAAACTCCTTTTGTATCATTCTTCTTAAAGTGACTTTTTTACTTTCGAGTTTTTTATATTATTTCTTTCTGTCCATGTTTGTATTTTTTTTTTCTATCCTACATTTTCTTTGATATAAAATTAAAAAAAAAATCTAAGGTTTTTTAACCATGTGAAAATTTTAAGATACCAAGTTACCTCTTCTTCTTAATAGTTATAATTAATTTCCAATACATAACTAAAGGAATAAGAAATTATTATCTTAAGAACTTATTTTCACTTTTAAGTTATTGAAGAATGTTGAAAAGTAATTTTATATAAACCTATCTCACAATCTAATTTTTGTTTACTAAATAAAAATAATAAAATAAGCTCTTTTTTTCATGCTATATCCTATCACATGTGAAAATTATGGATACTAAACGATTTTGTTCCATAATTTTGAAAATTAAATTAATATATTCAAAATTTATATATTTAATTATTTTTATTAATATAATATATATATATATATATATATATATTTATATTTGTTCTTAACTCCATCATATTCTTGAACTTATTGGACCAACTATGAACAAAATAAATAACAAGCCAAACAATAATTGTGGAATTAGTTGGGAAATACTCTATTCAAGAAGAAAATTTTTTAAACCAATTATATTGAAATTTCTTTTGAAAAATTATAGGTTTGAAGTTATATTTAATATGGACCCATTTAACTTCATTTATTTGACTCATTGGATATTCTGTTATTTGATAATATTTTTCTAGATCAAGTTTTAAAAAATTAATATATATATATATATATATATATATATATATATATATATATATATATATATATAACATACAAAATGCAAGGTAAGATAATATATAGAAAAATAAATTTTAATCTAAATATATTATATCTTTTTACAAATGTTGTGTAATTAAATATTTGAAATATATAAAATATCGAATAAAAGACTAAGGATCAAACATAGAACTACCATAGCACATTAGACTCTTGCTTCTGGAAGACTAATGTATTGAATGGGCTCATGAGACTCTGCACCTGTCATACTATGTCTCTTCTCCTCTTTCTCAACAACAATAATTAAATGGAACAATCATATAAGTCATCAAGTACTGACAGGGTTAACTTCACTAGCTTCTTGAGTATGATCATCTTTCATATAATAACATCTGTCATGTGAAGTCTCCTTCAACTCTTACCACCTAGTTATCATCCTTTATATGAGTCAAATACTAGTAGACTTAGATAGTCTCACATCACAAGTCCCTTTCAAAACACTTAAACTCATCATAGATTAGCATTTCCCCTTGGAAGTAGCTAACTTAATCATCCTAACACTAAAACATTCATCTCTACTAATACATTGTTAAACAAATGGGAAACAATCATAATTATGGAAGATAGCATACAATGGAAGTCATTTAGAAAGATATAAACCAATATAGTATGGAAGAATTCACAAAATTACAGCCTAGTGGCAATGCAGCAGATAAATTTGTTTTATACAATTTGAGCATTTTCTTAACATCATAAAATCACCACTTCTAACTCACATGTTATAACAATCATATAGGCATACCACAATCTAAAAATACAAATACCAAGTCACATTCAATAAAATTATTGTAATACAAACATCCAGTCAAACATGCTCATTCTTTTGCACCCACCTTCCAAATTCACATATTTCAATCTCTTTAAATCAATATGTTTTAAGTACTTAGGGACTTGTAAGGAAAATTATCATACAATATCAAATATCAATTCCTACAACCCTACAACTCCAAACGATAGCTTTACCACAATAACACCAATGTCACACACACTATTTTTCCATCATATAGGCTAATTCTTCCATATATAGTTAGAAATTTCACATTAATACATTATCAACCACATTTACTTTCTCGGTCCAGCAAGTTCCACCATACCATCATCAAACCACACTGATTTTGAATAACAGTACCAACCACAATCAATCTATCCAAATCAACAGTTTCTCATCACATTTATAAAAAATCACAATTCAAAGGAAATAACTCTCTCCAAGACTAATTAATTACATAAGTATCCAAATTATTATTGCAAGTAACAATATTCATCAAAATCTTCGTTATCCTAAAACTAATCTCAAATTACAGCAAGCAAATAATTACAATAATCATACTACATATTTTTCTTTTAAAATTCAACAATAAGATCCTAAAGTTTTAATTAGATTAGCTTCTCTTACCTCTTGACCTAGTATTGTTCTTTTCTCCCTAAATAGCTTTGCACGCACAGTAAAACACTTTATCTACATAACATTAGGGTCTCAACGGAAGGAAATTTCATCAAGGACGAATGGAGGCAACATACTAAACAAGAAGGAGCTTGAATGTAGGAGAAAACAAATTGTTACAAATAGAAAATGCACAAATTTTCAAAGCAAAATTTCAAACCCACCATTAAAAGAAATTGAATAGGGGTTTTGGTAGAACTCTTCATGTAGATTACTCTTGGTGGTGAATCTTCAAAAGTAGGGGTGACAATGTCTGCTTGGCTTAGCAGACCGGCCCGCAAGCCCACCAAAAAAATGTTGGGCAAGCTAAAATATTGAACTCGCTAGCATGTAAAAGCTCAGCCCGCATAACTTGCAGTCCACATAAAAAAAAAACTTGCATTTGTATATATTGTATATATTGGTTACTTTCCTTCTGAACTTTTGCATGTTAGTATCAATTATACTTTCTTAATGCATAAGAAGATTTGTGCAAAAAGTGAATAATGATTATTATTTTATATATAAAACTATATATTAATTATATTTTAATTTATATGTATATGCAATATTTTTATATTATCATAAATATATAATTAAAATAGTAAAATAATTTAATTTTTGGTATTAATATATTTTAATTTCTGACTTTAAATTTCTTCTTTAATACAAATTAAAATATTTTTTCTTCAAATACATTTTGATTTTAATTTATACATTTGAAATTATTTTATATATCAATTTATTTAATATTTTTTTATTTTATACTAATAATGGTATAAACTTTTTTTATTAATTTTAACATTTTTAATTTATCAAATATATCACTTGACTCACGAATTTTCATAAACTTTCATCTCAAATATTTTTATTTACCACAATTTTTTTTTTAATCCAAACAACTATTTTTTTTTCAAATTCATTCTTCTAAATCCATCTTTCGAAACAAACATCTGAAATCCATCTTTTAATTTTAAACATTTAAAAAAAAAAATAGAGGGCCTTTAAATGATCTGCCCTTGATTAAATTAATTAATTGGGTTGGTTATATTTGCTTTTATTAAAATCATCTGAAAAATTGTAAAAATAACTTGTCTTTTATGAAATAAAAATGCATAGCCACTAGATATTTTAAAATATACAAATACATTGTAATTTAATAGGTGAAAAAATGTTTTAAACATATTAGCCACATTTAAGCTTTAGGATAAACAAACAAGTTACATTGTAATACAAAGTTGCTTTTTCAATTTTTGAAGACAAAATCAAATACTTTAAAAAATATGAAAATGGTAAATCGAAACAAAAAATGAGATTGATTTTTAAGAAATAAAATCAGCTGGAAGATAAAATCTTATTTGTGTTTTTGTTGAAAAATAAAAACAAAAATTCAACTCAAGATTTTGAAATTATATATAAAAAAGTGGGGTTTAGCTTGGTTTAAATTGAATGTGATATTAAAAAAGAATTGAATTAAATAGTTTGTTGTGATTTAGTTTTTTAAAATAATGTTATTAGTATGATTACTTATTATTTTTAGTCATTAGTTTTCGTTGAAATATTTAATTAACTATGTTAGATAAGATCTTTTTTTAAATCATATATGTTATTTCATAAATTCAAACTAATATAAAAATGATGAAGATTAGGGATGAACATGGGGAATCTAATATATTAAATTTGCGTACCTTTCAAATAACAATTTTTTTTAATAAATCATAACCAACCAGGTTTTATAACTTTGGATAAACTATTATTTAATATGCAAACATTTAAAAAAGTTGAATAATTAAAATGTTGAAAAAGTTACGTGACCCTTTATTTTAAAATATTATGTTTTTGAATAATGTCTATTTTAGACTTCTCGAAACCCTTTCCTCTTAAAAAACAAAAGAGAAATATAAAACGTACACGTGAGTCTAAGAAACTAGGGACTAATGGTTCGTAAATAAGGAAACATCATAGTTTGAAGATTTTCCTCGTTTAGTAATGTCAAAGTTCATAAGAAAACAAAACACCATATGAATCCACAAATAGGAAAAATAAAAATTTCTTCTACCATATCATCTCAACTATACCTGATTGTTAAGTAATTATAGCTACACACAAAACTTGAGTCTAATTTGTCTTCATTAAAATTAATTTTCAAGTCATAGTAATTTATATGTCAATTATCTGTTTAATATTAATTATGTTAAAAATCTCATGTTAACTAAATATAACAAAAAGTTATTTTCTGTAAATTTTACACTTTAATATAATATCCTAATCATCATCATCTAAAGTGTATCTTAATTGACTATTGGACATATGTTAATATCTACTGTCAGCTTAAGATTATTTTGATATGTGTTGAAAATCTCGTATAACTTATCATCTAAAAATTAAATAAATTTAAATTATATAAATATATAAAAACATCATTTTACACACTATTTTTTATAAAATAAACTCTTGATAATATCAACATATATTTTACATTGATAGAGATGCAATTTGATTTAAAATTTCCATTAAATTTAACATATACCTTTTGAACCTGACATAATGTTAGCTTTTGCTCCTTCTATCAAGCAAAAAGTCTCAAAAGAAATCAATATCCAAACATCTAACATGTGTTTGTCCTAAAACCAAGTTTGTCGGAGGCAAAATCGATTCTCAAGATTCCCACATGTTCATGCTATTAATCTCAGCTGGATTCTCCATAAATTATTATTCAGCAAAGTCAAAGATGGAACTCAAACCCCAACAAAACCCAAATCTAGTGGAACAATAACAACATATTACAAATTGCAACAATGTTATAAGCAAAAACTAAATAGAAACAATAAGAACACATATTCATTCATCAACATAATCCAGAAGGAACATAACCAATTCAGAAAAGAGAAAGAAAACTTACTAATTTTACAGCTAGTTAAAATTTAACAAAAAAATATTACACTAAATAAAATGTAACAAAATTAAGATTACTTTCATAATTAATAATTGTTAATTATTTGGCAGATCCTCTGCCAATCATTTCCTTGTACCTCATGATGGAATCCAGCCTCTGCAGTTTGAGCTGCTGCTTGAACTTGTTGATGAAGTCGTCGGCTTTCGCGTCCACCTCGTCGTCGACGGCGGCGGCACTCACCTTCGCCTCCTTCACGGTGGCCGGGCGGCGGCTCTCCACGATATCCTCCTCCTTGAAGTGCGCGAACGCCGACTTGCTGCTGGCCGACTTCTTCATCTTCCGCGGCAGCTTCACCGGAACCTCGCCGGAAGAAGGCTTGGTGTCGGAGTGCGTCCTCGTGAAATGACCATCCTGCCCCTGCTGCTGCAATTTGCTGTAAATCTCGTCCAACGAAGAACCCTCCTCGCGCTCTCCGAGGCTGTAGTCGTAGCCGCCGTTCACGACAGGAAAGTCGTCGTCTTCCTCTTTTTCCTCGTCGGTTTCGACCACCTGGGGCGGCGGCACGTGGGGCTTGTCGGGCGCGTGGGAAAGCGTGGCGGCGTGCGGAGCGAGTTTTGAAGTGAAGGGTTCGGTGGGGAGGTAAGTGTAGAGGTTGATGGATTTGAGTCTTTGAAGGAGTGAGGGAGATCTAGCAAGTTGGAAGCTTTCATTTTCATGGGTATGGGTTTGGGTGTGGGATTCATGAAAGTGTGGGTATGGAGGGTCTTGGGAGGGGTAGAAGTTGATGGATTTGAGTCTCTGCAAGATTGAAGGGGATCTTGGGAGGTGGGGATGTGGAAAGTCATTTGCTTGATGATGTTGGGCATGGGGGTCATGGTGGTGGTGGTGTTTGGCAAGGTTGGAGATGATGAAGATGGTTCCGATGACTAGTTGGAGGAGGAGGAAGAAGACGGTGGGTGTGAACCAGCTGTAGATGGTGGCCAAGAATGTTGGGGAAGATGAAACTGCTTCCTCAAGCATGGTTTTGGTTTGAAGGTGAAGAAGGTGAAGAACAGAGGAAAAGGTTGTTGGTTGGTTGGGTTTGATTTGGTTATGTAGAGTGTGTGTACTTCTATGATGTTTTTGATATTTAGCTTAGTATGTGTGGATGGGTCACTCGGGTGTTATTGAGGGGTCAGACAGGGTAAATTATATGTACGGTCGTGAGGGGTCACTTGCATGTTGTTTAAATTTATGTGCTTTATTCGATCACCAAATATATAAATAGAAAGAAATTAACTTTTTACATAATATGAGAATATTGGAAAGGGTAAAAAGTATTTTTATTTATTTATTTATTTGTTTATTTTGTGTGTATTGAATGCTGTATGTATGAAGAGGCATGTGTGAAATAAAAGGATTGGTTGAGAGAACTCGAAGATCGAGAAAAGCGTGGTGGCATATGATGGGTCTGCAGCTAAGGGACAAAATTAGAGGGTAGATTTGTGAAACGTGGGACACTTGTTGGTTGAATTTTTGGATATTCATTTCGACCTTGACTTCAACAAAAGGGACATATTTTCTTTTTTCTGAATTCAATTTCAACCCATCTTATTAATCTAAAGGTATGGGTTATCACACCAACCACTCTTCACCTTCATTATTTTCTTTCATGATTTTTCACTTCTCTCTGAAAAAAAATTAATTTTTCAATACTCATATATTAATTTCTATCATTAAACTCTATATACAAGTATAGGTTAAATGATATATATATATATATATATATATATATTATTCCGATAGTAAATATGGTAGTATAGTTAAAAATAACTACTAAAGGTATTGTGCTTTTTAAAACGTTCATTTTATTATAACTTTATTTTTAAAAAATGTCTCAGATAATGAAAAAAAATTATTTAAATATTAATTTTTAAATTATGTGAGACTATTTCGATTAAAAATATATATAAGTTGATATATATGATATAATTTGAATGTTTGGAAATTTCTATTTTGAGCATAAGGATCTGAACTTACCGAATTTAGATAAATGCATGTTACACTCTGAGTCTATTGTCTTCTGCTTTTGAAATCGAAATCATCAAAACCTTTCCTAAACACCAACTCCACATTTTTCATCCCCATTTCAAATTCTTGTTCTTCCATTATGTCACTTATAAAGATAAAAGGCAAAACTAAAATAAAATTATATTTTCTCAATATATGTTTATCTTTTTACTATTACAATCAACACTGCACATATAATGTTTTTAAAAGTTAAGAGAGCACATGTATAATGTAGAAAGAAAAAAAAAGGTTAATAACTTATTGTTTTTTAAAATACATTAAAAGTTAACATGGAATTTTAAAAATACTGATAACATTATTAGAAAAATATCTCAAGAAAAGTGCAAGCGTGATTTATTAATATGGACAATTCTATTAATTTGTGCACATGCAAATCCTTATATGGTGGACTTAACAGGTGTGAAACGGTTGAATGATATAACTATTTTGGTATTAACTAATGGGTTGGTACAGTAGTGCCTTTCTATTTTAATCTAATTCTCAATTTTTTATTCATTTACTTACTCATGAATTTATGCCTTAGGTTTGTGTCGGTTTATCCTTACTACCACTTAGTTGTCACAAAATTAGAATACAAGTATACTTATTACCTTTTTTATGCTTCTATCTGTTTCCAGTTATTTAGATTAATCACATGACAGAGTTTATATATATATATATATATATATATATATATATATATATATATATATATATATATATATATATATATATATAAAAGGAGTAACAATATAAAGGAAGCTAATAAAAATAGATGTGACATCAATAAGAACAAGCATCAGTGTATTAAGGGTTTTTTCTCCGGTTATTTTTTTTATTTTACTCGGATCTAGAACCGAGACATATTGGGGTGAGGCCAAAAGGTACTTTTGACCTCGGTTGTTACCCGAAGTCATAGATATAGTCCCTTTTCTGTCCCGGGTCCATGAGAACCGAAGCCATAAGATAAATTTTTTTTTTTTAATTAAATTTTTCGCGGCACAGATCTGAAAGCCAGCTAACATCGGACCAAAACCAGAATCCTTTCATCCCTTCAACACCAGAATCAGAACGCGAATGCGAACCAGAACGCGAACCAGATCAGAACCCCCATCCCAACAATGAACGCTAACCAGAATCCCCCATCGACGAACCACCATTGTCGCAGCGATGAACGCGAACCACCACTGCAAGCCATCATCGGCGCAGCTGCGACGAACGACGAGAAGACAGATCCGGTGACGGTGCAGATTCACAACCTCTATTGCGGTGACGGTGGCTTTCTGCAGCGGCGGAGATCTCGACGGAGGTTCCTCTAGTGGAGCGCGATGGTGATCTCGCGAAAGGTGCTGCCATGGTGGATCGCGTCGCCGCGTTGCAGATCTGGTGCCCTGTTTTCGCGTCGCAGTGGTGGTTCGCGTTCGCAATGGAGTTTCACGGTGGCTAGGGTTTAGGGTTCCCATATGGTTCTGTGCGCGCGAGGAAGAAGATGGAAAAGATGGAGAAGATGCAACAGCGTGCGAGGAAGAAATAGAGGGGTTTGCGTTTTTGTGCCCTGATTAAACTATTTGGCCCCGGTTCAGTGCCACCCGAGGCCAAAGACGTAACCTTTTGGCTTTGGGTTTGTTCAATAGAATCATATAAGCACCTTTAGGCACCGGTTTTTTTTGAACCGAAGCCTATAACCCATTTTGGCACCGGTTTTTTTTTTAACCGAAGCTTATAACCCCTTTTGGCCTCGAATTTTTCTTGAACCGAGGCATAAAAGTTGTCTCAAATTGCAAAAATGTCACCGCGTCGTTATATGCTTCGGTTCCTTGCCAACCGAGGCCTATAAGACAATGTAAAAATGCAATTATGCACTAGTGAAGATAAAAACATGAAGTAAAAAAAAATAAAAAAAAAAATAGATTGGAACAAATAGATACTCATTTTATATTCAAGAAATATATTTATCTTCTACGTCAATAAAAAGAATAATCATCGATTGACTTTCACAAGTTTTTAAAATTACAAATTTTTTGTGTACTCCAAATGTTTTGCTTTTGGTGAATGAAGGTGATTATTTATATAATATGTATGAATTTCAAAGACTTAATTATCATGTACATGTTTATTAAGTGAAGCCTAAATGCTAACTCTATTTTATATCTTTAAACGTGTTTTAGCCAAATTGTTAAAAAAAGTTGTGAAGGTTATATCTTTTTTGTTTTTTAGCCAAATTGTTAAGAAAATTGTGGAGGGAAGATTTAAATTTTGAAATTTAAAATAAAATATAAAATCTTCTCTTACTTGGACAAGATTTGGAGGTGTACAAAACATTTTTTAACTTTTATTTATTCATATTTTTTTCTTACATTTTTTAACTTTTTTTAACTATTCCCTCCCTTCAATTTTGTAGAGATCTCCCATTATTTAGAAATGTGACCAAATTATGAAATATGAGTGTACAAACTTTGTATTACAAAGTTAGTTTTTAGGGTTGAGTTAAATTTAAATTTTACTTTCTAAATCATATTCAAAATTATGAGGTACGAAAGATTAATTTCAGTTAATTTTAGTACTCTCTCTTAGAGTGACTCAAATTTAAGGTTTTTGGTATAACATCAACAAAAACAAGTATGTTACTTCATAAAATAACATTATTCTTAGAATAAATACATTAATAATATAGTTTATTTAAAATTAAATTATATTTAAAATAAAAATACACATTGTTGTTTGCTTAGCAAGTTTATTAAAAATCTTGTCCAAACTTAGTTTTGTGCAACAATAAACACAATTATTTGAAAATAATAGTCGTTAACATACCATAACAAAATATATTGTTTACCTTGGATGTTACAATCATAGTTGGGTTGTTTAAATTCATATTATAGGTGACCAAATATCAGTATAGACTAAGTACTTGAAAGAAGATTAAAACAAATTTTGATCGATATAGTTAAAAGTATCATAACTAATAAATACAAACTATACAAAATATTGTTAGTCTTAAGATAAACAAAATTAAAAACAAAAAAAAAAATTCTTTGCAAAGTATATTACTTGAAAAGTAGTTTTTTCAATGGAGAACAAAAGTTGTGTGAAAAAACCACTATATTGTGACAAATGTTATTTGAGCAAACAAGAAAATATATTAAATAAAATTGTAAGAAATTTTTGAAAAAAAATAAGGACAATTAGCGGCGGCGGAGCTTGGTTAGAGCAGGCGGGGGCCACGGCCCCCCAAAATTTTCAATTTTTTTAAACTTTTTTTATTACTTTTTTAAATTATATATATTTATAATTTGTTAAATTTTTTAAGTTTTTAAATTTTTTAAATTATATGTATATTTTTAAATTAGATAATAGTATATTAAAAAATTAATGAAAATAAAATTATGTTTTTTTTTATAGGGTATAATATTTAATGTTAATGAATAATAAAATATTAAATCAAATAAAGAAAACAAATTATTAAGATAATTTTATGTTTTATTTTTATTGTCTTTTTAGTTTTTTCACGTGTTGTATTTATCTCTTACCCTTACCTGATTTCTTTTTATTATGTTACCATATAAGAACAAAAAAACGTAATTTTCTCATGTCTCACCTGTTAGTGAATTGATTATCATAATTTTTGTTAGTAATTATGTCTCTCAATTATTAATTATATTATGATAAATTACTTTTTAGTCTTAAACTTGTTTTTTAAATAGGTATATTGATGAAAAATAAAAGAATAAATTCATTTTTTAGAATTGATAAAAGAAGAGTAAAGGTCAAAACATGACAATACGGTTGTTAATCGCATAACAATGAAATGAAATGCGACTTTTGAATCGATATGTGCACATTAGAAAAATGGGAAATAAATATTTTGCAAATAATATGATTATTTATATTAAAAAAATAGCTGAAAATTTTAGTTATGATTAAATTATTTGATAAGTTTAAGAATATGAAAAAAGGATGGACAATCCGTTAGTTAGTGTAATTTGTTTTATAGTTATAGCTATACTAGAATATTATTTACTTTCATTGAATGAGTGACGACAGTAATATTAAATATGTAAATTTTAAGTATATTATTTTGGCTCCCCTAGATATTTTAGTCAAGATCCGCCACTGCTGGCATGGGTCCTATTGGTGTAAAGAAACACTTGGCACCATTTTTACCTTCCCACCCTATGGTAAGCACTTCTTTCATAGTTGTTGATATATTTGGTCATGTTTTTTATTACATCCATTACAAAGTGCATGGACAAAACCATACTCAAGGGAATATGCAGCCTTCCCAACTCCATGGCTCCGTGCTTCAAAGTTCTGGCCTACCACAGGTAATCATGCAGCTGTTTGTTTATATAAAACTATGTGTTCTGATTGAAATCTCACTTCAATTAGTGATAAGACAATTTACATTATATAAGTAATTGCAAACCTCACCTTACAAGTTAGTTTTATAGGACTAATTTAGACTTAAAGTTCACTTCTAAGATAGTATCAGAGTCATCTAAAACAACCTATCATAGCAAGATTTGTTGTATATTGGATCTATCGTGTGCTATGTTGTTGGAGCATCCATAAATATCTAGTCACACGTTTGAGATGTATACGACATGAGGAGGACTGGTTTTATAAGGTTGAGTTAGGTTTAAAGTCTAATTCTCAATACGTTCTTATGACATCCTTCTCATAATTAACCTTACCACCATTATCATCCCTTGTTTGATATTTTGTGCAATGTTGATATCTCTGCATAATTTGGTTTGACAGAAAGTAAATGCTTAGACTAACAAATGTAACATGTGTATCAGGACGTGTTGATAATGTGTATGGAGACTGCAACCTCATTTGCACCCTTCTCCCAGCATCACAGGCTGTTGAAGAAGAAGCTGCAGCCACAACATAGTGTGCTCCATTGACAACTATTTCCATTTCATGTTGTACATAAAACTCTTCCTATTCATATAGTTCTTACACCTCTTGAATATTGCTTCATCATATGTGATAATGATGATAATCCTTTCCTCTTAAGTTTCATCCAATCACAAGAAACAAAGCTGCTCCCAAGGAAAAAAAAAAGAAATCATTCACATAATTGCTGCTTCTATTATTAGGTTTAGAAATGTATTTTAGGCCTATGTATCACAGTAATGTGAAAAATAAATTTCATTCATATAACATAAGTGTAAAAAAAGAAAAAAAAAGTATTAGTTCCTTTCAATAAACAATGCATTTGCCATAATCAGTTCATAGAAATTTTATATTGTTGTGTTGTTCCGGTTGTCTCTCATCACCAACTATGACTTACTGTGTCATAGTAAACACTGTATTTGGATAAAATTTCAGAGTATAGTGTTGAATTTTTCAATGTATGTATGCAAATCTCAAGACAGTGAAAAACAAAGAATTTTGCTACTTTGAGAGTAACTATACTTCTTAAAAGAGCTGACATGCATACATGCTCTAACATGCTATGGTGTCTTTTATTTAATAGATTGTATCTTTTATAATAAAATAGTTATCCTTTTAACATTTTTTTTTATTTTAAATTATCAAAGTATATTTATTAAATTTTCTAGTTTGATATTTTTTTCGAGAGTTTATTTTAAATATAATATACTGGTGATCTTAAAAGTAATATTGATTATTAAGAATTTATAATCCAAATTAACGAAAATAATATTAAAATCAGTTTTAATTTTAGGAGAATTATTGATTATTAATCTATATGTACATCGTTTAAAAATGATAATTATTTTAAATAGATGAAATATTTCATTTAACAATATTATTGATGTAGATATAAATATAAATTATTTAATATTTTAGACTTAAAAGTTCAATATGTTGATGTGATAAATAGAATTGGTAGTCTCAATCTTTGGTTAATTTCTAATTCATTATATTATTGGATATTGATTGTATACCAATTTAAATTCTCAATTTATACTGTTTTCCACTATAAGTATCTTCATAAATAAGAAGAAAAAGAAAAACAAAGAAAAAATGTTAATTCTCATTTGCCATGGTCCGATAAAGAAAATGATAAAATTTTTATATAATAAAAATTAGGATTAAATATGTTTTTTTTCTCTTAACTTTTAGTGAATTTTAGAATTAGTCCATCTCGAAATTTTGGATTAATTTAATTCTTTATCTTTCAAAATACATGAATTTAGTTATTTTAATTAAATTATTTTTTTTGATTTATTTTATATTTTGTACGTATTTCAAGATTGTATTTGAGTTGTTTTAAATGTTTGGCACATTTTCGCTTTAGTGAGTCAAATACTATTATGAAATGCGCTTGAAATGTCAACTAAACTTAACAAAATTTGATTAAAATGACTAAATCCACGTATTTCGAAAGATGAATGACTAAATTGGTCTAAAATTTTGAAATGAACTAATTCCAAATCACTAAAAGTAAAGAGACCAAAAACATATTTAACCCTAAAAATTATATTCATCTTCTACTCATACCAAGTAAGGTTTCAGTTATTTAATTTCCCTTTGTTCTTTTTATTTGACTTGTATAATATACAATTCTATATTTGACTTGTATAGTTGAACTATCTATCTTAGTTAAATAATTAGAATCGGAAAAGGCTTAAATAAGTCTCGTATTTAATCAGTGAATTGTTTTTTTTTTTTTTTCTGTTGACTAAGCTATATAAGCAGTGGTGGAACTTCATGTAATATGTTGGGGATGTCAAAATTTTGGTTAAATTATTCTTTGGTCCATTTTTTTTGTCTAAAAATACCACTTTGGTCATCTAGTGTTTTTTAGTTTCAATTTAGTCTCGATTTTATAAAAATTAATGTATTTTTATCTTTTTTGTTAAATTTCTTGAAGCAGAACAAAATTTTTTCATCAAAATTGATACCAGGATTATGCCAATTACACCAACAAAGCAAATCATTCACAACTTAAATTTTGATGAAAAATTCTTGATTTGATTTAATAAATTTAACGAAAAAAGACAAAATTACACAATTTTTTAAAATTCGTACCAAAATTGAGATTAAAAAAAACTAGATGGCCAACTTAATATTTTTGAATAAAAATAAGAACCAAAAGAGTAATCCTAAATTTTTTAGATAAACTAGTCAAAACATAGTATTTAATTTTTTTATGATAATAAAAAAATAAAAAAATTATTATTATTATTATTATAAAATTAGATATAAATAACTTTTTATAATTTTAGTATAATTAATTTTCATTTATAATGGTTCAATTTTAAAAAATAAAAAATGATTAAATTAAACAAATAACCATTTAAAAGATAATATTAATAAAATAATTATTTTTATTTAAAAAATGTTTAAAAGATTAAATTGAAAAATAAATACTAAAAAGAAAACTTTTTCTTATATATATAAATGTATAAATATTTATTAAAATATTAAATTTAAAAAAATTATTTAAAATCATATATTAAATTATATAAATGTAAAAAAAAAAAATGGGGCCATAACCCCCTTAGTTCCAACATTGTTCCCATTGTATATAAGAATTAGCATTCTATAGTTTATAAAATAGAAAAATAAAATAAAAATTAATATTTCTTCCTAGTTTGAGAGCATTTGGCCCATAATTATTATAATTAAATATAATAATATTTTATGCATATAAAAAAGTAATGCATCTAGGATAAATAGGAATATATACAATGATGCCACGTAACATCTATCCACTTTGCAAATGTTTTTATAATAGATTAAATTACTCTGTAATAACATTTTTTAATTAAAAAAGACGAAGACAATTTATTTCTCTAAAATTGGTAATGTACTTTTGCTCTCTCCAGAATTTTTAATATATTTTTATTTTTACAAAAATAATGCATCGAAATTAATTTTGATTCAACACCTACATGCAAATATTTAAAATAAATATGCAGGAAAAAAAATTTAGCATATTTTAACATTGCAGAAAAAAAAAATTTCAAGAAATTAAAAGTAAATTATCAAAATTTTAATTTTAGAGGATCAAATCATATTTTATCTAATTTAAAATTAACAATTTAATTTTATATAGGATGATATAAAACAAATTACCTAAAGTATGTTTTTTTTTCTATTCTATTTATCTAAAGTGCAATTATTTTTATGTCCCGGTCTGCGAGGATAATATGATATTCTCATAGTTTCTTTGTGTATTTTCTAATTTTTAAAATCATCATTTTACTTTTTGTAAAAGTACTTCTGAATTACTTATAATAAAAAATTTCTAAATCTTCTGAAATTTTTGGGATGGGAGTTTTTAAATAAGATTTCTCGATTGAGATTTTAAAAAAATTCGTTTTCAAAAAAAAATCTAGAATAAGTTCTTTTATTTATTTTTGCATAGTATTATGTTTTTCTCTTCTTTCTCTGCAGAGATCTCTCTGTCATCTTCTTTTCACTGCGCGGAGGCAGCAGGAGTGTTGTGCACTAAGAAAGGATATTTTAGCCTTTTTGATACTAATATGGTGTGCACTTAACAATGATGGGGTGCAAGAAGGACAAACCATGTGCGAATTCTGAAGTGGACGCATTGTGTTTGGGCAAGCCCAATCAAACCCAATTTCATTGTTAACAAAAACCTAGTTTCACTGAGACAAGTAGTGGCGGCAAACTCCATTATTATCGTTGTCACTTTCATCCAAATTCCAAAACCCAGACAAGGCTTAAAGGTATTAGGGTTTTCTTTCTCCATTATTATCGTTGCCACTGCCAGACTTATTCCTTCATTCCTCTCACACTCTCTTCTCCTCCTCCTCCACCACCCGCGTTTTGGGAAACCAGAAGAGAGCACCCTCGTTTCTCCTCCACCCACGTCAAGAAACACGAAGGCAGAGTGCAGGCCATTCACGGCGTCTCCTTTCTCCTCCACCGTGACATCCACCACGTCGCTGGCAGGGGCAGCAGCGAGAGAACGCAGCGCCACCATCGGACTGCGATTGACGGACGATTCCGACCGCCACGACCACCACGAACACAGGTTTGTTTGTAATTTGCGTTCTGGTTCCCTTTTCTTTCGATTTGTAACCTAAATTTATGATTTTCGTAACCCTAAAATTGGTTTCCTGTAATTGGAAGTTATGGTGTATGTGTGGTTGTTGTTGCTGCGATTTGCCCTTGTTTGGATTGGACCCATTCTGTGAATCATAATTGTTGTGCTGTTGTTGGTTAAATTTTCCCCCAATTTCAATTTCGTAGTTGTTGCCGTTTTGGTCTGGTGGTGATGTTCATTTCTTTTTTCCTTGTTTTTCTAGTGTTACTATTTTTTATCTGACTGTGTGATAGGCTGATAGCTGTGGTTGTTTTCTTTGTTTGTCTGTTTATCTGTAATCATGTTGGAGATATGTGGAGAACATGTATTTCATCGTTGCACTGTGATCAAATAAATACTGCCACTGTTTCATATTATTCTATCATCTTTGAGACAAAATTATGTTCTTCATTAATGATTGAATTATATGATAGAAAGTACCAAGTTGCAAAGTTGTATGTGCCGTGTTTGCAAAGCTGGGATTGAGTTGTTTGGCATTAACTTAAATTGAAATTTGCTTATACACTGCAGTATATTTGATGTAGAACTATAATGCCACCTCCTTTTTAACTGTCAAGAGTACTCTAATTTGTTTGAGGCATCTCTACCGGGGTTTGATGATGGGGAGATTTCAGAAGATGCTCCTGTTGATTTGGATGGTTTAGATGCTTCTGCAGCACATGTTGCCAAACAAATTATACGACCTCTCATCCATAATTAATGCTTCTGTTTTTTTTATGTACTTGCTTGCACTTTGGTTATGCTCCATGCCTAAAGTACTCTAATTCAGACTTGTTATTGATGTTGCAGCAGTGTCTTGATGACTTGCAGTGTCATCTATAAGGATGTTTGATTTAGGAGCCAGTTGGTGCCACCACTTTATGCACCATAACATTTACCTTTTAGGGTTTTTTCAATGAGATAAACTTAGACCCAATAATTACAAGGTATATGGAACAGCTAATGTGTATATCAACAAAAAGGAGATATCCTGTGATCATTGTCCATGGAGGATGTGTTTATAGGGTAGGGGAGAAGTAGCAAAGGGAAGAATGGAAATTGGCTAGGCATTTGCACTGGGGACAGAGTTGGCATCTTGCAACTATAGTTGCTGTCTTCTTGCCTGCTTGCCATTTTCTGTCTTCCTGGTTTCTTTTTCTAAGCTGGAATTATATTGCTGCTGTAAAAAAGTTCTCTTAGAATATCATCTATTTATTTTCATATACTACCAGTTTCCATTAGGTTTTGTTAGGTCATATCATTTAAGATTTTTTTGTTTATTTTTAAGAATCAAAAAAAAGATGTTTGAGGACCGTGAATCCTAGTAATGTGTCACAAAGGAATCGAGGTGTGCTTAACGTGAGATATATGATTTTATCTTCCTGCTCAATGCTTTTCCTTTTGTAACAACCAAGGTGCTCAGAAAAAAAAAAAGCCACTTGTATCAGAACGGTTGATGATCTAGTCCTCCAGTTGTGCCTTACTAAATTGGATTTTCTATATCTATGGGAATTTTTAATACATATATTTGGTATGACACTTGTGAAACATGCATAAAGCCTGCCCCAATTGAAACTTGGTAGCTCGGGTTGTATCTTCTCTAGAATCTCACTCCCACAGGCTTGGTGGGAGATTTAGCAAATGAGAGTAGTTTTATGTAATTCGGAATGGAAATACGAGAATGGGCCCAGCGATCTCTTTGCTAACATGTTCACATCAACAATTCAAGCCTTATCATATTTATAGTACACACAAATACATAAAACTATGGTAAGATACACTTTACTGTCATTGATAAAATAGTAAGGAACTCCAAGAGATGCTTTCTTTCAATAGGAATCAATCTTTAATTTATTATACTCCATTATAAAAAAAATTACAGATTTTAACAAGTTCATGCTAGTATTACTATTATTTTAGCTGGGAACAACTTAAGAATTTGTTTTTTTGACTAATGCGGGTGGCGGGGCTTGCTTGGTTGCTCACGTTCAGTGCATGTAGCTTCTCCTCGTTGTTCCATCTTCTTGGTTCCATAATTTCATGTCCAATTGGCTGTGCTATGGTATCTTGAATCAAACAAATCCAACATATTAGAAGTAAACAACAGTTTTATGTTTGATGCCTCTGCAATTCTCGCTCAGTCTGGGAAAACTAAACCAATTAGACACTTTATCAACTCTTGCTCTATTGTTGCATAGAAATCATTCAAATAAACCATCATCTTCTCCATTCAGTTGAATCCCTGACCTGCCCTTTTAGGCCTTTATTTGATGGCCATTGTGGTTGTGGTTCTGACTTTTCTGCCAATATCGGTTGACTTTGACATCTAGTACAAAAGCCTCAACTTTTTTAACTGTTGTTTTAAGGTGATTCACAATCCCTCTGGAATGACTGAAATGTAGAACTGGAGGGAAAAATGTGGTTGTTTTGCCCTTAGGATGGTAGTTGTCCACTGCTGTTTATCACAATTTATGCTTGGAATTGGGAACTTATTCATGCAAATATGTTTTATTGACCAAATACATTTTTCTTGGTGCTAAATCATTGTCAACTTGATTTTGATCTGAGATTGATAAACACAGTAGGATATGTTGCATAATATATAATGTATGATTAAATTTTTTTCCATAATTATGCATAGTAAAATTGTTAGTAATCTTTCATGAACATTTTCCGTCGTTATTTTTTTATGCAACCTGGATGTCATAACCACTAGTAATTTGGTGTTAACATGTAAATTCTGCTGTTGAAGTTAACACTTGATTTTGGTTCGGGAGTTGTGGCATCATATTTCTCCACTACCCTGATTTTAGCTGGTTCTGAATTTTCATTTGCATTGCTTTAGTTGATGTTTTGGCATTGAAACTTGTACAGGGGTGAGATTGTTATCTAGCTAAAAAGCATGTCAGCTGGGCCTGGACTTGAGTCCCTTGTAGATCGTAAGCCATCTATAAATATTTATGTTTTGCTATGATGTTTTATATTCTATACATAGCTATGTTATTTACTGTGCTTATCAATGACAATTATTTTAGTTAATTAAGCATTGGTAATTGCTATCCCTTACTGAATCTTTGGGTTGTTGACAGAGACAATTTCAGTCATTACAAATGATGGACGGAATATAGTGGTAAGCTTTTGTATATGAACAAAATTCAGCTTTTTTGTCAGTTTGTTGTGTTTTAATAAGTGTCATTGCTCAAACTTCTAATTTCTCTGTTTTTTTGTTCAGGGAGTCCTGAAGGGTTTTGACCAGGCCACAAATATAATTCTTGATGAGTCCCATGAACGTGTTTATTCTACAAAGGTATGCTGAAACTATGCAGTTGTAGAAACATTCCTTCAAAGATTAATGAGCCATAACTTTAGTGAACTTTGATATGTAGCTTCAAAAGTTAGTTCCTTAAAATTGGACATTCTCACTAGTGAGGGTAAAGTAAGCCTATTTTTGCCATTCAATGTTTTAAGACTTAGATTGACCCTTTCCGTTATTATGAAACACATAAACCTTATCCCTCTTGCCCACTTGTTCTCTCTATTAGATGACAAGGGAGGCTATGCAGTATTAGATTCTGCATTAGGCAAAGGGAGGCTATGCAGTACTAGATCCATGTCCACCACGCCAAATGTTAGATATACTTGAGAGTGAGGCATTTTTCCATGACTAAGAAAGACCTTGCAAAACTGGTTTGGTAATTCCAACATTGGCAACAACCACAATATTTTTATCTTACTAGGAGAGGTCTGTTACATGAATTACACTACACCATTGCCTTTGGTGAAAAACCAAATTCTGAAGGATACTATTCATCATGAGACTCCTTTGAGTAATTTCCTTCTATGTCTCCCTTTACTCATTTTCACAAAACTGAATCATATGATATGCTCTCTTCATCCGTCTCTAATAGCCTTTGAAAATGTCTGTTGGTATGGCATCTATGATTTACCAAATATTTTTCCTCTGTTCCTTGTAATTGCACTATATATAATCACTTTTACACTTAATGAAAATCCCTTTGGTTCTATAATTCTCACTCCCAAAATTTAACTACTTTTTCATGATTCAACTTGTTAATTTTCGTCCATTTTTGGTTGAAGAAAATTTACTTTCTTTGCATTTAATCAATGTTCCCCCTGATATTTTTGTCTGTTTCATAGATATTTGTCTCTTATATGTTGTTTGTGAGCACTGGAATTTTCCCCTTCAATTTGAGGACAAGAACTTCCTAAAATAAAGATAAAATGCTGGAATACTTCTCCGCCTTTTTTGCATTCATTTCAGTGTTTTTATAGGAAGAGAATTCCTATCCATCTATTGGCCTTCTGCAGCAAGGAAGGGAATGACAGAATTAGTAATAATGGAATGAAAATGGAAGCTTGTTAAGAAATCTTAAATAACAAACTCAGAAAATAAATTTAATATTCTAGGAATTTAGTCTCTGAAATGCACATGTTTGGAGACATTTCTCTTGAGCCTGATGACTATTGACCCAATGAAGCTTTGGACCTTCCTTAGCATTTCCTGAATTCCTGAATTCTTCTCCATGTTGGGCTCCCCATCATATTATTGCTACTTCTATCTTGAAAATTATCTCTCAATATAGGCCTCTGCCCCGACAATGATTGTTGCATTTTTTTCTTCTATTTTTTGTTGTGCTCTTCTCTATTTTATGTATATGCTGCATCTATCTTTTTCTCCATATCTGGATCCTTGAGTACAAGTGATTTTGTGTGTAAGGGAAGTAGAATGCAAGGTGAAGAAAAATGAAATGGAAGAGGGATTGTTAGCTTAATGATGAGACTAAAAAAACTAAAGCCTTCTGTTTTTGGGGGTTCACAAAGTCTAATAATGCGTGCTTGTCTCCGGAAGCCCCATTGTGTCTTTCCTAATATACATGCATACATACATAACTATGTATATGTCTATAGATTAAAAAAAAAAGAGTAACATTACAATTTGAAATGTTATTCTCAGGCATTAAAACTTGGGACAGTAAAGTTCTGGTTACTTCCTACAAAGTGAGATTGTTCACTTTAGAAAAGTCGATCCCTAGCTTTGAGATATTGATTGCTCTACCAGGAATTGTCAATTGTTTGTTAATTCTGCTATAATCTCTCCCGACCCTAAATTTTTGTATCAGCTGCATATTTTTTCTTGAATGTCACGCTTTAAGTCTTTCCTATTTTTATGTCTTCCTGATGGTTCATGTTTCTAACTACAGGAAGGTGTACAACAACTTGTTCTTGGTTTATACATCATCAGGGGTGACAACATGTATGACCCTTACTCCATTTTTCAAGTTGTTCATCACTTAGATTTCATGTTGTGGCACTATTTACATGCCTTAAATTATGTATGATGGTTTCCCTTTGGTCATTGCAGAAGTGTTGTTGGTGAACTGGATGAAGATCTGGATTCTAATCTGGATTTATCAAAACTTAGAGCTCATCCCTTGAAACCTGTCATCCATTGAGTGAAAAGAGTGGGTTTTGCGGCACTTTATACCAAGTACGCTGTGAAACTCTCTAAGAATATGCAGATAACAGAACTTTTCTAATATTCTGATTCTATTAAGCATGTAAGTTTTGTCAAACAAATGAATGCAACAAATTTGTGACTATCTGACGTGAAGAACTGTCCTCTATTTGGTTAAAATTGATACGGAAGTTATTTACAAGTGAAAAATGTGTATGATTATAGTTATTTTAAAAAACTTATATTTTACAAAAAGGAAAAACTCTTTCTTTTTTCTTTTTCTGTGTGAATTGAGTGCAGCATGAAGAAGGCATGTGAAATTGATTATTGAGGGGGAAGAGGATTCGAATGTTAACAAACACGTGGTGGCGGCATAAGAACATAATCTTAATTGTAGAGGTGAATGTCATTTTAATCATAAATTGTTTGACTCAATAATTTTAAAAATATACAATTATATATTAAATAATTAAATAGTATTAATATAGGAAGAAGCTAGTTGTTAGATATCTTATATATCTTTTATTATTATTTTCTTATCATTATTTGTATCTTGAGTTTAGTCCAGAATTTTTATTATAAATATAGTATCTTATTTATTATAAATAGAGTATCTTATGTCTATTTTTGACATAAAAGAGATTAATTCTACATCTATTTTTTCATTATATTCAATACTAATAATGAAAAAAAGAATGAAACTAAAAATGTAGAACTGGTATAGGCATGTCCTTTATCGATATGAACAAAATAAGAATATGAAATTAAACAAAATAAAAGAGAAAAAAAAAACTGAGATGAAAGAAGCAAGACACATCATTTGAGATGCTAGAAGTATCTTCATATTATAAATGTTGAAAAGAAGCATTATTAATTATTAAATATCAAATGTCATAAGTTGAATAATCCAAAATTTTGTTGTTTTTTACAGCAGGTAAAGATGGTTCTTTATATAATATATCATCTGATATTCCATGGTTAATGCTTACTAAATTAAACCTAAATACTAAATGTAGATCCTTCCATACCTAAATACTAAATTAAACCTAAAAACTAGCTTTTCCCGGGATTTTTAGAGTGTAGTTTAATTATTGTTAATAAGAAATCAGTAACTTCATTTACCATATTTGAATTAGCATAATTAACAATTCGTAATGTTTATAATATATTTGTCGTCATATTTTGTACAATAATTAAACAAAATATAATATTATAAAATGAATAAAGTCCAATTCAACATAACTCTCTAAAAAAGTGACATAATGGAAGAATGAGGACGGGTGGTGCTATCGGTGGCTGGAGTGAAGCGGAGGAGCTAGGGTTCAGAATGAGTCGCGATTTCTCTTTTGGGGGTGCAGAAAGAAAAACGTGGGATGCAGGAAGCAGCATCCCAATCTACTATTTACACTCCCATTTCCATCCTTATATTAAGCCTAGTTAGTTCCCTTTATTACTGTATTTTATTATCATTTACCATTGTTTTATATTTTTTGGTTTTTTTGGTCGAGCTTCTTTTATTTTAAGTTCTATTTCAATTTTTATACTCGCAATACTTTTACTATTTGTTATTATATATTTTTTACATACAGACCAATTTTTATTTTTTTTAAATCAAAATTACATATTATGAAAATTCAATTAATAATATTTAGAATTATTAATTATTATGTTGAGTTTTATCTCATTTGATAATTAAAGTTTTTCTTTATCTAAAAGTTAAGTGAAACTCTTTCAAGGTAAATATATAGTAATTTTTCTAATCATGGATAATCGGTATTATGTTATGATCAAAAGAAACTAGTAGGTAGATGTATAATGTTTTTATTTTTAAACAATAAATATAAAAAATTTTTTTTTTTGTGTGTGTGATAGTAAGTCATTCAGTAGTTTTATCTTAAAATAGAACATATTTTGGGACATTTTAAAATTTTTCATTTTTTTTTTTGCCGACTTTCACCGTTTTTCGTATTCGTATATATTTATTAAAAATACTTTGAACTTTTAGTATATACATTATATTATATATACATATAAATTGAAATAAATATCTTAAGAAAAATATTTGTAATTTCCACCCAGCGTTTTTAGGAGGTATTTTTTCAATGATAATACTTTTAGGATTTTTGATAGCATTTAAACGTGTTTTAGCCAAATTGTTAAAAAAAGTTGTGAAGGTTATATCTTTTTTGTTTTTTAGCCAAATTGTTAAGAAAATTGTGGAGGGAAGATTTAAATTTTGAAATTTAAAATAAAATATAAAATCTTCTCTTACTTGGACAAGATTTGGAGGTGTACAAAACATTTTTTAACTTTTATTTATTCATATTTTTTTCTTACATTTTTTTAACTTTTTTTAACTATTCTCTCTCTTCAATCTTGTAGAGATCTTCCATTATTTAGAAATGTGACCAAATTATGAAATATGAGAGTGTACAAACTTTGTATTACAAAGTTAGTTTTTAGGATTGAGTTAAATTTAAATTTTACTTTCTAAATCATATTCAAAATTATGAAGAAGGAAAGATTAATTTCAATTAATTTTAGTACTCTCTTTTAGAGTGACTCAAATTTAAGGTTTTTAGTATAAACATAGACAAAAACAAGTATGTTACTTCATAAAATAACATTATTCTTAGAATAAATACATTAATAATATAGTTTATTTAAAATTAAATTATATTTAAAATAAAAATACACATTGTTGTTTGCTTAGCAAGTTTATTAAAAATCTTGTCCAAACTTAGTTTTGTGCAACAATAAACACAATTATTTGAAAATAATAGTCGTTAACATACCAGAACAAAATATATTGTTTATCTTGGATGTTACAATCATAGTTGGGTTGTTTAAATTCATATTATAGGTGACCAAATATTAGTGTAGACTAAGTTCTTGAAAGAAGATTAAAACAAATTGTTGATCGATATAGTTAAAAGTATCATAACTAATAAATACAAATTATACAAAATATTGTTAGTCTTAATACAAACAAAATTAAAAACAAAAAAAAAAAATTCTTCGCAAAGTATATTACTTGAAAAGTAGTTTTTTCAACGGAGAACAAAAGTTGTGTGAAAAAACCACTATATTGTGGTAGATGTTATTTGAGCAAACAAGAAAATATATTAAATAAAATTGTAAGAAATTTTTGAAAACAAATAAGGACAATCAACGCCAAATAAGGATCTTTCGTGTATAATCCTGCATAATCTCGAATGTTATCAGTTCCGGTACGTAGACCAAATGATACAATGCAAGCAAAAGTTCCTAGATTCATCGAGATATAGAACAACATATAAGTTATCATGCTTGCATATCCACCATTGGAGTCTCCAACAATTATTCCAATAATTACATATCTGATATGACCTATGGACAAATACGCAAGCATACGTTTCATGCTTGTTTGGGTAATAGCAATCAGATTCCCCAATATCATGCTAAGAATAGCTAGGATTTCCAGAAGAATTTACCATTCGTTTGATGAGAAATAAAAAGGGATATCGAAAATTCGAGTGGCTGAAGCTGAAGCAGCTACTTTCGAAGTAACAGAAAGAAAAGCAACGACTGGAGTGGGAGAGTCAGAGTCGAAAAGAAGATTCCTCACTTCTTTCTCTCATTCAAAATCGTGCATGAGACTTTCATCTCGCATGACTCCTAAGTGATAAAAGAAAGAGGATGAGTTCTTCTTTCTTTTTTGATTACTTTCCTCGCGTATGTATAAGACCGAATCCTTTCTATTTTGAATTTTCAAAAGGATTACTAATCCTTAACTTTTCGAGGAATCCTTCATCAGTGGTTGTGAATGATCTATTTTTCTCAATCTCTATGACTTGTTCCTACGGAACCGAGATCGAAAACATTAAGAATAAGAAATAGAACCATCTGATTTGATTCGTTCTCAATAGCCACGAGATGATCATCTTAGGATGATCCTTTTGTTGACGGATGCTCCTATTTCGGAGCTTGGTTAGAGCAGGCGGGGGCCACGGCCCCCCCAAAATTTTCAATTTTTTTAAACTTTTTTTATTACTTTTTTAAATTATATATATATATATATATATATATATATATAATTTGTTAAATTATTTATGTTTTTAAATTTTTTAAATTAGATAATAGTATATTAAAAAATCAATGAAAATAAAATTATGTATTTTTTTTATTTTTTTATAAGGTATAATATTTAATGTTAATGAATAATAAAATATTAAATCAAATATAATAAAGAAAACAAATTATTAAGATAATTTTATTTTTTATTTTTATTGTCTTTTTAGTTTTTTAACGTGTTGTATTTATCTCTTACCCTTACCTGATTTCTTTTTATTACGTTACCACATAAGAACAAAAAAACGTAATTTTCTCCTGTCTCACTTGTTAGTGAATTGATTATCATAATTTTTGTTAGTAATTATGTTTCTCAATTATTAATTATATTATGATAAATTACTTTTTAGTCTTAAACTTGTTTTTTAAATAGGTATATTGATGAAAAACAAATGAATAAATTCATTTTTTAGAATTGATAAAAGAAGAGTGAAGATCAAAACATGACAATACGGTTGTTAATCGCATAACAATGAAATGAAATGCGACTTTTGAATTGATATGTGCACATTAGGAAAATGAGAAATAAATATTTTGCAAATAATATGATTATTTATATTAAAAAAATAGCTGAAAAATTTAGTTATGATTAAATTATTTGATAAGTTTAAGAATATGAAAAAAGGATGGACAATTCATTAGTTAGTGTAATTTGTTTTATAGTTATAGCTATACTAGAATATTATTTACTTTCATTTAATGAGTGACGACAGTAATATTAAATATGTAAATTTTAAGTATATTATTTTGGCTCTCCCAGATATTTTAGTCAAGATCCGCCACTGCTGGCATGGGTCCTATTGGTGTAAAGAAACACTTGACACCATTTTTACCTTCCCACCCTGTGGTAAGCACTTCTTTCATAGTTGTTGATATATTTGGTCATGTTTTTTAAATTACATCCATTACAAAGTGCATCGCTTTCAGAGAAAAAAACAACTAGTCTTTAGTTTAATTTTCTACATTGGATGGCATTGTTCCTTTTTATTTAATAGGTAGAACTTAAACTCCTGTGAAGATAAATCATTTGTGTGACTTTGTTCTTGGTGTTTATTATCTGTTTTCAAAATGAAGATATCAACTGGTGGAATTCCTGCCCCTGAAAACCCTCAACCACTTGGTACCATCTATGTTGCACCATGGGGATCAACACTCATATTGCCAATCTCTTACACTTACATAGCTATGATGGGTTCTCAAGGACTCACTGATGCATCAAAGATAGCCATTTTGAATGCAAACTACATGGCCAAATGATTGGAGGTTTGTCCCTTTCTTCCCTTGTTCTAGTTAGTTTCATATTGTTGTGGTTTTACTTACACTTTGATTCCTACAGAACTATTACCCAGTTCTTTTTCGTGGAGTTAATGGAACAATTGCTTATGAGTTCATTATTGACTTGAGAGGCTTCAAGGTTCACTTCTAAGATAGTATCAGAGTCATCTAAAATAACCTATCATAGCAAGATTTGTTGTATATTGGATCTATCGTGTGCTATGTTGTTGGAGCATCCATAAATATCTAGTCACACGTTTGAGATGTATACGACATGAGGAGGACTGGTTTTATAAGGTTGAGTTAGGTTTAAAGTCTAATTCTCAATACGTTCTTATGACATCCTTCTCATAATTAACCTTACCACCATTATCATCCCTTGTTTGATATTTTGTGCAATGCTGATATCTCTGCATAATTTGGTTTGACATAAAGTAAATGCTTAGACTAACAAATGTAACATGTGTATCAGGACGTGTTGATAATGTGTATGGAGACTGCAACCTCATTTGCACCCTTCTCCCAGCATCACAGGCTATTGAAGAAGAAGCTGCAACCACAACATAGTGTGCTCCATTGAACACTATTTCCATTTCATGTTGTACATAAAACTCTTCTTATTCATACAGTTCTTGCACCTCTTGAATATTGCTTCATCATATGTGATAATGATGATAATCCTCTCCTCTTAAGTTTCATCCAATCACAAGAAACAAAGTTGCTCCCAAGGAAAAAAAAATCATTCACATAATTGCTGCTTCTATTATTAGGTTTAGAAATGTATTTTAGGCCTATGTATCACAGTAATGTGAAAAATAAATTTCATTCATATAACATAAGTGTAAAAAAAGAAAAAAAAATCAGTATTAGTTCCTTTCAATAAACAATGCATTTGCGATAATCAGTTCATAGAAATTTTATATTGTTGTGTTGTTCCGGTTGTCTCTCATCACCAACTGTAACTTACTGCGTCATAGTAAACACTGTATTTGGATAAAATTTCAGAGTATAGTGTTTAATTTTTCAATGTATGTATGCAAATCTCAAGACAGTGAAAAACAAATAATTTTGTTACTTTGAGAGTAACTATACTTCTTAAAAGAGGTGACATGCATACATGCTCTAACATGCTATGGTGTCTTTTATTTAATAGATTGTATCTTCTATAATAAAATAGTTACACTATTAGAAATTTGTCAATTACCTGCCAAATTTATTGCAAATTATTTTTATAGAAATTTGATGCAAAATTTGTTATGAATTTATTGTTACATTGTTCTTTTCTTGCAAATTTAAATTTTTAAAAAAATTCACATAAAACTTTTATATTTGTTACAAATTTTCCTGCAATTTTAAATTAGTAAAAAAATATTAAACTTTTTTACTGATTTTCGCTTGACATTTTTTTGCAGGAACTTCATGCAAATTTTACTTATTATTTATTCATTTGATTTTATGACTTAAAAGAAGCAAGAAAAGTCACATGTATTTTAAAGTTTTTGGTGCATGTTTTCTTGGGAAAAGAAATTTGCAAATAAGCTTTATAATAAATTAAAATTGGCAGGAAATCTATCGTTTTCTTATGGATATTTTTCCACAGAAAAATAAAATAAAATATAGAGTATTTTGTTTTCTCTAACAAATCAACTATAACACCTACACTCAACCAAACTTGCCCATTCTCTTCACGGTTTAGATTCGGATCGAAAGCGAATAGAGAGATATACAACATGTGAGAGTGATTGAGAAATGAGGAAAGCATTGTCAATGGGATTCGAAGGCATTAGCATCATTTCTCCGTCACCACCGCAAGCTCTCCTTTAAGAGACTCAAAGACTTCGATCAAGAAGATGCTTTTGACCTCTGGTATGAGCACTCCCCGAGGAACGCCAACACGATCTTCTCGCCAAGGATCACCAAGGATCGTTAAGGACATTGAGGTAATTTACTTTCCTCCGATTATAAAGCTTTAGAAGATTCGATACTAGATTTCGTTACATTTCTTATTTTCCGTTCATTTTTTTTGTTTTTTTTTAATTATTGTGTTCTGTGTTACAGAGTTTAGATCTTTCAAGAATTTACCAGACTATTCAATGCTCCATGTGATCTCAAGGTTTTGATGTTACTTATTGATTGTGTGTTTGTTAATTAATCCAAACAATTTCTTCTTTTCATGTGCATGAGTGTTATTTAGTGGTTGTTTGTTTGCCTCCTATGGCTGAATTGTGATTGCTTTTTAGGGTTGTCGTTCGCGGCCATTGAGCTTGTGCCGGAGAGCAGTGTGTCCACGGTGGAGGAGAGAGAAGCCAGGGGTTAGTGATAGTTGGTGGAAAATGGGGTTGATGAGTATTTAAGATGCTAAATAGCTCTATTACTTTTACAAGTGGTCGGCTATACCTGAATTTTTTTTGGATGATCGTATGCACATTTTTCTTAAGTTTTTTTAGTGAGTGGAAGCTAATTGTTTGCATTTTTATGTAAGATTTTTTGCAAGGTTATGGTATATTCTTCTTTTTAATCATTTCTGTTAAAGATGCAATATAACAACCGTTCATGAGTCTTCACTTAAAACCTTTACATTTGGGATTGAGAGCTCGTGACAATTTCAAAATGCAGAGTTCTATATCTTAATTTTTTTATAGTTCTTATGAACTTTGATAAAATGACACATGTTCAAGATTAAGCAAGGAAGATTATATTATCATTGTTTGGATTTTATTAGAATGAATTGATATTAATTTGAAGTTTGAACTACATTTGAGTGATGACATATGTCTTTTAAGATAAATTGTTCTTTGAACCCATGCACTTCATACAAACTACTGTATTTCGTTTCTCCTTTTTACTATGATATAAACTTTCTTATTTGCTTTAGAAGGGAAAAATGTGAAAACAAAGTTGGCTCTAGGTCATTTTGTGACTTATAAGTTATTTGAACTCTACTAATCTTTGTAGTTAAGGTCTCTTTTTGCATTTTTTTTTAATTCCTAAGGAACAGATGTACATATTAAAGTTAAGATGTTGCTATTCTTAAGCTTAAGCTAGAAGAGGTACAAAGGCACTTTAGCAGTTTTCTCAAAAAGTTATATCATGAGGTTTGTTTGCATGATTGAATGTAAGGGTGGAGCTTATATTTATCACTATTAAGATATTTATTTCTCATGCTTTCCTCCTGTGTTTCAACTTCCACTACCGTGTTTATAATTATTCATTTTGTATTGTATTAGATAATATTCTGGCTTGCCACAACCTATAACCACAATGGAGGATTGAAAGTGATCGAGGACTGAAGGTTCTTTGATAAATTGTGCTATTAGTTGCTTATTTTATATTGAGGATTATGTCTATCTTACTATTCCCCTAAAATATGAACTGGTTCGACATTAGACTTGTAGCTAGATATTTTTTGTCTTAATTATATTTCAATTTGAAAACTAACAACCCCTGGCATCTTGATACACATGCACACACATGTAAACAATACTTTATTATAGCATTATAAATACACAAACTATGACGCAGGCATGGAAGTTGTGAGTTTCTCTTCTCTTGGCCCAACACAAAGCCAAACACATATCTTCTATGTTGTTATGCTTAGGTTGCTATAATTGAAACCAAACAGGGGAAGGACTACTCTAAGTTCTCCTCCAAGCTTACTGCTTCCAAAATTTATGGGATAGTCTTTGCCCCACGGGAACAGTCTACAACTACTCTAAGTTGTTGTCTGGATAATGGCCAAGATTAGGGCATAATAATTAAACTAAATAAAATATAATTGTATATTATCTTCATGAGGAATTAAAAATTCAAGTTAGAGCTTAAGAAATATAATTGTTTTGGTATTTAAATCTAAACAAATTTATTTGAATATATATATATATATATATATATATATATATATATTATTGTTGTTTAGGGTTTAGGCTAATCACTAGGAGTGAGATGTGTATACACTCTTCCTCTTCCTCAGTTAATTAGATATAGAGTTCTTTCCCCTCTAGTTTTATGGTCTTTATCATGTCAGAGTGATTTTCTTTCTGTAATTTTTGTTTATGCTTTTTATAAGGACATAATCTAGGATCATTCTCATATAAATTTGTACTCTATAACACTATAATTTTCCTTTTCTAGTAAGAAAGGAATTGATTAAGATAAAAGGTAATCGTGAGCATAAGGGTAGAACACCACATGAAGCTAAAAAAAGACTTAGTCTCTAACTGTTGGAGTATAGCCTGGATAATTATTATGGTTCAATAATCTAGGGAAGCAGAGTTGGTTACAGTACCATTTGGTTATAAACTTTTGTTTCAATTTTGGTGAAGAAAGAGTTAAGCCCAATACTGACATGAAAGTAGAAAGCTGATTCATAATCTTTTTGTTCACTATTCATGTTGATGACTTTATCATTTCTATATCGTGTCCTCTGTATAGCTAAGTTATTCATCTTCGGCACAGTACATTATACAACACTTCAGGGCTGCAACAGGGTGTAAGAAGCTGGAGGGGACATTATCTATTACCTTCGATTGCAGATTTTTCAAAGAATACACTTTTGGTGCATACTTGAAGAGAAGAAACCTTAAGCATCACTGTAAAATTATTGTTATATTATATATTTTCAGTGTAACCTTTTTTAGTTTTATTAAGATCTTCATACTCCAAGTCCAATTTATGAATCAATTATGATTCTTTCATATAATTTATTTGGTTATGGAAGTGAATTGTTTTCAAGATTATTTACAAAAAGCCTACTCTTTTTTTATCGTTGATCTAAAGTATTCAAATAACTTGTTCATAAAATGAAATATAAAATATGTTTTATTTTATATAAAATAAAATATAGAATTTATTCAATTAAAACTACAAGAAATATTTTATTTAATTAAATTGTAAAATATAAAATATATCAACATATACAAAATTTAAAATAAAATAAAATTCCATTCAAAATATATATATAAAATATATAAAGAGTATAATAACATCATTAGTCCCAAAGAATAATATTATATATATATATATATATATATTTTTTAAATTTATAAAATGTTTCTTGCGAATTTTCTTGCAAAATTATTGGTAAAAAATTATATTTACAAATTCATTTTGGCAGGAAAAATTATTTGCGATATTTTTATAAGAAATTACTTGCAAATATAAAATACATAAGAAAATTACTTGCGAAACATAAATTCGCAAGAAAAAGTACCTGCGATTTTTTAAATTAATTTTTTCGCAAGAAAAATTGCTGCGAATTTTTTTCATAAGAAAATTTGATGCGAATATTTTTTATAAAAAAATTTGCAAGAAATTTCCTGTGAATTTTTAAATTCCACGGTAACTAATTACCCACAAAGGTATTACCTACCGATCAAAATTCATACAAAAAATGGCAAGAAACTCTTTTCCTGCAAATTTTTGTAAAAAATCTGCAAGAAAATTTGCATGAAATAATAAAAATTCTAGTAGTGTATCCTTTTAACATTTTTTTTTATTTTAAATTATCAAAGTTTATTTATTAAATTTTCTAGTTTGATATTTCTTCGAGAGTTTATTTTAATTATAATATATTGGTGATCTTAAAAGTAATATTGATTATTAAGAATTTCTAATCCAAATTAACGAAAATAATATTAAAATTAGTTTTAATTTTAGGAGAATTATTGATTATTAATCTATATGTACATCGTTTAAAAATGATAATTATTTTAAATAGATGAAATATTTCATTTAACAATATTATTGATGTAGATATAAATATAAATTATTTAATATTTTAAAAGTTCAATATGTTGATGTGATAAATAGAATTGGTAGTCTCAATCTTTCTTTGGTTAATTTCTAATTCATTATATTATTGGATATTGATTGTGTACCAATTTAAATTCTCAATTTATATTGTTTTCCACTCTAAGTATCTTCATAAATAAAAAGAAAAAGAAAAAATGTTAATTCTCATTTGCCATGGTCTGATAAAGAAAATGATAAAATTTTCATATAATAAAAATTAGGATTAAATATGTTTTTTTTGTCTCTTAACTTTTAGTGAATTTTGAAATTAGTCCATCTCGAAATTTTGGATTAATTTAATTCTTTATCTTTCAAAATACGTGAATTTAGTTATTTTAATTAAATTATTTTTTTATTTACTTTATATTTTGTACGTATTTCAGTATTGTATTTGAGTTGTTTTTAATGTTTGGCACATTTTCGCTTTAGTAAGTCAAATACTATTATGAAATGCGTTTGAAATGTCAACTAAAATTAACAAAATTTGATTAAAATGACTAAATCCACGTATTTCGAAAGATGAATGACTAAATTGGTCTAAAATTTTGAAATTAACTAATTCTAAATCACTAAAAATAAAAAGACCAAAAACATATTTAACCCTAAAAACACTACTAGAAAATTGTCAATTACCTGCCAAATTTTTTGCAAAATTTTTTTATAGAAATTTCATTCAAAATTTGTTATGAATTTATTGTTATATGATTTTTTTCTTGTATTTTTGAAAAATTTCACATAAAACTTTTATATTTATTACAAAATTTCCTGCAAATTTAAATTAGTAAGAAAATACTAAATTTTTTTACAGATTTTCGCTTGACACTTTTTTTCAGGAACTTCATGCAAAATTTACTGAAAACTTATTTCTTTTTTATTTAAATTTGCACGTTAAATAAAAAAACAAGAAAAGACGCAGGTTATTTAAAGTTCTTTATGCACATTTTGTTGGGAGAAGAAATTGGCAAATAAGTTTTACAATATTTTAATAAAATTTGGCAGGAAATTTACAATCTCTTTTATACGTGGTTTTTTATGCATATTTTTTCCCAGAAAAGTATTATAAGCATTTTATTATTATTATTATTATTATTATTATTATTATTATTTAACTCATTTACTTTATGTATTTAAACATGTAAAATATTTTTAAAATATTTTTAATCTTAAAATTTACTTAATCAAACTTATATAACCTTCATTTATATTTTTAATGTTTTTATTAATAATTATCATAGACTATAAATATCATTCATTACGAGAAAAATAATTATTACTTAAAATATTTTCTGCAAAAATTTATTCATAAAAAATACATTTATTTTAATGGTTAAATTAATTATTTTCATATAATTATTAGTAAAAGATTATTTTTAAAATATGAAAAGAAATTAAAAAAAAATTGGTGCTCATTCAAATTCAATCTTACTCTCACTCCTTTCTCTGAAACTACTCCTTCCATTCTTCTCTTTACAGCGTACTTTCATTTTTCTTTGTACTGCCACTTTTTACATTATACAATAAAAAATTAACAGTTCTCTCATTTTATTCTTCATTTCACTTCTAATTTGCAGTTGTTCAACATCCCTATTAATATTTGCATCTGAACCTAGACTCTTTCATCTCTCTCAGCAGTGCGTAAAGAATGAGTAGAAGCATCTGAAGCGGGAGCTGTTGTGGGCGCAAGAGGTGGTGAAGCAAATCCATTCAGTGTCGTCAGTGATTGGCAAGTTCATGGAGATGGTGAATCAGAATAACAGCATCATCGGATCCGCCATCGAATCCTCAACACCATCAACCTCGAGCTAGTCAAACCTTCTACCTCTGTTGCACTCCACCGCCACTCCAATGCGCTCGTCGACGTCGTCTCGCCGCCGGAGGCTGATTTCAGTATTTCGCTCCTCAGCCAGTTTGAGATGCTTGACGTCACTTATAATGTCAGTTTTTTTTGCGTTTTATCGTTCTCACTTGTCGAGTTTAGGTGAATGATCATACCTAGGGTTTTTGGCTAGTGTTGAATTAGATTCTTTCACTTTTGATTTTCCCTTGCAGTTTGGTTAGGGTTTGTTGAGGCTACATCATTCCTTTTTGGATCGGAAGTATACAATATGGCTTGATCTTTCCCAACCATGTATTTTGTGTTGAGGGAGCACGACTAATAATTTTCATGTTTATGCAGATTCAGTTTTTTAAGGTGCTAGTAACGGTGTGTCCTAAAGGACTTTTTTGCTTTAGAGCCTTACATGTGATGAGAGGTTCTTTTCTTGTCAATTTTAATTGAATTGTTGGTGGTATGGACAACAAAAATGTAGGTTTGTGGGAGACATAATTTGAGGATGATAAAGCTTGTAGCAAAAGTGGCAAAAAGTGAGTTCAAATTTCATAACTATTAATTCCATCACGGTCTACCTTGCTATGTAGTGAGCCTTATTTTACTTTGGAGCTATGGCTAATATAGGAATTAATGTTCCCAAACAAACCAAATGATAAAAGAATTCTCTGCTTAAATTTTCACATGGGCATTTTCTAGCCAATATTGTTTATCATTCTTAAAAAGTGGCTTGTCATTCCAAGTCTCCAAGGAAAAGATAAAACAATTAGTACAAACTGTTAAATAATTAAGACTTGTATAATCTATGTTGCTAACTTTTTGCTTCTTTATAGCTAAGCTATTAATCTTCGACATAATACATTATACAACACTTCAAGATTGTGCAACAGGGTGTAAGAAGCTGGATGGGACAGTGAAAAATGTGTTCACAACAGGGAAAATGACAATGGATGTGGTATTTGAGCTTGGATCCACCAATGGTTTCCGATTTATATAAATCAGGTTCCTGGCATTATATTATTTAGTACAATTTTGAGTAGCCCTGTCAAAATTTTAACTATTGTTTCGCAATTAGTGCAATGTCGCACAATTTTCTGTTTTATTTAATGAACTCAGTTTCAAAATACCTAATTTTTAATAAATTTTAGTTGATAACAAAATTTGTGTTGGAAGAAGTTTGTATTTTATAGTTGTTGTATTCTTTTTATGCAGGCACAAGATTACTTATTCGTTCGAGATTTTGTCCCATTTGTGGCTAATGTGTTGATAAAAGCTCGGAAGGAATCAGATGCGAGTGGTGACATGGAAGTAATATTGCGGGTCATTGTTTCCATGAAGGACTAGATATCATGATTTAAGAGAGAAGCTAGCAAGTGGGGTATTTCACTCTCTGAAGTTGTTCCTCAGCAAGCAAACCAAAAATACCATGAGTAGGTTTCTTAATCTTCTGTCATCATATTCTGATCAATGTATTGTAGGCAACAAAATTTTCTCATATTTCTGTGGGAGATTTAAGAAATGATTGAGTTTTAAAATGATCAATTATGCCAAGGTTTAATGAACTATAGACTAGATTTTACGGGTTAGATCCTTCCTTAGGTGTACTCTAATGTAATAAAACAAAAACCCCTCCTAGACATGGATACATGGAATGTTAGACAAATCATTTGGTACTCTGGTCTGCCAGGTTGTTTGTATTGTAACATATGAACATTGTGACAGGTTGTTGGAAAGTCTAATGAGTCCAGACGTGGAATATACTGTAGCTATCACAGCATTTTGGGCCATTGAAGCAGTGTATCAGTAGAGCTTTTTTTGCTGCATTGCTCACTGTATCAACATAAAATAAATTTCAATTTAGATTTGGCTTGGGCATTTCATTAAAGTTTTAAGATTTGGGGAGTTGAAAGGAGCATGGGCAATGATTGAACAAGTTAAAGGTTTTCATATTCAGTTTTTTCTCTTCTTGGTGCAAGTCCTTTCCTTCCAACAACATATTCAGTTGCTTGGCATTGGCTTAAAAAGTGAATTAGAGGTACATTGCTTTTTTGCTTATTCAACATTTGAATTTTATTTTTCGTGATGGTTATCTAAATAATGCAAGTGTATTGATTGCTATCTTTCCCATTAAACTTCAATAACATTATTTATTACCTTCAATTGTAGATTTATCTCTCTACACAGTTTCAGAGAATACACTTTTGGTGAATACTTGAAGAGAAGAAATCTTGCACATCATTGTGATTATTGTTGTTATATATTTGCAGTGTAATTTTTTCTAGTTTTATTATGATCTTCATACTCCAAGTCCAATCTATGAATTATGTTATGATTCCTCGATATAATTTATTCTAGTTATGGAAGTTGATTGTTTTCAAGATTATTTCTACTCTTTTTTTTTTTTTGTATCAAATAGCGTGTTCATAAGATGTAAAATATAAAATATATTTTCTTTTATAAAAAGTAAAATGTAGAATATATTTAATTAAAACTACAAGAAATATTTTATTAATTAAATTGTAAAATATAAAATATACCAGAATATACAGATTTTAAAATAAAATAAAATTATATTCAAATAAAGAATAAAATAACATCATTAGGCTCCAAAGAGTAATTATATATTGTTTAAAATTTATAAAAAGTTTCTTGCAAATTTTCTTGCAAAATTATTGGTAGAAAAAATATACTTACAAATTTATTTTTGTAGGAAAAATTACTTGCGAATAATTTTTGGCAAGAAATTACTTGCGAATTTAAAATATGCAAGAAAATTATTTGCGAAATGTAAATTTGCAAGAAAAAATACCTGTAAATTTTTAGTTTGATTTTTTCGCAGGAAAAATTGTTGCGAATTTTTTTCGTAAAAAAATTTGATACGAATATTTTTCATAAAAAAATTTGCAAGAAATTTCCTGCGAATTTTTAAATTCCACGATAATTAATTATCCACGAAGATATTATCTATCGATCAGAAAATTTCGTAATAAAAATGGCAGGAAACTCTTTTCCTGCAAATTTTTGTAGAAAATTTACAAAAAAATTCCCAAGTAATATCGAAAATTCTAGTAGTGCAATTATATTCATCTTCTACTCATACCAAGTAAGGTTTCAGTTATTTAATTTCCCTTTGTTCTTTTTATTTGACTTGTATAATATACAATTCTATATTTGACTTGTATAGTTGAACTATCTATCTTAGTTAAATAATTAGAATCGGAAAAGGTTTAAATAAGTCTTGTTAGGGATGGCAACGGGGCGGGGCGGGGACGAGTTTCACTATCCCATACCCATCCCCGCATAAAAAATTCATCCCCATCCCCATACCCAAACCCAACGGGTATCAAACTTTTTTCCCATCCCCATCCCCACCGGGTAACGGGTATAATCTCGTACCCATACCCGTACCCATGTTCTAACTACTTCAATATTAATTTTTATAAAAGAAAAAAAATTACGGTAAAGAAAACATAATATTATGAAATATTCAATATTAGAAGGATTTTCTTCGATGCCAAATACATTAAAATAAATTATAATTGTTTATATTTTATATTAGAATACCAAATAAAATTTCATGTGAACCAAAACATTTATTAAATTTGCAAACTACAACATTAATGAACTTAGTTGATAAAATTAAAAAATATTTCAAAAAAGTATAAAAGGAAAACAAATATTCAAATTAAAATATATTTTAAATGTTTGTTTACTTCAATTTTTTAAATTCTAATAAATCTCTTTTTTATACACTAATAAAAGTTATAATATATCACTTGATCAAAATGACACAAAGAACAAATATTCAAATTAAAATATATTTTAAATATTTGTTTACTTCAATTTTTTAAATTATAATGAATCTCTTTTTTATACACTAATAAAAAGTTATAATACATCACTTGATCAAAATAACACAAAAAACAAATAATAAACATAATAATAAAATTTTGACATAGATTTTGTATCTTTTGAACTTCAATATATGTTGCATAGTGACAAAAAAATATTCATAGAAATTACATTAAATTTTTATATTGTAGTAAATAAAAGTTATTTATACAATTAAAGTAAAAAAAATTACAGTATGATTAATAGTGAGTTATAAAATAACAAATAATTAGATAGAATATATCGAAATATTTTATTCTACATGATGAAAATAAACAATAAATAAAAATATTAAAAAACTAACAAATGTGTGTTTTAGAAATAATTTGAGAGACTATCGAAAGAAATCGCACAAAGGAAATCAAATGTATAATTAAGGTATGATAAAATGAAAAAAACCTTAGAGAACTAATTATTAAATTATGTTTGAAGTGGTTAAAAATAAATAGAAATATCATTAGTGACCAAAAAATTTATCATTAAATTACAAATAAATTAGTAATTAAATTGGTCACTAAATCAAGTACCGATTCGATCATTGAATCAGTCACTAATTTAGACAATAAATCAACTACTACCACCAATGACGAAAAATAGTGACTGATATGGGTTACTGACTAAATCAGTCACCATTTCATTTTTTCTTGTAGTGAATTATCATATACTATTCCTAAATATCATTATATATATATATATATATATATATATATATATATATATATATAATTTTAACCACTTCAAACAGAATTTAAAGTGAAACAATTACATTATGATATATTATTCTACATGATGAAAATAAAAACAATAAATAAAAATATTAAAAAACTAACAAATGTGTGTTTTAGAAATAATTTGAGAGACTATCGAAAAAAATCACACAAAGGAAATCAAATGTATAACTAAGGTATGATAAGACGAAAAATATCTCAGAGAACTAAGAAAACTTTTCAAATATCAACATATATACTTAATGGTTGAAAAATAACGAAAATTACTTTAATGAAACAAAAGAGTTCTTCAAATTAAACAAAAATTAATAATAATAATAATAATAAGTAAAGAATTTTTTTTATATTACCTTAAATTGAGAGTATAAACATTCTCATGTGAAAGGAAAATTTATAATAAATAAAAATATTAAAAAATAATATAAATATTCAAATGTAAGGCATAATTTTTTTTATTAACATACATTATTTTAACATAATTACATAAAGGTTATGATAAGATAAAAAATATATTGGAGATGAGAATGAGTTTAATGACAAATGAAATAATTAAAAGAAATAAAAAATAGAATATATATATATATATATATATATATATATATATATATATATATATGGGTTACTTGATTAATTGTGAATATTTTAATAATTTAAACGAGAATGAAGATATGGCGGGGACGGGTATTATGGCGGGTATATGTACATCCCCATACCCATCCCCATACCCAACTGAAAAAGTCGGGGATTCCCCATACCCATACCCATACCCAGTCAATGCGGGGATTCCCCGTCAAAACGGGGACGGGTTCGGACAATACCCACGGGGACGGGTTTATTTGCCATCTCGTATTTAATCAGTGAATTGTTTTTTTTTTCTTTTTCTGTTGACTAAGCTATATAAGCAGTGGTGGAACTTCATGTAATATGTTGGGGATGTCAAAATTTTGGTTAAATTATTCTTTGGTCCATTTTTTTGTCTAAAAATACCACTTTGGTCATCTAGTGTTTTTTAGTTTCAATTTAGTCTCGATTTTATAAAAATTAATGTATTTTTATCTTTTTTGTTAAATTTCTTGAAGCAGAACAAAATTTTTTCATCAAAATTGATACCAGGATTATGCCAATTACACCAACAAAGCAAATCATTCACAACATGTGTATCAGGACGTGTTGATAATGTGTATGGAGACTGCAACCTCATTTGCACCCTTCTCCCAGCATCACAGGCTGTTGAAGAAGAAGCTGCAGCCACAGCATAGTGTGCTCCATTGACAACTATTTCCATTTCATGTTGTACATAAAACTCTTCCTATTCATATAGTTCTTACACCTCTTGAATATTGCTTCATCATATGTGATAATGATGATAATCCTTTCCTCTTAAGTTTCATCCAATCACAAGAAACAAAGCTGCTCCCAAGGAAAAAAAAAGAAATCATTCACATAATTGCTGCTTCTATTATTAGGTTTAGAAATGTATTTTAGGCCTATGTATCACAGTAATGTGAAAAATAAATTTCATTCATATAACATAAGTGTAAAAAAAGAAAAAAAAAGTATTAGTTCCTTTCAATAAACAATGCATTTGCCATAATCAGTTCATAGAAATTTTATATTGTTGTGTTGTTCCGGTTGTCTCTCATCACCAACTATGACTTACTGTGTCATAGTAAACACTGTATTTGGATAAAATTTCAGAGTATAGTGTTGAATTTTTCAATGTATGTATGCAAATCTCAAGACAGTGAAAAACAAAGAATTTTGCTACTTTGAGAGTAACTATACTTCTTAAAAGAGCTGACATGCATACATGCTCTAACATGCTATGGTGTCTTTTATTTAATAGATTGTATCTTTTATAATAAAATAGTTATCCTTTTAACATTTTTTTTTATTTTAAATTATCAAAGTATATTTATTAAATTTTCTAGTTTGATATTTTTTTCGAGAGTTTATTTTAAATATAATATACTGGTGATCTTAAAAGTAATATTGATTATTAAGAATTTATAATCCAAATTAACGAAAATAATATTAAAATCAGTTTTAATTTTAGGAGAATTATTGATTATTAATCTATATGTACATCGTTTAAAAATGATAATTATTTTAAATAGATGAAATATTTCATTTAACAATATTATTGATGTAGATATAAATATAAATTATTTAATATTTTAGACTTAAAAGTTCAATATGTTGATGTGATAAATAGAATTGGTAGTCTCAATCTTTGGTTAATTTCTAATTCATTATATTATTGGATATTGATTGTATACCAATTTAAATTCTCAATTTATACTGTTTTCCACTATAAGTATCTTCATAAATAAGAAGAAAAAGAAAAACAAAGAAAAAATGTTAATTCTCATTTGCCATGGTCCGATAAAGAAAATGATAAAATTTTTATATAATAAAAATTAGGATTAAATATGTTTTTTTTCTCTTAACTTTTAGTGAATTTTAGAATTAGTCCATCTCGAAATTTTGGATTAATTTAATTCTTTATCTTTCAAAATACATGAATTTAGTTATTTTAATTAAATTATTTTTTTTGATTTATTTTATATTTTGTACGTATTTCAAGATTGTATTTGAGTTGTTTTAAATGTTTGGCACATTTTCGCTTTAGTGAGTCAAATACTATTATGAAATGCGCTTGAAATGTCAACTAAACTTAACAAAATTTGATTAAAATGACTAAATCCACGTATTTCGAAAGATGAATGACTAAATTGGTCTAAAATTTTGAAATGAACTAATTCCAAATCACTAAAAGTAAAGAGACCAAAAACATATTTAACCCTAAAAATTATATTCATCTTCTACTCATACCAAGTAAGGTTTCAGTTATTTAATTTCCCTTTGTTCTTTTTATTTGACTTGTATAATATACAATTCTATATTTGACTTGTATAGTTGAACTATCTATCTTAGTTAAATAATTAGAATCGGAAAAGGCTTAAATAAGTCTCGTATTTAATCAGTGAATTGTTTTTTTTTTTTTTTTCTGTTGACTAAGCTATATAAGCAGTGGTGGAACTTCATGTAATATGTTGGGGATGTCAAAATTTTGGTTAAATTATTCTTTGGTCCATTTTTTTTGTCTAAAAATACCACTTTGGTCATCTAGTGTTTTTTAGTTTCAATTTAGTCTCGATTTTATAAAAATTAATGTATTTTTATCTTTTTTGTTAAATTTCTTGAAGCAGAACAAAATTTTTTCATCAAAATTGATACCAGGATTATGCCAATTACACCAACAAAGCAAATCATTCACAACTTAAATTTTGATGAAAAATTCTTGATTTGATTTAATAAATTTAACGAAAAAAGACAAAATTACACAATTTTTTAAAATTCGTACCAAAATTGAGATTAAAAAAAACTAGATGGCCAACTTAATATTTTTGAATAAAAATAAGAACCAAAAGAGTAATCCTAAATTTTTTAGATAAACTAGTCAAAACATAGTATTTAATTTTTTTATGATAATAAAAAAATAAAAAAATTATTATTATTATTATTATAAAATTAGATATAAATAACTTTTTATAATTTTAGTATAATTAATTTTCATTTATAATGGTTCAATTTTAAAAAATAAAAAATGATTAAATTAAACAAATAACCATTTAAAAGATAATATTAATAAAATAATTATTTTTATTTAAAAAATGTTTAAAAGATTAAATTGAAAAATAAATACTAAAAAGAAAACTTTTTCTTATATATATAAATGTATAAATATTTATTAAAATATTAAATTTAAAAAAATTATTTAAAATCATATATTAAATTATATAAATGTAAAAAAAAAAAATGGGGCCATAACCCCCTTAGTTCCAACATTGTTCCCATTGTATATAAGAATTAGCATTCTATAGTTTATAAAATAGAAAAATAAAATAAAAATTAATATTTCTTCCTAGTTTGAGAGCATTTGGCCCATAATTATTATAATTAAATATAATAATATTTTATGCATATAAAAAAGTAATGCATCTAGGATAAATAGGAATATATACAATGATGCCACGTAACATCTATCCACTTTGCAAATGTTTTTATAATAGATTAAATTACTCTGTAATAACATTTTTTAATTAAAAAAGACGAAGACAATTTATTTCTCTAAAATTGGTAATGTACTTTTGCTCTCTCCAGAATTTTTAATATATTTTTATTTTTACAAAAATAATGCATCGAAATTAATTTTGATTCAACACCTACATGCAAATATTTAAAATAAATATGCAGGAAAAAAAATTTAGCATATTTTAACATTGCAGAAAAAAAAAATTTCAAGAAATTAAAAGTAAATTATCAAAATTTTAATTTTAGAGGATCAAATCATATTTTATCTAATTTAAAATTAACAATTTAATTTTATATAGGATGATATAAAACAAATTACCTAAAGTATGTTTTTTTTTCTATTCTATTTATCTAAAGTGCAATTATTTTTATGTCCCGGTCTGCGAGGATAATATGATATTCTCATAGTTTCTTTGTGTATTTTCTAATTTTTAAAATCATCATTTTACTTTTTGTAAAAGTACTTCTGAATTACTTATAATAAAAAATTTCTAAATCTTCTGAAATTTTTGGGATGGGAGTTTTTAAATAAGATTTCTCGATTGAGATTTTAAAAAAATTCGTTTTCAAAAAAAAATCTAGAATAAGTTCTTTTATTTATTTTTGCATAGTATTATGTTTTTCTCTTCTTTCTCTGCAGAGATCTCTCTGTCATCTTCTTTTCACTGCGCGGAGGCAGCAGGAGTGTTGTGCACTAAGAAAGGATATTTTAGCCTTTTTGATACTAATATGGTGTGCACTTAACAATGATGGGGTGCAAGAAGGACAAACCATGTGCGAATTCTGAAGTGGACGCATTGTGTTTGGGCAAGCCCAATCAAACCCAATTTCATTGTTAACAAAAACCTAGTTTCACTGAGACAAGTAGTGGCGGCAAACTCCATTATTATCGTTGTCACTTTCATCCAAATTCCAAAACCCAGACAAGGCTTAAAGGTATTAGGGTTTTCTTTCTCCATTATTATCGTTGCCACTGCCAGACTTATTCCTTCATTCCTCTCACACTCTCTTCTCCTCCTCCTCCACCACCCGCGTTTTGGGAAACCAGAAGAGAGCACCCTCGTTTCTCCTCCACCCACGTCAAGAAACACGAAGGCAGAGTGCAGGCCATTCACGGCGTCTCCTTTCTCCTCCACCGTGACATCCACCACGTCGCTGGCAGGGGCAGCAGCGAGAGAACGCAGCGCCACCATCGGACTGCGATTGACGGACGATTCCGACCGCCACGACCACCACGAACACAGGTTTGTTTGTAATTTGCGTTCTGGTTCCCTTTTCTTTCGATTTGTAACCTAAATTTATGATTTTCGTAACCCTAAAATTGGTTTCCTGTAATTGGAAGTTATGGTGTATGTGTGGTTGTTGTTGCTGCGATTTGCCCTTGTTTGGATTGGACCCATTCTGTGAATCATAATTGTTGTGCTGTTGTTGGTTAAATTTTCCCCCAATTTCAATTTCGTAGTTGTTGCCGTTTTGGTCTGGTGGTGATGTTCATTTCTTTTTTCCTTGTTTTTCTAGTGTTACTATTTTTTATCTGACTGTGTGATAGGCTGATAGCTGTGGTTGTTTTCTTTGTTTGTCTGTTTATCTGTAATCATGTTGGAGATATGTGGAGAACATGTATTTCATCGTTGCACTGTGATCAAATAAATACTGCCACTGTTTCATATTATTCTATCATCTTTGAGACAAAATTATGTTCTTCATTAATGATTGAATTATATGATAGAAAGTACCAAGTTGCAAAGTTGTATGTGCCGTGTTTGCAAAGCTGGGATTGAGTTGTTTGGCATTAACTTAAATTGAAATTTGCTTATACACTGCAGTATATTTGATGTAGAACTATAATGCCACCTCCTTTTTAACTGTCAAGAGTACTCTAATTTGTTTGAGGCATCTCTACCGGGGTTTGATGATGGGGAGATTTCAGAAGATGCTCCTGTTGATTTGGATGGTTTAGATGCTTCTGCAGCACATGTTGCCAAACAAATTATACGACCTCTCATCCATAATTAATGCTTCTGTTTTTTTTATGTACTTGCTTGCACTTTGGTTATGCTCCATGCCTAAAGTACTCTAATTCAGACTTGTTATTGATGTTGCAGCAGTGTCTTGATGACTTGCAGTGTCATCTATAAGGATGTTTGATTTAGGAGCCAGTTGGTGCCACCACTTTATGCACCATAACATTTACCTTTTAGGGTTTTTTCAATGAGATAAACTTAGACCCAATAATTACAAGGTATATGGAACAGCTAATGTGTATATCAACAAAGGGAGTATATGTCCTGGGATAATATTCCATGGGGAATGTGTTTATAGGGCAGGGAGTCAGTACCAAAAGGGTGAATGGAAATTAGGTGAGGAAATGGTTAGGCGTTTGCCTTGGGCGACAGAGATGGTGCCTTGCATTTCTAGTTGTTATATTCTTTTCTGCATTGCTATTTTCTGTTTCCTTGCATTTTAAATTCCATAGAATTTTGAAATTATCCATATAGAACCTTTGCTACTTTGTTAAATTTTGTAATGAAATAGATCTAAATAATTTATGTGAATGAATTCTTTTACAAATGAAGGTATTCAACTATTAACAATTCAGCTTGCTGTTATTTTAAATTCCTCGGAATTTTCAAATGAATAAACCCTAAAGCACAGGCACATGGCATTGAAATATCACTTTTTCTTACAATTTCCTAGAGCCCATCTTTTTTCCTGCTTTGGGGATGACTAATCTTAATCCTAACCATCCGAATTGCCTATATTGTCGAATAGGTCCCTGACTTGTCTAGAATGCCAACTTAATTCGGAGGCAGTTTCACTAATTCAAAACAGTGGTTTGACAGACTTGTTTTGTTTGAGTTTGATCTGCCTTTTTATTTTACAACCTTATTCTTTGCCTGTCATTGCTAGTTTGTTGTTTTCGACAAAACACTTGCACCACGAATCTTATCTTAGTTGTGACGTACTTTCCTTTCTTTAAATAGTTATACCTTTTTCTTCAACTCAAGTGAAGAATTTCAATGGAGAACGGAGACATCCCTGAAAATGCCAATGAGCGTATGTATATGCATTTCTTTTTTGTTTCTGGATTTTCACTTTTCTAATTTTATATATACCTATGAATATCATTGTTTTGTATTTTGTATCGTGTCATTTACAGATTGCCCAGGCCCTCAGTCTGAATCTGCCGGAAAATCTGATGCATGTGAAGGGTGCCCAAATCAGCAAATTTGTGCAACTGCCCCCAAAGGACCTGACCCTGGTACTCTTATTCTTTTATACTTTCCAGCGGCTATCAATTTCTAAACAATGACATGGTTTATTTATGGAAGCCTGTTCTAGGTTATTTAGTATATACATTGCTTGTATATGATTTCCTCCTAGGCTTTGTTATCACTCAGCTTATTTAGTATACATTGCTAGTAGATGATTTTCCCCTAGGCTTTGTTGTCACTGCTTATGTGGATTGACTAGTGCGGGAAGGGAGTGAATCTCTTTCTTCAGTCATTCCCATGTCAGGGATGTGGAATTTTTTGTGATGGCATTGTTATGTCAAGAAATTTCAAGCAAGGACTGGGGAAACATTCGAGGTGTCATTGCTTTTGCTTAGTTTACTTATTGTTTAATCTAACTGGTCGTTAATTCCGTGTACTATTGGATATAGTTAGGAGTAATTAAGTATAGTTTAGCTTCAAATAAACTTCTTTTCTGATTGTCCTATTCAAATTAATAGAGTCCATTCCGTAATATTGATTTGATTCTGATGCATAGGGATTTCAGAATATTGCTTCCTGAAATTTGTTGGTATCTCATTCTCTTTGTTTAGTGCTGTCTGTTTTAGAACCTACGTTAGTGTTTGTTATTTCAATGTGACCACCTATCAACGTAAAATGCATTTTGAGCCTCAGTGCCAGCCTTTTCATATTCAATTTCTGAATTTGTAGTTCTAGTGTTGTGTGTAGTTGTAGCTGTAACTTTTTATACTGTAAAAACTAACATAGCACTAAGTACTCAGTTCCTTCATATAATCTTGTAGAAGACTAAAACATATATTTGTTCAACCATGTGTTGGAGTTGGATATCATTTAAGTTTAGACATAAATTATTCTTAATTAAGGACAATTGACATGATAGCAACCTTCAAACGGAATGCGAGACCCATACCAAAATGGTTAAGCTAGCTATTTAGCAAACACAATTAGGCCTGTGACATTTAAAAGGTTAAATAATAAAATTTACAACGCAACACAAACAGAGAAGAAAAAAAAGTGCTTAACAGGTTTTAGATATTCTTGGGTCCTCACAACAAGATATTGACTTGAGCCGACTGGACAGAAAAAAAGTGCTTAATATGTTTTATATTCTGCATTTTCTTCTCGGTCTTATTTTCCCTTCATTTGATGGTTTATAGTGATAAAGCATTTTTTCTTAATGGTTAGACCATGTGCTCCCTTGCTGTTTTTTCTGTAGTACTCTTGGGTTGTGTTGGATAGGGAATTTAAAAACATTTAATAATTTAAAATGTTGAGAAATTGATTTGCCTTCATTTTTGAAAAAATTTCCCTTCTACCATTGTTTTTGCAGATCTGGTTCCCATTGCAGAAAGAATGGCTACTGTGAAACACAAGATATTGGTCTTGTCAGGAAAGGGAGGAGTTGGTAAGAGCACGTTCTCTGCCCAGCTGGCATTTGCTTTAGCAGCAAGGGATTTTCAAGTAGGTCTTCTTGATGTTGATATTTGTGGTCCAAGCATCCCAAAGATGCTTGGCCTAGAAGGTCAAGAGATACACCAGAGCAACCTTGGTTGGTCTCCTGTGTATGTGGAGTCCAACCTTGGGGTCATGTCAATTGGGTTCATGCTTCCCAACCCTGATGAAGCTGTTATATGGAGAGGCCCACGCAAAAATGGACTTATCAAGCAGTTTCTAAAAGATGTCTACTGGGGTGAACTTGATTTCCTAATCGTGGATGCTCCACCAGGAACCTCAGATGAGCACATTTCCATTGTTCAATGCCTTGATCCCACTGGAGTAGATGGTGCAATCATAGTGACCACACCTCAACAAGTCTCTCTAATTGATGTGAGAAAAGAAGTGAATTTTTGCAAGAAAGTTGGCGTGAAAGTTCTTGGGGTTGTAGAGAATATGAGTAGTCTGTGCCAGCCCATCACAGATTTCAAGTTTTTGAGAATGTCTGATAATGGGGAGCAGAAAGATGTTACACAATGGGTTTGGGAATATATGAAAGAAAAAGCACCAGAGATGCTGAATTTGATTGCTTGCACTGAAGTATTTGATAGCAGGGGTGGCGGAGCAGTGAAAATGTGCAATGAAATGGGTGTACCCTTTCTTGGTAAAGTTCCTTTAGATCCACAACTTTGTAAGGTAGCTGAAGAAGGTACATCCTGCTTTACTAATAAAGATTGTGTTGTTAGTGCTCCGGCATTAAAGAAGATTATAGAGGAGTTGATTGAAAATAATGGGTGGTCACTGTTATTGAGTAATGGAGCTTAGGAGATTTTGATTTATGGTGATCTTTGTAAATCAAAATATGATTTGTGTTTGAGACGTTTTGGTATGTGAAGTATCGGTTTTCTAGGCTCGGATGTAGTTACAAATTATGTTACAATGAAATAAGTTCTCACGTTTTATGTGCTCGAATTCCGTATGCAATGTTTGTTTCTTTTTTTTTGTTATTCATTTTTAAAGTATATTTCTTACCGAAAATGATAGTAACACTTTTTTCTCTTACAACCGTTGACAACCTGAGTTGGCATGGGACATGACAATAATTTTTCATTTTTTTTTATCGAAAATGATATTTTGACTATTTTTTTATAGTGTCTACGTGTCGTTTATGAATTTGATTTTCTATTTTTTTTTGTGATGCTCATGTGTGGTATTGGGGCAAAAGTTTGTCTTTGGCAGAGAAAACATATTTAAAAATGGTGAAAAGTCGGGTATTTCTTCATCTTCTTCATCAAGGCATTCCTTTGTCCACTTCTTAGAAATCATTGACGTTTCTTCCATTGGTGGTTCGTGTACTGTCTTCTTTTAAAAATTTAAAAATCGGTTCGATAATTGCGCGTTTTTGAGTGTGGGGTGTTTTAGGATATTGAGATCCTTGCGAAATTGAAAGTATTGTACGTTGTTTGAGTGTGAGTTTCATCTACTTTACATTTCTTGTTCGATTTTTCGTGGATGTGTTATGTGTGCACGGTATCGTTAGTTAATATTTCTCATTCAATTTTTTGTGGGTGTGCCTTGCCTTCTGTCCCAAAGAAAATGCATCAACACCATCTTAAATTACCAGTTGCTATCAAACATATGTGAGAAACTGAATGTAAATAAATGAGGAGTTGCGAAGGACTTTTTAAACAAGATTTCAAAAATTTGGAAAATTACACACACCATCATAAATATACTTCAAATGAATCATAGTAATTAGTTTTAAGTGTTTATGAAATCCAACTAATGACATGCCTTCACTACTATCTCAACAAATTTCACTGTAGCTATCAAATATATGTGGGAACAATGTAAATAAATGGGAGCTGCAAAGGATTTTTTAACAAGATTTCAAAAACTTGAAAAATTATACACATCATCTCAGATATACTTCCAATAGACCGACCATAGTAATTAGTTTCAACTGCTTATGAATCCCAACTAATGAAGTATCTTTACTATTGTCCCAAAAAAAATCCATTACAGCTACTGTTCCAAAAAAAAATATACTGCAGAAATATGTGGAAAGTCCAGTACAAATGAGTGGAGAGTTGAGAAAAACTTTTTGAACAAGATTTCAAAAATTTGAAAAATTGCATACACCATCTCAAATGTACTTCAAATAGATCATAATAATTAATTTTAAGTGCTTATAAACCCCTACTAATGAAGCGCCTTCGCCTTCACTACTGTCCTAGAAAAGTTTCACCGCAAATAAAAAGTTAGAGTGTGAAAATAAAATTTGAACATTAGGTTGGCAGTAAAAAAAATATGAGTGATAAGAATATGAAAAATTGGGTGCAATTAAAATAAATTAGGTTTATATTATTTTTTAACAAAAGTTGGGCCACGAAGATGGGCTCAAATGACTTTTTTGTTTATAAATCCTAATTAATTATTTTTTATTTACCATTATTTTTGAATTTGTTTTAAAAATATATTTTATTAGGTCTTGACAACAAGTAACTATATTCTTTTTCTTATTTATTCTAAATTATTAAGGATTTTATTTAAAAGAATCAGGTTTTAGACAACATCATGTTTAAAATAAAATTATCTAATAAATATATTACACCCTTTACATAAAAATTGGAAAAATGAAATAATCAAAGATCATCTAATACTAGATGGAGTTTGTTTTGCGTTTTTGGAAATATGCTTGATCCTTCGGTATCATTTCATCAATGAGTATATATATATTTTGTTCTAATGTTATTAACTTAATCAAAATAATATTGTATTCAACTTTTTTTTCTCTAATTATTCATTATTATTATAATTATTATTATTTAATCAACACTTACATATATTTCTAACATTATTTTTAATTAATCATTATATATTTTAATTTCAATTTTTCGTTGAATTATTAATATTAATAATATGAATATTATTTAATATTACCATTATTTAAATAAATAACTATAATTTGTTTTAACTTGTTGGTTTTAAATCTTTTAAATCTATATATTTGTAACTAGGGATTAGGGATGACAACGGAACATGGGATTTGGCTATCTCATATACATTCCCATAAAAAAATTCATCGACATCCGTATATTTCAATAGGTATCAAACTTTTGTCTCATCTCCATCTCCATCGAGTAATGAGTACATTTTCGTACCCATACCCGTATCCGTTTTCTTACTGTTTCAATATTAATTAATTAATTTTATAAAATAATAAAAATTACGGTAAAGGAAAGATAATATTATCAAATATTCAATATTAAGAGGTTGTTTCTACAATATCAAATATTTATAAATAAATTATAATTGTATATATTTCAAATTAGAATACCAAATAAAATTTAATTTAATGAGAACCAAAACATTTATTAAATTTGCAAATATTGATGAAACCTAATTGATAACATTTTAAAAATATATTTTAAAAAATATAATAGAAAAAAAATATTCAAATTAAAATATATTTTAAATGTTTGTTTACTTCAGTCTTTTTAATTCTAATGAATCTATTTTTTATATACTAATAAAAGTTATAATATATCACTTGATCAAAATCATAGACAGAACAAATACTAAACTAATAATAATAAAACTTTAACATAGATATGGTATCTTTTGAACATCATTATATGTTGGATGGTGATAAAAATAAATTAATGGCAGTTACATTTAATTTTTATATTATAATAAATAAAATTTATTTATACAATTATAGTGAAAAAATTACAGTATGATTGATAATAAGTTAGAAAATAAAAAATAAGTATATAAAATATATCAGAATAGTATTCTAACTGATAACAATAAATAACAAATAAAAATAATAAAAAATATCAAATGTGTATCTTAAAAACAATTTGAGAGATTATTGAATGAAATCGCACAAAGAAAAACAAATATATAATTAAGGGTAATATAAGATGATAAATACCTTGGAGATCTAACAAATTTTTTTAAATATCAACGTAGTCAATGATTGAGAGATAACGAAAATTGTGTTAGGGAAATAAGAGTTCTTCAAATGAAACAAATATTAATAATAATAGAGTAAAGAAGATAATTTTTTTTATATTACTTAGTAAATGAAATATTCATGCTATTAAACACTTAAATTGAGAGAGTATTAAACATTCTCATATATATATATATATAAACTTAATTAATTAATTATAAATATTTTAATAATTTAAACTGAATATTATGAATAATATCTATAATATAATAAATGATTATGTTATTCTTAATAAAAAATTATATTTAAAGTAAATAAATTTGTTATATGCTATCTTTATTTATGGATTCAAAAAGGCTATATGAATACAACATACATTAGTCATACATTAGTCATTTTCTTTGATGTCAAAAGAATCTTTTATATGTGATTCTTCACTTTGTTTCTCTTCAGAATATGAAACATTTTCATCATGAGATAACAACTCAGAAATTTTAATATTGAACCTATGAAATAATATGTTAGGGTGTGTTTGGATTGAGAGTGGGTATGATAGCGAGTGAATAGATGTATTTGAGAAAATAATTGTGGTGTTGTTTGAGTTAAGAAGTTTGAAGGGATGAATGAAAATATTTAAATGAAAATTTTATGAGAGTTTATGAATAATGTTATATGTGTAAGGATGGCAACGGAGCGGGGCGGAGCAGGGACGAGTTTTACTATCCCAGACCCATACCCGTAAAAAAAATTTATCCTCATCTCAATACCTAAATCCAACGGGTATCAAATTTTTGTCTCATCCCCATCCCCACCGGGTAACGGGTATAATCTTGTACCCATACCCGTACCCGTTTTCTTACTACTTTAATATTAATTTTAATTAATTTTTATAAAATAATAAAAATTTACGATAAAGGAAACATAATATTATCAAATATTCAATATTAGGAGGATTATTTGTTTCTTCGATATCTAATACTTTAAAATAAATTATAATTGTTTACATTTTATATTAGAATACCAAATAAAATCTCATGAGAACCAAATCATTTATTAAATTTTTCAAACATTAATGAAACCTAGTTATAAATTTAAAAAATATTTTTAAAATAATATAAAAGGAAAAAAATATTCAAATTAAAATATATTTTAAATGTTTGTTTACTTCAATTTTTTAAACTATAATAAATATATTTTTTATACACTAATAAAAGTTATAATACATTACTAGATCAAAATGACGAAAAGAACAAATAATAAACATAATAATAAAATTTTAGCATAGATCGTGTATCTTTTGAACTCCAATATATGTTGGATGGTGGTAAAAAAATATTCATGGCAATTACATTACATTTTTATATTGTAGTAAATAAAAATTATTTATACAATTATAGTGAAAAAATTAAAGTATGGTTGTAATGAGTTAGAAAATAAAAAATAATTAGACAAAATTTATCGAAATAATATTCTACATGATGAAAGTAAACAAAATATAAAAATATTAAAAAATTAACAAATGTGTGTCTTATAAACAATTTGGAGATTATTGAAAGAAATCGCACAAAAAAAAATATATATATAATTAAGGGTATGATAGGATGAAAAATATCTTAAAGATCTAATAAAATTTTTCAAATATCAACATATATACTCAATGGTTGATAAAAAATGACGCAAAAAACAGATAATAAACATAATAATAAAATTTTATCATAGATTTTATATCTTTTGCACTCCAATATATGTTGGATGGTGATAAAAAAAATTCATGGCAATTACATTAAATTTTTTTATTGTAGTAAATAAATTTTTTTTATACAATTATAGTGAAAAAATTAAAGTATGATTGTAATGAGTTAGAAAATAAAAAATAATTAGATAAAATTTATCGAAATAATATTCTACCTGATGAAAATAAAAAAATAAAAAAATTAACAAATTAACAAATGTGTGTCTCATAAACAATTTGAAGACTATTGAAAGGCATCACACAAAGAAAAACAAATGTATATTTAAGGGTATGATAAGATGACAAATATCTTAGAGATCTAAGAAAACTTTTCAAATATCAACATATATACTCAATGGTTGAGAAATAACAAAAATTATTTTAGGGAAACAAAAGAGTTCTTCAAATGAAACAAAAATTAATAATAATAAGTAAAGAACTTTTATTTTATTTTATATTACCTAGTAAATGAAAGGTTTATGCTGTTAAACACTTAAATTGAGAGTACTAAATATTTTCATGTGAAAGGAAAATATACAATAAAAAAATATTAAAAAATAATATAAATATTCAAATGTTAGACATAAAAGTTTTTTAATTAACATACATAATTTTAATATAATTACATAAAGGTTGTGATAAGATAAAAAATATATTGGAGATGCGAATGAGTTTCATGATAAACCAAATAATTAGAAGAAATAAAAATTAGAAAGTATATATATATATATAGTTAGTTAATTAATTAATTATGAATATTTTAATAATTTAAATGAGTATGGAGATATGACGGGGACGAATATTATAGCGGGGATATATACATCTCATCCCCATACCCATACCCATACCCAGTCAATGCGGGGATTCCCCGTCAAAACGGGGACGAGTTCAGACAATACCCACAGGGACAGGTTTATTTGCCATCTCTATATATGTGTGATAAATTAAAAAAAAATGTTTTGATTGATAAAAAAAATATTACCACTTTACCCTTGTGTAGAGATGTGGTATAAGTTTAAATGTAAATAGTGAAAATTATATTAAAGTAAAGTTGAATTTGTTATTTATGATAAAAATAATTAAAATTTGAAAAATAAATTTAAAATTTATAAAAGGCATTTGTAGGAATAAATGTCAAATACATTATCTTAAATAATTTATTTTATATAATTATTAAAATCATTGTCATTATTAATATTAATTATAATATTATAATTTGTTAAAATTTGTTGTTATTAATATTAATTATAATTATAATAAATTATAATTAAAAAATAACTATAATAAATTACAAAAATTCATCGTACACAAATATATGATTTTATTTCTTCATACTATGAAAATTAATATGAAATTATGATTTATCTTTTATTTAAAATTAATTTAACTAAATTATGATTAATATATTTGTTACCTAAATTAAATTAAATTATATAAATAACCTAATTAAAGCTGTACATACCAAAATACTACCATAACCGATTGCAGGATGATTTATAAAACCATGGAATCGATTCCAGTCTCATTATTTGATGAGAATCGATTCTAGTTTACCCTCACTAATACAGAACCGATTCTTCCACCTCCATAATCGATTCCACCATGCTGAATAACTTAAAGTAGGTTCAGACAAACAGAGAATCGATTCCAAACCCAACAAAACACCCCATAATCAATTCCATTAACATAGCATCACCAAAAATTGGTTCCTTCTTCCTATAAATCAATTCCATTAACACCCATATAAACAAAAAAAACAGTAAACTGAAACAATGAAATCTGATTGACCGGTAAAAGATTTTATACTTGAAAAATGAGATAGAGATCATATATATATTTTTTTTCATCTGAGAAAAAAGTTATGTATGCCTTTCGTGTGCCTGCAAAACCGTTCTTTTAACGTATAATATGTCTACAAAACTGTGGTCCATTTATTTTATTCTTATTTTTGGTGGCATAAGATTATCTTGATTTAATTAATGTTGGAATTGAATTGATAGATTATAACTCATTTAGATTAAAATTTTACCTAAATAATTCAATATCGCTTTCTACAGCGTCAATAAAACAAATTCCCCGTCAAAAGTCCAAAACTGACGTAATCATAGAATAAAGTAAAAAGAAATTGTAAACTCATCAAAGCTAAAGAAATGAAATAAAATCATACCTATTTAATTTTTGAAATTAAATTATAATTTGTTAATTGTATTTTGGGTTTAAACGTGGATATTAGTAACATGGTGTGAATGTCTTTATTCGTTGAGATGCTACCACAGTAGTCGGATAGTCGGTTATGAATTCTGTTTCCTCCCAACGACGACGTTCACTCTCACTTCATTTAAGTGCTCCCACCACAGTCCACACGCACGGCACGTGCTCCCCTTGTTCCAACCAAAGCCATCTTCTTATTTCTTTTTCATTTCCCCCAAAACAAAACTCACACAACAGATTAAATTCCCACACGCTCCCTTTCTCCATGTTTCTAATTCAGGTTTCTTCTTCGTTTTCTCTTTTCCACTTCTATCACTTCCTTTTCTTATCCATCGCCCTTCTCTTCTTCTTCTTCTTCATTTTCAGGATCTCTTCTCCCTCCCGCGCCTCCACCACGTCTTCTCAGGTACTCCTCTTCCCTCAATCTTCCAACCTATTTTCATCTTCACACCTTATTTTTTCACCACACTCCTCGTTCTGCTTCAATTCCTGCAATTAAAATGCAAACTCCTAATTCAAACCACAAATTACAGTTTCCTCGTCTTAATGCACCAAAATCTTCAATAATTAACCTAAAACAATAAACATCTCTCATTTTACTTGCTAATGCCTCAATTAAATCAACAGGTACTTCATTTCTCGAATTAAATCGATTCATAAGCTGATATTAATGACTGAATTAAGCAGGAAAGTAACAACGAGTGCATATATATGTGATATATATATGATTTTGAAAGAAAAAAAAAAGTTAAAGAAATGAAAGAGTCTAATAAACGGTTATTAATTCGGCTATTTGATTGTGTTGTATTTTCTTGAAGCAGAATCGGTTTTGCAGTCTCTAAGCGAGTCGGTTACGAGTTCGAGTTGCAAAAGCACGGAGTTGGAGCAATGTCGCGACGAGTCAGCGGCGTTGGTGTTGAAATTCGTGGCGATGGCGTCGATTTTGTTGGCCGGATTTGGAGGGGTCGCGATTCCGCTGGCGGGGAAGTCGCGGCGGTTGCTGCGGCCGGACGGAGATGCCTTTACGGCGGCGAAGGCGTTCGCGGCGGGGGTGATTCTAGCCACGGGGTTTGTGCACATGCTGAGGGATTCGTGGGAGGCGCTTGGAGACCCGTGTCTGAGAACCTACTGGGGCGCGTGGGCGAAGTTTCCTTTCACCGGTTTTTTCGCCATGGTGTCCGCGCTCTGCACTCTCCTCGTTGACTTTATGGCGACTGCGTACTACGAGCGGAAGGAGGAGCTTGGGCGCGTGGAGCGTGCGAAGGTCGTAGAGTGTGGGAGTGACGAGGAGGCGCTGTTGGAAACGGGAATAGTGGAGGTTAAGGACGTTGGGGGAGAGGGAAGTCACGCGGTGCAGCAAACACACTCCCACTCGCACCACCGTGATGATGTGGAAAGTACCGTTCGGCACGTTGTGGTCTCACAGGTAATGCATTTACTATTCCTTGTTTGTTTGTTCAAGTAATATTGGTTACAATTTACTAAAATTTAAATATAATGAGAAATTTCTTAAATAAGAAATAAAATTTACAAAAGAAAAATGTAATTTTTATTAAATTTGAAGTAGTAATAAAGAGTATTTTTTAAAAGAGTGTGTTATAAGATATGGTGGTAAAGTTTTGCCTTTTAAATATGTGTGATTTCGGGAAAATTAAAAACAATAACCGGTCATGTTTTAGTTTTGTAGTGTTGATCTAGATGGTTTCTTATGGATATTTGCTTGCTTTTCTTTTTGAGCAACAGTATATTGATATCTTAATTTTATTTATACTTATTACATATTCAATTTTTATTTTTTTATTACATTATATAACTTATAAATCTATCATATTTTTATTTTATATATACAAGCATAAACCCACTTGTTATAAGAGTGTATATGATTTTTTAAATATACATAATATTATATTAATAGATAATAATATTGTAATATTATTAATTTAATATATAAAATAAATTTATATTTATTAAAAGAAAGATATGTTTATATGATTTTTTAAATATACATAATATTATATTAATAGATAATAATATTGTAATTTATTAATTTAATATACAAAATAAATTTATATTTATTAAAAACAAAATAAAATGAATAGAAAAAATGAAAAAAATAATTATAGATGAATAGATAAAAAAGGAAAGAAGATAATTTTATGAAAAACATGTAGTTTTTAAAAGTTTAACAAATAATTATATTAATTATATTATAAAGAGTAAAATTAAAATTATGAGATGTAAATATATTTTTTAATTCCCATGAATTATTTTGCTTCCTCTGTTTTAGCAAAAAAATAGCTTGGTACTTCAAAATTAAGTTGGAGGGGATGGTAGATGGTGCTTTTGAATAAAAGTATTTTACGAATTGAGAGATGTTTAAAGCGGCACAAATATTAGATGCCATTCTCAAGTAAGTATTATAGTATTAATAATCTTATGGTACATCATACTATGTAAATGAATGAGATTAAGAAAATGAGAAGTGTTAAATTTTATTTAATACATTCTTTTACACTTTATTATTAGAAAAAAAAGTATTGAGAATTACAAAAATGTAAGTACAACTTATTATTTAGAAGTTGTTACACGTGATTTTATCATTTTTAAATAAAATTTGTTTTGAAGAGGAGTGTATTACTGTCATGAATGTACAATATTGTTGCTAATACTACTCATTAAAAGGTATTTATGTTATTAATCTGTTTTAATTAAATTTAAAGTTTTAGTTTTAAATTGATTTTGTTTTTGAATTTTTTTTGAAAGAAGTAAAAAAATTAAAAAGACTTGCGGTAAATTAAAAATTTTATATTAAGAATTTGTTTTCATACTGGTAGCAAAATTCAATTTTTGTTTTCAACTAAACAGGCAGTTTTAAGATTAAAAATATATTGCTTTTAAGAAAAAAAATCATGTATAGTTGCAATTATTAAAAACGTCTTATTTTAATTTATTTTTGTTTTTTATTTTTTCTGAATTTAATAAATCATCTTACATATATAATAAATGATTTTTCTATTGAAAAAGTGATACTTTATATATAAAGAAGAAAAAAAACTCAAACAAACTCACCCAAAATTTCAAGCGCATGCACAAGGAATTATTTTTAATTATATAATAGTTGCTAGTATGACACTTTTTCAGTAAATGTTTTATTATTGGCTAATATTTATTAAAAGTTATAAAATCGAAAATATTTAGTTAAAGTTAGAATAAAAAATTTGTGATTTTAGTAAGTTTTATAATAAAAATGCTTCAAAAGAATATATTCCCTACATTTTCGTGAAAAAATAAGAAATTCAAGCACATAGTTATTTAGTGGTTACTAATCATTCATTGGCATTGCGTAGAAGAATCATTTTGTAGAAGAATCATTTTGGATTGCTTGGTCTATAAGTGCATCGAGTCCTAAAAGTTTCGTCCATCAATTTTTGGTTACTTTTTTTAATACAAAAATGGATGGAGCAGCCGGTGTGGACCTGTCAATGGAATCAATTATTATTTAGCCGAACTAATTTGGTTTGAAGCTTTGAAAATAAACTCATTCATCTACCTTTTCTCACACCCTTTTACTATGATGTCTAAACCGTTTTTACATTTGCCTTTATACTGTTGTCTGCTTATATTTTTAGTATAATGTTATTTTTTTATACCTTACATTTTACACTTATTAAATCATCTAACACTTCTCTTTATCTTATCCTTTTCTTTCTCGTATCACCCATTCCATATGCCATTCTTGTTCTCTCTTCCGTACCACCCATCCTTACATCAAAAGCATTGAAAAAAAAAATGATTTTTCGCTACAGTTTGATTTTTGTGCACTCTTAATTTAAAGAATTTTGCAGCTGTCAACTAGGCAATAATCACCAATATATGACTTTTCAAATAATTATTAAAAACTTAAACCATTTCATGAAATATGGTGAGATGTACGTATACGTCTTTATTTTAATTAATTCTTTTTAGTTTAGTATGAAAAATATTAGACACGCTCTCTGTCTTAATACACGCTATCTTTAACTTCAATTTGTTAAAAAATATCGTAGAAAAACTGTGGGTTTACTTTTATTTAATGACCCTGACTTAAAAGTTATGTAGTTTGTAAAGTAGTAATGTGCCTCTTCTCGTGTAGTGTCTGCTAGTAAAATACTATGAATTTTCTAAAATTTCTGAAATAAAGGGTCCATGAAGATTGCTTAAAGTTTATTTTGATTAATAATAATTAACAAATAACAAATTATGCAAGCTTCTGACGTCCAACTTGTATTTAGGTATTGGAACTTGGGATTGTATCTCATTCAATGATAATTGGGTTATCTCTGGGAGTTTCGCAAAGCCCTTGTACGATGAGACCCCTAATTGTGGCATTATCGTTCCATCAGTTCTTCGAAGGATTTGCACTTGGTGGATGTATCTCCCAAGCCCAATTCAAGACCTTGTCAGCAACACTAATGTCATGTTTTTTTGCACTAACAACGCCCCTAGGTGTTGCCATTGGGGCTGCTATTGCTTCAGTTTTTAATCCTTACAGTCCAGGAGCACTCATCACTGAAGGCATCTTGGACTCTTTATCAGCTGGGATTTTGATGTACATGGCTCTAGTCGACTTAATAGCTGCAGATTTTCTCAGTAAGAAAATGCATTGCAACTTTAGGCTTCAGATCACATGTTACTGCTTGCTTTTCCTTGGAGCTGGATTGATGTCTTCACTCGCAATTTGGGCATGATCCTTCTCAATCTTGTAAATTATTTTTCAGGTAATATCCATGTATAGTTTATTTGTTTTTATTGTTCTCATATACCTATCTATAACTAATTAACTCTAGAAAAAGACAGATAATTATAACATTACATCATGTGTGGTTCTACTTGTGAGCCCACTCAAAATATGTCACAACTTAAAGCATGCAACTGTACTTAATTATTAATACTGTGGGATGATATCAGGCCTCCATCATAATAAAGTATTGTGGCATTTCAATACTAATTAATATGAAGGTTGTTAGCTTCAGGTTCACATCACCTTCATCCCCACATTGGTTGCATTTATAAAAGTCAATGCAACTGCTATTTGGGTTCTTTCATCATCCTGAAGTATTGATGTTCAAGATAGTTTTACTTGACTTAAATAAGACTAATAAATTATAATACTTTAATCTTTTGAATATTTTAACTAGTTAATTAAAATTACTTCTTAACCTCGTTTGCTGTCGTTTTTGCAGCTGGTAAAGTGTTAATAACAGGCAATAGCATGTAGTAGTGTTCCGATGAAAGGTTCACTTATAAAAGTCAAGTTATTCTTGTGTCACTCACTGTGATGCCTCTCCATTAATTGGCCTCACCAACAATGCGTGAGTGTACCCTAACAAAATTAATCAAACATATCTATATTTACTCTCGTTGAAAAAGAGTAAATATCTTTTCATATATATATAATTTTTTTTTCATAATCTCTTTATAGAACATTAACAAAATTTAAATGCAATCAGGGTGCTTTTAATTTTTTTTGTTTGTGATTTTAGTCGTCTTATTTTCTTTATACCATTTAATCTCCAGATTTTAGACAATTCATTATTTTATTCTAATTTTTCATTTTGTATGCATATATACTATTTCTTCTATTGTGATGAAATAAAACACTAAATTTAGCATATTCATTGGTAGTATCATTAAGAAAAGTCCTGTTAATTAAAATATAAAAGAAATCACATCAATTTACGGATTGACCCAAAATTGTAATTTAATGTCTGAGGACTAAATTTGTGAGAAAAAAATCACGTATAAATTTGTTATTTATATAAAAGAGTAATGTTACCATGACACATATTACATTGACATATGTTGAAGGGATAATATTGTCATAAAAAAATTTATATTTGTAAAGAAAAAAATAAATAAAGAATGATGAAAGGTAATATGAAATGATCGTAGAAAAATGTTCTGTGTCATCGCTAAATTTTTTTACTATAAACTAATTGATTGTCTGAACATGGTGAGTACCTAATTTGCACTCTCCATTTCTGGCTAGACCTTCTTTAGAGTCTGGAGTCTTCTCCATTCAAAGTTTGGTGCCAAGGGAGAGTGAAGAAGTTGATATAAGTTGAGAAGAAACATAATGAAATCTTGTTAGATTTAAAGTTTAGGAAAAGATATGGTTGTGACAGGTAACTCAAGCAAGATAGAGACAGGAGAAACTCATAAATCATGTATTAATCACGCAAAGTGTATTTATTCACGCCTTATTTATTAAATATAGATTTGTTAATTCAAAAATTTGCATAGTTTAATTATATATAAAGAGTTCATAGCAATTAAATTAGATTTAGTAGTTTGAAAAATTAATAGGTTAAAAGAGATTATGATTTAAATTAATTGGGACTATCCATAGTTTGACTTGTTTAGCTTGTGGTTTAAATATATTTAAGATTGATATCTAAGTTTAAGAATAAATCTATTTATAAACTAATAAATTATATTTTTAAGTAAAATTAATTTTATTAATATGATTTAAATTTAGATATATAATTTTAAATTATTATGATTTATTTACTTTTTTAAAATAGAGTCACACCAATCCATTTCAAGCTTATATAGATCCGAGGTCCATGACCCAATTTTTCTATTTTTAATGTATAGTAGTTATTGGGCTTAAGTTTTCTAACTTGGTAATTGCTTCTTGTACCCAATAAAAGGTTTTTCGAAAATATTTTCATTAAAATGAGGAAATGTTTTTTTTTTTTAAAAAAGAAATTTCAAAATTATTTATTGTTTTTCGAAAAATAAATTCCGAAACTAATGAGGTGAAGAAAGAAAATTACCGTGCAGAGAGTAATTCCCCACTATCAGTACCCTGTTACATCTTAATAAAGTTAATCTATTCGACTTTTGCTTTCTGCATTCTCAAAATTATTTCTGGACCTCTAAACTAATAATGAAATTACAAAATTACCCCATAAACATTTATACACACATGCAAAATATTATTTTTAATATGTCATGCTTTAATAGTTAATATAATTTTGCCGATAAAAAAATAGTTAATATAATATTATTTGAGCGAGTAACTATTGTTTAAGCTTTATACATATTATTATGCTTCTTGAGAAGAAAGAATTACTTTATATTTATCTTTATTTGACTAGGAATAAATAGTTTGAGTGATACAAGGCATGTCAATAGGATAGATAGGGTATGGGTAATAACTTTTTCGTACCTTACTCATTTGATAAATATTCATCTCATACTCGTATCTATATCTGTTGGATATCCGTTATGCGGGTACCCGCATAATTTTTTAATATCCATGGATATCTACGAATACTTGCGGATATTTACAAAAAAAATAAAAATAAATATTTAACAACATATTTTAATGGTAAATTCAAATAAAATACAACACATAACCTTCATAAATTTCAAACAAAGTCCAAATAATTATTTAAATAGCATTGAATAATAGTTTACAAAGAAATGATTTTTTTAAAACTAACTGATAAAAAAATAACTTATTCAAAATCAATATATTAATATATTAATATTTTAATCATTTTTTATTTTTTAATTTAAATCAAAGTATAGCGGTACAAGTATCCACGGGTACGAATACTATGATACCCGTACCTGCCCCGTTAACATACAAATATAAAAAATACCCGTACCCCCGTTACCTGTCGATATCCATTTACAATATTAATTTTCTATCCGTTGTGAGTTTTATCCGCAAATACCTACCGGTACAGATTTTGTTGACATCCCTAAATAAGAGTAATGTTTGAGCAATATGTCACTTTGTGCTCAAGTAAAAAAAAATGTAAAAACCAATAATTACATAAATTTTATACGTGATATTTCAATGTCAAATTAATTATTTTCTTTATTCAAAAAAATTTAAAATACTTATTTACATTCACTAAACATCCAAACCAATTACTATGCTGGAGGCCTAGTAAAGGACCTTAATAACCAAACCAAATAATCTCAAACTTGAATCTCCACCATTTCAGCAAATTCAATATTCAATAACTTTTCATTCCACAATATCAAATTCATGAATAATCTAAAATAACTTCTTTTTGTTTGGCAAACAATATGAAAATGAAAATATATGCACCAATATTTAGTAATTGTCGAATATTTAGGAAATAAAATGAAAAACTACTTCAATTATTTTAAAAAGGTAATAAACGAAAGGATCTTAAAAAAAAAAAAACTTGAGAATTAGAAGAAATAAGAAAAAGAAAAGAAATAAACAATAAAGGAAGAAGGATACGTTCCTCAAATTAAACATCGTAAATAAATCTGATTTATATAAAATAAATATCAATACTCGTTAAACATTGTAAAAAAATAAACATTCTTTTTTAGAGTTATTTATTTATTTTTTCCTATTTACACTTTTTGAGCTAAAATATTCGAGTATCGTTGATCTTTTTATAATCCATCATGATTTTCATTATATTATAATCAATTTGATTTAAGATGATTTATCAACCTATATGTAAACGGGTTGAAGATACAATATAATATAACCTAAGAATAGACAGTTTTTTGATTTGGAATCACAAACTCATATCATGAACCACAATATTTTTGTTTCTATATTACTTTGAGCATTATCTATGAGTCTCCAACAAGATTTTAGTGATAAATGAATTAGTATACGTTCTTAACACGGTTCTGTGTGTATTCTCCTTCATAATCTTTGAAAGCAAAGAAGAAAGACGAAGCCGTATAAAGCCAAAGAAGCAAGAGAATGAAGAGATATGAAAATAGTAATGTATGAGATTATATATAATTTATATGATAAAGAATGAAGGTACGTGTGAGAGATAAGAGTCACTCCCTGTGAGTGATGATAAGTGATGTGAAGGGTTTGTCTCTGAGTGTAAATGCAAGTGGCACTCTTCATGTGGGTTTATTTCAAGCTACCAAAATCTAATCCTTAATCATAATCTATGGATATAACACACTTTCTTATCTCATCATCTTCTTTATTCAATTATTAAACATTTATAACATATATATGTATACTTTACAAGGATTTTGGCATTGATTTTTATAGAACACATGTTTTAATAAAGATGAAAAATTAATTATTATAAGGGTATTAAAGTAGAGTATTGCAATTAACACATTTGAAGAGATGAGTAGGGCATAAGATTGAAGGTCATTTTCAGTGTTTTTGGTAAGAAGAATGTAATCATTGCTTCTTCATGACTAGTCTATCGTACATAAAAGTAAGTAAAATAGAAATGGAAAACAAATTATGTAATAAATAATTGATTTTGTTTTTTGAATATATTTTTCTTGTTTTTGGTTGTTCAGAAAACATGGAAAAGAAAAGATGAGAAGGGTGCGAGGGTGTCTGTGTCAGAGACGTGGCTTAGTGGCAACGTTGAATGTTTTGTTGTAGAAACATATATCTCTTGAGATCTGCACAATCTTCATCCCTACTATGCCTCCAAAAACATCAACACTTCATAGTTACTCACTAGAGCCGGAGAACTCAGAATATATCAATTTAAGGAAATACACATCAATATTAAGTTTTAATATTTTATATTCAAAATAATATTATTAGTTTTTATATAAATAACTCATTGTTTATTGTTAATATTCTTTTTTTTAAAATTACATATTAAATAACAATATTTTTTTGTTGAGTATTCGTGGATTTATGTCTTAAGGTGTTGGACTTGATTAAATTTGTTGGGCACTTTTATTTAAATTTCTCCTCTTATTTGTAGGGGTGTTTATGCTCGAAAAGATTATTATCTTGTGTGATTTCCAACAGTGGTATTAGAATTAGGTTCTAATCAAGGAAGGAAGAGGAACAATTTGACATGCTGACAAGAATCAATAGTGTGTGTTGCGTATTTGGAAAGAGATTCCCTTTGAGTATAGGTAAGTTGCTTATAATAATGATGTGAAAATTGCCGACAACTAATTTGATTGTACAAGGCAACGAGAGTTGATGACGAGAAAAGATTGTCGTCGTTAATGAGTTCAAGCTATTAGTAGTGGTGAAAGTGAGAAGATTTATTGATAGCATGTCAGATGTTTGTTCCTCAGTATTTGAGACTTTTGGTCAAAGGATGATATATATATATATATATATATATATATATATATATATATATATATATATATATATATATATATTTATAGGGTTTGGCTCCTAGGGCTCTCGAGAGTTGTAGAGAGCACCATGGCAGCCAGAGGAAACTTCCCACAGAGAGAAGATCAAAGCTTCGAAAGGGAAAGCTTGTGCTGGAAAGGAAAAGGTAAGATGTTTCTCTATTAATTTGTTGTATAGTTTCTTATACAAAGCAAAGGGAAATCCCTATCTTAAATAGGGTTTCCGAAAACCTAAAGGCAGAAAGGGGGAAAGCCAAGAGGAAACAAATTACTGCTTCTAAGCATTAATCCCTAACTATCAAAACGACTCAACAACCTCCCTTCAAGCTGGATAGTGTATATTTACCAATTCGAGCTTGGAGACGATTGATCTGTTTTGAACACAATGAGGGGACTTGGTGAAGATGTCAACAAGTTGTTCCTTTGAGCGAATGCAGAGCAGATGAAGAAAGTTAGCTTGGATCTTTTCACAAACGATGTGGTAGTCAAGGTCAATATGCTTCATCCTTTCGTGAAAACTTTGGTTGTGGGCAATGTGTCTGGCCGATTAGTTATCGTAGTATAGAGTAATTGTGGTGGAAACTTGAACGTGGAAATCTTAAAAGTAACCAAGAGTTCTTCTAATTTTGGTTTATCTTTTGTTGTTGTGATTTTCAACAGAGGTAATGCTTCTGTTGTTGACACTTTCTTCATTTTCAATGGGCTCGAGTTGCTCAGTTTGCCCATCATTATCATTATCAATCTCAACAATATGGTTTTGTTTCAGTAGTAACATAACCATTTAGAAAATCATCAACGAAAACATTCTAACCTTCTTTGTTACATGAGGTTTCAATATTATTGTCAAAATTCTTATAAAGGGAGATATCTTCATAAAAGACAATGTTCTTCATAAAGGAGGAATTGTTTGGAATATTAACAGATATAGGTTTTATTTTATAGAAAGTAACAAAATAATTTTTCTCATGGGTAGCATGATCAGTGGCCCTTGTATCTATAATCCAGGGAAGGTTACTTATTTTTCTCCTGGTGTGTTTTTTTGAACTTGATTGATGTTGTGCGAATGTGTCCCTTTGTTAGTATTTTCCAACATCTTTAGCAGTTTTTGTATTTGTTCAGGAGTGAAAGAATTGAGAGGATTGTCAGTATTAGTTTGTTTCACATTTTGGGTTTATGTGGAAACAACAAAATCTTCTTTGCAAGCATTTGCATAGCTTCATTCATTATGTCCTCCTTTGTCTTGGTTATTGTGATTGTGAATCTTCTTATACCATGGTGGAAATCCATGTTTGGAGTAGCATTAATCATAATGTGGTTCGTCTTGTGGCATTAGGAACATTGCTTCCCATAATTGGGATTTCTTCCCCTTCCTCTTCCTTGAGCACGTGAGCCAATGCCACGCCTTTGGGTTCTCCAAGTCTAGTCCTCTTTCCAATTATTTTGTCTATCAACAGTGTTGGCTAAAATCTTTGTTTTAGTGGTCTGATGAGTGACTGCAGTGACTTGTCGTTCTTTTTACATGATGAGAGAAAATACCTTATTCTATTGAGAACCGAGGCCATGTGTGCCTCTGTGCATTTTCAACCTTCCATCTTCTCCACCAGAAACCCTAGGTAGTCATCATGGTTCCACCATAACTCCGTCAGCCACCGCAATCTTCTCCTTCACCGTAAGAGCAATTCGTGAATCGTGTAACCACCATGGAACCTCCATGTTCTTCATACACGAAAACGTGAACACCACACTTACATAAACGCAAACAAAAATCACAAACCCTAAATCGCGTCTCCTCCCCCAAATCACGAAACCACCTCCGCCGCAATGATAAGTTTCTTCACGCTGTCGCCACCTACATGTCTCGCCACCATCAACGGCAGATTTCCATCCATGCACAACACCAATTTGCCACACATCTGCAACAAAACGAACTCACGCCCACTTCGCAAGCCCCAAATCGCACTTCGCCAAGCCATAACGCGAATGAGCCAAATGTTGAGTACTCGCGAGTGGCCGGAGCGCAACAGCAGCAACATTAGCGGACGTGGGTGAGGGAGAGAGAGAATGCGCACGCGGTTCAATTTTTGTACCCTAACGAAACTTTTGGCCTCGGTTCAATTTTTAACCAAGGCAGAAAACAATTTTTTGCATTAGTTCTATTCCACCCGAGACAGAAAACGGTTTTTGGCCTCAGTTCAATTTTTAACCAAGACAAAAAACAATTTTTGGCACCGATTCAATTCCACCTGATGCCAAATATCATTGCCCTAGTGGCATTTTTGAAACATTAGCCAACTTTTAGGCTTCGAGTATTCAAAACCGAGGCATATAAGATCTTTGGGCACCGATTTTCTAAGAACCGAAGCAGAAAGACATTTTTTACTTCGGGTATATGTTGAACCGAGACATAAAAGTTGAAAAAAATTATAAAAATGTCACCGTGTAATTTTATTTTTCGGTTAAGTCATAAATGAGACTTATAACGCAAGTTAAAAATGACAAAACTGCACTGGTGTAAGCTTTTACATAGTAGATACTGTAATTGTTTCTTGCTTCTTAAGCATTCAAAAACTATTACTTCTGGAGTAAATAATGTAATTTAAAATCATTTGATTCGATTTAAATTTCAATTTAAGGTATAACGGTTTAATATATAACCAAATATAAATTATAATACATTTACATGTTTAAAAAATAATATTACTATTTTTTTAAATATATTTTTTTATAAAATGTCTTAAACTTATTTAGGCCCGTACCAAAGAGAGCTCTCACAAAAAAATTATCCAAAACAATTGAAGTCATAATTGTTTAGTTTAGGTGACATTTTTAGAAAATTTTCAAATGGTTAGTCAATTTCCTAGAAATTTTAGTAATGAATATCATAAAAAAATCTTATATTTATTATTTCAAAAATTTTAATCAGATATATTATCAATCCCTTATATTCATTCCACTCATGTTTCATTTTTATAAAATTAGCAGGATTAAATATGTTTTTCTCTCTTAACTCTTGAAGTGTAAGATGAAATTAATTTCTCTTTGAAATTTTGACCTAATTTAATCTTCCAACTTTAAAATTGTGTGAATTTAGTCCTTTTAATCAGATTTTCGTAACTTTATTTATCATTTCAAATGGATTTCATGGTAGTCTTTGAGTTGTTTACACAGTTTGACATACTTTTATTTCAACGTTAATTAAGAAACTATTATAAAACACGTTTGAAACGTCAAATATACTTAACAAAATTTGGTTAAAATGACTAAATTCATGCATTTCTAAAGTTAAAAGACTAAATATGGTCAAAGTTTCGTAGGGTGACTAATTATAATTTTCACGAAAAGTTAAAGAATCAAAAACATATTTAACCCAAACTAATATTATAACAACTCTACAACTAATTCATTCCACCACCTCTAATGACCTCTTTTGTTTATATATAAAGGTATATATTTTCTCTTTTTTATTCAAATCAAAACCCCAGTAGGTGTTATTGAAAACACACGATTCTTAGCCATCACAACAAAGCAATTAAAGGAGAGAAAGAGTGATTATTGGAGGTATTAATTCAAAGCCCTTCATGATTCTCAACATTATTTGAAAGTTTATGTTCATGATCATCATCAATTTGTTGAAAAAAAAAACCATAAATATTTAGTATATAATTTGACAGGAGGAGAGAAAAAGTGCAGAAATGGTTGATTTTGTCTCTTGTTAATGTATTTTGTTTTTGTATGTGAAAGTAATCACGTGAATGGGTTGCAGCAGACAAGTCTTCTCTTTTGAGCCTCTCCTTGTGTTTATAAGAACCCTACCACCCTATGATATCTCTCTTTCTCATTCGTTGTTATTTCTTTTCTTATTCTTCTTCTTCTTCCTTCACTGTCTCTTATTTTCTCTCCATATCCATGACTCCTTATTCAGCTCCTTCCTTACAACCTCAAACCCAAATCTTCATTTCTCCTAATAATCAGGATTGCCCTACCTTTTTTAACATATTTCATGCAAAACCCACACAAAATTATCAGCAGGTAACATTTCATATTCATATATTCATATATTCAATATATTCAACCTTCTGCATATTTATTCTTTACCATTTAATCACACCCTTCTTGCCTATTTTAGCTTTATCATATATCTATCCACTATACAAATATATAGTAGCTTAATTTCATCATCTTCATTGATTAGGTCAAATTTATTCTTCTTAATGATAATTATGATCACAAAAACAATAGAGTTTCAATGAAGTTCAGATTCTCTGTTAGAAGATTTTTTGATTTTGATGTTCGTTGAGTATTAAAAATACACTATATGAATATTTTATAAGTTTTTTTAATATATTTTAAAATTTTAAAATTAGTGATCATCAATAAATTTTGAAATCATACCTAAGAGAGAATCCAAATTCGTTGTGATGATAATTCAAATTTATTCATTTTCAATTTTCTTTCTCTTTCTATTCCCTTCTCTAGTGTCTCTCTTTTTCTTTCACTTACCTGGGTATTAATCTAACACATATGTTGATGTTGAATATTAGGATGAGACGATGGTACTGCATGATGGATCATCAAGCAATAATATGAATTCAGGTGATCCAATTAGGAACAGAAATGAGGGTAATCTAGGCTGGTACAAAACGGAGGAGGAAGACACAAAACATAGTCACGGGTCTGGGAAATGGATGTCTTCAAAGATGAGGCTAATGAAGAAAATAACGAGTCCAACCTCTGACAGATTCAACCCTCGTAATAACACCACTAGGGTTTGTTCCGACTGTAACACGACCACTACCCCACTTTGGAGGAGTGGCCCTAAGGGTCCCAAGGTTAATCAATCTTTTCCCTTTGCAACAATTAACAACTTTTCAACACTACCACTGTGCAAAAGTGTTTTACTTTGAACATGAATTTATTAACATGCAACATTTTGGTGGTGCAGTCGCTCTGCAATGCCTGTGGAATTAGACAGAGGAAAGCAAGAAGGGCAATGGCTGAAGCTTCTTCAAATCCAATAAACTCAGTGTGTGCAAAGACAAGAGTGTACAACAAGGAGAAGAACAAGTACAAGAACAAGTACAAATCCACTACTACTACTACTGCTTCTTCTGCAGGTTCATCTGAAGGGGTGAGAAAGATTGAATGTTTCAAAGACTTTGCCATAAGCTTGAGCAGTAAAAAGTCTTGTTTCCAACAAGTGTTTCCACGAGATGAAGTAGCTGAGGCAGCGATGCTTCTGATGGAGTTATCTTGTGGTTTTCTCCACTCATAATTAACTATGTCTATATCTAGTTAGATATTTTTGGCATTTGCTTTTGTTTTTTCACTTTTATATAGAAGCATCTCGTAATTATTTTTGTCTGGTTCTGACTTTTGAGCTGTGAAATCGAGCTGGTGTATTTGCAGCAGAACCAAAACATTGTCGGCTTGGTGTTAGTGATATGATACAGTACTACTGTACCAAGATTTTTTCTCTCAGTATCGTGGTAATCCTTGTTGTATGTGGTGCGAATTGTCCGTGATGGAGACTAAGTGAGCTGAGTTACAGTCGAATCGTGGCGTTTGGACTGTTACACTTTTAAGTAAAAAGAGTTATGCCTTGACTAATGACTATAACTTTTGATTTAGCGAAAAATGTTTGATGTAAGTCGAGTTACAATCGAATCATGGTATTTGAACTGTCTTCCTCAATTTAGTGTATATATAAATATGATAATACTTGTTAGTAAATAATTTTCAAAACAAATTTAACCAGTGTATATGTTGTTGATATGATAAAGTTTGATGACAATTTCTGTATATGAAGATAATAAGAGAAGAAAAAAGTATGTGATAAGTGGGATGCAATATGGAAATAAGGGACGTTAAAAGAATTGTTTTATAAGGTATTTTGTAGTTAACTAGTTTGATATTCTCTGCATCCAAACAAAATTAATTGGTATGATATTTTGTAGCTTGAATTCATGTGTTAAGGAAAAACGACAGGTGTTGCAATTGCAGCATGTTAACTGAACAGAATATAATTTTAAAATTTACTAGAAAATTTATTAGTTTAATGTAATGGAATATATATATACCATTTTTAGTAAAATTATGTGATTCTTGTTTATGTAAATTATATATATACAATGGGTCATATATATGAACAAGTTTTTTATAACATTTAAAAAAATTAAAATAATCTATAAGATAATATTAGTTTATGCACAGAATAAAAATAACTATTTAAGGAATTGTATGAAACAAAGATTACAAACTGGTTTATGTATAATTTAATTATTCTTCTAAAATTACCAATGGAAAAGTGATGGCTAAATTGGTGTATTATTTTCTGGGTTAGCTATAATTTGATGGTTTAAGCAACAGTGAGGAAAAGGAAGATATTTGCGACTTATGCTTCATTTCGTTTGAGTAAATATGGTGGGAGTAGTATACGGACTATAATATATCGTTGAGAAATGATAGAATGACATATTTTTGTTACCACTTCTCTTACCACCTGAGTGGCGTTAAATATTTAGTTTTAAATTTTTTTTCTAAATCTAACTGAAAAATGAAATGACAATGCAGAAGGTTTGGTTATGCACTTGCGCGTTTTGGACACTTGTCATTCATCATAGAACCCTCCTCTCTTTTCATTTTGATTTTTCAAAAATGGTCTCTCCTCTACTCCAACTCTTCTGCAAACCTCCCCAGAAAATCCTCTCCGCACACACCTCTCTGCCACCGTGAAAACCCTCCCCGTCCTTTGAATGTTGAAACCCATGCTCTTCGAAAAACCCTATCCCATTTTAATCTTCAAACTCTTCCCCCTATCCCAAATCCCTCTGAAGCAACTGTTCCCCATACCTCTGAACCAACCGTTCCCGAAACCTCCCCAGAAAACCCTTCCCGGAGCCACCGAAGAAAAATACTAACCTGCAACATTTTTAAATTTATCTTGCAACCCAAGCGCAATTATGATGTAACCCATCAAGGAGATTTTGCATAAAACAAATTGACAGATATTGGAAGTGCATAACAACACACAAATCTCTCCCCTACTAAAAGAGTGGACTTCAACTGTGCACACAAATACCAGACCCCAACCCACTTATTATAAACCAAGTGTAAGTTCCTTTGGGAAAAAATAGTCTGCAACATTCTTAAATTTATCTACAACCCTTAAGCAATTAAGGTGTAACCCACGAAGGAGTTTTTGCACAGGAAAAAATTGACAGATTTTGGAAGTGCATGACAACACACAATTTTCTCCCTTCCTAAAAGGGTGGACACCAGCTGTGCACACCAATACAAGACTCCATCCTACTTTCTCTAAACCATGTGTAAGTTCATTTAGGGAATAACTAGCCTGCAACATATTTAAACTTATGTTGCAACCCAACAATAATTAAGGTGTAACCGACGAAGAAGTTTTTGCACAAAATAAAATTGACAGATTTTGAAAGTGCATTACAACACACAATTTGTTTCTCTTAGTAAAAGGGTGGACCCCAAGTGTGCATACCAATACTAGAGCCCATTCCACTTCTTCTAAACCAAGTGTAAGTTCATTTAAGGAAAAAGTAGTCTGCAGCATTTTTGAACTTATCTTGCAACCCAAGACCAATTAAGGTATAACCCACAAAGGAGTTTTTGCACAAAGTAAAATTGACAAATTTTGGAAGTGCATAAGAACACACAATTTTCTCCCTTACTAAATCTGTCAATTTTACTTTGTGCAAAAACTCCTTTGTGGGTTACACCTTAATTGCTTTAGGGTTGTAGATAAATTTAAGAATGTTGCAGACTATTTTTTTTCCCAAAGGAACTTACACTTGGTTTATAATAAGTGGGTTGGGGTCTGGTATTTGTGTGCACAGTTGAAGTCCACTCTTTTAGTAGGGGAGAGATTTGTGTGTTGTTATGCACTTCCAATATCTGTCAACTTGTTTTATGCAAAATCTCCTTAATGGGTTACATCATAATTGTGCTTGGGTTGCAAGATAAATTTAAAAATGTTGCAAGTTAGTATTTTTCTTCGGTGGCTCCGGAAAGGGTTTTCTGGGGAGGTTTCGGGAACGGTTGGTTCAGAGGTATGGGGAACAGTTGCTTCAGAGGGATTTGGGATAGGGAGAAGAGTTTGAAGATTAAAATGGGATAGGGTTTTTCGAAGAGCATGGGTTTCAACATTCAAAGGACGGGGAGGGTTTTCATGGTGGCGGAGAGGTGTGTGCGGGGAGGGTTTTTTGGGGAGGTTTGGGGAAGAGTTGGAGTAGAGGACGGGGAGGGTTTTCTAGGGAGGTTTGCAGAAGAGTTGGAGCATAGGAGAGACCGTTTTTGAAAGATCAAAATGAAAAGAGAGGAGGGTTCTGTGATGAATGGCAAGTGCCCAACACGCACGAGTGCATAACCAAACATTCTACATTGTCATTTCATTTTTCAGTTAAATTAAAAAAAAATTAAAATTAAATATATGACTCCACATCAGGTGGTAAGAGAACTGGTAAGAAAAATATGTCATTGTATCATTTCTCTATATCGTTTAAGTTTGTATAAAAATTTCAAAATTTTATAGATTTTAATTTGCAAAAATATGAATTTTTATTGCAAGAAATCAATATTCTATATCAGTTTTTTTTAATATCAGATTAATTTGAACCAACCAATAAACACCTAAATAAAAGGAAGAACTTAAATTCAATCAATTTAAAGGAAAATATTTTATAGTTTATACAATTTAAAAGTGACGTACAATTTTTTTTATTATAACCTAATTTTTTAAAATTTGTATAAATTACAAGATTGGAGTGAGATAAGATGAAGCATTGTGATCTCATAAAATAGTTATAAGAATTAATATATTTTCACTCCCATATTATTGTTCAGAAGATGGATAGTTTGTATAAATTTGTTTTGGAAGATGGATTTGGAGGAATGCATTTAAAGAGAAAATTGAGTTATTTGGATTAATGAAAAATAATGAGAAAAGAAATAATTTAAAATAAAAATTTAAAAACAATAATGAGTCATGTGATAAGTTTGATAAATTAAAAAAAATTATAATTAATAAAAAATGTTGTATATTATTATTAGTATAATATATATATATATATATATATATATATATATATATATATATATATATATGTATATATGTATGTGTGTGTGAAGTAAATTGATATAAATATATATAATTTGTAAGTATTCTTACCAAATTTTTTGTGAAAATTATTTTACATAAAATATTTTGCAAAAAAATTGATAATAATTTTTTGTAAATTTTTTTTACAACAAAATTTGTAAGTATTTTTTATGAAAATAAAATAAAATAAAATTGATAAAAAAATATAAGTTTTTAGTAGTATATTAAAATTCAATTAATATATAATTTTGTGTATAAAATAATAATTACTATTAACTTTTTGCACAAATATTCTTATATATAAAGAGAAAATTTGAGATAGAAAAAACTTTTTTTTAATTGGTATTAAGTAGGTTGTTTTTCAAACTTTCCTCGTATATTTTCTATGTTTGACTCGTCCGCTGATCCAAACAAAGCAATAACTTTTATCTATAATTTAAAAAATATATATATAATTTTTTAAAATTTAAAAAACTCTTGTATTTTGATTGCACTTTCAAGTATAAAATAACTATAATTCTTCAATTTTAGAGTTCTTTAATTTGATGATTTAGTATATTTAATATTCTCTAATATTTTTATCAATCACTTTTAATTTGAACAAAATGGGCCTTTAACGTCACCATTTTAACGTCAGTCCACTAAACAACCAACGTAAAAAATATCGGTGGCATTTTCGTAAATAAATGTCAAAAATGACATCGACCCCACTGAACCCAAACGTTAATTGTCAAAATGACATCGGCTCAATAATCTCGACGTTATTTGACGTCGGCCCACCCAGAACCCCGACGCCAATTAACGTCTGTGATGTTACCTCCGACGTTATTTAATGTCTGATAAGTTAAGCCCCGACTTCAAAATGTGGTTAACCTAATAGCACGAGACCCATTTCAATACATTGTTATTTCGCACTCCTCTTCCCCACCACTGTAGTGACGGCGACAAACCTTGTACGGTGAGTTTAGAATCGTTCAAACTCAAATGTTTCTTGATTTCTTGTTTTCCCACCATCGTTCTTGCATTTTGAATCGATTATTTTAAAGATTTTCATATTGTTTTAGCCTCCAACGCTCCCTTTGTAGCAGTGGCGACGACGAACCTTGCGAGCTTCGACGATGAACTTTGAGAGCACCGGCGACGACGACGAGAAACTAAGGTTAATTGGGTTTTATTGAACTCAAATGCATGGCTTGTGGACATTTTTGAAGGAAAATTTTGTGTTTTAAAGGCTAATTTCGAGCAACGCGAGACATCTCCCGTGGGCACCTCTTCAGCGGTAGTGACAAGGTTTTCAAGTCACCTCCAACTTCGTTCAAAAAATTGAGATATTTGGATATAAGATTAGTTTTTGTTTCCATACACTTTAATTGCACAATTGTGTCTTCATTGTATTATTTAGTTGCTAATTTTTTTATTATATTACACAAATTTTTTAGTAATTTGAGGAACTTTTTTTGAAAAAAGTTTCTTATAGATTAATCAAATTATTATTATCAAAATTAGTTTATGAAATTTTTTGGAAATTAGAACTGTTATGTAAATTTTCCATTTTTTAGGTGTAGGAAAATTATAAAATAACAAAATTTAAAAGAAAAATAGCAGCTTTTAACGTCTGTTGTTGCACTGTCAGACGTTAAAAGACGTCGAACTGGACAACAACAGACGTTAAAAGATGTCAGGTTTGCACTCCAACATCAATTTTGACATCACTTGATATGACGTCGGAGTTTGCATAGATGTTAAAAGCTGAAAATAACATACGTCAAAAGCCTTTTTTGTGTTAGGAATTAGGAATGTACCACAATTGGACATAAAAAAAACTCACCATCACATAAATTTCTTAAAACACAATATGGATTTTGAAAATATCTTACAAGGAATTATTATAAGAAGGTTAGACAAATATAACTTAAAAGTAATTGAAATCCAAACATTAAAAATTAAGCAAATTTTATTTGAAAAATGGTATTTCTATTCAATGTATTTTTTTTCATAAAGAAAATGGTAATAGTCTTACAATTCATGTTAACATCATAATTAATATATTTTATCCACTCTTTAATTTTTTGAAATTCTATAATGTTACGAAAGAAATAACATTCATGGTGCCTCGGACTTGGCATCCATGATTGATTTAAAGATTTAAATTGTTTTATAAAAGCTTTGGAGGAGATTTTGAGTCATGCTTAATTAATTGGGAATATTAACTCCTCAAAGATTAATAATTAACTATTTGAGAATACAAACATTTCGATTATTGTTTACATTACTATAAATTCTCATTTCGATCATTGTTTGCATTACTATAAATTCTCATATTACATTAAATTTCCTTGTAAATTTGTTAAAAGAATTTGCAAGAAAAAAATATTTCTACCATTTTTTCTAAAAATCTTAATTTGCAGGTAATTCTTTTTTGGATAATTATCTCTTACAAAATTATAAAATTTGTAAGTATTTCCTACAAAATTTGTTGTGAAAAATGTTTTATATAAAATATTTTGTAAAAAAAATAGTAGCAATTTCTTGTAAAAAGTTTTTTACAATAAAATTTATAAAAATTTTTTATAAAAAAAATTCAAAACAAAATTGACAAGAAATATGAGTTATTTTAGTAGTGAAAGTTGTCTCTTTATTCAACCATTAACAAAAAAAGTAAATGAAAGACAACAAGAATAGATTTTTCCAAAGAAATACAAACATTATTTTTAGTTATTACAAGTTTTGACAATCTTTCAAATAAAAATAAGATTAATGGTAGGCTAAAAAAATTGAAAAGTTCAATCAAAGTAAACATTAACCCCAACAATGGAAAAGCCCTTTTCTTTTCAAGACTCTAATAATAGGGTTTGAATCTTCAAAAAAATTTCTTTACAAATTTAATATGTAACATAACCATGTATTACAATTTTCAAACAAAGTCATAATTTTTATACATGTGAAATCCTATTTCAAAATAAAAAATAAATAATTATAATTAGCACAATACAAAGTGAGAGATAGAAGAAAAAAAAAACTTAGTTAGGTATAGAAAGTAAACATGAAGATTAATTATCCTAAAAAAGTGGTGCTTTGCATAGTATTTGATAGAATTTCAACACTTCATCATAAAACAAGACATATTTTTCATTATCACTTTATCAAATTTTCAAGGATGACGTACTAACATTAAAAAAGATTTAAGAAAAGAACATAAGAATTTAGTAGGAATGATGACAAAGATACTAAGAAAGATCTAACAAAACAATTAAAGTTATGTTAAACTTCAATTGGCCTACAAAATATCAAATGAAAGAAAATTGTTAAATTGATAAAGGTATACAGAGAAATTAAAATAAATCTTCTAATGATAGATTTTAAAGTGATCAACATCCTTACATTATTTTAGTAAAAAAAAATAGACATAAACAATAGAAAGAAAACAATTAGCAAAAAAACAAGTATACAAAAAACAAATTTAACATTTTCATATAAATATTACTAATTTTACCAAGTAAATGAATCAATTTCAAAATATATATATATATATATATATATATATATATATATATATATATATTGTTTATATTTTATGAACGTTATTGGATTTTCAATAACGTTCGTTTTCAATAATAGATATGACAATATAAAAATGTAATTTCTAATGAATTTTGTCCATAAATAATTCGTTTATTTAAAAGAATAATTAAATCACAATCAAATTTAGGTATCAAAATAATTAATTATTATATTAACCAAAGTTAAATATTATTTTATAAACTAAAAAACTATTAGTATCTAAATTTTTATTACAAAATTATAATTAATTTATAAATTAGGATATAAATTAATCTCTGATATTAGTCACCAAAATTTGAAATACTTATATTATTATTAATTTTAAATTAGTCTTTAATTTTAAATAAAAGCTTAATTTATACACTAATTTTTTGATAATTAAATTAGTCAATATAATAATATAGTTACCAATCATTTTAATTTATAAAATAGTATTTAAATTAAACAATATAATAATTAATAATTTTTTATTTTTTGAAATTAGTTTCTGTTTAATAATTTTCTTCTAGTAATTTTTCATAAATTTGATTATATTTACGTACTTTACTGACACATTATTCTTCTAAACACGTCACTCCCTCTACTTTTCCTTTTCTATATATATATATATATATATATATATATATATATATATATATATATATATATATATATATATATAAATTCACATTTTGAATATAGATTATGTATACTAGCGTATATACAGACGATTTTGTGCCTATGTGATGCATTTTTTTACATATACATGATGTTATATTAGTAGGTGATGATGCAATGATAATGTAATGTTATTAAATTAATATATAAAATAAAATTATATTTATTAAAAATAAAATGAAATATATCAAAAAATATGAGGGAATAACTTTTGATGAATAGAGTAAGAGAGAATAGCATAGATAAATGATTTTATAAAAAAAAATTGTAGAAGTAACAGTCAATTTTAAAAAGTTTAATAAATAATTATATTTTAAAGGGTAAAATTGGTATTTTAAAATGTGGACACAAAGGAGAAAATCTCTTTATATATTGTTATTGATTGTTATGTTCAATTACTAGACGTTAAAATACTCCGTTGGTCCTCGTTTTTATAGCAAAATCTCAATTTGGTCCTCGTAGTTTTATTAGTCTCAATTAGGTCTTCAATTTTGTAAATTAGTATCAATTAGGTCATTTCCGTTAGTGTAGAACTAACACAGTTAAGTATGTGTCACGTGTCACCTCCTCATTTTTTTGAATTTTTTATTTTATTTTTTAATTTTTTTTAAAAATATTTATGCCACATGTCACGTTTGTAGTGTGTCACGTGTCAATCTAATATGGTGACACGTGTCAAATTATTGTATAAATCTCAATTTGGTCCTCATATTTGTTAATTTGATTTGATTTCAGTCTCAAAATTTTTAAAAAATTTTTAATTTCATGTGCTCCAAATTTAGAAAAAATTTAATTTTTATATAAATGTAATGATAATACTTTTATTACAAGTGATATTTCTATTACATATTTTTAACAATATTTAATTTATTTAAATTTATATTTTACATTAAACTTTATTTAAATTTTATTTTAAAATTATAAATATATAGATTAATAAATTTATATTCAAAATATTTGTATAACATTCTATATCAACAATATTTTAGAGTTGGCTTAAAAATAAAAATTTTATAAATTCAAATGTAAAAATTTAAAACAATTTTATAACAAATTAAAATGAATATATTTCAAATTTTAATATTAAATACAATTAATATTATTAAAATATTTAATAAAAATATCAATTTTAATAAAAATAATCATAACATTATATAAAATTAAAATTTGGATTAAATTTGGAACACCTAAAATTGAAAATTTTAAAAAAAAATTGGGACTGAAATCAAATCAAACAAATATGATGACCAAATTGAGATTCTTTGACACGTGGCACCATATAAGATTGACACGTGGCACACTACAAATGTAACACGTGACATAAATATTTTTAAAAAAAAATTAAAAAAAATTAAAAATTAAAAAAAAAATCAAAAAAAGAGGAGCTGACACGTGATACACTTAACGGTGTTAGTTCTACACAAACAGATTACCTAATTGATACTAATTTACAAAATTGAGAACCTAATTGAGACTAATAAAAATGCGAGGACCAAATTGAGATTTTGGTACAAAAATGAAGACCAACAGAGTATTTTAACCTTACTAGAAAAATCAGTTTTGTTTGAATAAATTTGTTAAGAATGATTTAGGATAACTAATTTTTTGTGGAAAGGAATAATCGACTTTTATATAAATTATACATATATAATTACAAATTGTTTTACTCAAAATGTACTTACTTTTCTCTCTTTTTTAAATGAAAGAACATTACAACTATTATCTCAAAGCTAGCATAAAAGTACAAACAGTTTTCTTTAGTCCAAAACAACTTAAATTGTAAAATTCTATCTTAAATAAATACTTGGTTCTAAGATGAAAAGGGTCTGCAGAGTTTTTGCTTTTTTCTAAAGACCCTTACCAACAGCTTAACATGCTTCTGTTTTATTCTCATGAATGAGATGGATCAATATTATTATTGAGCATAAAACTTGTTACAAAATCCTTTTCTTAACAAAATCCTTTCTAGAAAATCATAAAAAATGTTTCGAAATCAAAATTTATTTTTAAAAAGTAAAGTGTTTTTTAAATCCATACAAACATTATACAAGGCTGCTCCTAATTTTTCTACCTTTTGTTATTTTTATTTAATTATTTTGTTTCTGCCACATACCAAATAATCTTGTCTCATGTTATTTAAAAGTCGAAGTCTGAGATAGGTTAAATATTTCTTATTTCTTTGATGTCTTTTAAAGACAAAACTGTAACAAAACACATGTTCTAAAATAGACAATGTTAGGTTTTATAGAGGGGGTTCATTGGGGAGATACAACACCAATAAGACTCCTTTTTTGTCCTTTTTTATACCGTTGTTCTTTTCTTTTACGAGACACGCTTACCTGACCCACACTGTCAAGAAGACTTTCGATACTAGGACCATACTGGTATTGCACTCGTCTGAGCCGGTATTAACCATCGGCTCTGATACCACTTGTTAGGTTTATAAGGAGGGGTATCACTGGGGAGAACAACACCAATGAGATCTGATCCTAACCACATAAGACACTGACACCACTCTCAACCCAAAACCTTAAGGCGATGGGTTTATGGGTCTTTATTCTTATATAGTGCTCTACTTTCTCATTTCTGGTCAATGTGTGACTTAGACTCACACTTGGATTCCTAACAAACAATACTTCAAATGTATAGTGATTAACTATGATTTTATCATCGAATTTGAGATCAGAACCATTGGAGCTCGCCGTGGAATCAATAAGAGAACTATCGATCTCGTGGGACTAATAACGGAACCATTAGTCCCTTAAGTTTCTATTAGGGATGATCTGCTCATTCCTCTTACACTTCGACCGGGGACTTATATTCCTACCACAAACTTAAGAGTCTCACATCGCTTAGAAGTTGAATCCTAAAGTGGTTTAAATACTATTTTCTCGTTCTACCATCTGAGATGCATTTTAATGACAAAACCGTGATGGAGCACATGCTTCAAAGCAGAAACTTGAGATTGAAACATATTTAATTATTTAATTTGAAAGTCAAATAATATAGTATACTTTGTTTCCTTAAATTTGTATATTTAACTTTTGTTCAATTTCTTAATTTGTCTCCTTTTAATGTCTTATTCAAAAAAAATAATTTAAAAGTATATTTTTGTTCAAATTTACTCATTTTTTCTCTTTATATATTTTATTCTACTTTCTATTCCTTATCAATTGTTAGGACTTCACTGCGTATTTATTCTTTTCTTCCGATAATTGTATTAATTAAGAATCATTTTTTTTCCTTAATAAGGGCAGCAACGGTACAAGGAAAAAATATTTTAATCAGTATTTACTTTTTTTTTTTAATTATAGTAACCCTTAAATATTTGGTTATTCTGTTCTTATTTCAAAATTGTATTCTTTGTTCCTTTTCACTTTCCAAGCTATTTCTACAATCTTAATTTCACATATTATGTAAAATTATCAAGTGTTTTATCTATTATTATTATGTATAGATTATTTTCAAAAAAATAAATTTGTTATAATGTTGATACTTACTTTACCTTAATAATTTTTATATCAAAAATATTTATACAGATATATAAATGTGTTTTTAGTTTTATATTTTCTTTGTACTTTTATAATCTGGATTCAATTTATAGTATTTAGTTAAAAATATTATACCTTTTAATTTAATTTTACCACTCGGTAAAAAGTAGCATTAGCAATCTCAATAACAGAGTATGTGTTTATTAGTGTGTCTGAGATCGTTTCAAGAATTTGAACTAAACTCTTGCATTTATCGTTCTCACTTGGAGATTAGTTATGATGTTGATAAAGTTTTTTATTAAAATAGTAAAACACAAGATTAGACAATTTTAATAGCCACTTTTCTCCTAAAAAGTCTCATTTTGGAAAAAACTTTTGCTTAGTGAGATGTCTTTTTTATTGTTAGAATAATGAAAGTGTCCTTCTATATTGACCAAGAATTATATTCTATTGTATAAATAATAATAAAAAATATAATTGAAGTCAAAATTAAAGAGTCACTTTATTATTTTGTTATGAACCTTGTTAGAATCAAATTACGAAACTTTCACCAATATTCCATGAATAAAAAATTCTCCGTACTTTTTTTTGCTTTAAATATTACATTTCTTTTTCTCTATATATAGATTTTATTTAAAGTAGATCTTAGTTTTTCAAACTTTTTCCTAGTTGTAAGTAGTTGGAAGTACATGTTTGATGAGATTATTGAGTGATTAATAATGTTTACTTAGTTAGGATTTTGTTTGAGTTCTAAATCATCTTTGGTTTTCATTATAATAATGATTATATGCGTTTCAAATGATGTAATTATGAATAAATATAAAGAGCTAGTACAAAAATTATATTTTATATATGGTTCTGTATTTTGTGTTTTCCTTATTTGGTATAATTTGTAGTTATGGTAAACAATTTTTTCATTGTTGTTTATTAAATGTATGCAAAACAAAATGTTTAAGCCTTTGTATTATACACAGTCATTAGGATATGTGTTTGCAAGTATGATAATTGTTTGGGTTAGGAATAGATACATGTTTTGTCTTAAAAAAATTGTCCGTTTATTTGTTGGATATAAAAAAAAAAGTGATATATCCATAAATATTTTATTATATATATATATATATATATATATATTAAATTTTAAATAAATTTATCTAAAAATAAATCTTTAAAATGTAAATTTAGATATAAAAATAATTTATAAGTAAAATTTAAATAAAATTACTCGATAAAACATTAATAGAAATATGTTTGGTCTTTTCAAGAAATAAATTTAAATAAATTATGTCAAAATATAAATTTTAAAAAATAAATGTTTTATAAAATAACTACAATATCACAAATTAAAAAAAAAAAATATACGAAGTCGGATTTTAAATAATTATTTCATGACATTGATATTTCTTTCATAAATAATTTTATTTTGTTAACTTGAATTTTAAAAAAAATAGTTAAAAGAATTATTAATAATTATTAGAGTATCATTAATGGTATTTATTTAGTATTTGTTGCATATTTTATTTGTTGATATTTTGGGGAATCGAATTTTTTGGTCATCCTTATGTATATATCTTTTTGTACTCCAAACTCATTAAATATATCTTCTTTGTCTCATATTGGTGATTAGGTAATGGGTTATGTTATGGATACATCTTCTTGGACAACTCCCACTCATACTTTGAGATTTTTATTTGTCCAATCTATTTCTTGCATTTAAAATAATAATCATGTAAATTTGTGACATTCTAATAATACAATTATTACTCCAAATTTAGACTTTAAGGAATCATACAAATAAGTTATTTCAACAGTTTTTCACTAACATCGTGTATCATAAGGGTGGTAATGTGAGTTTGGTCCGACGGGCCGACCTACAAGCCTACCAAAAAAACGCGGGGCAGGCTAAGATATTAAGCCTACTGGCTTGTAAAAGTCTATCACACATAACACGCAGTCCGTGTGAGTTGGCCCGCAACCTGCATGAAAAAAAACTTATACTTATGTATATTGGTTAATTTCCTTCTGAACTTTTACATGAACATTCCAAATTCTTGTATGAGTAGAAAAGACAAGTGTTATGTATTTTGAATGTGCTAAAATTTGAATAATACATCGTGTATGTCAAAGTACGAATATGAATATGATGAAAATGTTGAATTATCAATTTATCTTCAAACTTTTCTGCCTACAATTTCAACTAAAGGCAGGCCACCTCGACCAGCATTGCTACCCCTAATATATCATGGTCTAAATGATTGACCATCACTTTTTTAAAAAAGTTTATTGTTGACATAGTATGAATGTCTAATATTTTTTCATATTAAATCCATATTTTATAAGTCTTCATTATATCAAAGATGAACAAGTAATCACATATTTTTGCCAAATCTTGATGTTTCTAATTCGAACAATAAACGCAAGGACATTAATATGTCCTATTAATGGTTTTTTTTTTCGCAAGCAAATTGTAATAACTCATCAACCTCTTTTCATATTTTTCACTATATGTCACACACATTCATCAAACGTCGATCCATAACAACATAGGTTACAAACTCGATCATCATGAACTATATATGCAATATGTGATTCTTTCTTTTGTAAGCATCTATGCATTCTCAATGTATTTGCATAGCACCATAGTCAAGTATACATATGATGAATAATATAATTTTTTTCAACTTAAATTTCGCCAAATTTAAGTGTAGACTCACAATTTCTATGCATTAACAAATTGTAAAAAATAATTATTTCAAAATGTCCAACTAGACAATTCAATATTTATTACAAATGGTTAATTTTTAACTATTCACACTAAATTGCAAACGAGAATTAAGGTTCACTCAACATAGGGATGAGCAACGGTCGGGTTGAATCGGGTTCGGGTCTAACCTGTCCAATCCAACATAATCCATATTTTATTTTTTTAAATTCATTATGACTTGTTAGTAGTCCGATTAACTACGCATACAGGTTAATTCTTAATTCTTAATACATTTTAATTCTTAATTTTGTTCATGTTGTAAATTAATGAGGCCGACATGATCTCGCTTATCATAGGAAGACATGTACATGTGCATTACTGGTTGAGATGGTCCAGGATACGCACAAGTTGACATGGTTTAACTATGATAATATGTTGAGGCAAAGATGATCACAAAATGCTTGGACAAGATGATATCGGATGTACATAGTAAAATAGCCTCTCTGGTTTGACATGATTCAAATGAAAACCTAAAAACGTCAACATGTTGCTTGAAAATGCAAAGAAAATTTCGTGTTTTTTGGTCACTTTTGTCTTATAAGTATAGTTCCTATAAGATCATAATACATAGAGAATTATTCTAACGTAACTAAATTTACAAAAATTTGATTAAAATGATTAAATACATGCATTTCTTTGGAGGATTAAATTAGTCTAAAGTTTCGAAAATGAACTATTTTCAATTTTCACTGAAAATGAAGAGAGCAAAAACATATTTAACCATAACTATTTGTAGCTTTTTTATAAGATCATAAAACACCGAGAACAATCCTAATGTAAAGATATTTTTAGTGTTTTCTCAAAATAATTCATATATAATTATATATTTTTAATTTCAGAATATTTTAATGCAAATATAGTTTTAGAGTTTTGTCTCTTTATAACTAAATAAAAATATTAACTTACTATATCTTTAATAAAGTTTATTTGACTAACTAATTAAGTTAATAAGTTATAAACTTGTCGTTCTAAATTAAAATCTAAATACAAATAATAATATTCAACTCGTTATGTTTTGAATTTTAAGTCCACCAAACCCGTCCCTCCATGGGTAGATGATTATAATTTAAAAATGCAGTAAAAGTTATTCGGAGTATAATTAAAGGAAATTTAATGTTGAGATCTCAAGAATTGATACAAAATTTATAATTTTTTAAATCTTATTATTATGATAAGTTTTGAAAATAAAATAGATTCCCCCTTCGTCAAGTCCTTAAACAATAGATTTTCTCACTCTATTATTCCATTCATATGATCCCCACGCTGATTTCTAATCACACTCACTATTATTTATTAATTTTAAAATAACTACGAATTTTCCTTTTAAAATATAAATGCAATAACTAAAATATATTTTATCAATTATATTCTCCTCAAATTAAATTAGTTAAATGTTTAATACATAATATTTAGACATTGACAGTAAAAAAAAAAAAAAAAGACGTGCTTTGAAATAAAAGTTGTTTTTATGTTGAACTTGAACTTGGTTATTCAATCTTTTAGAATTTATTCTACATCGATCTTTTTGTTTGCATTAGAAAAATTAGGATAGAAAAAAAAAAAACTTACTAATTAAACCCTGAACCAATTAAACCCTTAACTATTGTCATATGGTTGGTGGGTCTGGTACAATACACCGATAAATACTACAAACCAAACCATTGATTATGCTTTAATAATGTGCTTACTCATAAAGCATGCATCTTTTTTCCCTCACCAACCACCCTTTTGCTGAATATTCCCAATAATTTCTTTGTGCCCAATTGGCATTTTTTCCTTTTCTTTTAAATTCAATATTTGAATTTTGTGAATAAAAAAATAGTTATATCAACATTTTTTTTTTATAAAAATTAGTTCTTCATAAAACTACAATGTAAACTTATTGTGTAGTATTTGTTGTACCAACATTCTGCACAACAATGCATGCTTTTACTGTCAAGATTTTCTGAATTTTCAGAAAAACTGCAAAGATTGTTTCATTCATTGCAACAACCTTAGATTAATTGGACTAATGAATCCTGAAAAATTGTTCCTTAAATTGCCTCAACAACCCCATTTATCAAATTCTTTGAGTGTCAAACCTAAATTAAAGGAAGTGAGTACCTGAATCAAAAATCTCACTTCAGATTGTGATTGTTCCTTTAAGCATCAAAAGGTGTCATCTTTTCACACCATTCACAACATCTATCTCAAGCTCCAAAATTTCAAAACCCCAAATTACCCTTTTCATTCTTTTGCTTTGTCAGGGACAAAGGATAAGCCTGCTGGTTCTGTGAAGGATCTGCCACAAACTACTCATCAGAATCTTACAATTTTCAAACCTCACAAAAATAAAAAAAGGAAAACAAAAACATGTTTTTTCCTTCTCCAAGTAAAACAACCTTTAATGTCTTCCATTGAAACTCAATCTTCCCAGCTTCAATGCCTTCCATCCATTCCTCCCTTCCACAGTTTGTGGTGTTTTCTTCTGAGACAGTGATAACCTTCAATCTGTCATTTTCCTTCATAGGTGGACTCTCACTCACCAACCACCTACCATTTCCACCAGATCTCAAAAACCATATTTTATCACCCCCACAAAAAAATCATCCATTTTTACCCATTCATTTCGCCAAAATCAAAGCTTTTTCCTATCATAATGTTCAAACCATTTTCAATTACAAGTCAAAATCCAATTTTTTTATGATAAAACACATATTTAAAGGACCCAATTTTCTTAATCATTCTTTTTCATGCACACAGACCCATAATGAATTCAAAATCAGATATTTAAGAGACAATTATATATCAATTATGTTATCATCGTTTTACAATTTATAATTTATTTATATATATATACAAGTAGAGCATACGTTCATATTTTATATAATTATATAGCCTTCAAACGATTCTATTATCATCAGCAACACTTTACACCCCATCCTCACTCACAAACTCCAATGGAATCATAACAAGGAAAACAAAACCACCTCAGAACTCCGAAACCTCAAATTTCAACAAAAAACACTGTTCCCTCTGTTTTCTCTCTCTCTCTCTCTCTCTCTCTCTCTGTAGCAGCACTCATGGAACGTGCTCGGAGGCTTGCGAACCGCGCCATTCTGAAGCGTCTGGTTTCAGAGGCAAAGCAGCACCAGAAGAATGAATCCGTACTGCACTCTTCCACCACCCCCATGTTGCTGTACTCTTCCTCCAGGTGCATGTCCTCTGTTTCATCCGCTGCGGTGAGAAACAGAGGATCCAGAACAGAGACCCTTCTGGGAAGGAGCATGAACATCGCCACCGTGTCACGCGGCGGCGTTGTTGGTGGCTTCCTTGGTGTCGGTTCAACCCGATCCATCTCGGTGGAAGCGCTTCAACGGAGTGACACTTTCCCCAGGCGCCATAACTCTGCCACCCCAGAGGAACAGAGCAAGATGGCAGAGTCATGTGGGTTTGAGAGTCTGGATTCTCTGGTGGATGCCACTGTGCCTAAGTCGATCCGGTTGAAGGAGATGAAGTTCGGGAAATTCGACGGAGGGTTGACAGAGAGCGAGATGATTGAGCACATGAAGGAGTTGGCCTCAAAGAACAAGGTTTTCAAGTCCTACATTGGGATGGGGTACTACAACACTCATGTTCCACCAGTGATCTTGAGGAACATAATGGAGAACCCTGCTTGGTACACTCAGTACACTCCTTACCAGGCTGAGATATCTCAGGGGAGGCTTGAGTCACTGCTGAATTACCAGACCATGATAACTGACCTCACTGGCTTGCCCATGTCCAATGCTTCATTGCTTGATGAGGGCACAGCTGCAGCTGAGGCAATGTCCATGTGCAATCACATCCAAAAGGGGAAGAAGAAGACCTTCATCATTGCAAGCAACTGCCACCCTCAGACCATTGATATTTGCAAGACAAGGGCTGCTGGATTTGATCTGAAGGTTGTGACAGCAGATCTTAAGGATATTGATTACAAATCTGGGGATGTGTGTGGTGTGCTTGTGCAGTACCCTGGGACTGAGGGTGAGGTGTTGGACTATGGGGAGTTCATCAAGAAGGCTCATGCTCATGAGGTGAAGGTTGTTATGGCTAGTGATCTGTTGGCACTCACTGTGTTGAAGCCTCCTGGGGAGTTGGGTGCAGATATTGTTGTGGGATCAGCTCAGAGGTTTGGAGTTCCAATGGGCTATGGAGGTCCTCATGCAGCTTTCTTGGCCACATCACAAGAGTACAAGAGGATGATGCCAGGGAGAATCATTGGAGTCAGTGTTGATTCTACCGGCAAGACTGCTTTGAGGATGGCAATGCAAACTAGGGAGCAGCATATCAGGAGGGACAAGGCTACCAGCAACATTTGCACTGCCCAGGTAACTTGCTAATTTAGATTCTCTGCTGGATTTTTCTTTAGTGTATCTCTCTGCTGTATCTTCAAAATATATTGATAACTGATAATGGCTGATTTTGAAGTTTTAAAATATATTAAAGAAATTTTAAAGTATCAATATAGTGTATTTTTAATACTCAGCAGAGTACAGCACTAAAAAAACTCAATAGAGTTTATTTGGTAGGGAACTTTCTGTTATGGATTATCATGAAGCCTTGTGTTAGTGTATTTCTAGAGCTATGTTGTGATTTCGTTTGAGTTGGTTGAGGATTTTATTAAGTACTGGTTGGATTTGTTTAGGCACTTCTTGCAAACATGGCTGCTATGTATGCTGTGTATCATGGACCTGAAGGCCTTAAGAACATTGCACACCGTGTTCACGGTCTTGCTGGGGCACTTGCTCTTGGATTAAAGAAACTTGGAACTGTGGAAGTTCAAGACCTTCCCTTCTTTGACACTGTGAAGGTTAAGACTTCCAATGCACATGCGATTGCTGATGCAGCTATCAAAAGTCAAATAAATTTGCGAGTTGTAGACGGAAACACTGTGAGTGTTGCTTCTTGTTGCACTAAAACTGGTTAATTGTGTTTGCATGCCTTTGGATAATGGAGCTTTGTGGCTTTTCAGATCACTGTTGCTTTTGATGAAACAACCACATTAGAGGATGTTGATAAGCTTTTCAAAGTCTTTGCTGGTGGAAAGCCAGTAAGTATGATTACACATTATATCCATTTCAAAATTAACATTTGTGTCATCACTCATGATTTTGGTGTTAATTTATATACAGGTCCCCTTCACGGCTGCATCTATTGCACCAGAAGTTCAAAGTGCAATTCCTTCTGGATTAACTAGGAATAGCCCTTATCTGACACACCCTATCTTTAACACGTATGTCCCTTTTCATGAACTTTGAATTCATGCAATTATATTATGGAAGCTTACATCAATTTTATTTTCTCTTCACAGGTACCAAACTGAGCATGAGTTGCTTAGGTACATGTATAGGCTACAATCAAAAGATCTCTCACTATGTCACAGTATGATTCCATTGGGATCCTGTACAATGAAGCTGAATGCAACCACAGAAATGATGCCTGTGACATGGCCCAGCTTTTCTGATATTCACCCTTTTGCACCAGTTGACCAGGCTGAAGGTTATCAGGTAATTCCATGTTTAAATAATCTTACAAGCAATAACCTCTCCAAGAAATTCATATGCATACTTTTTCATTCCTGAAAATATTAGATCGATATTGTTTTTTATGTCTGAACAAGCAATTTTTATATCAGGAAATGTTCAACAATTTGGGTGACTTGTTGTGTACCATCACCGGGTTTGACTCCTTCTCCTTGCAACCAAATGCTGGTGCTGCTGGAGAATATGCTGGACTTATGGTTATCCGTGCATATCATCTGGTATGAACCATACTTGGATTATTATGATGAGTTATTAGGAAATTTATGGTTCTTCTGATTTAGTCTTAGGATATATAGGTATTTCTGTGATGTGATAACTATTGAATGTAACATTGTATTTTCATTTCAGACAAATTGCACACAGTCTTAGTTGTGTCATTTTCTATTGCCAAGTATCTACAAGAGATGCAATGATTTTCCTACATTATCATATCCAATAAATGTTGTTAAATAACTGTGATGGTTCTTACTTCTTTTGGCCATTGGAAACTGTAGGCAAGAGGTGACCATCACCGCGATGTTTGCATTATACCTGTCTCAGCACATGGTACAAATCCTGCTAGTGCTGCAATGTGTGGAATGAAAATTGTCTCAGTTGGAACTGATGCCAAGGGAAACATTAATATAGAAGAGTTGAGGAAGGCTGCTGAAAAACACAAGGACAACTTATCTGCACTTATGGTAAAACTTACGTCCTTTACAATGTTACTCAATACTTACTTTATACCAGCTAATTGATTTTGATTTAATTGCAGGTAACATATCCTTCAACCCACGGTGTTTATGAGGAAGGTATTGATGAGATTTGCAAGATTATTCATGATAATGGTGGTCAAGTATACATGGATGGTGCCAACATGAATGCACAGGTTTGTTTTTATATATGTATCTTTACATTCAGAATGATATTCACTAAGAGTTCAAGAAACTAATTTCTCTCCATGTGAATGGATCCAAAATCCTTAAGTAAGGTCTTTTAAAACTCTTTACAACAAATTGTTCTGTTGTTGCTAGATTCTTCATATCATACTGATCCAAATTTATCAATTTGAGCTTAATTTTTCAAAGATATGTGTTCAATTATCAAATTATATTTGGTCATGTTTACAGGTGGGACTCACAAGCCCAGGTTGGATAGGAGCAGATGTTTGTCATCTCAATCTCCACAAGACATTCTGCATTCCTCATGGAGGAGGTGGCCCTGGCATGGGTCCTATTGGTGTAAAGAAACACTTGGCACCATTTTTACCTTCCCACCCTGTGGTAAGCACTTCTTTCATAGTTGTTGATATATTTGGTCATGTTTTTTATTACATCCATTACAAAGTGCATTGCTTTCAGAGAAAAAAACAACTAGTCTTTAGTTTAATTTTCTACATTGGATGGCATTGTTCCTTTTTATTTAATAGGTAGAACTTAAACTCCTGTGGAGATAAATCATTTGTGTGACTTTGTTCTTGTTGTTTATTATCTGTTTTCAAAATGAAGATATCAACTGGTGGAATTCCTGCCCCTGAAAACCCTCAACCACTTGGTACCATCTCTGCTGCACCATGGGGATCAGCACTCATATTGCCAATCTCTTACACTTACATAGCTATGATGGGTTCTCAAGGACTCACTGATGCATCAAAGATAGCCATTTTGAATGCAAACTACATGGCCAAACGATTGGAGGTTTGTCCCTTTCTTTCCTTGTTCTAGTTAGTTTCATATTGCTGTGGTTTTACTTACACTTTGATTCCTACAGAACTATTACCCAGTTCTTTTCCGTGGAGTCAATGGAACAGTTGCTCATGAGTTCATTATTGACTTGAGAGGCTTCAAGGTAAGTCCATTCCATGATTGCACATGTTTTTCAATCATTTAGAATTATTCTTTCTCTCATTACTTGTAAGTTTTTTCCCTTGTAGAATACTGCTGGAATTGAGCCTGAAGATGTTGCAAAACGGCTCATGGACTATGGTTTTCATGCACCAACAATGTCATGGCCTGTGCCTGGCACTCTCATGATTGAGCCTACAGAGAGTGAAAGCAAGGTATCACCTTGGAAAATTAGACCTTTTTGAACCCTTTTTTTCAGTAATTTCTTCTCTAATTCCACTAATCATCATTGCAGGCCGAGTTGGACAGGTTCTGTGATACTCTTATTTCAATCAGACAGGAAATTGCTGATATAGAGAAAGGAAAGGCTGACATCAACAACAATGTGCTTAAGGTAAAACATTTGTTCTTCATTGATATGATGTTACAGAAAAAGAAGAATACTTGTTTCAGTTTTGATTACTTACAGTACACAGGAAATTTCAATGCTTCCTTAAGTTGTGACTTACTCTTTTCAACTCTATTATTGTTCAAAACTTGTTGAAAACACAATTTCTAGAGTCACTTATTTAAGCTTACTTCATGCACTTTGACTGATTATCTAAAATGTTCTGCAGGGAGCTCCTCATCCACCATCACTGCTCATGGCTGATGCATGGACAAAACCATACTCAAGGGAATATGCAGCCTTCCCAGCTCCATGGCTCCGTGCTTCAAAGTTCTGGCCTACCACAGGTAATCATGCAGCTGTTTGTTTATATAAAACTATGTGTTCTGATTGAAATCTCACTTCAATTAGTGATAAGACAATTTACAGTATATAAGTAAGTGCAAATCTCACCTTACAAATCAGTTTTATAGGACTAATTTAGACTTAAAGTCCACTTCTAAGATAGTATCAGAGTCATCTTAAAAAAACCTATCATAGCAAGGTTTGTTGTATATTGAATCTATCGTGTGCTATGTTGTTGGAGCATCCATAAATATCTAGTCACACGTTTAAGATGTATACACCTCGACGTGAGGAGGACTGATTTTGTAAGGTTGAGGTAGGTTTAAAGTCTAATTCTCAATACATTCTTATAACATCCTTCTCATAATTTTGTGCTATGCTGTATGTAATATCTGCATAATTTGGTTTGACAGAAAGTAAATGCTTAGACTAACAAATGTAACATGTGTATCAGGACGTGTTGATAATGTGTATGGAGACCGCAACCTCATTTGCACCCTTCTCCCAGCATCACAGGCTGTTGAAGAAGAAGCTGCAGCCACAGCATAGTGTGCTCCATTGACAACTATTTCCATTTCATGTTGTACATAAAACTCTTCCTATTCATACAGTGCTTGCACCTCTTGAATATTGCTTCATCATATGTGATAATGATGATAATCCTCTCCTCTTAAGTTTCATCCAATCACAAGAAACAAAGCTGCTCTCACGGGAAAACAAAAAAAGAAATCATTCACATAATTGCTGCTTCTATTATTAGGTTTAGAAATGTATTTTAGGCCTATGTATCACAGTAATGTGAAAAATAAATTTCATTCATATAACATAAATGTAAAAAAAGAAAAAAAAAATCAGTATTAGTTCCTTTCAATAAACAATGCATTTCCATAATCTGATCGTAGAAATTTTATACTGTTGTGTTGTTCCAGTTGTCTCTCATCACCAACTGTGACTTACTGTGTCATAGTAAACACTGTATTTGGATAAAATTTTAGAATATAGTATTGAATTTTTCAATGTATGTATGCAAATCTCAAGACAGTGAAAAACAAAGAATTTTGCTACTTTGAGAATAAATATACTTCTTGAAAAAGCTGAAATGCATACATGCTCTAACATGTTATGGTGTCTTTTATTTAATAGAGTGTATCTTCTATAATAAAATAGTTATCCTTTTAACATTTTTTTTATTTTAAATTATCAAAGTATATTTATTAAATTTTCTAGTTTTATCTTTTCTTCGAGAGTTTATTTTAAGTATAATATACTGGTGATCTTAAAAGTAATTTATTTTCATTTTGAAGAAATAAATATTAAGAATTTATAATCCAAATTAACGAAAATAATACTAAATCAGTTTTAATTTTAGGAGAATTATTGATTATTAATCTATATGTACATAGTTTAACAATGATAATTATTTTAAATAGATGAAATTTTTCATTTAACAATATTATTGATGTAGATATAAATATAAATTATTTAATATTTTGGACTTAAAAGTTCAATATGTTGATGTGATAAATAGGAATTGGTAGTCTCAATCTTCCTTTGGTTAATTTCTAAGTCATTATATTATTGGATATTGATTGTGTACCAATTTAAATTCTCAATTTATACTGTCTTTCACTCTGAGTATCTTCATAAATAAGAAGAAAAAGAAAAACAGATAAAAAATGTTAATTCTCATTTGACATGGTCAGATAAAGAAAATGATAAAATTTTCATATAATAAAAATTAGGGTAAAATATGTTTTTTATTCATTAACTTTTAGTGAATTTTAAAATTTGTCTATTTCAAAATTTTGAACTAATTTAGTCATTTATCTTGTAAAATATGTAGATTTAATCATTTTAATCAAATTTGTTTAGGTTTATTTGATGTTTTGTATGCATTTCAGGATTTTGTATTTGAGTTGTTTATATTATTTGACATATTTTCGCTTTAAGGTTAAGTCAAATAGTATTATGAAACGCGCTTGAAATGTCAAATAAACTTAATAAAATTTGATTAAAAGAACTAAATTCACATATTTCGAAAGATGAAAGACTAAATTGATATAAAATTTCGAAATAGACTAATTTCAAAATCCACTTTACCAAAAATATATTTAACCCTAAAAATTATATCCTTCTTCTACTCATACCAAGGTTTCATTTATTTAATTTCCCTGAGTTCTTTTTATTTGACTTGTATAATATACAATTATATAGTTGACTATCTATCCTAGCTAAATAATTAGAATCGGAAAAGGCTTAAATAAGTTTCGTATTTAGCCAGTGAATTGTTTTTTTTTTTCTTTTTCTGTTGATTAAGCTATATAAGAATTAGCATTCTATAGTTTATAAAATAGAAAATTAAAATAAAAAGTAATATTTCTTCCTAGTTTGAGAGCATTTGGCCATAATTATTATAATTAAATATAATAATATTTTATGCATATAAAAAAGTAATGCATCCAGGATAAATACGAATATATACAATGATGCCACGTAACATCTATCCACTTTGCAAAATTTGTTATGATAGATTAAATTACTCTGTAATAACATTTTTTTAATTAAAAAAGACGAAGACAATTTATTTATCTAAAATTGGTAATGTACTTTTGCTCTCTCCAGAATTTTTAATATACTTTTATTTTTACAAAAATAATGCATCGAAATTAATTTTGATTCAACACCTACGTGCAAATATTTAAAATAAATAAGTAGTAAACAAATTTAGCATATTTTAACTTTGCAGAGCAAAAAAATAGAATATTTTTCAAGAAATTAAAGTAAATTATCAAAATTTTAATTTTAGAGGATCAAATCATATTTTATCTAATTTAAAATTAACAATTTAATTTTATATAGGATGATATAAAACAAATTATCTAAAGTATGTTTTTTTTTCTATTCTATTTATCTAAAGTGCAATTATTTTGATGTCCCTAGTCTCTGAGGATAATATGATATTCTCATAGTTTCTTTGTGTATTAATTTTTAAAATCATCATTTTACTTTTTGTAAAAGTACTACTGAATTACTTGTAATAAAAAATTTCTAAATCTTCTGAAATTTTTGGAATAGGAATTTTTAAAATAAGATTTCTCGATTGAGATTTTAAAAAATTCGTTTTCAAAAAAATATTATAGAATAAGTTCTTTTATTTATTTATTTATTTTTGCATAGTATTATGTTTTTCTCTTTTTTCTCTGCAGAGATCTCTCTGTCTTCTTTTCACTGCGGCGGAGGCAGCAGGAGTGTTGTGCACTAAGAAAGGATATTTTAGCCTTTTTGAAATTAATATGGTGTGCACTTAACAATGACGGGGTGCAAGAAGCATAAACCATGTGCGAATTCTAAAGTGGACCCATGGTGTTTGGGCAAGCCCAATCAAACCCAATTTCATTGTTAACAAAAACCTAGTTTCACTGAGACAAGTAGTGGCGGCAAACTCCATTATTATCGTTGTCACTTTCATCCAAATTCCAAAACCCAGACAAGGCTTAAAGGTATTAGGGTTTTCTTTCTTCTATTTCTTCTTTCTCAATCTACTTTCATAGTATAATTATAATTATTGAAGTGACTCAATTTGCCTCCTTTCAATTGGGAAATTTAATTACAGTTGCAGATTTTTCGCTTTAGATTGATGTCTAATACGATTAGAGTGAGTTTTGTTTCTTTCTAAGCATAGGGTTTGTAGATTCCCCAAAATCCACGCATCTTTTAAAGCTATCTAGTTGTTTGATCTCTGGCCATTACAGTGAGCTTTCGATTTCAGATTATTCAGTTTTACGTGGTTTTTTAGTAAATGCATGGTAGGGATTAGAACTGTCATTTTGTGCTTCCTTTTAATTGTGCTGTGAATGAGTTGATTTTGTGTTTTAGGTTTTTCCAAATGCTGTCAGTGAATTTGAAAGTTGAGATTTTGAGTGTTTTCAAAATGTGCCCCTCTAATCCCCGTTGTATTCCTTTTGAAATTTAGGTATATGCGTAAAGGCTAGAGGGGAGGAGGATGAAGACAATTTCTGGGCATTGTGCTTCGGTGAAAGACGTATCACTATCCAAAGCGGCAAAAATTCTGTCAAAGTTTGTCTCTGCTGAAAATGGTGCTTCACATATCATCAGTGCATATCTCCATCGGGCCTCTGCTTCTTTCAGCGAGCTCAACCAGATCCACAAGGAGCTTGATCCCTCACACTCTCATAAGAAGCACAAAAAGCACAGAACTGAGACTGGTACTGACAGTGGGAGGGTAGTGGAAAATTCAGTTCGGAGTGTTAATATTAACCAGGAGCTAAGCCTTGAACATGTAAAATCTATTGAATCGAGAAGACAGCAGACTGGCAATGAGAATGCTGATTTAGATGATGACAAATCAAATCAGACAATTGTTAAAAGTAATCAAGAACTTAATGGTTCTGTTGGGTATGAGACAGAAAATGTGGGTGGCAGTGAGATGCTTAAGAAGAAGAAAAAGAAGAAGAAGCTGGAAGTTGAATCCCTGCAAAACGGAGATAGCACTGTTAAATTTGGAGAGGGGATAGACGATAGCAAGCTGCCTAATGGGACACAAATTGAAATCGAGTCAGGTAGAGAACAGGGCAATGAAGGTGATTTTAAACCAGAGATGGAAGAGGGAAGGAAACAGAAAAGTGCAAAGAAGAAGCACAAGGCAAGTTATGAGGATGAGGTTGAGAATGAAAAAGGAATAGAGCAACAGAAAGAGATAGAAAAAAAACTATCCAACGGTATAGATGGTGAAAATGGAGGGCTCGGTGGCTCCCAGGACTCACAAATCAAGAAAAAAAAGAAATATGAGAAGGGAAAGGTGAATACATTATATGCTGAAGAGGAGGGAAAGTTGGAACAGAGCAAGAATGGGAAAAGTGATGATGTGGAAGAGAAACCAGAACATCCAAGTGGGGGTTTGACTAAGAAGAAAATGAAAAGGAAACACAGTGGTGATATTACAACTTAGGTGTTTTACAAACTTTATAGTTTGTTAATCCTTTTTCAAATTGTTGAGGGGATTTGCACTTGTACGATTGATTACATTGTTTGTAGTATCAGTTTTTGAGCTACAATACTTCTATTTAGTCTTACAAATGTTGCTGCATTCAAAACATTGATTACAATTATCAGCTGTTGGTGATACTAAATTCATTGTAGGCTGTGTAGATCAATCACCACTCACCGGGGATCATCGGCTCTTGTAGTTTACACATTCTCAAGGTTTCTATTTTTTATTTATTGGAGAAGAAATAGTTGTTGTGTCATTTGAAATCCAGATATGAAGCAATTCACTGGCTGCTGCAGAATTTTTGCTAGGTACATCAGAGAAGCCATTCTGAAACTTACTGAGCTACAATGCACTAATACAACCAATTTTCAATTCGTGTCATGAATCTATAGTTCTAATTTATAAAATATTTATACTTTTTTGATAATAATAATTTATAATATTTTATTTTGATAATGTTTAATACATGTGTTTAGCTTGTATGTATACAATTAGAATTATATGTTTATCATACTTTTAAGAATTTGTATGTATATTATATATTGTAACCGTATCCTATATGCATCATATCTGAATGATGCAATGTATCCATGCATCATAGCTATCGAGTAAGAATGGTATTTGCATGTTTTGTTTATTCTGGTCATTGTTGCAAATGTGACTAATTGTACACCAGTCTTAATTGCACCGCGTAGAAAATGTCTGAATCTGGAGTTCTTGGTTTAGAGATGTTTTCTGTATGGTGGATGTCAATTTCTTCCTTCATGGGTTGAAGTTATACAACTCCTGTCCTAAAGGTTTGGAATTTGTTCAATAAATTATTAGAGAGCTCCCTTATTGAATTCTTGTATGAACATGATGGAGCTTGTATTGTCATTTGGTGTAGTGTGTACAGATATTCTAATGTTTGTGTATGTCACAGCTACACTAAATACTATTATGTTTGTTAATTACTTTTACGCACTTCAATAAGTTTATGACATTATTTACCACAATAATAAGCATACACAAATATATTAATTTATTCTTGATTATTTGTGAAAAAAAAATTAATAATATATATTTATATATAACCAAGTGTTGTTAATTTCAATTGTATTATAAAATAAATTTACCCATGTATATAGGTTTTGCTGTAAAACAAATTTACCTATGATTATTGTTTTCTTGATGCACTTTAGAAATCAATAATAAGGGGTAGTAGAATTTGGAAAACAAAAATTATGAAGATAAAAATTCAAAACGTTTAATAGATTTTTTAAATCAATTATATTGAACAATCAATAATGAATTGTTTTTTAGATCAAATCTTGATACAAAGATGATAATTATAAATGGGTTTTGAACCAACAAAGTGGCAACTCTGGTAGAATTCGGACAAATTTATTTTGGATAAATTTTAATTTGGTCTTTTAATTTTTATAAAAAATTTAATTAATTTTTTATTTTTATTTGATTTAATTTAATCATCTAATTTTTAAAATGATTAATTAAGTTCTTTTCGAGTAATGTTAAATTTTTTTTTATAATTTATACATCAAATTATTTCATCTACAAAATAGAATTAATTTAAATATTTAAACTTTTTTAGATGAAGTGATTTAATATATTAATTTTAATAAAAATTTCAAAAATCTAACATCAATATATTGAATTATTTTATAAAATCAAAAGATTAAATTGAACTAAATAAAAGTTAAAAATTTAATCAAATATTTTATAAAAGTTAGTCTTGTAATTCTTTAAAATGATTAATTAGATTCTTTTTTATTAAATTAATGTTGTAATTTATTTATAATTTATATATCAAATCATTTTACCTACAACATTAAATTAATTTAAATTTTTAGATTTTTTAAATTCAGTTATTTGATATATTAATTTTAATAAAAATCTCAAAAATCTAACATCAGTTTAATTGAATCATTTTATGAAATCAGAATATTAAACTGAACTAAATCAAAATTAAGATTTAATCAAATATTTTATAAAAATTAGAGGACTAAAAAAATTATTTTAATATTTTTTTAAAATTACTATACAACTCACATATGCATAAGTAGGAAATTATAAAGTTCCTGTTACAATTTATCTTCAGTATTTTTTTAGATGCGTATCAAATTTATTTTACTATTTATGTTTTTAAGAACTTCAGTATTTTTTCCTTAGATGCGTATCAAGTTTATTTCACTATTTATGTTTTTAAGAAATGTTAAGTCTGTTTTCATTAATTTTTAACAAATGTAAGAGTATTTTTAACAAAGGTAACAAGTAAAATTAAATTTGTTACCTGTTACACATTATACAATACAATGAGTATAATAAAATTTAATTTTACTTATTACCTTTAACCTTTGTTAAATGTTAATAATACTTTTCTTTACTGTTTGTCTACCTCTTTCTGTTATTTAAAAGTTACTTTTCCTTACTTTATTATTATTTAAAATAAATAAAGTACGTTTTCACAAAAAACATTATCATGGGATAGAAGAATCTAATTTCTCAAAGCTATAATAAAAATTAATAAAAAAATACATATTATTCTTCTTCTTAAATTATTTAATACGATACTAAATTAAATTTTTTTTGTTAAAAATAACATGTTACTCTGTGATTTAAAAATTAAAACTTTTTGTTAAAAATAACATGTTACTCTGTGATTTAAAAATTACATAGATATTTTCAATAATATTTTATTAAACCCTCTATCTCAACTAGACGTGTATAAGAGTTAAAATCCAAGTTGGTTCATATTTCCATTAATAATCTTATTTTGAATAAATTGATAATTAATTACGAAATATTTTGTTCCTTAGTGAAAAATTGTCTTTTTATAAGTAAAGAGGGAGGATAGATTGATTATGACAAAAGACAAGTTGAGGATGATAAATATTAAGGTATAATTGATAAAAGGCCTTTCAATAATTTCAACTAAAAAGTAATGGTTATAAATAAATAATATTCAAATTTATAATTGAGCATGATATATTATATGTAAATTCTTATTTTTCAATAAATTCATGCCTATTCTAACAAAAGAAACCATACATAAGAGAGTCACTTATGTTAGCTTTAAAATCATCTTATATTAATCATAAATATTTATTAATTTATAGAGAGAAATACGGAATATGATGAGATGATATAAGAATTAATAAAAAAAAAATTAAACTACGAAAATTGTAAAAATTAAGAGCAGAATAGATCAAAATACAATTACTTAAAAATTTCCAATTTTATTATTAAAAATTATAATTAAAATGATATAAAATATTAAATATTTTAAAATACATTTTAATTTCACTTGTCTATTTGTTCAATCTAAGAAAAAAATAAAATTGAATGAAATAAATGCAATAAAATCAGCATTTATGAAAGTAAAAATTTAACCGTAGAATGATATATCTTTTATATTATAAATGGTCTTCTTAACCAGTATCTTAACACATTAGTCAAGAGAATAATTAATATGTATTGAATTTTAAAAAGAATATAATTAAGTATGTTATTAAATAAAATTTTATCTAATAATTATTAATGTAATTTTATGTTATTTAAAAGATAAAAATGTCCATAAATATTATATATGTGTATTTAATATTTTATTTAATGTTTCACCAATAAAAATTAAAAAATAATTAAATAATAAAATAACTATATTTTGATGTTATTAAAAGTTAAATATAATTAAACATAAGAATGTTTAAATTAATAGAAAAATAAAAAAAATAGTGTTAAATATTTAAAAAAATAAAAATAAATAGTAAGTATTATTTTTTGTGTTTTTAGTAGAGTCTTTACGAATTACAAATTCTTTATTTTATACTAGCGTATACACAGGTGTTATCACACTTGTGTGTACGTATTTTTTTTACATATGAATGATAATATGTTAGTAGATGATAATAATGTAATATTATTAAGTTAATATATAAAATAAATTTATATTTATTAAAAATAAAGTGAAATGAATAGAGAAATTAATTGTTGATGAATAAAAAAAAAGAAAAAAAGATAAACAGTTTTATAGAAAGTAGGTAAAAATAATCATTAACTTTAAAAAATTTAATAAATAATTATATTGTAATTGGTAGAATTAGTATTGTGAGATGTGAACACAAATATATAATATATATATCGTTATAGATCAGTAAGTTATTATCTAAAATTTTAATATAATACTTTTGTCTCTTAGGAATATGTTACATATATTTATATTATTTTAATTAATATACTTAATATGTTTTTGACTACAATAAATTAACTTCAATCAAATTCAAAACTTATCTCCTAAGTATAATTATAATAATAATTACAGTTAAAACGTATATTTAAATACTCCTATTTTTAATTAAGTGGTAACTTTCTTTTAAAAGAAAGTCAACTTTAATTGCACGTACAAAATGTTAAGCGTACACAGGCAAAAGGCCAAACAAAGTGGGACCCAAAGAAGCCAAAAATCGACCGTTACATTTCCCTGTTCCTAGGCTCCGTCCTCGTAGTTCTCACACACTCCAATGTTGTACTCTCTCTCTCTCTTACACATTTCAAAATTCAAACATTCAAAATCACAGAACAAAATTTCACCTTTCTTTATAAACATTATTATTACATCCTTACACCATTGTTATGTTATCATGTTATCCCTTCCTACACTATGCAAATGCATCGCCTTTCACATGCTTCTTAATAAACCAAACCCTCTTCGGTGATATACGTTCTTTCTATTAGCTAAAATTTTTTTTCTTTTCTTTTCTTGTTGTTGTTGGTTGTGTACTTTGTAGAAATCATGAGGGAAGAAAAAGAAAACCCTTCGGAGAACAGGTCCAAAGCTTCAAAATTTTCCGACCAAAACCAACCCCCAAAGCCTCAAACCACCAAGGGAACCAACCCCAACAACAACGGCTCCAGAACCAGGTTGTGGGGTGCTCACATTGTGAAGGGTTTCTCCGCTGACAAAAAAGCAAAGCCCTTTGCCACCAAAAAACAAACACTAACATCTTCAACAGCAACCTCGGAGAATGTGGTTGTTGCAACCCAGAAGAGCAATGGCAGCAACCCTTTTGTGCCTTCTCATTCCAGAGTGAAGAGGTCTCTCATAGGTGACTTGTCATGTTCAATCAACCCTGCTCAGGTTCACCCACATGCATTCCCAACTCATCGGAGACAGTCTTCCACTGATTTGTTCACTGAGTTGGACCACATGAGAGGGTTGTTGCAAGAGTCTAAGGAGAGGGAGTGCAAGCTGAATGCTGAGCTGGCAGAGTGTAGGAAGAGGGTGAGTGAGGTGGATGAGATTGTGAAGAGGGTTGGGTTGTTGGAACAGGAGAAGGCCACTCTCACTGAGCAATTGGGTGCACAGAGTTGTGAGGAAGTGAAAGGGGAAGTAGAGCAGCACAAGGAAGTGAAAGTGCAGAATCTTGAGCTTGAAGTTGTGGAGTTGAGGAGGCTCAATAAGGAGCTGCAGATGCAGAAACGGAACCTCACTTGCAGGATTTCTTCTCTTGAGGCTCAGTCTGGAGAACCTAACAAATCTTCTGAGGTTGATTTCTCAATTTCATCTTATATGTTTTATGTTTCATGTGGTGAATTGTTGGGTAGGAACTGTTCGAAGACGTGGTGCTTCATTACTTGTGATAGTGTGGTCATGTTAGGATAAATTTTCACTTGTGATGAGAAGAAGCTAAAATGAATTAACATTCTCCAAAAATTGATTAATAGAACTCCAGTTATGAAGTTAAATAAGAGAGTTTCAATTAAAATTAAAGTACAAGTTGATTTCAATTTGTGAGGGAATCTTAATTTATCTTACCCCTTATGAGTTCCTGGAGTCATATGTCTTTTTTTTTTTCTGAAAATTTTTATTGAAATAATAAGACCTTTAGTCTGAAATGATTAATTTAAATTTAAATTATACAAGGAATGCTTCATTTGCCAATTCACTCTTATTCACTACCAAAGAAATTTTGAAGTATTTCAGAAATCAAATTTCACAAGCTCATTGATTTGTTTTGCATATTTTTCTCTACTTAGAATACGAGCTTCTAAGATGTAGTATATATTTTGCTAGTGTCTTGCATCTAACTCGCTACTAGAAAACAAATTCATAAAGTGATGTTTGTATCTATTTATATATTTATATATTGTAAATTTGTTTTATATCAAGTTGAGAAATATACTTCTCAAGCCTAGGACTACAAATTTATACCATACATCACTCGTGTAAGTTTTGTACAGTTGAGTAAACTTAAAAGTTCACTTCTTAGATGATATCAGTGCTAGTAACAGTGAGATAAATAAGTTCCCCAACAAATTCTATATCTCTCTAGTTCCGGATAAGAGAGGTTCATCTAGATCAACCATTAATTTTTTTATTTGGATCCATATGCTATCTATTGTTCTATGCCTCTTTCTTTCAAGATATCAAAAGCATATTTTCTTTGAGAAAACACAATACATTCCTTTCATTGAGCCACTTAAATGCCTAGAAAGTATTGAGACTTCCAAGATCTTTGGTTTAGAAGTGATTACATAAGTGTAGCTAAGAGAATCTAGTAGCATCATTTCCTTTAATGAGTAATGACCAGGACAATACGAAACTGAATGATCTCCCCCATTTACAAAAGTTTGAACAATGTGATTGAATTTTTCGAAACCAAGCATGAGAAGATTGCTTAAGACCATAGAGAGACCGAGATAACTTACAAACCAAGCTAGCGCATGCAACAAAAGGAGGTTGCTACATGTAAACCTCCTCTTCTAGATCATGAAGGAAAACATTTTTTTTTATATCTAATTGATGAAGAGGCCAATAACGTATAGGTACCATGACAAAGCATAAATTATCATGCATGCTTATAAAATAGGATCTTTTACCTAGTATCAGGGCATCGGATATTTCTTCGGTTGTGATATTTAGATCTTTAGATCTTTAGAGAGTATTGCTATGTTTTGCAACCGTTTTGGCTCAAGTACATTAAAAACCCGCAAACTTAGACAATGAACATGTTAGCACCCTATACAACCATGTAACTTTAGCTTCAAAAATCTATCGCAAAACCTGGACTAAACTTACAATAGCTTAATACAGCGAGTCACTGTTACCAAAGCATTATCATAGACATGAATGGTGACCACAACAACATAAGATCACATGCTAGGATACAACATCAAACTTTAGCTAAGTTAAAGCTATAGATGTAATCTTACCCCAAAAAAAACTAACCTAAATAAAAGAAAAAAGAAAATCTAACGGTTGATTTATAAAAGACAATATTTATTTACTGTTTGGCGACTTACGAGTAGAGGGCTTTTTCAGTAGAAGCATTGGTAGTTTTCTTAACAAACAAAGCTAGATTAACATGCAACACTCCAACAATGCATGTTTATGTATTGTTATGTTTTGCAACCATTTTGGTTCAAATACATTCAAAAACCACAAGCAACTTCCAAAATCTATATATCATCTGAAATGACAAAACCTAAACCAACATTACAATAACTTAATTAAGCTAGGCACTTTTAACAAAACAAAATCTCAAATGCATTCTTGTTATTGTCACGTGCCTAGGAATATGAAGCTCATGTTTTGATAGTTGGTAGGTTAACTTGCTTGAGTTTTGCTGATTGCCCTTTTCTTTTTTGTAATCAGAGTGACATTGTTGCGAAAATTAAAGCCGAGGCATCATTGCTGAGGGTGACGAATGAAGACCTATGCAAACAAGTGGAAGGTTTGCAGATAAGCAGATTGAATGAGGTTGAAGAGCTTGCCTACTTGAGGTGGGTGAATTCATGTTTGAGAAATGAGTTGAAGAACACATGCTCAGCATTGGATTCTGATAAGCCATCCAGCCCTCACACGGTTGTGAGCAGTAGTGGAGATTGTGTAAGTTCTTTCTCTGATCAAGCCAATAGGTACTTAAATTGTGGCAGTGCCAATAGGTTCAACATGATGAAGAAGCCAAAAAAGTGGCCCATAACATCACAAGAAGAGTTTCAAGGCAGTTTCACTGAGAAAACTTGTATTGAATCAGATGTTGTAGGGGGAAGCCCCAGAAGAAGGCACTCTATCAGTGGATCAAACTACTCAGAGGAAGAGGTTGTTTTGAGTAAGAGAAGACAAAGTGATTGTTTTGTGTGTTCAAAGGAAATGGAAAAGGAATCAGTGTCATTGTCTTTTCAACAATCTGGCGTGGAAATTTCCAATGGAAATTGCCAAGAAGCTAACAAGCTTTTGGTTTCTTCAGATGTTGAGAAAAGGGCCCTACGCATTCCTAATCCTCCTCCAAGGCCTTCATCTTCTATTTCCAGCAAAATAAAACAAGAAAGTTCTGCTCAAGTTCTTCTACCTCCACCACCTCCACCTCCTCCCCCACCTCCTATGAATTTTGCATCAAAAAGTAACACAGCAACTGTGAAAAGAGCCCCACAAGTGGTGGAATTGTACCATTCACTTATGAAGAGAGACTCTAGGAAGGATTCTTCAAATGGAGGACTCTCTGATGCTCCGGATGTTGCTGATGTTCGTAGCAGCATGATTGGAGAAATTGAAAACCGTTCATCACACTTGCTTGCTGTGAGTAGCTTTCCACTTTATGCACATAAGAAATTCTTTTATGATAATTAATTCAATGGTTTCCCTTGATATGCATGCAGATAAAGGCAGATATTGAGACTCAGGGAGAATTTGTGAATTCATTGATTAGAGAGGTGAACAATGCAGTTTATCAGAACATAGAAGATGTAGTGGCATTTGTGAAGTGGCTAGATGATGAACTGTGTTTCCTTGTAAGTTTCTTTTTTCTTGTAAACATGTTCAAATTGTCCATGACAGAATTGAAATTTTGTGATTGTTATTGTTCATCTGATAAAAGTATGATTGTGTGTGTGGCTTCAAAGGTGGATGAGAGGGCAGTCCTTAAGCATTTTGATTGGCCAGAGAAGAAAGCTGACACATTAAGAGAAGCAGCATTTGGGTATCAAGATTTGAAGAAATTAGAATCCGAAGTTTACTCCTACAAGGATGATCCTCGTCTACCTTGTGATATTGCTCTAAAGAAAATGGTTGCATTGTCTGAAAAGTAAGCTACTTAAATATCAAAAAAGCATTCTGCATCATGGATTTAGTTGTCTTTGCAAGACCTTTACACATTTGTGTTACATTGTCAGAATGGAGCGCACAGTTCATAACCTTCTTCGCACAAGAGACTCACTAATGCGTCACTGCAAGGAGTTTCAAATTCCCATAGAATGGATGCTTGACAATGGAACTATTGGCAAGGTACATATAACATATAAGAGCTCAAGATAGTAGTGTGAGAGAGCAAAACATATAATCTGATATTGCTTCTTTCTTTTAGAGCATTTTTTTTTATACAAGTCCACATAACATTTGATTCAACTATCAACTTTTGCAGATAAAGCTAAGTTCAGTTAAATTAGCTAAAAAGTATATGAAAAGGGTAGCCATGGAACTTCAAGTAAAGTCAGCATTAGAAAAAGATCCTGCAATGGATTACATGCTTCTCCAAGGAGTGAGATTTGCTTTTAGAATCCATCAGGTTTGTAATCTAATCTATTCTCTTGAAGTTGTTTATATATATATATATATATATATATATATATATATATATATATGTATATATTAAAACAACTCTTTCTAGAATCATTATTCTCTTGAAGTTGTTCATGTAGTAACATGTTAGTATATTTTGTGAATGCAGTTTGCTGGAGGATTTGATGCAGAAACAATGCATGCATTTGAGGAGCTTCGCAATCTGGCTTCTCTTCTTAACAAAACATAAGATGGAGTCAATGATGATGATGATGATGGGGTTTAGCTTACCATCTCAGTAAGCCATATACTAACATGTTCATAGCTGCAATCAGATTTGTTTGATCTGAGATTGCATCACATTTTGGTAGTGAAAAAATAGGAAACATTTTCTTATATGTACACAAACAAGGTCTCTTTTCGAAACAACATCACTTGGCAACATCAAAATCAAATTATGCTGTGTAATTCAATTATATAACTGAGAGCTGGTTGGAAGAAACTATTCCATAATTATAAGCTAAGACAATAATTAACTTACGGAAATCTCTCTAACCAGACTTTTAATTACTTATACAAGAAGATAATTTTCACTTTTGAAGCTTCTCAAAGCCTAATATCCACTATAGTTTATGTTATAATTATAGAGATCCTGACCTTACAAAATAATTAAATAATCATATTAACCACTGCACCCTGGTAAACTGCAAATTCCCCTGGTGCATTGTATTGAGACATGGACTTTCTACAATGCAGTGAGAAAAAGAATAAAAAATGACTCATTCCTTGGTCATATCAAACATCTTTTAGCAAATAAAGAAGCTTTTCTCGCATGGTCAAAACATATATTTAATTACCAGAGAGACACCTTTGACGAGATGCTAAGAATAACAGGGAAAGAATATGCTCTTTTAGGAGATAAATGAAAAAAAAAGAACATAAAGAGATAAATGAATAATATAAAAAATGTTTTATAATAGATTTTTCTAATCATCAAAGGACAATTTACTAGCTTCTCACCTCATCAACATTTGGATAAATTGCACTTCATTTTTTTCTATAGCTTGACACCTTCTTACCTTGCTAATATGAAATGATATTAAATTAAAATATAATGAATTAAATGTGTTTTAAATGTTTTATTTATTTTTTTGTAAATATTTTTGATTCTCAAGAAACTAAAATTTTCTTTTATGTCAAACATTCCTTAAGATAATCATTATAGAGTTAATAAACTTTGACTTTTAATTTAATGATTGTAGAGCTAAACAACTTACCATAATAATTTTTAACTAACTCGTAGTATAAAAGTATTTTGTATTGTTAATGCATGATCATTAATTAAACTCATGAATAGTGTTAAATTAAATATTTTCTTATAATTTTTATGAAGAAAACAATAAATAAAATTAAAATACTTAATGTTAAATTAAATACTTCTATATTCGCGTAATTTCACGCGATCTCACAAGGAAATGGATAAGACAATTGAATCGAAGTCTCAAAATTTCAATCCGAATACTCATTTCGTGGCTATAATTTCTGCCGGTGATCACACGCTTTGACTTTTCCTTCTCTAGCAACCGTACGATGTAAAACTTGTTCTCGGTCAATGAATCCAACGGCCGAAAGCTATCACAGCCATCACACTTCCAACGCAGAAGCAACTACAACTGTAATTATAAAAACCATCAGAGGGTGGTGGGATTTGCAAGGCCAGAATTTATTTTGGATTTAAACAATTACCAATTATTAATTATTAATAATAACTTATAATTAATTTCGAAATTAAAAAAAAAGAGAGAAAAATAAAACAGAGAGAAGAGGAAGAGAAAGTAAAGAGAAAGTGGAGGGAATGAAACCCTGAAGAAGGAACGGTTTAAGGGTAAAACGCAAAACGCAAACGCAAACGCAAACGCGAAAGCGTGGATAGAAGCGATTAAAGGAATCTCAATCTGCATCGTCATCGTTTTCTTCATCGTCGTTATCTGTTGTTACGGTCGATGATCCATGCCAAAGATGAAGCACCTTCTCAGAAAGCTTCACATCGGTGGTGGCGCTGCCACCATCAATCACAATCACAATCACAACGCATTGTCCTCGCACGCGCATCACGCTCCCTCTACTTCCTCGCTCTCTTCGCCCACCGTAGTTTCGGATCCGACGCCGATTCCGAGCCCAGTCGTGGAGGCGCAGAACGACGTTGTCGAGTTCAACTTGTTGCAGGAGGAGGAGTTTCAGATGCAACTAGCGCTTGCAATCAGTGCTTCCGATTCCGATCGCCGTGACACCGCGGAATCAGCGCAGATCGACGCCGCAAAACAGATCAGCCTCGGTTACTCTGCTTCGTTCACTGACACTCATGCCCTAGTTCAGTTCCAATCGCTTCGTTATTGGGTATGGTGATTATAGTTATTGTAGTAACGCTTCTATTCAAGGCATTTTCTCATTTTCTATTTCTCGTAACTGGAATTAGCCAATTAGGTGCCTGTAAATGTTAGTTTGTTTTTTATTTTTTAATTATTAGTTTATTTATATGTTTTGGATAATTGGAGTAAGTTTGTTTTGTTGTTGCTATTTATAGATAGACATTTGAAGTTATTGATAAGTGTTAAAGGAAAATAAAATGAAACTGTTTGAATGAAATTGTTTTGGAAGTGTGGTTTCTGAGAGTTTGTTGTGGTGTTGTTACTGTGGCAGAACTACAATGTGATTGGTTATGATGAGAAAGTGATGGATGGGTTTTATGATGTGTTTGGGGTTACCTCGAATTTGGTTGATCGAGGTAAGATGCCATTGTTGGTGGATCTGCAGACGGCTCCTGTCTCGGGAGATGTTGATTGTGAGGTGATTTTGGTGAACCATGTGGTAGATCTTGAGCTTAATCAGCTTGAGAGGAAGGCGTGTAGTTTGGTCGAGGAGTGTTGTGTTTCTGAACTGGGGCTGATTTTGAGTGGCTTGCTTCAGAGGCTCGCAGATGTTGTTGTTAATAGAATGGGTGGACCTGTTATTAATGCTGAGAAACTTACTAAGAGTTGGGCTATGAGGAGTCGTGAATTACGGGATTCTATGCAAACCATTGTTCTTCCCCTTGGCTGTCTTGATGTTGGACTTTCACGTCACCGAGCCCTACTTTTTAAGGTGAGAATTTTCTCCATTTATTGATTGAAGAGATCTGTGTGAGACATTCAAATTTGAACAATTTAGATTTTATTTAACTAAATGCTTTCGAGCAACTTTTATTCATCATCCAACAGTATGCGGAAAGGTTTTTTTTTTTTTTTTCTCTATTGTGTAGTTATATGGCTCTTGTTATTTGTTCTGTTTGACATGTATAATGTGTTGTCGTTAAAATCAATCATGCATATGGTATGCTCACTTTATTTTATTTTATAGTCTGTTTAACAGAAAAGTTACATATATTTAACAAGTCATATCTGCAAAATTAAAGCGAGTTTCTTTTGACTCTCTTTAGTGGAAATATTTAGGTATATTTCTTTCAATTTTAAAGTCAGGAAAGCTCATCAATTTATTTGATTTCAACTAAAGCTAACTTGACTGCTGGTGGTTAGGTACTTGCTGATAGGATTAACATTCCCTGCATGCTGGTAAAAGGGAGCTATTATACAGGAACTGATGATGGGGCTGTGAATTTGATTAAAGCTGATGATGGAAGGTATTTACCTTACGGTAGAAAGTTGTTTCCCTTTTTGTTATATTGCTTTTAAGGTAGTTTAATTCCAAGACCATTTAGCTCTCATCTGATATAAATGATGACCGTTGTATGTTCTATTGAGTTAGAAACTCTATATTGCATGTTTACACTTTCTTAGGGCAGTCCAGACACGAGGCTGGTTTCCAAAAGCAATTTTATTTCACTCTTTCTGTTATGTACTTCTGATGCTTTGTAAAACTCTACCTCCCTTATGTAATGAGGAAGCGGCACCACCTGTGTAATTAATTAGTATATAACATTGTTAACTGAAGCATAGAATATTGCAGTGACCGCGTTTGAGTTTGTAAGAAAATGGTTTTTTAATTTGTTGCAGACTACTAGATCATTGAAGTACAGTAACTGCAGTTTATTGTTACTTTTCTGATTTAGTTACTTCAACTTACTGTGTTTGAATTTACATTTTTCAAGGAATTGGACCACAAAGTATTATTCTCCTCATATATGGCAATGAACTTTTAACAACACAAACAGTACTGATCTTACTTTATGTCAAAACAATTTCAAGTACTGTTATTAATTTTTGTACTGATGCAGTGAATATATCATTGATATGATGGGTGCCCCTGGAACTCTTATTCCTGCCGAGGTACCCAGCAGCCAGCTGGAAAGCAACAGTTTTTCTGTTAGGGGTTGTGCAGAGATTGTTGGACTACCAGACAAGACAGGTTCAATAGTAGATGGTCGAACTGGTGTGCCAGGAGTCTTTTCTGATTGTGGTAGAATTTCAACAGTGGGGAGGGTCCAGACAGAAGAATTGTTAGTTATGGGCAGTCAAACAAAGCCTGATGAAATTAATCACGTTAAAGCTAATGAGACAAGGAGATTTGAACATATGGAAGCATATGAATGCTCATCACATACAGAACCATCACCTGCAGAGAATATGCATGTAAAAAATGTCTCTAAGTATGTTCTCAGTGCAGCAAAGGACCCTGAATTTGCCCAAAAACTACATAATGTTCTACTAGAGAGTGGTGCCTTACCTCCTCCTGATCTTTTTTCAAATATAAATTCCCAAGATAGGGGTGTAGATAAAGTTAATGAAAAAAATGTTGATTCTGTTCAAGATGACACAAATAATTTGTTATTAAGGTATGAAAAGTCTCACATACCCTCAGATGGGTTGGGCTCAGCCAGTGATACTAGGTTATGCCAATCAGCTGACTGCATAGCTGAACAACAAGAAGAATTGCACACAGATGTTGAATTTTGCAATTCTTCACAGAGAGATAATACAAGGAACGGGTTTTTACATGCTTCTGATAGAAATATTGATGTAGAGAAATCTAACGCAATGAATGTTGTTTTGGCTTCTATACACTCACGTAATAAGATATGTAAAGAAAAGTGTACTGGATCTTCCTTGCCCAAGGCAGCTCTTTCCTGTAAAATGCATAATGGCATTGGCTGTTTCTGTGAAGATGATGAAAATGGCTATAGAAAGAATTTAGGAGCTTCTTTTAATAACAGAGGGTTGGGCAAAGATTCAGCTGTTCAAAGAAATGAGATGGAGGTTAATGGAGAATGTTATGATGGTAGAAACAAGGAAGTTAACCCGGTGCTTGGTGAAGGCTCAGAATGGGAAATTCAATGGGAGGATCTTGATATTGGTGAGCGTATTGGTATTGGTAAGTGTATTTCCTTGCTTCAAATGTTATATTTTAGATATAATTGTTATTTAAAGACATAACAGTTTACATGTATAATTATATCTTTTATGGGCTCTTTTTTCACCTTTTTTTTTTGAAATAAAAGATCACTTTTGGCATGTTTTGACTGATAAAGTGCTATCTTTTAACTGCTCATAATAATTATTTAAATTTTTTTCATAAAAAAGATAATGCCTCTTAAAAAGTTGTTTTACTTGCTAAAACTATTATTTTTGGGAAAATAGGTCTGAAACAAATTGCATCGTAAAACACTTTTTTTTAAGCTTAAACAAAAGATCCATTAGTAAGATAATTGACAATTTATAATAGCTTAATTGTTAATTCACACAGAATTGGAATTTTAGATATCGCTATATATTATTTAATATGATAGATTTCATTAATGGAGACCTAGTACAAGCTGATTGGAAATATGCTCATCTTAGATGTATTCTTGTGTACCTAAGCTTGTTCACGCATGCCCTTGTAGGTTCGTATGGTGAAGTTTATCGTGCCGACTGCAATGGCACTGTAAGTCAGCTCACATTTTTGTTTCCTTCTGTACATGAACAGAGTTCTTTATAATGTTTTTGTTTCTATTAGTTCTTAAAATTACATAATCTGAAAATGTTCATTTAACTCCTTGATAGCTTCATTGTTCTGGTTTGTGCTAATTTTTAAAATGCTCATTAATATTTGTGTGCCCATGTCTAGTTTCATGTCACATTTGGATTATGGTTATAATTTAACTTGCAAAGTTTTCACTTGGTGTTCCATGCTCTTGACCTAGGTCTACTACATCCTCATAAAAGCATTTAAAAAATATACAAATGCAATAGTATTTTATAAAGTCAAATTGCTTGTCTCAGGCACTGCCAAGTTACCAATTCTTTTCTGTTAACTATTTTTGAAATCAATATCTATCAATATTAAGATTCCAAGAGGGATCAGGGTGAGATGGGGTGTAGCACTAATCTTATCTTTAGATAAGTTGACGTTGATGCAGGTCTTAGAACTTTCAGTTTGTTTCTACATGGTTGTCAAGATGTTTACTAAATTGCTTTTATTAGCATATGAAATATGGATACGAATATGCACACTTTTTTTCCTTGTGCAAATGGACATATGTGGCCATTATATCACTTCCCAGTTGGTTTATGTCATCTTGATTTTGTTTGAAACTTTTGTTACTTGTATCCATTGAAAGACGAAGATCTCATTATACATAGTTGCTTTGACTACTTGAAAGTACTTGATAGTAATTTTGTGCACTGATTTTGGTAATTTGCATGAATGGTTGGCATGACAGGAAGTTGCCGTAAAGAAGTTTCTAGACCAAGATTTCTCTGGTGATGCACTAGCTCAGTTCAAATCTGAAGTAAGCCATTGCCTCTATATGGATATGTATAATGCAGTCATACGCACATAATATTCATGCCCTTTTATATCTTATTGCAGGTTGAGATCATGCTACGGCTGCGACATCCTAATGTTGTGCTCTTCATGGGAGCAATTACTCGGCCCCCACATTTCTCTATCTTGACCGAATTTCTTCCAAGGTTAGCTTTGTCTTATGCATTAAGTTAAATATTATCAGTAGGGCTATTGAATCAGGAATGCAAATGATAGGACTTCATTTTGTGAGTTTCTTGAATGGTCTCTTTGGTTATGTTTACATGAAATGTTTTCTTTTATTGATTTTGTACATTTATTTTTTTTCATTTATTAATGTTTTGTTCTGGCATTTAGTCAACTTGCAACTTTGCCTCCCATAAAAACAATTAGTTAATTTATTTTTCTATATTATTGTTTGCTTGTTAATGTATATTTGTCTTTCGGTATACAGAGGCAGTTTATATAGGCTACTGCATCGTCCCAATATTCGGCTTGATGAGAAGAAAAGGTTGCGCATGGCTCTAGATGTGGTAAGAGTTGAAAACAATTTCCCTTTCTTTTTTGTTGTAGAGCCAAGGAATTTATTAGAAACAACTAAGATATAGAAAATGAACTGGCCATGGGCTGAACACTGGAGTCCATGAATATAATTCTATCGCAAAGCAAGTGTAATGGCTCTGAGATTTTCTTATAAATGTAATTTGAGCATCTCTCTGTATCCAATATTTGTATAAACAGCGTACTTATTGACACATCTTAGCTTTATTCTTGTCAAAGCTTTTATATTGAACCATAGGAGTGCTCCAATATCGGCAGTCATCTCATTCTCTGTTTCCTTTACTTAATGTGAATTTATCGTGCACTTACCAGGCTAAGGGAATGAATTACTTGCACACGAGCCATCCTCCCATTGTACACCGAGATTTGAAGTCTCCAAATCTTCTTGTTGACCGGCATTGGATTGTTAAGGTATTTTTACATGAATTCTGTCTTGGGAGTTTACTTCACAATGCTGAAAAAAAAAAGAAATATCAATAGATTACTTCACTTATATTCATATTCTTGGTGAAAAGTTACACTTATGCTTGCTTGGTAGAGAGTAATGGATGTTTTTTGTTCTGCGTCATTAACAAGTTTATTCTGCTAAAATGTGCAAATTGAAGAAATTTGATAGGCCCTTGGGTATTATAAGTATCTGTGTCCTGCATCAAATAATATAATTGCTCAATAAAATATTTCCATGTGTGCTCCACCCCCCCTCCCCTCCTAACAACTAGCTGTTAAGGGTCCTTTCCCCTAGTGATTAGGCACATATCAAAGTATCAATTTATTTTATGTCCAATTAATTGGTCATAAAATGTCATTGATACAGTTGTATTATTTTATTGATTTATTTTTATGCTTAATACATACTTTAGATTACTACTACATTATTTGTACCATTATATAAAGGATATGCAACTTTCGTTAACTATTTTTATTGTCGTTTTTTAATTAGAAAATGTTATCTTTTAACAAATAAAAATAACTTTGTATTTATTAAAATATTTAATTACACAACCTCTGAACTCAAAGTAACTACATAACTTTTCCACTTAAAAGTAATCCCGACATACAAAAATGTGGAGTGCATGTGTTTTTGTTGGTATTATTAACATTAATCTATCATGTCTATATTAATTTTAAACAAATTAATTTATTATGTCATTATTTTTACCATTTATTTTGATATTATTTTTAATTAACTTTATATTTACATTGCATCTTAAACTTAGATATATACTATAATTTTATATATTTATTTTTATGAATATTATGAAGTTATAAAAACACTAGAGATGGGTAAGAAACATTGAGTAAAGCGCAATCATAAGCTTTTGAAAAATTTTACAAAGATATCGGGACAAAGAATAAAGAACGTAAAATATGTAAGCTTTCTAAAAGTAGAGAAAGGAAAACCACATATTTGGATCAAGTACATGTATTATGGATGAAGGGAAAGTTTGATCACAGTGCAAGATATAGGGTGACTCACTTTTTCCAAGGAGAATAGCTACATTTAAACTTGAGCTTTGGACATAGATTATGTAAACAAAAAGGGTTTTGACTTAAATAGGAGTAAGAGCGTATACGCATTGCTATTTTTTATTTTAGCAAGAGACGAGGAATATGACTTAAAAATTAAATTTTGGAGATGACATGCCACACATTTCTAGTTTAAATTTGTAAGATCAATATTACCAAATGAGAATAAAATTAATGAGGATGTGTCATACGCAAGATAGAAGCAGGATGGCTAAGAAAGCAGAAAAAAATTTGGGGGTTATTTGTAATCACGGTATCTACCTAACTCAAAGGCTATCATATTAATCTTACGTCTGACTATACTTTATCGTAGTGAATACTGGACTTTGAAAGGGCCATGCGAGTAAAAGGCGAGAATGGGAAAATTGAGAATGTTAAAATAAAGGTCTGGTTACACAAGGAATTTTAAAATGCAAAATTGTTTTTATACTAGATGTTAGCATGTCACCTGTAGAGGAAAAGATGTACAATAGTTGAAGTTGTTTTGGACTTGTACAAAGAAGGCCACTGGAGGCATATAAGAAGAGTAGATTGTTTGTTTTTAGTCCAATGAAAATAGGGAGGTGGAGTCTAAGAAGGACATTGGAGGAAGTTGTTGTTAAGAGAGATTTCATGGTGAATAAAAAATCTCTGAACTTTTGGTCTTTATTGTATGACAAAGTCGAGTCCTGTTGTGTGATGAATGTGGTCGAGCTAACATAGTGGGATAATGCTCCCACATGCAAAACTAATCTATGAAAAACAGTATATTAAAGAATTCTAAACAGTTCTAGTAATTGTTAAATGATTTCATCACATATAATTGCGTTATTGATAATTAATCAGAATGATTTTTGAGTTAATCTTGTGAAATTCTTTAATTTATGTTCCCATAACATGATGTATATGTATATCATAGTTATATAGCTGACCCTAGTGAAATTTTATATGTTCCCACAACAAGATGCATCATACTTATCAATATTGGATAATAGTTCAAAGCAGTCAACCCCAAAAATGCTATTGTATAATAGTGCACGGTGAGAGGACCACTATTCTAAATTTTTGTATTCTAATTAAATAATTTATACTTGTAAATGCTAAATAATGGCCCATTCCATGACATCTATAATTAACAATAAAGCTCGTTGGTTTAAGCAAAATATGCCAGCATATAAGAATAAAAGTCAAGGAATCAAACAAAATACAAAAGGCATAATTGTATCACTGGAAATTGAAGGTTTAGAGTTTAGAACAGAGAAGAGTGAACGGATGGTGTCACCGGAGATGAGTTGGTGTTGGTTGTAAAAAAATTGAAAGGAAGGTGACTGGGTGTTAGGTTAGTCAATCTTGATGTTACGTAGGAGTGGCAAGCAACAACCAATTAGCGAATTTTTAAATTCTACAACTTGAGACTGAGACTTTAAAATATATGAGTAGTGGACAACAATACCACTCTCCTTCTCTTCTATTTATAATGAAGCAAGTACATATGAAAAGACTGCTCTAAGATACTAGGCATGATTAGATGCAGCAGTAGATACGACAGTAGATAGTTTCCCACACTAAACACCCTATACATAGGGTTAATGATACAATAGGTAATAATTCTAACACTCCCCCTCAAGCTGGAGCATACAAATTGTATGAACCAAGCTTGGAACAAATGAACTCAATCCGAGGTCCCCTTAATGACTTGGTCAACACATCTGCAAGTTGGTCATTTGATCCAACGAACTCAGTACAAATTTCCTTGGTCATCAATTTTTCTCGAACAAAGTGGCAGTCATTTTCTATGTGTTTAGTTCTCTCATGAAACACTGGATTTGATGCAATGTGGAGAGCAGCCTGGTTGTCACAGTACATCTTCATGGTCTGAATTTCACAGAAGTTAAGCTCTTGAAGAAATTGCTTTACCCATACGAGTTCACACGTGAGAGACGCCATTGCCCGATATTTAGCTTCAGCGGTGGATCGAGCCACTACATTTTGCTTCTTACTTTTCCGAGAGATAACATTTCTTCCAAGGAGGACACAATATCCCGTAGTAGAGCGTCTGTCAATAGGAGAGTCTGCCCAATCAGCATCACAGTACCCAGAGATTTGAACATTTCCTTTATCTTCGTATAGCAAACCTTGTCCTGGAGCCTTCTTGAGGTATCTTAAAATACGGATGATGGCATTCCAATGTCCAAGACATGGAGTCTGCATAAACTGGCTAACAATTCCAACTGCGAAAGATAGATCAGGCCTCATAATAGTGAGATAAATTAACTTTCCAACGAGCCTCCTATATCTCTCTGGATCGGAGAATAATTCGCCTTCTTCTGTTGTTAACTTCTGATTTGGGTCCATAGGACTCTCTACTGGTCTGCAGTCAATCATACCTGTTTCTTGTAATATATCAAGAGCATATTTCCTTTGAGAGATTACAACTCCATCTTTTGACTGAGCTACTTAAATGCCCAAGAAGTATTTGAGGCTTCCGAGATCCTTGGTTTGAAAATGTTTACACAAGTGCTCCTTCAGTTGAGATATTCCAGTAGTATCATTTCCTGTAATAACAATATCATCAACATATACTATTAGGTAGGCACATCTCCCAGGAGAGGTATGTTTGTAAAAGACTGAGTGATCTGCCTCACTGTGTCTTAACCCAAATTTCTGAACAATGGAGCTGAATTTTCCAAACCAAGCTCGTGGTGATTGTTTGAGGCCATATAAAGATCGATGCAATTTGCATACCATACTAGACTCCCCCTGAGCAACAAACCCAGGAGGTTGCTCCATGTAAACTTCCTCCTCAAGATCACCATGAAGGAAGGCATTTTTGATATCCAATTGATGAAGCGGCCAATGACGAATTGTTGCCATTGCAAAGGAGAGGCGAATAATAGTCATCTTGGCCACAGGAGAGAAGGTGTCACAATAGTCAAGGCCATAAACCTGAGTGTACCCTTTTGCAACCAATCGGGCTTTGAGTCGACCAACCTGACCATCAGGGCCAACTTTAATTGCATACACCCATCGACAACCAACAACCTTCTTGCCCGAAGGGAGGGGCACGAGCTCCCAAGTATGATTGCTTTCAAGAGCCTGCATCTCTGCAATCATGGCTTGTCGCCATCCAGGATGATCAAGTGCTTCATTCATATTTTTGGGAATAACAACAGAAGACACTGAGGATAAAAGTGAACAATAGGAAGACGATAATCGGTGATAGCTAAGAAAATTATAAATGGGATGTGGATTTCGAGAGGAACGAGTACCTTTTCTGAGAGCAATGGGCCAACCTGAATCACCTTCACCAGGAGTCGTGGGATCAAGAGACGAGGGAGAAGAATCTGAAGTAGGGGATTCACCATGTTCTTGAACAACTGGACTATTTGTTGGCGTCCTGTGTTGGAGAGAATCAATAGGTGGAGATGATGGCTCAAGAGGATTTTGGTCGAGACTTGGAGTGACAGGGACATTGGAAATATTGTACTCAACCACGGGAATAGGAAGGACTTGCTGTATGACATGGACATCTTGAATAGATGGAGAGAAGTAAGGGGTCTGTTCAAAAAATGTAACATTAGCAGACATGTAATATTTCTTGGTTTCAGGAGAGTAACATCGATACCCTTTTTGAAGTCGTGAATAGCCCAAGAAAACACATTTGAGAGAGCGAGCAGAAAGCTTGTCTAACCCGGGAGACATGTCATGAACAAAACATACACAACCAAAAACTCTAGGAGAAGTGTGAAAGAGAGGATTTTCTGGAAACAGAATGGAGAAAGGGACCTTATGATTGAGAGAGGAAGATGGCATCTGATTAATAAGAAAACCTGCAGTTAAGATGGCATCTCTCCAGTGATGGACAGGAACGTTGACACTAAGCAAAAGGGTACGAGCAGTTTCAACTAAATGTCTATTTTTTCTTTCTGCTATACCATTTTGTTGTGGCGTATGAGGATAAGTAGACTGGTGCAGGATACCATGGGAACTCAAAACATTAGAAAGAGCAGACGAAAAGTACTCTTTGGCATTGTCACTTCTTAAGATTTTAATTACTTGACCAAATTGATTCTTGATTTTATTCAAAAAGGATGTGAAGAGGGATAATAATTCAGAACGATCTTTCATAAGATAAACCCAAGTACATCTCGAATATTCATCAATGAAAGTAACAAAATACCTAAAGCCAAAAGATGAGACACGACTAGGTCCCCAGATATCGGAATGGATGACAGAAAAACTAGAAGTACACTTTGATTGAGACCTTTTAGGAAAGGTAGATCTAACATGTTTTCCTAGTTGACATGACTCACATTCTAAAGTCTGGAGACTACTAAGTTCAGGAAACATTTTCTTTAACTTGGACAGGTGAGGGTGACCAAGCTGATCATGTAACATTTTAGGATTGGGAGCTGCAACACATGACACCGGTGGACGGCGGCGAAGGACTGCAGACAGTGGCGGACAGTGTTGAAATGTTGTTTGACAGTGTTGGGTAGTTCAGAAACGAGGTTAAACGAACTTGGACAGCCGCGGTGACTAACGGTGATGGACTTGATGAGACAGAAACCAGAGCGGGATCGACCCGCTCTGATACCAACTTGAGACTGAGACTTTAAAATATATAAGTATTGGACAACAGTACCACTCTCCTTCTCTTCTATTTATAATGAAGCAAGTACATATGAAAAGACTGCTCTAAGATACTAGGCATGATTAGATGCATCAGTAGATACAGTAGATAGTTTCCCACACTGAATACCCTATACATAAGGTTAATGATACAATAGGTAATAATTCTAACACTACACTATGAAAATCTCAACTCCCCACCTCAGCCCTCTTTTCAGGGAAAGAGTGGATTTTAAAAAAATGTCCTCTAGGGCACTGCTGTTTGGGCTGCGATTGAAGCCATTGCAGCTACTATTCCAAAGTGAAGCAATATCCAAACCTTGTTGCTGCCAATTGCTGCCCCCGCACTCACAGTATTTGCATTCGATATAAGCATATATAAGTACTAACTAATCTTTATGCACTTTGAATTAACTATTATCCAGGGAATTATGGGTATGTGATCATGAGACAATTTTCTGAGCTATGTCTGGCATATTTTAAAACGTTTTCAAAATGTGCTTAATTGATATGGCTTTAGACCGGCATCCAACATTGTGTCTGACAGAAAGTATCTCACTAGATTTGATACTAAACTATTCTTGGGCTTGGTGTATAAAAGTCGTTAAAGAACATTAAGTAAATAATTTATTTTCACTTTTTAACTCCAGAAGTGGATAGACATAGAACTGTTGTACGAAAATTAACTACGCTCATACTAATTCTAATTAAAGCTTGATGAAAGACAATATTTTCTCGTCTTTGAATTGTCATGCTTTCACATTTGTGACAATTTAAACCCTTTTTCCTGACCTTTTTTTAACATCTATTAAAATTATATATTATTATTTTGTTTCTTTGTCTTTTCTCAGGTTTGTGATTTTGGTCTGTCAAGAATGAAGCACCATACATTTTTGTCATCAAAGTCTTGTGCTGGAACGGTAATTTGTTATTTCTCGCTATTCGTAATTGATATAAATTATCAGTTTATCACCGTAGTTGGTTTCATTATGGGATATATAATATTTATCAAAAAAACTAAATATATCTTTTACCTGCAGCCTGAGTGGATGGCACCAGAAGTCTTGAGAAATGAGCCAGCCAATGAGAAGTCAGTTTAATCCACATTTCTGTATGCTCCACTCAAATATGATGTCTAAGTTCCCAATGTGATAGTTAAAGTTTGCATGCAGGTGTGATGTGTATAGTTTTGGCGTGATCTTGTGGGAGTTGATTACTACAAGAATTCCCTGGAAAGGTTTGAACCCAATGCAGGTTGTTGGAGCTGTTGGATTCCAAAACAAACGGCTTGAAATTCCAGAAGATGTCAATCCGGTAGTAGCACAGATTATACGTGATTGCTGGCAAACGTAAGTTCCATTTCTCTACTTACCTTTTGTGATTGTTACGATGTGGATTATGAGAGTCTCTGTTCTCGGAAAGCTGTGTATTTGTGGGCTTATTGCCAGTGTTGTTATTGTCAAAGTTTTGCCAAGTTCATGTTCTTTTACAATTATGATTTTTACTATAATATAATGATATGTTAATATGCTTAGGTAAACTTTAGATTTTAGTTATATGTTAATGGTCTAAATAAAACTTGGGTTCCCCTATTTTCGTCTTATATTGATGCTCGGGAGAACAAAAACGAGAATAAGTTGATTTGTACTAAGATGGACCACATCTCTTCATTGAAAAACAATCATTATTCATCAAAACCCAAATAAGTAGAAAATAATAATGTACAAAGAAAACCTGAACGAGAAAACCTAAGTATTGATGCTCTTAAAATTAGAAAAATATAAGAACAAGGATCATCCCCTCCCTCACCATAGAAAAACAAAAGTAAAAAAAAAATTGATTTCAAGTTACACTGAGTCTACTGGTTTGTTCTATCTGTTTGATTTTATTTGGGTTGGTTTTGATGCAGGGAGCCACACTTGCGGCCATCTTTCTCACAGCTGATGTCTCGTCTTTACCGTCTTCAACATATGGTTGCCCCAAAAACGGGTTCAACACATTAAACGAAGTTGTCTATAACATAGGTACTGTAATAATACCTAAAGTTGTTCGTTGGTTCAAAGAACCAGAACAGCTAGTTTTTTTCTTTTCGTCCATCTTGACATCAAAAGATTTCCTGAGAAATGTCAGGTACATTGAAAGTTGTCACTGGACACAACCCCTTCAGAAAAAGAGCAGGGTCCTCCCCAATATCTGCATAAGTGCAGTGGAGGTTTAGTTGGAGTAGGTACAAATGAAGAATCCCGAGAGGGAAGAAAAACAAGAAACTGAAATGAAAAAAAAAAAGTACAAAATTATTCTTTGTCTGTAGAGGTCTTATTTGGAATTGTAAACATGCGATCTCTCAGGTACTCATGCAAATGTAAACAGAAGAAAAAGAACAGAAAAAAGAAAAAAAAAAAAACATTACTCAGTTTGAGTTTGTCTTCAGCAAGTATACCTCTGTTATGATCATTATCTCTTAGTTTGATATTTGCCACGGACTACAACATCCAAATTGCTAAACTTTTCTATGGGAATCTTCAGTAATGTTTTCACATTTTCGTTTTCAAAATGGTGTTCCTGTGATGTTAACATATATAGTTCAAACGGGGATTTCCTATTCCAATTCCATGTTAGGAAAATACTTCTTAAGAATTGAGAGCTTCCTTGAAGATGGTATTCCTTAAGGAAAGATTAAAATGACTTCAAGATTCTACTTTTTGCTTCACTAAGAGAGAGATAATTAGTCAAATTTTTATGTCATCTATGATTTGGTACAACATTAGTTACGATCGAATGGCGAGCGTTTCAAACCATACAATTCGATAAAAGAAAACAAATATTATGAGGTTAATTGATGATATAACTTGACTCATTTTTAAAAAATTATCATACAAGAAAAAGTGTGAACCTATGAAAGCATAACTTTCAATATACTTAAGTGGTGCCACGTCGTGATCATTTTTAAAGCACTATTACTTTTAGTAGTATTTGTTATGCAGAATTTTGTATTCATTGAATATGGTGTATTTTTTAAATACTCTCTTTTAAAACTTTTCTTAAAAGATTCGTTCTTGGAGGATTTTTTTTTTTTTAAATAAAACATTTACAACAGTAATACATGTATACTGTTTGTGAATAGGAGATTAAAAAATGAAAAACAAAAACATAGTAAATATTTAGAAACAAGACCAAATTTGGAAACACGAGTTATATACATTTTTTTCATTTCCGTACCTTTCCTTTAAATTTAAAAATGAATTAATTAGTACTCAAACGTTAAATATATATGAGCTTAATTTTTATTAATTATGTAAGGATAAAAAATATTAAATACAGATATAAAGAATGACTAATATTATTATTTTCTTAATTTTATAACGATAAAAAATGATTAAATTTTAGATTTAGGCATTTAAAATTAAAATAAGTAATTTGAATGGATAATGGATAGAAGAAGCAAAGAAAAAGAAGGAGTGAAGCAGAGGAAAGGGCAATGGCAATGGCAGCAACAGCATGGAGCATATCACCATTACCATCAAGAAGAAACAGACTCACAATTTCCCCAATCCCACTGTTTGGTATTCACACCACAACCCTAACCACTTCCCTCATATCCTTCTCTTCCACCACCACCAGCAACAGCAACAACAACGCTCCTCAAACAGATTGCCCCGTTCCTATGGAGCAGCAACCCATCAACGAGTACCACTCTCTCTCCACCTCCTTCCCCTTTTCCTGGGCCGCCCTCGACGCCGTCGAGTACGCCTCCCGCCTCTTCGTCACGGGGACCTTCTTCGCTCTCCTCGTCGGCCTCCCCGTCGCCTGGTTCGGCTCCGCCGGCGCCCAGGCCGAGCCCCTCAAGCGCCTCCTCTGCGCCGCCTCCAGTGGCCTCTTCGCGGTCACGCTCGCCGTCGTTAGGATGTATTTAGGCTGGGCTTACGTTGGCAATAGATTGCTCAGCGCCACCGTTGAATGTATGTATCCTCCCTCACTCTACTGTCATACCTTTGAAATTTTTTTAGCTCATGTTTTGTTCAAACTTCAAAACAAACAAACCAAAATTAAGAGACATAATTCATTTAGGAAACATATTTTTAGTCTCTTTGCATGGTGTGCAACTCTGTGATCCCATCCCAAACCATCACAACATTGATTTTAAGTTTTAAGTTTGCCATTGCTGTAACAAAACTGTAATACAAACACTCTCAATGTTGGGTCTTATTTAAGAAAAAAAAGAAGAGAACAGAATACATTTTTTTAATCCACTAAAATTCGTTTATTCTCGTAGAAGTTGTTTTATATTAATTTTTCTAACATCAAATATAAGTTGATTTTATCTTATAAAAGAATTAGTAGTTCTCTTCTCTGGTAATTTATGACATAATTTTGTCCTCACAGACTTTGATTATTATATGTTAGTGTAACCAAATAAGTTTCAATATCAAGAGAATTTAAAATGTTTTATAAAGAAAATATTTTTTTAGATAATTTATACTCCTAGCATTTGTTTTCTCTAATTAAGTGTTGAAGCATATGATATGTAATATTCTTACTGACATAAATTATCTAATGTTGTTTAACAAGTTTTTATCATTAAAGCATATACTTTGAAGTATACTGCCTAAGGGAGTTGCTTGTTTAAATAAGCAGCATTGTTTAAAGGTTTTATACCAATGAAAATACATCACAAAATTTATGCAGCTTAAGTCAAACATTCAATATAACAACTTTAGTGTGTTGGTGATTTGTTTTTTTTTCTTACAAATTTAAAATAAAAAATATACTTTACAATGTAAATATTTTTAATGGAACAAACTTTACATTACAACCAATAAAAAGTTGTTATAAATATAATTTTTAAAATGATTGTGTTCCCACAAATCTTCATACACAATAAGTTCATTGTTTTTTTATAATACATACTATGGTTTCTTCTGGTCTGGATAATAAGTTTTACACTGATATTCCAAAAAAGTTAAACTGTGTGTATTATTAAATTTAATTAAAACATCATAACAATACGAAATTATTATATGGTAACCTAATCACGCAGTTACTTATAATAAATTAATTAAATTTTATAATAGTTATTTATTAGTTAATAATATAAAAATGTTTATAATTACTGAATTTTACACTCACAAGACTTAATTCATCCTACAACATCTGTGTAGTAACGATATTAACTCATTTTCTTACTGAAATGTATTGGAACACATGAAATTATGTGAATTTTTTATTTTATTTTAATTACTTCACATTACGCATACTTTTCAAGGATTCAATATTTAAAAATAAATAAAGTGGAGTATAAAAATTACAAGAAAATTGAATTTCATAAAATTAGGAAATTTCCTTTAAATTTAAGATTCAACAATTAGTGTTGAAAACTTTGCGAATGGATGCATAATCGTATTTTTCTCCTAATATTACAGATGAGGAAACAGGGTGGTATGATGGTCAGGTATGTTCTTTTCGGTTCTTCCCCTCTTTTTTCTCTGAATGTTTTAGCTTCATTCATGCAAAATCTTGGTGCAGTATAATTTGTTGTATTTGCCTATTCCACGAATTATCATGGCTAGTTTGAATGTTTTAATGTGTCGACTTTGTTGGTCTTTGTTATTTGGGTCCTGAATGGCTTTTTCTTTGGTGGTTTGTTTCTCTCCCCAGTGAAGAACTCCAACAATAAAATGTATTATTCGTAGCTCTCCAAACAATTATGTAGAGTACACTACTGTGTGTATTGGTGCTACCCACCGCTACTACAAAGGAAACTAACATATAGCAGTGACATGAAGCAAATGATGTTTGCGTGAAAAATACATGGTTGAAAAAGTTTTTGCCTCTGATTTGTGCCTATTCATTTGGTCCAGTAAGTTATCCACGCTAAATACTAAGAGTATGATCAATAGATCTTTTAGGGTGTTCTTTGTTGAGCTCCTTCTGAAATCCTTACAAATTTGTTGAGCTACTTTGAGTGGACCTGTTTAACATTTTTTGTAGATCATAAATTCAAAACTTGGACCCAAGTATACGTGGTCACCTGCACAATATATACACATCTATTTGATAATCTTTATTTTTTTCTTTCTATATATCTCTTTGTCACATATTTTCACTTACTATATCTACACTTGTCTTTCTTTGTCTCCCTATCCTTGCTTCAGTTTCCTTTAAACTTTATTCTAAAACTGCACTTACTGCAAGGCCATACTCGTTCTTGATGATGGGTGCAATGTCTCATGCAAGGATTTCCTTTGTTTTTGTTTTGGGTGGTATGAACAAATATTGTATTCTACCACTTAAGAAGGCTTCTTCATGTTTCTCAACAGATATGGGTGAAGACTGCTGAAGTTTTGGCCCGTGATAGACTCCTGGGATCATTTTCTGTAAGCATTCTATTAAACCATTGTCACTTTTACACATAACTTCAGTGTTATTGCTAGAGTCATAATATTATGTACATTATTGTTCTTCTTTTGGACCTACTACAATTGTTGCTACACTTATGCTGTTCCTTTGTATAAATCACTTTAAAAAATAGGAAGAACTTTTATGCCTTCTGCAAATGATAACATTTAACTTTGATTGGAACTCAAGTAATCTTCCTAATGAATTAACTTAACCAAGAACTTTATTTTGTTTAAGGTGAAGCCTGTGCTGAGCAGATTGAAAATTACTCTTGTAAGTTTGGCAACTTCTTTACTTGTATGTGCTATTATCCTCATCAACATTGATGGGAACCAAAATCTGACATCAAAAGAACCTAAAGTTCGAGTTGTACCTGGAGTTTACAATGATGATTCTGCAAGATTATTTGAACCAGATGCTTTTCGTGATGAATCTGAACTTCAATAATACATTACAATTTATAGTAAGAGTGTTTGGTTGCATAATTTTTTCCTTAAACACTTATCAGAAAGATAAAAAGTAAAAATGAAATAAATCTTTTCAAAAAAACCAAAATTAATTTATGCAGAAGTTAACTTATAAGGATGTTCTCAAAATCAGATTTTAAACTCATGCATAAGTTAATTTGGTTTATGAAAAAGTTTATTTCAATTTTTTTACTTATTTTTGCTTATATAAGGTTTTATGGAAAAGTGTATCCAACCTTACATGAATTGTAGATATTTGGCAGGAATAAGTTCTCCATATATTTAGTATCAGATTCTATGTTAGGTGTACATATCTTATGTTGCCTTTTACACACCATGTGTATACTGTAAATCTGGAAACAAATGAACATATATACAATGTAATCATTTTTATATATATATTTTGTTTCCTTTTGATCAATGTAATTTCACTGTGAGGTGGTTGTTGGAACAGAGGAACAACCTAAAAATAAATAATGTTAATTTTTCATTGTATGCTTTGCCAAAAAAATAAAAATAAGTATAACTTGCAACAACTTTCAATTATTAGAGAAAGAAATTCACAATAGAGAAAGTCCTAACCACATGTTGCATGTTCCTTGAAATTAGTACATAAACCAAAGAAAAAATGACTTGGAGTAAGAAGAAAAATTCAAGTTTTCCCCAGCAATCTAATCTTTCTGGTATTGGCAGCCATTCAGCACCTCCAAAGCTGCACAAGAAAGTTAGAACATCACCAAATATGTTGTCTCCCATACTAATAATAAAACTAATATTGCTCATATTTTTTTAAATAATTATATATTTTCAATATTCTCATGTCTCTTAGATCTATTCATTTCTTAATTTATCTTCTTGTGTTTTTCTTTAAATCTCTATTGCATTTCTCACATTTCTCATCCCTTCACATCTCTCTATTCAAAGAATGTATACACCTCAAAAGGCATCATGAAATAATATTTTTCTTGGTTGTATTAGATAAATCTACAAAATTTCTTAAATGTGTTAAGATTAGATTCATAAGAGATAAATTCTTCTTAGTCAGTATTTCATGCAAGTAATTGTAAATCGAATATATAATTAAACTAAATTAAACTTTTAAATTTACTTTATTAGACCATATACAACCCAATGAAATTTAGTATATAGTGAGTCTAATATATTACACCAAATGCTACATTATTTTACTACAAATGAGCTTCCCATTCTCATTTCATTTCAGTCAAATGGGTTGTAAAGCAATTATATATTGATAAATACATATTTACACCTAAAATTTGTAACAAAATATTTAACACTGTACTATATATTTCTCTTTCTTTTAACCTCTCCCTTTTATTCATTATCTCTCTATCATTTCATAGCATTATTGATATAGTTATTTCGTGGAGCAATTAATGATTTAACTAAATAAAAAAATTGTTGGTCAAAGATTCAGGAAGAACAACCATATCAAGAAATATCTTTTTTTTTTCAATTAAATATTCATGATGGCTCTACACAAAAGTATGAACAAATTTTTGATACGTATTCAATTCTTACATGATCTTTATCATATATCTAAATAATAAAATATATAATAATAATAATAATAATTAGGGTTAAATATGTTTTTATCTCTCAAGTTTCAGTAAATTTTGGAATTAGTCCCTCTCTAAAATTTTTGATCAATTTAGTCCCTCATCTTCAAAAATACGTGAATATAGTTCTTTTAACCAAATTTTGTTAAATTTATTTGACGTTTCAAGCACATTTCATGATAGTATTTGAATTTTTTATACCGTTTGACACATTTTTGCTTTAATGTTAACTCAAATATTATCATAAAATGCGTTTAAAATATCAAATAAACTTAACAAAATTTGGTAAAAAGGACTAAATCCATGTATTTCTAAAGATTAAGGACTAAATTGGTATAAAGTTTTGAGGAGGTACTAATTCCAAAATTCACTGAGAGATAAAAAACATATTTAACCCAATTATTATTATTATTATTATTATTATTATTATTATTATTATTATTATAATGACACAAGATATGACCTTTTGGTCAAACTTAGTTGTAGATTGTGTTTGGATCCAATATGGATTATTGAACGTTGAACTTCAACATCACTTTCCACTCTACCATTCATCTCTGACCAAATCACATTAATTTCATTTTTCTTTCAATAAAATAATTATGACACATAACTAGTTCAATAAATAACAAAAATTAAGTTCTCAAAGAATTATCATATTTAAGATTTGATTTAGTAAACAATAAAATTAGGAAGAAAACCATTTTTATGAAATATCAAAAGAAAGTGCTGAAAATATAAGTTGGATGAAGGAGAAAATAAGTGATTGTGGTATATTCACACCGACCACAGTTCCACGTTTTGGAATAAGCCATAGCCAGCGATGAACGTTTGCATGACGTGTCAAATTTAAAACATAATATATAAATTAAAAGTTCTTTTCACAATAAATTACAATAAAATATCTTGTAGATATTATCTTCAATGAAAATAACAGTTTATTTCAATGATCATTATCAGCTTATACCATAAAATAAAGATTGAATTTTGACATGAATTAAATAATAATACTAACGATATCTCTAATATTACATACTTATGTTTCCTAAAAACTAAGATGTTTTTAGTTTTATAAATAAAACTATTTCCCATAAACTTTAACATTTGTAAAATATTTCTTTCAGGATTCATGTTTACCATGTTATACATAATTAGAATTATATTAGGTGTTAGATAAATATTTGTCTCATATTCATACATATACTCGTATGGTATTTGTTATGTGTTACATAATTTTTTAATATTCACATATACCCATGGATATCAACGAATATTTATAAAAAAATAAAAATAAATATTTAATAACATATTTTAATCGTAAATTCAAATAAAATAAAATACATAACATTCATAAATTTTAAACAAAATTTAAATAACTCATTTAAATAATGTTGAATGACAGTTTACAAATAAATGAATTTTTTAAAACTAATTGATAAAAAAAATAACTCATTCAAAATCAATATGTTAATATTTTAATCATTTTTTTTTAATTTAAATTAGAGTATAGCGGGTACGAATATCTACGGATACGAATACTATGATACTTGTATAACATGTATTAAAAATACTCATACCTGTCATCTATTTATAATATTCATTTTTTATCTATTGCAGGTTTTATCCGTAAATACTTGTGAGGACGAATTTTGTTGACATTTCCTATAAATAATGTTAAGAATGATAGTATGTTGTTAGTAAATGTTGCTCAGATATTGAAAGACTATAAATATTTTATTATATTAAATCAATAATGATTAAATGATTTTTTCTTTTTTTTGCTATTTTATCATAAATGATGGTCATAACTTCGTTAATTTTTATAATAATTATTTTTAAATATTAATAATAAGTTTTTTACAAAAGTATATAATAGTGTAAACTAGCATCGGTAATTTTTTGTTATAGTTACTTTCAAATAAAAATAGAAAAGCAAAAAGTAATTTTTTTTCTCTAGTTTAAATAATTTATACCTAATACAAATTTTGATCTTAAAAAATTTTATCCAAAAAAAAGTTCTACAAGTTTACTTACATTAATTTATAAAAGAATATTTATTTATTTTCTTATTTTAAAAGTGTGTACTTAAAAACAAGTTCATCCGAACCTAAATCATTCGAACAATACCAAATACTAATATGTTAATAAAACTGAAGATTGGGTCAAATCGCGATTTAATCTATTCTATTTTGAGGGGTAATTCAATCCATTTGAAAAATTTTATCTGATTTTGTTTAGTTTGGAAACAATCCAAAATACCTTAATTTTGAATTCATCAATAGCAGAATGCATGTTATAAAAAAAAAAAAAAACAGAAAAATTCATGACATAAACAATTATACTTTTTAAATATGTTAGTATTAAATCTGCAGTCTCCTAAACTTAATTATATTTCTTATTCTTTGAATAATATTTTTAAGAAAATTATATATGATTGATACAAGTTGTAAAACTATCTCAATTAAGGTTGCAACTTAAATAATAATAATGAATAAGTAATATATATATATATATATATATAATATTTTACCTTGTATCTTATTTGTTGATTAAGGGTAATAGTAATTTATAATAATAAATTATATTTTAATTAATTAACAAGAAATTATTCATAACATCAATCAAATAATTTTAAATTTTTATAAATTGTATCCTCAAATTCACTCACTATTATCCAACATTTCTAAAAAAAACACAAAAATTTATCCACTCAAATTTATTTAAATCCATTCTAATACTATCTTTTAAATTCATCTCTCGAAAACAAACACGCTATAAGGTAATACACTTGAATGCATGCTCGGTTATTATAGAGGAAAAAAAGGTCTTTTTGAGAAAGTTTAATACTTTCAAAAATTTACAATCTTAGAAAACTAAAACCAAATTAACCATGTTATTAAAAAACACATCTTTATCGGGAAAACACGATTCTTACTACTAAAAGCTCCGTTTTTTACAACTTGAGATTGAAAAGAAAAATGCAAGAACTCTGTAGACATCATAGGGGCCCACCACGAAAGATAAAAAATTGAAAAGTGAAGAAAGGTTCATGCACCTTTCCCATTTCTCGGTCTTTTGCTTTGGTTCCAAAACATTTTTCCTAAATGAAACAAAGAATAATTAAATCGAAATTAAAATTAATATTTCTAGGAAGAGAATAATAGCTTGTGGACTTTGTGAATCTGTGTTGTGATTTTTTTCCCAAGTGGTTGGTTTCATCTTAAACATACATAAATTGCATATCAAAGTGCAATAACTCCCCAAAACTTTCCTTTGTGATTTTCCTTTGAGCTGTGATTTCCTCACACATATGTTCTGTTCTCAACTTCTCTGGTTCTTCTGACATCTTATGCACATTGATGAACCGGTTGAAGTGTTTATCGATATCTCCAATGTGGGGATTCATGCTTATATAATGAGGACAGTGGAGAACTATTCCCACAGGGAAAGGTAAGTTCTTTTCTGCTTTTCTGTTCCATTTTTTTTTCTGGGTTGTTTTTGAGGGGCTAAAGTTAATTGCTTTCATGGTTGAGGGATTTTGTGGTAAAGTAATGTGTGATTGATTGTGTGTTTTTCTCTATGGTCTTTTCTGTTGGAGTTATGATTGACTTTCTGCTTGAGTCTGTAGTTTGACACTGGACACTGTTGGTTTTATGTTTTCCATTTGGTGGGGTTTCAGCACTTGGCGGAATTCACACGAATGTTTTTTTATTGGTGATATATATATAGACATTTCATCTCATTTAGACACTTTGATTATGGTTATGGATATGGTAATAGTTTATTATTATGTTCTGTTTAGGAGAATGATAGGTGTAAGAAAAGCACTATTCTAAAAACTGTGGTACTTTTCTGTGTTATGTAATAGGACCAAAAATTATGTCAATTTTTCATATTATAAGAACAAGTTTAAACCAGATGTAGGAATGTGCATTGTGCAGGCATGAAAGTTTTCTTTTAAGATTGTAATATTAAATTCATATATGCTGATAAGCTCAAAGGCATGAAGCAAGAGAACTGTTTAGCTTATTAATGTAAAGTAATTACAGAATTGATAATATGGGAATTTTTAAAGATCTTATAAGAAGGTTGCTGTGAACTATTTACAAGCATGCAACTTAGGTATTTGTGTCATAAGGTTTGCTGATACATGATTAAGTATATCAAACTAACAAAGGAACAATTGTTTCACTGTGCAGAATTGGGATGTGCAGAGGACTAGTTTGTTGTGCTATAGACTTTTACTATGGAGTTAAATACAAGTTATGACATTGAACTTTCACAAATTGAAGAAAGGACACAGCATGAGTTGTGGCCTCTAGATCAAATTGATCCAACCAATGCAAAGTTTCCATGTTGTTTGGTTTGGAATCCATTTCCTGTGGTCTCATGGTTGGCTCCCTTCTTTGGTCATGTTGGCATTTGTAGGGAGGATGGAGTTATTATAGATTTTTCAGGATCACATGAAGTGCATGTCGATGATTTTGCGTTTGGTTCGGTGGCAAGATACTTGCAACTCGACCGTGAACAGGTAGTTTATCAAATTGCCCTTTTTCTACACAGATTGTTCTTATTTATGAATGCATTCATGTTTTTGCAAAATAGTATTATGCCAAATTCAATTAACTATCTTTTGTTGGTTATGGGAGTTTTGTCTACTAATGATCTTTTATAGTCAATATAGTTATGGGTTAAATTGTTAAGGTATACATTGATTTATTAGGAAAACTAATTTACCAACTATGACAATGACTCAGAAATGAGTTACATTTGGAGTTAGAGGTTCTTTAAGGTCAAAACATAAATAATCACCTCTCATTTGAATCTTAGAGGTTTTACCTTGAGATATGTATTATATGAATCATTTACTTTAAAGTAAGAATTTCCTTATTTTTTACCCTTCCATACATCAAATGAAGTCTGAACTTTTGTCATTTTACCCCTTTTTCGCTCACTCAAAAGGCTTCACACAAATATTTGTACTTGTCATCTTTAAAGAGATAGATATCTTAGATGCAATTGGTTTTGTATACTCTTATTAATTTATTGGCGCTTCATTTGTCATTCTAAACCTTAATGGTGTTAATGATTGTTTGTAAATCCACCTACTAGATAATGGAGCATACATTCTAAATTTGAACTAGATAATGATTGTTTTTAAAACCTCAACAAGCTCAGATTATTATGACGACCCTGATTTTGGAAAATCAATCAATTTGCTAAGCTATTCTTTTCACTCTACCCTATGAGGCAAGGATGCGATACAGTGTATCAGATACGACACTATCTAATGCATCGATACATTTATTTTGAAAATAATAAAATACGATAGTGATATATATATATATATATATATATATATATTGAAAATGTACAAAATTCTTAAAAACATGATAAATATATGATTGATATTATACGAATCCAAAATAAAATTAAAATTAAATGTATTAAATATTGTCAAAATAAAAAAGTTATAAATTATTGTCACCATAAAAATATTAGTGCTTTATAGACTGAATACTTCATAGATAAGTATTGACAAATTATCTTAAAGTGTTGGATATAGATACGTGTTAGACACGGATACATGATACAAATTGAAATTTTGGTCCATCATAGACTCTATCCATTAAATATCTGGTTGGTGTCAATTCTTTAATTGTTTAGAAGCACAATAAACTCTTAGTTTACATTCTTTATAACCTCAACTGTTGTTGCAGTGTTGCTTCCCTCCTAACCTATCTGCACACAAATGCAAGCAACGTTATCGACATGTTGATTATGGCACTGCAATCACATGGGATGATGCATTACAAGCTAGTCTGCGGGATTACGAGACCAAAACTCACAACATTTTCACTTGCAACTGCCACTCATTTGTGGCCAACTGTCTGAATCGCGTTTGTTACGACGGATCAATGGACTGGAACATTGTGAATGTAGCAGCTTTGATTATGTTGAAGGGGCACTGGGTTGGTTTCTGGGCAATTGTAAGATCTTTCATGCCTTTTTGTATGGTTGCTTTCTTAGGAGTTGTGATGATTGGGTGGCCCTTCTTACTTGGACTACTATCAGTGTCTCTACTTTTGCTGTTGTGGTTTGTGGTGGGGACTTACCTTGTTGGAAACCTATCACATTGCTAGATCTTCATGTTCATGTTCATGTTCATGCTTTGGTTCTTCCCTCTTCACCAAGTAACACTTTTAGATCATATTTTGGAATACGAGTTATCTCTTTTGGGAAGTTAATCAACTAGTTTTTGGTGTTTATCAGAGTTTGTATTATGCAGTCATGTTTGTGTAGTTAGTTGGTGAAACTGGTATGCAACTTATGAAGAAGCTATTTCAAGTTTCAGATTCTCATCTTTTTTAAGCATTCACACATTTTGTTGTTTATATAGCAAGATGGAATGACTTCTGTGAAAAAAGATTGATGTTTATCACACTTTTTGAAGCAGTTGTTTTAGTAATGAACTCTTTAGTATTGGTTAACATTTATTACAGATCATCATCAAATTTTATTGGTGATATTTTAGTTTCTAATAGATTTTAATGCCTCAAAGAGAATAAGCATAGAAGAGAATTTATTTGTAGGAAATGTTATGAAAGCAAAGATAATATCCCTAGTAATTTTCTCAAAAACCAAATTTGTTTTTGGCTCAAAAGGTTTCTGTGTGCACATTTTGAAACCAATGGAATGGAAAGAGAACTAATTTTGTTTATGCAATTGGGATGATTTGATTGATATTAATAAAAAAATTATAAAATTCATATTGTTTTTATATCAATCATAATTTTTATTAATGCAATAATTGAATTATAAATATACGTTATTTAAATTGTTTGTGTTGATTTTATAAACATTAAATGGTTCTTATAATTATTTTAGAAATATATATTCTCTTTATCTTTATATATATTAACGAGATATTAAATTGTTTTAATTTTTATAAATAATTTATACAATGTAAACTTCTATTCATGTAAAACATTTACACACAAATATCTAACAATATATTACTATGCGTATTAAATTTATGGTTATTATTTTAAAATATTCATGTAATAATTTTTAATAGCTTTTTCATGTTAATAAATATATGAAAACGAAATTATTAGACGTTATATAAAGTATAATCTGGTTTTTCCTTTAACTTGGCATTTCAAGAGTGAGTTGGGTGTAGCTTATTGTTTTTTTCTTGGTTTCTTTTTAAGGAGAAGTTTGGTTAAATAGTTTTCACTAAAAATCGTCGGACATATCATATTTACAACAAATTATGTTCTTAGTTTCTGAATTTGTATCAAATTTTCTCAAATTAGAAAGAAGTTCATTCTAATAATTTAAATTTCAAATATGGATTTAGTCCCAAAACATTAAATTTAAAAAATTAAAAAGCTCATTTTAGTCATTCAAATTTAATATTTAGAGATTAAAAATATATTTTATTAAGTAACTAAATTTTTTATTTTTTTAATTTGGAGGACCAAACCAGAAAACATTCTAAATTTTGAAAATTAAAACCGTTAAGCCAATTTGTTTAAATCTCAAATTAAACTCTACATATATTCATTATTGATTTCAACATACGTATAAATATATTACAAGAAACAATTCATACAATATACGGAATAGGAAAAAAAAATATTGTTGTTGGATTTATTTAGATCCTATAGATACCTTGTTTTATTTTCTTTCTTTTCTCCATTTAATAAAATAATAGAAAATTTTGGAAGTGATAATGCTAAAAACGTATTCTTCTTCCTTGTTAAGCTCACATGGCATTTTTTATATAAGCTACTTATTCCCACAAACCATAACAAAATGTATGAGAACAGGAAAAAAAAGAAAAAATATTTAGTTGAAACTATATGTACATTAAACATAAATAGGTTTTATGTTTATAAAAATATAAATAGTAAATTTTGTAAAAATATAAAGGATAAAACATATGTAGAAATATAGAGTAAACTTTCTAAATTAGAAGGGATGTGTAGAAATGTGTAAAATATGTAACCTAAAAAATACAAATTAATGTACAAACAGATTTGTGTAATCTATATTGCTAGATTTGTTTAATGTATATTATTAGTTCATCTAATTAATGTATTGTCAAACTTGTCTAATGTGTTGTTACACTTGTTTAATCATCGGATAAAACACACTCGTCGAATGCATATTGTTAAACTCGCTTAATTTGGATGAAACTTGTGTAATATATATTGCAATACTTAATTAAAGAATGGATAGAATCGTCTAATGTGCATTAATAGACTTATCTAATATGTATATAAACAAACTCATCTAACTTATATTGCTAAACTCATCTAATCACTGTATGGACAAACTCGTCTAATGAGTGTTGTAAGACTTGTCTGATTAGTGTATATCTATGATGCACCGATACTTCAACTTAGGTCACATATCTGTGTTCGACACGTATCCGTATCCGATACTTTAAGACACTTTATCGATACTTATCAGTGAACTATCTAATTTACAAAGTCGTAGTACAGTATAATAAAATATTTGAATAATGATTAATTTTAGTAACAAAAATAACTAGTCACTATATAGTGACCAATTTAAGTATCAATTTAAAAACAAAAAATTATTGGTAACTAAAATAGTTCTAAAAAATTGATAATTAAAATAATTTTTATTATGAATTGATTTCTAAATTGGTCTCTAACATTAAATACCAAGATTTTGACTACCAAAATAATTGATTTTTAATTTGGTCACTAACATTAGCTACCAAGGTTTTGGCTACCAAAATAATTAGTTTATAAATTGGTCTCTAATTAGGAAAACGGTCTCTAATATATTTTTTGTTACCAAAATTAGTCATTATTTAAGAGTTTTCATATAGTAGTACTTTTATGATGACAATAATCTATATTTTTTATGTTGATAACTTTAGTACATATAGTTTTAATTTGGATTAACACAATAACAATCATATATTATTATGTTTTTAAGCATTATTGTACCCATTTTTTAATATTCATATATCATGTATCTATCACGTATCGTGTCTTATTATTTCCAAAATAAACATATCGACGTATCGGATACGTGTCGTATTCGATACACGTATCATATTCATGCATCATAGGTGTATATACATACTTGTATTTTATTCTTAGACTCAATTAATCAATGTATGAAATGACTAATTTAATTTTTTTGTTATACTCATTTAATCAATATATGAGCAAACTCGTCCAACATGTACTGTTATAATCGTGTAATTTTTTCCCTAAATTAATCTAATCAATATATGAATAGACTTATCTAAATGACATATTTGCTGGAAAGAATGGCTGAGTTAAAAAGATAGTCATTTGAATTTCAAAAGTTTTTAACAATTAAACGTTGAAACTAAAATCAAATATCCAAAGTATAAAAAATGTTAACATATTGTTCGTTACACTCCCATTTTATCAAATCATAATCATAAACCAAACTTAAAGATTGAATAGTAAAGAGAAGAAACCAAGAGTCAAATATTTATATTATTTCATTCTAAAAAGAGAGTGACATTTAGTTGCTTAATCAACTTGATTAGACTCACTATTATCATTAAAAATGAGAATGAAAGAAAATCATGAAAAATATCATATACCCAGCAAGATCTCCTATATAATCGATTGTGAAAGGTTCTTCATGAGAACCATCTTGACAATCCTAATTAATAATTACAAACCAATATTGGGGTGGTGTATTAGAAAATTTATATTATTATCTTTTAGATTATTTTGCAAAGTTTGACCTAAACCTCTAAAAAAATGATGATTCGCTTCAAGAGCAAAGTTGTAAAACACAGCATGTCAACTATTTTTGTACTCTGTTATCACACCGATAAGGAGGCAACTCCCCTCACAGTGAGAGTCTTGTATTTGTATATTACCAAATCAAAACAATATCCATTATCATCTCTAGCAGTGCTTCTAAGGTACTTATACTCACGACATCTTATCTTCAAATTATTTAGTAAAACGTTTAAAAATACATGTCATTACAAAAGAAAAGATTGCCATTTTTTTTTTATATTTACTAAAAAAGAACCATACACAACAAAAGAATGAGTGTATAGGTAGATCGTTCAATCATCAAGATCTTATTAGTTATTTCATGATGCAACAAAGTTTGGACTTTAGAGCCCGAAGTATACATGTTAATCAGAACTTTTAAATAGCTATACTGTTGTGACAAGTGGGCAACCAAAAAGTTAAAAAGGAACACAAAAAATGAAATCAAGCTCCATACTTGGGAGCTTTCCAAAGCTTAAAGGCTATCTCATGCAAGAACCTATCTGCCGGTATTGTAAGATTTCCACCACGCTGTATAACAAGGAAAGAGAGAAATAGTGAAGCAAAGATTATTCAGTAACCATGAATTACATTGTAGCTTAAACAAATGACAAGCCTACCAAAATTCCACAATGGTTAGCACTCAAACCATAATACTTCACAAAAGTGTAAACACTTGCAGAATAAAAATAGAAACATTAATCGGAAAAAAAAAATTGAATACTACACAACCTAACAAAAGTGTAAATACTTCACGAAAGTTTTAAAGATTGAAGTATGTTAGGTTGTGTAGATAGGATAGGACACCTTTAAGATCAAGAAATAGAGGATGGCCAGCCAAAAAAAAAAAAATAGAAACATTAATCGGAAAAAATCATTGCTCAATTGTAAATAAAACATGAAGTAAAATCTTTAAGCAAACCTCTATAAAATCTTCAAAAGAAAATCTCTCTGCATTATCCTTGCGAGTCACAGCATATTGCCATTGGGCAATTAACATGGGAGAATATGACCTGTATAATTTAATACGAGATAAATAATCAAGTCAATCCAAAGAGAAAGCAAATATTACTAATCTTCAATTACTATAACTTAGGTAGTATTTGGGGGACATGTGCATATCATAACATGAGTTCTATTTTTGTTTAGCATATTTTGAAAATATAAAAGAACACAATAAGCGGTAAAAAATTTATCCATTTTGGTTCCACTTAAAAGCATAGACCCAAGGAAAAGAAAAAAAAAATTATCTATTTCATTCTGTTCATGTGCTGAATATTGATTTAATTACCTTACATCCTTTCGAGGAATCCCTCCTTTCATACCGTAACTTTGTAGAGGATAAAGCACTGAAAGATGAGGGTTCTTCTCATCAACCATTTTTGAAACAGGAAACTTAGAATCGTCACCCTCCAAGACACTGCCATAGCTCATGACAACGGACAAATGCAGACGTGAACCGATGTCAGATCCGGGCTGTGCTTGACTCATTATGCCTCCAACCAAAGCATCCATATACCCCACATCAGCAGCAACCGCTTCCTGTTCACCAGCTCCAACGTGAAAGAAAACAAGATCATAATGGTCATTGTCCAGCACCTTCCCTTCTTCAAGGCCAAGCAACTTGAGCAGCTCAAGGGCCACAACCTCAGCAGAACGACCTCCCAGTAACTCGTTCAATTGAAGAACATTAAATCCAAGTTTGGCACTAAAAGATTTCAAGCTTGAATTGTTGGTCAAAATAGAAGCTTTCATTCCCATAAACCTGTATTTCAAAAAACAAAAACATTTATTTCATATATTTAAATCAATCATTTGATTCTTAGAGATGACAAGTCCTTATTTAGTACAAATTGGTCCTTGTTGTTCCTAGGTTTCTTATGTCTTAGTCCCTTAAAGACTAAACTTTTAGTCCTTAAACTTCTAAGGACTAAAACTTAATTTTTTTTCCTATACTTGAAAGAGTGTCATCTATAGATCAAGACCCTGTTTAGAAATCTTATCAATAAGCACTTGCAAGAGAAGAAAATTAAAAGGTAAAATAAGTCGAGTTTCTCATATAAGCTAAAACCATCTTATTCACTTCAACTTTAATAGAAACTATCTCATTTAACTTGTTCAAAAAACTCATTTTAACTTGCACACAAACTAATTCTACCAACTAACTTATAGGAAGAACTTAATTCATTTACCTTGTTATTTTCTTCTTTTAAAAATCCATACATGACCCAAACAATTATAAATGCTATAGAGAAGTTTATCCACACAAGAAAAAACGATTAATTTAACATTTACAAACAAAAAATTAAAAATGGAAAACAAATAATGAGAATACCTATCAGACAAGGTTTGTTTTGGTGGATCCTCTTGGCTATCACCACCACTGATTTTCCCCTTCTAACAAGGAATGAAAAAATATCACAACGATGAAAAAATAAAAATAAAAACTTGAGCAAATGGGTCTCACCATATTAGAATAAGTATGACATGCATCCAGCAGCACTGCAAATTCTCTAACTGCCCTCTCATCCCCGCTTTCTGAAAACTACGTATCCAAGTGAATTTGAATGTGGCAGGGGCAAAAATGGGAGAAAATAAATTGAAAAGTGTGTTAAGCATTATTACAAACAGGTGGAGGTTGTGGATTGAGAATAAGGGAACCTGAGGGTGGAGAATTGGGGAGACTCAAGAGACCGCATGAAGATAGAGAAGCGAGAGAGTGAAGGTGGGTGTGCGATGAATCGACGAAACGAGCAAAGCCATCGCCGAATAAGACCAGGGATCGACTTGGTTTGTCTGCCATTGTTTCTCTGCTTCTGAGTTCTTCACAATTTTGGAATCCGATGCGGAGAGAGAATAAAGTGAAACCAAGAATGAGTGTTCTGCAAAGAACAACTCTAATATAGGCGCTTAAATTTACTAAGGCATAAAACTTTTATATGTAAATATTCACAACAGTTAGAATGTCTGTATTATTACATATTTAGTTTTCATTATTATCTATATATTATTATATGAAGGGAATCTTCTAGTTTGATGTAAATATTATTTTTGCCTTTTAAATAACTGTTTTTAAATAAAAGTAATTACTTTATTAAATTTATCCTTTAAGTGATAATTATTTATTAAATAAAGGCTTAAATACCTTTTTCATCTTTATTTTCGTAGTGTTTGTTGCGGATGATCCTCATTTTCACCACATGTTTAGAAAGGCATATGGCACTAGTTGTATTGGGATGTGTTACTAGTACTCTACAGATGGCTAATTAACGTTAACTTTTCAAATTAGGGAAAAATTTGCAATTAGTGCTTGAGTTGGATTGTAGTCGCGCTCTTCATCGTTGAAGGCGATTTCTTCATCTTCGTCTTTTTTAAGCTCGGATTTACAAAGGAAACCGCTAATACTTGTTATTTCAATTTTTCAGTTAATCATCATCAATGAGGTAAGTGGGTTTAGGGTTTTCTGAGTTGTGTTTGATTGTGGGTTAGAGTTTTCATAATTCTATTTTGGGGTTTGGTTGGGTTTGGATTGTTGTGATGTTCTGTATGATTTCTAAATTACCACACATGTAGTACACGTAACACACTCCACTCCAATGCAACGTAATACACCGTGCCACATGTACAGTGTTCCGTTACTGATTTAAACGGCGTCACAGAAAATGATCAAATAAAACACGAATTGCGAAAATGATGATCATTTAAAACATTCGATACTTGCGAAAATGAATATCATTTAAAACATTCGATAAAAATGAGAATCATTTTAAATATTCGGTCAAAATGAAGATTATCCACAACAAATATAAAAATGAGAACGAAAAAGATATTTAAGCCTTAAATAAAAAACTAACCTCAACATGTAGTTAGGATTCTACTAACATGCAATTAAGATTATATGGTCATGCTTGATAAGTTTATTCTTGATTTCTAAATTTTAATTAATAATAAAAAATAAATTTGAGAAATACATAGCTAATACTTTTTATTCATAAATTTAATTTTTGTTTGTTTAACTACATATCACAATCTATCTTTTTCTAGAACATGTGAAATCATAAGATGATAATAGAAGAATTCATTTGACAACTATTCATCAGAATTTTTCTTTTTTATAAACTTAAATGTAATAAAAAAATTATCAGAAATAATTTTTTGAAATAATACTTTAAGAAAAAGTGGTTGGTAACTCTATTAGTAACATCGTTTTATAATATACATATATATATAGTATTTTTTTCTATACTTATCTAACATTTATCAACTCATTATTTAATATCATACAAATTTTTGGTATTTAATACATAAGTAAAAAGAAAAAATATATTTTTTAATTATTTAATTAACATTTTAAATAACGAAAAGACTGTATGCCGGATATGAGTATATTTATTCCAGAATCAAAATAAGAATGAAAAAAAATTGATATCTTTTGAACATAATAAAATTTTAGTCTAGCTGTCATTCATTCAGGTATTGAGAAATTCAAATTAGTTTACATTTTCCATTTTTGGTAGGTGCATGAAATTGAGCACCCGAGTTTAGCAAGGTGAGTGAGTTAGTTTTCTACGATTCTCGAAATTTTATCTCGGAAATCGTTACTGAGCCGACTCGTTGTTTCGGTGGCCAATTTGCATCAAAACATCTCCCATTCTTCACCACCGCCGTCGCTATCGCTGTCGATGTCGTCTTATTCCGAGAACGACGACGAGGCTCTCCGGCGCAAGCGCATCCTCTCCAGCAAGCTATACTTCGATGTGTCCCCGTCCAAGGTAAGCGAGTTCAGTGCACTCGCACTCTTGGCGCGTCGAGTGTTTATGCCTTCGGTTTTTGAATTATTCAGGTTCCGCTAATCTACTCCGCATCCTACGATATATCGTTTCTCGGCATAGAGAAACTGTAAGCATTTTCTTCGCACTAACATCTTCTTCTTCTTTTTTCTGAAGCTGTGATTTGAATCGAATGGATTGTGAATAGTGTGGGGAGCTTGTAACTGTTTGATGATTGTTGCAGGCATCCGTTTGATTCGTCGAAGTGGGGACGCATTTGCCGATTCCTCGTTTCGTTTGGTATTCTCGTCAAAGGAAGCATCGTTGAGCCTCTCGAAGCTTCCAAGGATGATCTTCTAGTGGTAAGCGCTATGTAATACTTAATTAGGAAGAAGAATAAAGTTAAAAGCAAAGTGAATTACATATGTCAAAATCAACTAATGTGCTCCAGTTTTTGGAGAAGTTACATGAGGAAGTTTCTATAATGTTGAAGTTTATAAGTCGAGTTTAACTAACAAGAAAAATGCATCCCATTTTTTCTTCTTTTCTGCAAGTGTTTGTGAATAAGTTAAAATCAACTTATGTTCTTCAATTTTTGGAGAAGTTAGATAAGAGAGTTCATATGAAATTGAAGTGCATAAGTTGATATTTATTAATGAAATAATGTATCTCATTTTATCTTCTTTTTGTAAGTGTTCATGGAGAAAATTAATTAAATCAGGACTTAAATTGCATTTGACGTGTCTTTGTTGTGCATGTATGTTTAAATCACATGTCTAGCTGCAATAAGCAATATATGTGATTGAAACTGAAAATGATGTAATTTAAAGTACATGTCTAGTGCTAAATCTGTTTCTTTCATTCCTTTTTCTCTAAAGGTTCACACAGAATTGTATCTGAATAGCCTGAAGGAGAGTTCAAAAGTTGCTATGATAGTTGAGGTACTTTACACTTTCTTGTGGCACGAGGCAGCCATCTTTTTGTTGGTGATACTCTTTGTTCCTTGTTACTCTTTAACCCTGGAGCTCTTATATGTTGTCTTAGAATAGAAAGCTGGTATGATTGTGCTGGAGTTCTTTATTATATTTGTCTTTGCTATTTAGTGCTGCAGTTGTGTATGATAATTGATAACTGATATGTGGTTGCTGAGGCTTTATATAGTTGATGCATTATGATGGGTTATTTACCGAGATACTAAAATATAGGTCCCTCCCGTGGCATTAATTCCCAATTGTCTTGTGCAACAAAAAGTTCTTTTCCCATTCAAGAAGCAGGTAAGTTAATTGTCCTATTTTATAGTCTGTTTAGCAATCGGAAAATCTGTTCTTGTTCCTAATCTAATGGCAGGTTGGAGGAACTGTACTGGCTGCAAAACTTGCAAAGGAGAGAGGATGGGCCATTAATGTGGGAGGAGGTTTTCATCACTGCTCTGCAGAAAAAGGAGGTGGATTCTGTGTTTATGCAGATATTTCTCTTTGCATCCACTTTGCTTTTGTTCAGTTGAATATATCAAGGTACTATCCTCTTGCAAATTAGAGTATTCTGTTATTGCTCGTGCAAAAGTTGATTGCGAATTTTTCAGGGTGATGATCATTGATCTTGATGCACATCAAGGAAACGGTCATGAAATGGACTTTGCCTGTGATAGTAATGTCCAAAAAAATTTACTCTAGTGTTTGGTTTCTTATCTTTTAGGTTTTTACTAATAGGGACTTTGTAATGGCAGGCCGAGTCTATATCTTGGATATGTACAATCCTGGAATCTATCCTTTGGTAATCTGCTCCTTGATTTGTTTAACACATTTTGTCTTCCTGTCTAGTATTTTGAACTGATTTTTCTCTGTTTCTCTTTTCACATTTGTCTTATCTATTCAACATTGCTGGCTGGCATCTGACATGCCGCAGTGTCCTGTTATTTTGTACATTTGAATTGTCCTGTCCTTTTTATGGAATGAAGGATGTTTTTTTTCTGTGTGTATATCATTGTGGAGTGCATGAAAGCATATATTGCAATTTCATTTCTACATTCCAATGGTAAAAAGAGTGAGTGTTTGTACATCAGGAAGGTTTCTGTCTTGTGAGTCGGTGATAATCCTTTTTCTACTGAGTGGGGAATAAGAACCTTAAGCAAATCACATCACAGGCTAACCATTGTAATCGGAGAGCCTAATGCCCAACGAACCTCACACTAGAATTCCATACCTCCAATGTGGGAGTCAAGTCTCATACTTGCAACTGGGTCCTAATATCCCACCATGAGTCACAGCTCCAACACCAATGCAAGTTGGTTGTGTTCTAGCTATTTAACTAGTCCCCGGCAAACATTGCAATATTACCATTACCAGCCCCACTACCTGATTGCAGCTAAAAGATATTTCCAAGAACTTGATAATAAAATTGGTACGACCGTACCACAAAAACTTAGCCATTGTAGTTGGAGAACCCAAATTCGTGTAACTCCACACCTAAATTTTGTACTTCCTATGTGGACTTGAGTCCCATATCTTGCAATTGGATGCGAACAGTGGGTCAAATGAGGCTTTTGTATTATAAAAACTCTAAATTTTGGAAAGGCCATTTAGATCAAGGTATTTTTTTATTTAATGATTCTCGTTAAAAATTGTGTGGTCATACATGTGTTTGTGAGGGTTAACTTCCATATAACTTCATTTATTGGGCCAATCTTGATATTTGTATTATTTATTGGGGCCTCCTTTACTGGCCTTGTTCACACTTGCTAAATCCAGTGATGAAAACCTATTCAAATGTAGGAAAAAGGCATTTATGTCAAGCACTCAAGCTAAAGCATGCTAATATTTTCTCTGTTTGCATCTGCAATTGACTTGTAAATGAAGTATGCAGGAAGCCATAAAATGATTTGGCTAAAAAATTTATTGAAATGGGCTCAGCAACACATTAATGCCTACTGTTTCCTAAATAATGATGCCTCATCGTGATGTTGGAAGTATGTTTCTTCTGATTATTGGAAAAAAAAGGCCTAAATTGTGTGAAGATAGATGGTCCATTGTCAACTGCTAATTAATATTTGTGTTTACTTTAAAATATGCATATAATCTGATACAGTGGTCACAATTTTATGACTGATACAAGCAAAGAATTAGGGGGGCAAATTAGGAAGGCCCAAAAGGTGTATGAGAGGAAGAAGTGGAAAGCCATTGCACGGGATCCACAGACAAACGTACTATGATTCTGTCTCTAACAGAATTGCCTACGTGTCAGATTGGGGACAAAAATAGGCAATGAGAGTATATGAGATGGGGGACGTGGTTGGAGCAGGGGGGGTCTGGCTTTTGGGAGGAAGAAACCAGAATCCTGGATCGGTTCTTTTGGGAAGAGGAATACTTTGTCCTCTTGTTTTGGGATTCTGAATAATACGAGTTATTTTCTTCTCTTATTACTGTTTTATTGGTTCTTAACAATCACCTTGAGACCAACTTATATCAATTCCTTGCGATCCCTTTTACCTTCTATATCAGGATTACGAGGCGAGAAACTACATAAATCAGAAAGTTGAAGTAAAGGTATATTAAACTATTATCCATTAAACATTAATCATAATTTGTTTTTTTATCATTCTCTTTAAGATTCTGTGTCTCATGTTTCCCCCTGAACATTCAGAGTGGGACACTTACAGAAGAGTACCTGCAAAAATTAGATGAAGCACTAGAGGTATCTTATATTATCATAGAGTGTAATTCTCTAATATTATTGGCTTGATAGGATTATGTGTAGCTGTAGATACTTTTACATTTCTATAACCAATCCAAGTCCAATGATATTGACTGTTCATTTGATGCATGGTGCGCTTTATCTTATCGATCTCTTTATTTTAAAAATCAAAAAGGGAAAGGGAACTGTATCTTTACCTCCTAATCTTAATCCTCCCATTCCCATTTAGTTTCCTTCCCTCCTTTCCCCTTTACTCTTAACTTCCAACCATACCCATAGCACGCCACAGAATTGTTTATCTGGTGAAGAAGGCATACTAACATTCAAGTTCTTATCCTAACTTTTGATTTTCATGTCAATGTGATTCAAGGTTGCTGGGCGTAGGTTTAACCCTGAGTTGGTAATTTATAATGCTGGAACCGACATCCTACAAGGAGATCCGTTAGGAAGGTTGGAGGTAATGTCATTCTTGAATTTGCTTTATTGCAGTAAATATCACCTCTAAACTCAAATATAAACAGAATTAACTACTTCCTCACTAGTTAAGAATAGTAATAAAAAGGTCCTTTTACTAAATTACCTCAAATGTATTTGTTAGGGGTGATACTTAGGTATAAAGATAAGGGTATTTTTGAAATAGTAAAATGAATTTGGGTTGTGCTAGTTGAAATTTGCTATATGTAGGCCCACCAAACATGACTCTTTTTTTGCTTATATTTTAGTGCAAAGGGAGTGTACGTTTATATTAACTTTAGTTGCCTAGTCATTTTCTCTTATATGTATATGAAAAGAATGGTCATTATTCTGAGTTAATGTGTTGGTTAATTCCTTTACCACTCACCATGCGCAGTGCTTGTGCTATTTTATATACACAGATCAGTCCTGAAGGAATTGCCCTTAGAGATGAAAAAGTTTTTCGGTTTGCTCGCGAGAAGAACATTCCCATCGTCATGCTCACTTCAGGTTTGCGATTGTTTCCCTCTGTATCATATGGTGGTTGCTTTGGCCTTTTTTGTGCAAAGGAAACTTACCTAACAAGAACCTACTCTAACATTACAAACTTCCTTTAGGTTATAGTTTGTGCATTTTTCTTTACTTTTTGCAAGCATCTTCTTATGTTAAAAAAGGAATCTGAGGGAAACCTGAAATTAGCCCGTGTTTTGTCTAACTTCTAAGTGTTTATCTTCGTACGTATGACCACATGCCCATCTATGCAATATTTTTTTTAAATACTATTTGTTAGCGATTATCTTATCCAACATTAGTTTGGTTAGAAAACCGTTTAGATGCGCCTAAAAGCGTCAAAACGTGCTTTCCAAGAGTAAAAGGGTATAAATTATGTGTGTGTGTGTTTTTTTTTTTTGTTGAGATGACATGTGAAACAAAAACACGAAAATTTCCTCCTGTTCCGAATTGATATAATTTGCTTAGTGGAGGGGGTTCTGCATAACCAACTGTAGAAATTGGCATATTCCCAACCCATCCATGTCACAAATCCTTTTTAGAAACTTCAACCATTTTTTCTTCGTATTGTTTGTTGTTTTATCCAATCGTCTTTATTTGTCGCTCCATATTACAGGTGGTTACATGAAATCTAGTGCTAGAGTGATTGCAGATTCAATAGTCAATCTTTCCAATAAATGCTTGATTGAAACGGGTGGAGCTCCAAAGTCTGCATAAAGTGCTCCTGTACTTACGTTGTGAGATTTTCCGTGGTTTACCTATCATCAAATGGCCCGTTATGAGAGTTTTCCATATCCTTGGTATTTGGGTATATTATGTTTCCTTTTATTGGAAACTTTGGTGTATAGTGTTTTATATAAAAAAAAAAAAAGAAGAAAAACTTAAATAGTTGTAATATATGTCATAAACTAGTGTATATTTATAAGAAAAGAAGATAAATGAGTTGTAATGTATATTATGTACGTGCTTGTGAAACTAACAAGGGCTGAGCACGGTCCGGTTAATAATGTATCCTACCCTCTTCATTTCCTCGTCGAGATGAAAGAAGAGAAATTTTGCCTCCAATTCAGTAAATTATGACACTTTAATTAATGTGGTTGGTGGAAAATGACAGTGCTTGTCGAAATCTATGGTGCGGATTTTCATCTCATTAATACTCTCCCTGGTAGATAGGAAAGCACGGAGAAAGTAAAAGCAAAAGAAACATATTGGTAAGCAATAATTTGCGTATTATTTTGCATATTTTTCAGCAATATACCTTCAAATTTGCTCATTTATGTTCAGACAATATTCCTGTAATCACAAATTTTTCTTCTGTCTTTTCCTTTCATTGTCCACCACCTTTTTTCTCAATGGTAGTCATCTATTCTTAGTTTTGAATTCAGTAAATACTTAAATTTTTTTTATTAAGTGTAATTTTGTGTGTAAATTACTAAAATAGGGAAATTTTAATAATTTTATCTGTATGAATAAGTCTATAGTTACGCTGGCTTTACATGATTTTTGGATGAAAGGAAGAGTCATGTGGTTAAATAGACAGTTAAATTGTACCATTATAATAAATATGTTTTTAATCTTTCAATTTTGAGTGAATATTTAAATTAGTTTCTCTTGAAAATTTTTAACTAATGTAGTCTTCCAACTCTCTAAATGCGTTGATTTAGTACTTTTAACAAAATTTTATTAAGTTTGGTTGACGTTTTAAACACATTTCATTCTAGTATTTTAGTTTGTTTACATCATTTTGATACATGTTCGCTTCAATATTAATTGAAAAATGCGTTTGAAACGATAAATAAACATAAAAAATTTGGTTTAAAGGACTAAATTTGTGCATTTATAAAGATGAAAGATTAAATTGGTTAAAAATTTTCAAGAGGAATTAATTTTAATTTTCACTAGAGTTAAAATTCCAAAAATATATTTAACAACTAAAATAAAACCTTAAAAATTGGTGTGCAGCTATCATGTCTTTTCCTTTCTTCTATGTAAATGGATCATCAAATTGTTATCACTAGTTCTTCCATTACACTGTATTTGTATTTAATAATTTACTGTTGATGGTTGAAGGGGAGGTGCAAAAAGTGGTTGTTTATCTTTATATATTTAGGAAAGATTTGAGATTATGGAGACCTAAGGAAGGGTGAATTATTTCTCTCACATGACATGAGCCGAAAAAAAATATTTAAATTATAGTTTTGTCCTGCTATTATATAAAGGATAAAGGTGATTATAATTGGTATAAATATACTATTTTAATCCATAGCATTTCTGTCTGAAGAAATAATTAATTACATATTTATGTATATTTTTTATGGAAAGGCCAAAGTCTAACAATTTAATTATCATTCTAAAAAGATATTTTAAACTTAGCATAAAATAATTGTTCAATTTTCACAAAATTAACACTCTTAAAGTATGTTTTCATGTATGCACACATATACGTGTATCGGATACAATACATGTATCATATTTGATACACTGATATATTTATTCTAAAAATAATAAGATATATGTTATATTTTTATATTGGAAAGTGTACAATAGTTCTCAAACACGATAAATATATGTATTAAAGTTTCTAGCATAAAAAATTATAAATTATTATCATCATTAAAGTATTACTATTTTATAAATTAGATGTTTTAGTGATAAGTATCGATAAAGTATTTTAAATGATCAAATATGGATACGTGTCAAACATATATACATGTCAGATACATGTAAGTGACTCAAATTAAAGTATCAATGTACCATACATTTTCATGCTTTCTTATTGGTTAGCTTCTAAATTTAGTAGTTTTTATCTTTAATTATTACAATTTCATCTTTACATTAAGCTGAATAAATGTTTTTTTATATGATTAAAATTATGATTTGTAAATAATTAATATATGAAATATTTCAAAAGTATATCCATTAATATATATTGTGATATAACGTTGTTTAATTTTTTTGACATATTTATTAAAAATATTAAATTCAAGCAAAATTATTGTTATTAAAATTAATAGTTGAGTACAGGGACTCCTCGAATCATTAAAAACCATCTTATGTAAGACATTTATTTAATTTTTATATATAGAGATATTAGTTCCCATATATTTAAATAATACGTTTTACTTTTGAAAATTTAATTAGGATGTATTAGCAGTGTCACTGTTGTCTAATGATAATGATGTTATTATAATGTTAGGTTCTTGCGTAATCCATTAATTAGGGAAGGTCAATTGCACAAAGAATAAGGTAAAACACCATTAAATTTCTATGATTTGGAATGTTTTGTGGAGATGGATTTGCTTTGAAGTCTTTGTTTGTCGAATGAGCTTATTTAAAGGTTTGCATGTCAATCTTCAATATTAAGGCATCTTATACTTTTTTATTGAGCAATCCAAACATTAATTTTTATTTATTTGGATGTGATGCACCACCTTAGTCTTAGTTAGGTGAAATAACAATAATTAATTATTTTCATTAATGAGACGATCATAGTATATGACAATTAAGCACCATAGATAAAAGTGAATATAACTTGATAATTATAGAAGTGCCAATTTTATTCATGGATTGAAAAAAAAATAATTAGAAAATGACACCAATGACAATAACAATGGCAGAAAATATATATTTTCTACATGATGATATAAATTGATAAAAGGTAAAATTATCTAGATAAAAAATGAAACTGAAAACAATTATGCTAACGGTCTAACAAAATAATGATACTGCTAAAGGTTTAGTGTGTAACGATGTTGTTATTGTAATGTCAGTTTTACATAAAAAATTGCAACTTTTTACATTTTTTTTAATATATTTATTAAAAAGATTGGCAAGTTGTAAAAGCGTCACGTGTAGAGTGTATGCATACTGCGTATGCATATTGCCATTGCCAGCTATAACGTTTTTATTATTATTATTATTATTTATATTTATAGCATATACAGTGATTGTTGTGTTTGTGTATATGTATTTTTAAATATATGATATTATATTAGTAGATGATAATGTAATGTTATTAAATTATAATATATAAAATAAAATTATATTTATTGAAAATAAAGTAAAATATATTATAAAAGGTGAAAGAATAATTGTTGATAAATAAAAAAAAATTGTAAAAATAACGGTCAATTTTTCAAAAATTTTATAAAAAGTTATATTTTAAAGGATAAAATTAATATTTTGAAATGTGAACACAAAAGAGGAATATCTTTATACATTGTTGTAGATTATTATTATTTGGTTTCCTTATGCCTTTGGTCTCCATTTTAGAGTTAAAATCTCAAAATGGTACCCAAATTTTTAAAAGTCTCAAATTGGTCCATTTTTTTGTTAAAACTTATCAAGTTTGCCATTTCTGTTAAGTCAAGGTTGACGCCGTTAGAGGGACTGTCACGTGTCAGTTCCTCAAAATTTTGATTTTCTTTTTTGAATTTTTTTATTTTTTGAATTATTTAAAAAATATCAAAAAATTGTCACGTGTCAAGTTGTCATCGTGTCACGTGGTGGCAGTAATAGAGTGATGTGCCAGTGACAATGACATGTGTCAATATTATGCCAGGTGTCATTTCTTTAGTCTCAATTTGGTCCCTTTATTTTAATTTTTATTTCAATTTAGTCCCAATTTTTTTTTTAAATTAGCAACTTTGTCCCTCTCAAAATTGAAATCAAATTTAATTTCTATATAAATGTACACAAATATTTTCATCAAAATTGATATTTCAAGTAAATATTTTTAACCAAATTAAGTTCATTTAATTAATATTTTACATTGAACTTTATTTAAAATTGTTTTAAAGTTGTTAATAGAAAATAATGTTAATAGAAAAAAAAATTCATAAATTAACTAGTTCATATAACAATAAAACACATAAATTTAAAATTTGAAAACAATTTTAAGTAAAGTTGAATGTGAAACAATTTTAAATAAACTTAGCTATGTTAAAAATATATAATAAAAATATCAAATTTAATAAAAATATTAGTATAACATTTATATAAAATTAATTTTTGTTTTAATTTGGAGATGGACGAAATTGAATTATTTTTACAAAAATAGGGACTAGATACAAAAATTAGAATATAGGGACCAAATTGAGACTAAGGAAATGACATCTGACATAATACTGACACGTGTCACTGTCACTGCCACGTGGTACGATGATAGTTTGACACGTGACAATATTTTGATTTCTTAAAAAAATTCAAAAAAAATCAACAAAAATAATAAAAAAATAATAAAAAATTCAAAAAACTGAAAAACTGACACGTATCACTCTATTTAATATCGTCTAGCCATACTTAACAAAAAATACAAACTTGAGACATTTAAAAAAAAAATTAATCAATTTAAAACTTTTAAAAATTTAGTACCATTTTAAATTTTAACTCCAAAGATGAAATGCATAATTAAACTTTATTATTTTAAGTAGATTATCGAAAACTAGTCCCCACGTTCTTTATTACCGAAACGAAAAATAATACGAATAAAGAATACATTTTGACCTTTGTTAACATTTAGTATCTGATTTGACTATTTTAGAAAAATAAAAATATAACTTTTTTTAATTTAAATAAAATTCATATAAATTGTAAAAGAATATTATACCACATATTTTTATTTTATTATTTTTTTCTGATGTTTTCATCGTCCTTTTTACGAAGAAAATAAAAATGTGGAAATTAAGAAAATTAATTAAGTACAAAAAAAATTTATTAATCTGTTAATGTATTTTCTGATATTCCTTAATGTACAATGAGAAGTATATGTTATAACACTTTAATAAAAAAAAGTACAGTAATTAAAGTTGATATATTTTAAATTCATATATAAGTAAATTTCAATTACATTAAATTTGTGACATATATTTTAAAATATCATAACTTTAATCGGTGTACACTTTCTTATTAAGAAAGTATTATAACATATGTTTTTTTTATTTTACAATAAGGACATCTCAAAGAAATATATTAAGAGATTAATATATTTTAATATAATTAATTGATTTACCTTATTATTTTTTGTAAATGATGACGGAACCGGTAGCAAAGAATAATAAAATAATACTATATCCTATATATTTTTTCTACAATTTACATGACTATTTTATTTAAATTACAAAATTATGTTTTTATTTTTTAAATAGTCAAATAAAACAGTAAATGTTAATAAATGTCAAAAGTGGTTCAGTAAAACGGATAACTCCTCGTCCTGTTTTCAATATCAGGTTAGTTTAATTTAACTTGATTTTGGCAGACCAAAAACTATTTTCTTTGTTTATTTTTCATGAACGTATATGTTTCTTATTAATAAATAGTAAATTTATTTTGGTCAAAGTCATTATTAATGGAAATTAAATTTAATACACTGATGGTATTAAAAAAAGTAAATTAATTGAATTAATTGCTTTCCTTAATATTCATAATTATACTATAAGTATATTGTACTAATGGTGGGTAGTTTCGATGCATTTTTATTACAAACTTAGTAAGAACTTTTACTTCGTTAATTTCGTAACTATGACCATCATTAAATAGAATCATTCATATTTAAGTGGTTGTTAAGTCAATGTCATTAAGTGATTAACTATTTTTTCTCAAACAATTGTTAATGCTTATTTGATGCATAAAACACACCAACAAATTGAAGCCTAAAATTGAAGTTAGACCTTATTAATGTTTTATTTGATTTTTAAGCCTTTTGATAAGTATAAAGAGTAAAATGGTAAAGTGATTTGAATTAAAATTTCAAAAATAACCTAAAATTGTCATTACAAGTGATTTGACTTGTTAACAATATTTTCAATTTGAAAAATATCTCTCATTTTCTTTTACTTTTAAAATAACCTTTGATTTTTTGTTCAATTATGATAGTTGCCATCACTATTTCATGAACAAAAAGGTTAGTTATGGAAACGTCTATTGAATGACAAAAACATCTATAGTTTTTGCTGATAATATTGTTTTACTCTAGATTATTTATATCTCTAATTGGTAAAATACTTGTTCGCAATATTTTAAAAAAAATTAACTAATTATTTTTTCTTCCTTGGATTAAGTTACTGGATTGGGTTTTGATTTCTTTCAAAATTAATTATTTCTATTATAATAAAATCATGAAATTATGTCTTTTCTTTAATTCTTTATATTACAAACTATAAACGAAAATATTTACATATATAAAACAGGCAAAGATGTGCAAAATTGACAGTGAAATATTTCCATATATAAAACAGGCAAAGATGTGCAAAATTGACAGTGATGTATTAAGATTGTAAAACTTCATTTAATACATTTATAAAGTACCCAATCAAATATCTACCTGATCCTTTCTTTATTGGGATTAAATTGTTATATTAGATTTTTACTTTTCTATTTTTTTATTTACTATTTACTTTCTTTATACTACCATCGTAAAATGACTTCATAATAAGCAAAAACAAATATTAACATCATTTTTATTATACTTTATCATTGAATGAATTCCCATTTTGGTTTTTTTATAATAAGCAAATTTGATTTATTTGATGAAATTAATACAAATTTTATCTATCATAAAATAAGAATATAAGTAAAAAAAATGTACTTATAATACTTTAATTATATTAATCTTAACAATTTTATTTAAAAGAAATAATAATAGTAGCATTACAGTTTATAGTATAAATTATTTTCTTTCTCCTTTCAGAGATAAGTTAAATAAAGAAAGAAGTTACCGGCAAAGAATTGCGCAAAAAAAGAAAATTTTAGAAAAAGAAAGAGACAGAAGGCTACCACCGTCAAAACCACATTCAAAACATACTAATTAATTAATTATTAATAGCAATAATAATTGATTACAATAAAAATAATTAATGAACACTGCAACTTGACTCTTCACCAATCACCACTTCAAACTCGTTCACTCCGTCTTCTTTGGTCCAGTTTTTCTCGCACTTCTCAACTCTTTCGCCACCGTCACTCTCCGTGGCCAACGGTCGTCGCCGCCTCCGAACTCGCACCGCCACCTGCTAACGTGTGCCGGCGGAGCAATGTCGTTGAGAAGATCACTGTCTCCGTCCCCGTGCTGCGGCGACAGTCACTTCGTGCTGCTGGTGCCTGTTCTGCTAGTTATTCTCCACTCGCTCCTTCTGCTTCCTCACTCCTCACTTGCTATTCGGCCTACCGAGTCGGATCAGATCGAACTCGCCAACGCGACCGAGTCCAACGTCTCTCTCTCACGACCTCGCGAAGGAAGCTTTGCCGACATGATTGATCGCGCGCTGGAGCACGAGTTCACCGAGAACGACCAGAACGAAGGTTCTGGATTCTAGATTCTAGACTTTTCTGCTCTCGCCGTTCGATTGTTTTTATCCACTTTTCATTCTTTCGTTTCCGCTACTGAGAAACTGAATTTGTGTTATGGTTTACTGTACATGCACATTCGTAGGGTTTTGGTTCCTGATCTATGGACATAAACCCTTGTTAAGTGCCAGATTCATTCAAATTCAAGTCACGTGGACCGTGTTGCCGCATTTCATGATTTTAATTCTTTTTTTTTTTGGCTCTTGTTTTAGAGATTCGTTAGTGCTTTTACCTGTGTTTGAATTTTGTTTTTCACTACTAGGATTTAGAATTGAAGAATTTCAGAAGCTGATTTAATGCTTAGTTTATTTTTCTTTTGCCTCTTCATGTTTGCAGCAGCTGATCCGGGAAGTTTCAACAACAGTGTAGCAGAACAACAGGTTAGTATTTTTCCTTGAGCAGTGATATAGTGTTTAATTTAAGACTAGTCGCTGGTTGGTCATATTAAGGATGTAGCAATCATAATTATAATTGATTAATAACAATAATAATAATTTGCCAACAACGAGAGTGGCTTATTTTAGCAAGTGAAGTCAGTTACATGATGGATCACATGCCGCTGTCATTTGACTCAGTAGCAAATTGAAGTGTTAGAGATATTACTAAATATCATGCAAGTTGCCCTTCAATTTGGTGCCTCGTCTGTTATTAACTGGCTTTTGTCATCTTTTCCTCAATCGGTAAAATGCTAATCACTTTTCCTTAGAGTCATTACGTATACTGCCTTTTGTTGTGTGCTGCCACTCACACATGTTTCTCTTGTTATCCTGTCTCAGCTAGATTCACTCTTTTAATATGTAATTAATGCAGTAAATTTATTAAATTTGAACGAAACCATTGAGTTGCCCCTTTCTTTTGGTTATATGGTTTGAGTTTATAGACTTGTAGCTTTAGTTAGTGTGAATCTACCTTTCTTGTTCTACCAATATGCATCCGTGGTACCAGTGTATTCTGCCTTCGCTTAGTGTCATGATATACTGAGTTACACTTTCCTTGTTTGTGGATCAGGCTGTTCTGGAAACTGTGGCACGAGTCACACCAAACAAGAATGACACAAAAGATGAAAAGTACTTAATTTGTTACTTCGTTTGTTGGACAATGTGGTGTCTTTAATGCATGATTTTGTTATAGTGTGTTTTTCTAAACTTACAGGTCATTTCAACTACATCATGTATTCAATAGAGGTGAGGATACCCCAATGTTGATAGATCGGAAGGTGGGACAGCTCAATTTTGGGTTTGTTATTGTTTTTAACATTACATTGAGTTTTGCCAATTTGAAGTGTATAAATTATGCATCTTCTTTCAGGATAATGTCTTTATCATTTCTAACTTTAAATCCAAGTATCCGGTGCTCCAGCTAGATTTACGGTAAGTATATTTTGCTCATGTTCTTTTTGGCTTAAAATGGATTTTATTACTTACGAAAGCTTTTATTATTGCCATATAGATTGATTTCAGACCTGGTAGTTGCTATTGTTTCAGCAACTTGTGGGGGCGTTGCATTTGCTTTTGCTGGACAACCGGTCTGAACATCCTTATTCTAACTTCATTCTTGACAAATGCATACACAGGGTCTACTGTAGTATAATTTCTGTTAACTCTAACAGTAACTCAGTACTGATTGGCAGGTGATAACCGGATATCTTCTAGCTGGCTCCATAGTTGGTCCTGGCGGCTTTAACTTCATCAGTGAAATGGTGCAGGTATCTGGAAACATTAATTGATGTCTTTTATCTCAAAATATTGTCTGTTCTTTTTTATGTTATATTTTTGGCTCAGTTGAGTGTTCTCGTATACTTTTTTTTATATGGTATGTGCAAGCCTGAATTGAATTGTTAGAATAGACTTAAAATAGCTACCTCTTTGATTGACAACCAATTTTGTTGGGCCAAGGCAGAGACTACCTTACACACCATCATCCCTGACCTGTGTGTGTTGCCCATGCAACAACTTCCAGCCACTGAAGTTACGCTGCACTGCTATGATTGGGTTTGCCGTCCTTTGTATGTCCCATTCCAGCCCGTGGGTTGGTTGTTTGCCTCCCCTTTTCTCTTTGTAGAATTTCTGTTTTACCCATCTTTTTTGGTTAAAAATGGTTTTTGGGCCAACACTATTTTTCAGGTTTTCCCACCATTACGTGAAAAAGGCTTAATGGAATAAGTTACATGTATAACATCTTTTGAGATTTGGTTTCTTCGACTAGGGTTTGAGATCACTTGGAAAAAGTTGTTAAAAAGATCTCATCATAAAATACTACACAATAGCAAAAGTTGGACTTTCAACTCTATGCTTTGTTGTGACAATTTATGAGACCCAATAAACTGGGAACCCAAAACTTTCAAAACATTCATATGCTTTTGGAAGGCCCAAAATTTGTTTGCATATGGAATTCAGATTCTGCCTACAAATTGCATCTCTTATATAGACAAATCCTGATATGATGTCTTTTATGGTTGAAGGTCAATCAGTTGTTCAAAGAATTGAAGATGTTCTTAGAAGCTTATACTTTAGAGGAAATTAAGAAGCTGAACAAATAATATATAGTGATGATCCTTCTTGCAATCAATCCAGATATTGATCATATTAGGAATAAGATTAACAGTTTAAAAAGTTCCAATCATGGAAAGCTTAACAAACCGACTTCATCATGCTCAATTTCAAGAAAATTTCAAGAATCCACGTAGACTTCTTTGTTATGGTAACTACATGTGGAAGAAGAGGCCCTAACATTAGAGAAGGATGTGGTGGTAGAGGACGTCCTCTATGCATGTATAGTAAGAGAATGAGCCATGCCCATACCCAAGAAAACTACTACTCTTTCCATGACTTTACTAACTAGACAACCATTATCTCAGAATCAGAGATTGTTGAACCAAATTATTTTCATGAGGAATATTAAGAACATTTGAGGTTGAAATCCAACAACCTAGCACAATCATCTACGAAGCCCAATTTGTCAACAACTTGCATTTCACAATTAGTGGAAGGTTAAAAGTCCATAGATAATTGAATTAGGTGTTATTTCTACCATTACCTCTTTGTTATTTACCCTTTCCCTAAAAGTCCTCATTTCATTACATTATTCAATGGATTTAAATTTACTTCTCAAGGAGTTGGTCAAGTTTCCCTTTCTCCTTAAAATTTGTTCTCCTTTTCCCATATCCCTTCAACTGATTGATGAAGGATATGCATTTAGAGGCTTACACTTCTTTGGAACTACATCAATTGTGTCTTGTTTTGCATTCCCATTTCCTAAGCTTTTGCATGATCCTCACTTGTCAAAATTCAGGAAAATGGTTCCTCAACTTACTAGAACTTTAAGCCTTAGAATGTGAATCATGTTAATTGGGAAAACATGTTAGATATTTTCCTAAGCAATTTGAATCAAGATGTAATCTTGTTTTTTTATCATTCATTTTGATATTTAGGGGCCAAGCCATTTCTCAAACAATCTTCGTGTGCTTGATTTGGAAAATTTAGCCATGTTGTTCAAACCTTTGTGTTGAAATGCAGTGAGGAAGATTATTCGATTTTTTAATGTGATACCTCCCTTTAAAATGTGTTTACTTAATAATGTATGTTGATGATATAGTCATTGCAAGATACTCCTAGAAATTTTAAGCTAAAGGAACTTTTGTGTAATCATTTTTAGACTGAGGATTTGGGATGTCTCGTGTTTTTTTAGCAGTGAAGTAGCCCAATCAAAGGAAGGTATTGTAATTTCTCAAATGATATATGACTAATGACAAACCAGTAGATAGTTCTATGGGCCCAATTAGAAATTAATAGAAGAATATGGTGAATTTTGCTTTGTCCTAGAAAGATATAAAAGATTTGTTGGAAAACTTATTTATCTTGCTATTACTAGAGTTGAGTTGTCTTTCACAGTTGTTTTTAGTTAGCTTATGCTGAAGTTCAATATGGGGCAATGATGTCTCTCACTTGTGAACTTGTGTGGGTAAAATTCCTTAGAGAACTATAATTGTGAATCAGCAAATGAAGATGTATTGTAATAATCAAGAAATTTTCCAATGTGCTTCCATTCCTATGTTCCATGAGAGGACCAAACACAGAAATATATCATTTTATTCACAAGAAAGTTGTTGTCTAAGGAATTTTGTACAATGTATATCAGATCTAATGATCAACTTGCAGAAGTGTTAATAAAATCCTTGAGAGGGTCTCAAATTAAATTTATTTCTTTCAAGCTTGGTGCATTCAATTTTTATGCTCTAACTCGAGGGGGGAATGCTAGAATAGGCTTTATGGAAAAGTGATTTGAGTTGTACCTTTCTATACCTGTGGTTCTCGAGTTGCCTTTACTTGTTTTCTAAATGTTTCTCTCTTTCATCGTGCCTTAGATTATTCTACGTAAATATGAGAACCTAAGAGAGACTAATACAAGCTCCTTAAATTAAAATATGTTTTCTCTTTTCATTTTTTTCAAGTCAAATGATGAAGGTGTTAAAATGAATAACACATGTATATAGTGGGAAAGTTATTCCTTGTACTTTACAGTGAAAATTAATGTTGCAGAATGCTAGAATTACTCAATTACCCCAACTAAAATTAAACATTACTCTGATTGGCCAACTTAACTATCAGCATATTAGTATTACTTTCTCGGCTTGCGTCTAATGTGGTTAGTATTATAGGATCCTTTAATTTTAGTAATATGTGGTTATCACCCTATATGGTCTTTTCCTTTCCAATGATGACGTTAAACCATTGTATTTTAAAAAGCTTTGTTGTTATCCCCTCATTGTCCCAAGGAATGTCCTCTTGTTATTTGTGTCTTGTAGAATCAGAAATAATTTGTATATAGTTAACTTTTACCCTGTCATTTTTGTGAAGCTATCTACAACTTATTAGCATCAAGTTGATTGTCTGAATGCAATGAACTTTCTTCATTAGGGGGCATCTAAGATGCAATTCATACTCCTTATCCCGAGGACTGTCTTCATCATGTAAAGTTTGAGTCACCCTCTTGTTTTTTGTGTCTTAGAATCACATAATTTGTGATATTAACTTCTGCACTATCATCTTGTCAAGCCATCTACAACTCTGGCATTAAGTTGATGGTCTCAAACCTTATCAAAAGTGATCTACTGAACTTCCTTCCTCATGGGGCATCCATGATGCAGTTCATCTTTTCAAGTTGGTTGTGTCCTTGTATAAAGTACTTTTTGATACTATTTTAATTTGTTATGATACAGATGTACAGCGTATGCAGTATACAGTCCTAATCCCTAATTGAATATGGAAAAAATTAATCAAAGGAAAATACAAATGTACAAAGAAAATTCTAGTTAAATAGAAAACTATTGAAGTATTTAATAAAAGAAACTGTGTTCAAATATGTAGGTGGAAACAGTGGCACAGTTTGGTGTGATATTTCTTCTGTTTGCATTGGGCCTCGAGTTCTCCACAACAAAGGTTGGCTTGTTTTCTGTCTGCTTATATTTTCTCTATCTTATTTCTGTTTATGTTTTAATTAGCTCTGAATACCATGCTTTTTCCTATGTGATTGCAGCTTCGAGTTGTTCGAGCTGTTGCTGTTCTTGGAGGTCTACTTCAGATTTTTCTATTTATGTGCATGTGTGGACTTACTGTATCGGTATGTTTTATAAATGTGATTCACCCAATATCTGTTGTTTGTTGTTATTCTCGTGTATCATTGTATAGATTAATGGGGAAAGCAAATCCCTAACAAAACAAGTAACCCGTGGTTCCTCTAGTTATCCTTTATGGACATATGCATCTTACCCAAGATTCATATGGCATTTTTGCTACCTTGTCTATTAATTTTTAAATGTAGCTCGTCTCTTTTAAATACAAAAAAAATACTGATTTTAAAACTAAATGTATGCTTCATAAGTTAATCTTAAACATAGTATACATGTTGGTTGAAAATTGCGTTTCTCCTCTAATAAATAGATTTTGGAAAAATCAAATTCCACTTGAATTCATCAGGAATGAGAAATTTGGTGGGTTGAAACTGCTGCCATGTACTTGAATAGTGGAAATAATTCATGGGTATACTAATCAAGTATCAGTTTCTATAATCTAATTTGTCTCAACTGTCCTGAATTTCCTTATCTTTCATTGGGGATGTGTTCCCTTCCAAATTTTACAGAATCCATAATGTTTGATGCTAGTAAACTATAGTTATATAATTTGACTTCAATTGCTGGTGACATAGATGGAAAAACAGTAGCAGCATTATACAGAAGTAGATAATGAACATACTAATTTAGTCAAAAGGGAAGTTGTGTTCATCTTGTGTCTTTATTATCTCTTTTTATAATTTAGTTATTTTGTAATGCACTTTCAGTGAATGTTTATGGGCTAGAAGCGTTTTAGTTTAATTATCTCTTTTGGCATATGGCATTCTGAATGCTTCTCTGATTGAATGCTATTTTGCAGCTATGTGGTGGTAAAGCTTCAGAAGGGGTTTTTGTTGGTGCTTTCCTTTCCATGTCTTCAACAGCAGTGGTATATCAATACAACCAATCTGATTCCTTCTAATCTAATTTTGAAACATATCCTTTTGAACTTCTCATTGTGTAAGTAGTTTTTAGTTTCTTATCCACTGTTTTTTGGTTTAGGTCTTGAAGTTTTTGATGGAAAAGAATACCACTAATGCTCTTCATGGACAAGTCACAATTGGGACCCTTATTTTACAGGTACTTAGTCACTGGTTGCTTGTGAATTAACTTTTCCTTTGCTTTGTCGTGTCCCTGAATTATTCTTTGCTCACTATTTTACTCATAAGGACCGTAAATGTCACTATTGTTATTTTTCTTAAAGGATTGTGCTGTTGGATTGCTCTTTGCATTGCTTCCAGTTCTGGGTGGCACCTCAGGTGTTTTTCAAGGAGTGTTATCAATGACCAAGCTGTAAGTGTAGAAAATCTGGAGTTTTTGGATTGAACTGATATTTCCATTAAGTGTCCATCTTTGGTAGTTTTTTCTTCTCATTATGAAAATGCATTTTTGTCTTTTGAAATGACGTGATTACTAAATGCCCCCTCTACTCCGTTTTAATAATAACCAAATTAGATGTGTGACTTTGTCCTTTTTATAATGATTAATCTAGAAAGTTTCCTGCATTAATTTTTTCAATACAATAAGCTTAATTATTTGTCATTTTTCTGAGTTCTATATTAATGATTAGAGAAATTAAAAGAGCTAACACTAATAAAACTATTTCAAAAAATAAGAGTATGTCTCATTATTGTTAGGGCTAATTCTGTAAAAATATATCAATAAGACAATTTAATTCTACTACTAAATTAACTAATTTCCATAATCTAGTGAGTCGGTTAATTGGGTGTTATAAATAGAATCTGAAGGAGGAAGATTTTCATAAAATTTATACTTAAATTATCTCCACTTGAGCTTATTGCTTAGTTTCTGAAGTGTATGTTGTGTAGTTTGAGTCATTAAAATAATATTAAATTTGGAAAATCTAAAAAAAGAAAATAAAGGAAAAGAGTAAAATTACGTGTGGAAGTGTCCTCAAACTAGAAAAACCACAAGTTGATGTTCTAGAGAAGGACAGAGGGGAGTATGTATTAATGTATTACTGCATCAGTCAAACAATAAAGTTATAGAAAATTAATAAATCATCTAAAGCAAGAAAATGTTACTCTTATAATTTGGCTTAGGGACTAACTCAGCTCAACTAAAGTTTAAGAGACTTTATTTAAGCTATATCTCTAATCAAGGTGGAACGAAACACCACTCCTGAGGTTCTGATTAAGGGCAGCCTCGAAAGAGGTTGCTATTAAGGTTGCTTTCCAACATATCTCTTCATACCTAAAGTTATGGGTCTTGAGTTTGACAACTATGCAGGTTGTTTGTCCAAACAATGGATCTAATGTAGACTCTGATTTCATTTAGAATTTGGACTTTAGGACTTAACACGAATCTCAAAACCAGTTTGTAAGGCAAATATTGCCCAAATAAGTTATATTTAAGTCATATATATCTAGTTGATTTGGGATTGAACACCACCCTTGTGTCTGCAAGTATAGCAGCCACAAAAGAGACTGCAATTAAGGCAAGTTACCGCAGACCTCAATTAAGGCCGCTTCCCATTGTCTAATTTAGGCTGCCATTTTTAAAATTAGTAAACGGCATGAAGATTCTACATATTTAATAGTGACAGGTTCTACATTAGGGACATACACAATAAAGATGAATATAAACTATATGATATCTTCAAACAGAACTGATACTAATCCTCTGTTATACAAAGTATCGTTGGGTGAGAAAATGCAGTTAACAATATAACCTATTCTATTTGAGAGTGCTTGATCTCTCCCAATATTCCCTCTATATTCACTTCTGGTCCCTCCCCTCTCTATCCGAATAATTTGGTCCCTAGTTATGTCTTTGCTTATGTCCATATCGTCAGTTAGTTATTTCCACAAACATGGTAAGGGTGAAAATTTAACTCATTTGGCTTCTAACCATATCATCCAATAGATCCATGTATAAATCTGACCAATCCATCCTATTATAAAAGTATAAAATTGATGGATTGGTTGGTTTAGAATACCATTTGTTATTGGATATACTATTGGATCTAGTAGTCTAGAGTTCATTAATTGAGCATAACTATTTAAGGGAAGAGTGTTGAAATCTGTATTTTGGCTCACGAATGTGCATAAATATTGAACTTTATTTTAGAAGTACTTTTTGATAACTAAAACATAATATACTTTAAATTGATTGGTTGGACATTCATCCATCAGAAATGCTTCGTTGTTGAGTTTAATGTTTTTTGCATTAAAAGGGATGTTTTAATACAATTTTAGTGGATCATAGATATGGTTTAACAGTTTATTTCTAACCCATCTACCGTAAAACGTGGTTAGCACCGATTAATTTGGGTTTTAATCGAGTCCTTCCCATTCGATCTCCAATAACACACTTTTGGGCACTATACACACTTTCACTTATGTCTTGTCATTTTTCCATAAATATATCCTAATGCTGTTTAATTAGTTTTTTCAGCTTTGCACTTTGTCTGTTCTGCATTCAGTGCAAGATTTTATATAGTCTCCAACCTACTACAGCTTTATCAAGCATAAGCATAACATTATACACCTTTCCTAATCCAGGTTGGTGACTTTGATTGCTTTCCTCTCTGTTCTGACTATATTGTCTCGCACTTGCCTTCCATGGTTACTTAAACTGATGATAAGCCTCTCATCACAGGTTCATACTACTATCCCTCTTTAATAATAAAATCTTACTTGTGGAAGTGATTACTTTTTTTCCTTCTCAACAATATTGGCAGGAAGAATATGTGAAATTCAATTTGTAATTTTGTTTAACTATTTATTTCCATCTTATGGCTAATTAGCTATACACTTTTGTTTCATTGTCTTAGTGGTTCAATGATAATTGCTAACGTTGTTTGTGCAGACAAATGAACTCTATCAATTGGCGTCTGTTGCATTCTGCTTGCTAGTAGCCTGGGTTTGTTCTCTTCCAAATTTGTGTTTCTATTTGAAATGCTTTGTTTCGCAAGTGTTTTTATAGTAGGCAGAAAAATGTATATGTTAGTCATGGATTCATTATTATTATTATTTACATTTATGTGATCGATAGAATTTGCCTAATAATTGTATTATTAGAGATCCTTTATTAGCTTGTACAAATTAAGAATCACATTGATTTTCCATTAATGGCTGTAAGGATTTATTATTTATATAGAACGTCCGTTTTCTACATGCTTAATTTTTTGAACCACAGGAAAGGATATATTTGCCTTGTTTAATCCTTGGAATCAGATCAGCTAAAAGGAATCTTTATATGTAGGAAATAAATTTAGTAAGAAACTGATGAAATGGTCATTTGCCAAAGTAGAGGGAAATTTTACCTTGTTTGTCTCAGCAGAAACTTTCATATTCATCATGATTTTGAGTGTTCGGTTGTGTTTTTTCTTTTCTTGCTTTTGCATTTAAAGGACTCCAACTTCTCAGATAATATATGCTTGTTCTGTTGATTAATCAACTTACTGTTACTTACGCATAATCTCTTGAATCTCATTACTTTTTATATTTGCAGTGTAGCGATAAGCTGGGATTAAGTCTAGAATTAGGTTCCTTTGCTGCCGGAGTGATGATTGCAACCACTGATCTGGCTCAACATACACTAGAGCAAGTAAGGCTACATACAAACTGGAAAATGCTTGTGTCATTACGTACATGGCATTTTTTGTATAATTTCTGTTAGAATTATTACCTATACCTATTGTATCATTAACCCTATGTGTAGGGTGTTGAGTGTGGGAAACTACCTACTGCCATATCTACTGTTGCATGTAATCATGCCTAGTATCTTAGAGTAGTCTTTTCATATCTTTTCATATGTACGTGCTTGCTTCACTATAAATAGAAGAGGAAGAGAGTGGTACTGTTGTCCACTACTCATATTTTAAAGTCTCAGTCTCAAGTTGGTATCAGAGCGGGTCGATCCCGCTCTGGTTTCTGTCTCAGCTGGTCCGTCACCGCTGTCCGCGGTTGATCGCCGTTAGTCACCGCCGCTGTCCGCGGCTGTCTAAGTTCGGTTAACCTCGTTTCTGAACTACCCAACACTGTCAAACAACTTCTCAACACTGTCCGCCACTGTCTGCGTCCTCCGCCGCTGTCCGCCACCGTCCGCCGCCGTCCGTCGCCGTCCGCCGCCGTCCACCGACGCAGTTCCGTCCGGAAACCACCGGATCTGAACCGCCTCTCCGCGCGACAGCCAACCCCGCCGGTGTCGCAGGTAGCGCCGTCGCCACGCGCCTCCACGCGCGTCTTCTCTGTTCGCTGCAGTCAGGCGCGTGCCGCTCACGCGCCGCCTTCCCGTCGCCAGTTCGTCGTCGCGCCACCTCCGTCGCCGTCGTCGGAGCCTCCTCTACCCGTTTTGACCATCAAATCTCTGTTCCGGTGAAGTTCAGTAGCACCTCTTGTGGAAATCGTCCCTTTCGAAGTCGAAAATCGTCACTGTTTCACTGTTTTCGTCACTGTTTTACTGTTTTCCGAGATCCTCTCTTTATCATGGCCACTGGAGGAACTGGGAGTGCTATTTCATTCTCTGGAAGCCCCTGCATTACGTCCGAGAAACTAAATGGCCAAAATTACTTATCTTGGTCCGCTGCCGTCGAGATGTGGTTTCTCGGTCAAGGACACCACGAACACCTTGAGAAAGATGGCAGCCACGTACCTTCTGAAAAAGCTGAACAGTGGAAACAAGCGGATTTCCAACTATGTGCTCTATTGTGGCAATCGGTGGAACCACGACTTTTGATGTCCCTACGGGCCTTCAAAACTTGCCACTCGTTTTGGAAGCGAACTCAGAATATCTATGCAAATGATATTCAACGCCTCTATGATTCGGCGAACAAGTTGGCATCTATGAAAATGACTAACCATGATATGATGTCATTCATGAATGACGCTCAAGCTGCTGTGGAAGAACTCCGAATGTTCTTGGAAGTCGACTCTCTAGATGAAATGAAGAAAAAGCTTGACAAGTACTATATGGTAATGATCCTCCGCGCTATACACCCAGACTTTAATCATATCCGAGATCAGCTTTTGACCTCTCATGAGGTTCCTTCCATGGAAACTTTGATCTCCCGCATGATACGTGTTCCAACTCTTCAAACTCCCGAAACTCTTGCTGTAGTGGAACCATCTGTCATGGTTGCCACCCGAGGAAGAGGAGGTCGTGGAACTAGAGGAGGTGGACGTGGAGGTCGTGGGCGTCCTCAGTGTACGTATTGTAAAAGGATGGGTCATACCCAAGAAAACTGCTACACTTTACATGGATTTCCTGCCAAAACAGCCAATGTCTCCCAGGCAGAGACTACTGACTCCAAGTTCACTGAGGACGAGTATCAAGAGTACCTACGCCTCAAATCCAACAGCTTGGCACAGTCATCCCAAGCTCCAAGTACATCAACTGTTTGCATCTCTCAATCCATGGAAGGTCACAATTCATGGGTAATTGACTCTGGTGCTTCTGATCACATTTCTGGTAATACCTCCTTGTTCTCAACCATCTCATTCCAAGAAAAATCTCATTTTATAACCCTCGCAAATGGTTCTAAAACATCCTCAAAGGGAGTCGGTCAAGCCATCTTATCTCCGTCCTTAAATCTAAAATCTGTCCTTTTTGTCCCTAATTGTCCTTTCAATTTAATTTCCTTAAGTCAGTTAACCAAAACATTGAATTGCTCTGTAACCTTCGATGACAAATCTTTTGTTATACAGGAGCGTGGCTCGGGGAGACGGATTGGAGAAGGATATGAAGCGGGCGGATTATACCATTTTGGATCTCGTCCACGTGTGTCATGTGTTGCAGCCCCCAATCCTAAAATGTTACATGATCGGCTTGGTCACCCTCACTTGTCCAAGTTAAAGAAAATGTTTCCTGAACTTAGTCGTCTCCAGACTTTAGAATGTGAGTCATGTCAACTAGGAAAACATGTTAGATCTACCTTTCCTAAAAGATCTCAATCAAAGTGTACTTCTAGTTTTTCTGTCATCCATTCCGATATCTGGGGACCTAGTCGTGTCTCATCTTTTGGCTTTAGGTATTTTGTTACTTTCATTGATGAATATTCGAGATGTACTTGGGTTTATCTTATGAAAGATCGTTCTGAATTATTATCCCTCTTCACATCCTTTTTGAATGAAATCAAGAATCAATTTGGTCAAGTAATTAAAATCTTAAGAAGTGACAATGCCAAAGAGTATTTTTCGTCTGCTCTTTCTAATGTTTTGAGTTCCCATGGTATCCTGCACCAGTCTACTTGTCCTCATACGCCACAACAAAATGGTATAGCAGAAAGGAAAAATCGACACTTAGTTGAAACTGCTCGTACCCTTTTGCTTAGTGCCAACGTTCCTGTCCATCACTGGGGAGATGCCATCTTAACTGCAGGTTTTCTTATTAATCGGATGCCATCTTCCTCTCTCAATCATAAGGTCCCTTTCTCCATTCTGTTTCCAGACAATCCTCTCTTTAACACTCCCCCTAGAGTTTTTGGTTGTGTATGTTTTGTTCATGACATGTCTCCCGGGTTAGACAAGCTTTCTGCTCGCTCTCTCAAATGTGTTTTCTTGGGCTATTCACGACTTCAAAAAGGGTATCGATGTTACTCTCCTGAAACCAAGAAATATTACATGTCTGCCAATGTTACATTTTTTGAACAGACCCCTTACTTCTCTCCATCTGTTCAAGATGTCCATGTCATCCAGCAGGTCCTTCCTATTCCCGTGGTTGAATACAATATTTCCAATGTCCCTGTCCCTCCAAGTCTCGACCAAAGTCCTCCTGAGCCATCATCTCCACCTATTGACTCTCTCCAACACAGGACGCCGACGAATAGTCCAGTTGTTCAAGAACATGGTGAATCCCCTACTTCAGATTCTTCTCCCTCGTCTCTTGATCCCATGACTCCTGATGAAGGTGATTCAGGTTGGCCCATTGCTCTCAGAAAAGGTACTCGTTCCTCTCGAAATCCACATCCCATTTATAATTTTCTTAGCTATCACCGATTATCGCCTTCCTATTGTTCACTTTTATCCTCAGTGTCTTCTGTTGTTATTCCCAAAAATGTGAATGAAGCACTTGATCATCCTGGATGGCGACAAGCCATGATTGCAGAGATGCAGGCTCTTGAAAGCAATCATACTTGGGAGCTCGTGCCCCTCCCTTTGGGTAAGAAGGCTGTTGGTTGTCGATGGGTGTATGCAATTAAAGTTGGCCCTGATGGTCAGGTTGATCGACTCAAAGCCCGATTGGTTGCAAAAGGGTACACTCAGGTTTATGGCCTTGACTATTGTGACACCTTCTCTCCCGTGGCCAAGATGACTACTATTCGCCTCTTCTTTGCAATGGCAGCAATTCGTCACTGGCCTCTTCATCAATTGGATATCAAAAATGCCTTCCTTCATGGTGATCTTGAGGAGGAAGTTTACATGGAGCAACCTCCTGGGTTTGTTGCTCAGGGGGAGTCTGGTATGGTATGCAAATTGCATCGATCTTTATATGGCCTCAAACAATCACCACGAGCTTGGTTTGGAAAATTCAGCTCCATTGTTCAGAAATTTGGGTTAAGGCGCAGTGAGGCAGATCACTCAGTCTTTTACAAACATACCTCTCCTGGGAAATGTGTCTACCTAATAGTATATGTTGATGATATTGTTATTACAGGAAATGATACTACTGGAATATCTCAACTGAAGGAGCACTTGTGTAAACATTTTCAAACCAAGGATCTCGGAAGCCTCAAATACTTCTTGGGCATTGAAGTAGCTCAGTCAAAAGATGGAGTTGTAATCTCTCAAAGGAAATATGCTCTTGATATATTACAAGAAACAGGTATGATTGACTGCAGACCAGTAGAGAGTCCTATGGACCCGAATCAGAAGTTAACAACAGTAGAAGGCGAATTATTCTCCGATCCAGAGAGATATAGGAGGCTCGTTGGAAAGTTAATTTATCTCACTATTACGAGGCCTGATCTATCTTTCGCAGTTGGAATTGTTAGCCAGTTTATGCAGACTCCATGTCTTGGACATTGGAATGCCATCATCCGTATTTTAAGGTACCTCAAGAAGGCTCCAGGGCAAGGTTTGCTATATGAAGATAAAGGAAATGTTCAAATCTCTGGGTACTGTGATGCTGATTGGGCAGGCTCTCCTATTGACAGACGCTCTACTACGGGATATTGTGTCCTCCTCGGAGGAAATGTTATCTCTTGGAAAAGTAAGAAGCAAAATGTAGTGGCTCGATCCACCGCTGAAGCTGAATATCGGGCAATGGCGTCTCTCACGTGTGAACTCATATGGGTAAAGCAATTTCTTCGAGAGCTTAACTTCTGTGAAATTCAGACCATGAAGATGTATTGTGACAACCAGGCTGCTCTCCACATTGCATCAAATCCAGTGTTTCATGAGAGAACTAAACACATAGAAATTGACTGCCACTTTGTTCGAGAAAAATTGATGACCAAGGAAATTTGTACTGAGTTCGTTGGGTCAAATGACCAACTTGCAGATGTGTTGACCAAGTCATTAAGGGGACCTCGGATTGAGTTCATTTGTTCCAAGCTTGGTTCATACGATTTGTATGCTCCAGCTTGAGGGGGAGTGTTAGAATTATTACCTATACCTATTGTATCATTAACCCTATGTGTAGGGTGTTGAGTGTGGGAAACTACCTACTGCCATATCTACTGTTGCATGTAATCATGCCTAGTATCTTAGAGTAGTCTTTTCATATCTTTTCATATGTACGTGCTTGCTTCACTATAAATAGAAGAGGAAGAGAGTGGTACTGTTGTCCACTACTCATATTTTAAAGTCTCAGTCTCAAGTATTTCCTTCTCAACAATCTGATTTCATTGACAAATTTGCCTATTATTTCATGAACCTATACTCTGAACTAGATGTCTGTAATATTTGGTGGTAAGATACGGAAGAAGTTTGACCTCTTGTTTTTTTACTTTTCAGATTGAACCTATTCGCAATCTTTTTGCTGCTCTTTTCCTTGCCAGCATTGGAATGCTGATTCATGTTCATTTTCTTTGGAACCATGTTGATATTTTGGTAGCATCTGTAATATTGGTGATTGTTATAAAAACAATCATAATTTCATCTGTCGTGAAAGGATTTGGTTACAACAACAAGACCTCAATACTTGTAAGCTTCGTTTCAGAATTTGTAGGTTAGATACAGTTCTTTCCCCCCCTCTCACTGATTTAAATACATGAAATCATGAATGTTCTGTAGGTTGGAATGTCGATGGCACAGATAGGAGAATTTGCTTTTGTTCTTCTGAGTCGTGCTTCAAACCTTCATCTAGTTGAGGTTAGTGACAAAGGATTTATCTAAATATGGTATAATTAAGTTCAATTGTTTTTAAAGATTTCTAAAGTTGGCCATAGGATAAAAATGGCAGTTAAATAGCTGAAATGGTAGAGCTTAGACTTGGGGATAGGGCTGGAACTAGAAGTGAGTCAAGTCAAGCTATTCTTGAACCTGCTTGTATCTCGATTTAACTACTTAGTTGAAAATTTTGGCAAATGAACCTAGCTTAAGCTTTCACTTTTTTGATTCATTAGGTGAAAAGCCAACTTGATCTATAAGCATACTAACACATTTTAAATAATATTAAAATTATTATTATACTTAATTTAATAAACCTTAGCATTTAATTTTATTCTTGGTTTGACAATTATATTTTATTGAGATATATTAAAATATCATTCGTATCAAGTTAGAAATTTGAGAATATTCACCTAAATTTACACAGCCCTATATTGAGTTGGTTATGAGCTGTAGATGAGCCAAGAAAATAGGCTCAATTTCGTATTTAGCCAAGCTTTAGCTGGGACTAGCTCAATTCATTTTCGCTTCTACTTGGTGATGTAACTTGAAAATTGAAGCTTAAATTTGAAATTATCACTGGCTATTATGGACTCTAATATTTGATTAATTTCAGGGTAAATTATATCTGCTGCTGCTTGGCACCACAGCTCTTAGTCTGGTATCAAATTGTTTTCTTTTGTTTGAATATCAGTTACTAGATTCTATAACTGACCCTTTGTCTTCATAGTTTTATTTTGTCTTTGATCCATGATGAATTTTCATTAACCAAATCTAAAAGAACTTTATTCTGAATGGAAGCTCTTACCTTTCCCTTTGCCTTATACTTTTGACTCATTGGGATTTAAATATTCTGTCTTGGTGAAAGATAAAGTAGCCTTAAATTAGCTTTTGTATTAATTTTTGTCCCCTACTCCTATATGATTTGCCGTATACTTTTGACATAATGGTTTTGTCAGTACACAAATTTACTAATAGCACAAAAAACGATGTTCTTTTATCCAAGAACACAAAAACTGAGTTAGGCAAATTCCGGTCTAACTTTTCTAAGCTGCCCCAAGCTACATCTACAAATTCGAAGTATCTCAGTAAATAACTTGAAATCTAAGGATCATAAATTGCAACCAGTTTCCATGATTTAAAGTCTCAGTGGCACAACACTATAACTATCATTAACTATAAAGCAATAATAAATAGTCCCATTTATAATTTCTTTGCCTATTTCTACAGGTGACAACTCCTCTACTTTTCAAGCTTATTCCTGCCGTAGTGCATCTTGGTGTGCTATTGAAGTGGTTCTCTCCTGACAGTTCAGTGGAGGTAATCACCTGTCTATCTTGAAATTGTTTGACTTCTGTTTGTCTGAAAGTCTATACACGTGTTTTCTTTATTCTGAATTTTTGTCTTTGTTATCTGATTGCAGATAGGATATAATAAGGTAGATAGTCTCCGCTCAGAGAGTGGTAAGCAGCGGGTAATTTTGATGGACCAAGAATCACATGACTCTTGATCGCTGAACAAAGGGATTTCCATTTTTGCATGACCATAGTTTTGACAGGGGTTTTCCAAGTGTTGTTGAACAAATTTAATCTAACTGCAATTTTTCTCAAATCATGCAAATCGTCCATTTGACGTTGGATGCTTGCATACCAAACTAACCAAATACTAATCAAGACAACTCATATGAACCCCAAAATTGGAAAGGACGGGGGAGAGGAACGATAAAAGATTGAAAGGGAGAGGACCGATAGAAGATTGAAAGAAACCTGACAAGCGGACAAATGAAGGTACGTGGTAGGCATTCTTTCCAGAACTCCGATTTACATTATTTTCATTTTTTTGGCTGGAAGTGCTTGTAAATGTAAGATATGGTTTGTAATTTTAATAGTCACTGTCCTTATTTCTGTAAGCGTAGTTTTAACGTATGAAAAGTTTTCTTCCTACCATCTAGGCCATCAGCTGCATGGCTGGGCTTTGTATATCTTTTAGGCAAGTACGCAGCCGTGCTTTGAACAAATCAATTGATATGTGTAAGTGTGAATAAATTATAGTAGATGTCATGTATCAACTTTTCTTTGCTTATTTTAGTATACTGATTGTGCTGCTTCTATGCTTTCTTTATTTCGTTTATCTAGAATTAATGCCCCTGGTTTTGCTTGCAATATTAACTTTCAGAAACTGAGTTTAATTTGGAAATTGAAATCTTCCTCCAAATCTTGCAATAAAATAATTTTGTTTCGAAGAATTTAAAATATTACGATGTAAATACTTTTCACCGTGTATTTTTCTTTCTATTGATTGTCATATTATTGAAAATTGTTGACTATTATATTAATTATTTTGAAACTTATGTTTAGTTAGAATTATTTGTAATTCAAAGTATAATTGCCTGTTTTTTAGTTCTTAAAGTGTTGAAAATTATTCAGAAATTTGTGAAGTTACGTGACATTCGTTTAGTTTAGTTAACGGAACTGTTGAATTGAGCGGTTAAACTCGGACTATTATCTTTGAGAAAAGAAGTTACAATGTTTGACTAAAGGATTTATTTTAATGTAATAAGTTTAAGCATTTTTTTTATTAGTTTAATTTGCTATTATTAATTTTTAACACATCCTTGAAGATTCGGAACAAGAAAAGGTTTCTGGGAGTGATCATAATATTTTTTTTGTTGTTGTTATTGTACGTCATAACTAAGACAATGGACAAAACAAAAAAAAAAAACCGCTCATTATAGAAGGAAATTATAATTACAAATATTAAAAGTAAAATGCATGTTTTAGTATGAGGTGAATATAAATAGCATACACTTTTAGAAAGAATTGAATGCATTTTTTTTCTTCAAACTACTATAAAAATCTATTTTATGTTTAATTTAAATTTAGTAATAAAGCATTTCTCTCTGCACGTTATAAGAGTAATATGAAACAGCTCTAACAAATAGATGTAGAAATTATATTATACACAAGATATATATATATATATATATATATATATATATATATATATATATATATATATATATAAAACTCTTTTTAAAAGTATTTGTCACATACATTTTGATGAAAAAATATTTTACATAATAAGCTACGAAACAAATTTTTAAAATAATTTAGAGACAAATAAATAAATATATATATATATATATATATATATTTAACTCTTTTTAAAAGTATTTCACATGCATTTTGTTGAAAAAATATTTTGCATGACTTTAATAAACTATGAAACAAATTTTTATAATAATTTAGCGATAAATATATATTTAACTCTTTTTAAAAATATCTTGATTTGTCCGTAAATTATAAGATGTCAAAGTACTTCAAAGTTTACATGTTTAAATTTAACTTTAATTAATTTTGATTATTAATTTCATCATTAATCGAGTAAAAGTTTTATATCCAATAATTTATGCCAAGTTAAAACCTAATTATATTAGGTTAATGACTTAAAGTTAGACAATTTTAATCAACTCTAGACCCGACTTTTTCATAGCCGCTCCTAGACTTACCTTCAACCCTTTACTATATGAGCACTACCCAACATGTTAAAAAATGTGTCTCACCAAATGAGACAACAATGCATCTCTCATTTTCACTCCCACTTTGCTTAAGAACACACCAACAAACTTTGTTATAAAAAAAATACTTGTTTTCTCTTTTTAAAATCATGAACACTTATTCTCTACACCAACTTTTTTCTTTCTTCATCTTCTTAAGAATGTATGGATAATTCTTCTTTCATGTGGTGAATATACTTTCCCTTTTATATTATATTATATTATATTATATATATATATATATATATATATATATATATATATATAAAAGTCAAGAAATACAGATTCACAATTTAAAACACCATATTAATACTTCATAGTACTAATTAACCAATCTCAACATGTAAAACTAAAATTAGTTTCCCTCACCTACAAAAAACAACACAAACAACTCTTGAAGCACCAAACTACCTCCAATTATACAAGATGTTTTATGTACAATAAAAATATTACAAGAACGATCAAGACCTACCATTATAATCACTGATCAAGAAACACTCATATAAAAGATTACAATGACACATGCAACAGAAAAATCTCATATGAAACAAAAACTAAAAAAGAACAACGAAGAAGAGTTAAAACTTAACTTACACGAATTGAAAAACTCAATCTAAATCGAACAGAAAATAAAAATTCTTAGAAAAAAGTTAGAGAACTCTAAAGAAGTGTGGTTTCTAAAAAGATGTTGTGTTTTATAATAAAATTATTTATACTAAATTTTTTTAATATTAAATAATGGAGTTCTGTTATTTTTAAATCAATATCACTTCTAAAATATCATTTTTTAAGATTTTATCGTTCTTACTTAAATAAATCAATTTTAAGTCTAATTTAATTTATAAAATTAATTTATAAAATAAAATGTATACTTATTTATATAAATTCATTTTACCTTTAATTAATATAAAATTTCTAACACGTTCTCTTACACCTCTCTTACACATGCATTTTAAATGTGAAATTAAATAACTATAGCCAATGAGATAGTAGTTGGATAGATACAACATATTCAACGAACAATAAATTTTATTACAATAAACTTTTTAAATAAATTTAATATCATCTTAAAAAATGATATTTAAACATAATATAAAATAAATTTAGTATTAGCCCAAGATTTTTTCCATTTGTAGAGTAGTTGGTGTCAGTAGATGTAGTATTGTTAATATTAATATATTAATGAATGGAGATAATAATTGGCATTTAGAAGAGTTTTTAATTGTTAAAATAAAAAGTGTTGTTGTATTGTAGAGGGTGTTTCCTGTTCTGTGTGCTGAGTGGTAAGTGGTAACCCTAACATCACACAAATATCCATGTGCAACCATTGGGACCATCAAACCTTAGCTTGCTTCCCAATGTGGAAATTCATCCATGCCAATTCCAGAACCTTCAATATTCATCTTTCATATGTTATGATCATAAATTATGTTAATAAAAGTGAAATAGTAGTAAAATTCTTACATGAAGGAATAGACAAATGCAAACAATGATGCTTTTATTAATGAGACAGTGTCAGTGTCTGTTGTTTGAAGATAACTTTTCTTGAATTTCTCACCACTTCTCACCTTAATTATTCACCTCATTGTCTGCAAAATTTAGTCTTATTCTATTACTTGGGTTCAGATTATTTTCACATGTTTCATCTCTAAAATTTTCGTTTATATAAAAAACAATAAATCTGATCACCTGTTCAAGTAAATTTGGCAGGATCATATATGCTTTTTCTAGACTTAAATACAATTTTTTTTACTTCCTCTCTTCTTATTTATGTTATTGTCTAAATTAAAATTATTTTTATTTGTTTTATGATTGAATTAGTAAAATATTATACCAGAATATATTATGAGAAGTAATACTTGCAGGGATAATTTTAAAATTTATAAACTTTGTACACTATGAAGTGAATTAACCACTTATCTAAATCCTAATAAACTAGGCAATTAAGTCTTAAAAAAAAAGAACAGAGTAACTATTTTCACCTAAAAGTATTTCAAAATTAATAAATATATCCTTTTAAAAAATATCTCAAATTAATTATCTAAATCTGATTTTAATCTTTATAAAATGACTTTTTTTTTTTTTTAAGTTTTGGCACCTCATTTTCTCCTTATATAAATATGATTTAAATTTTTATAAAATATTTTCTGCATTATACGCTCTTGATTTCTGTAAAATAATGGTTCAAATATGATGTTTTTAATTCTTGTTCCAATCCCCAAAATCTAAAATCACCATTAAATTAGAATTTCATTTTAAAGAAGATAAATAATAATTAACATTGAACTACATATATACAAGTCTTATTACTTTGATATTCATATATAAACTATCTCTAAGTATATTAGTGTGTGTTTGCAACCATTTTCAGTTCTACTTTTTCTTATTGGAAAGTGGAAAATGTCTATCAATAGTAGCTAACAAATAACAGACAATAAATACAAAATTTGAAGACTCTGAAAAAAATGAAAAGCAGAGAACAACATCAAAGTTTGCTTTGAAGCAATTTAATTATGGTCACTTTTCTGCAACTTGGTGCTGACATTTGTGCAAACAGGTGGCGACACAGATGCAAAACCTTTGCATGGAAGAAACTCCCCAATCATTCAAACACTTCCAGAATTCAGATCAATCACTCTCTCTTCTTTCAGTATGGGTCCATTCGAGGTCAACAATCCTGCAAAGTGAAGCTATATCACGAGGATAAGAGTTTGTTACACTTCTCACATGATCCTGCAAAACCTTTTCAACCTTTTCCCAATACTTCACTCAAATTAACCTTCTTTTTACTATATATCAACTTTCACATAACTCATGGTTTATGTTATCAACATTCACATGACATATAGCATTTCTTTTTCTTTACTGGATTTTATTATAGTTAATATTTAATTGGGTCAAAAGAAAAAAATCGTACCTTAATATATGAGTTTCCTCTTATTGGTAGAAAAATGGAGTTGTCAAAAGTTGACTTCAACTAAATGTGAACTATAGAGTTAGTCTATTTCAGAATTGTGAGTTGTGAAATAAAATATATAAAAAGAAGCTACTAATAATTAGTTGTTACTATAAATATATTATAAATCTAAATCTACCCTGTCTACTATTTCTATGGGAAAATTAAATAATTGGAATAAACAAAGTACTCCATGGTTTTGACATATCTAACATGCATCACTTTTAGGAAAAAAACAAATTGAAAAGCAAAGGTCAACATGACGCATAATTTGTTATAAACCTGTCCCCACATATTATTAATACTAGTGGCCAAAACAAAAATTAAATTTAAAAAAAAAAACCTCAAAAGCATCACCGAATCTGCTTCAAATTTAAGACAAAGCTGCGAATTCAATACAAAATAATTAAAAATACATGGTGTTTGAGACAACACATTTCCTCATATAGCTAAAGTTAAGGTCCAACCAGCAAATGCTACCTTACATATGAAGTAAGAATATTATTACATATTACATAAATATGGTGTTTGAGACACACACTATAACTCAAACTTAATATTTTACTAAAAAAAGAAAGAGTTCATTACCCATATAATATTTTTCTTTCCTTATCATATTTCTCTGTCTTTCTTCTGAAGCAATAATAAAATAATTTATTTGTAAATTATTTAACATGGTCCTGACGTAGCAAGTGATGTTGTGGTGTCATATAATATAATATAATACAAACAAAAAGACAAAAACCTGATACATAACCAACCAACCATACACATATGAATTCTGATGTATATATAATATATTTGATCATGTTATAACCTAAATCCTCTCTGCAACTCTTCTTCCTTGTGCATGAAACATTAAAAGTCCACATCCATGGCTTCAACTCAGCGCCATGTGCAGGGCCTAACGGCGGAGGAAGAAACAGAACTAGAACCGGTGATAAAAAAATACCACCTTTTCGAACACTGTCCCGACAAATGTTCTTCCATAATATCGTACCGCATCGATGCTCCTGCGAGCACGGTTTGGCCGTTCGTGAGAAGCTTCGAGAACCCTCAGAAATACAAGCACTTCATCAAAGGCTGCAGCATGAGAGGCGACGGTGGCGTCGGAAGCATAAGAGAAGTAACCGTTGTTTCTGGTCTTCCGGCGTCGACCAGCACCGAGAGGCTCGAGATTTTGGACGATGAGAAACACGTGCTCAGCTTTAGGGTGGTCGGCGGCGAGCACCGACTCAAAAACTACCGTTCCGTTACGTCGGTGAACGAGTTCAAGAAAGAGGGTAGGGTTTACACCATCGTATTGGAATCGTATATCGTAGACATACCCGAAGGGAATACGGAGGAAGATACCAAGATGTTTGTGGACACCGTCGTAAAACTCAACCTTCAGAAACTTGGGGTCGTGGCCATGGCTTCTTCTTCTTCTTCATCCATGCATGGACAATGACAACAAACAAACACTTAACTTCTATGGTATGTTTGCAAATTTAAGGGTTTTGGTATTGTCGTGTTCAAACTCATTCAAAAGCATAATAACGGTATCAAAGTTCTTAGATTTGTGTTGAGATATCATAGCAATTTGTTTAGGAAAATTAGGTAGGTTAATTAATTGGAATTAGTGTGCTTGTTTTCATTTTTGTACCAAAATGGAGAAACAAACACGCATTTGGACTCTATTTGTTGTTCCATGGTTAGAGTAATATTGCATGCTAATTTCATTTCTCGGGTTAATTATGTTTAAGTAATTAGGTTTAAAGTATATTTTTTAAGATTGAGAGAAAGTTTTTGACTTTTGATAATCAAGAATGATGAAGAGGAAGATAAGTTTGTGGGGTTAGTTGGGTTTTATATATCGTTGTTTGCATGGTTGCAATTTTAAATTGAATTGATTAGATGGGTTGTGGTTATGTTAATTTAGTGATTAATTGTATATGGAATAGAAAAATGGTTGGAATCTAATGAACAGGGATTGCATTGGATTTGAAGGTTTCTTAATGAGGAATGGGTCTTAAAATATTTAGATTTGGCCTTCTTTTTAAGGCAATTGACTGAGTCAGTCTGAAGAAGAAGAAAAAAATAATGTTGCTGGGGAGTTCCCATGCATACATACACTTTTTTTCATGTTCCAAACTTCTCGTGTGAATAAACTTGGGAAATATTATTATATTTGTCGTATTTGAAGCTATTTCTTTCTGCACTCCCACAATTATTAACTACACCTCACAATAAGAGAAAAAGATTCAAACACACTCGTTACAATCACCACCATTTCCATCCTCACGCTGCTACAGAGGTAGAAGAGAGGAGGAACATTGCAGAGGAGCAGAAGAAGAGAGAAAATACGCACAAAAAAAATGTTTTAAAAAGTTCTTTCTAGAATGTGTTTCATGTGTTTACGTAGGAGTGTTTTAAAAATATGTATTCTGGAAGTCACTTTAACAGAGGCTAAAATAAAATATCATTTTGAAATTTTGAGGGGTGCAGAAAGTAGAATCTGGAATTGGGCTCTGCGTGCTATTTGGATGGGCTTAGTGGGTTCGACTGGTTATTGGAGATTGATATGAATTTATGAACTCTTTCTTAGGCGAAAAAATAAATTAATTATTTATTGTAAACCTTATAGTTGAATTGGCATTATATTCCACTTGAAATTCTAATGTTTTTTGCGTATTGTGGTAGCATTGATTAATGGTGAAGAGAGAAAAGAAGATAGGTAGATGGTAGTTGAGTTAGAGTTTAAATGTCAAAACCCTTATTCAAAGTAAAGAACAGCAAAAGAGAGAAAAATCTCGTGATCAAACTTCACAAACATGTGACTATGAAATATGAATGTGAAAAGCTCCTTTCACAACTCCATCCACCACTTTGTTTAGTTTTTAGAGTTAAATATGTTTTTAATCCATCAAGTTTCAGTTAAATTTAGAATTGATTCATCTTCGAAACTTTTGACCACTTTAGTCTTTTATTTTTAGAAATGTATGGATTTAGTCCCTTTAACCAGATTTTGTTAAGTTTATATAACATTTTAAGCACGTTTCATAATAGTATTTGAATTGTTTACATCGTTTGATCCATTTTCGCCTAAATGCTAACTCAAATATTATCATAAAACATGTTTGAAACTTTAAATAAACTTAATTTTATTTGATTAAAAGATTAAATCTACGTATTTCTAGAATGAATAACTAAATTAGTCAAAATTTTTAATGAGTAACTAATTCTAAATTTCACTAAAACTTGAGGGATAAAAAACATATTTAACCCTAATTTTTGCAAGCAAGTTTTGTTTTCTTTTTAAGCTGCAAACAAGATTAAAAAAAAAAAAAGCAGAAAAGTACGAATATTGGGTATAAACAAAAAAAGTGCGAACAATAATAGTTGACTTTACACAAAAAAACGCGTTCTTCAATACAAGTGTGTATAACTTATTTGATACAATTTTTTTTCTTTTTGAATTGAACATGTCACGTTTGAACACGCTTTTATGAAACCTAGACGAGGAATTGATAATGGCATTCTTAGATTAGACGAGAAAAATGTAAGGTTGGTTTCGTAAGTAGTTTCGGAATCGATTGAAAATGGGCCTGAGTTGTTATTATAATTTCATGGGAAGTTTCTTTTTACACCTTCGTGCGTTTCTTCTTGCACCTCCTTATAAACAAACTTTCCATTTTGTTCTTTAAGAATTGTAGAATCTAGAAGTAAATAATACTTTCAAATTGTACAAGTCGAAAGTTATTTTTGACTTTCGGATTACATAATTTGAAAGTTTTTTTTTTAAATGGTTTCTGAATTGTAGGATTTTAAAGTAAAAAATATTTATGAACTGTGAATCCATAAGTGAACAATGATTTCCAAATTTCGCAATCCAAAATTTAAAAATAATTTGAAAATTTGAAGAGGGGTGAAAGAAATATTTTCTGATTTTACAAATGACTTTCAGATTACATAATCAAAAAGTCATTTTTAACTTCTAAATTACATAATTCGAAAAATATATTTAGTTTTTAAATTATATAATAAAAAAGGTAAAATAATTTTTTTATATGAAGGTGGAGGAAAAATAGATAGAAGATTTAGAAAGAAGATGCTATCCAATGTGTATTTGGGTCTATAAAGATGTGACTACAAAATATAAGGGCCATTACTCAACCATGCTCATTCAACTTTCATCTATTTATACCTTTATTTACCTCCAATTTTCACAAATTCAAATGTTGAACGAATTCATTCAAAGTACAAAATTTTATCCTTCATTAATCGTAAATTTTAGATTCTAGATTAACTTTTTTAACAATGGAAAAGTATAAACTTCGCACAGTACAACCGTGGAGAAGTATATATATATATATATATATATATATATATATATATATATATATATATGACAATTTTGTTATTTCTGTATTTTTTATGAGCTAACTTTATATAAGTTATTTTTTCTTATAAGTCATTGAAAGTAATAACACAGTGTTAAAGCAATTAAACAAATAGTAGCAATGGCCGGTCTAATTTATCTAGACTCGTCTTGTTTGGAAAATCTAAACTCAAAAGTCTAGTTTTTCCTGCGAGCCGATCCAATTTTTTATTTTTAATTCTTATGATAAAGATTTCAATGTTCAACAAATTTGGAAATATTAACAAATTTATAAAATTAATCAAAGACTTTGGGAAGTTGAAGGTAGACATGTCAAAGTGAGCCAACCCAGCTCACACGGGTTGGCTCATCACGGGTCGGGTTTAAAATTTGTGAGCTCAACCCGACTCACTTTCTGGTGAGCCAGAAATTTTACAACCCACCACGGATTGATGGGTTAAATGGATTGGCTCACTAACCCGTATAAAAATTAAAAAATATATTTTTTTAAAATAAAATTCATATTTGTAATTTTTTTTATCTATTGCAAAATAATGCTATAAAAAAATTGGTTAATAAGATCCACAATTTGTAACGGTTGGAAGGTGAAATCAGTAAGTCCCATGACAAAATAAGTTAATAACATAACCAATATTTCAAATTTCCTATGTGCTTTTAGTGGACCTAATCATTTACAGTCCCGTCTAAAAACATAGGTATTTACTAATTTAGCTAAGACGAAAGGGGGAAAAATCAACCACTCTCATTCATCCAAGCTAGTTTGTACAAACAAGGGTTTGCCTATAAGGCAACCGTGAAAATTAAAAAAAAGAGAAGGAACTAATAGCAGGACTACCATGTACAATGAACCCTAAGGGAAAATGGGTGAGTGGAAGGAACCCTAGCAGAGATGTTAAACACTAACGGCTAGGGGGCGTGTTCCTCGTGTGGCAAACACTGGCTGGTGAAAGCAACGCAGAAACCAGAAATGGTAGGATGAAGAATGCGTGAGGAAAACCCTAGTAGATGTGATCATGCGTGATGAAAGTGTTGGCTTCGTGGTTCACAAATGGCCCTCAATCTCACGGTTGGAGACTCTGTTGGACCCATAATGCTTATGGCTACAGATTGGGCCAGCCTAATGACATCAAACGTTGAAAACGCATATGTGCATGACGCATTGGCAGTTGGCAGAAACATCCTTAAATTCGACACGCGATAACGTTGGTAGCAGCTTCCAAATTGGGTTTCTCAACATAAATGACATGATTTGGGCCGCTGGCAAATGGTCGTATGAAAATGTGGGCTGCATTTAAAAGGGGCCCAATTATTAAGCTAAAAATAACATGTATTTATTTAAAACAAATAAAAGGAATGAGCCTAGCCAATGGTCCAAACTATGAGCCTTGTTGGGATCACATCAGAAGGTAGTATGAACTACTTTCAATGGAAGAACCAATAACAAAGTTGAGTTTAGTGGAGAAGATCTTGCATACCCTTTCAACGAAATTTGACTACATTGTGTTGAGAATTGCAAGGATCGTTAAAAACACATGAGTTGAAGCTTCTATCACATAACTCAGAGAAGGTTAGTGAAAGACAGGCAAAAGATGAATTTTGATGATGTGAAGCACAAAGCCATATGAATGTCTTTGCAAATTAACCACTTTATTCAAATTTTTTTCAATCCGTTGAAATAGAATAAAACATAAGATGATACGATATTAGAGCTCATTTCAAGAATTAAATATATTAGTTTAATGGATTAAATAATATTTTATAAAGTAATATCATATTAGACTTCATTTATTTTGTTAAATATTAAATATGAACATTACATATATATATATATATATATATACTAATAAATAATAAATATGAAATATTTTGTTATATATTAAATATTTTATGGTTTGTTTTCAACCTAAAAAAATCAAACTGAAGACATAAACGGGGCATCTGTATTAAAAAACATAAATTGTACTACAATTTTTTTTGTTTGGAAATAGGTTGAAATGTAAAATTTCATTGCATTTATTAGGTCAACTATTTTACAGTACTAAAAAAAATATAATTTTAGTTGGGATTTTTTACTTGGAGGTATAATAACCTCTAGTAAAATATGGTATACTTGGGGTTTTAAAAATCCTCGGTAAGTACTAGGGATTTTTAAAAGAACCCTCGTTAAGTACCTGGGGTTTTCCAAGAAACCCCCGTAAAGTGTAAATCCTAATTTAATTTTTAATAGACAAACCTCTTTCAATAACATACATTAACCTAGAGGAAATCAAAACTCTGCCTCCACTACCATGGTAACCGAGAAGAAATCGAAACAGAATCATACACTTGCCTCCACCGATCTTCTCTACCGTTCTTCTTCACCGTTTTATTCTCCACCGTTCTTCTTGTCTCAATTTTTGAAGTTTAAGGTAACGAAGATTGATCTCCCTCCTTCTAATATCATCTCTTTATTTCGTCTCCCGACATTTTATCAATCTCCTTATTTCGATTTTGATTTCATCTCCATATTTCGTCAATTTCTTCAATTTTGATTTCGATTTCGTTTTCGTTTTGATTTTGTTTTCCTTCGTCGATAATTGCGATTCTGATTCCCTAACTCACTGCTTATTTTCCATAGTGCCATAGCCACTGCAGTGTGATGCAACATCCACGACAATCATCGTGATTGCTACTTTTGTTCAGGTGCTTCATATCAAATTTTGCTCTTTGGTTGGATACTTCCTGCTCTTTTTCTTCCCTTGTTTCTTCTTAATTCTCACGATTTGCACAACGAATTATATAGCATAATTATATTGAGGAAGGAATAAGCAAGATAAAAGTCACACGTAACATTCGAAAATTGAAAATTTGTGAGTGTGAGAAAAAAAAAGGTAACTAATAAAGGGATTGCGAAAGGAGGGAATCTCAAATGGTCTCAAATCAATTCACACGTGATAACAACAATAAATCACTCGTATTAAACAAACACTTGTTTTAAATTAACTTTACTTTTACACAACAAAGAGTAACCAACTTCAGTAGTATAGTTGTCAAAATTATGCAGAAAAGAAGAGTGAAAAGATTGAATGATTGAAAGAGAGGGAAAGTGAAAGAAAATTATTGAATAAGAATATTGTTTTGCTTTATCGTATTCACATTGATATCATAAACAATGTTGTAAGTGTAGCTAAGATTTAGGTTCTCAGCCACAAAACAGAATTGCTACTACTGACGAACAATGACTTTGATATCATATATTTTTTCTTTAATTTTATAGGAAAAAGAGTGTGGCCACAAGGTTAGTAGAAGAGAGGTATGTATAGCAACACATAAACATGATAATGGAGCCTTTATGAGTGATGAAGCGAGGGAAATCGATGTAAGTTCAATTCTAATAAAGTCTATAATTGTCAACCATACTTTGTGTTATTTTAACTAGTTTCTTCTTATATTCTTTGTAGGAAAAAATTCAAGTATATGAATCAACATCATCATCATCTGTATCAAAAGAAATATCAAGTACTGATTCCTTAGCTTTTGCTTTCAGAAGCCAAGAACACTGTGGACGTGTTAGGGGTTTGGGTTTGGGTCCTTGCCTATCTAAAGTGTTTGGTTCCAAGGGTCATTCATATAATGAAACATCTTCAAGTTATCATTCTAATGCCCAGTTACAAAATCAAGTTAATTTTTTAGTTTCATGATGCATTACTTTTATCAAATTTGACGTTTGAATATATTTAAAGTAATATGTTATGTAAACCAAAATTGTTAAAAGAGCTCCATTTTTTTTCTTCAAAAGTAGAAAATAAGAGTTATTTTCTCTATTTTGATTAATTTTGTATTTTAAAATAGGTTTCTACATTGACATCTCAACTCAATGAAATGAAGGCAATGGTTAATTTTTTGGTACAAAATTATCAAGGAGAGTTGCCTCGTGATTTTACTATGCATCATGCACCAACGGTAATATTTAAATCTTGATTAAATTAATATATGTTTGATATTATTATTTGGAAAGTTATTAATTATCATTATTTTTATATGTTAGATATCTGATCAAGAAAGTGTTCCTAACGAAGAAACAAATGATCAACATCCAACACCGCATTATATGATATTTTTCGTTTAATTTTGGAATTTGTCAACAAATATGATTCTAGGAAACTTTTCGTTAATTTTGATTTATTGTAGGTAGATAGTGCACTGCTTATTATGTCACTATCATTCAAATGCTACCTCTCCAACACTTATTATGTTAAGAGCATTATGACTGCTAGTCCACTATTGGTACCATTTGAATGAATATTTGTATTGGTACCATTTGAGTGAATATTTGTATTGATTGCTTATTTTGAAGTGGCCTTGAAGGTTTTGTTTATTTGTATTGATTGGTACCAAAATGTTAAGTAATAAATAGGAAATTCTATAGAATAAGGTTCTTTTCGTACTCAAATAATTAACTAAACAAATCAATTATCAGGAAAGTACAACTTTAGCATTATAACAATGTCATAATAATATGAGCACTAACTTTTTGGTATTAACAGGGGTTTTTAAGGAATTAACGAGGATTTTCGGAATCCCATGCATTACTAGAGTTTTCGGAACCCCACACATTACTGGGAGTTTTCAGAACTCCAGACATTAATGGGGGTTTTCGGAACCCCAAGCATTAACAGGGATTTTCGAAACCTCAGGTATTAATGGGGGTTTTCGAAACCCCCGATCCCCGGGTAATCCGTTAGCCACGCTTGCTCTTCCGGACACTTGCTCTTCCGAGGAAATTTCAAACCCCTAGTAAAACCATTAGTGGGGGTTAAAATCCCTAAAAACACCAAAAAATTATTTTTCTAGTGAGTTTATATTTTATTTAACTAAATATTTAATATATTCTCATATATTTATTTCAACTATTAAATATTAAAGGCATATATCAAATATTTATAATTTATAATTTGATATATATTTACAATAAAAGATTGAAGAAGAGTATACTTTTTAAAATTTGGAAAGCTTACTGGAAATACACTGAAATTAATAAATGGATTGGGCTGTAACTGATATATGTATTTTGGAAAGCTTACTGGAAATACACTGAAAAAACAATGTTTCATGGGAAGACCTGAGAACATTACCATGCTTCTAAGTTGTGACTGTGTTTACATTTATTTAAACTCATAATTTTTTTTATTAATTTATACTTAATTTTGTTTATTTTATTTACAATAGAACATTAAGCTACGATATTTTTTTATACATTTATAATTTACAGTAAATCTTAAAAATAATCTCATGCAGGGTAAGAAAAACTAGTTGTTAAAAATAATAATTCACGTACTCATAAACATTTAAATAAATACGGTGTGTGCATATCAGAGAGTGTGAGTAAAATTACCAGAGGCATCGTCGGACTTGTCTGGGACCAAGGAGAGTCATGTTTCCCGAAACTTTTTATTTTATTATATATATATATATATATATATATATATATATATTTAAAATTTATATTATTATATTATTTTTATTAAGTTATTTATATAATATATATTTTTATTGTTTAAAATGTAATTTGATACACCTTGGTTAATAATTGAATTAAAGAAATTAAGGTTCTATATTTGATTATGAGGTTTTTTCATGCAAGTCATTAAGAAAGTGTGAAACAAAAGAAAAATAAATTAGGAAAAAGAAATTGGAAAATAGAGAGAAAGAATAATATATCTTATAAATCAGTATCCTAATATGATTTATATATATTAGATTTATAATTCTTCCATTACGATACTTTTTTCAAATTAAGTTTCTCGAAATTTGTATGAATCCTAACTTTGATTTTATGATTTTTTTTTTTTGTATAAAATTGGCATGAAACATAATTATATTTTCTTAAATTAGTATAACCTAACATTATCTAATGTTGATATTATGTATTTTCAACTGCATAAGATAAATTAGTTGAATAGTCTTAAATTAAAATAAGAATTAAAATAATTGTTTATGTGAATTTAATAAATTAGAAAGATTAAAATTTGAAAAGTTTAAATTATATTATTCGGAAATATATTTTTTTAATTAAAAAAATTATATATAAAAAATTTATTTTTATATCCTTAGATATTTTCTCCGAGTTACGCCCGTGCGAAGAGGATACTTTTCCTCTACCAACAATGTAAAAGGATGGTGTAATATATTTTATAAAAAAATTTTGTAAAAATTCCCGAATATGTCAATATAATTTACTATAAGGTTTATTGAGACATGATAAGGTACATGTTTGTCGGTTTTGGAGGAAGAAACAACATAGGTACATTTGATGCCCCTATGAGAACTTGTCTCTTGTACCATTTAATAAGCCAACCAATAATAATGGATCAAAAACAAAAAATAAAAATAAACAAAAACAAAAACAAAAACAAAAAGTCCCAACCAAGTGAAGAAATTAACAAAGAGGATGAAAACAGAAGAAAATGAGACAATACTCATATTTTTCTTGATTTGATATTTTGATAAAAACACACTACTACTCCTCTTGATTTTAATATATGTAGTTGAGACTTACGGACAAACAGTTTAAGATACTTTTTAGAAATAATATTATATATACTAAAAGTATAATATATAATCTTCAAATAGAACAAATTGATTATATATAACTAACATAAATAATTAAACTCTTTCGATCTCAACTAAACATATACAATTTAATACAAATTAAATAATTAGTATTTGGTCATTTTAGAACAGGAAAAAACTTACTATAATTTGAATTTTGATCGAAGAAAAATATATTTTAATTTTTTGGATGTACATGTGAAAGAAACAATAAATAAATATTTTGAGAAAATAGTTAGAAATACTGTATACATAAACAATAAAAAGAAGTTGGGTGAAAAAAATTAAAAAGATCATCACTTCACATGGTTATAATTTTAAAGAGAGGAAAAAACTAACTCTTTTTCATAATTGAGACCATCATTAAAAAATTCATATATCCGGTCAATTTTATTTTGAATTTTCTTTTTTAAAAAATACTTATAAATTTTGTTATAATTTTTTTTTTAAAAATTTGTTGTCACTTTTTTTAAAATATTTTATATAAAATATTTTTCGCAATAAATTTTATAGAAAATACTTTGCAAATTTTATAATTTTGTAAAAAATAATTATTCTTAACAAATTTAAAAAAAAAATCATGTAATATGAAAATTTTTAAACAAGAAAAAAACTGAGTATAAGATAGAAATAAATATATGATTCTCACATAGTATAAAGTGTTAAATACAAGACATGAGTATAGAAAAAAAGTGTGATGTGAAGCTTAATATTCATGAACAATTATTGAACATATTAAGTTTAATTAATTGCTTTTAATTTTCACATATCCCTTAAATTTGATTCTTTTAATAACTTAGTAGCATCCAAATAGTGTTGAAAATATCTACCACTTTGATAATTGCACCTTTGCATAAATCGAAAAGGTTACTCTCTTTCTTCTCATCTCACACCTTTATAAAATGAAACTTTGTATTCATGTACTTCTTTTTCATTATGGAATTGGGATTCTCCCTAAATGCTATATTAGATTTTTGTTGTCCATCAATGTATTAGCATTTTTATATCATTTTGCATTACATGGTCAAGATATAAAAATATTTAATTGGTATTATTCAAATAATATTATATTATAAAATTTTAAAATATAAAGTATTACAAAGTGTGAAACTTGGCCCTAAAAAAAGTAAAGTAGGTATATATATTATTATCCCGAGCCTAGAGAAGAGAGCAACACAACGGCTACACACAAATTAAAATCCCACAATATATGCAAAAGGACACCCTCTATTTTTATTATTTCCCTTGTTAAATAATTCTGAATTCTATATAGTGTTTGTTATTGATTTTTAATTATTAAATGAATTGAGATGTTAGATAGGACTATTTTCATCTCATGTTTTTCATAAAATATTTAAAAATAATACATGAGAGTTTTTTTCTTTAATTATATGGAAAAAATATGTTAAAGAAAAGAAACACAAGTTACCTTACTCTTTCTGTTTAGTATAAACATTAGATATTAATCTTTTCTCATAAAAAATATAATTTATTTTCATTTATAATTTCTCTATTTTTTTTTCTCATCTAGCATGTTGCCAGAATTATGATGGTTAAAAAATCATAAAAGTAAAATCTATAATAGATATTGAATTATTTCTTTAATAAATATCTATAATTTTGTAGAATTTTTAATATTTGATTAATGAATATATATATATATATATATATATATATATATATATATATATATATATATATATATAAAAGAGAAAATAAATAATTTTTAAGTTTAGGTACTTAAAAGGTGAAGTTTTTGAACTGTAGGGACTGGTTTTATTGTGATATTATTTATTTTAAAATGTACTATCAAATATATCTTAATTGTGATAATACATATTAATCTAACTTTACAAAATATATATATATATATATATATATATATATATATATATATATATATATATATATATATATATATAAGAGAAAATGAATAATTTTTAAGTTTAGGTACTTAAAAGGTGAAGTTTTTGAACTGTAGGGACTGGTTTTATTGTGATATTATTTATTTTAAAATGTACTATCAAATATATCTTAATTGTGATAATACATATTAATCTAACTTTACAATTTAATTACGTGTGTGTGTGGAGTTTAATTTCTATGTACTACTAGCAGCAGAAGCAATAAAAAATAATGATAGATATTATTTTGAATGTGAGTGAATGCAAAAACTGATGCAATGAGCAGTGGATGAATGATGATGAATGAGATGATGAAGGAGGGTTTAATGAGAGGAAAAATTGTCGTCATTTATTGGCATGCTTACATCAGAAGGTCTATGTCTGAGAGGTAAAGTACAATGAACAGCTACACTACAAACCCTATCACACTGTTCTTTCCATTTCTCTCTCTCATTCACACGTCAAAACAATTCCCTCGTGCCTTTGTTGTTACATTGTGTAAGGAAAGCCTTGGCTTTTCTTTACCCCATTCGAGTCATGTTCCTGTTCACGTTACCATCTTGTTTAAAAATGGCTAAAAACCCAAAGGGTCTTCACCAAAGTGTTTCTCAGGCCCCCCCTACCCTTCTTGTGAGAATACTCATATTGCATTTGTTGTGAGAATGAATACTCAACAAAATCATAATAATAGTCATAGAAATAGTAATAGTAATAGGTGTTTGTTGTTTCGGTGTGAGGACTGAGGAGGACAAAAGAGATCAGAGAGGGCCCGTTAAAGGCTGCACCACAAATGAGTGGCACTGCACCAAAGGCTACTACCAATGTATACTGTGTTCTCTCTCTCACTCTCTCTCACTCTCTCTCCTTCCTTGTTTTTACTCCTTCGTGGCCCTTCTACCTCCATCTATCTCACACACCTTTTTCATCCATCTCCAACACTAGGTGCAACATCTACCTCTTTTTGCTCTTTGTTTGTTATGTAAGCTATCTTTTCTTCTTCACCCTTTACATACACTTTACACACTCTTCCATGCTTTTCCTTTTCTTTCTGTTTGCAAAAACACCACTACATATGTCTTTTGTTAGACAATTTAATTTCATTGTTTAGTCTTTACCATCGTGCTTTCTGCTTATGCTTTATGAGTTGCAATCTTTGAGGTCATATTTGATGACTATATAACCTTTTGAAAACTTAGTATAGGAAGTTTCTTGTTTTTTCATGCTCCTTTTTCATTTTTTTTTTGTTTTCTAGGTTCTTGGAGGGAAACTAGACATCCTTTGAAGAAGTGTTTTTTTTTGTTTTTTTCCGGTGATGGCTCAGCTTGTTCTGGTGGGTGATAAGGTTGTTTTACTTGGTTTTGCTTTTGACTTGGTTCTTTTCTCTTGAAATCATCTGTGTCAATTTTAGTTTACATAAGTAGTTCAAAAGTTTTGTTTTGTTTTTTGGTAATTTCCCCTTTCATCTTTCAGTAAGTGTTCTAGTTTGGAATGAGGATAGATTAAGTCACAATGTTGGAGAGTTATCTACTGCTATTTTTGTTGCTGCCTTGTTTTAATTTTCCTTTTTTGTTTGTAGCATGGAGCTATTTCCATTTTCTTCAAGAGAGTGAGGTGATTCTTCCAAAAAAGGGGATAACTACAATTCTTCTAAGAAAGGGGAGAAGGAGATTCTACTGGTCTAGATAACCATGAATCTGAAGAAAAACCAAGTCACTATGGAGGTAATGCTGGTTTGAAAGGCTATTGAAGAAGCATCAAGTGCCTCTTTTTACATTTCCTAGATGGAGAATAATATGTACAGTGCTTCACTGGACATTGGTGGCAGAAATTCTGCTGTCATAGAAGAAATTGCACAGCATTTAGCACCGAAGCCACTGATTCAATGCTACTCATTTGACCTCAATAACCAAAACCACATTATAAATGGAATTCCAGTTCTTGCTGCAGAACAAGGTGAACCTACAAGCGATGTCCATGTAGATGGTTGCTTCATAAACCCTGCTACAATTGCTGATTCCAATTCATTTGTCTCGGTACAAGGAAAGAGTATTGTAGGAGATGCCTCAAATCACATCAATAACAGTGCCATTCAAGAACATTTAGCTGGAGGAAGGACAATTGCTTCTGCTGCTTCACTTGCTGACAGAATAGGCCTTCAAGAAAATCTGCAGAGTTCAGCAGCTTTGCCTCATTCAATGAGTTCATTGGAGGCACTGGGACCATACATCTTCAATAATTGGCAAGATACTTCAAACCCTTTGGCTGCAACTTTTGGTGATCATGCCTATGATGAATTATCAAGTATTCAGAAGTGGAATGTGAACAAGTTTCTTAAAGCTCCAGAGGCCAATGGGACTGAGATCCAGGCCTATTCTTCCATAGGAAACCTTGTTCAAAATGGATGGACATCATCAAATGTTGCAAGCTTGGGAAATTTTGCCTATAATTCTTCTAATAGTAGTAAAGAGCTATCACTGAGTCTTTCAAGATCTCCTCCAACTACAGGTCAGTGCTCAGAGATGAGCTGCTCCAACGCATCTCGTAGCATGAATGGAACAAGTTCAGGGTTGGAGCAACCTTCCTGCAGCAGCAAGGAACTGTGTATGAGATTAGGTTCTAACAAACATGTCCAGTTTTCACCAGCAATATTGGGGTCCAGATATCTTGCTGGAGTTCAAGAGATATTTTCTCAGATTGCAAGATATTCATTTGAAAATGTAGAGCTGATGAATTACTCAGCTTCTGGTGTTAAAAAGTCAGCTTCAGCTTCCACACAAAAGAGAAGGGTGGCGAGTAATCAGAATGAAAATTCCATGTATGGAGCACATGCAGAAGAATCTCCATCAGAAAGACATGCAGCTGATTCAAACAAATCCCAACTTCTCATGCTTCTACAACTGGTAAAATGCTACCTCTTACACTCATCAGTAGGACATAAATTATGGTCCTGATTTAATATATGTTCAAATGTGCTTACTTTGCAGTTATCATTTTTCCACAATAAAATTTATGCATGGATAAAGGGCAAAAATATATTTATGGTTTCCGTCTGGTTCTGCTAAATGCCCCAATTACACTAAGATGAACGTTCAGTCAGTTTAACAAGCTAATTTGATGGACTTAGTTACATGTGACAAACTGTGAAAGATGTGACATTAGATTAGCACTTGTCATGCTAGTAAAAACTACAACCGTTTGTGCAACAAAACTGACAGAAATTGTCAAGAATTAGATTTTAAACTTAACTCAATCTTTTAAAATCAACTTTTAAAACCGATTTGTAAGTTAAAGTTTGCACCCACTTGTATATTGTAAACTAATCTTATCACTAGTCGACAAGGGACTTCTGACAAAAACACGTGTTGGATTTTACGAAGACACTTTGAGAGACCAGACTGAAATCTTTAAAGCATATAAGAAGAAATGGAAACAAAAATAAGATGATAAACCAAATGTACATTAACCTTGGGAAAACAAATTGTGAGAAGTTGAAAAGTAATATGTGAAAGTTTTCATTTTGACATAGTGATGGTAATGGACTAATGCCCTTTATGATTGTTAGGTGGACAATGGATATAGTCAGTGTCTGGATGAGGTTCATACTGTGGCATCTGCATTCCATGCTGCTACTGAGTTGGATCCACACATGCATGCACATTTTGCACTTCAAACTATCTCTCTCTTGTACAAGGACTTGAGAGAGAGGATTAGCAATTGTATTCTTGCCATGGGACCAGATTTTAACAGCTTGTGTTCAGAAGAGGAGAAGGAATGGTCTCTTGAAACTTCGTTCATTCAAAAGCAATGGGCTCTGCAGCAGTTGAAGAAAAAAGATCAGTTATGGAGACCCCAAAGGGGCTTGCCAGAGAGATCTGTCTCTGTTCTACGCGCTTGGATGTTTCAGAATTTCCTCCATCCGTGAGTTTCTTTGTTCCAAGATGTTGAATGCAACAACTTTTAGCTTTTAGATTGCAGAGACATTAAAAACAAGAGAACTTACATAAGTTGTGATGGATTTCAGGTATCCTAAAGATGCGGAGAAGCACTTATTGGCAGTAAAAAGTGGGTTGACAAGAAGCCAGGTACTTGTTTGTTACTCTCTTGTTAGATACATCCTTTCTGCTATGAAAAAAAGTGTAAAACTTATATAGGAAGAAAAAAAATAGCAAAGTTGTTCTTGTTTGAGATGATATTGTGCTTATGGTTGATTGAGCAGGTATCGAATTGGTTTATCAATGCACGTGTTCGGTTATGGAAGCCTATGATTGAAGAAATGTATGCTGAAATGAGCAGAAGAAAAGCTTGTAGAAATGAAGAGGGATTGGAGAGCAGTCACAGAAGCAGGATGAGCATGAACACTCAAATGTTGAATATCAATTGAAGGTGAAGGTGAAGATAGTCATATAATATAATATGACATTATTATTACTACTACTATGTTTTTGGATCAAGTAAGTAATTTGACACTGCTGAAATCAGAATTGTGAATAATGCTGTGCTTCGGTAATTAGGAGAAGTTACGTTATCTTGAAAGAGGTGCTTTCATGGAATGGATGATAGAGTCCAAGGATTATGATTTGCAGTTGTTAACATGGAATTTATTTGACTATCCAAAATGCATTTTTTTGGTTTGGTTAGATCTGCTTTGTGAGCACTTTGATAGTGTTAGCACAAGGTAAGAGAAGTGATTTTTTGGACTAATCATCAAATGGACCAAGTATTTATACATGTGAAAAAATACACCTAAATTTAAGAAAAAATTATAGTGTAGCGAAAACACAAATTTGTTGTAAAATTTTGCTGACAAAAAAGTCTTATTGTAAAATAAACTTCACTTGAAACAAATGGTCTGTTCTTTTCGTTGATTAAAACAATTAAAATTATATTTTCTTTATGAAATGTGTTTACTACATTTATGTAATAGATACTTTTGATGAAAAATATCATTTTTACATGTTTAAAATCAATTTTAAAGTGTTATGTTTATAAAATTTATAAAATTAGCATTTTAACGGCTGTAAATGTATAAAAAAAAAATACATCTTTGTGTACTTATTTACAAAGTTAAAATGATATGAAACTAGCAGAAAAACGACATTTGGTTTAATTGAAATTTGAAAATGATAGTATAGTTAAAGCAATTCTATTTTAAAAGCATTTTAATGTTAAAATCAGTTTAACAATAAAATAAAATTATATAGAGTACACGATACAAAAACATTATAACGATATTAAATTGGATAATCATTTAATATATATGCTGAACTGGATATCCTATAATTGTGCTGAACTTTATAGATTCCTCCTCGCATACAATTCGCTAATTAACTGCATCCTATTTATCAGTATGAATGCAGCGTAAAAAAATAATAAGTAAAATTCATTTTCTATATATGAATGAACCCTGAATAAACATTTGCCTGTGAACTTTGAATGACAACTTTTTCGTAAGAAAATGAAACAATTGCAAACACGGGCAATTAAATTCCAGGAGTACTTCATATTTTCAAAATTCAATTATATTTATCGACAGCGAATAAGATGCCGAAAACAAGAAAATAGAACAGTAATCGGTGTTTATACAATTTGAACCCGAACTTTTATCTCCCCCAACCAATATGGAAACAACAATATCGAAGCTTTACAACTATTAAGGCTCGAGACTCGATGACTAAAATCTATGACTGATTACAAATAAAAGAATGACTATATTGATTTCTTATTTTCTTATCTCCTTATTATCTACAAGGATCACTCCGTTAAATGACCAATATCAGAAGGGGCACCAGTATCCCAGTCTTTATTCATCTACATCTAGATTTTCAGGGAAATTCGTGTCTTTATGGGTTTCAATTTTAAACCCATACTCTCTGGGGAGTAAAGCTCCGGAGATATGCAAGATGGACTCAAGGGGCTTCTTGGGCTTACGCTCAGCTTGGATGGCTTGTACAAGCCATATCCCATGAGAAAGTACTCCATCGGTATTAACATGGCATGAGGCTGCTCCTCTGTTACCATTGATCCACATGCTTGAACCTATTACATAATGTTAAAACCCGATTGCAATATTACATAATGTTATCACAGATTAATAAACTATTTTCAATACCTCGACTAAGGCACTGAATCGTCTGTCCAATTTTGAAGTCATGTGAAGAGCCTCCGAGTGAAATGGTGACATATCCCCAACAAAAATAAGTGAACGGCACTGTAATTTTCTCAATCCTTCACTTATGTCAGGTCTCCTGTTAGGTCCCAAAATGAAGTTAAATGAAAAAGAAATATATTATAATAAATATCTTATAAATATCTACAGGGGCAATTGCCTATTCTAAACACTACGCCCCCTCAAAAAGAAATACGAGAATCACTATTTTGGAACTGTATTCATACCCGTTAATAGCTTCCAGGAATCGCCACACATTCAAGCTCTGCCTCTCATCCAACAACTGTAAGAAAATATAGAGTATAGTGTTCAGGTTCAAACAACTAGCTACCAGTAAAGTGTTCACATTGCTCGAGCTCACTTAATGGATGATGCAGTAGGCATCCAATTTGTGAGGGTTTTTTTTCTTTTCTCTTTTCTCTTGTTTTTTATTTCTGACGCATAAAAAATAACTAGCTATCAGTTATTACCCTGTTCCTAGATGAAAATGAAACAAACAAAAAAATGTTGACCAACCCTTCGGCAAGCTTTAACAATATCCGACTCCGGCAATTGTGTGCCACCTCGAATTTCCTATCACCGCCAATCAAAGTCAATGTTTCAGCCCAACACAATGGAGGTAAAACAAGGAATAATTTTGGAAGCAAAGATATACCTTGCTGAAGTACCGCTTCAGCAATATTTCCTTTACTACGCCACACATGCCATAGAAGTATAGCAAATTTGACATGACCTGCAAATATTTTAAAATCTTTAGAAAAGAATGAGATTAAATTTTAGAACAAAACAATCTTTCAGCATAGGAACAGAACCTTGTTGTACAGCCATTCAGCCCAAGATGGTTCTTTACATAGAGGCGAAACAAGTATCAAACCAAGAACACGTTGTCTATACTTCATCTGTTGTCAAGTGTTAGAAAGACCTGAGTATCTTAGGGACATTTAAGGAGACAAACACGCATGAATACTCACAGCAAATAAGGTAAGAACGTAAGCCCCAGCAGTTACTCCCATACACATAACCGCGCTAAGACTGCAAAACAAGAACAAGTAAAGGATAAATCAGCTTCTATGGCGAGTACCCATCACTTTCAATCTGTGGAACTAGGAGTCAACTTAGATATTAAAAACGAATAAAAATGGCTCTAAAATAATTTGTTCATGTCACTAAATGGGAAGCAACACTAATTAAGCTAAACACTCACCCGAAAAAGTTGAGAACCTCAGCTATTTGATCAGCTAAGTCATCTACAGAAAGAACTGGGTAATCTGAATCAATTGGAACAGCTCCTAACTGCAATAACTCTTGAAGAAAGCACAGCATGATGAGGAACCAGGTATATTATAAACGTTCAACAATGTAGAAATTGAAAAACAGAAGGATACAAGAATCAAGCAACAACATTGTACAACTTCAAGATACAAACCTCATGCCCAGGTGGACTAATGTGATAAATGCAGAAATTGTGGAGCAAAAGGTAATATGCCTCGGGACAAAATAATAACCCCTGAAAGCAGGAGACATCTGATGAAACCACATGCATGAAAACAAAGGTTAGATTGTCAGTGCATTACAAAAAAGAAGTGTTGAGTTGAGAATAATCAATGTTTGTCAAAAATCACTAAACGGCAATTGTGGACTTGATTTTGCCTGCATCAAAACTTTTCAGAAAATAAATAGAGTTTCAGGAGCGGAAAGAGCAAATGTCTAATTTTTATAAAAACTGATACATACATTACAAACAAACAAACAAAAAAAGTTAACTTGAGAGTAATCCATATCTGGCAAAAATCATCAAACAAATACATAGTTTCAGGAGAAAGAGCAAATGTTTAATTTGTTTATGAAAACTAATACATATTTCAATGCCAGCATGTACCAGATTTAAAACTCTGGTTAAACTGAATCTACTTAAATGTAGTGGGAAAAGATTTTTTAACCATAACAATAGGAACAAATCCATAAAAGCTATAACTTGAAGACATAAAGTGCAATGTTCTGATGCAAAATTAGAGGGGGTGGTTCACGAGATATACGTAAAATGTAAAAACTTACAATTTAAAGCCAAATCTGGATATGTGATAAGTGCTGGTTTATCCTGGTCTCCGTATACAGAAACAGATATAGAACCATGGCGTGTTCTGATGATATGTTCCTGCACAAGCATATGAGTAGCATACTAATCACTAACGGCACAGAAAGTTAACCGAAAAGGACAACAAAGTGCTCATTACATATCATTGCCTTTATATTTTTATAAAAACAAACAGGGAAGGAATCATATAAGTGAGCAAAGAATAATTTATAGCACGTTTGAGTTTTGTTGACGACGAGTAATGGTAGAATACATTGTTTGAAGCTCCTTTTGAAAGAAAATCATTATTCTACTCTTATGACAATAAAAAATGAAATTCATTTTCATGAATGGAAATATTTTATTCAACAAAAGGTCTTTAATCATGTGTGACCAATTAAGTACGTGCACCAAAGACGCGTACAAAAACTTGGGGCAGCAAAATGAAATCACAAAACGTTACTCATGCAAAGAAGCAACCCATAACAAGCCACAAAACCTTTCAAGGCGGAAACAATGTAGATTGCATGTGTGAAGAAGCACCTTTTGAAAGAAAATCATTATTCTACTCTTGTCACAATAGAAAAAGAAATTCATTTTTATGAATGGACAATATAAATTTTTTTTTATCATCACCTAATTACAAATCAATTAAAATATTATTTTTAAATTAGTTATTAATCAACAATATTAAAATAGATGTCAAGCTGTAATGAGACAATAGTGCATAAAAGTATATTTAAATTAAACTCTAAAAAAAGTTGGTTTTCTTATAAGAAACAATATTCCGTCATCAACCAATAAGAAATCATCATCAGTATTACTTTTGAATTAGTTATTACAAAACTAAACAATGTAAAATATTTCCATATTACCCGTCCAGACTATTAACTAAAGAAAAAAAAACAAAAATTTAAAAATCTAGAACCACAAACTAATTTCTTTAACCATATAGGCATGATAACAAAATAATACAACGTCTTCACCATTTTGCAAAACCCTTGGACAACATCGAAAAGCGAACTAGTAAAAACTATAATTGCAGTAACCATTTGCTTTGCGGAGATTCACAACTCAAAAGCTGGGTTATTCTTGACATCGACCTCCATTACAGAACATCAGAAACAAAAAACGAAACGAAAAACGCCGTTTCCGCTCGGGACGAAGAAACAAACTAACAAAAGCCCAAAAACGCAATTGAAGCTATTGTCAGTGTTACGAGGGAATAGCAGTCAAACTTAGAACTCCGAAATTACAAAAAAGAAAAAGCCGAGAAAAAAAAAACATAAAACAAACAAAACGAACTAAAATCGCAAAAAGAGATTTGATTGATTATAGTGTAACTCCTGTAATGAAACATAAGATTATTATCGCTATTCTTATTGTTGTTGTTGTTGCGTATAACATCAAATCGATAACAGAAAATCCAATGCAGAATCACAATAATCACAATTATGATAACGCTAATGATAATGATGATAATAAAATTAATGTACCTGAGGTGAAGGAGAGAAGGAATCGATGTCTAGCGAGAGAGAATCGCTTGAGGTTGAATCGGCCATCGAATGGAAAGTGATTCGAGAGTGGAATCGCGAATGCAGAATCGCGTTTTGTATCGATGCTGTTGTTATGGCAACACAACGAAACGAAACGAACAATGATGTGTTTGTTTGAGTGAGTGATGGTGGTGTTAATAAACTCGAGCGAGTCAAAACGAGTCACCGACGATTCCATGGCGTGGCACTTGTTTGTTTGGGGCCTCACCAGCCATCTGCATCAAACAAAAACAATCCTAACCTAACCCCACACTCTGGTTAACTTAACCACACTTGGGTAAGCCGACACATTTTTTTTTCTTTTTTCTTTTCCTTTTTCCACTTTTCTTCTTAGGTGGAGAATACATCACTTTAAATACATTCTGTTTATCTTTAATCTTTTATTTTGATAACATATTTATGAGGTTTCCTTTTATTTATTTTTACATCATGTATGAATTGGTGATTGTCTTTATAGAAGTTTAAATTTTGTTCTAATATATAAGTTTTCAAGTGAATTTATATTTTATGTGAAGAATAAATTATAAAGTTAAGTGATATATAAAAAACTTCATGATTTTATTGATTTAAAGATTTGGAGTTCACATAGTATTCATCATTTATATAATAACTTAATAGTATTTTTTTTTATATTTATAATAAAATTTGAATATGTTTTTAATTTTTAAATTTTGATATAAGATTGAAATTAATTTTCTTTCAAACATTAATTTAGTCTAATTTTTAAATTTTAGAAATAATTAGATAAAAATTTTAGACTTGTTAAATAGTGTTTTAAATTAACATTTAAATTATTAACATATTTCATACGTTTTGATTCAGATGTTAATATATATAAAATATATATATATATATATATATATATATATATATTATTTAACATGTAGAAAAAATTATATCAAATCTTTCTTTTTAATTTAAAAATTAAAATATATCAAAATTTAAAACATATTAAATTCTACGTACAAATTTATGAACTACAAAATATTTAACTATTATATCAATAATTCAATATTTTTCTTTTACATTTTTATAATTTTTAGAAATACCTGATACACCAGATATATCAACATTAATGTCATTAACTTCATTTTGTTCCCAAAATTGACAATAAACACATAAAAAAATTGATTAATTATATTAATATATTCGTATTCATCGTCTTGATCTAACAAAAAAAAATACATTAATTATTTTTAAAATATAAAGAATACATTGAGTTAAACAAAAAAAAACATTGAATTATTGTTAAAAATTAGAACTAAGTCTTTAAAAATTAAGATTTTAGATTAGAAATTGTTTTACTGATTCATTAAATGTAGTGAGTAGATGGAATATGATTAATTGGGAATGTGATTCACATGAATATATGTTGTGTGTTATTATTGAGAAGCATAAATGAGAGGTAGAAAGTCAAAAGAGAATAACATTGCAATGGGGCCATGGAAATTTAGATTATTTGTTGAGTTTTTTTTATCGTTTCTCTGTTATGTTTTTCTAATATATTAATTATCATTCATTTTAAAGTTTTAAAATATATTAAAAAAATATTTAAAATGTGAATACAATATATTTTTAATATTTAATAAAAAATAATAAAAAAATCATTAAAAAACCTAAACTCCCAACAATGATTAGAGAAAAGAGAATGGGATGCACTTTTCACACAAATCACTTTCAATTCAGAAAATTGCAGCATCTGTCACATTCAACTAAATTGCCATTTCACGTAACTCGTAAACAATAACTCTCTATTCATGCAACAAAAAACAATTTCATCAAGTGCCTTTAGAAAATCATTCTCAACTACTTGTTGCTGTCATCTTCTTTTTTCTCACTTTCTGAAAAACATTTATACTAATTACATATATAACTTACAACTCAAACAAATACTTAATGAAAATTAAAATAATTTAAAAATACTTCAAATAAACTAATGCATGTCTTAATCAATCAACATATATCCTTCTTGAAAATAATATTGCATAGTTTAAATGTCTACTTTTACGTATTAACAACTAAAGTGCCTCTAATAATTGATCATTCTCCATCTAATAATAGTTATTTTGTCTTTCTGTTTTTTATAAATGGGTCACGTACGTAATTTTATTTAAATTCTACTTTTAAAATAAATTTTAAATATAATATGTAAAATCAATATTTATTTAATAATTGACTACAGCATGGTCAATTTCAATATATTAATTAAATGGTGAAACAAAATACCTTCCATGTATATTATTTAGTCTTTCTACACAATAGCTATTAAATAGCATTATCTAAAATTTCAAAAGCTTACCGGATAATTAACACATCCAGAACATGATAAAGTGGTGATGATTAACATTATTTATAAAAATATATATTTAATATAAACTATTTCAAATACTTAAAATATTCTTCAAAATGTATCAAGAAAATCATGACAATTATGAAAATCACATAGTAACTCCAACCACTTATTCAAATGTAAATTTTTATATCCAAAAAACAAACCAGACAAAGCTAAATCAATGTAGTATAATATTAAAAAAATCGTTTTATTTCGTTTTTTCCATAGTTACAAAGACAATTTAAATCATTAATTTTTTTTCAATAATTAAATGCAGATATCCATCTAATGTTCAAACATTCCAATACCATTGAAGTTGTATCTACAAATATATATATATATATATATATATATATATATATATATATATATATATATATATATATATATATAGGCAAATTCAAATACATATTTTTATTGATCATCTTTTACATAATGATAATATTTCTATCATTCTCATTTCCAATACTACATTGAGAGATAGTGAAGGTGAACACGAAGAAGATGTCACGTATTCTCAATGATGCATTAAAGATACTCGTTGACTTTTTATCTCAATAAATTCTTTTATTCTTTTAAAATTATCTTTTTTATGTCTTTGCAAACTCTTGTTTTACTCTTTTTTTGTTCTTTTCTTTATAAAAATTCTATGAACTAAATTTTTTAAAGCATCCTCACGCTCTAGATCCAAGCCCCCGCAGTTGGGCCAGAGTATGAGGATGTTCACACTTGGGTCGGGATGATCCCGGCCATTTTCTCCTTGCTGGGCCAGGGTGTACTCGGCCATACACTAACACCAGCCCCCGGGCTCGTAGTGAACAAAGTTCACAAGAGGCTATGATGTGTTGTTTTGGGAAATGGTGTAGAGGCGTCCTCAACCACTTGCGTTTATGAGACTTGCTTTAATTATGGGGAAAAGGAAGTATTAACTTGGCTCGCCGCTCGAGGCTGTCTTGTCATAATAATGAGATGGTATAGGTGAGGAGTTTTAAAGGAGATGTGCCGACAACCGTTGGATGGAGCGAGATCTTATGGTGATGAGGGGGTTACTCTTGTGAAAGTGGTCCACTATAAATAGAGGTGGGGTCTTGATGTTGTGAGGCAAAGGATCCATTTAGGAAGTGAGCCACCACCAGCCGAGCATTTCCTGTCTGCGCCATCCCAGGTATGTCCTCCTCCTCTACTTATTATCTTTCCAGTAGGCATAGCAACTTTGAGGAGGAGGGGACTGTGTCTGACTCCCCGTGCAGTGATAGTGTTCAGAGGGACGATGAGGACTCTGTGGGTGCCAAGGAGTTCTCGACCCCGCGTCACTCGGGGAGTGGGTAGATCCCCGGGTGAAACTCCCTCTGTCTAGGTTTAGTAAATCTGCCACCATAGTTGATTTTCGTAAGAAGTATGATATTCTAGCTGATACAGTAGACGATCGTATTATTAGTGTAGAGCGAGCCAGGAGTGGGGATAGTGTATGTCACGGTCGAGAAGGTCATTTGCATGATTTTTTCTACATGTACTCTACCTTAGTCTCTGATTTGCATGTGCGTCTCCCCTTTGATGATTTTACAATGGGAGTGCTAAGGGTGCTGAATGTAGCACCCAGCCAGCTGCATCCTAATAGTTGGGCATCCCTTCAGGCGTTCTGACTGGTCTGTCGAGTGTTCCATTTGAGACCCTCCTCGCAGGTTTTCTTGCAGTACTACTGTACGCGTCCGGGGGAGTTGGTTAGTTGGTTGTCTCTAGTGGGTCAAAGCCATTAGTGTCTACTCGCGTCTTATACGTAATCTTTTAAAAGGTTTAAGATTGGTTTCTTTAAGGTAGTCATCCGGTCCGCTGGGGCTGGATATTTTTACTTTGAAAATGGCGAGCCCAAATTCCCGTTCTACTAGACCAAACGTCCCACCCCATATCGATTTTGGCCGAGAACATCCCTTACCCAGGAGTTCCTGTATGTGCTATCTTATTTGGACCAATTGCCCAAGAAACTCTCCTCCAAGAAAATTATTGGTGTGTTTAGTTCCTCTCGTCCGCACGATGACCTTTTCGGTATGTGTGTTCGTTTGACTCCCCATAGATATGTGTCTGGTATGTTTGGACTAACGCTTATTTCTTTTTGCAAATACCATGGTTGCTGCTGGTCCTTTTGGTAAAGAAGTGTTTCTGGAACTGAGGAGGAAAAAGCTAGAGGAGGAGAAGAGGAAAGGGGATGAGAGTGCTAGCCGTGTTCCTGCAGAGATGACTTCCTAGAAGGGCGACCTAATGTCTCCTGTTGTGGAGAAGAAGAAAAGCAAGCGTAGGGATCGTACCGCAAGGTCGAGTACTCCCCCGGTCATCCTCCCCTAAGAAGTCTCGAGGCACTTCCTCTGCTGATAGTGCGACTGACTCTTTGTCTGCAATGTTTGATGCGCAACTCAAAATCAACCAAGGCATAGAGGTTTCCTTATCGTCGTAGGAGGCTGAAATTGTGTCAGCCATGCGTCCTGAAACTGTGTTGTATACATTGAATGAATTTCATGCCATGGCAATGGTGATGGGTCGCCATCTGAACACAGTGCTAAGCCAACTGCCAGAGACGAGCAAACTGGCTGCTGAGATAGAGAGTCTACAGAGGGAATTGGCTGAGGCAAATAACAGGAGGCAAGAGGTTTTGCTTTAGTTGGGAAGTGTGAAAAATGAGCAATCGCAGCTGCTAGCAGAGCATAATGTCTTGAAAGCGCGCTGCAGGGACTTTGAGAAAAAGGATGAGGATTCCCAGGCGGCCGTGGAATGTCTAGAGGAGGAGTTGGCGGCCGAGAAAAGGGATAATGCTGAGAAAGCTGGCCGAATTTACCAGTTGGAGGGGTACGTGATGTCCCAGCATGAGGAGGGTTTCCACAAGGCCATGCGCTAGGCTGCTCACTATTTTAACTTTGACGTGAGAGATGGGCGTTTTAATATTGATGAGGATGTGTACGAAGGCTCCGTCATGGCTGTGGAGGACATCCCTGTTGCTGGGCAACAAAAACCTGCTACTTCTCCCGAGGATTGACATGTTGTTTTATGTTTTCTAGTTTTAGAAGCTGTTTGTCGAGCTTTGGTTTACTGCCTCTAACACACATTGTATGTTTGGATGCCATGCTTTGAACTTTTTTCTTTAGATTTTTGTGTTTGCATCTGTTGCTTGTGCTCTTTGTATGTTACTAGCCATTTGTATTTGCAGGTGAAGGTGAGATGTACTCGGCCACTTCTGGCCATGATGTGGTAGGCCTCCTCTGGCCGGGATGTACTCGGCCACTTCTGGTCAAGATGGTGTTTTCCTTTAGGTCGTCTGCTCCTTAAGTTTTTGTATGGTTGTGTATTACCTTAAGTTTTTGCTTGTATGAGGGGATCATCTAGGGCGATGAAGCTTCCTTTCCCATTGGTATAGATATGGGGGATCATCTAGTTCGATGAAGCTTCCTTTCCCATGAGAGAGTGCGAAATTTTAACTATTTGTTGTGCTTGATCGGGATATATGCGTGTATTGACAATAGATAATGAAATAGTCATGCTTTATTTATGGCTATGATGCCTCGTTAAAACCTTCTTGACCAAAAACCCTCCTTAGGGAAAAAAAGATCAAGGTAGGAAAGAGTACATCATTTATTCCGCAATCGAAATCACAAAAGAGTCTGAAAAATAAACGTTTGACAAACTAACTGTAATAAAACTTGAGATGTGAGGCGTTCCATGTGGCTGAGACAGGGGCACCAGATAAGTGCTCCAACATGTATGTGCCGTTTCCCACAACTTCGTTGATTCAAAATGGCCATTCCCAATTGGGCGAGAACTTCCTTTCATGCTTTCGGGCGGCACTTGCCATACGCCATACTAGATCTCCCTGGTGAAAAGATCGGGGTTTGACTTTGGTATTATAGTGGCGCTGGGCCCTTAGTTTGGATGCCTCTTCCCGAATGCGCACTTGATCTCGAAGCTCTTGAACCAGGTCTAGGTTTGTTAGCATACTTTCTTCATTAAGACGCGTGTTGGACAGATGGCGTCGTAAATAGGGCTCTCCAATCTCGACCGGGATCATTGCGTCTACTCCATAGGCTAAGCAGTAGGGTGTCTCCTGTGTTGTTGACTGCGGGGTGCAGCGATATGCCCATAGGACCTCTAATAACTCGTCAGCCCACCTTCCTTTGGCATCTCCCAACCTCTTTTTAAGTTCTCGTAGTATGACCTTATTTGCTGCTTTGGCTTGCCCATTTGTTTGTGGATGCTCGACCGAGCTGGTAATATGTTGTATATGGAGTCCCTTATAGAACTCGGCTAGCCCCTTGTCGATGAACTGTCTACCATTATCTATTATGACGATGCTTGGTATGCCAAACCTGCACACAATATTCTTCCAGACAAATTTATGTACCTGCTGGGCCATGATCAGGGCCAATGGCTCCGCCTCAATCCACTTAGTGAAGTAGTCTATAGCTACCAACAAGAACTTTACCTAACCTTTCCCTGGCTGAAGGGTCTTAGAATATCCATGCCCCACTTGGCGAAAGGCCAAGGGTAGGTAATACTGTGCAACTCTTCTGACTTGAGATGTATCATGTTACCGTGTTGTTGGCACTGGGTGCACTTCCTTACGTACTTCTCGCAGTCTTCTTTTACAATCGGCCAATAGTATCCTTCTCGTAATACTCGAGCTGCCATGGTTCGAGATCCTGAATGTAAGCCACAAATTCTTGTGTGCAACTCCTCCATGATATATTGGCCTTTGCGGTTTGTGACGCATTTTAACATAGGGTTGGAGAAGCCTCATTTGTACAATTCTCCACCAACCAAAGTGAATCGAGAAGCTTTTCTACGCATGATATGATCATCAATTCCGCTTGTGTCACCATGTTGAATGAACTGTATAATAGGAGCCATCCACTCTTCCTCCTCTGGTATGACTGTCTCAGTAGCATTGCATTCTGCCAAGGTTACAATAGGACGGTCGAGTGTGGCATGGATCACTGTATGATGTTGCCCCTTTACTTTGGTAGTCGCCAACTTCGAGAGCAAGTCAGCTCTGGAATTCTGGGATCTATCAACATGCTCTACGCTGGCTGTTCTGAATCTGTTCAACATGCCCTGCACAACATGGTAATATCGTAATAGGAGGGGGTCATTTACCTGGAAAGTGTCGTCCAAGTGTCCTACTATCAGCTGAGAATCAGTTCGGCATGTCACCGTATCTGCTCCCATGTCTGCTGCGAGGGTCAACCCTGCTATTAATGCCTCATATTCTGCCTGATTGTTAGAGGGTTTAAAACCAAAGCACAAGGCTTGCTCAAGTAGCAAATCATTTGGTCCTTGCAAAACAATTCCAGCGCCCCCGCCTTTCGCGCTGGAGGAGCCGTCCACTGACAGGATCCAACCTTCCTCGCGTGCGTCAGGATCTCCTGTTAATTCGTTGACAAAATCTGTTAGGCATTGTCCCTTAATCGGTCCTCGGGCTTCACATCGAAGATGATACTCAGATAGTTCTACGGACCATCCAACCATTCGGCCGGCAAGGTCAGGTCGCCTCAACACTTTGTGTATTGGGTAGTCAGATTTGACTATTACCTCATTCCCTTGGAAGTATGGTCGCAATCGTCTGGTTGTTATCACAAGTGCTAGAATTATCTTTTCCACCGTCTGGTACCGCAATTTTGCATCGTGTAGGGCTTTGCTGATAAAGTATACGGGTCGCTGGTCCCCCGCCTGATCTTGTACAATGGTCGTGCTAACAACATTGGTAGAGATGGCTAGATATACTAATAGGGGTTTTCCCTTGCTAGGCTTTTGTAGTACTGGGGGAGAAGACAAATACTCTTTCAACGCTTGAAAAGATTGCTCGCAAGCCTCATCCCATACGAACTTTTGTGCTTTTCTCATGAGCCTAAGCATCGGCTGGATTCTTTCTGCTAATTTAGGCATAAAACGTGATAACGCAGTTAGCCTCCCTACCAATCTCTGTATCTCCTTGATGTTGGCTGGACTTCTCATGTTAACAATTTCCTGGCACTTGTCGGGGTTGGCCTCTATTCTCCTGTGGGTTAACATGAAACCCAGGAATTTCCCGCCTGCAACCCCGAAAACACACTTTTCTAGATTCAGTCTCATGTCATACTTTCGTACGACTGCCAAGACCTCGTCCAAATCTTTGACGTGTTGTTCGAGTGAATCTGACATGACTACCATGTCGTCGACGTAGACCTCCATACACTTTCCGATGAGATGACGAAACACCTTGTCCATCCGCCGCTGGTATGTGGCTCCAACATTTTTTAGGCCAAAAGGCATGACTTCATAGTAGAAGTTAGCTTCTTACGTGATGAACGCCGTTTTTTCTTTATCAGGAGGATACATTGGGATCTGATTGTACCCAGAGTATGCATCCAAGAAACTAAGCACTTTGTATCCAGCTGCACCGTCTACCAATCTGTCAATGCTTGGGAGAGGGTGCGTGTCTTTAGGGCACGCCTTGTTGAAGTTGGTGTAGTCTGTGCACATTCGCCATTTGCCATTCGCCTTTTTTACCAACACTATGTTGGCTAGCCAGGTCGTGTAGGTGGCTTCCTTGATGAAGCCTGCCGAAATTAACTTATGTACTTCCGCTATGGTTGCCTCCCTTTTTTCTCCCCTCATCTTTCTTCTCTTCTGAGCGATGGGCCGAGCTTCCCGAAAAATAGACAGTTTGTGACTGGCTACTCTTGGGTCAATGCCTGGCATATCGGCCGCTCATCATCTTTTTTGGGTTCGGTCTTCAGGTGCCTTCTCCTTCCCTCTTCGTGGTTGTTCGTACCGTTTTTCTCGTTCTACCCTGGAAAAGAATCCCCCGCCTTCCCATTTTACAAATCTTCTTAGGTGTCCGACTATACAATCCTGCTTGGGTGGTGAAGACGTCCACGTGCTCCCTCTTCATTGCTACGGGATTCCTCCCTTTGTGGGGCATTCTGCTTAATTTGCACTCGCATCTGTTGGTTCTCCCTTCCCGTTTTACAAATCTTCTTAGGTGTCCCACTATACAATCCTGCTTGGGTGGTGAAGACGTCCACGTGCTCCTTTGCATCAGTAGTGCCATCGTACTGGCTCATAGTCAACCCCTTCCAGCGCGCGGGAAGTTCCACTTCCATGATCCCGTCCACGAAGGGGTGGCGCATAGCATAGCATCTGCGAACAGTCGGCTGGTCTACGTGCACAGTGATTATGTCCCCTGAGGCTGACGGAAACTTCATGGCCAAGTGATATGTGGAGACTACTGCTCCAAGTGTATTCAACGAGGGTCTCCCTAGCAAAATATTATAAGAGGTGTGAGCATCAACAATAAGGTATCGAATTTTTACCGTTCACGTTACCATTCATGTCCCGAACTTGGTGAACAAGTCAGCAGAGCCTTTCGTATTCACTCGCTCCCCTGAAAAGCCCACGATCGGTTCTGAGTACCGTTGGATCTCCCCTTCTGGAATTTTCAGCTTTCTGAGAGTGCCCCAGTATAGGATGTCCACCGAACTACCTGGGTCCACCAGGGTTTTCCTGACCGCGAAGTCCTCGATCTCTACTGATATCACCATTGGGTCGTCATGTTGGGGTCGATCGCTTGGAAATCGTCGTCTCGGAACGTGATGGGTGGCATGTGCCGCCTGGGACACACTGTTACGGCATTTATGCTCTGAATCGCTCGTACGTACTTCTTTCTTGCGGACGTAGTGGCTCCACCTCCTACGAAGCCTCCTGAAATGTAATTAATTACTCCTCTCAGTGGTCTCTTAGGTGTCCCGCCTGTATCAATTCCTCGATTTTGTCTTTCAAGTCTGCATGAATTTGGTGGCCCTGGTCCGAAGCTCATCCAGATTGTTCCCTCCCTCTTCATTGCTACGGGATTCCTCGCTTTGTGGGGCATTCTGCTCAATTTGCACGGTGGGCGCCAATGTTCTGATTCCGACCCAAGTTCGTCCGTCGTTAGGAACAACCACCGCATTCCCGAGGTATTTTCCGATTTGGAGCATTTTAGCTCCGTCACGATTTTGTCCTTAAAAGGCGCCTCGGAGGGTGGAAGGAAGTAGGAGTATTTAAACTTCGCTTGACCTCGATTTCTAAGCAATGTAGGACTTATTGGATGTACCGGAACATAATTGAATCAATTCATATATCTTAATCAAATGAAATTTGGATTGTTCACATTGTTTACAGAAGTTTGAGATGTTGACTTTTTTTTTTAATTTGTTAAAATTTATCATTCAAATAGTAACTTTGGGATTTATCTTTCAAATCCCCTTCTGTTTGATAATTACCGACCAATCAACATCATCCTTTTGTTGCATAGGATAAGATGATAACTAAACTTGAGTTGCACTTTTTTTTGGGAAAAACAAATGGATCAAATTTTTCATATTTTCTCATTTTATTCAATTTTATATTGTTTATGTGTTTTTATCCTACCAAGTCTCAAGAATTAAAACAAAATTTATTTGTTAATTTTGTCATTCCAATTCTAAAATAGTCTCAAGAACACACCATAGCTTAAAGTTTCACCATATCCAATTTAATTAACACATACCCATTATTATATCAAATTTCTTTAATTTCAAATTTCATTCATCACGCCCTCCATGGTGTTAAACAATGTACATAACTCACACACCAATTTAAAACATTGATATGTCAAACAAATTTAATTCAATTCGGTTGTGAGAACTATACTTATTTGTTTTTAAAATTTGAAATCAAAACTATATTTGAGTTCCGCAATTATAGTTTTGTTTTATGATATAAAATAGTTGCTATTACAGTTTATTAAAAACAAAAAAAATATTATAGAAATAATCTTAAAAAGAAAATGGTATTTAAAACCAATTTTTTTAAGCAATTTATATCATACAAGATTATTACCTCTAATTGAATGTGTACAATTAATATGATTTTCAAGATTAAAATAAAAATTTCAATTACAATAGTAAATCAGGTCACACAATTAGAGATTTTAATATTTCTTTAACATCTTTGTGTATTATATATATCTTTACACTCTATATTTTATAAGGTAAAAAATAGTTTTTAAAAGATAAACGTGTTTTTTTTAAGTTTTAATTTTATAATATATATATATATATATATATATATATATATATATATATATATATATATATATATATATATATATATATATATATATATATATATATATATATATATATATATATATATATAGATCTTCTTGTTGTATTCTATTGGAGGATTTACATTACATACATATATCTTTAAGAATAACGCTCGGTTACGTTAAAAAAAAAATCATTTTTGATATCATTAATAATTTGTAGTACAATCATAAGATATGAAGTATCAATATGTATCAAGATGTAGTAAAGCTATGATGATAACTTGAAATTAATTATTATTATTTTTTACAAGATAAGAAACACATTAAACTTCAATAACAAAAAGGTAAAACTAAAAGTTTATATAACAAAAAATATGTAAGCTCTAATATGGAAAATGATAACGAAATAATAATAAAAATATAAACATTTTATTTGGAAGATAAAAATATAAAAATTAATATCCAAATAAAATGAAAACTAGGGTTGATCCAATATCCAATTATGATATATACTTTGACAGAAGATATTGCAGAAGTTTGTGGGCCAAATGTTTCCAAATTGCTAGCACCAAAATGACAAAGGATGGTGATAAAAAGTTATTAGCCCAGTGTCCTAATACAGTTTCACCTATCATCTAGTTATATTGCTCCATTTATTTTTGGAGGCTAATTAGACCAAAATATCCAATGCACTGTGCTCCCAACATCCAAAGCATCATTGTTGTCTGAATGTAAAAGGGTTTTCTCTAACTGAAGTCTCATGAACATGACATCTCATATATTTTACCGGTGTTTTATTAGTATCATCCTCGATCCCTTCTTTGCGTTTTCGTGTCCCATCAATAACTGAGTTCAGATCATCAGCAGCAGCCAAATTTGCAGTGTCCACAGTATCAAGCATATCTATGTCAGCATCAAGTTTATCTGCCACGGCTTCTCCATTCATAGAAAAGAGATTCTTATCCAGATTGTTGAAGAAATGCTTTATTACTGGAAGTAAACACTCGGTTCTTGAAGTGAAAAAGTTAGCTTTGAACATTAAGTCCATCTGCTTCGCAGTTTCGCCAGCAAACACAGAAATTCCTTGTTCCTCAACAACTAGAAGCCACTCTGAACATGAAATCACTATTAGATACAAGAGGGAACAGAAAGAGTAGTCTCACAAAGAAAACATTCAGTTAACAACAATCATAATTCAACCACCAGTGACACTGTTTGATTTAGCGCATGGAATCTTGATTTCAGGTTTTAGGTGTGAAAAGTGAAAGCCACTTAAAATAACTCTAGCTAGGATATGAATTGCAAGAAAAAACGGAGGAACTCACTTATAAGAGCTATGGGAGTGGAAACATTTGGTCTGGTGATCTTCCTGCCTATGTAATTTTGACTAGTAACCCAGTTGATCAATTGAATGGGTATGCAAGATCTACAGAAGGCATTTATGTACGACATAGCTTTCCCCTGGTCACCTTTTTCCCTGTGACCAAACCAGAGAATGAGACTTGTCAGGTGAAATATTCGAGAAACCCTTCATCCATCAGAGTCACAATAGCCTTTTCTCATACCTAGCAGACTGCACAGCTAACTCAGCAACAAACAACCAAGTTATAGCAACATCTTTCAAGCTGTTGGCATACAATGAAAATTCTGCCTGAGGGTTAATGAATGAATAGTCTATCATCATCACAGAATTGTACAGGACTTCTTTTAAAAGAACTTGATTTTCAGAACCCTACAGTAAAACAACTAGTTAGTCGTCGAATGTAATAGAAAAAATTAGAAACAAGTAATATACTACACATCACACATTTATTGAAGGTAAAAGGAATAAAGTGATGTCAATAGAACTAAGAGCTGAAATTACCACCAGAAGAAGGGTGCCCATTATTGGATACAACAATGACCGTGAAGACGATGGCAATGAATAATTAATGTAGCTAACCAAGCAGTAACCCCTTTTCAAAGACATTATACTGAAAATCAAACTAGTGAACCATCCATGAATAATCGGTTATGTAAAGAATTTTACTGGTAAGGTTGAGTTTTAAATTTCCAAAATGTAACTCAGTTTTCCAACAATAATCAATACTCCAACTCCTGGTCTTACATCCATTATTTTAGCCTCCATTAAACATATGCCATGCGGGGTAAGTGGGCTTGTAGTTATTTGAAGATAGTCTTAGTTTTGAGAGCCATAAAAGTTTTCAGGAGAAAAAAGTGCTTTGACTAAAGCCCTTAATTCCAAGTTATGATCAAGGAAAATAAAATCAAAGAGACATGGTACTGACCAGTAGAGAGGTCATTGGGAAAACTGGCTCCAACATCATCCTGAAAAGGGTATCTGAATGGAGACCAATCAGCAATCAGGAAGAACAAACATGAAAACTGTAATGAGGTCACCCCAGAAAGCACAAGGATTGGACCAATGTCAAGCTGACAAATAAACAAATACGGGTAAAAGAGAGATTGAACTAAGATAATTATCAAACACTTATCAAATGATCTTATTTGTTTGGTTACAGGAGAAAACTATGATCAAACATAACTGAGTTTCATCCAGAACTAGCTTCCTAAAATGGTGAAAGAACATGATTAGATGAAGACATTTACGAGGTATGATTAAGAAACAAAAATAAAAAATGTATTCTCTGTGCAAAAATAAAGGGCATATATTGATATTTTTTTGTTAAACACTTCTTAAAATCTTGTCACTTAAATAAACATATTACATATTCTTAAGCGTAAAACGTAAGGAATATATGCTTTGACACCGCTGTTTTCCTTTTACATCATTATTACACCTGTAAATAATAATACATAACAATAATAATACATATTAAAATATAAACCAAATTATTGAATATAAAATTAAAAAAATGAGTTGTAGAGTGGGAGTAAAAATTTAAGAACATAATGCTTTTCTTTGATCAAGTTTCTCCACATTTGTAGAAGAGAAAGAAAAAATGAAATTATTTTATACAAGAATTAATTTGTAAAGTTCTCGTATAATTTCTTAAAAGAAAAATTTTGGGACTAATTTTAATTACTAAAAAAGGAAAAAATAAATAACAATTGTCCTAGACTTCTAAAGAAGCTAGTCCAAACTGGTCAAATAAAGGAACACTTAAACCTTGATCCTTAAAAGACTGAAAGAATTATACTCGACATCGTCAAAAAAAATTACCATGTACAAATTGACCTCAATTTATAGAATAACATAATAGTACGTGTCGTTGCACTTAACACACTTTACCATGTATAAATCAAACTTAATTTATAGAATAACATAACAGTGTCCTTCCTCTTAGCAAATATCCACTTACTGACTGTTAATGATGTCATATTAAGGGAGAATATAAATGTAGTGCCAAAAAGAGAAACAGGCACAAGGTATAAAATTTAAATAAGTTAGAGTTCAAGTGTGATTAGTCATATAATTATATAATTCTACAATTTTACTTTCCTAACATACAAGTGTTCAAGAGTATGAATAGAAAAGAAATGAAACCGAGCCTAGTCCTGGCAACTTACCAGTAGATAAAATCCATAATGGTTTTGTTAATTGAGAACCGAGATAATGGGTTTTTCTTTCTTACTAATTTATAAATGAGTATCCGCTTCCCGTAAAATTAATAAAATACTCCAGATAATAAAATTAACTTTTCCCTTAAAAAATAAATAAATAAGATATTTTTAATGAACTTAAATTCTACTTTTAAATTGTTTAAAATTGAAACTGGCCAATAAAATGATTAAAAAATAAATATATATAAATAAAAGAAATTTTAATTTTGTTCTATCATGTAATGTTACTTGTTTGTTTTGATCCATCAATTTTAGAGAAACGAATTTTATTTAAATTTTAAATTATTATAGTTAAACTTACAAAATACATCCAGAAAAAAAAAATTATCAAAACAAAGAATAGAATATTGTTCTAGTGTTCATGATACCCGTAGATATTTTATAAACCTATGGATAATGATCAATTCCAGGATATTAATGTAATACTGAAAATGAAAAGTGCAACTTCACCCAATAGTCACACAGATGTCACATTACGGGACCAAGTAGCCACTATAAAAGCACATAGAAATTAAACTGTAATTCTAAAATGCAAAAATAGTTGAATTCAGAAATCAGAGTCTTACCCAAAAAGCGAAAACTTCGAAACCCTGTTATGGTCTGAACTGCGGAAGCGAGCAAATTCTTCTCCAGCTCCGCTCTGCTAAGTCCTTTCTCGAACGCCAAACACAGCTTCAACAAAAGCGCTTCGCACATAACAACTCCCGCCAAGACCCCAACCTCGCAACCCCTCACAATCCCCTTCCGAAATTCTTCACTCACAAGAGGGAAAAACCCTTCCACGGCGCAATCTCCAAAAACCCCACCGCCACCGCCACCATCATCGTCCACCGTCCACACCTTGATCAAATCCCCGAACTCCAGAACCGCCACGTCGCCGTCGCAAACCTCCTTCCCGCAGAAAATGCTGCAGTAGCTAACAACACCTTCCACCAGACTCTCCACCTCGCTTCTAAACTCCCCTCGCCGAAGCGCCAAGCGGTGTAGAACAAACACCAGCGGCGCGAGCGCACCGATCCGCTTCGTGGACCCGCACGCATCGGTACACGAAACGAGCAACTGGAACAGGTCCCTGACGCTTCGTGAAGGCTCGCGCGCTGCGCGAAATTCGAGGGCAGCGTAGAACCAGAGGATTGGGATGGGAGGGTTGGGAGCGGCGTGGAGCATGCGCGAGAAGATGGAGGCGAAGTCTGAGAAGTCGGTGACGCCTCTGCGGTGTTCGGCGAAGAACCGGTTGATGGATTCCTTGAGCATGTGCTCGTAAGAGTTAGGGTTAGGGTTCATCATTTTGGGAAATTTGGTTGGGTGTGAAGGGGAAGAGTGAAGGTGAAGGAAATGAAGGGAATTTGAAGAGAGAGAGAGAGAGAGAGGGAGAGGGAGAGAGAAACCCTAGGTTTTATGGAAGGTGCAGGGAAAACGGGAGGGAAAGGAATATACACTTTGGTAACGGACAACTTTTTTGAATTTCCTTTTCTACAATATTCAAATTGTTTATTAGTTTGATTTTATTTTGTTTTGTAATTAACATGATCAATGCCATGCTATGTTTTGTTTATGGTCAATCACTTGTTAGTTTATTTTAATTATTTTAATGCTTGTAATTAAGCTTAATAGTTTATTTGTCATGAAAGTGCACGACCATCAAACTTATTTATTAATTTCAATAACTAAAATAAAACTTGTATCATATCATTAAAATATATTTGAAATAAAAAATATAAACTAATTTCCATGTACTTCTTTTGTTTATGATTATTCAGCTATTTTAACTTGAAACATTCATATATTTTATAATATCAAATTTACATCTAGTCTCTAATTATAATTATAATATATAATTTTTATTTTTCTATATTTATTTGTCTTATTATTCTTTATTTGTTAATAGTTAAATAATTATGTATAGTAATAACATGTTTAAAGAGAAGTTATGTCACTAAATGAATTAGATAGTTAAGTTAAGGTTTGACTTAGACTCTATGCTTAACTCTATTGTTTGTTTTCTCTAAAAAAAGTTACTAATAACAAAATCTTAACATCAAAATTGAATAATTATCTGGATTTTTTTTCCTTTATCAATCTATACTGAAAAATTAAATAATTTTTGTCATTAAATTCAAATGATTTTATACATAAAGAATTTTTTTATGTAATTTTTCTAATTTTTTTAAATTAACCTTGGAAAAGTTTTATTCTTTTCCCGTTGGAAGTTAGTTATTTTGGTAAAATGTTTTGGTGATATGTAGCAATCAGCACCAAAACTATAAACAAGGAAGGTTTGTTACAAATTGGTCCACCCATGATCCTAAAATGGCGACAGCATATTGCAGAGGAAATTGCCCCAAGAACAAACAAACAGTTTTCGTGAACTATACCATTCATTCCTCAACAAATCACAGAGAGAAAGAAGAAGAAAAAAAAAAACAAACGAAAGTGCGTGTTGTGTCTCCATGGCTCTCATCACTCGAACCGGAACCGCGTGGCGCCTCCCTCAGCGGCTACTTTCAGCGTCCCTCCTCCACAGCGGTTCCCCCGGCGCGGTGGCTCCGACGAGTTATTGTGCACCGTCTCCGCCGGCGAAGTCCTCCCCAGTGGGATTGTCGAAGCCGGCTGAGTTCGTAATCTCGAAGGTCGACTCGCTCATGAACTGGGCCCGTACGGGGTCTATCTGGCCCATGACGTTTGGGCTGGCCTGCTGCGCCGTGGAGATGATGCACACGGGCGCGGCCCGTTACGATCTTGACCGCTTCGGAATCATCTTCAGGCCCAGCCCACGCCAGTCCGATTGCATGATCGTTGCTGGCACCCTCACCAACAAGATGGCCCCTGCTCTTCGCAAGTTCGTTTTCTCCTTCTTTTCATGCCACCATTACAGTCTTCATCATTGCACACAAAAATTCATTCTTTTTATCATGCACGTAAAAAAAGAAGTAATTTTTACAAATGGGTGATAAATTTACTGACACAAAATGGTAAAAAAATTATTAGGGTTTATGATCAAATGCCAGAACCAAGGTGGGTGTTATCAATGGGAAGCTGTGCCAACGGAGGAGGATATTACCACTATTCATACTCAGTTGTGAGGGGATGCGACAGGATTGTTCCTGTGGACATATATATCCCAGGTTGTCCTCCAACTGCAGAGGCTTTACTCTATGGCCTTCTCCAGCTTCAGAAGAAGATCAATAGGCGCAAGGACTTTCTCTGGTGGTGGACAAAGTGAACTATTGCTTCTTCCATTTCCTTTTCTACATCATATCTTATAACAATAATAATCACCATTTCCTTTTCTTTCAATGCATGTTTAGAGGAAGTTTCTCAAATCTTATAATTTTTGCTTCATTAACGTGATATTCTCATGTTGCAGTCACTGCTGTAAGATTAGTATTTAATGTCGATTCTAGTTTTGTACACAGATTTAAAAACTATGAGTATGAAACTATTATAGTAACCTGATGTTTGCTATGATTCATGAATGACCTTATGATACATATTCCATGTTTGATAAAAGTAAATAAATTGAAATTACATGTCAGAAAAAGGTGTAAAAAAATTTAAATGTGTATATTTATTATTCTTATATTTCTTATTTTGGAGAATGACATTTTGAAAACTAAAAAAATGTGTATATAGCTTTGTAGCAACTTATTCCTTACTTTTTTTCTTCCCAAGTTTAAGCAAACTACAATTAAAAATGGTTTTTTTTCTCTCAAAATCTCACTGAAAATTCGCTTCCAAATAAGGTTGATGATATACAGCCAACCGATTTTCTATTACACTTATTTAACATCAGTAAAATAGCATATGTATAATAATTAGAGATCAATAAACTAAAAGTATTTTGTGATGTGAAATAACTCTTGCATTTAACATGATTATTTAAAATACATCACCATACTATTCATTCATATGCATCTCTTTTCATATTTCTCTCTCTCACTTACCAAATGAGTTGTCTCACCAATGGCAACCTATTGTCTTACACCACCACATGGCTCCTTCTATTCACCACACACACCTTTCTCTTCAATAATAATAACCTTCTGAAAGATTCTCACACCATTTTTCAAAGTTACAGGTGCATGAAAGATTCTCTCTAAGATCATTATTGTGAATAGTATTGTGCAAGAGATAAAGCATGCATTATTTTGAATAGCATTGTGCAGAAGCGTGAATTATTGTGAGTGCAGAAGCGTGAAGTTGAAATAATATTATGGCGGGTGCAGCAGTCCAGGAATCACGGTGAAGCGGGAAAATCAAAAGGTGTAAGAAGAAAACGTCATGAGGGCAAACGTTTTTAAATTGAAAGTGTATGGGGGGTGCACGTTTTCTAAATAGAAAACGTGTGGGGGTGCACGTTTTCTATTACAAAACGTGTGGGGGGTACACGATTTCTTTAAGAAAACGTGTAGGTGGTGCACGTTTTCTTTAAAACAATTTTTTTTTCTTTTCGCACCCCCAACCCACTTCTTTCGATTCTGGAAACTGAAACGCTTATATATCCATGCACACTACCATTGGTTCTTCTATCAATACTTCTCTGCATACCAAGCTTCACATATCAAATCTCCTAATCTATATTTCCATACCAACGTGTTCATAATGAGTTCATGGAATTATGGAGGATCTTCTTCGTCTAATCCAATCGAAGACGAACCTGTCATTCCAGACATTGTCGATGGGTTTACTTCCGATGATTTTTATGAAGACAATGCAGATGATCAAGAAATTGTTCCGGTTCCTACTATGGATTACAATCTGTATGGGGAAGTCGAACTACAAGAATGCATGCAATTCGATTCAAAAGAGGCAACGATGTCTGCCATCAAACATTATCACATCACCAATGGATACAACTTCAATGTGGTAGAATCAAACCCGCATCTTTATGTTGCACAATGCATCCATTACAACAATGGATGTCAATGGCGTCTAAGGGCTAGTTATAGTAAAATCAGACACCATTGGGAAATCAAGTCCATTGATGGTACACATACTTGTTTCTCTACATTAATTTCACAAGATCACTGCAATCTGGATTCCACCCAAATTGCTTCCATTGTTTTTCATTTGGTCCGCACACATCCAAGCATTCGCATCAAAAGCTTGGTCGCTGACATCAAAAGTTGTTACGGATACACGATCACATATAGAAGAGCATGGATTGCGAAGGAAAAAACAATTACAATAGAGTATGGTGATTGGGACCAATCTTATAATAATGAAGTTCCCAGATGGTTACTAGCTGCCCAACAAACCAATCCTGAGACAATTTCTCAACTTTCCGATCCTCCAGTTAATGTTGATGCTGAGGATGGGACATCCACAAACATTATGGAACGTTGCTTCTGGGCATTTGGACCATGCATTGAAGGTTTTAAGTATTGTAAACCTGTTGTTCAAGTGGATGGAACCTTTTTAACAAGCATATATCATGCCACCTTGCTAACTGCAAGTGCTCAGGATGGAAATAGAAACATATTTCCTTTAGCATTTGCAATAGTAGAAGGTGAGACAAAAGAGGCATTGATTTGGTTTTTTCAACTACTACGAGAGCATGTAACTCCTCAACCAAATCTATGCCTAATTACTGATAGAGGCAAAGGCATCTTGTCAGCCCTACGATCGGAAGAAGTTGATTGGGAATTAGACAATCTTCACTCTGTCTACTGCATACGTCATCTGGGTTCCAACTTCAACAACCGTTTCAAAAATTTCGATCTCAAGAAACAATTCATTAACTTGGGTATGACGTTTTCCTAACTTTACATTCCACATGCACAAAATATTTCTTTTAAACATAATATTTTTTCATTTCATTTTATATTTCTTTTTCACAACTTACGAAGTCAAACAACCTACCATGCAAGCAAAACTTTCAGCTATGAGGTCCCAATTCCCACAAGCAGTAGCTTTGATTGATAAAATCCCCTTACATAAGTGGTCTCAGGCTTATGATGGGGGGCGCAGGTCCACTCACATGACAACAAACTTGGCGGAGTGCATGAACTATGTGCTTAAGGGGGCTCGGTCATTACCTATCTGTACACTATTGAAAATTACATTTCAAAACATAAATGTTTGGTTTGTTGAACGCGGCTTAAAGGCAAACTCTATGTTAAGAGCTGGTCATCAATATCCAGAAGATGTCACTGCCTTGCTCCAACAAAATCACCAGAAATCTGCATATTGTCATGTTCAACGCTACGATCGAGATAATTCAGAATTCGAGGTGTAAGAGATATCGAACCCCCATCAATATCGGTCAAAACCAATCTCATTCATTATTAGATTAAATGATTGGTGGTGTGATTCTAGTCACTTCCAAGCAAGTCGATTACCCTGTCATCACGTCATAGCTATTTGTTCTTTTGGTCATATGCCACTTTCAAATTTTATCGATCCAGTTTACACCCTTGATTACATAAATAAGGCTTATCAAGTCCAATTCCACCCCCTGCGAAATGAGAACTATTGGTCAACATATACAGGTCCTAATTTCAATCTGGACCCCCAAACTAGGCCCAAGGCTTCCGGACGACCTACAACGACTAGGATCCATAACGAAATGGATCATCCCGTTACGGATAAGCCAAAAAAATGCTCTTATTGTCGCACTGAGGGTCATCATAGGGGACAATGTCCATTTCGCCAATAATTTGTACATTTTTTATTTTAATTAATTTAATTTTCAATGTTTTTTTTCTTCTTTCTACAATGTCAAAACTAAGACAATTTTTTATGAACATTAATATTTCTTATGCCTTCATCAACTATAATTTGAAATACTTTATTCTTTGATGGACCAAAAAACTCTATAAAATCATTACAAATTATTATGCTTGCCTCTGTATCCAATTCTAATTTAATCACTTTTTTTTTTTAAAAAAAATTGGGACTTTAATCGATTACAATACATTTGTAATCGATTACATTTCACACGGACATAATACATTAACCATGTAATCGATTACACTTCGTCTGTAACTGATTACATTACACCCAGAAAACTGCAACGCATGCAGTAATTGATTACAGCATACGGTAATCGATTACTGCATGAAAAACGTAACCCCCTGCACGATTTCATGTAAAAACATATAGCCCCACAACGATTTTTTTTAAAGATCGTTCACCCCCCCACACAATTTCGCTACCTGACAAATTTTGACCACAAAACGTTTGGGGGCTACACGATTTCTACATACGAAAACGTACTCCCCAAACGATTTACCCATGTCCATAATTTTTTAAAAAACTACCTAGTTCCGTAATAATGAAGAGTGAATTGCCTGTAAGGGAAAAAAAAAAAGCTTCCATTGTTTTTCTTCTTCTTGTGATGTTTCACGTGACTCGATAAGAAACTTGGTGGTCTCTGAAGCTCATTTGAGAGAGAACATAGTGACCCTCCGTTCCAAGGTTGATTCTTTGTGCAGCTACATGAACTGGTGTGAAGTTCAGCTGCTGCATGTTCGGGAGAAGAAGCATGCGGTTTGGAAGCAAGAGCTGCTTTAGATGTTTTTTTCACTTTTTCATGTTTTCTGTTTTTTTTCTTCTTTCCGATGTTATTTGATTTACTATCTTTACGAGATTGATATTTTGACACATTTGTTTTTACTATTATTTAATATTATCTTTTGGTTACTATTCATTTTATCTTTCTTCTAAAAATATACAAATTAATTCTTGTCAAAACTAATTTACTTATGTAAGATTATTAAATGATTTCAAACAAACTTTTTTCCTAAGTTTATCAGTGATATCATTCGCAGTAAATATCGATGTTCCAAAGATATTCTTCTTATCAATTTAAAATAAATATAGCTCATTTAAACAATTATCTTAAAAACACAACTTATTTTCAGCTTAATATACTACATGTCCAAAAGGCTCTAATTTTCTCATGCTGGTCTCATAGATACTTGTTAGATTAATCTTATGTATATATATATTTTCTTTATAAGAAGAAATAACTTAATGTAGAAATATACATCGGTTAGAAAAAGAAAAAGTAACTAAAATTTGGAGATATACAAGAAATAACTTAAATGTATAAATATACATCGGTTAGAAAAACTAGTATTTATTATATATCCTAAATATTTTAAGGGTGAAAATATATTTCTATTTTAAAAGAAAATATTGGTGTTTTTTAAATGCTTAAAATGCTATTCCAGGAAAAAAAATTAAGATTTTTTTTTTCTTAGTTTGAAAACCTAATATGATAACGAAAACCAATTGGCAGGCCGACAAGGGTTTTTCTTTCTGCACCTCAAAAATTTGTTTTACACCTCCAAATAAAGTTTAAATGCAAAAGTACTCTTTGACTATTTAAGTAAAGTCACATAGATCACACCTCTCCAAAATACTTCCGGATGTTGATTTCCGGTAAATAATACTTTTGAAAGTCAAAATATATTATTCAAAGTTGACTTTCAGAAGTCAAAATATATTATCGGAAGTTGAATTCTGAAAGTTAAAAAATATTACTGAAAATCAACTTCTGAAAATCAAAATATATTACCGAAAATCGACTTTCCGAATCAAGATATATTACCGGAAGCTGACTTCTGAAAGTCAAGATATATCGTCGGAAATCAATTTCTGAAAGTTAAAATTAAATAAAAAAATATTTTCGTTTTTTTATTTAAAGTTTAATAATATTTTAGTTTTATTTGTTTCTATATTTATATTTATTTTTTGGGTACATTAAATAAATATATATATATATATATATATATATATATATATATATATATATATATTTTTTCCAAATATATATTAAGAAATATGAAAACATAAAAAATAATAAACTAAAAAACAATTAAAATTTAGAAAACATAAACATTAAATAAAATTAAAAATAGTTAAAACAAAATTAATATTTTTGTAATATAAAGTTTAAGTATTTTTAATTTAATTTATTTCTTAATTATTTTTAATATATATTTAAAAATTATATATATATATATATATATATATATATATATATATATATATATATATATTTCGGAAGTCAACTCCCATAATATATTTTGAATTTCGGAAGTTTACTTTCGATAATATATTTTGACTTTTGAAAGTTGACTTCCATAATATATTTTGAATTCAAGAAGTTGACTTCCAGTAATATAGTTTGACTTTCGAAAGTTGATTTTCGGTAATATATTTTGATTTCCAGAAGTTGATTTTCCGTAATATATTTTGACTTCCTGAAATCAAATTTCGATAATATATTTTGACTTCCTAAAATCAAATTCCGGTAATATATTTTTACTTCTTGAAGTCGACTTTCAATAATATATTTTAACTTTCCAAAATCGACCTTCAGTTATATGTTTTGGAGTGTGATGCTTGTGACTTTACTTAAATGATCAAAAAATATTTTTGAGATTTAAAAAGATATTTGAAGGTGTAAAAAAATTTGGAAGTGCAGGAAGAAAGATCCGGCCGATGAAGTTAGGTGGCCCAAACCTGCTGGATCTTTTGAACAGATTTTTCGGAAATTTTGACGCCGAAAAGATATTGCCAAAATGTTTTTTTTATAAGTTGTATGACAATTTTACACATTATAGAAAACATATAATTAAAATAACTAAAATTAGTTACATTAAAAAAAATAACTGAAATAAAATAAAATTAGAAGTAAAATAATTAAGCAGGGTTTGTTTTTTTCAATGCAAAATTTATTTTTTATTATAAAAAAAATATTACATACAATACAAATTTTATTCATATTCAATGTGTTTTAACCTACTCTTCATTTCAAATTGCTTGGTGTAATTCTTCATGAAGTGGTGCAAGTTATAAATACTAATAAATAGTAGAGAACACACACTAGTGCTGTTGTATATAATTAGTAAAAAAAAATTTGTATAATATCTATCAATGTGTCTGACAACAGTTAGACTGAAACAATAAATTGTATACTCTAGTCTATTTATATTTTAGTTTATTTAGTGTGAATAGAATTCTTACTATTAGGGTGTGTAAAGCTTTGTTTAATCCTTCAGAGAACTTCTTTAAAACAAACCCACAAAATAAATTCAACAATTCAAAAGATATTGATACGAGAAGAGAAGATATAACAATTCATTATCTCAATGTTAAGTTAGTTATATTTAGTCATTTATACTTGAATATCAAGGGTATAAGTATATAATAAATAGAATAAAATTATTTATATTTTAAAACTTTCATTGTACTTTATAATTGTCATGTTGAATAATTTTTTTAAAAGTTACGATTTTATTAACGGTTATAATTACAGCAAAATATTATGTTTTTTTTTTTCAAAACAAAATATGATTTTCTGAGCCATTATAACTTTTTTTAAAATTATTTTAAAAATGATTAAAATCCACTTTAATATTTTTAGTCACAATTATTTTGACAATTATATTTAATCGATGTTATAATATTTCTGAGGTATTAAATTCTACATCAATAAATTAACTAACAAGAGTAAAAAATAATGCGTTTAAAACTGTTACTAAACCACACAAAAATTTAAATTTGCAGTAGTGACGTAGAACAGTAGTTTTTATTGTATCATACTCTGATATTTTCTAAATCTTTTACAGTTCAAATATACGTTTATTTCAAAAGAAATATTTTTTTTTTCTAAATACAAAAAGAAAAGTAATTCCAGAGATGAAAATCAAGAAAAAGATTTCTTAGTTTCAAAACCTAATGTAATAACGGAAAATAAATTAAAAAAATTAATTTACCTATTTAATCAGTTAAAAAATCTGTGATGATAACCCAAACGGCTTTAAACAGAATCAAAATAGCAGGCCGAGAAAGTTATCAGGCCCAAACCTTTCGGATCTTTTGAACAGGTTTTTCGGCAAATTTTCACGCCGAAACAACATTAGGGTTTACAGCACAAGTATATATATAAAGCTGTGACCACATCATCTTCATCATCTGCCTCTGATGACACTGACACTGTTTGTTGAATTGGTGAGGTGAGTTTTTGTTCTTCTTCTCTCTGTCCCAAAAGTTGTGTAAAATTTATATCAATGTAGGTGTTTTGTGGTTTGGAGATTTTCCTATGTGGAACCAAACCTTAGTAATTGTAATGTGAATAAGAATTAGGAAGAAAAATGGTGAAGGCTCTATATTACGAGTCAACAGCAGGAGCTTGTTCAATAGTTACCTGACTGCCGCTTAGAGCCAAGATGAAAAAACAAACCAGTTGAAGATCCTTGAAACATAACCCCTTTGTTTCAAGACACAATTTCTGGTCAAATTTTTTGTTTTTTGTTTTCGTCAATTGTTGTGGTTGGCACTTCAGTCAGACACGGGTGTTTGTTGCTGAATCTGAAAACAAACAACCTTTTGCATGGTGCCTATATATAATCGGCTATTGATTCACGATTGGGGGAACTTTTTTTTTCTGTGGTTCCTTCAAATTTCAAGCAGCTATATATGTTCTTGTATTTCAGCTCTTGATTTTTTAACAAATGTTTTTTTTTTCATTAATCAAAATCTGACTTAATTAAAAGATCATCAGACTGAATTGAATTAACTTTTATAAACCAAACATCTTATATTTTGGTTACCAGAAATGTTTTGAATATAATATATAATATATTAATTTGAATAAAATATACATTTTACAAATCATAAAATGAATTTAAATTGTAATCTAATATGTAAAACTTGAACATAGTTTGGGGGAATTAAAATATTTAAAACTTTATATTTTGAGAGAAATAAAAGAATTTATACCTTCATTAATAACAGATGATCTTTTTAATGCAAAAATTATGAACACATTATTATTGTATGAATTTTATGGATAATAATTAATATGAATGTTAATAATTAATGATTAATGACCAAAATATCACATTTGGACTGATTTTGGTTCATTCTTACTGTTGTATATGAAGTGCATCATGCTACTTATGGCACATGTTATTTGTTTGTCACAAAATTTTGAGGTTCAGTTGTTTTGTATAAGCATATATAGTTTATTCTTATCCAATAATGTTGTTATTTGTTCAGGTATAATGTGAAAGCCAAAAGGGGAGGAAAATGAACATCATTTCTGGATTCTTTCATTGGAAGACATATTTCTTTCAAAAACTGCATAATTTCTCTCAAAATTCTTCTCAAGGTGCTACGGAAATGGAGTTTCACAATGAGAAATTCAACCATTCTTTTAAAAGTTCAAAGGGCTGTCCTTGGAAATCAAGATTGAGATGAAGAAGAACCTAGGAATGTAGTTGTGCATAGTCTAGTGCTGTAAATTTTCTTGTATACTATCTGTTTGATATATGAATGTATCTGTTAATATTGTATCTAACTTTCTTATTTGATTTATTTGTATATTACCCCTATCATTGACAGAATCTATTTTTTATTTAATGTGGCACATGACGTATCTTTAATTTTTTTAATTTTGGATCACACTTATCAGTTGAGCTTATCATAGAAATGATATGATAGGAGAAGCTTGTCCTTTCACGTAACTCAATGTTCTTCACTTGAATGGGGTCAATTCATACAAGCGTATCCTCAATATGAACAAGAAGCATGCTGTGTCACTTGCTGATACATGTTCATTTTTTAAAAAATAGCAAGTTGTGTTTGCTGATACATGTCCAATTTTTAAAGGAAGAACGAATTTTATATATGATAAACAGATAATTTGTAATTTTGTTTTAAGTTTTTAATACGAGAGTACATAAGAAAAAGATAAAATATTATTTGACTCTTGCCTCAGGTAGGAGGTTAATATTTTCAATATTAGGCCATGCCAGTTCATCTTATGAAGTGGTGATCTGATCTCTCTAACCCTTTATATTATATTACATGCACAAGATTATTAAAATAATGTAGTGTTTGATATTTTCCCTTTGTTGATTTTTTATATATTGCTTAGGAATACAATTCCATCCCAACAAGGTCTTTTTATTTTTTTTTAGAATCAAGTAACCTTCCTTGTTATCCTAATGGAGATTAGGAAGAAATTTGGACTATTTTCATATTCTTTTTTCTCTTAAGACAGCAATATTAACTTTCATTGTTTTGTTTATAGGATCTTTCTAATATCAACTTGCATTTTCAAAGAGTACTTATTAAAGGGTAGATAAAGATAAAGATAACTTTATTTTTTATAATTAAGTAACTTGTCATGTTATTGTAATGGAGATTACGAAGAAATTGGGAATATTTTTATAGATTATTTCTTTTTCTTTTTCAATTAAGACATCTATGTTAACTTTCATTTGCTTTATTTATAGGATCTTTCTAATATCAACTTGCGTTATCAAATAAATTATATCAGGCCTAGAGTATCTGGCTTTATGACAGAAAGTAGTAAAATTGATTTTTTTGAGTCATTAAAGTTATTAAAGGGTAGATATTTGTTGGTAAATAAAGACAATTATTCAACATTAAATCATCTCACTTTAAGAATAATTTAAATAAAAATTTGGTATTATAAGAATGTTTTTTTGTTTTTCGGAAAACCTTGACCGACTCACACACCTATTTGTTTATGCAGAAATCTTATGATCCGAATAAGAACTTGTAAACTTTATCTATTTATTTTGCAGACCAAACTTATAGTAATACCAACATCAATATTATAAAATGATCAATATCATAAAATGATGAGATGGTTTAGAATGGAAAGTCTTACCCTTTTGAGCAGTGGTTTAGAATAACAATTCTGAAAAAATACCCCTTAAAGTGAGTATTGGGACGGCCCAATTGAACAAGTAGCCCTTAACAGAAAGTCAATGATTGTATTTAAAAATGCTTCAGCTTTCAGGTATGTGAATGTGATACAAGCCACCATGGATCTTTATATATTTTATTATCAAACATTTTTCATATATTTAGGTGCAGTGATTTCACTGTATTCATAAAATTGAAGAATTAGCGAAATGGGTATCTGCATATCAGTTTCAGAGAAAGATGATGATGAGAATGTGACAATATTTGAAGAAAGGAAGAAGGTTCTTAACGAGAGTCAGAGACTCTTCTCTGTTTACTCCAAACAGGGTACCAAAGGACTCAACCAAGATGCTGCCTCTATTCACCAGGTTTCTTCTGCAGTTTCATTCTTCAAACAAACTACAGAATTTCACTTTTTTTCTTTTTCCATTTCTTAGGAATTTATGCATCTCGAAGATATAGGTTAAAATCATATGAGATTTTAAAGAGGTTTAGAAATCATATCAAGTAATAACCCTTAAAAAACCAATCTATTTAACATATGTATTGTACATGATCATATGGTTGATTATGAACTGTTTTCTCTTGCTTTGTCAGTCATTCTTTTTGTATCTGATTAAGATTTGTGGAGTTCATAATAGGGTTATGGAACGGAAGATGGAACGTTTTGTGGTGTTTATGATGGTCATGGAGGGAATGGACACAGAGTGAGCAAAATAGTAAGCAGTCGTTTATCTTCCCTCATTCTGGACCAAAAGAATGTTCTTGAAAAGATTGATGCTATAAAAAATGGTTGTCACAACACCACCTCAAAAAACCATGTTGGCACAATGAAAGAGAACTCAGATGCAAACAACTTTCAGAAATGGAAAGAAGCAATTGTTAGTGCTTTCAAGGTGATGGAGAAAGAGTTCAAGCTTCAACATAATCTAGATTGCTCTGGCAGTGGAACCACTGCTGTTGTTATCATAAAACAGGTAAAAAAATTGCCAGAAACTCATTTTCTTTTGAACACATTAGTAAAAATCACAAAGTTTTAGTAAACTAATGATGTTTTATCTAGATTCTATCATAATTTGTAATCAGTTTTAGGAGAAATGACCAACTATGAAACATGAAACAAAAGCACTACACCTTTAATAAAACTTCCTATTAGTTTTCATGGTTATTGTGAAAAGAACATAATGAATAACAATACACAGGGTGAAGGTCTTGTCATAGCAAATCTGGGTGATTCAAGAGCAGTGATGGGAACAATGTGTGAAGAAAAACTCGTAGCCACCCAATTGACCACAGATTTGAAGCCTGAATTACCTCGTAAGATTCTTCTTGTAAACTATATACCTTGCATATTCTTCTTTTGGGCACCACTTTTCTTGAGGTCTAAACCTGCAATACTTGTATCACTTGATGGTAACACAGTGTAAGTCAATCTTTATTATCACTATTTTTAATGTGGGTTAAATATATTTTTAACTATTAAATTTATATGAAAAAGTGAAATTCCTTCATGTCTTAAACTTTGATATATTTTAAACTCAAACTTTTAAAAATAATGAATATCTAATCTTTAATCTTTTAGAATAGTATAACTGGGAGAAATTTCTGGTTTATGTAAATAACAATGAATGGTAGCTTTAAGAAATGAATTAAAGTTGTCTGCATGCAAAACTATTGAAACCAAGTAAATTTATTTGGAACCAAATTTGGAATGCAGGAGAAGCAGAAAGAATAAGAAGGTGCAATGGTTGTGTGTGTGCATCGAAGGAAGAACCAGAAATCCAGAGAGTGTGGATGCCTAACAACGATAACTCCCCTGGCCTAGCCATGTCTCGATCTTTTGGAGATTTCTTGCTCAAGGACTATGGTGTTATTGCTATCCCAGATATTTCTTACCACCCTCTAACATCAAGTGATCAATTTATTGTTCTTGCTAGTGATGGGGTAGGTGATACTTGCAGAACAGAGAGTTATGTTCGCATGCAAGATTCAAAAGAAAAACAAAGAGTTACTGTTGTACAGTTTGTTATATTAGTAAGATTTTCGAAGAGATTATGTGTTCAAAAGGGTTTTACTAACATTTTAAAAAGGTTATCTAATAGATATTACAATGCACACAACAATTTCTACAACATTTTTGTCGTGTTTATCTCTTTCCATTACATCATTTATTACATTTTAACATTTTCATTGTTCTTAGTATAAATTGTTATACAATTTATTGGATAAGTAGCATTTCTTATTAGATATTGATCCTGTTATTGTGTGTGGAATTTGCCAGTGGAGTGTATTTTTGCACCAGCATTCTCTAAGGAACTTTTTTTTTTCTTGCTTTTAGGTGTGGGATGTACTAAGCAACAATGAGGTTGCATCAATTGTGTGGAGTGCAGAGAGTGAAAAGGTTGCAGCAAGAGCAGTAGTGGAAGCAGCCAGTGCTGCATGGAAAGACAAGTTTCCTTCATATATGGCAGATGACTGCACTGTGGTTTGTCTCTTCATGCACCAGAAACCACAACTTCAGTCATTTCAAAACTAACCTTCGTTAGTTAGTGCTCCTTCACTAATATTCTAGTCACCATTTCCTCAAATCATGCTCTGTGAAAAGGCCACAATGATGTTCATTGAAAACTAGATCTTGTTAGCAGGGAGGAACTTAATATTTTTAAAATTAAATAAATGTAATGCTTTAGATGCTTTGTTTTAAAAATAGTGATAATACAAAATTAATAACTAAACACTAAAAACTGATTTATTTCGTTGTTAATTTTGAATTCTAAATCAAATCAACGTGAAACCAAAAACAGACCAACAACATTTCATCAGAGTCAGGTTGGATTTTTATCCGTGCTTAGTTCTAGGAAGTCATCATCATAAGAAACGGGTATCCTTAATCTGTCATGAACAGAGCTACGTTTCTCTTCTCCTGATGGTTCAGGTTGTTCTTGCCTTTGCAATGCAGAAAAGGGTTTGTCAGAAACATTGCCCTGATGCCTGCTACCAAGTGTAGAGGCCTCCCCTACAGAAGAATTCTCTTTCCTTTGCAGTGGTGGCTGCTTAACATTTGGCTGCCTGAACTGCTTCTGCATAATTATAAACAATGACGAGAAACTAATTATTACAGAGCAAATAATGATATGATATGAATAATCTTGGTTCAGACACAAATTCATAACACTTGTTTAAAAGAAAACAGCACAGCTCTAACACTAATCAGGCTGCTTCTTCCTGTCTTAGATAATAGGAACATCCAAAACAAACTTCTATATTCATTCAATACGAACACAAATATGTTATAAAGTGTTTTGACACAGAAAACAGAAAGGTCAGTCACACACCTCAAACTCCTTTGCTTTTTTCATGATCTCTTTGTAAGCATTTGGTTCTCGAACCTTAATGATGCTCCACAATACACCACCCCTTGTCCGAAATCGGCTACCATCAACAGTCTTCTGACCTCCACAGGACTGTATAGCATCCACCTGTCATTTTCACATTAGTTTATACGGAGTTTACGAGATGTGTATCAAATTGGACAAATCAGAAAAGAACAGCAAGACAATTAAAAAACACCAAATCCATTTATTAGTGATTAAATTCAGTAATACTCTCATTTATAAATAATTTGTAAAATAATGTACACCATCCACTGTGATTCATGAAGAGAATAAACTACAAACAATCTCAAATTCATTAAATTCTAATGAAATAGTAGAAACAAAGAAACAATATATTCATCAACCTTCAAAAGAATCAAATAATTGAAGTGGTTCATCAGCCAGGAACATCAAAAGCTCAGACAGAGGTTTGAAATGATCTCTGATAAAAATCTGCAATGTTAGATACATCATTGTACACATCAGACATTATGAATGGTTGTATGGCGCTATGAAGAGTGGATAATTCAGCTAGGGGGCAAATAAAAACCACAACTCTGATCAAGGGAAAATATTAAAAAAAACAATTTATTTTTAAAACATTGCTATGCACATTCATGCAAGAGATGAAACAAAGAGACAAGCCAAGAATACGAATATCTTATGATGCACAAATGCGATATCACATAACTCCAGTATTCGATACAGGGATACAATTATTCTAAAATTAATAGGATACATGTAAGATACACAATTAAACATGCATAAGTGCAATCATGCAAATCTAAATTACCTGCACATTTTTTGGAAATGCTAAAATAATAAAAAGAATTATAAATCATCTTCATCATAAATTAATTTCTACTATTTACATGCAGGAATAGTACTATTGAACACATTTTTATCTTATAATCATTCATAAAGAGAACAACTTTCATATTTGATTTATCTAGGGACAACCTTCCTGTATTACACAATTTTATATGCTTCATGTAGTTGTATTGGATTACATAAAATGCTTTAAATATTTAAACACTTTACAGTTACATATTGATTAAAAACATATCGGTATAAGATGGGTGAAGCAAATAGAAGTATTATAGATACTTTATTGACACAAACTGGTGCAGTATTCAAGAGCATTGGATATGTGAAACTATTTGAATTATTCTTACTCTTGCATTATTTTTAAATGTTTTCATATAATTCAAACCACCATATCCACAATCCAATTATTATGAGCAATAAATACAATTAAAAGAACAGAAAGTGTTTAATCCAACAATTCAGAAGTAAGTCAAGTCAAGATCCGTAGTAAGTCAAGACACGTAGGTAAGGGAAACTCAGCAGATTCAAGCACCAACCAAAATTTCATTATATGTTCTTAAACTGTTTTCCAACCTCTAAACGACCATGATATTTCACTCTAAAATTAATAGACTAACAGACACAGAAAAACAACTTTCAACATGAAAGCAACATTTCAGTGAGGGTTCCAATACCTCACTGATGAGATCACTTAATGCTGAAACTCCAAGGCAAGCAACAGCTGTATATACCATATATGACTTTTTCTCTTTCAGCCGCCGACATACATCTATCACAAACCTGATAGAAGAAATAAATTTATCAGGAACTGAAAAACTCATCAGTAAATAATTTAGGATAAGGATTAAGGATTGGTGAGCAGTGGTGCAACGATGGTGAAGCTGTCTTGTTACCAGACATCACAGATTGATAGTTTAAAACCCGAAAACAACCTCACAAGTTGCAAAGTTCCTGTCTTTTCCCATTAGTTGGGAGTCTCCTGTGCTGGACCTGTCATTAGATTAAGTCAAGCTGTACACATGCTACAGACTGTACTGAGTTAGTTGGTATTTGTATTTGGTACGTCTTGTGCTCATAGATACTCCTAAAGACTAAAGTCAAATGCTAAAAGTTTGGCCAACTTGATTCCTAACAGGATATGTACAACTTGAAAACCAAAGGAATGATGGGAAGTGTATGGTGATGCTGTGTCCTAACTTCAAACTATAGTGCTGAAATTATTTTCACAACCACACTCTTTTTTTAAGAATTCAATTAATTATGTAATAAATTGTGGTGCTTATTTGAAAAAAAACATCTAATATCAAAGGAATGATGGGATATGTTTGGTGCAGCATAACTTCAATCTACTGTGTTGGCATTACTTTCATAAATTTAATAATGTTATAGGTTGTGGTGCTTATTTAAAAAATCTACTATCACTATCTGTTATCATTTATACAATTCGGTCATATAATCTTCCTATTAAAATTCTTTTTATTCTATATATTTTCCATGGATAAGACCACAAATAAACTTTCTTGAAGACAATATTATTTGAAGCAAGTAGAACTATTACTACCATCATAACTTTCTTTTTCTATTTGAGTATTTAACAAAGTTATATAATCAGACTTATATTCAATATCCAGCATAACTAATTGAGTTAGAAACAATCAAGTACAAACAGGTCGCAATCATACAAACAGGCCCTTACAAAATGAAAATAAATAAACAATCTTGGTTACGAAACTCGAAAGCTTTTCTCTCAATTCATAAAAAATACTACTGTAATTCTTGTTCAAATAAAACTAATTTTTCGAAACCCACTTGCAAAACATCATTTTCAAGCACATACAACATCATTTTCACCAGAAAAAAAAAAATGTCAGGTAAACGAAGTGGTGTCGTGAACGTAAAGTAGACACCTTTTTTTTCTCATACTCTGTCAACAGCAAAAACATAGACGAAACCCATTGATAAGAAATAAGAGGGTTAACAGTTAAAACCTGTTAATATCAACGGCACCGTTTATTCCTGAACCCTTTCTTCTGTTTCTCTTGTTTTTACGCCTTCGGTTCTTACTTTGGGGTTTCGTGTTATCAGCTTCCACGACACCGTTTTGTCCCGAAACGTTTCGTGAGTCATCTTGTTCCTGCTCCACTAATTCCCCTTCTTCAACGTCGACCATTTCAACATCGTTCAAAATTTCCTCTTCGAAAATCGCATCCAGAATGCTCTCTCCATTCTCCATTCAAAGCACTCAACAACTCCAATAATCGAAAACCTCAACGAATCAAATGAAAAGTTTCTAAGTTTATATATTTTTTCACTGCTTCAGTTTCATCACGCTGTGTTTAATATCGCCCACTTAACTTAAACTCCAAATTTAGGGTAATTAATTTCGTGTGCCGCATAATGCTTAGTGTTAATTACATTTTTCTATGTTAGTGTAAACTTAAAAAATGGAAATTCTTAGAATTAACTTTTATGGTTTGAATTTGATTTTTATACATGGTTTGGTTAGTGTCAAATTTGTTTACATAAAATTTAGTTGAATTGTAATATCGACTTAAATGCTGACGAATTATGGATTTGATTTTTAATAATAATACTTCTTTTTGGTTGCAAAAATAGTTTATATGGTATTTTTAATAATAAAATACAATGATTTAGATAGTGTTGATTATTAAAATAAAACAAAATTTGATAATTTAGAGATAACATTATATTTAAGCTTTCATTACGTTAGCATGTTACATTATAAGGTGTGATGATATATTCATTTCTTGCTCAATGTTTATATAAAAAGTTACTATATATACACAAACTCAATTCTTAGAATATATACTAATAATTTAAAATTGGGTTGTGATATAATTAGAAGAATAGCTATAAACTTTTTGTAACAATTAATTTCAAATATGCATTTAAAATTATTCTTAATTGTAATTTAAATTCTAAAAGATATACATGTAATTCTTGTGTACCCTCCAAAAACTAATTAAAATTAATACCAATGAAGCCTCGATAAAAATAATACATGGGTATATTTTTTTAAAATAATATATATATATATATATATATATATATACGTATATTCAAATAAATATTAAAATTTTTGCTTTTTTAATAATGGTTTAGGATTTAATTAAGATTTATCTTTTAGTGATATTACTTTAAATGTAGAATAAATTATATTAAGAAAAAAATACACTCATTTGAATTCAGCGTGTTGGGATCAATTTAAAGATTTCTTATATATTTTACTTTTTTAATGAAATTCACTAAAAGAACCACTTTTAGTCCAAACATCTAATTGTTCTCTTCAAATAGAAAAGGTGAAGAGTAGTCAATTATGTTAAATTGTGATTTGATGAGCCACCATTGAACCTAAAAAATTGACTAGTCATGTTCTTGAATGGCTTCAACTCTTATCGTTCACACATTGCATAAGGTGGTGATTCTTTTTTGGATAAGGTTGAAGAAAGGATTCTATTTGGCAGAATTTTGATGGTAGTTGATGGAATCATAGTTGCAAGTGGATTTTTGTCTCCTATATGTTGCTACTTATCTTTGTTTATTTTTTCATAAATACTTACATTTTTTTTTTCAAGATCTTGTGTGATTATACAACATGTATCTATAAAAACTTTGCACACAAAGTCTTGTCTTATTAAAGATATCAAAAAAATTCGTAATTCGCAATGAGTAGGAAATGAATATTATAAATAGATATTCGTGGATAACGAGTATATGTGGGTATTTTTTATACATGTTAACATGACAAGTATTTTTTTAAATACTCTTATCCGCTACACTTTAATTTAAAATAAAAAAAAATTAAAAAAATATAGTAAAACATTAATACAATTATTTTAAATGTGTTACTTTTTATCAATTGGTTTTAGAAATCCTCAATTATTTGTAAACTGTCATCCAACATTATTTAAATGGTTATTTGCACTTTGTTTGAAATTTATGAATGTTATACATTGTATTTTTTATTTGAATTTATGGCTAAAATATGTTATTAAATATTATAACTTTCTTTTGTAAATATCCGTGGATACATTTAGATATCCTTAGATATTAAAAAATATATGGATACTCACATAACGGATACTTACACAAATATAAGTATAGATATAATATAAATATTTATCCAACGCGTAAGGTATGGAAGAGCTAATACCCGTCCGTTGACCTCCATAATCTTAATCATGAAAGTATTTTAAAAAATAATCACTGCATAATCTTCTAAATTTTGACAACAATGTGTTTAGTGAAAGTAATGTTTTAAAATCTTGATTCATTATAATAGAAAAGATAGATTTTCACGCAATCAATGATCAATTGTTTGTAGAAGATGGTTCTTAGTTTCTCATTTGTGGTGAGAGTGCAAGCCTTTGTGCCAAAGCAATGCTTTCTTGAATAACAATTTGAATACAATGCCAAATAATAAAACAAATCCTTAATTTTAAGGTCTTTTGTATTAGGTTTGATTGGTGTTAGGCTATTTTGTAAGACAGGCCAAGATGGTCCCTCCATCACATGGGATTTATTTCTCATTTCTTTTATTAATAATAATAATAATAATAATAATAATATATTAGTGTAGATGTATTCTTGCAATATTACATAATATCAAATAAAGCAAGTACTAAATTAACTTTTTTCCTTTAGTGCCTTTCAATAAATTTAAATAAAATAAAGCATACGAAGGAAAACATACAAAATCACATCATTTGGAGTGAAATTCCTTATAATTACTTTAGGGTGTAGTTAGCAAATGAACAAACTATTATTCTGAAGTTACAAGAAAAGAAACAAATTACGAGAAAGAAAAAAACATTAATGTCTTATTGGTACCTCATACACGCAAACCCATATGAGTCCAATTCGAAAATAAAATATTGGCCCAACTACTTTACAAAATAAAATCACCCTTCATTTTTCTTTCTCTCTGTTTTCTCAAAATATCCAAAACCTAAAATTTTACTTTCTTACACTGAGAAATAACTTTGTTTTTTTCTTAGAAATTAATTATTAATAAATAAATACTACAAGCTAATAACACGACTAGAAAAAGTATATAGAATTTAGAACGGAATTCACAGTGTATTTTACAGTTAGCTAGTCTATTAAAAGAAACATTAATTAATCATATGAATAATGTTAATGATAACATACTAAATTACTTTTATCCCAGATAATTTTATATAATAAATAACAAAACTTATTAAAGTAAACAAAATGGGGAAAAAATGAATTAAACCGTAACCAATATAATTATTACCCAGTCAAATGAGAAAGCAATAATTTCATATTCATCAAAACCTATATAAGATAATAAATGTTTATAAAAAATTACGTAGTGGGCTTGCACACAAGTCTATGTTGTTTATTTGACATCGACATTGAAATCAATGTCCCATCAAAAGAGACCCTTGAATATGAAAATACAATTATGGAAAAGATTCCACATACAGATAAGTATCTATTGAATGGCAAAAACTGTTGAAGGCAACAGTGATGCACTCAAAATTATTATTCTTTATCTTTTTATGAGATAATTTTGCATAAATTTTTTAATCCAAGAGTTCATTATGTTAAAAATTAAGCAATTGTATTATTAACTTTTTCTTTTAAAATGGAAAAATCTAATTAAGACTCTGGTAGGGTCAATGGCTTAACTGATATTAATAAAACTATATAAAATCATTATAAATAAATGAAACACTATTAACTATTACTATGTCAGAAAGTTAATGAAACAAATTCTGTAAAATTAAGATCTTGAATATATAAAACTTGAAGTGAAAATTTATTAAAGAATTAAATATATTTTTAGTTTTTAAATTTTTATATAAAATTAAAATTTGTTTTTTATGAAAATTTGATATATTTTAATTTTAAATTTTAAAAATAAATAAATATAATTTTTTTAATTTAATTATATTAATTTTATGTATGTTTTATATGTTAGTATTTGAGTTATTTATGTATTTTAAAAAATTAAAGACAAACTTTAATTTCAAAGGATTAAATTTATATTTAACAAAAGTCTTAACATAAAACTATTAATAATTCAGTTATAAGAAGATAAAAATGTTTATTGAGAGTAGCAGGTCCACACACTATTCTGAATAATATGATTCCAGGCCCAAGATCCTATAAAAAGAATCTCGCAACATTTTTATTTTTGAATTTTAAATTCTTATATATCAATTTTCTTAACAACTTACGTTGATAATAGCGAGGAGAGGAATAGTTGAAATGCCATGGATGGCGTAAGAGAAAAAGGCAAGGTGGGTCCCACAGTGAAGCTTCCCTTATGAATATAACCAAAAATAAGGAAGGTATCCAATTCGTCACCCGCACGCTACTTGTAACCAACCTTCCCAATTCGCAATTATTGTTTCTCTATATAACCCCTCTTTCTCTGTTCAACTTCCCCAATCACCACTACTTGCTTCACTCTTCTCTCTTTGCTCTTCCAATGGCCACCACCACTTCTCTTCCCACGTTCTTCCTTCTCCTCCTCGCAACCGTCGCTCTTGTTGCTGCTCGCCGTGACCTCGTCGGAGACTTCCTCCGACTGCCGTCCGATTCCGGTAGCGATGACAACTTCCAGGGGACGCGCTGGGCCATCCTCTTCGCCGGTTCGAACGGCTATTGGAACTACAGACATCAGGTCCAACTCTTTTTCACGCGATTCTACTTGTTTTCATGCTTTTATATTTTTCGCTTTATTAGAAATTATTTCAACCGTTCGATTGTGAATCTTTCCACAGAGAATATTTTAGATTCTATGCTCCGACAGTTTGCACCGTCCGATTGAGGACAAATGAATCTCTGATCCTTATCGGTTTCAAAGGACCTACTGAATAAATAGACGTGACAACTTGCTACTGACGTTCCAACTGTCTGTTTGATATCAGTTTTAATATTCAAACAAACTCTCAGTTTTTTTAATTAAACACAATTTTCTTTTTCAAAATTCAGTAACAATAAAAATATTTCGTAAGTTTTAATTTAATTTTTTAAGTGAAACTTAAATGGATATATATATATATATATATATATATATATATATATATATATATATTTTGAAGTTAGCAGATGTAGGTAAGACTTTTGAAAATAATAATAGGAGATAAAACGATACACTCTATCTATATTCAAGTTGAATTCTATGTGAACATAATGAATTGCCATACCTGTTAACAAACTCCACTAGTATAATAAAATTAAGGTATATCTCATATAATAAAATTCCATTCGTCTATGATGACGTAATATGACGAAAATTTTAAATTGCTGAAAATTTTACAATAATTTATAATCTTAGGAAAACGTAAGACATCATTTTTTTTTAAATTGTTAACAAAAATGTTGATAAAAATTTATAAAAGTAAGATCCTTAACCATAGTAAAGTAAAATATCATATAAAGCATTTAAGTACACAAGTTAATATGATATTTTGAATGACTAAAATGAATAATTTAAAAGTATAAATATTACACGTCAAATAATTAAGAACTAAATAAATAATTAAACCTTATTATTGATATTGTTATAAATATTTGTGCTAATAGTTTCAAGTTGTCTCTTGTCTGCGGAGGTGGAACGAAGGGAGATCCTTGCATGTTTTGTGTTTTGAGGAACTTTGCTTTACCAAGGACTTCATTTTGTGTTCTTGCCAAGTTGCTAACATTATTATAATCAGCAATTATCTTGCATGACATAATACTAACCTAAACTGTTGACTTTTAATTTAAAGTTAAAATATAGAGAATAATTGCACACTTGGAGTGTCCTTCTTCAATAATTAAAAAATTGCATTTATTTCCTTTACTTTAATATTAAAGACATACAGATATGTATTCTATTCTTATGTAAGGACCACAATCATAGAAAGGAGAGTCACTGATGGAGAGATGTGCGATTTTCTTTATCGAAGAGGGTGTGACTAGAGTTAGCAATAACTGTGAGGGAGACAAGGCATTTAAACAAAAATACACTCTAAATATTTTTTTTTACTAAATTACATCTAAATTTGATTTCTTAAAAATTTATTTTAACCCAAATTATTGTATTTTGTTATTTATGTATGATGAAATAACTAATATTTTTAGTGTGATTTGATATGTCTTGTATTTTTGTCTGTTTACGTTCGCACTCAACGGCAAACACCTTCTTTTGTGAAGCAATATGACAAATTTGACATTATTATAAATATATGTTTTTATGTTTATGGTTTTAAATGTTTTGTTTTTATGCTCTGTCATTACTTTCCTTTTAAGAAATTCGACTAATGATATTCACATATTCAATGAGACTCACATGAATTTCATCCAAAAGACTGAACCAGAAAAAAACATGTTTTTTAAAAAGCAAAAAAAAAAAACATTATTAACATTTTGATACTCGTAAAATATATGATTAATATCCTACACAGCACTCAATCTCAAATTGGTGCCGTTTACGAAAGTGACTGCAAGTTAGTCTCAAGGCGAAATCATTTACAATGGTATCTAGGAATAAATTGAAAATTAATATTTTTGAAATATAATTTTTTTTTACATCTATTTAATATTATTATTGTTTTTTTTAAAGTACATAAATTTTAATTTTTATGAGGATTTTACTTCTGTATGAATATCAAATTATTGTTAAATAGTATCAAATTTTTTTAATCATTCTCTGATATACAATGCTCAAAATATTTTAATTTTATTTAACATTACTTTTAAGTATTTTTTTTATGAATATAAAAATTTATTTTTTTATCATCAGTTTACTCCTGTATAAATGTTAAAATATTGTCAAATAATACCAAACAACCTTTTCCATATACTACAATTCATCATGTTTGGAAACTGTTTTGATTGCTGTCCATCTTTTACTTTTCTTAGTTGTGTTTTTTTATTCATCTTAATTGCAATCTTTATGATGGGATCATAATGTTTTGAAAGGATTTTATAAAACATAGACTAACATAAGGAAAATGATTTAAACAGAGTTTATAAAACTTACTCAGCTCTCATCTTAAAAGGATATACTTTTATTTCATGCTTTACTTTTCTGCTTTTAGTTTTTAATTACAAAACTTTCATCTTTAAACCTGTTTGCTCTTCCGATGATATGCACTCGGAAAACTGAAAAAAAGCTCGGGACTCCCTTGCTTTAACATAATTTTCTAAATTGCATAATTATTTAGTTTTAATGTGTAGTTTTTCTTGTTGCATCAGGCCGATATTTGTCATGCCTATCAAATACTGAGGAAAGGTGGCCTGAAAGAAGAAAATATCATTGTTTTTATGTACGATGACATTGCCTTCAATTGGGACAACCCAAGGCCAGGAGTCATCATTAACAAACCAGATGGGGATGATGTTTATGAAGGAGTTCCAAAGGTATTTTTGTTAGGTTTTTCACTATCCAATATCTTATTGCTATTTATAGTTTGATAGGGTCTAATATGTGGACTTTTTTTATGGTAGGATTACACTGGCGAAGATGCTACTGCTCATAACTTTTATGCTGCTTTACTTGGAGATAAGTCGGCGCTTAAAGGTGGCAGTGGGAAGGTTGTGAACAGTGGGCCCGATGATCGCATATTTATATTCTACTCCGATCATGGTGGTCCAGGGGTTCTCGGTTAGTAGCTCTAAGTTCTCTCACAGAAAATTTTAATGACAGTCATGGATTGTGTTGGTTGTTTATATGGGTTTCAGCATGGTATAGGCCTGGACTGAGGTTATTACTGACAAATCATGGGTTTACTTTTGTTGTTTGGTTGATTTTGTGTGTAGATTTACTTGATTATGCCCGTGTAGAACGAAACATCTGAGTACTTCAGTGTAAAATTTGATTTTGTCCAAGTGATGTTTGTGTTCTTTGGGTGATGGATACGATAACACAGTAAAGTGAAAGTTGCGAACAGATAAATTATGTATCTGAATAGAATGAAATATTTTCAATTTTTTTTTTTGGATTTTTTTTTATCTCTAATATGTTTTTCTTAGTAATGATGTATTTTTAGTTGGATCCGAGTGTCTATTCAACAAAATGGTATATTCATTCATCATGTCTAATACCACCTCTATTCATAATTTCTGACGGAGACATTTCAAAGTGTGCTGCAATGAAAATCATTCATTGTGATTTTGTAATCCTATTTTTCTGTTATATCATATTTTTATCCTTTTCTGATCAGAAAAATATTGTCATCCTTTTTCTAGAGACTATTATATATCGCATGATTCAGTAGATTGAACGGCCTCTCTGTATTTCTCTTTTGAATTGTTTTTGAATACGTGTGGGTAACATGAAGGTTAAATTACAGTTACCAGAGCAAAGGAATTTTGAAAAAGGAAAAAAGAAGAGGGAGACAGGGGTGGAATACATGGTCTTTAGTGTTTTCGATATTCTTTTTGTTTACATGACAAATTGGTTCATCATCCTACTGACAATGTTAATATCAGCTCTTTGCTATTTCTTACCTGATTTTTTTGGATATGGGAATCGATTTTAGGGACGCCTGCTGGTCCTTACTTATATGCATCTGATCTAGTTGAAACATTGAAGAAAAAGCATGCTTCTGGAACGTACAAAAACCTAGTGAGTTTCTAAAAGTTCTAATTTTTTGAAATTTGGATTTCATTGCTTTTTAGGTAAATAATCCCCTCCCCTTTCAAAAAGCTCTCACAGGGGCTTTGGCTATTAATATAGCAAAATGTTTTGAACACAAAATAAGCTAATTTGAACGCACTAAATCCTTGGATTATACAATGGTGGTGCAGGTATTTTATTTGGAGGCATGTGAAGCTGGAAGTATTTTTGAAGGTCTTCTTCCTGAAGATATCAATATTTATGCAACAACGGCTTCGAATGCCGAAGAAAGTAGTTGGGGAACATATTGTCCTGGGGAGTATCCTAGTCCTCCCCCAGAATATTCAACCTGCTTGGGTGACCTGTACAGTATTGCTTGGATGGAAGACAGGTATGTGCATCATTGGGAAAAAAAATTACATCATAAATTATATAATTTATCATGCAATACTTATATACTCATGACTTACGGATTCACAATGGAGTTGTTCAATGCATGTGACTATCGTATTGTGTGTTTGTTCTTCGAGACGCTTTTTACAATATAGTTGTCTTTATTTATTTTTGCACTTGCTCTGTTTTTGCTGTTAGATCAGAAGGATTGTACTTCATTTAAATAATAACGTAAATTGTATGTTGATTAATTTTATTTTTCTTTTCTTGTGAGCAGTGATAGACACAATTTGCGAACAGAATCTTTGCACCAACAATATAAAGTGGTAAGTTCTTGTTGATAACTTGTTTTAATTTTTTAAATTAAATGGTATAAATATAAGAATATAATTCAATACCTTGATTTCTGAGTTACAAGTGAGATGTGGTAAGAGTTGTAACTGAGGCTTTATTTATCCTGTCTTTACAGGTTAAAGATAGGACTCTGTCTGGAGGTTACTATGGCTCTCACGTGATGCAGTATGGTGATGTAGGGCTTAGCAAGGATTCTCTCTTCCTGTATTTGGGTACAGATCCTGCAAATGATAATTTGACTTTCGTGGATGAAAACTCCTTACGGGCATCTTCAACAGCAGTCAACCAAAGAGATGCTGATCTCGTCCATTTTTGGCATAAGGTATCTTGTTTGTTCAAAATTCATTATTTTGGTTATGAATTAATTGCTTGATCATGTTCTCACCGGTGAAAACCAATTAACATATGTCATATGCTGATAATGGGAACAAAACATATTGTTTGCTTAAATCAATACTCCTCAGTGTTGAGATAAGTGGGAGCGTCAATGCATTGGATATCATAAGCAAATATTTTAAGTACTAATAGAACTGAACTAGTTAGATATCACATCCGGGGAAATAATCTAAAACCGATAGATATGTAAAGTTATGTGCATCTCATGCCTTTTGATGCTACTTGCCAGTAGTAAGTAACCCTTTTATCCCAGGAATGTTTTCACCAAATGCTAAAAAACTACTAGAAGATAAAGGTTGTAATCTGATGACACATTTTATTTTGTGGGTGATAAATTTTTTCTTAATTGTATTTTATCTTAATTTCATCTACACTGTTTATTGCCAGTTCCGCAAAGCTCCGGAGGGTTCTCCTAAGAAAAATGAAGCACGGAAACAAGTTCTGGAAGTAATGTCTCACAGAATGCATATAGACGACAGTGTGAAACTTGTTGGAAAGCTTTTATTTGGCATTGAAAAGGCTCCTGAAGTACTGAATGCTGTTAGACCGGCTGGATCAGCACTTGTTGATGACTGGGAGTGCCTGAAAACCATGGTATCATTTTTTTCTGAGGCCAATATGATAGAGTGATTTTGTCATAACTAAGAGTATTGTAATAGAATTAGATTCATTACTTTTTATCTTGACCCTTGAAGCAATGTAGTTATGGTTTGTGATGGGTTCTAATTGCAAAATAACCTCTCTGAAGATAAACAAGGGCAAACATTGTTGAACCTGAAACAGAGTCGGGTCTGTTTTGTTGATCACTTTGGTTTAAGAGAAAATAATGGTCATCTTAACCTATTTTAAATGCAGGTAAGGACTTTTGAGACACATTGTGGATCCTTGTCTCAGTATGGGATGAAACACATGAGGTCCTTTGCCAACATCTGCAATGTAGGAATAAAGAAGGAGCAAATGGGTGAAGCCTCAGCACAAGCTTGTGTGAGTATTCCTGACAGTCCCTGGAGTTCTCTGCAAAGGGGTTTCAGTGCATAATTCCGGTAATGTTGTTCAGTGGTAAAGATGAAAGTATGATTATTGTTACATTATGTTATGTGGTTGTACATACATACATATCTTGTCCCGCCTCTGTAAATGCAATTGGGACACTACTAGGAGTCGGAAGAAGGGTCCATAGTTCTATATATTTTAGTTTCGCTGCAACTGCATTTGTATAATCCCCTCCATTTATGGGATTAGGAGGGATGAAGCGCCAGTTGGTTTGTATGCAAACACAGGCTTATGATGTGTTTCGATTCAATAGGCAACTGGCAGATCGGGTTTTCCCTAGTCACAGTCCAACATTTTGTATAATTATTCTCTCGTACAAATTATGATGTAAAAATTATTGTTTAATATTAATGGGGACATTATATTTATCCTTTATGATATTGGGACTCAACAATCTGTTGTTTAACAATTCAGAGAGATTTAACTGTTACATATGACATGTCTCAGAGTACGTGGCTGATATAATTAGGTACTAAGTGTTACATCTGGTAGTATTTCCCAAACACCTACTAAAATAAATTACATGCACACACGTGACGCACCAACCTTTTCTACAAAAGACAAAAACGAAGGTCATGTTTTACTCAAAATCCATTGATAATTCCTAAGAAGTAAGCGACAAAATAAAAAGCCATTATTTTTACCCAAAATCCATCAACATCCCAAAGTCTTCAATCCTGCAATCTGGATCAATCCACAAGGTAAATTTCATAAACCCACACTCCCCTAAAGCTATTACCTGTTTAATTTTCTTCCAATACAAAAAGATTTCTCAATTCATATACATTTGGTTTCCCTGTTTATAATTTCTAAAATTCTAAGGTCAGAAAAGGTTAAGAAACAAACATACAACATTGATTATACTCATGGTTGTGTGTGTTTGTGTTTTGTTCTTAATTTATCTTATTTAGGAATTGGGTTACTTCAATGGCTATGAGGGGTGGTCAAAGCAAGGAAATTGTGACAGAGACTCATAACAATAATGTTATTGAGCATGATAAGAAGAAGTTGGTGGTGACATCAGACACTGAATTTGATATCTCAGAAAAGGAGAAGGCACCAATTTGGGTACCAAAGTTCGTGATTGGTTTGACCAAGAAGGAGAAGGAGGAAGATTTTTTGGTCTTCAAAGGTTCAAAAAAACTTCCTCCAAGGCCCAAAAGAAGGGCTAAATTCATGCAACGCACCATCAATGTAAGCCTTCACCGTTAACTCTTTTGTTTTACATTTTAATTTAGATCTTACATCATCTTACTTCTTTCACATCATAATTACCAAAACTACAAAAATAAAAATACAAAGTTTTTTTTTTCACATACACAAGCTGATATATAATATAACTAATATTTACATCTTTATTTACTATAATAAGTAAAGTTAATAATAATTATTATTTATAATTTTCATGTCTTTCGCATAATTTAAACAGTTTCGTTTTTTCAGTGTTTATCCTCTTTATTTTTTTATTCCGTAACTTCCGTGGTCTAATCCAAACCATTCATTCCCATTAGAAATATTTAATCCTAATTCATTAACGTAAATAAACAAACAAAAGTGTCCATCACGTGAAATTAATTAAGAATTTGAATGAAACGTTTTTGTATGAGTTGTCAAGGCAATTTAAAAAAAGAATGACGCGATTTTTTGAAGAAGTTATTGTATGACAAAATAATAGTTCAATTAATAACCATATTATATAATGTTAAAATGTTTGCTTTATTAGATGTATAAAAAGTTTAAAAACAAAAATAATATATAATAAAATTCGCCTTTTTTTTTTCTCACGCATATTTAATTTCTAGAGAAAGATATTTAGATAATCAATTTTGATTGAATAAACAAATTAAAATTCAATTACTTCTATCTTTATTTTGGTCTCTAAGATGTTAGAAGGGTATCTTTATTCACGATCATAATATAGTGTCTTAATTTGGTGGGTCTATATTAAAACATTTTTAATGTTATATAAAGGTTTTGATTTAGTTATATGTTATTTTCACTTTAATATCAAAATATTTATTATTATAAAATGTTTTTCTAAAACAAAATATAATTTTAAAATAAATAACAATTTTATTTTTATTTTTATGGTTCAAAGTTTTATTCAAAACCAAAAGGTCATAAATTTATTATAATATCAACATACTTCAATATATTAATTTTATAAAACTTAGGTATTAAACTTATTACTTTAAACGTAACTCTTGCAATATAAATGTTCTAAATGATTAACATAAGCTTGAAGCAAGTTTCTACAAGCATAATAAAATTAATGATTTATTTTTATAATAATAAAAGTATTCAATTTTAAAACCAAACTTATCCATATTGAAATACGTGTGAATATGATCTTTATCCAATGAAAAAAAATATATAAAAGAAGAGTACTAGTGTAAACTAATATCATTATCGTATTTAAAAATATTATTATTATTATTATTATTATTATTTAGTAGATTTTAATACATAATTCATTCATGACCTTGGAAATTCACATGAAATAGAACTAGATAATTTTGTTAACATATAACTATGGGTGTAAGAATAGATTTGGTTGATGACTAAACTCGAATAATCTAAACAATTATAGTACAATTTTGGTCAAAATTAAATTAAATTTGGTTCACTTAAGTAGTAGATTAAATGGGTTAAAGTCTAGTTTGGTAAATAAGTTTTTTTCCAATTTGGTACATCAGTTGCTACACACTTCTTCCATAATATTTATTTTTCAATTCCCAATGGTTTATGCTAAAATCTCCAAATAATTCATCTTTTGTTGATTTTGGAGTGTGTTGCAGGTGGTAAGTCCAGGTACAAGGCTAAGCAAACTTTGTGTTGAACGATATGAAGTTAGGGAGAAAAATATATCCAAAAAGGTAAGGCCAAATTATGTTCTGTAGTTATTTAATGTTTTCATTTTCTTTTTCTGCATAACTAAAGAAACTGAATTTATGTTTATTTTATGCAGAGAGCAAGAGGATTGAAAGCAATGTGCAATATGGAATCTGAATCAGAATCTGATTAGAAAGAAGGAATACAACAACAATGAATGAAGTTGTTTTTGTGTAACCAAATGGTATGAGAAATGTTGAGATATTTTGAACCGAATATTTATTATTTTTTCTTTCATGAACTTTACTCTCTCTTTTTTTCTCTTAATTAGATATTTTATTACAAAATACTTTTATTTTTCTGAATTTTTCCTTTCATGGTTATTCTTTGTGTATTAGTTTTCAAACTCTTTACCGATATGTTAACGCTTTAGCATAACAATAATAATATATAAAAGTAAAAGGAGTTTTATTTTGTCTTGTTGTAGGATTATTAACAAAATTATTTCATTAAATTGCTCATCATCATTTTGCTATAAGTTTAATTGGTCAACCAAATTTACGAAAGTTAAAAACTTTTTATAATAAAATACATAAGTAAAAAGTAACCGATGAAATTTGGTGACGTCATTTCTTGGTAATAAGTGATAAAATTAACTTTTCTTTCAAAATAATTTACTTGTTGGTAATTTTTTATTTATATTCTTTTTATGTAAATGGGCTATAAATTCTAAAAACTGCATAGTAACAATTTTTTTTAAAGATTTATTTATTTATATGATATATTTGGGTGTTTAAACCCATATACAAAAAGTTCACGATTTAAATAAAATTGTACGAGTTTACACACAGACTAACAATTCTCACGGAATACATAAACAAACATAAAATTAAAACATAAATGAATAGTCATTGTATTTTGAGTTAGTAGATTAAACTCATTGGTGACATGTATACCATTCTTGAAGCTTAAAAGAATAAATTTATAGAAGCTTTAAGATGTAAGTAATTCATTTCATTTAAGCACTTGCAACTTTTTATTGATTTGCTCCTACTCCATAGTGCCTTCTACATTATCATGCAAGTCGTTCTACCTAATTTTACCTTGTTTAAGTATTAATGTCCTTCAAATCAGATTTAGGTTTCTAAAACACTATGCAAGTGATTTAATGTATTGGATTGAACATTGATTTAAGTATGCATAGGGAAAATTAAAATTAGGAATTTATGTTAAATACTTAGTTGTGCTATAGTAAGAATTTTCACAGATTCTCCATTTTTTCTTGTTTAAATACAATCCTATTTTTATGAGTACATATAATCCATATTTCCATATGATTGATATCCATAAACACTTCCACAATTTATTTCCTTTGCTGTTAAGAACTAATAAGGAGAATTGTTGAAAATGAACATTTAGTTGGTTATGGTGGACTATATTGATACCTACTCATTTGTTACACAAATTCAAACCCTAAGCAAACAAATTTTCTATAAATGGCGATCCTTTCCTCCTAAGGCTTACCTTCGTCGCCACCCTATTTAACATTACCCTCGAAGCAAAATGTTGTGCTTAAGGGACCACTTTTATGCTCCAAAATTACATATTCGAATGTTCTCCAATATTTAACTTTTGTAATTTTGTATATGAAGATTTGACATAATATATTAGTTCATCGTCTTTCCATATCCATAAATTTTTGCCCTCTCTCTGAAATGTTTTTTGATTTATTACTTGCATGAATTCGGGTCCTTTCCCACTCAAACCAATTTCTTCTCTTTTGATTGTCCATTTCCACCCATTGTCGGTCCATTTTTCAAACTCCCTTATTTTTTTATCCTAATATTAGAATTCATGTAAAGCTAGGAAATCTTACGTGTAAAAGAGCTTCTCCAATCCATATATCTTTCCAAAAATTAATTTTATTTTTTGTTAATTTAAAAAAATCACATTTAATTATATTTTAAATTTCAACAACATTAAAATATAGTGATGTCATTATGTTTTAACTTTTTTTTTATGTAACAAATAAACTATCAATTATAATTATATAACACTTTATGAGTATTTTTTTTCTTCTAAATAAATAAAAATACATTAATAATTATTAAGATCAGAATTCATTTAATATTTGAGTTATCTATAAATTTTTACAAAATTCAATACTCATTAATTTCTAAAAGCACCGATTAACAAGACCCTAATAATTTAATTACTTGTTTTGAGTTCTTATAGAAAATTTATATCATCTAACTTAAAGGTGTTATGCCACGTGAATTTTAAGCATTTAAGCATATAATTTTATTTTTTTTAATTTCTGTTTTATCTTGTATGATTAATCAAAGCTTAAATACCGTGTGCTCTAACTGTTATAAAAGTTGAAAGATTGTAAATAAAATTATATAGATAAGATAGTTTTCAGTCCAGAATCCGTGAAAATAATTTGTATAAAAATATTACTTTATTTTAATAGAAAGAAGAATGTTAACCGGTATCTTTCGAGTATCGATTAAGGAATAATAGATGCTGATTTTATCAGTTTCATATTAAAAGTTGAAATAATTATTTTTATTAATTAAAATAGGAGAATTTTAATTAGTATCTTTAGGACACTGATTAAAAAATAATTGATGTGTATTGATACTATTATTTTTACATTGAAAAGTTAAAATAATTAAGTATAGTAATTAAAATAATATAAATGCACATAAATTATTTTATAGAGACAAAATACTCTTTTAAATTTTTAGACAATTTTCTAATACAAAACAAAGACTTTGAAATTTTAAGATCTTTACTAAAAAGAAAAAAAAAATTCAATGAAGTTTTAAATTGACACTTTAATTATTATTATTTTTTTGTAAAATTTGTAGATGTTTAACACTACTTTTTTTTTGTTAGTTTTTCTCTTAATTTAATTTTTCTTATGATGTTTTTTTATAAAATTTTTAAATGTTTAACACTATTTTTTTTGTTTATTTTTCTGTTAATTTAAATTTTTTTATGTTTAATTATATTTAATTTTTAACAACATTAAAATATAGTTATTTTATTATTTAATTGATTTTTAACTTTTATTTATGAGCAATAAATAAAATATTAAAAATAGATGTACAATATTTATGAGCATTTTGGTCATTTAAATAAAATAAAGTTGCATTAGTAGTTATTAGGTCAGATTTTATTTAATGTCACACTTGTATATGTACTTTTGTAGTATTCAATGCATATTAATTATTCTTACTCAGTGTCTTTAGGACACTCATTAGCTAGACCCATTAAAATAATATAAATGCATATAACTGATTTTATAAAGACAAAAATATTCTTTAAAATCTCTAAACAATAAAAATAAGTATTTTGGAAACTCAATTAAATATCAAATTAATATTTTAATATTTTATTTATTGTTTGTAAATTTTTTAGATGTTTAATACTATTTTTTATTGGTTTTTCTCTTAATTAAAATATTTTTAACACTATTTTTTTTCTGTTAATTTAAATTTTTTTATGTTTAATTATATTTAATTTTTAACAACATTAAAATATAGTTATTTTATTATTTAATTGATTTTTAACTTTTATTCATGAGCATTAAATAAAATATTAAAAGTAGATGTACAATATTTATGAGCATTTTGGTCATTTAAATAAAATAAAGTTGCATTAGTAGTTATTAGGTCAGATTTTATTTAATGTCACACTTGTATATGTACTTTTGTAGTATTCAATGCATATTAATTATTCTTACTCAGTGTCCTTAGGACACCAGTTAGCTAGACCCATTAAAATAATATAGATGCATATAACTGATTTTATAAAGACAAAAATATTCTTTAAAATCTCTAAACAATAAAAATAAGTATTTTGGAAACTCAATTAAATATCAAATTAATATTTTAATATTCTATTTATTGTTTGTAAATTTTTTAGATGTTTAATACTATTTTTTATTGGTTTTTCTCTTAATTTAAATATTTTTATGTTTAATTATATTTTAATTTTTAATAATATTAAAATATAATTATTTTTAACTTTTATCGATAAATATTAAATAAAATGTTATAACAACTGTACAATACTTGTGGATATTTTTGTTTTTTAAATAAAATAAAACTGTATTAATTATGTTTATGTCAAATTTCATTTAATATTACAATTAATTAAGAATTTTTTTAAATTTTAATATATATTAATTATCCTTAACTAGTATCTTTAGGACACTAATTAGCCGGAACTTGATATAAATGTAAGGTGAACTTGGTTTGTTTCTTCACCGTGCTCTTCACTCGAAAACGCTACCAAGCCTTGCGAACGCCGCTACTCGAAAATGGCACAAGCACCAGGTTCATTCCCTAACAACCATCTCTTGCTTTCTCTCTTATCTTTTGAAACGTTTTTTTATTCGGATTCATCGTATTAGTGATTTTGTTCCTCACTTTCACAATCCATCGTGGGAGTAGGTAACCTAAAATGTGATTTTAGGAGTTTTTGAATCTACTTTTTATTCTATCACTCCCTTCATAATTAAACCTATCTTTGTGCTTGATTTCCATTTTGGTGGAGAATACCCAAATTCAAATATTGGTACGTGTATATTATTTAATTTTTCAATTTCCTACGAAATTAAGATGTGTATGATATCCTTTAGTTCTGGATTTTTTTTTCTTTTTTTATTTTTTCAAGTGATTAACTTGTGCGATATCTACCTAGTTCATTCAAAATTTTCAAGTGATTACATATTTGTTTATTTGGTATGGTTTGAATGTTTTTTATCATAAAGAAATCTTTCTCTTGTGAAGTAGAAAATGTAAGTAGATCACCGAATTACTTAACATAGGAATACTGAACGTAATATTTTAACTCAAATCAAATCAACTAAGATGTTTCATGCATAGATAGGCAAAATATCATAAAGTATATGATACACATGTGAATGTGTGTCCAATATGTATAAGTGACGTGACTATTATATTTATGAATAAACAGTTTATCAAACATTCAATTATGTGAATTATCTTCATAATTTTTCATATATTTATTTTCTTCCTTGGACCTTCATCTGAAAATTTGATTTGACGATAGTTTCTTTTATTTCTTTTAATTTATCAAAATTTGATGGATGTATGACAACAATTTGAGACCTAATGAAGGTGTTGAAGTCAATATAAATGCTAATGACTGGAGAGCTTCATTGTCTAAGAGGACACGTTCAATGATTGTCAGCGCAATGTAAGATTATGTTTCAATATTACTTCATTCATATCATTTTCTAATTTCTTACTATTGTTTCACAACATATGTAAATCACTCATTACCATTTTTAATGAGTCTTCTTACTTTTTCACAAGCTTTAACATTTTAGGATTGTGAGTTGAACATAAGATTTCTATAATGTGTAATATTTTGTTATTAAAATGCTTTTGGTCATTTTTATGCACTGCGCAGGGTCAAACAATGTCTTCCCTTTTTTGGTTCAGAGGGATTGGATAGACTTCGAGATCATGCTAAAAGGTTTGAAGAAAAGACTTTTACTACTGCAACAAGCCTGGTGCATATCTAATTTTGGATTAATGAATGCATATAAAACACATATAATATATGATTGATGGGTTAATGTGATGTTTCCTATTTTTAGAGTGAGTATCTACTGACAATATCAATGAAGTTGATTAGTGTGGAGACTAGAGCCTGCTGCAGAGTCGCCAACCCTCGAAATCAAGTTTAGGGTTCAAAATGCCTCAGTTTGTGTTTAATAATTTAATACTTGGTTTTGAGTTTTTGTAGAAGAATTATATCATCCATGATGCTACTTTAATGTCTCTTGCATAAGTACTTTGTGTGAAAGAAATTTAATTTATATTATGAATTTGATTATTGGGTATGTTGTTAACAAAGAATGTTAAAGAAAATGTATGTTGGTACACTAATCCACCATTGTGCGGTGAGTGAAATAAAATAGTTCACAAGTTTTATAAGAATTGGCGTGTCTTGAGTCCATTTTAACATGTTAATTAGTCAAAATGGGAGGGATAAATTTTATTGATATCCCTAATGAAAGTGGTCTTATTAACAAATCTCTTGATCAAGGCAAAGATTTAGTAATCTTGAAATTATGGGGTAACATTATCATTATGATAGTTTCTATTTTTAAATTATTTTGAACTTAATTCATTACTAACGAGGAAGAATTTTAAGCTTTTGAATTGTTTTGTGAAAATATTTGTTTTATCTTGTGACGGTTAATCAAAACTTAGATATCGTGTGCTCTTGTTTTATATTGTTAAGATATAATGATATAATCCTCTTACTACACCAGAGCATATAATGTTAGAAAGAGATACCTATTATTTCATTAAAATTCATATACTAACATAAGTATATGTAAAAAGTGAGGTAGTTGTTCGTTATATAGTAAAAATAATTCTTACATTCTTCCTTTCACAATATCATATGATTTACTCTAACAAACTAAAAAACCTCTCTCAGTGTTGGAAATTAGAAATTCCTAGCAAGTTTTAAGTCCTTGCAATATCCATAGAACTCAACAAATCTTTGTGCATAAAAGTCAACAAATCATTGTGATCTTTTATGAGTGGAAATCATTTATTCAATGAATTTGATTCTAGGGTGACATTATCTAATAGCAAAATCATGCAAATATGAATTTAGATAAAATTTAGGAAAAACTATATTTTTAATCCTTGAAATATTACGAAAAATTGCAAATGATCCCTAGTAAAAGTTTTTGTTTTAAATTGCAAATAGTACGAAATAATCTTTAATTATTGAAATAAAAATATATTAAAAAATTAAAAAATAATTTGAACAAAATATAATAAAAGTAGAAAAATTATAATTTTATCATTCGTAATATTTTTATTGTATAAATATGGTTTTTTTATTATAAGTGATTATTTGGATAAAAAAGTAGATACAGATAAAACTGAAAAAAAAATATAACCAAGAAAATAATCCATTTATCTACTGTATAAATATTATATTATATTAGCGTAAACACATGCGTTATCGTGCCTGTATGTATGATTTTTTAAATATACGTGATATTATATTAGTAGGTGATAATATTGTAATGTTATTAAGTTAATATATAAATTAAAATTATATTTATTAAAAATAAAGTGAAATATATCATAACAGAATAACCATTGATAAATAAAGAAGAAGAGAAGAAGTAGAGACATCTGATTTTATAAAAAACTTGTAAAGGTAACCGTCAATTTTTAAAAATTTAATAAATTATTATATTTAAAGGGTAAAATTGATATTTTGAAATGTGGACAAGAGAAATTCCCTTTATATTGTTATAAATTATATATATATATATATATATATATATATATATATATATATATATATATATATATATATATATTACAATAATTATAAAGGTTTTTGGGCCAAGGCCCAAATGTGCTTTATTTTCCATACTCCCTTTTCTTTTTTAATTTCTCACTCTAATCTCATATCACTACCCATTTCTTTCACACATTTAAAAATCAATTACAATTAATCTTAGTTAAACTAAAAAATATAATACCCCACAATAATTATAGTTAATACATACGTTTAAGTTAATAAAATACAATAACATGACCATAATTTGCACAACATCAACCGATACTAACCAAATATAGCACAACAAATGCAAATTATTATGTGAAAGAGAAAAAATGTTAACTGAAATCTCTTCAAGATTTTATAAAGGTTATTCGCAAGTATAATTGTAAAGATTTTAGGAAAATTTACGATCTTATTTCAACTAATTTTATCAACTTTTAAATGAATATTTATTAAAGTCTCCCATAAAATAATATAAAAGAGAAATCATATCAAATTATAGGTTAAAATATTTTTTGTCTCGATCTTCGATAAATTTTATCAAATTAATCCTAACTTTATGTTTGTTCTCAAATAAATTTTAATTTTAATTAATTTTGTTCAATTTTATATATTTTTCTTGTTAATATCGATTAAATTATTGACATCATAAATAGTAACCGCTACATGTTATAGGACAACTTTTTATATAGATTTTTTGGTCTGATGTGAAAATGGTTACATAGAATGTCCCTTTACCTATGCTTTTAAGATGCTTTTATATATATGCTCGATGGAATTAAAATTATTGAAATAATAATACTAATAATAATAATTATTAGTATTATTATTATTATATTTTTATTTTTATTATTAAACTTTACATATTATTACTAAAACTAATCACAATTATTTTAATAATAACAAAAATTAAATTTTATTTTGTATTAATTTAAATTATAAGTGTAAAACAATAATCTAATAATTTCATTTATTAATTTTTTTTACCCATCACATACATCAAACCATTTACCAACTTTATTTTCAAATCTTTTAGTTTTCTCCTTCCGCGTCTTTTGAAACAAACATTCATATTCCTATTTCTATTCCCTCCAACTCATTGGCCGACTCTTCCTTAAATCCATCTTAAGAAATTGTGTAATTGAAAATTTTGTAATTTTTTCAAAAAGGTTATATAAAATTATATAAATGATTTCAATTTTTATAAAAAAAACAAACGTTGAATACTAATATTTTGTTTATTTTTTATTTTTTTTGAAGATATTAGTATTGCATGATTCTCAATCATGGTTTGTTTTTCTGCACTTTTTTCTCTACACCCTAATTTAAACCTTCTCCTTTTGTTATGACGAATGGAATAAAATAGAATAGAATATATTTATAGTTAAAGATAATCACTCATTAGATATCCTTAAATATTGACCATTTAAATATGATTAATAGGTATATAATATTTTATGTAATAAAACTATATAGGTTAGACAGTTTTCAACCTATAAAAATATTGTTTTATTTTAATATAAAACCAAAACATAACATCATGTTTAAAACTAACAGTTTTTCAACTTATAAATAAATCTTTTTAAATTTCAAAAACACGCGTTCACTTCACTCCAAAAGTTTAAACAATTTCAAAATTCTGTTTAACATATTTAATTTATAAACAATTAAATATTTAAAGAGTTTCGATTATAAATATATTAAATAAACATATGAAAGAGTGAATTTGAGAAAATAAAGAAAAACAGAATGAAGTTATCTGAATTGACAAAAAAGTGAATAGTTGATGTGATGGAAAAACAAAGGGTGCATATCTGATTTCAAATTAATGAATGCATATATGAAAAATTGATGGATTAATGTGATGTTTCCTATTTGGGTCTTTCTTCCTGCACCTCCAAAACTTCTTTTACACCTCCAAACTTTCTTTAAATTACTAAAAAATCCTTTGACCATTTAAGGAAATTCGTAGACACTACACCCCAAAAATTATGTCGATTTTCGGAAGTCAAAATATATGACTTATGGAAGTCAAAATATATCACCGAAAGTTAATTTTCAGAAGTCAAAATGTATCATCGGAAGTCGACTTCCGAAAATCAAAATGTATCACCGAAAGTCGACTTCCGAAAGTCAAAAATTATCACCGGAAATCAACTTCCGAAAGTCAAAAAATATTATCGGAAGTCGACTTCCAAAAGTCAAAAAATATTCCCGGAAGTCGACTTCCAGAAGTCAAAAGAAATTCTCCGGACGTTGACTTCCATAAGTAAAAAATCAAATTTTATTTTAAATATTTTTAATTCTTTTTAAAATTTATATTTTTTAACTTTTAATGGTTTTTTTAGTTTATTATTTTATTTATTTTGTATGTTTTTAAATTTCTTAATATATACTTTTTTTAAAATATTAATATCCATATATACAATTTTATTTTTATTTAATATACTGAAAAATAAATATAAATATAAGTAAAATTAAAATAATAAATTTATTCTGCTTCATTTAATTTTATTTAATATTTAAATTCATTTTAAAATAATAAAACTTTAAATTAAAAAAAAAGATAAAAAAGAAAATATATATACAAATATATATATATATATATATATTCGTTTTTTTTAAATTTTAAATTTCATTATTTATATATTATTTATATATGTTATTTTAAATATGATTTTTTTAATTCGTTTTTGTTTTTATTAAATTTTTAATAAATTATATAAAAATAAATTTAAATTTAAAAATATAAAAAATATATAATTGAAAAATTTTTAAAAATTTGATTAAAATAAAATATTTAAATTTTAAACAAAATTAAAAAATTCAAATAACAAAAATTAAAAATAACATAAATTATAATAATATCAATAAAATAATTTAAATTAAAATAGTAATATTAACTTAAAAATGTATATATATTTTCAATTTTTTATTTAGTATTTTTATTACCTATTTTTTTATTTTTTGAAGTAATTTTTTTTAAAATTTATACGTTTTATAATTTTTAATACAGTGTTTTAAAACATAAAATGAAATAAGTTTTAAAATATAAAATAAAATAAAAGTTAGAAAATAGAAATTTAAAAAAAAAATTTTAAAAAGAATTAAAAATATTTAAAATTGACAGAATTTTTTTATTTTCGGAAGTCGACTTTCGAGAATATTTTTTGGCTTCTGGAAGTCGACTTCCGAAAATATTTTTTACTTCCGGAAGTCGACTTGCGGTAATGATTTTTGACTTTCGGAAGTCGACTTCCGGTGATATATTTTGACTTCCGTTGATATATTTTGACTTCCAGAAGTTGACTTTTGGTGATATATTTTGACTTCCGAAAGTCATATATTTTGACTTCCGGAAGTCGACATCCAAAAGTATTTTTGGAGGTGTGATGTCCGTGAATTTTTGGGAATTTAAAAAAAAAAAAATTGGAGGTGCAGAAGAAATGCTCGGAGGTGTAGGAAGAAAGACCCTTCCTATTTTTCAGAGTCAATATCTACGGAAATTAACAGTGAAGATATTTATTGTGCAGTCTAGAGCCCACAGAATTAGGCAACCCTCGAAATCAAGTTTAGGGTTCAAAATGTTTAGATTGTGTTGTTTAATAATTTAATTACCTTGTTTTGAGATTTGTAGAAAAATTATATCATCTAACTTATAATATGTTACTTTGATGCCATGTGGCTAAGTAATATGTATGAAAGAAGACTAATTTTATATTATGAATATGGTTATTTGGTATGTTGTTGATATAAAATGTTTCTTTAGAGAGTGTATGTTGGTATGATGTTGGCCCATGTAATGATACTTTGACAGGCAACATTTTTTTTTATATTCATTTGACACTATCTTTCATTATTATATATTTTTTTTCTTTTTTTTTTTTATAAATACAAAAATTTATTTGTTTTAAGACTAGTTTACCACTACACTATGTTGTGAAATAAATATATTGTGTCAAAATATCATTATTACTCCTAGCCTATTGTTGTGTGGTGAGTCATATAAAATAGTTCACAAGTTTACAAGAATTAGCTTGTTTGAATTTATTTTTGACAGCAATATAAGTGGTTTAATGCTTTACTTTCATGAATTTATTTAGATTTTTTTCAAAATAGGTATAGTTTGTCAATGTTTGGGGAAGTGTATTTTTTATCATGGGTTTGGTGTGGTCCTCATGCTTTATAATTTTTGTATTTTATTTTTTTAATAAATTTTCATGTGATAGCAAATGATTGATGAGCTTTGGGGTGTCAGTATAATTGAGGTATCAAAGTTTAGTGTCTAACATGACCTTATTTGGAGTTCATTTTTTACATTTTAATTGGTCAAATGCGATAGGTCAATTGCAATGATATCCCTAACCAAAGTGGTCTTAACAATCAACATTTAATAATCTTGACATTGGGGGCAACATTCTCATTATCACATTTAATGAAGGTACTATAGTCAATATAGATGCTAATAACTAGAGAGATATACTACCCAATGGGGGATGCTGAAGGGTTGTTAGCATAATGTAAGATTTTGTTTCAATATCACTTCATTCATATCATTTTCTAATTTCTTACTATTGTTTCACAACATATCTAAATCACTGATCGCCATTTCCATTCTACTACATTTTTTAATATAGCTAAGATTTCAATGAATCTTCTTACTTGTAAACAAGCTTTAACATTTTAAGATTGTGAGTTGACTATAAGATTTCTAAAGTGTGTAATATTTGGCTATTGAATTTTTTTTAATCATTATTGTAGACTATACATGTTACAAAGATGTTATCCTATTTTGGGTTTAGAAGGATTGTATGGACACTGGAATCTTGCTAAGAGGTTTGAAGAAATGATTTTTACTACTGTAACAAGCCAGGTGCGTATCTGATTCCAGATTGATTAATGTATATAAACACATGCAATATGTGAAAGATTGATGAGTTAATGTGATTGTTCTATATTTTTAGAGTAATTATCTATGGAAAATATCAACGAACCTGCTTGTTGTGGAGTCTAGAGCCTACGACAGAGCCAACCCTTGAAATCAAGTTTAGGGTTCATAATGCCTTAGATTGTATTTAATAATTTAATACATGGTTTTGAGTCTTTGTAGAAAAATTATATCATTTAACTTACAAGATGTTACGTTTATGCCACATGCATAACTACTTTGTGTGAAAGAAATTTATAATTATGAATCCAATTATTGGGTATATTGTTTATGAAGAATGTTAAAGAAATTGTATGTCGGTACACTAACCCACCCTTGTGTGGTGAGTGAAATAAAATAGTTCACAAGTTTTATAAGAATTAGTTGATAATGGATCAAAATGGGAGGTTTCAATTTCATTGGTATCCCAAATTAATAATAAACTTCTTGATCTATGTGAACATTTGATAATATTGACATTAAGGGGTAACATTATCATTATAATAGAAACTATCTTTAAATTGTTTTGAACTTAATTCATTACTAATGACAAAAGGAGGGAGAATTTTAAGCTTTTGAATTGTTTTGTAAAAATAATTGTTTTATCTTGGTACGGTTAGTCAAAACTTAAATATTGACGCATACTCTTGATATATACAAATGATATTGTCATACAAAAGTATAATATTATTAAGATATAATGATCTAATCTCTAGCGTAAACACAGGCGTGCACATTTATTAATTGTATATGATATTATTATTAGGTGGTGATATTGTAATATTACTAGTTAAGAACAAAGTGGAATAATGGAGGAAAAAAAATCGTTAATGAATGAAAAAAATGATAGAATAGTTATATTGTTAAAAATAATCATTAATAAATAATTATATTGTAATGGGTAAATTAGGAATAAGTAATTGTGGAGAAATACTCTTTATATTTATATTTATTATAAAGGGTAAATTAGGAATAAGTAATTGTGGACACAAAAGAGAAAATCCTCTTTTTATTTATTTATATATATATATATATATATATATATATATATATATATATATATATATATATATATATTTATTTATAGATGTATATATTTTATTATTAAACAATTTATCCGATTAGGCCAAAAAATGTCTTAAGTTTTATTCATTTCTTTTATCTAACGTTAGATGGTCTATTTCTGATATTATCTCTTATCAATGTACATTTAAATTTTCTTTGAAATATAAATTTAGAATTTTGGGTGTCCATGATTAACATTTACAAATAAAATGATTTTTGAAAAAAACAAAACTGAACGAAATAAGATGATATGTGTTAGTAATTTTGGGTCATATAAATATAAATATATATATATATATATATATATATATATATATATATATATATATATATATATATATATATATATATATATATATATATATATATATATATATATATATATATATATATATATATATATGACACGTAATTAAATGTGTTAGGGCCATTATTTATTAAGCCAAATAATAAAGTGATCTGACTAAATTAAAGATTTGGCTAGAGACATATGTCATAAAAATAAATATTGTGTAGAGACCATAAAGTAATTTCTAATTTGATGAGAGACCAAATTAGAAATATTAAAACTTAAGTAATTAATAGTTTATAAATGGTCGTGGTAGAGTCATAACGTACTTTTCAAGTTCCGGTTCCTTTCTCTCTACCCCCATCAAGAGAGAAAATAAAGATTCTCTATAGGAGGAAGATCACTAGATCAGTAGTGCTCTAAAAAAGGGAACATCATCGTTATGGCTAATTCAGGTACGCTTTCGTCTATGGTTTACAGCATGATTATCAGTATATGATATTACTTATGATTAATCATTAGAATCAATATTAAGATCATATTCTGTTTTTTATGCTAACAATATAGTAAAGCAAATACAGATGTTGAGTATGCACACGTTTTATAGGATACACATTCAAAATGACCAATTTTCCGTGGGATTTCTTAGAGAAACTACATTCAATAATTCCAAAATTTTGACATTATATGAATTAATTTTACCCTATAAAAAATTGATTATGAAAAAAAAAATTGTTTAAGCATTGCCATTGTACTTGAAAGAGCATGAACAAGATTGGAAACCCTTTTTAACTGTTGAGAAGTTGAAAGTGTTAAGGAATGAGTCTCAAAAGAACTTGGTCCACTAACTTCACTGACTCATCAATTGAAAGAGGTACAAAAATTTGGGAGTGATTGAACTCTTCAGATTCCAAAGAGAAGCACTGCAGTTAAGTTCTTTTAATAAAGAAGCTGCTTTTGCCAAAGTGAAAAGAAGCATTAGAAATGTTTGCACTTTTAAAATTTTCTTGTAATCACTTTTTCTTCTTTGAGTATCTGGCACCAGAGAAAATCCCTTTTTAAAGAATGGTTAAACCCATGATCGTTGGTTTAGGGAAGAGATGCTCTTATTCCTTCTTGATTGCGATCATATAAACTACAGCTAAGCATGGAATAATTTCAGGGATTGATTCGTTATTCGTATACACTACTTTGTTCTTGGTATAAACATCAAACTTTTCAAATATTAAATGACATGGACTTAACTATACTTTTATCTTGTAAATTTGGGCTAAGTTTTTAAATTTAAAACCACTTTTTTAATACTTGTGATTTGAAAACAATTGGATCTCTATGTCCAAACGTCTCATACTAGATATTATTAGAATAGGTATTTGATTCTAAGAATATAAAATATAAGATTAATTATCATATAAATGACTTGCAATTATTAATCACATAAATGAAATTTTAATCGTATTCAAGATAATAAAGAAAGAGAGAGTCTAATTTTAAATTTGAGAGACTACAAATAATTTTATCCATGAATAAAAGCATATTAACCCATACAAACATGTACAAAAATAATGTCTTTAAAATGTGAATTAAAAAAAAAAATACCAGAAAAATTTGAGTTATCCTTCTGTATTTCACCCACTTACTCAGAAATGAAGCTTCGGTTTAGCAACAGGGCAAGAGTATTAATTAGTAATGAAAAGTGGGGTAAAAAAGCAACTACCAAAGACTTTCCAAGGAAGTAATTGGGGCAATTTTATTTTTGTGAGTGTTGCTTTCACCACAAACAACGCTTACATGCGAAATGACACCACATTTGTGCTCGGTGCCAATATTGCACACTCGTGTATCACAATTTAACTTTAGTTAAATATAATTAGTGGCAGTTAGTAGTTCTTTAATGGTAGTATCTCCATTTCAAGTTAAATGTTTTTTTTTTAATTATATAAAAATAAATAAAAATGACTGGTGTTCTCGTATTGAATTTTTATTATATAAAAATAAATTATGTTCTCGTATTGAATTTTTTTTATGTCTTCAAATTAATTGCTTTCTCTTTCTTAAAGTGATACATTTATAAGAAAATCAATCTAATTTTAAAAAGTAGTGTATTTACATTTAAATTATTGTTAATACGTGTGGAATAAATTAAAATGGAATCATTATGAAACGAATATAGTATTTAATAATAAATGTTTTTCTTTAACTTGTTTTTTTCTTGAATTTTGAGTTAAAATGCATTAATGGTCTCAATTAAATGAAAGAATGTTTTAATAAAATAAGATTTGTAATGAGACCAACGATACGAAACACAGAAAAAGTTATATAGTTTAGAAAAAAGTGTTGGAAAACTATGTTTAATAAAACGGTAGATATATCTATAAAAGTATTAAATAAAATGTATTTAATGTCTTGAAAATATGAAACATTCAACATTTAGTATACAAAAATTGTTACGCACGAATTTGGAATCATTGTTGGTGCAATTGACAGGAAGCTTCCATTAAGGAATGGCCACACAACTAAGCTAAAGAAAAATGTAGAAAGGTATAAATTCAAAAAGCATTTACGAGGACCTAAGAAAAAAGTGTCCACCAACTCATACTATTCTTTTTTAGAAAACGTAATTCAGAAGGTTTCACTTCAATGTGCCAAATGCCACTTAATTAAAAGAGATTACCGTCATCTTTGCAACAAGTGTTACGGTGTAAGGGACGCGCTTCCATGAGTTGAATTACTTATAATAAAGTAACAAAGAAATTAAATATGTCTGTCTATTTAAATTAAAACTAAAACTCTACCTTGAATCATAAGGGTTTCGACTAAGGAAGTAAATTATGACTCCGTGTCTGAAAACGATACTCTGAATATTAAATTAATTTTAATTAGAATCCAAATTAAATGTAAAATAATAATTATTTGATTTAAAAAATAAAAATACCAACAATTACTCAAATAAATAACGCTTGAAATTTGTTATAAAAATCTCGTATCCGTGTTCAGTTCCTATAAAAATATATTTAAATATTAATAGCTTGTAATATTAATGTTCAATTTTTCAAACTAAATATACATATCAATATTATGCAGCTAAAATAGTGTGTAAATTATTCTAAATTCAAATCTTACAATAAACCAATTAAGATTACTCTGTTCCTACCTCCGTAGGAGGAACGCTACAAATATTTAAGGTAAATTCACAACCAACTCCATGAATAATTCTTACAAAACATAAAAGCTGAAACTCCAAATAGCGCAGCACAAATCTAAATATAAAATAAATTGATTATGTACTAGAAACAATGATCACGATAACAACAGTAATACTACTCAACTCATACAAACAATATAGATCCAGCAATCAACATATATAATCTCTACACAGAGACATGAATAGAGGGAAGGAGAGAATTATACACTAATGCTACTCAAATCTCCACTCCTACTAAAATTCCACGCAGGTAAACGAGAAAATCCATGAGCTAAGCTCAGATCCGGAGAGAAGAACCGAAGGCAAGAGCAGCAACGGCGGCAACAACACCGGCGACGAAGGACGGCGAAAGAGCAACGGCGGGAGACGTCGGACTTGGGGCCGGAGCGTCAGCGGCCGAGATAACGGCGACGAGTACCGACATTACGGCGATGAACATTGCTTTAGAGAAAGCCATTGGTTTTATCACGATTTTTCTGTTTTCGGTGTTTAGGGTTTGGGTTTCGTTGGGCGCAGTGAGAGTTCGCTTTGGGAAGAGGCGAAAATGGTGGTTTATATAGAACGAGAGAGGAGACGTTACGGGCAGTTCGGGTAGTTGCCCGAAGTACAGACTGGCAATAGGTCCATTGCCAGCTGGATCTGCTTCTATTCGGAAAAATCAGGTTTCACATGACAATTTCGCCACGACGCCGTTTCGCCTGAAGTTCCTTGACCCACTCGCTCGTGCTCTCACTTTCACGCACAACGCCTACAATGATTAATATTTAGAATAAATAATGCATGCGTTGGTAAGAGCAGTAATAATAATAGATATATTTTAGTTGTCTTTTAATTTTTATAAAAATTAAAATTAGTTTTTTTTATATTTTAAATTAAGTTAGTCTCTTCTTTTTAGAAATGTGCAAATTTAGTCTTTTAAATTATTTTTTTTAAGTTTATTTTACGTTTCAAATTTTAGTTTAATATTGAAGCGAACATGTGTCAAATGAGATAAATAAACTAAAATAGTATAATAAAACGTAAAATAAACTTATTAAAATTTGATTAAAATGACTAAATCCTCGAATTTAAAAAGTTGAAAAACTAAATGGGTTCAAACTTTTTGGACAGATATTAATCTCAATTTTCACTTAATATTGAAACACCAAATTAAAGTTGGAGCACAAAAAACATATTTAACCTAATAATAATGTAAATTTATACAACTAAAAGTTATTTATAACAATTAGTAAAAATTATTAACTTTGTTATTGTTATAATGTTAAATTATGTCTTTGGTCTCCATTTTCGTAACAAAATATCGATTTGGTTTCTTTATTTATTTATCTCAATCTGGTTCATGTTTTGGAAAATTTGATGCAATCAAGTCTTCTAGTCTTTTCCATTAGTGGTACAGTAACAACATTAAAGGGTGTCACATGTTAGTTCTTATATTTTTTTATTTTTTATTTTTAAAAAAATTAAAAGTTTGCCACGTGTCAACTTTGACGTCATGTCACGTGGCAGTGACAGAGTAATGTGACAGTGAAAATATCATGTGTCACTATTATGCCATGTGTCATCTCATTGTTCTCAATTTGGTCCTATATTTTAATTTTTGTCTCAATTTAGTCTCAATTTTTGTAAAAATTATGCAATTTTGTTCCTCTCCAAATTAAAACAAAAATTAATTTTTATATAAATGTTATACAAATATTTTTAATAAATTTGATATTTTATTATATATTTTTACCAAAACTAAGTTTATTTAAAATTGTTTTCAAATTTTAAATTTATTTGTTTTTTTTTTATTTTTACATAAGGTAGTTAACATTATTTTTAAAATTTATATAATTGTTGTAAGATTTTATAATTTTAATTAACTTTAAAAATTACTTTTATTAAATATAAATAAAGTAAGATTTTCATCGTTATATATTTTAACCAAATATTATATTACAATATTTAAATAAGATGACATTACAAGATAAGAAAATTAAATTTTTAACAACTAAATTTTGACAATTTTTTTTATAACTTGAGATAACATTTTTGACTAGAAAATACCATGATGAAAATCTCACTTTATTGTATTTAATAAAAAATATTTTTAACGTTAAATAAATTTATAAAATATAAAATAAAAAAGTTAAATAAGGTATGATTACAAGATGAGAAAAGTGATTTAACAACTAAATTTTGACATTTTTTTCTTATAATTTGGCTTGACATTTTTTAAGTGACTTTTTATTTTTTCATTTTCTTATTTTATATTCTAAAACAACTTGAAATATGTCTTCTTATGTCGTAAAAGTAAATAGTTAAAATTTTATTTGTCAATATATGATTGTCATATACTATAAAAAAAATATTTTAATGAGTCAATTAAAAAGTTTTAAAATTTTGAGATTTTAATAAAGACTCAATTGAGATCTCATAAATTCATTCGGGACTCAAAACTTAATTAATTAAGTAAAATAATGTTTTATAAGTTAAATCTATTTAATTTTTTGTTTAGAAAATCTTCAAATATGAAAGAAAAATAAAGAAAAATGAGTAAAAAAATAACCATAATATTGAAATATTACTTTTGACTATTACGTGGGTAGATGAGAAAATGTCACTATCATTTGTAATTATTGGGCCATAGGTAAACATGAGACGAGCACGTGCACAGCCAGGCGCGTGAAGAAGAATGGAGAAACCTAAGAAAATTGAATTTATTGTTATTAATATCATTTATATGTAAGGTAAGGTTCCTTCTAAAGTAAGCAAGTAAAAAACATTTAGTCTTTTACTTAATTGTTAGGAAATTATTAATTTTATTACAAAGGTATTTGGAAATAAACAAAATAGTACCTATGTAATTAAAAATTAATTAAGTTTGAACTATCATTTTTACTATTTATGTATGATTCAGAGGATGGAAAAAGGGAAAAAAATAGACGACTAAAGAAATAAATAAACCTAAATGATGTAGGGAAGTGATGCTTGAAAAATAAAATACCATAAATTATGTAAAAATTTATATTATCTATACTATTTTATAAAGGAGATTTTTTTATCGGTATACACATTTATTTTCCACTTTTATTTTTTAATAATTATTTTCCAAAATTAAAATAATTAAATTATCGATTTTATTTTAAGTGACATTTTTTAAAATTAATTAATTTTTATTTGACAATTTTTTTTAAATTTAACTATTTTTTAACTAAAATAATTATCTATAGTAAAATTGTAAACTATATATATATATATATTTTTTATAATTATATTATTTTTTTAAACAATAATTTTTTTTTGTTTTCCAGTTTTATCTTTAATAAATATATATTTTTTAATTAAAATAATTATCTTATCAATTTTAACTTTTTTTATTTGAGGTTTTTCAACTTAACTATTTTTTAAAATTAAAATAACTATTTATAATAAAAAAATACCTATAAAATAAATAAAATTTACTTTTTATTGTAATAATTATTTACATTTAATTTTGTAATTATAATTTTATTATAATAAAAAAATGTGAAAACAATTAACAATAGCTGTTTATAATAAAAAAATATTTACAAAATAAACGAAAATTATCTATACTAAAATTATAAAAATAATCCATATTTATTTTTATAATTATTATTTTATTATTTTATTATTATAAAAATATGAATACATAAATCTTTTAACTAGTATTTTTTAGAGTTATACGTGACTATTATTTTTAAAGTTAACATTTGATCTAAAGACAAAAAAGATAATTGAATTGAGAGTTTGTAGTTGAAGTGACGCGATAATTTTTTCTTTTTTCTCAAGCAAAGTTTGTGATGGCACGTATGAATTGATAATTACATAAATATTGAATTTGCATTACATAAGTTCAACAAACATATAAAATATTAACTTTATCTTTCATATTAAATATAAAATTTTAAGATAATAAATTTATAAATTTTTTTTTTATATAAAATATTAAACTTTTTATTTTTCTTTAAAGTAAAATTTATAGTTATACTTGAATTTTTAATCGGATTCTCATCAAGTTATTAAACCTTATAACTTATTAGATAAAGAGATAATATGAATGTACATTGCTATATAAACTAATTAAAATTAGTATTTTTACGTGTCAAGTGTTAATATTTAATAACACATACTTAATATATATATATATATATATATATATATATATATATATATATATATATTCAAAATACGTAATACTGTATATTAAGAATTTTGATTAAAAATTTTAACAACTCGTGGACAATATTTCAATTCATCCGAGGTGTTGGTAAGGACTACTTTCTTCTTGTTAGTAATATACCAATGTCATTATGTACATACAAGTTAGGCTTATATATTATTGTGAATTAATATCATCATACATAGTAAAAAACCATATGCTGAAGTAGGTGCATGCTACGGAGTGAAAAGGATATATGCATATATTTTTTATATTTTTGTTGTAAATATTCTTTTCCATTTTATGTTTCGAAGTATTATAATATGTCATGTACATGACATTGATATATATATATATATATATATATATATATATATATATATATATATATATATATATATATATATATATATATATATATATATATATATATATATATATATATATATATATATAAATTATATTATTATTAAAATATTAATTTAAATAATACTTAGTTAAATATTTTAAGATTTTGACTGTTATTTTAAACTATGTGTTATTTTTATTAAAATGAAGATATTTATATAAATTAGATATAGTTAAATTTTTAATAATTTCCATAAATTAAAAAGTTAAAAATTAATTTCCAATAAATGAGTGTAAGTTTAATAAAAAATATATATCATTTAAACATAATATCCTGGTATTATTTATTTATTTTTCCATACTAGATTGTTATATATTATTCTATTGCATTCTTCTTATTTTATCCCATTTTCTTATGTTTTTATATAATGTACACCACTTTTAACACTAAATGTATCACCTTTAAAAACATTTTCTCTAAATAACTTCACCTTCTAAATAAGTTCTTTATAAAAATAATTAACTTATAAACAAATTAAAAAGAATTACAAAATAAAAATTAAAAACATTGAATTCAAATTAGAAGTGTTCTTACAATGTCGAATGGACTTCACAACTAATTTAATAACTTTACATTATCTCATTCCATTATTTTAGTGTTAGATGTTCCAATAGCACATTATTGAAGTTAATTTAAGTAAAGTCCACGTACACACTTCAATAAAAAAAACCACAAGATTTATCCCAAACACCAAAATCAATCACTTCACCAAAGAATTCACATAGAGATCCAAAATATCATAAAGTTATCAACACCCATAATAATCAAATAGAAATTATGATAATTCATCAAATAAAAAAAATAAGATAATTATACTTTAATTCACTTTTTTTTATCCACTCTTAACCCAACACTTCAATCATCATTAGATCATCATATCACTAAAAAGAATCAAAATAGATGATGTAATGGTGATTGAGATAGTGGGTTAAAAAAGTGGGTTAAAATATCGTTATCCTAGAAAATATGTAAGGAGATAGAAAGACTAAGAAAATGTCCTTTTAGAAGTAAGAAGGATTTGTCGTATTGAATTATCAATTTAAAATAAAAATAACTTGTTTTACTAAAAAGTATAATATTGTTCTCATAAAACTAAAATTTTAATTCAAATTAATAAAAGTCAATATAAATTTGTTAAAACTAGGAGTGAAAACTATTAAAGAATAAAAAAAAGTTTTATCAATTAAAAAATATGAATAAAAGATTATATTTAATACTTTAGAGAAAATTTCATGTTGGCATAAGCTTTAAGCAAACATAAATTATAATTTTTGTGAAAATGTCTATTTACTAATTATAATATACATCAAAACATTAGACTCACAAATAGATGACAAAATACTTATATTTGCATGTATTTATAAATAAAACCCGCTATGGACAATAAGTTGATGTTTCATACGAATACCCGCAGACAATAAATAACAAATAATATTCACTTATAATACAGATATTATACTATTCATACTCCTGTGTGTTCTTTATTTATAAAAAATTAAAATTAATTTTATTTTTTATTAATTCAATTTAATTAAAATTAAAATTTTAATTTATATTGTATTAGTTTAAATTTAATTAAAATTAAAAATTAATTTGTATTAATTAATTTACTTTGTATTTTATATTTTTTTAGATTTCATTTTAAAAAATCTATAATTTTTTTAAATATTCACCGATAATCACATATATTTGCAAATTTTTTAAAAATTTGTGAATATTTTTTAAATGAGTATTTAGGTAACGAAACTATGTTAAACTTCTGTTGCGAGTCGGGAAGATAATAGATATTATTCGTACCTGACTCAATCGGTTGTTATAAGTAATTACGTAAGATCAAAGAATTATTTAAGTAATCAAAATAATAATAATTGTATAAAAAGTATTTAATTATAAAAATATAAAAATATATTAAAAGTATGAAATGTTTGTTTAGCTTCAGACCTCCTTTCTAGTTTTTTTTCCCTCTTTTGTTATACACAACAAAATCACAAAAGCAGCCATAAACATGCAATTTTTGTTATCCGGAAGCACCATATCAAACATGGACAGTTTCTTTCTTCACCTCCATAACTTTTAAATTCGTTCTGCACCTCTATACATTTTTATATTTCGTATTATTCAAAATATAAATTTTATATTTTAGAATATATAATCTAAAATATATATTATATTTTGTATTATAAAATATACACTCTAAAATATAATATTTTATATTTTAAAATTTGATTTTGAATATAAAAAGTATATATTTATACATACATACATACATACATATATATATATATATATATATATATATATATATATAAAATATAATTTGGAATGTATTATGTATTTTATATTTAAAAATATATAACCTAAAATAAGTAATAAATTGTATTCTAAATTATATATTTTGGAATATAAAAAAATTATATATTTTAGAATAAAAAAAATATAGATATAAGTTGAAATTGAAACTATGGAGGTGCATGAAGAAATACCTCAAACATGTTGAAATAGCATAAGGAGGGGTTTTGTATTTTCAAGAAGGAAAAACTAATTTGACACCCCCTTTTTTATTACAGTCTTTAAAAATCTTTAAATAATAATAATAAAATATTGAATTAATTTATTTAATTAAAATATTGAATGAAAAGTTAATAAAAGTAACTGTGATTTAGTTGTATTAACAAAATGAGTGTGATGGCTCTTAAGTCTCTCAACAAATTTTCGTACAAATTAATCCTTATACTTACATACAAGTTCTTTCATATTAAATGTAAAGAAAAGTCTCTTAATCAAATAATTATAAAAGATATATTTCAAAGATTAATTTACATGAAAATTTAATTAAAAACCTATTTATCAATGCACTAGTTTTTTAAAATCAATTCGGATATTAAATTAAAAGGTAATATATTATTTAATAAAAATAACATACCCTTTTTTTCTGCAAAATTTTATTAACTCACGAAAATAAGCTTCCTAATTCTCCCGTCAATGATTTTATGTGAAATTTGATCAAAATCAATCTCAAGGAACATTATTTCTTGATTGTTATTTTTGAAAAATTAAATTAAAAATGAAATTACCCGTTCAACTTCAAATTCTCGTAAAACTAAATTTCTTATGCCATACTCTCCCTAAAATGAACAATCATGCAACAGTGTCTTTACCCCCATTCATTCCTATTCTAATTTTTAAACAATAAATATAAGTCAATAATGTCATTCAACTTTTGTTCCCTTAGGAGAAGTGAAGTCCAGCATACTTAGAAAAACAAAATCTAAAAACATTGAACATAAATAACTTAGATCTTATAGCAACTGAGGGGTATGGCAAACCTGGTCCCTCTCTATAAAATAACCAATTTAGCATATTCATAAAAAGAACTTGGTTTTAAAAAAATTACCTATAACTTCTACTTTATTTATAAAATTCTTAATCTGAACTTCATCTGTTAAGTATAAACTACAAGCTCCTTAGCAATAAAAAAGAAAGTCAGATGCAAAACTAGAATTCCAATAAATTTCAAGTCTCTTGGCCAAAGAGAGAAATGAAACAAAAAGTAGATGGGACGATGCAAGTTACTTCAACTCCGCAAGCATAATTATCTATACCAATGTTCTTAAGCTCGATCTCCATCCAAATCAGGTTCCTCATCCATGTTCTGCATCTTAGTTTCATCCATGTTCTGTGTCTTAGTTTCGTATGCAAAGTCTTCGTCATGACTCTCCATAGTTCTTCCATAAACAAATGACTTTGTTCCCATGGTTGTAAAGGGCATCAAGCCAAATGCTCGAGCAGTTTTTATCTCCCTAGCAACTTTTCTTTGAGCCTTGGCACTAATGCCGGTCTATTCAATGATCAAGAAGAAACAGTGTTAAGATCTCATAGTATATATTTTTATGAATTCTTCATAAATACTCACAGAAGAAAAAATGAGAATTTTGTTTTTTTCCGAAAACTCAAATCAACTTATAAGTTAAAAAATTAGGTTTTGGAAAAACTAACATGAAATAACATATAAATTGACTTACACATTAACTTTTCTAACTTTTGGAAAAAATTATTTAATATGCTTTGGGTAGGGAAAACAGTACTAGAGGAATCACTGAGGTACTAATTCTGACATATCCATAATCTATTTTTCTTTCATAATAATCCTTCATCATTCTTACAACGTTACTGCCAATATAGTTTCAGAACTTACCTTGCTTCGCTTGATAAGAATTCCTGCCTCTGTTATGAAATTTGCCAGGAATCTTACATTCTGCATCAAAACATAAATACTACTAAGCCATTTCAAAAATAGCATTTAACTCAAGGATTAGCAAAACATTTAATGAGATGTGAAAGTGTCTCTTACTATGAGAACATGCAAGTCGTGATGTTAGTTTTACTTTATCACAACACCAATATACAAAAACAGAATATTCATGCAAGTGACAATTTTCACTGCAGCATAGCAATCAGAAGTTCATGGTTGATGCATTACTATAAAGGAACTACTCTGACACAAATGCTAACCCTGAAATCTGCTTGACTAAGAACTTCTTTGGTGGTTACACTGAATTCATTCCTTACGGGAGCCCTGATTACACCAGGTTTGGTAAGATCCAGATCCTATATGAAAAAAGATACTGCACAAATTAGAAAACTAATATGTACACATAATACAAAATAAACATTAACAGAGTAAAGGTTGAGATATCATGCAGTGAACGGGATATTGTAGCCATGGTTGTTTAAAGCAGACAAAATACGATTAGTGATAGGATCAAAAGCATTTAACATTATTGGTTAATCATGCATACCATTGAATATGAATAATAAGATGTGTACGAGTTAGTTCATCTAATTTAAAACCCTTCTATGCAATAGACTGAAATTATGTGTCAAATTAAAAAGGATAAACAAGAGATGGATTTGAGTAGCCACTGCAATACATTTTCTTTCATGAGGAGCATCAATAAAAAGGGTTGGATTTGAGGGTTATAATATTTGTTGATCACAGGAAGATGAGAACACCCATTCAAAATTTCCCAAATGCATATTCTTGCAAAAAATATGTATTCCATCCACTTTTAATTGATACAATCAATAAAGATACCTGCAACAAACAACATATCAAGAAATTCAAAACCTCTTTCATTACTATCCAACCATATTCACATGCCTTTATCCCACCCACCCGAATGAGCTCAGCTAATGTGCTCCCAACCATTCCCCACATTTTCTGACACCCACACTGATTACTGATCACACACCACCTAGACCATTACAACTCTTTTCCCACCCAGTCATAGTTTGCAAATGTTCTTTTTTTACACCCTCTATTCTGCTACTCAACCAACCGACACCCATTGTTCTTATTATAGTTATAGTAATAAGGAGCATATCCTACGTAATCAAGATCATACATCTATTATTAGGAACGTTTTTGTTTATTCTTGTACTATGCCTTTATTATTTGAGGATATCAAATCTCCTCAATTTATTTTATAGGTTCATTTTTCTCAATACAGAAAAGTATCCATACTGTCTCAGAAAAATACAGTTTCAGCTTAATACCTCCCTTTTCCTAGAGTTCAACAGTTCTTTTTCTTTTAGAATAACTTGTGAATATCTCTTTAATGTTGTTTTTTTAAACGTATATAATATACATTATGATTATTTTCATTAAAGATCTATAATCTGAACTTAATGCGCATCCTGCTATTCCATTATATAGCATTATTGGAGTCTGTCACTTTGTCCTGCTATGAGTATTGAAAAAATACCCTGCGAGACACTCTTCACTATTCATTCTATACCTCCCACCAAACATGTGTATAATTTATAACTACATCAATTATCAATTTGGACATAAAACATGTAATGCCCTCATGCATATGACAGAACAAGCACAAACAAACATCTAAAATTAAAGATAAATACAAAACAATGATAGCCAAGGAAAATAGACATTGTTATTCAACTTACTTTTATATCATATGTTGAACCAGTTGGAAAAGTGGCATCATATCGAAAAGAATAATCTTCTTTCTCAACTTCCTCCTCATCCATTTCAAAGTATGTGGCAGCATTCTTCAGGTCTTCATCCATTCCATCAGATAATGTGTCATCATTTTCTTCTAGATGATCCATCATATCAGAACCAGCACCATATCCAAAACCAGATCTTCGTCGAGCCATTCCCTGTTGGCCAATCTTTTGAAGAATGGAATCAAACTGGGGATATCTACCACGATTTTCTCCAAACTTCCCAAACTCCTCAGGAGGTTCTGACTTGTTAGCCTGCTGATCACCGGTTTGATTATCTGCTCAAACATTGGGAAGGAAGATCATAAGGAATAATTTTAATTCCATAGTACAGTAATGAGAGACATATAAAAAGAATTTTTTAAACATCCTTATACAATTTGGGAAATTGTGATTCTAGCACAGACCACCATACTGTTGAAATTATATTTACATGAGTTGGGTATAGCAATAAATGCTAAAAAAGTCCCAATGATACGTTACATGTAATGTGCAGAAATCCGTTAGGCCTGTGACACAGAACACCTGAAATTCTCATCTGAATAAAGCTTAAATCCATAGAGGTTTACTATATAACGTTTTTCTTCCCTTCTTATAACAAAGATTATGCTAATCTTTCCTGTTTGAATATTCAACAGCAATATTTACTTCCTTTCTGGCCTACTACGTACTTTGAAAAATAAAAATTCAGAAGTGTAGTTAACTCTTCTCAGTACTGGAAAAAAAATATACAAATACCTAAGAACATGAAGAGAAACAATTAACCAGTACCCTACTTAACACGGAAACAAACAGAAGATGACAGATGATGGTGACTCATCAACTTTAAAAAACTGAAAAAAATGTTGCACAGTCAAACAGATATTTGGTTATTCAATCCTGGGGTTGGAATTTCATGCTTTTGATCATATTGTTGGTAAGTTGGTAACTTATTTTATCATCCCAAATTCATATCTCACAAAAATTACTTAACACCCTTGCAAACAGCCTAGAGACTAAAGTTACAGGCATTGGTCAAGAACCCTCTTCCATTCATACCTTTGGATTTAGATCTTCTCTTTCATGATTGTCCACTAAATCTAGCTTCAGTGAAACCACCGACCCATTTCCTTAACTGTTCACTAAACTTTTTCTCTAATTCCTTCAACGTACTGGACCAGAGTATGGAAAGATTATTGGTGCATGTTTTTAATCATACATGGCAACTAATCTCCTTCTGTTGTTAGTACTGACACTGAATACAAATCTCCACTTTATCTGACCCTAAATAATTACTAAAGAAGGGTTCTCAATCTCTCCCATTTGTAGTCTTTTGAAATGTGAATCATGTCAGCTAAATAATCACAATAATAAGTCTAAATTTCAACTCAGAAATGTTTATTCAGATGTTAGGGACCATCACAAGTTAGTTCTATCATGTGTCATATTATAATGAGTTAGTTTAGCCCAGTCAGCTTGCATGTGACAACAGGCTGTAACTGTCCGCAACTGTTTCTGTTTCTTGTAGAGCAAGCTATTTGTAGCTGTATAATCTTTGTTGTGACAGAATTCTAAATACAATGAGAAATAAAACTTCAATTTTTAACAATGGTAAGAGGCGGGCTGGCAAGCCTAGAACTTTTGGTTCACATTCAAACTTTCAATCATAGAGGAGTAAAGCATAAAACGTTCACAAACTCAAACTTCATGGAAACCAAACACATATACAACCAAATCATCAAAATCAATTACCAAAATATCAGCAACAAGGCTGACCATTGCTTACAAAGGAGACAAACACAGACCAAGTACCTGTAAATCCCCAAGTGGAAAGGCTTCTGAACATATGAGTCTGATAAAGCGGACGGGACAAATTGATACTCAATGACCTAACTGCAACTGAAACAATCTTCATTTTCTTCCTGTACCACACAAATCAAAGAGAGAAATTATCTCCCTTCTGTTAACCTGAAATCTAAATTTCTAACTAAACCATAAGAGATGTCTCAAATATTTCCTTATCTGAGGAAATTATATCACAAAATCTCAAAAAAAAAACAATAGTTTTCAGTTATACCTTCATAGTACACATAGACAACATACATATGAATACATTTAAGATAACACCTCTCACACTTCAAAATTAGTCGCCACTTAAACAGTGATATAGTTTGTTTGTTCGTGAAATCCAAAATCTGACAAGAAATGAGGTATGCTGAAAAAGTAATGAAGGGCTTACCTTACCAGAAAAAAATGAGAGAGTTTTGGGTCTCCAAATTTAAGGGTTCCAAGTTACGGAAAGTGAAATTTAAGGGTTCCAAATTTACGGCAACCAGCCTCTTGGTTCTGTGTAAGATCCAATTTTGAATGTGAAGGAAGTCACCACTGAAAAAAAAGGAGTGAAATTCATCACATGGTCATAAAAATTTCAGAAACTTCTGTGCCACAATATGAGATCTATCAGGAGTGCCAAATCAACATTCGAACATGTGATGTTGGGAACAACAAAAATACAGCACATGGGTATTAAAAAACAAAACAGAGATTTTCTAAAGAACAGAAGCAAAAGGTAGGATTTTTATTTTTCCCATTTTGGTGATCTTACCAACCAAAGATGAAAGGGGTGGTGCAGAGTCAATGGAGTGAAGGAAGGAGAGTGAACAGTGAGAGAAGAAGAAAAAGTGTACTCAAAGATAGTATTATTGACTAGTAGGTGTGGATTTTGGAGATAATTGATGAAACAAGTGTATGAATGAAAGAGTGAATCTGGATTTGTTGTTAAGTGTTGGCTGTTCCTACGACTTCTCGTATTCAGAGTTGCAACCTCGTCATGAGGGTGTGAGGAATAATAATAAGGATGCAGAATCTTCAAGCTGGTCTCATTTTTTCTTGCCCCATTTTGTACCCACATTTAGGGATGTCAAAACGGGCCAGCCCGGCCCGTTTTGACCCGGCCCGATTTTGGCCCGATTTATACGGGCCGGGCTGGCCCGCAAGGGTGAAACGGGTTACACTTTTGAACCCGGCCCGCAAGCTGGTGGGCTGGCGGGCTGGCCCGCGGGCTTTTTTCCATATGTTACATTTTCAGTCCAAAATCAGATTTCAACAAAATTATTGCAACAAAAACAACCCTGCAGTATATAATATAACTGATCACAAAACAAACAACCCTACAATATATATAAATGACATTTTGCTCTCTGCAAGTCATCAAGACACTGTTGCAACATCAATAACAAGTCTGAATTAGAGTACTTTAGGCATGGAGCATTACCAAAGTGCAAACAGTTACATAAAAAAAAAACAGAAGCATTAATTATGGATGAGAGGTTGTATAATTTGTTTGGCAACATGTGCTGCAGAAGCATCTAAACCCTCCAAATCAATAGAAGCATCTTCTGAAATCTCCCCATCATCAAACCCCGGTAGAGATGCCTCAAACAAATTAGAGTTCAGAACAGTTAAAAAGGAGGTGGCATTATAGTTCTACATCAAATATACTGCAGTGTATAAGCAAATTTCAGTTTAAGTTAATGCCAAACAACTCAATCCCAGCTTTGCAAACACGGCACATACAACTTTGCAACTTGGTACTTTCTTTCATATAATTCAATCATTAATGAAGAACATATTTTTGTCTCAAGGATGATAGAACAATATGAAACAGTGGCAGTATTTATTTGATCACAGTGCAACGATGAAATACATGTTCTCCACATATCTCCAACATGATTACAGATAAACAGACAAACAAAGAAAACAACCACAACTATCAGCCTATCACACAGTCAGATAAAAATTAGTAACACTAGAAAAACAAGAAAAAAAGAAATGAACATCACCACCACACCAAAACGGCAGCAACTACGAAATTGAAATTGGGGGAAAATTTAACCAACAACAGCACAACAATTATGATTCACAGAATGGGTCCAATCCAAACAAGGACAAATCGCAGCAACAACAACCACACATACACCATAACTTCCAATTACAGGAAACCAATTTTAGGGTTACGAAAATCATAAATTTAGGTTACAAATTGAAAGAAAAGGGAACCAGAACGCAAATTACAAACAAACCTGTGTTCGTGGTGGTCGTGGCGATCGAAATCGTTCGTCAATCGCAGTCCGATGGTGGCGCTGCTGCCCCTGCCAGCGACGTGGTGGATGTCACGGTGGAGGAGAAAGGAGACGCCGTGAATGGCCTGCACTCTGCCTTCGTGTTTCTTGGCCAGCGACGTGGGTGGAGGAGAAACGAGGGTGCTCTCTTCTGGTTTCCCAAAACGCGGGTGGTGGAGGAGGAGAAGAGAGTGTGAGAGGAATGAAGGAATAAGTCTGGCAGTGGCAGAGTAGAGAAGAGACTTCAAAAAAAAATGCTGAAAGTGAAAGAAAAATGGAGGGAGACAATAGGCAAAAAAAAAAAATGTAAATAATGCATTAGTGTAGTAATCATTGGGTTCAAGAAGTAAAGGCCTACAATTAGTTGAGATACTCAAGTGGAATCACTTTCGGCCTGGCCCACTTACTTTTATCGCTAGCATGAACACATTGACATTGTTGACTTACAATTAATGAAAAATGTATAAAGTTAATCAACATGCACAATTTAAAAAGTAAAATTTTTAAAGCAAGAAACCAAAACTAAAATGATTCAATAATACATATTTCTTATAAATTATATCGATACAAAAATATTAAGTGCTACACATAAATTGTTATTAGTATATACTAAGGATGTGTTTAGACTATAGTTGAAAAAAATTAAATTTAGTTGAATGAAAGAAGAAAATCTGATTCAACTGAAAAGCTTTAGTGTGTGTAATATTTTTAATTTGGGAGGTGAAACCAAAATTTATTTTTCATCGAAAGTCATAAATAATATTTAACAATTTTTTATTCAATTCCATTGAACTCTATTTCAAAACAAAAACAGAAGAAAACTCAAAAAAAAAAAAAATTTAAGCAGAAACTGTCTACAATCATTTCAGTGTCGAAGGTGAGTTAAAATAAGAGTACCAAAATATCATTTCTAATTAATAAATATGTACTAATAATTTAGTTACGTAAACCTACTACTATGGTATAACACTGTCTAGAACCATCGAAAACATCAAACACCCAAAGCAAAAGTGTAACTGTGTCACAGAGAGAGAGAAAAAAAAAATGGTGAACTTCACGTTGATGATCACTGCGGAGCTTGAGAACCTCACCAATCTTCAACCCCAAGGTGGCTGCGATGATCCCAATTTCCCTTACCTTTTCAAGGTTTCTTTCTTTTTCCTTCATCTCTTCCAATTAATCAAATGCAACTTTTTCAAGTTTCTTTCTGTTTTTCATTTTCGTTCTGTTGTTGCAATCAATAGTTGAAATGTGGGAGATGCGGAGAACTCAGCCAGAAAGAAACCTGCGTCGTCTTAAACGACACCGTTCCTCTTCCGGTTGGAAAGGCCACCACTCATCTCATTCAAAAGGTAACCTAATTCACCCTTTGGCTTGCGTTTTATCAAAAGCATTTTTTTTTCACTACCCAATTCAATAAACCCGTGGATTTAATAGTCCCTGAAAGATTGTGATTGATTCTCGCATGAGCTCCTCAAGTCTGCACATTTCTCAGTTCAAGTTCTTATTACTCTCTCATAGTTTATTGGTAACCACAAAATTTGGTGTGTCCTACTACTTTTTGTACTAGTTTCTTCTGATGATTTCTAATAAAATTTATCTTAGTATTCCTCATCGGAATCAATGGCCTTAGGAACTTCTTGTGATTTCCATCTTTGTATATTTTGACAAGAGTTTAGTAATCATGCACACCTTTAAAATAATTTTACATTGTTATCCAATTATAAACTATTGTTGGTTTGAGTTTTCAGATTACTATGGTGAAAAGTAACAAACTTAGTTTCGTTAATGATTGAAAGATAGTGCACAATGTAAACATACCATTAAGGTAATCTTATACTGTTAGTGCAGAACATCTTTTTCTCATTGGCTGTCAAAAAACAGTTTTTCTCAATTCATACTGCTATGTGTTTACTTTTAGGGATATATAATTTTTCAGTTATGTAGGGCAAATTGCAACAACAACAACCAGATATAGACCATAACCCCAAATTATGGGAAACGAATTTTAGGGTTACAAAAATTAGAAATTTAGGTTACAAATCGAAAAAAAAGGGAACTAGAACACAAAAACCTGTCTTCGCGGTGGTCGTGGCCGTCGGAATCGTCCGCGAATCGGAGTTCGATGGTGGCTCTGTGTTCTCCCTGCACTGCGTTCTCTCGCTGCTGCACTCCCTTCGTGTTCCTGGCCAGCAACGTGGTGGATGTCACGGTGGAGGAGAGACGCGAAGTGATGAATGGGCTGCACTGCCTTCGTTCGTGTTCTTGGCCAGCGTCTTGGGTGGAGGAGAAATGGGATAGGTATGGTCGCGAGAGAGAGAAAGGAAAATGGAGGGGAATGAGAAATCTGGCAGAGAGAGCAGAGCACCAAAATTAAACACACCTCTGCATATGCTTCTATTCGGAAAAATCAGGTTTCACATGACAATTTCGCCACGACGCCGTTTCGCCTGAAGTTCCTTGACCCACTCGCTCGTGCTCTCACTTTCACGCACAACGCCTACAATGATTAATATTTAGAACAAATAATGCATGCGTTGGTAAGAGCAGTAATAATAATAGATATATTTTTGTTGTCTTTTAATTTTTATAAAAATTAAAATTAGTTTTTTTTATATTTTAAATTAAGTTAGTCTCTTCTTTTTAAAAATGTGCAAATTTAGTCTTTTAAATTATTTTTTTTAAGTTTATTTTACGTTCCAAATTTTAGTTTAATATTGAAGCGAACATGTGTCAAATGAGATAAATAAACTAAAATAGTATAATAAAACGTAAAATAAACTTATTAAAATTTGATTAAAATGACTAAATCCTCGAATTTAAAAAGTTGAAAAACTAAATGGGTTCAAACTTTTTGGACAGATATTAATCTCAATTTTCACTTAATATTGAAACACCAAATTAAAGTTGGAGCACAAAAAACATATTTAACCTAATAATAATGTAAATTTATACAACTAAAAGTTATTTATAACAATTAGTAAAAATAATAATAAAATTATTAACTTTGTTATTGTTATAATGTTAAATTATGTCTTTGGTCTCCATTTTCGTAACAAAATATCGATTTGGTTTCTTTATTTATTTATCTCAATTTGGTTCATGTTTTGGAAAATTTGATGCAATCAAGTCTTCTAGTCTTTTCCATTAGTGGTACAGTAACAACATTAAAGGGTGTCACATGTTAGTTCTTATATTTTTTTATTTTTTATTTTTAAAAAAATTAAAAGTTTGCCACGTGTCAACTTTGACGTCATGTCACGTGGCAGTGACAGAGTAATGTGACAGTGAAAATATCATGTGTCACTATCATGCCATGTGTCATCTCATTGTTCTCAATTTGGTCCTATATTTTAATTTTTGTCTCAATTTAGTCTCAATTTTTGTAAAAATTATGCAATTTTGTTCCTCTCCAAATTAAAACAAAAATTAATTTTTATATAAATGTTATACAAATATTTTTAATAAATTTGATATTTTATTATATATTTTTAACAAAACTAAGTTTATTTAAAATTATTTTCAAATTTTAAATTTATTTGTTTTTTTTTTTTACATAAGGTAGTTAACATTATTTTTAAAATTTATATAATTGTTGTAAGATTTTATAATTTTAATTAACTTTAAAAATTACTTTTATTAAATATAAATAAAGTAAGATTTTCATCGTTATATATTTTAACCAAATATTATATTACAATATTTAAATAAGATGACATTACAAGATAAGAAAATTAAATTTTTAACAACTAAATTTTGACAATTTTTTTTATAACTTGAGATAACATTTTTGGCTAGAAAATACCATGATGAAAATCTCACTTTATTGTATTTAATAAAAAATATTTTTAACGTTAAATAAATTTATAAAATATAAAATAAAAAAGTTAAATAAGGTATGATTACAAGATGAAAAAAGTGATTTAACAACTAAATTTTGACATTTTTTTCTTATAATTTGGCTTGACATTTTTTAAGTGACTTTTTATTTTTTCATTTTCTTATTTTATATTCTAAAACAACTTGAAATATGTCGTCTTATGTCGTAAAAGTAAATAGTTAAAATTTTATTTGTCAATAATTGTCCTATATGTTATATACTATAAAAAAAATTTAATGAGTCAATTAAAAAATTTTAAAATTTTGAGATTTTAATAAAGACTCAATTGAGATCTCATAAATTCATTCGGGACTCAAAACTTAATTAATTAAGTAAAATAATGTTTTATAAGTTAAATCTATTTAATTTTTTGTTTAGAAAATCTTCAAATATGAAAGAAAAATAAAGAAAAATGAGTAAAAAAATAACCATAATATTGAAATATTACTTTTGACTATTACATGGGTAGATGAGAAAATGTCACTATCATTTGTAATTATTGGGCCATAGGTAAACATGAGACGAGCACGTGCACAGCCAGGCGCGTGAAGAAGAATGGAGAAACCTAAGAAAATTGAATTTATTGTTATTAATATCATTTATATGTAAGGTAAGGTTCCTTCTAAAGTAAGCAAGTAAAAAACATTTAGTCTTTTACTTAATTGTTAGGAAATTATTAATTTTATTACAAAGGTATTTGGAAATAAACAAAATAGTACCTATGTAATTAAAAATTAATTAAGTTTGAACTATCATTTTTACTATTTATGTATGATTCAGAGGATGGAAAAAGGGAAAAAAATAAACGACTAAAGAAATAAATAAACCTAAATGATGTAGGGAAGTGATGCTTGAAAAATAAAATACCATAAATTATGTAAAAATTTATATTATCTATACTATTTTATAAAGGAGATTTTTTTATCGGTATACACATTTATTTTCCACTTTTATTTTTTAATAATTATTTTCCAAAATTAAAGTAATTAAATTATCGATTTTATTTTAAGTGACATTTTTTAAAATTAATTAATTTTTATTTGACAATTTTTTTTAAATTTAACTATTTTTTAACTAAAATAATTATCTATAGTAAAATTGTAAACTATATATATATATATATATATATTTTATAATTATATTATTTTTTTAAACAATAATTTTTTTTTTGTTTTCCAGTTTTATCTTTAATAAATATATATTTTTTAATTAAAATAATTATCTTATCAATTTTAACTTTTTTTATTTGAGGTTTTTCAACTTAACTATTTTTTAAAATTAAAATAACTATTTATAATAAAAAAATACCTATAAAATAAATAAAATTTACTTTTTATTGTAATAATTATTTACATTTAATTTTGTAATTATAATTTTATTATAATAAAAAAATGTGAAAACAATTAAAAATAGCTGTTTATAATAAAAAAATATTTACAAAATAAACGAAAATTATCTATACTAAAATTATAAAAATAATCCATATTTAGTTTTATAATTATTATTTTATTATTATAAAAATGTGAATACATAAATCTTTTAACTAGTATTTTTTAGAGTTATACGTGACTATTATTTTTAGGGTTAAATATGTTTTTGGTCCCTCAAGTTTGAGCGAAATTTGGGTTTAGTCCCTCATCAAAATTTTTGACCAATTTAGTCCTTCATCTTCCAAAATGTGTGAATTTAGTCCTTTTAACCAAATTTTGTTAAGTTTATCTAACATTTCAAGCGCATTTCATGATAGTATTTAAATTATTTATACTGTTTGACACATTTTTGCTTCAATATTAACTTAAATACTATCATGAAATGCGTTCGAAACGTCAGATAAACTTAACAAAATTTGGTTAAAAGGACTAAATTCACGCATTTTGAAAGATGAAGGACTAAATTGATCAAAAGTTTTGATGATGGACTAATTCTAAATTTCGCTGAAACTTGAGGGACCAAAAACATATTTAACCCTTATTTTTAAAGTTAACATTTGATCAAAAGACAAGAAAGATAATTGAATTGAGAGTTTGTAGTTGAAATGACGCGATAATTTTTTCTTTTTTCTCAAGCAAAGTTTGTGACGGCGATTTGATAATTACGTAAATATTGAATTTGCATTACATAAGTTCAACCAACATATAAAATATTAACATTATCTTTCATATTAAATATAAAATTTTAAGATAATAAATTTATAAATTTTTATTTTTATATAAAATATTAAACTTTTTATTTTTCTTTAAAGTAAAATTTATAGTTATACTTGAATTTTTAATCGGATTCTCATCAAGTTATTAAACCTTATAACTTATTAGATAAAGAGATAATATGAATGTACATTGCTATATAAACTAATTAAAATTAGTATTTTTACGTGTCAAGTGTTAATATTTAATAACACATACTTAATATATATATATATATATATATATATATATATATATATATTCAAAATACGTAATACTGTATATTAAGAATTTTGATTAAAAATTTTAACAACTCGTGGACAATATTTCAATTCATCCGAGGTGTTGGTAAGGACTACTTTCTTCTTGTTAGTAATATACCAATGTCATTATGTACATACAAGTTAGGCTTATATATTATTGTGAATTAATATCATCATACATAGTAAAAAACCATATGCTGAAGTAGGTGCATGCTACGGAGTGAAAAGGATATATGCATATATTTTTTATATTTTTGTTGTAAATATTCTTTTCCATTTTATGTTTCGAAGTATTATAATATGTCATGTACATGACATTGATATATATATATATATATATATATATATATATATATATATATATATATATATATATATATATATATATATATATATATATATATATATATATATATATATATATATATATATATATAAATTATATTATTATTAAAATATTAATTTAAATAATACTTAGTTAAATATTTTAAGATTTTGACTGTTATTTTAAACTATGTGTTATTTTTATTAAAATGAAGATATTTATATAAATTAGATATAGTTAAATTTTTAATAATTTCCATAAATTAAAAAGTTAAAAATTAATTTCCAATAAATGAGTGTAAGTTTAATAAAAAATATATATCATTTAAACATAATATCCTGGTATTATTTATTTATTTTTCCATACTAGATTGTTATATATTATTCTATTGCATTCTTCTTATTTTATCCCATTTTCTTATGTTTTTATATAATGTACACCACTTTTAACACTAAATGTATCACCTTTAAAAACATTTTCTCTAAATAACTTCACCTTCTAAATAAGTTCTTTATAAAAATAATTAACTTATAAACAAATTAAAAAGAATTACAAAATAAAAATTAAAAACATTGAATTCAAATTAGAAGTGTTCTTATAATGTCGAATGGACTTCACAACTAATTTAATAACTTTATATTATCTCATTCCATTATTTTAGTGTTAGATGTTCCAATAGCACATTATTGAAGTTAATTTAAGTAAAGTCCACGTACACACTTCAATAAAAAAAAACCACAAGATTTATCCCAAACACCAAAATCAATCACTTCACCAAAGAATTCACATAGAGATCCAAAATATCATAAAGTTATCAACACCCATAATAATCAAATAGAAATTATGATAATTCATCAAATAAAAAAAATAAGATAATTATACTTTAATTCACTTTTTTTTATCCACTCTTAACCCAACACTTCAATCATCATTAGATCATCATATCACTAAAAAGAATCAAAATAGATGATGTAATGGTGATTGAGATAGTGGGTTAAAGAAGTGGGTTAAAATATCGTTATCCTAGAAAATATGTATGGAGATAGAAGTAAGAAGGACTTGTCGTATTGAATTATCACAAAATCTCAAAAAAAAAAAACAATAATTTTCAGTTATACCTTCATAGTACACATAGACAACATACATATGAATACATTTAAGATAACACCTCTCACACTTCAAAATTAGTCGCCACTTAAACAGTGACATAGTTTGTTTGTTCGTGAAATCCAAAATATGACAAGAAATGAGGTATGCTGAAAAAATAATGAAGGACTTACCTTACCAGAAAAAAATGAGAGAGTTTTGGGTCTCCAAATTTAAGGGTTCCAAGTTACGGAAAGTGAGTGTTTATTGTTTGAAGAAGATGGTGGCGCGGTGGCAAGACACCCTGACGACGTCGCCTTATAGTGGTGGCAAGAGCAAGGGCTTCCTTCTGTGTCTCTCTGTCGATCACAGCAGGTGGAGCGTCGTCGTTTTGCTTTGATCTTCTGAAAAAACAAATGTCACTGGTCCGAGTCACTAAAATTGGTCGGGTCAAGCTGATAGGTTCGGGTCATAATGTTTCAAACATTGCCTAGCCCGTTTTCATAAATAACTTCAAGTTTCGCTACTTTTTGCGTTTCAAGTTTTCAGTACTCTTCTATTTTCTTTCTCTTGTCCGTTTCATACAAATTTGGACTGTTGGGCCTCAATTTAAGTCCAACAATTTTCTTTTATATCTCAAATAGAGCATAATATAAAATACAATTAATAAAAAGGTAATAATATTAGTGAAATATAAAATATAAAATGTTATATGATTAATTAATAATAATATTATAATAAAATTATAAAAAAATATTTATAGCGACATATAATATTTAATTATGTTATTTATGTATGTTTTAATATATGTAAATTATTGACTTTTGACACGTAACGTAAATATAGGAGTAAAAGTTCAGAAGTGTATTTTATTTGAATGAAAAAAAAGGAATTAATGTGAAGGGGTGTTTCTTTCTTAGGTTTCATTATTGAACATGAAGTTTTTAAAGAATTATTAGATGAAAATTTTAAATGGAGGAAAATGACAATATTTACTTTATAGTGTTTGATTTTTTGTATTAGTTTTACTCAATCACTAACTTGATAAATTGAAAGACGTCTTCTTACCTAAATCAAAAACATAAAAAAAAATTGAATATTAAAAATAAGAAGAAAAAAATAGACCAAAAGAAAAATATAGACATTTATCAGAAAATAAAATAAATAAATAAAATCTATGCTTCTTATTCTAATTTGTATGTCTCAGTTAACAAATAACTTATCATTTAACAAATACATTACAAAAATTAAAACCGAAATATAATTTTTACCAAGAATTAAAATAAAAGCAAAAATAATCAAAAATCATATGAAAAATTGCAAATTTATATTAAAAAAGGTGATAGGTCACCTTTATACGTGTACAAAACACGCACACAAGCACAACACACATTTATTAGTATTATTGAACACAATTTAACACAAAATTAATTAATGAAACTATGTGCATAAACATACCTTTTTGCGTTTAATCTTTTATGCCGTTCCTGTCTAATACAAAATAACAGGGAATTAAACATTGTGTATTTCTGTAATTTTTGCAAATAAAGAAAATAAAAGAGAAAATGATTAAAAAAAGAAAATAAAATATGGAATAATATTTTATATTATGTTATATTATAGTTGTGTGTTTTACATGCATCGCATTATGATATTTGACCAAAGCCAAACAAATGAAATACTATTTTATTTTAATATTAAATTATGAAATGATTGATCCAAATGGTAAGGTTATTCTGTCCATGAATTACAAATATGAAATAATGTCTTTTTCGTTTAAAAAAATATGCATTAACAAATCAAAGTAGATGTAGAAATAAGGTGACTTTAAGGAATAATTTTGACCTTTTTGCTATTGATAACCTTGCTAACAAGAGAGAAGTAAAAGATTTTCAATCCTTTCTATATTCAACAAGGATTTTAACACTTGGACAAATAAGAAGCCTCTTGCCAAATTAAATTGTAAAACATGATTATGTATGCATTTACAAATGTCTATAGTCACTAATTCTCTATTTTAATATATCATTCATGGTTTTTGCTTTATAATTTCTTTTTCCCCTTTCTTAGCATATGACTCCAATATTCCATTTTTATTACTCTATCACTTCAAAACAACTTCGGCAATGCTTCTTTTATTTATTTTTTTTCTTATCTTCTAACAACATAAAAAATGACTTTAAGATAATGTGAAATAGATGTACAAACACAATGATATTATCTTTTATTCTAGCAAGGTGATTCTTTATCCTACAATGTCACTTCAATAAGTTTGTGAACAATATTTACACTTGAATAAAAATCATCCAAGAAAAACATTCTCACTATGGTTCAATGTAATGTTTGTTTTCATTTTTTTTTCTTTTCTTTATTTGACATATTGTCCTACTAACAAATTGAAATAAAGCTGAATTTGTATTATTAAAGATTAAATAAATAAAGTCCTTAAAAACAACTAACTTTTTTATACAAAAATAAAAAAATATACAATAAAAGTTATATTCTAAATCAAATTAATAAAAGAGTTGTCGGCTATTCAAGAAAAAACATATTCATTAATGCAAACTATCAAAATTGTGTCACTGATTTAGTGTATGCAAATGTTAACAAAAATAATACTATATCATATCCTAAAGTTCATTAAAGCATTTGGTGGTGTAATGTACATTCTAAAATATTATAATGAAACAATGCTAAAGTAAAAATATTCTTCAATTATTGTATTTATTTTCCACAACTTATTCTGGACAGTGTCTCTTTATGAGTTTCTTCTCCCAGGTGAAACGAATTTTCTTTTTATTTCTTATTTGTCTTTCTTTTTTTCAATTTCCTTTCTCAATATATAGAGCTTGTTCAAATCAACATGTTTCGTAGACATACACCAACTATAAACAATGGAGTTGAATTGTGAATCACTCAATTTAACTTCAATTCATCTCATTCAAATTACAATATAAAAAAAGTGCATTTAATGATATCTCTATATATGGGAGAAATTTTATATTAACTACAATTATTTAATTACTATATAGTCAAATTTATATTTTTGTGACAGAGAAATTTTTTCATCGAGTAATGTATAACTTCGAGTTTGGTGTTAAGGAGATTTTGGTTTCTCAATCTCTATTTCTTTGGTTTAGTTCAATGATTCTACAAATCAAAAGACAACAATGATATTCAATTAACTAACAGTAAGCAAAAATGAGTCATCAAATTTACAACATTTAACCAAGACACAGACAAAGAGGACAACATCTCCATGCTCTGATTCTATTTATAGACAACAGAAATATTGAATTCTATTTATAGACAAGCAAAGGCACATTCATATCACTCAATGCTCTGATTTGACCCTCACATCTCCATTTGACAGTGCACTTTGAGCTTGTGCCTGACGTTTCAGCTCCTGCACGATGTAATAAGGCCAATATTTATGTAACGAACAAAAATACTTAATTAATTCCTTGAATTCACTAAACCTGCTCAGCACTTTCAGAAAATTTAGCAATATAAATAGTCTCTTCATGCTTCTATTTACTATAGTCCTATTAAATTAACCATGTAAAATATACAGTGCAAAATGTGCAGAAAAGTCAACTCCAAGGTTCTTTAAATTGAGTGGGATTGCTTAATTTTAAGAATCATAATTGAACAGAAAAAGAATAGATGAGAACAGTCAAAGAACATAATAGTTGGTTTCTTGGAATAGAAAGCATTCCGAAATAATGTGTATTACTTTCTTCCTAAACTAATAAATCTCTCATTTTATTATTCATTATTTTGCAATACTTGAGTTGAAGAAGGTGAGCATCAAATGTAAACTTGTTCAGCATGTAGAACAACGGCCATACAAAAAGAATAAAAGTTAAAATGCAAAAAGCAATTCAAGGAAAGAAGATTAGTAAAGCTAAGGAAAAGATAAAACTAGTCATGTCATGACCTAATTTATTTCCATTATCAGTTCCAAAAAGAAGAGCAGTAAAGTTAAAATACAGAAATCAAGATATCCTAGGATCCTACAGTGAACTTAGAGCACACGAATGGCATAGCAAGGTCATTTTAAATCTCTGTTCCTCAATGAAATAAAATACCAAATAAGGAATACTTACAGCAGCTGCAGCAGCACGACTTTCTCTAAAAGTTTCAACCTCATCAGGAAAGTTTTGCTCCAATTCTTCTAAAAGATGTTTGCGCAAACTCTGCCCAAAAAGAAATGCTAGGTTAGACTAAAACTGCTTATTAAATACATAAAGCTGCAAACAGAAACAAATTCATATGTAATGAAAATAAAGAATAAGAATAGACCTTTAAGACATCAGTTTTTCCTTTGGTGATCTGATTCTTTGCAATACAGCTGTTTATAACATCTTTGGTAAATTCATCTGGATTCTTTCCATCATCAATTAGACTATAGCAAAAGATTAAACTCGGATGAGAAAAATTAAAAAAGATAAACTATATTAGGTCAAAAGAAAACTATATGAGCACATTCAAATGCAAATCACTCACTTAACAACCTCCATGGGAACCTGAATGTTGCATTTCTCTGCCAATTTAACCATGTTGTCAAGCTCTACCACAAGACCATTACTGGGATGTTTAAAGTAAAATATGATTAATTTTGAACATGAAACAAAAACAAAACAAAGAAAAAAGAAAGCATTACAGGAAAAGGATCAGAATAAAATACATGCGCTGGAGTAGAGGCATTTGAAAGGCAGCATTGAAGGTAGAAACTGTGAGGTAAAGCTGATGAATAAGGCCCAAGGTTTTCTGAATTGAGTTGCTGACCTGGTTCAGCTTCTGCATAGAATCATCAGCTCCTGCTGCAGAAGCTGTCATATCATTAGTTTGAGAAATCAATGTCCCATTTCCACCGCTCCCACCATTTCCCCCCAGAGCTGTGTTTTGTGATGAATCCATGTGTATTTTCCTATAAACAAAAAATTTATATAAAAACTTCAATCCAAAATAAATAATATAGCATTTCTCTTAAAAGTAAATCAAATGGCGTTACTGCACAGATTTAAAAAATTAAAATCATGCATGAGGTTCTTCTAATGTAAGTATAAGACCATTGGCAAATCATACTGTCATCAAACATCATGAGCTGAAGGAAAATGTTCTAGTAAAGTTGGACATGATACATTAATCTTGGATATAATCTCCAGTTAACAGGCACAAACTTTTCAAAATATCGAAACCCTCACTGTCGGGAAAAACATGTTAGAGTTACACTTGCATCCCCTTGCACTTTCCATTTCTTCCTCTTAGAGTGGCAATCCCAACACAAACATTGAATAACCATTATAGCGCAACCATAACACTAACATGAAAATTTCTGACCCGACCAAAATAGGCCATTTGTGAACCAAAGGGAAACCCAATGTCTCGAGAATTGTAAGGGATCAAAAGGGAATGAAAACTCATAACTCAACTCGTAAGAGTTTTTTACTAGTAGATAAAAAATTAAATTCATAGGTGCATCATGAAATGTAATCATATCAATTGAAATAACTCATACAAAATTCATAAAATGGGTTCATAACAATTCTTGATCACATAAGATCAAACATCATCATCCCAAAAAGGCAACAACCTCTGCATCATTTTGACTACTTGTAAACTGCCAATCAAGTAACAAACTAACCAATCGCTCTACCAGACAGGACTGAATTGTTATTAATATCATACAAACCATACAAATCATAGCATTAAGCAATTAGAAACACCACAAACAAAAAGTAGTGGAACAAAAACAAATGTAGTTTCACAAATGCATGCTATAAATGACAAGTCAAACAAAAATAAAAATAAAAATTACGTTTTGAAATATGAAAGTTTTTCCTTCAACACTACATCTGTAATCTGTTTAACTTGGCTTGTACCCTTAAAAGAAATCTCCAGTTATCGGACCCAATTTAAAACTCACTATGATTCTGTTATTTTTAAATTTGCTTGATTTCTTCTTTAACAGCACGGAATGATCATGTTCCTAAACTTCTATCCTCGTGGGGGTTTTGCTGATCGCAAACACTACAAATTTTAAAAAACGAAAAAATTCTTACAAATTATTCACACCGTTCAATTTAAACACGAGAATTAACATTACTCGCCACTTAAACAGGGATATAGTTTGTTTGTTTGTGAAATCTAAAATATGACAATAAATGAGGTATGCAGAATATGAAAAAACAATGGAGGGCTTACCTTACCTGAAAAAACAGAAGTTTTAGGTCACCAAATTTAAGGGTTCCAAGAAAGGGAAGGTGAGTGTTTATTGTTTGAAGAAGATGGTGGCGCAGCGACAACACACCCCTACGACGTCGCCTTACAGTGGTGGCTAGAGCAAGGACTTCCTTCTATGTTTGTCTCTCACACGTAGAGCGTCGTCGTTTTGCTCTGGATTTCTTAGAAAACGAATATTTACTGGCCCGGGTTACTGAAACTCTTCGGGTAAAGTCCGATCGGTTCGGGTCGCAAACATTTCCCAGTCGGTTTTCATCACTTCAAGTTTCGCTACGTTCTCGTTGTGTGTTCAAGTTTTCACTACTCTTCCATTTTCTTTCTCTTGTCCCTTTCATACAAATTAGGATGGATTATATTAGGGTTTTAATGTTTTACTCATCTTTTTCTTGGGCCTCAATTTAAGTCCATCAATTTTTTTTAAGTCTCTAAATTTTATCATATTTTTTTTTAAATTTTAATAAAATTTAATTATCCAAACTTTAAAAATAATCGAATATAATTTTGATGTAAATTTGGTTAGACTTGTCAAACAATATTTCAGGTAACATCAGAATTATTTAACGTGTTTCATATATTCTAATGCGAATATTAACTTTAAATTTCATTTAATACCTAAAAAGATTAACACCGTATTTATTAATTTTTAAAATTTTATGACTAAAATATATTAAAATTTAAAGAAATGAATTTCAACGTTTAAGTGTAAAAATAAAAAATATATTTAACTTTTTTTTTTAACCAGAGCATAATATATACTATATCTAATAAAAAGGTAATAATATTAGGGAAATATAAAATATTTAAAAAGTAATATATTATATGATTGATTATAACAATTGTAATATTACAATAACAATTATAAAAAAAAAATGTATTTATGGCATCATACGATATATCATATAATATTTAATTGTTATGTTATTTATGTATGTTTTAATATATGTAAGTTATTTACTTTGACAATCTTGAGAATAACCTAAATGTCTAAGTGTGAGTGCTTTATTTGAATGAAAAATAATTTAATGTGAAGCGATGTTTCTTTCTTTTATTTTCATATTTTTCGTTTGACGTTTTTCATTTGACGATAAAACTAAAACAAAAATTGAATTTTTTTAGAAAATCTAATATGTATTTATCTATATCTTTTTAGTTTTCATTATTGAACATTAAGTTGATAAAGAATTATTATATGAAAAATTTAAATGGAAAAAAATGACAATATTTACTTCATAGTTTTATATTTTGTATTAGTCTTACTTATCACTAATTTATAACTTACAAGACATCTTGTTACCTTAATGAACAACATAAGAAAAACTTTATCGAATATTTTAAAATAAATCAAAAGAAAAATATAAACATTTATCAGAAATATATATATACGTCTTATTTGAATTTTTATGTGTCGGTTAAGAATAACTTATCATTTAACAAAAACAAATAATTACAAAAATTAAAATCGAAATATAATTTTAACCCAATAACTAAAATAATACAGAAGAAAAAAAATAAAAAAACCATATGAAAAATTGCGTTATATATATATATATATATATATATATATATATATATATATATATATATATATATATATATATATATATATATATATATATATATATATATATATATATATTACCTAAGTCACACGCAATTGTCAACTTGTCACTGTCGAAAATTGTCCATTTTGAGTTAGGAGAGCCCTATGTTGATATTTAGATGTATAGTTTGTCAATATGTTTGCCAAACTTTATTCTTTAAGAGAAAATTAATTAATGAAATGAAGGTTAAGCATACTTTTTTTTTGCCTCCCCTGTCTATACAATCTAAGTAAAAGTTTTGTGCATTTTTGTAATTTTTACAAATAAAGTAAAATAAAAGAGAAAATGACAAGAAGATAAGAAAAAATATGAAATCACAATAATATATTAGTGGTTAAATATGTTTTTATCATATAAAAAATTAGAATTAGTCTTCTTTTCATAATTTTAGATTAATTTAACTTATCCACTCTAAAAATACATGAATTTATTTTTTAAATCAAATTTGTTTACTTTAATTTTGTTAAAAAATTAAATCTAGTAAAATTTGAATAAAATGACAAAATTAATACATTTATCAAATTAATCGACTAAATTCAATCAAAATATTAAAAAATGAACTAATTTCAATTTACACCAAACCATATTATATTTACCTTATATTATTTATTATATGTGTTTTTTACATGCATGATATTTGAACAAAACCATACAAACGAAATACTATTTTTCTTTTTCTTTTATTGTGAAAGTATGAAATGTTTGATCCACATGGTAAGGTGAAACTCTCATGTCCATGAATTACAAATATGAAATATTGTTTTTTTTTAAAAAAAAAAAACTGTATTAACAAATTAAACAGGTGTAGAAATAAAGTGATTTTAAGGTATAATGGATCGCAAATTTATATCAATTTTAATCGTAGACGTTTAAGCAATTAAAAGTAAACTTTATTAAAAGTATTTTATTATACATTCGATGATTTTAATATAATAAATAATCTTAAAATTGGTGCTAACAAATGTTCAAATTAATATAAGCAAATATTTGACAAAAAATTATTTGAATTTAATATAAATAGACTGATAATGTAAGAGTATCTATTCTATTATACAGTCACAAAATTCCGCATGTGATTATAAAATTTGCGTTGACTTTCATACTGAATTTTTACCAATAAATAAACGAGTTTGAATTAGTTTAACATAGATTGATAATAAAAAATATATATTTTTATTGTCACGCAACTACAATTTATTAAATGAAAAATTAAATTTTCATAATAAAAATGGTAAAAATCTGTCAAACATAAATTTTAATTAGTTGAATTAAAAATATAGAAAACTTTACATTAATAGCTTTGAAAATTAAATTCCATTGGTTATATTCTTCCTACCTCTAAACGAAGTAAAACAACTAGGGAAGTTATCAAAGTAGATATACAAGTACAATCATCTTTAATTAAAAGAAAAGTAAGCAAATTCTTTCAAAATTAAATTGCTTCATATCTAAATCATAGGTATATTTTAATCAAATATTGCAAAAAATATTCGAAATGAAGTAAAATTATATTAAAATACCCAAACAAAAATTACAAAATTTTATATGTCTTTTATATTACTAATCTTAGTGTAGATTGCGTAAACAATCTGATTAAATTTTGATGAGAGCCTGAAAGTAAAATTCTCCAAAAATGCTTTAAAGCTCTGTTCTATTAAAACTCTGATCCTGTCTTGTCACGAAGGAAAAGAACAAGAGAAGTTACAAAATCAGAGGCTGAAACAGTGAAGTTTGATGCAACACGGTAAATACACATTAATGTGGGTACAAAATGGGGCAAGAAAAAATGAGACCAGCTTGAAGATTCTGCATCCTTATTATTATTCCTCACACCCTCATGACGAGGTTGCAACTCTGAATACGAGAAGTCGTAGGAACAGCCAACACTTAACAACAAATCCAGATTCACTCTTTCATTCATACACTTGTTTCATCAATTATCTCCAAAATCCACACCTACTAGTCAATAATACTATCTTTGAGTACACTTTTTCTTCTTCTCTCACTGTTCACTCTCCTTCCTTCACTCCATTGACTCTGCACCACCCCTTTCATCTTTGGTTGGTAAGATCACCAAAATGGGAAAAATAAAAATCCTACCTTTTGCTTCTGTTCTTTAGAAAATCTCTGTTTTGTTTTTTAATACCCATGTGCTGTATTTTTGTTGTTCCCAACATCACATGTTCGAATGTTGATTTGGCACCCCCGATAGATCTCATATTGTGGCACAGAAGTTTCTGAAATTTTTATGACCATGTGATGAATTTCACTCCTTTTTTTTTCATCTTTTAACCTCCCATCTTTTATATTTTTCGCATTTGGGGAGAGTTTATGTTTCTAGAGAGCCATCCTTGGATTTCGCACAGAGGAAGAAAATCGAAGAGGAGAGTAGAGGGCGTGGCGACTTCGTCTGAGTCGGAAGGGCTTCCCATAGTGGCCGGTGTTGTCGGCGGCGACTGCGTCTGAGCAAGGAAGGTGTGACCACAGGTTTTGCTGATTTGTAAGTTCGTAGTGATTTCGCGAGTTCACGCTTTCAACACTTTTTCACTCCAGATTTATGGAAAAACTCTGTTTCTAGCATTGATACTCACCTTTAACTTTATGCTTCAACAATCACTTTATCGCATAGATTTTTTTGATTCTTAGTAGGTGAATTTCATGGTTATTGTTGGTCATTATCTCAAAAAGTGCAAGTTTACACATATGACAATCTGTCCTGAAATTTAGATTAGAAATACTTTTACAAGATGAGAATCATGATCAGTTAGATTGTCTTTTGATAGAATTTGTGAACCATAAATCTGTTTTTCCTTCAGTAACTTCTACACTTCTCCAGAACTAAAATTGTCTTTTGTAACAACTGGTTTTGGATTATAGGTATGTAGGTTTTTGGAAGTCTCTAAGCTATCCTTTATACAAGAGTATGGTCCAAAACTAAAAGAAGGATATGTAATGGTGAAGCATTTGTCAAATATTTCACAGGATTTAGATGTATCATGTTTCCCGTGCAATTGGTTTCATTGTTGTAATACATGTTTAATTTATCTACTAGTATATTTCCAGTTAAGAATGTAATCATAATCAATACTATTATTTAATATGTTCTTTAGTTGATTTATCATTAATAAATGTAATCCATAAAATATCATTATTTAATATGTTTCTTATGTTTTGGTAAGAAACCCATCTCTAAATTCTTATCTTTCAACATGTTTTACAGTAATCTTATGTGTTTAATATTTCAATTAAATAGTTCATATATATATATATATAATTATTGATTTAACTACTAACATTTTTATGCCTTTTTCTTAATCTGTAGATGAGAACACCACATCTATAAATTGAAGTTCTTGCAAATTATACGCAAATAAATGAGGTTGTGAGGCATGGTTATATGAAACTTGAGGTAAGGTTTTCTTGTCATTTATTTTCTAGATTTTTCTCTCACACTAGTATGGAGATGACATGGTATCAAGTGAGTTCGTGTTTTGGTTTGAGTGTTACATGTTTGTTCACCATATCTTTCAAGTTTGCCACTACTACAGATTGTTATAAAGACCTCGGACTCTATTCAAGATAATCACATAACACATCAAGTCATGAAACAATAAATCATTTTCTAGTTTAATAAGTTCATGATACAATTGTCTAAGGAAACGTAAGTAGCATGTTACTTAGATTTTCAACATTTTAATATTTGACAAAGTAGCAATTTGTTACTTAGATTTTCTTGGTGGCTTGTCAATATTTTTTAAATGATTCTGAACCATGTGAGAGAAAGATTTTAGTTCATGTTTACAAGGATTGTTTTGTCGCTTCTTGTAATAGAAATGTCAAGTGAATTCTCAACAAGCATGGACAACACAAGGAGCCATTAAGCTTGAGGGACCCTTGGCCTCCAATTAATTATATTATTTCTCTTTGGCCTCTAGACAATACTATTTCACTGAATCTGCTGAATTCAAGTATTTACGTTTTGCTTTAAAAAGAATTGGAGATGCTCTTGTTAGTAAGAAGTCTATGAAATTATATATACATATGGCTTGTTCAACCTATTTCTACTTTAGATAGGAAAGGAGAATTCATTATTCTCCTTTGTTATGCATATATCTTTTACAATGAGCATCAGACACAAGACAAGACGACTAATTTTAGTTAATGTTCAACAAAACACAACTATATTTAATATAAAATAATTATTATCTTGCTTGAATATTGAAAATCCTACAAGTTAGTTTCTGATTTTCTTGCACTCTACCATGTGGCCTTAGCAACTTTTACATGTGACAAGGTTCTAGATGCCGCTGAAGCTTCTGAAAAACAAACTCTTTCTGCCACTTCCAAAGCTACATCAAGAGTGGTTTCTAACAGGTAAATATAGCCTTACAAATTTTTCTCTCACATGTTTTCAAATTCAGTTTTATTACTTATTTTAAGTTTAAGCAATCTAGTTACTATCTTTTCACAAAATTGTTAAACTTAGATATATAACTTTTACTAGAATAATGCACTCTAACCTGTTTAGAAAATACTTCAAATAAGAGTAGACTAATTGTTATACTTATGAAATGATATTTAAGTAATACGCATATGCTTTTTTTTCTAAAGTTGAATTTGATAGATAAGATTTGGTTGGTTTGGGGAAAGTGCAAGGGAAGCTACTGAACATGTATTTGCGACTACTGGACATGCTGCAAACACTGCTTGGAATGTCTTTAAGATACAAAAAGCTTTAACTCCAGCTTCTTCAGCAATCGACCTTGTATGAATTATGATTGATTGTATGAATCAATCATAAATTACTCACTGCATAACTCATAATCTAGTACTTAACTTTAGTTAACCTTGTATATACCGATTAAAATCTTGTTGTCAATGAAAACAAATTTTTATTCAATGATTTGTAAGTTTATCTATAAACATTTTCTAAATCTTACATCTCTTGCAGTGAACATGGTTAAATTGTTATATACATGTAAATATACTATAATTAAGAAATTTCATGACAGTTTTAATATATAAAATAAAACAATGAAGATGCATGTGTGAGTGTAAAGGGGAAAATGTGAGAAGAGAAAAATATGCACTACATAATATAATACTATCTTTGAGTACACTTTTTCTTCTTCTCTCACTATTCACTCTCCTTCCTTCACTCCATTGACTCTGCACCACCCCTTTCATCTTTGGTTGGTAAGATCACCAAAATGGGAAAAATAAAAATCCTACCTTTTGCTTCTGTTCTTTAGAAAATCTCTGTTTTGTTTTTTAATACCCATGTGCTGTATTTTTGTTGTTCCCAACATCACATGTTCGAATGTTGATTTGGCACCCCTGATAGATCATATATTGTGGCACAGAAGTTTCTGAAATTTTTATGACCATGTGATGAATTTCACTCCTTTTTTTTCAGTGGTGACTTCCTTCACATTCAAAATTGGATCTTACACAGAACCAAGAGGCTGGTTGCCGTAAAAGTTTTTTTTTTTTTTTCTTTGGTTTTGATTTGTAATTGTGAGCAAGATGCAATCTAGGGGTGTGGCCCTTGAAGAGGGAAAGGAAAGAAGCAGCCAATCGAAGCCTCTGAGACCACTGCGGCTACTTGTGTTGTTTTTTTCTCTCTGTGTTGTGTTTTCGGTCATTAGCATATACACAGTTAAGCATTTTGGAATTGAGAGTGTAGCGACTACAATGAGTTCTAATTTTCAGCCATGTTATTATGAGGAACATGGTGGTTTGGATAAGTGGATTAGACCACCTTTGAGCCTGATCCACAACATGAGTGACAAAGAACTGCTGTGGAGGGCTTCTTTTGTTCCAAGGATCAAGGATTATCCATATCCTAGAATTCCCAAGATTGCATTCATGTTCCTGACCAAGGGACCATTGCCTCTGGCACCCCTTTGGGAGAGATTTTTCAAGGGGCATGAGAAGTTGTTTTCCATATATATTCATTCACTGCCCTCATATCAACCTCAGTTTCCTCCTACATCTGTCTTTTACGGCAGGCAAATCCCTAGCCAGGTAAGGCCATATTCGTCTTATGCTGCTATTTGTTGATGAAACTGCACTTGCTCTTTTTACCCTTGTAACTACCTTTGATCTGAAGTTGCCTATGCTTAATTGCTGCAAGTTTAGTAGTTTAAACTTTATATGTTAATCTCTGTTCACAAATGTTATGTCTTCTTTTAAGTCCTGTTTGTGATTGTTTTAAGCTTTTTATGAGAATTTAGCTACTGATGGTGGTGGCATCAGTGCATTTGATTATAGTTGCATCTTACTTTCTGAATTCTGCCTTGTGTGGTGATGGTAATGTTGATTTTTTATCAGTGTTAAATGGTTAGAGTATCAAGTTGCTAGACTTTTAGGTAAGGAATTCAGCAAGTCATATCAGTGGATGCAAAACTTTCAGGTTTACCGTGTTGTGAACTTAGGTTTCTAATGTGCTTGAGTCAAGGTTGTAATCTTTCAATACCAGTGTGATTAAAAGAATCATACACTTTACTTACAAGATAAAGTTAGTTTTACAAGGTGGTGAACCATGGAATGTATTAACCTTGGATTAGCAGGAACATATAAAACAGTAGATATAAATATAATACTACCTAATTATCTATAACTTGTTACCTGTTTAGAATTGTCCGTTTACGAAATATCATTGCATCTACAAATCTTATGTAGTGTTGCATTTGAAAGACATAGGTTTGAGAGAAAGATAAAAAATTTTATCCTGGGAAAATGCTTGAGCTTGCTTCCTAGGAGAGGTATGGCAGTCATTGAAAGTTATGTGTTCATGTTTCCTTTTGTAATACTAAGATAATAGATTATCATCGTGGAACATTTTAGATTGCTAAGCTCAATGGCCTACTTTTTTAAAATCTTAAGCTATTAGGTAAACCACAAGATCGGTTCTAGAGCCATTATTTTGTCCTTAAGGAGTAAACAATACACACATAAGCACTCTATTTTGTGCTAAAATTGAAATCAATAATGCAGGACAAGGGTGAAAAGGATCTAATTCCAAAATCACTTGGTCACAGAGGCTTGAATATAAAGGACTAATGCTTCTAAAAGTTTGCATTGTTAGAAAAAGGCACAAGATTAGCTTTATATGTCAATTTCTGTTCAAGGATTGCGGTTTTCAATCGTATGAAAAGGGTAGAGGGAGACCAAAAATGACTCTACAGGAAGTTCTCAAGAGAGATCTTATGATGAATATCTCTAAGGATTTGGTCTTTAAATTAGACCAATAGTTATTGTATGATCCATGTAACCAAACTTCATCTAGTGGCATAAGACTTTTGTTGCTTTTCATAGCTATGGATTTGCAGCCTTGCATATCTGATTTTCATAAGACTTTTTCATTTACACCATGAATTTGCTGCATTTTTAGAATTGATAACTTAAGATTAGTCTTGTGCCACCTATTTTGACTTAAGCTCTCTTACATTTTTTTCTCAGCAATGAGTTTTCCATCCAAGCTTTTAACACACATGGAAGCTATACTTGTTTCTAACTTATATTAACTTTCTTTTGACCATGAAAATTTTCTGCAAGATCTTATGATTTCTTTTGACGCCTCTGATGATGATCTTTGTGTAGGTTTCTGAGTGGGGAAGGATGAGCATGTGTGATGCTGAAAGAAGACTCCTTGGTAATGCATTGCTTGACATGTCCAACGAGTGGTTCATACTTGTCTCTGAGTCATGCATTCCCCTCTACAACTTCAGTTTTATCTACCATTACACAATGAAGTCCAAACACAGCTTCATGGGTGCATTCGATGATCAGGGTCCATTTGGAAGAGGGCGCTACAACGAGAACATGGCCCCTCTGGTGAACATCACTGAGTGGCGCAAGGGCTCGCAATGGTTCGAAGTGAACCGGAAGCTCGCCGTCACCATTGTTGAAGACACGAAGTTCCATCCGGTATTCGAGCGATATTGCCGGCCGGCGTGCTACGTCGACGAGCACTACTTTCCGACGATGCTCACCATTCAAGCTGCAAATGTTTTGGCCAATAGAAGCTTAACTTGGGTGGACTGGTCTAGGGGTGGAGCTCACCCAGCTACATTTGGAAGAAATGACATCACTGAGGAGTTTTTCAACAGCGTACGAGGAGGTTCTACATGTTTGTACAACAATAGAAACTCTTCTGTTTGTGTGCTTTTCGCCAGAAAATTTGCTCCTAGTGCTTTGGAACCTTTGTTACAAATGGTGGATTCAAAGGTATTGAACTATTGACATATATTTTGTTGTCACTTTCCATTGAAACTTGAGGGAAAATAGAGATGTAGAATAAAGTGCTTAGATATACTAGTGAGATTCATGATGACTTATGGGACGTGTCAACACCCAATTTCGTCATGATAATTACATTGTTGGAGAGTGCTAGGTGGTAGAGTGACCCCATTTCATACACAAGTTGAGTCATTTTTGAATGTACAAAAGAGACCTGTTTGATCATACTTTTGTTTAATATTAACTCCATGGATCTTTGTTCTTCTTCTCGTTTTTACTTTTTAAGGTTTTTACAGATCGGAGATTGTGACATAATTGTTCACCCCTCTTCTCCTTAATTTGACAATTGAGATATGAGAAATAATGGAGGTTCAAAAAAGTGTTCTTGTGAAACAAGAAAGACTGAAACTTTTGAACTCAGTGTAAGGAAATTGATTAAAACTATTGTTTTATGAAACTTAGAAAAATACTAATTTTTAGAATACCTCTTTATTTTGAAACCTAAACATGTGATGTTTTTAATTTTTAACTTTTCTGGGTTACTTTTTAAAAGAAAATTATCGAAATGAGATGTGTAAGATGAAGTCATGTTTTAAAATACAATTTCAATTATTTTTAGAAGTTGAATTTTAAAATTCAGCTTCTTTATTAGAAATGTATTTTAAAATTCAACTTTTCTATTAAAATAGGATCTATTATACTCTATAAATAGGATCTATTATACTCTATAATTTAATTAAAATTGATTTTTTTGGTATGTTTTTTTGAAAAAATAGACCAAAAACGTAGTGTTTATTTGACAGAAAAGAAAGAACCAGAGGGGATGGTAGAGAAGAGAAAAAAATAACAAATGTCAGATGAATGAAAATAGAGGTTGTTTGACTTGAAAAACAATATCTATATATTATTGTTTATTTATATTGTATTTATTATTTTTGTTTAAAATTTTTAATTTTTTTTTCTTATTTTACCTTCTTATCTAGCAATTTTAATTTTTTTGTAGATGTATAGTTATTTAACTTAATCGGAATACAAAATATTGAAAAACTATGTAAAATTTGTAGCATTACCATAGTTGAGAAATAAAGGTCCTATTATTCTAAACTGTTAACTAAAATAAAATACAGATAAATCAAACAAATACTCTAATATTTAATAAGAGAAGTGTTAGATTGTGACATTTACTTAATTTAACATGAAATATTTTTGCTTATTTTATTGGTGATATAATCACATTACTACCTTTTCACTTTATTTGTTAATCACATTATTACATCATTAAGTTAATATCCCGAAGGGAATGTGAAATCTATATACACTTTGAAACTTAAACGATAATGATCATAATGCTGCTAACATTGAAAAATCAATGTTAAAAATTTAAAAATTAACGATAAAAAATAAAAAAATAAAAAATTAATAATAAAATATATAAGTTAAATTTAAAATATCATACGTATTAAATTCTGAAACAGAAATCACTTTAAATTACTCAGATCATTACATCGTTAGTAATATAATAGTCAATTAACATTTTAAAATTCAGATTATCAAATTCGAGAAATTAAAAATTTAGAATAAAAATTCTAAAAATATAAATACTAATGATAAAATATGTAATTAAATATTTATTCTTTTAGATGCATAAAAAACACTCAATTTTCAATCTTTTATGTTCACTCTCTCTTGCCCTGTGTATCCTAATCCTACACTAAATTTTATTTTATTTTAATTTAATTTCATGTTACTTTCTAAAACCTCATTGCTTTTACATTTTGATAAATTTTTACTTATATTTTAATTCTATAAAAGCTTGATTAAATTTTAAATTTCGTTAAATTTAAGCATTCTATCGCAGTCGTAGTCATTAGCGTAGCCCAGGAGTCCTTTTCCTTGAAATCCAAATATGGGTTTAAATTGCATCATCGATTGCAACTAATATCAGAACATATCTTTTACCACCTCTATACTTATTTTTTCACCTCCATATGTAAGAAAAAAGTCAAATTAACACAAACATTTATACAATTTAAGATATATTTATAGATTACACAAACATTTTCAGATTATACAATTTTGATAACAAATTATAAATTACACGATTCATAAAAAAATTTCAGATTCAAAATACGTTTATCAAAGTACATGAAAAATTAGACAATTAAAAATATATTTCCAAATCCAAGAGTATATTCTGTAATACATTATAAATTCTAAAATCAATTATACATTTTTAAATTTTAGATTACATAGTGCGAATACATTTTTTGATAATAAAATCCATCATGCATTTTCAAATTATATAATACACATATATTTCCAGATTGCACAATATTTTTTATATACAAACAATTTAAATTTTTTCACACGTGTAGAAACAAATTATGGGAGTGCTGAAAGAAAGAACCCATTAATACCCCCTTTTATCTGAAGTTGGCACATCAGTTAAATATTTAATTAAAATGATATCGTGACTTCTAACCCTTAAACAATTTCCTTATAAATAGGCATACACTAATATCATAAAGAAAAATGTCAAATTTGTTTTGTTCAGACTTGTTACCATAGGGAAAAACTGAAAATAAAATAAAATAAATAAAAATATTAATAATGAAATTTAAATATTAATATTTAGCGTGGTGTATTGGTGTCATGTCCAGTGATCACAATGAAAAGTAAACTCCATCAATCACATGTAATGTTAGAAGATTCCACAATTTCTTGCCTGATTAAGATGCAAACCAGTGCTCAAAAGCTCATCTGGAACAGAACAGTGAATTTATACATCAAGAAAATGTTTACACAGCAAACCAGTTTTCTACTTTGTCACTTCAAAAGTAGCTCGAACATTGGATATCATGACTGGGCATTCTCCCTTCTCGTCATAGTCAGCATATTCTCCACTTGACAAGTCAACATTCTCAAATTTGGTTCCCTCAAGCTTCAAAATTCAAGTTGTATTTGTCAATAATATAACTAACATGCAGAAAATTATGATATTACCAAAATTTATAGGACCTGTTAAAAATATGGCTATCGGGTTAAATTACAGTTTTTTGCACCAGGAAAATCTAGAACTGTACAATTTTGAATGAAATTTTATTCAAGAGGCTGTATCTTGTAAATTGTGATGATCGAAACTATTCATTCTGAACCTGTCACTTTCCCATAAATGATACAACTATAGGTTTAATTTTTGAAGACTGGGGAAAAGAAGATTTGAAATTAATCACATCACATCAAATTCATCCCAGTTTTAAGCTCTTAGAAAAAAACATTATAGACATCGTTTCCAGTATTGATACCAGTGAACAAAATAAATTGAATCACTAACAGTAAGCATCAAAGCAAAACAAAGGAAGCACATGATGATGTGTTTCAATGAATTATCAGTAATGTATATCAGTAACACTGAATTATCAGAAGAGATCAGACACATGATGCCATTAAGCCAATAATTTTTGTTTCAATAGAAAAGAGTGGGTATATGAACTATATCTACAATACAAACTCCTAAGCTTATATGTCAGAAGCAACAATGAACAATCAAAAGAGACCAAAGATATGTCATAAAAAAACTGGAAACATAGCATAAAATTAAAAAGGATACTCACCGATTCAACTTTCCATCCATCACCGAATACAAAATCTACAGGTTCATAGCCCCTGCAGTCAAATAACATCAATGGTGCGTACTTCCCTGATTCACTGATTTCCTGGGTGAGTGGTTTACCTTTGCCTTCGATCATGGTCACAGTGCCATCCCTGCCACAAAATTTGCACTACATACCAAATAAAGGATACTAAGAAACCACCAGCTGCAGGAGCAAACAGTTCAAAGAATCACAAATGAAAGAAAACACTGCATTGAGTGATTATCATTTTAAAGTTATGCAGCAGAATCACATAAAATCTTCAGAACCTTTCCTACTACGTCAGAGACAGAAAAATAACCACATAAGTAAAAGCCCAATCATGCTAAACGAATAGAATTCTATTCAGTTGGTGTGTCTTTAATGCACTTAGGTCATATTTGGATAAAATTATCCATAAGTATTTATAACAAAAAAAGTAATAAGGTAAAAGAATTATGTATCTCACATAAGCTAAAGTAAACTAAACTAATACATTTAACTTCCACAAAAGCTATTTTCATTTAACTTCTCCCAAAGCTAAGGTACAGAAGCTCGTTCATTTTAGATTATAGAGAAGTTCAATTCATTTTACCTCTCTTTTTTTCAACTACAAATATTTATAGAGAAGTTTATCCAAATACAGTCTCATTTCACCTAATTAAAAGCAAAAAGTCGATGAACCATAACAGTGATTGCAAATACTAGTATAGTGGATAGTTCACTCGTCTTTTCTACTGTTCAGAAATACATAACTGAAAAATTATATATCCCTAAAAGTAAACACATAGCAGTATGAATTGAGAAAAACTGTTTTTTGACAGCCAATGAGAAAAAGATGTTCTGCACTAACAGTATAAGATTACCTTAATGGTATGTTTACATTGTGCACTATCTTTCAATCATTAACGAAACTAAGTTTGTTACTTTTCACCATAGTAATCTGAAAACTCAAACCAACAATAGTTTATAATTGGATAACAATGTAAAATTATTTTAAAGGTGTGCATGATTACTAAACTCTTGTCAAAATATACAAAGATGGAAATCACAAGAAGTTCCTAAGGCCATTGATTCCGATGAGGAATACTAAGATAAATTTTATTAGAAATCATCAGAAGAAACTAGTACAAAAAGTAGTAGGACACACCAAATTTTGTGGTTACCAATAAACTATGAGAGAGTAATAAGAACTTGAACTGAGAAATGTGCAGACTTGAGGAGCTCATGCGAGAATCAATCACAATCTTTCAGGGACTATTAAATCCACGGGTTTATTGAATTGGGTAGTGAAAAAAAAATGCTTTTGATAAAACGCAAGCCAAAGGGTGAATTAGGTTACCTTTTGAATGAGATGAGTGGTGGCCTTTCCAACCGGAAGAGGAACGGTGTCGTTTAAGACGACGCAGGTTTCTTTCTGGCTGAGTTCTCCGCATCTCCCACATTTCAACTATTGATTGCAACAACAGAACGAAAATGAAAAACAGAAAGAAACTTGAAAAAGTTGCATTTGATTAATTGGAAGAGATGAAGGAAAAAGAAAGAAACCTTGAAAAGGTAAGGGAAATTGGGATCATCGCAGCCACCTTGGGGTTGAAGATTGGTGAGGTTCTCAAGCTCCGCAGTGATCATCAACGTGAAGTTCACCATTTTTTTTTTCTCTCTCTCTGTGACACAGTTACACTTTTGCTTTGGGTGTTTGATGTTTTCGATGGTTCTAGACAGTGTTATACCATAGTAGTAGGTTTACGTAACTAAATTATTAGTACATATTTATTAATTAGAAATGATATTTTGATACTCTTATTTTAACTCACCTTCGACACTGAAATGATTGTAGACAGTTTCTGCTTAAATTTTTTTTTTTTTTGAGTTTTCTTCTGTTTTTGTTTTGAAATAGAGTTCAATGGAATTGAATAAAAAATTGTTAAATATTATTTATGACTTTCGATGAAAAATAAATTTTGGTTTCACCTCCCAAATTAAAAATATTACACACACTAAAGCTTTTCAGTTGAATCAGATTTTCTTCTTTCATTCAACTAAATTTAATTTTTTTCAACTATAGTCTAAACACATCCTTAGTATAAACTAATAACAATTTATGTGTAGCACTTAATATTTTTGTATCGATATAATTTATAAGAAATATGTATTATTGAATCATTTTAGTTTTGGTTTCTTGCTTTAAAAATTTTACTTTTTAAATTGTGCATGTTGATTAACTTTATACATTTTTCATTAATTGTAAGTCAACAATGTCAATGTGTTCATGCTAGCGATAAAAGTAAGTGGGCCAGGCCGAAAGTGATTCCACTTGAGTATCTCAACTAATTGTAGGCCTTTACTTCTTGAACCCAATGATTACTACACTAATGCATTATTTACATTTTTTTTTTGCCTATTGTCTCCCTCCATTTTTCTTTCACTTTCAGCATATTTTGCATGCACCAAACAGATCGCTAAAGCCTCTATTCTATTATTCTAACTCCTAAGGTCTGATATATATATATATATATATATATATATATATATATATAAAACACTATAAGAACTTTTGAATCGTGCAAACAATTATTTTCAACGGGGTTAAATATGTTTTTGATTATTTAACTTTCACTAAAAATTGGAATTAGTATCTCTTTGAAATTTTGGCCTAATTTAATCTTGCAACTTTACAAATGGTTGGATTTAGTCATTTTAACAAAATGTTGTTAAGTTTATTTAACGTTTCAAACGTGTTTCAAGACAGTTTCTTAGTTAACATTGAAGCGAAAATGTGTCAAGCAAGATAAACAAAATGCTCTCATGAAAACATTAAATAAATTTTAAAAAAATTGGTTAAAAAGGCTAAATCCAAATATTTATAAAGTTAGAGGACTAAATTAGGCTAAAGTTTTGGAGAGGGACTGATTCCAATTTTCACATTTTCACTGAAAGTTAAGGGATCAAAAACATATTTAACCCTTTTCAAGCTAAAATTTTGGAAATTTGTTGAAAAATTAAACCAAAGGATTCACATATGAACATTAATTTTAAATTTAACGGAAAAATCTAAAACCTTTATTTTCTTTGGTTCATGAATGAGATTCTTTTTTCAAAATTTTGATTGGGTGTTGGTGTAAGCATAAGTTGAATGACACAGACGGTAACTCATGCATTAATGTCTCTAATTCATGACCTCACTTCACCAATAAATTGCATATCTTCAATTTCAGTGTTGTGACTCACTTTGCAAGACACAAAAATTATCATTGCTAATTGAATTTTGAATGGGAAAAGTGTTGCACTTTTCTGCCATGAGATCCACAATCTTCATTCTCTTATGGCTGCTAATCACAGTCCATGGTGGCTCTCCATCAAGACACAAGATTTTGGAAGTTGAGAGAAAATTAAAGCATCTTAGAAGACATTCCTTAAAAACTATCAAGGTAATTAAGTCTATCTTAATGTTGTTAAACACCTAATTAGTTCTGTAATTGACCAGCCATTTGATCAAGAATATCATATAGTTTATAGGGAGATTGTTATAAAATAAAGGTAATAAGAGAGACAAAGGAGAGGAAGAATAGAGAATGAGAGAGTAGGGAGCAACTTCTGTTTTTATGTGTGTTTCTACATTCTTCTTTTTAAGTGATTCTTGGTAGAGTTCAACAAGATGCTTTGGTGTATAACAGGCACAGGTCCAATGACCTTTACTACCACAACGGTAACATATATTTTCAGCCTTTTTGCCATTATTTTCACCCCTTTCTTTTTCCTTTTTCGCATTCTTGTTCCACTTCTGTTGATGAAGTTTCTCTTTGAAAATTTCCTTTATAACCATGTCCACGACCATGATTAATAGCACGACCACGACCACGACCATGGCTACGACCACGGCCAAAATTACGACCACGATTATTATTATGGTCTTGACCTCGTCCATGATTATATGGATCAGATGTTGCTGCATTCACTTCTGGGAATGGAGCAGAACCAGTTGGTCGGGCCTCATGATTTTTCATCAAGAGCTCATTATTTTGTTCAGCCACAAGAAGGCATGAAATCAATTCATAATATTGATTGCTCCATTCACTTCTGGGAATGGAGCAGATTAGGCGGATCTCATGATTTTTCATCAAAAGCTTTATTGCTTTGTCCAGCCAGCCATGCATAGGCATGAAATAAATTCACAATATTTGTGAAGTCTCTTTTCACAATATTTTTGTTATGAGCAAATTAGTTGCTTTATTTCTTTATTTAATGGTATCCCAATATCCATTGCATCTAAATATATTTCAACATTTAAAATCCAATATAAGGAATTCTTCCTTACAATATCAAGGGTCACAAATCCAAATTTTGCAACGTTTCGCGTGTTTAAAACTAACACATAAAATAATAATATTAATAATAATCATCATCATCAAAATAATAATATTAATAATAATCATCGTCATAATAAAAATATTATGACAGAGAATTTTGCAACGTTTCGCGTGTTTAAAACTAGCACATAAAATATTAATATAATCAAATTTCATGTATGAAATTATTAAAATCAAATAATAATAATAATAATAATATGACAGAGAAAAATAAATCAAACAATTATCATTACACAAAAAAAAGAAAATGAGATAAAGTTTGTGAATGAGAAAAAGATTAGAAAGAACCTCGGTTAAGGAATATAGAGCGTTGTTCTTAGGGAGAAAAAAAAAAAAATATGCCTTCACGCTCAGTTGGATAACCCTCGTGCTGATAACGTGTTATAAAATAAAGGTAATAAGAGAGACAAAGGAGAGGAAGAATAGAGAATGAGAGAGTAGGGAGCAACTTCTGTTTTTATGTGTGTCTCATTACTGATAGGACGAGTCCTATTTATAGGTACAATATGGTAACCCAGAAAGGATATAAAATCAAATAGTAAATACAAAATATTACATCATAAAGAGTAATGAATAATATGATTATCAATCATATGAGTAATTGTATAAATCAATGGACGACCATTAATTCATAACAGAGATAATGTTTTCTGAATTGTTGCACTACGTTATTGATTATTATTATTATTACTATACAAAGTTAAAGTTTACTTATGTTTTTAATTTTGTAGACTAGAAAAATGTTTTTTATCTTTCTCAAAGACTAAACACACAATTAATTAAGTCTTGATTTATCATAACACTTCACTACTAAAAAAACTCATATTTCTGTTGATTTTGTTTTGAAATATTTATTTTGTAGAAAATACTTATAAATTTTGTTATGAAAAAAATTTTGCAGGAAATTGTTGCCAATTTTTTTTACAAAATATTTTGTATAAAATATTTTTCACAACAAATTTTGTAGAAAATACTTGTGAATTTTATAATTTTGTAAAAAATAATTATCCATAAAAGAATTACTTACCAATAAAAATTCTTAAAAAAAATAGCAGGATAAGTCTTTTCTTGCAAATCTTTTTAACAAATTTGCAAAAAAATTCCCATATAATATAAGAATTTTTAGTAGTAATTTTTTTCATCTTTGTAGAGCGAAGATGGAGATATAATTAATTGCATTGACATTAATAAGCAACCAGCATTTGACAACCCTGCACTGAAGGATCATAAAATCCAGGTGAGTCATATTGTTTGTTATACTGAATAGTCTGCTTCGTTTAAAAGTTAAGATACAAAATAATTTAAACACATTTTTTTTCTTTGGATCTCTTAAAGGTGTTTAAAAAAATAACCCGTAACAAATTGTATATGAATCTGCATATATCAGATGGCTCCTACTCATAATTCAGCTAAGAAGGACTTAACAGTGGGGTCAAGAACTTCTAGATATGGAAAAAAGATGAATGAATCTTTGATTGTGACTTCACAAGTGTGGCAGAAAAGTGGAAAATGTGCAGAGGGAACAATACCTGTTAGAAGAATAAGAAAAAGAGAGCTATTGAAGGCTGATTCAGTTGAAGAGTATGGAAGGAAGAAGCCAAGTTTCTCTCATCACGAACATGGTGAAGTGAATAAGAATCTTGATTCATTTGTTCAACTTAAAAACCACTCTGTAAGTGATATTGTTGTAGTTGAATGAAAGAAGTAAGTGTTTTTTTGTGTGGTGATTTGACATGGGAGGTTTGTGAAACAGAAGGCAATATTGTTCACAGTTGGTTACCGTTACCTGGGAGGAAAAGCAGACTTAAGAGTTTGCAACCCTTTTGTTGAGAAGGATGATGAATACAGCACTACTCAAGTGGCTCTCTTAACAGGCCCACACAATGACTTTGAGTGTGTTCAATCTGGATGGGCAGTAAGAATTTCCCTTTTCTTATATGCATTTTTCTTATTTAAAAAACCAAAGTTATATTCTAACACTTTTTCTTGTTTTTCTTTTTAAGTTCATAACAATTTTTTTTTTTTAAATATAGGTTTAATTACTTATTTATTCCTGTTTTTTTTAAAAAAGAAAATTATCCTCCAGATTTTTGTAATTTTAATTTAGTTTCTATTTGCAAAAATTGATATAATTTTTTAGTCGTCTACGTAGGAATATATAATTTATAATCAATATCTATAATCTATCTATCTATAATAATAAAGGAAATTCCTCTTTTTGTGTCAATATTTCATAATTCATGTTTTACCCTTAGTTATTTTAAAAATTAATTATTTTATAAATAATTTACTTTTAATCATTTTTATACAAATATTTTTTGAAATCTCTTTTGTCTTAAATTATTATTTAAATTTTCTTTTTACATATCTTATTTTTTTTAATTTTATATTTAACAACTATTTCAAAAATTATTTATTTGTTATTGATCTTAAATTTCTTGAAAATTAAAAAATGCGAATACACATGCGCGATAGCGCTTATGTGTTCGCTAGTAATATATAAAGAGTATTTCTTCTTTTGTGTCCATATTTCATATGTCAATTTTATTCTTTACAATATAATTATTTATTAAATTTTTTAAAATTAATCGTTATTTTTATCTATTTTTTATAAAACTGTTTATCTTTTTTTCTTTTTTTATTCATCAATAATTAATTTCTCTTTTCATTTCATTTTATTTTTAATAAATATAAATTTATTTTTATATATACTTAATAACATTACACTATTATCACCTACTACCATATTATTATTCATATTTAAAAGATACATACGCTAGTAATATATAAAAAGTATTCCCTTTTTTGTGTCCACATTTTATAATAAAAAATTCTACCATTTACAATATAATTATTTATTAATTTTTTAAAATTAACAGTTATTTTTATCTATTTTCTATAAAATTGTTCATCTTTTGTTTATTCATCAACAATTAATTTATTTGTTTATTTCACTTTATTTTTAATAAATATAAATTTATTTTATATATTAACTTAAAAACATTACATTATTATATTGTTTAAAAATGACACAATAGTTATTGATAAAAATAGTTTATTTTATTGGTGTAATTAATTTTAGTGTTAAATTTGATGATTTTTTTTATTTGTTTCAAATAATTTAACGAAAATAATAAATTGTATCAATTATTCTAAATTCAGAAGTAAATTGCTTCCATTTTTCACCGATAGATATAATTTTGAATAGTGAGGATTAAAAAAATGTGGTAGACATAAATTTGACTAAACTTCATGTTTGAACACCTGAAGTTATATATGGTTTCACATTTTTAAGTGTTTAAAATTTGTTCACCTTTAAATAACTCATTCTCTCTGTACTCAATAAACTTGCAACAGGTGAATCCCAGTGTATATGGAGATAGACAAACTCGGTTATTTGTATATTGGACGGTGAGTTTTATAATTCCATCAACCCAAAAATTAAACTTAACTATCTACCAAATCAAAATAAGTGTGTGTTGGGAAAAGTCCTCTGAGTCAAAAGTTCAACATTGGATAAAAAAGACAAAGTTAAACACTATATAAGAATAAAGACCCATAACAACATTGTCTTAAGGTTTTGGGGTTAGAGTGGTGTCTAAGATTTTATATGTGTTACATCCTATAAAACAAATTATTTTTAGTAAATTTTGAAATCATTGTTTTGTTTTTCTAAAGTTTAAAATCATTAATTTTCACATTTAACATAATGTTAATCTAGATAAATAGTATATATTTTTATAAATCCAAAGTTCTTTTTATTTTAAGATATTATGTATATGTAGACAGTAAGCGAATTTTGCACTTAAATAGCACACTATCTATCTTTTCTCCGCACTAATATAATATAGATTTTATTTAGATAAATAATACATTTTTATTCTGCTAAAGATGTTTTTGGTATATTTGATAAAATAAATAAATAAAAAGCGTACTAATTTATAACTAAGTCTGCAATTTTTTTTATTACGCTAGATATTAAAAATATATATTAAAAATATGATTAAATATATTTTTGTCCTTTAAATTTTTTTGTCCCTTAATTTTAGTAAAAATTAGAATTGAAATTTTGGACAAGTTTAGTTTGTTAAACTTTAGAAGTGTGTGAATTTAATATTTTTAACAAAATTTTATTATGTTTATTTGACGTTTTATATGTGTTTCTTAGTTAACATTAAAGTGCGAGTACAGGTCAAATTGTGTAAATAACTCAAATGTTATCATGAAACATGTTTGAAACGTTAAATAAATTTAACAAAATTTAATTAAAAATATTAAATTTACCCATTTCTAAATTTTGAGAACTAAATTGAGTCAAAATTTTAAAAAATAATAATTTCAGCTTTCACTTCGAATTACGAAACCAAAAACATATTTAAACCTTAAAAATACACTATATCATTACTTAAAAAAACTGTTAATATTTTTTAAAATTTCAAAATCAATGGTCATAATGATATTTTAAAGACAATACAGAAAAATTCATTAAAAAAATGTAATATATTTTAAAACATCAAAATCAATAGTGATAATGATATTTTAAAGACAATACAAAAAATCCAGCAAAATATCCAAATTTAAATTTGAGAACTCCATTGACTGAGATATCATTTAGTGTGATGGCATGACTTTTAGTTAACATATAAATATTTAGTGAATTATGTTAAAAAGAATTTATTTTCAATTTTAGATGCACAAGAAACAGAAAAAAAAATACAATAAAGTAAAAAATATTTTGATTAAAGTTTAGATTTATTGAAAATTTGTAGTAATTTGTTCTAGTATTTTGGGCCTGGTAATTTTAAACACCATCTTTTGCAGGCTGATGGTTCAAAGGAAACTGGTTGCTTTGATCTAACTTGTCCTGGCTTTATTCAGACCAACAACGAAATTGCCTTGGGTGCTGCTATATATCCAATCTCAATTCCTGGTGGCCTTCCATACGTAATAACTATTTACATCTTTAAGGTTAGTGATATGTTTGTTTAACATCGTTCTAGGGGAAATAATACAATATTGATATTGATATTTTATGAAAACAGTCACGTGTTAACATCTAGTTCTATCACGAGTTAAAATCTGGATCATTTATAACTATGAAATTCCTCTAATTTTGACATGTAATACTTTCTAGGTAAATATGATTCAAATTTTGACACTTATATACTTATATTTTGACATGTAGCACTTTTAATTAGGAGATCACAAACAAATTCATTCCGTGGATATTGTTTAAGTTCATTCTCATTTTGGAAAGGAATTCTTATATTGACTAAATATGGGTATGTATATGAGAAATACCCACCTTTTTCAATTGGTATGGAGATGAGATGGGATCAATAGATCTGTTTCATAATACTCATCTCCGTTCTCGTTTAAATTATTAAAACATTCATTGTCTGTTAAATAACTATATATATATATATATATATATATATATATATATATCAATGATTTTCATTAATCTCCCTCTAATTTAAACTCTCAACTCCACACTTGTATTCTTGATAGTTGTTAAAGTATAAACGATAGATTCTTCTATATTTCATTTTTTTTTATGATTTTGGTTTGCATTAGGATCCCTGTACGAACAATTGGTGGATGCAATATGGTGAGAAGACCAACATAGGTTATTGGCCACCTGAGTTGTTTGAAACAATACTTTACAATGCACAATCTGTGGAATGGGGTGGTGAAGTTTACAGTGCAAGGGTTGCACAAACTCCTCACACAGCAACACAAATGGGCAATGGCCAATTTGCTTCAGTTCTGGATTATTCATCTGCAATAACAAGAATGAGAATTCATGACAACTCTGAGGCCTTGAAAATCCCAGAATGGACCTATGATTTTTCTGATGAATATAATTGCTATGATGTTTGGTACATGTCAGAATACATTTATGATCCTCAATTCTACTATGGAGGTCCGGGTAGAAATCCAAAATGCCCTTAACTTATTCATAATTAATGTTTCAACCAATTACATCTGATAAGAGATACATGAAGAGGATGTATTGAATATTTTGGTAACATTTTTTTTTCGCTGATTTTTATAATGATAAAAAAGAGTAAATTAACAATTTTGATTCCATTTAATTTCTACAATTTTTCTTATACGTTTGTAGTCCTTCCTCTATACAAACATCGTCTTACAGATCAACAAGAGAATTTTGCTGATCAAACAAAAGAACAAGTCGAAAAAGTTAAATTAGAGTTAAAATCTACTTTTTAAGAACTAAAGAAATATCAATATTACAATTTAGCCAGTTAAACACTACTATGTAAGGGTCAAAACTCTGTTTGAATGAGTAAAATGAAAATGTAGTGCACAGGGAGACAACATCCACTAATATTACATTTGATTATTTTTAACATTCCATATAGTTACAACAATATCTACAAACGAATATGCTGTAACAAGGACAAAAACAACAGAAAAAGTAGAATAAAGTAGCAAGATACATATAGTAAAACAACAACAACAAAGTACAGGACTTGACGCACTGTACAAACTCATCTCAAAGCCTGTCTTGTGCCACATTTAGACAACATTTTCACTTCCAACAGAGTTTAGTATTTATAGCTTTGGACTTTCACATTTCTGAAGCAGAACAGAACCATAAACATGACTACACTAAATCATGCTGTTTTCTCTCTTGTTGAATGGATTGAAATATTCTAGCAGCTGATTCTGTGGCAGATTTCCCGTTATGTGGAACGACTTTGATGACTTGTGTTTGGTGTCTGGTTTCAACAGAGTGAAGAGAAAGAGAATGTGCATCACTTCCTTCAGCAATGTTCCCTGCTCTGATTCCCTGTGGTGTTTCACCAGGAGTGCTTGCTGTGCTCCCTTGTAATTGTCTCTCCTTGGACACATGAAGTTTCTTGACATGTGATATGGCTCCATTCCTCTGAACTGGTAAGTTGGATGAGCTTTGGTTATGGTGAGTGTTAAAATTGGCTCCCTCAACTGATGAATGACCATTTTGACCATGAGAACCTTGTCCGGCCAACTGGTTCACATGTTCAACAGCTGACCCTGATGCTGCTTGATTCGCTACCGGCATGCCATAGGGGGAGAAGTAGGTGTGGTTGGCCGGAGAAACAAACGGTGACACCCCGACTACTTGATGAGAAGCTGGGAATTGAAATGCAGGATTCATGAAAGTAGCACCGAGAGGTGCTTGTCCGAATCCTGCAGGCATTGCTCCGGTAAATGCCGGCCCGGGATATGGCTTGTAGACAAGCCCTTCGGAAGGAGACATGATAGGAATTAACCACTGATGTTGAGGTGACTGATTGAAACTCCAGGGACTTGTTCTGTTATCAGAAGCTACATCTGCCTGGTGTGGAAGTCCTGAATAAGGGGTGTGATTTGTAAGGTGGCTACCATTTTTCGGAGACGAAAATGAGGTCTTCTTCTCAACTGCATTCTCAGCAGAACATTCTGTTTTAAGGTTCTGCTTTTCTGAATTGTTTTTCCGTTTAGGAGTTTGTTGCTGGGGATCGACGACAACTTGCAATGAAATGGTTTTAGGAGTAGACCCCTCCAGAGGAAATTTTCCCAAGAAAGCAGCATCTTCAAGCAAAACATCTGGGGATGAAGCAATCAGCTGTTGAACCTGTTTAAATAAAGAGAATTAATGTGTGAATGTGTATGAACAGACTTGAAGGGTGATTCTCCATGTCTGTGTGCAAGTATGTGCAATAAAAGTTAACATGCTTCCCATTTCGAGCTAGCAGAAGAGATCAATTTTACCTTGATCAGTCTGTGCAATTCAAACACTTGGACAGCAAACACTCTCTGTTGACTGTAGAGAGGAATGGGAGTTCAATCAAGAAAATTACACAATACTCATCCAAAAGGTAAAAACTCCTCTAAAGTAAAAGTGTTTGACACACTTTCTTACTCTGAAGGAGCCAAATAAGAATATAACTCATAGCAATTGCTCAATACTCATCCAAAAGGTTAAAGCTCCTCTAAAGTAAAAGTATATTTATATACTTTCATACTTTGAAGGAGCCAAATAAAATATCATACAGATGGCAAAAAAGAATATAGCTCATGGCAGACAAACAAATTTTATAGTTCATACGAAATAGTTGTGTAGTTTAGTTGTTTCTGGCCAAAGCATGGAGTTTAAACCGTGCAATGTAACATAGTCATCTTTTCTAGGCATATGCATATCAAATCATATAAAAGATATCTTATGCAAAGGAACTATTATATGGCTACCTAAGCTAAATGTCCCAACCTGAACACAGAAATTAAGACATTGACAAATGGGAGAAGAAAAAAAGAGAAATATTCCCCTTGTTATAAGTATAACATGTATTAACAACTCATCCCCTCATCATATACTGCGAGGGATCATCCTGCATTTCTCAGTCCCCTTCTTAGTCCAAGTCCTTCAGTGCAGCAAGGGCAAGCGGTATAGTAAGGAAACTCGCCCCAGAGGTCACATGGAGAACCAAGTAAGAGGAAACCAAGAGATGAATATATCCGCTATCGGCCTGTCATAAGGGTAACCCTTCGACACAGTACAATATTTTAAGACTGCTCACCACCCTGTTTTAAGACGATCCAGTATCCACCATTAAAAATTTATTAAGAACTTTGAACATACAAAAGACCAATTTAGAAGAGACCCCAAGATGATCAGATTTTCTTTCTTCAGAGCCACATTTGCAACTCCTCGAATGAAATGTAAATATACAGGTTATTTACCTAGTGTAGGTTGTATAGCATAAACCAAATGCAGTTCTACAGTTTTATATACAAGAGAAAGGAAAAATACCTTCATTGAGTGGCAATAGGGACAAGGTTTAACATAGCTTATAAACCAAGCCTTATATCCATATCAAATATGCATGAAACAATATGAAAGGAATAAAAATATGAATAATCAAATCAGAAGACAAATCAAACTTGGGGTTTTATTCTATACTCCTGCAGATAGGAACAAGTTGACTTTTTCTATGATAACTATAATATACATAAATCACAAATACCATCCAGATGAAGCATGTAAAAAAACATTACCATAAATCAGTAAGAAGTTTCACGAGGAAATAATTGAAGCTTGAAAGCACCACACCACAGTAAAAGCTACTGCTAAACATCAACATGACTTACTTGGCAATTTTTCGCCTTGCTTTCCAGAAATGTTTTTGACCTAATATCCCTACAACATCATCAGGAGAAACTATCAGACTTGATAAATTTGTTACCGTGGAAATCTTCGAGACATCACCACTTTCATCAAAATTTCCCTTCTGTATCGGACCTTCAGTACCAACATCGTGATATTCAACATCAACATCATTGGTAACCTCAACTGGACAGGTTTGGTTTACTGCAGAATGAAAACAGCTTTTTGGTACAAGGGCATTTCCATTATCCATATCCCTTGTAGAGTTAAGGACACCATTTCTATGTTCAACATCATTGGACTGTGTCCCAGCCACACACTCCTGCTGTAGACAAGCAACATCCTGATGTAACCTGCTTATACTTGGGACAGAACAATCTTGATCCTCTTGATTTGGAATCACCTTGGCTTGCATCACTAGACTGTCAATAACTTCTCCACTTGATTTGTTTTTCACAGACATTTTTTGTTGCTGTCTACTTGAGCTTACATGTGGATGTGTCTCATTCCCACTCCTCACATGCTTTCTGGTGTCAACAGGAAGGGAACCAAATTGTGCTGAATCTCTGTCACCATCATTTTGCACTGAAACTGAGCAAAAATTACCCAAAGGAGTGAATTTTTTCCCATTGAAACTCTTCATCGCTTTATCATTTGAGTGACCAATCCTTGAGCAAATGTATGCATGAACATCATCTTCATCTGCTCTCTTTCTCCTTTCTAGCTGCACCGATGAAGTGTTTGATCTTGATCCATCAGATTGGCGAGAAACATAACTTTCGGTTCGATGAGCCTGTGTTTGCGAAGGTAAACGAACTGGGTAACCATAACTTCTCTCATGCCCACTCCCCTGAATATACATATATTGATTCGTATTAGAAATATACACAAATTCATTCGCAAACCTTCACCGCACAACTCAAATTATAGGCGTATTTGTTTCAAATCTTACACTAAAACAACAAACTCCAAGGCATATATATCACAAAAAGGTCGATCATTAAGAATCCTCAAAATTGCTAAATTCCTTATTAAAGCCTAACACGATCTTATAAGAGGTGATTCGATAAACCCACCATAATATCTTAGAATTTGAGATTTGACCTAACCCAATCCTGCAAAACTGAGTTATGAGACAAAGGCTACCCCTAATTACATACTATCTTAATTATTTATCTCTAATTGAAGTTAGACTTGCTTTTTTCCCAAAAATCTCAAGCTTAAGAGCAAGTTAAGCAACTAAACCACAACAACACAAACATTTTCCAGCTTAGATAAAAAAAAATCAAAATTGAATGAAGCACAAATACACAAAACCCAATCCTCACCTGGGTTGAGGAAGTTGGTGGAGCAACTAAGTTAGAAGATGAATTCGGTTTGAGTGGCAGAAGGCGTGGATTGAACCTCTGAGAGGGAACACTGAGTTGTTCATAGAGGGCCATCTTATTCCTCGGTGGTGCTCTTGGCCCTCCTTTCTCTGCATCATTCACATGCAGCCTCGGAAACATTGGCCCCGCCACCTTCTCATCGTCGTTCCCTCTCTTCATCTTATCGAAAAATCTCTTCTTTTTCTTATCCCAATTTGCACCCACAAAGAGAAAGAAAATCTGAATCGAATCTGAAAGCAAAATCTAACAAGAACCCAGATGGGGCAACGAACTGTGATCAGAAAGCGAGGTACGGAAGAAAAGAAAAAACGGAACTGATGAGTTAGGGATTCTCCTCAGACATTGCTCCGAGGTAATAGAAAGAGAGAAATAGAAGAGGAAAAAAGTGCGCTCTTGTGGGCCCCACTACAGCATATCTCTACACTTGTTTAGATTTTCTTGCCTAGATTGTTCTCTTCTTGCTTCTTTCCCCTTTTCTAGTTACTATCATTTACTATATTAATTAATTAACTACCTTTTTTGTGTTTTATAATTAAACAAAACACTTGTTTCTCTTAGGATTGGATTTACCTTCACTTGGTTGGATTTTTTTTTTTTCATTTAAAATTGGATTTGTTTTGTTTTTCAGTTGAATTTTCTCATTTGAATGTGGTACTTTTTATGAGTTGAGATTATATTGGATACTACCTTAACTTTTTGACCTCTTAATCTAATATATATTACATAAATCATGAAATAATTAAGTATTAATAATGCATTGTATTAGTGTGGATATTTATGGCTTGTTGGTATTCATGTCAAGAAAAGACTTGGAAAAGACACATAAATTGAAAATGAAATTCAACATAAAAGATATAAAATATTTACTGCTTGCACACAAATCCTTTCAAAATCTGAAGAAAGTAGTCAATCTTGAAAGATAAAATAAACAAAAAATTATATAAATTAAATTAAAATTAATTATTATAATTTTTAAAATGGTATTCTTTTATTGTAAAAGTAATATTGAAATATTAAAATAAAAAATATTAATAATAAATAAATTGATCTTTTTCATTTTTGTTTTTCTCTTAATTCTAATAATTCACTCTCTATGGTTTCTTCCTATTCCCTCAATTTAAACAAGAACTTTAAGATACAAATTTATTAACAATTCTAAATAATATAAATTTAAGATATGTATTATTATTATTATTTACGTATTTATTGTTAAATCTTTATCATCTTAATGTTAAAATATTTTTACAGACAAACACTGTTTAGATAAAGGTTAAAAAAATACACAGGGGGTAGAAAGAATAATAACACACACTAAAGTAAAAACACTTTATATAAATTTGAAAAGGTAACAGTTCTGAATTGAAGGATCAGTTAAAAATAAAAGTTAGTTAATTTTGAAGTGACACTAGACAAAAAATGTCCAAAACATATTTAAATAAAATGTCTTTTAACACTGTACAATATTAACAGAAATAATTTAATTATATCAATTATTTACACAAGTAAAAAAATATGAAATTAACTTGATATTTTTCTTAAAAACTGTAATTAAAAGAATAATTAAATCTAATTTTTTATCTTTATAAAAAATATTTTAAAAATTACATTTTAAATCATTTTATTTATTAATAATACAAAACTATATTATGTTACTTATTTGATTTTAGATTATATTGATGAAAATACTATATATATTTTTTTGTATTATTATTAAATAATTAAATATTCATAAATTTTCTTTTTCTTTTTTATGTTATAGAATATTGTATTTTATATATTATATACATTTTCAATATATTAATATAAAAATTATATCGTGCATATTTTTCATTTCTCGTCTACTTATACATATCTAATATATTGCGAACACAAGATATAAAATGAGATTCTTATTTTAATATTAAATTCATATTAAGAAGTGCATTATTAAAAATAAATAAATTATGGTTTATTGATAATTGTAGATTGAACCAAGTTTTCAAAGACTACCTACCACCCAGCTGTAGTTTCCGTACCTTCCTCTTCTTTGATTTGAAGATACCTAAACACCTAAACAGACCTACTAATAATTTATTTCCCTTTTTACTTTAAATAGTAACATTATTTTTATTTTTGTTGAACTTGAAACAGTAGTTTTTGGTCTTCATTAATCTTGGCAAAGTTAATCAGTAAACAATTGTGATTCCTTGTATTTATCCTCACTTTATATTTTACTAAAATAAGCTTTAATTATTAAGTAATTAAACAGTTTACATTAATTTTTTTATAATGTTTAGTTTTGTAATTATACATCGAATATTTTTATATATTTTTTTAATTCACTATCTTTAGTTGATTATAAATTTTGTATCTTGATATTTTATTAGAGAATAGAAAATATATATCATTTTAATATTAAATTTTTTATTAAATTTTTTAACTTATTTAATAAATATTTACAATAATAAAATACAGGTAGAGATACAACTATAAGTACAATTATTCTACCATGAAGATAAAAATTAAACCAAATTTTCATAACTATTTAATTTAAAAATGATAATAGATTTTTACTTTAAAAATAAAAATGAAATTATCAAACTTTCAACCTGCCCTATTGTGATCACTATTTCCAAATATTTGAAAAAGACTAATTTACATGGGCTCATAAAATTTAATAATTTTAGGATGAAAGCAAACTCATGTTCAGCTATGGCTATGTATTTGTTTAATCTTTCTCAAGAGTTCAAGAAAAGTATTTTTTGTATCCTTATACTAAAAATAATAAATTAAGAGATCAACAAAAATTTACTTAAAATCTGAAGACAAAACATACAATTAAAGCAACAATTAAATGACATTTACTTGAAATTCTGATATAATATTTTAATTTAAATGTTAAAATTTTAAGAGATTAATTAAATTAAATAAAACTAAAGATTTTTTATTAAAAATAATAAAAATGTGTAATTATTTATATTTCTAATTTATTATCTTTATATTATCTCTTCCACTTAATTTTGCTGAGTTGTTCTCAACTAAAAATTTAATACATAGTTCACTTAATCATAGATTATATGTCATAATCTTAAACTAATGTATTAAATATGATATTGACTGTTTTTTCTTTATACTAAAATAAATGTTTATTATGATGCTAGAGTTATTTATTAATGATCAACATACTCTTATTTATCAAATTTAATATATATATATATATATATATATATATATATATTAACATAGTAAAACACAATAATTTTTGTTATTATCAACGGAAATAAATTTTCAATCGATCTAAATTTGTCAACAAATTTAGAATTTAAATTATTTATGGATATTTTCTTTAATAAATTGTTTAATGATCAATTTATATTATTGAAAGACTAAAGACGTTTCTCTCAAGTAAATTAAGTGACAAATCCCACGAAGTTTGATGATAATTTTTGTATATTAAGGAGAAATGATGAAAAGTAAAGAAAATGAAGAAAAGAATAGAGAGAAGAAAGAGGAAAAGATGAGATAAGAATATTAGAAACAACAAAAGTTCAACAAAGACTACACGACAATTATATTTGACGGAGTTGAAGAGGGGAATGATGAGTCAAAGGTGATAGTGGTAACAACAACGGTGAACATGACAACCAGGTGGAGGAGGATGGAGGAGAAAAATGAAGAAAAAAAAGAAAATAAGAACAGGAAAAACAAAAGAAGAAACCAATTATAACTTTTACCAACGAATTTTATCAACAAATATTATGATCTGTTAGTAAAATTTATCAACAAAAAATTTACCATAAAACTTTTATGTCAATACTCCATTAATAAACTCAAATTACTTTATTATTATTTATAAACTATGTACGTAAAAAATATGTAACTTTTTATAATGATAAAAAAAACTAATTACGATTATTTAACTATATTAATTTAAAATTTAATTAATTCATATTACTATATAAAAGTTTAGTTCACTTATTAAATATCAGTTTACTAACACGATTAATTATATATTTCAATTTTAGTATAAGAAGAAAACTACAATATTACTGATATAATTATAATTTTATTAATGATTGAAATAATTAAATATGTATTTAATATTTAAAATTTATAATGTAATTTATTTTTACAAATTTAATTATATATTAAAGTTAATTTTTATTTATTAAATACACATAACAACTATTAAATACTAAATATGTCATATTAAATTTTTATATTAAAATTGTAATTTTATTGCATTAAAAATAAAATATGACAATATTTACGTAATGAACCGATTTTTTACTCAAATAAATATAAATTATAAATAGTATATAATGTATAATAAAATATATTATTTTTAAATTAATTATTAAAAAGGTATATGTACGACAATTTTGAATTGTCTAACATACCCTTTAATATATCCCGTCACTATATAAAAGTTAAACAGATAAACATTTCGTATCAAAATTTTCTACTTCGTCGTTCTCTCTCCATTTTGCTTAATTTAATTTGATTAAAATTGATTTGCTTAGTGTTTTTTTCTTGTGTCCATTGAACATGCAAATCAGGGATGAACACTTGTGGTTATGAACAAAAGATGTCCCAGAAAGATAATTAGGCTTGGCTGTTGTACCAAATTAAATTAGGTCAAAACTTTAGTCGGCAAAATGCACCTCCTAATTAGAACATTGTTATGTCTACACACTAGACAAACAAAATCTTAAAATTTATGCTATTTCTTTTAGAAATTTTATTTATCTTGATCTCTAGTTTGGAAACCTAAAAGAAATACTAAATAATTTCCGAAATTTACTTCAGATTTTCTTAGTTTCAACAATTGATATGATGACAAAATAATATAACTAAATTGTTCACAAGTATTTTGTTGTTTTTAATTCAAAATAAAGATAAAGTGTTGAAAAGGTAAATTACAAAATATCAAATTTATTTATTTATTTTGTGATATTTTTTTAAAAAACAAAAAGTTTGTGGAACTTTACAAAATTCATAAGATGACAATAAATTTGTAACGTTCCATTTTAGTAGTTTAAGATTGATAAAATAAAATACTTCATCATAATATTCAAAATAGATAATTCAATGTAGTAAAGTATATTAATACAATTTTACAAAATATATGATTATGAAAATATAATATTTATACACTCAAACCAAACTAAATAACTTTATACAAAACTAATGAGATCTTCCACCACTCTAATTGATGGTTCTTTATCCTCTAAATGTGCCATTAAACCTAGAACTTCATCTCCTACCGGATAGGTGATCATCGTAAAAGAAAAAGACAAACAACATAAGAAAAATACAAAACACACAAAAAAGGTAAGCCAGTGTACAAAAAAAAGTTATTCTAAAATTAAGTAAATCTTGTTATTTTAAAACTAACATAATTGACGGTTCATAGACTTTACAGAGTCGAGCCTCAAGGGGTTATAACCCAACCACACACAAGGCCTAAAACAAGTTTAAAGACTAGGATCTCCTGTTGAAAGGGGGAGCCTTTCATTCATAAATGAAGAACAATTTTGATGATGTCTACTGATCTAGGATAAAACATAGCTTGGTCCAGTTAGGACATGCATTAGGCAAATAGCTTCTCTTTATCAAATGTATTTCAGGCCTGCTGTGTAATTCTGCATATGATTAGTTTTTTAACTAATGGATTAGCTGTGAGTATGGTACAAAGTAAGTGAAAATATACTCACGATAATCGATTAGGTAAATTGCTAATCGAATTAGTGACAGCAAAAACCTTTGTATAAAAGTTGTTTTGGAATCTGTTTTGGCTTGGAGAATTTTAGAAAGATCACGCAGTCTTCATCTGAGATAGAGCCATCTGAGAGACACAAAAGCTTCAGAAGATTCTGCAATAACTCAAGTACAGATCCAAGAAGAGTTGATGGTTGATTCTACCATGATGGATCTTGCTTGATTCAAGGAGCATCAAGTCAAATCTGCACAACTTAGGTGTTTTCGTTTCTTGTTTTGTTTTCTGTATTTCTGATTACAGTTGCTTTAGTGTTTGAAGTGTGGACCTAGGTGCAATTGTGTGGCTGCATTGCTCCTAGGGGGAGTTCTTGATTGTTGAATCAAGTTCTTGGGTTTTGGGGGTTAGAATTACATAGGTGTGCTTGTAATTCTTGGAACCTTTCTGTTTAGTGGAATCCTTCTAAGTGTGTTACTTAGGAGAAAACTAGATGTAGATTCGCATTGGATCGAACCAGTATAAATTGTGTGTCTTGATTCTTTCTTCTCTCTCTTAATGTTTCTTGATTGTTTTAAACAGTCCATTAACCCAGAACTGTGAAATTGATTAATTGAGCTTTAAACCTTAAAGACTCCTTCAAGATTCACATTAAGTAAGTGAAAAACTCATTAATCAATTCGGATCCCTTTGTGGTTAAGAGTATTAGACAGATCTGATTTTAACAATTGGTATCAGAGCTGGCTAATCGCACGATAATCGATTAGAAAGATCCTGATATGTCTAATACATCTCAAACCTTTGCTGAAGGGGCATCCATCAACAGGCCACCTCTGTTTGCTGGTGAAAACTACCCTTTTTGGAAAATTAGAATGAAAATTTTTCTTGAATCAGTGGACAAAGGGGTCTGGGATGCTGTAGTTAATGGACCTTTTCAACCCATTAAAGTTGTGGAAGGCAAAACTGTTCTTAAAGAATTCTCACAATGGACTCTTGATGAAAATAAAAGGGCACACTATGATGTTAGAGCCAAAAATATTATATCCTCTGCACTAACTTTGGATGAATTTTATAGGGTATCTGTGTGTGAATCCGCCAAAGAGATGTAGGATGTTTTGGAGGTCACCCATGAGGGCACGAATGAAGTCAAAAGGGCAAGGAAGAATACTCTCATTCAAGAGTATGAGATGTTCAGAATGAAAGCTGGAGAAAGCATTTGTGATGTGCAAAAAAGATTTACACATATAGTAAATCACCTCCTAGCTCTTGGCAAGACCTTTGACAAAGAGGAACTCAATATCAAAATTTTGAAGAGCTTAAATAGGACATGGCAGCCCAAAGTGACAGCAATTTCTGAATCTAGAGATCTCACTAGCATGAGCATAGCCACTCTCTTTGGAAAATTGAGGGAACATGAATTAGAGCTTGGAAGACTCAAGGAAGAAGAGGATGGAGAAAAGAGGCACACTATAGCCTTGAAGAGTGCAGTGAAATCTGCAGTAAAACTGAAGAAAGCAGAAACTGTAGATGACTCTAATGATGATCACAACTCTGACAGTGAAGCCTTGAGACTAATGGTGAAAAAGTTCTCAAAATTTCTGAAGTATAAGAATAAAACTAAGAACAGTCATGCAGGAAACAAGAAGCAGTCCAAATCTGGAACTCAAACCTGCTATGAGTGTGGCAAGACAGGACACATCAAGGCAGATTGCCCTGTGCTGAAGATGAAGCAGAAACTAGAAGAGAAAAATGAGGCAGAGAAGCACCTGAAGAAAAAGAAAGCCTACATTGCTTGGGAAGAAAATGATTCCAGCACATCCAGTGAATTTGATGACAGCACTGAAGAGGAAAATAATCTGTGTCTGATGGCTAAAGCAGAATCATCCAAAAGCAGTGTGAGTAGTTTCACATCTGAACATGAGGAAAATAATTACTATGAACTGCTTGATGCATTTAATGAACTGCATAAGGAAGCTACAAAACTGCAAAAGTCAAATAGCAAGCGTAAAGGAGAGATTAAATGGCTTGAGGGTAGGATAAAACAGTTAGAAGAGGAAAATGAGAATCTAATAACTTGCTTGGAGAAATTAGAAAAATCTGAAAAGCATCCTAGGTCCAGATGTGAGCACTGCCCAGGACAGCTAGAAAAGATAGAGTATTTGATGAAAACTCTCTCAAAATTTACCCTAGGAAGATCCAACCTAGATGCTGTACTAGGATCTCAAAGGAGTGTGCTGAATAAAGAGGGAATTGGTTACAGTGGCAACTCTAATCGATTATCGTGTAGAAATTTCCTCAACATCAGCAAACCATCCTCTATTATCTGCACTTACTGTTCTGAACCTGGCCATTTTTCAAATTCCTGCTACTTTAAAAATTGTGGGGTTCCTAAAGGAGAGTACAAATGGGTACCTAAAGGAACACCTCAAACCACTAACATGAAAGGACCCAAGTTCAATTGGGTACCTGCATCTTCTCTTTAATCTTTGTTTCAGGTGTGTCTTGATGCAAGGAAAACAATGTAGCTTTTATATAATGGATGCTCAAGACACATGAAAGGAGATGTGAAGAAGTTCTGCAGGATATCTTACAAAGCCAATTATTGGTCATGTTACAAGAGGTGTTAATAACAAAGGTCAAATTTTAGGCATTGCCAAGGTGAAAAGTTCCTCTTCTATTGTGATATTGCAACTGATTTAAACTGATATTGCAATACTTAATTGCTGATTTGATTTATGGCTGTCTGCACTCTGATGTTAACCTGCGCTACTGATTTCACCTGCTGCATTGTTAGTATTGTCATACATTGTATGCCTACTGTGTTCAAACTGTGTAGCTGCTTGCCTAACCTTGGCCTTAATCCATTATCGTGTTCTGTCTAAAGCTTAGTCTGTGTTAAGTTCTGCATCACATAGTTGCTACTTAATTTCTCAAAAGGAGCCCGCTAATCCATTATGCGAAATTGTTATGCATTCTGGTTGTTATCCTGGTTGTTATGCATTATCTACTGCTGCATCTTTTACTTTGTTGCGCTATTTAGTTGTTTTTTTTCTGTCCCATCTTGAATATGTCTTTTTGCTACTGTCCAAAAAGGGGGAGAATTATTTTGCCACTGCATTGATAAGCTATATTGATAGGGGGAGCATAAAATGAAAGTGATATCTGTTATATGCCTATGTTGTTGTTTGCCTTGTGTGCTTGTACTGTTGTTGTGTTTGCTTAATGTGCTGCAGGCAGGCTTATCATAGTCCATGTTTTGGACATCATAAAAAAGGGGGAGATTGTTGAAAGGGGGAGCCTTTCATCCATAAATGAAGAACAATTTTGATGATGTCTACTGATCTAGGATAAAACATAGCTTGGTCCAGTTAGGACATGCATTAGGCAAATAGCTTCTCTTTATCAAATGTATTTCAGGCCTGCTGTGTAATTCTGCATATGATTAGTTTTTTAACTAATGGATTAGCTGTGAGTATGGTACAAAGTAAGTGAAAATATACTCACGATAATCGATTAGGTAAATTGCTAATCGAATTAGTGACAGCAAAAACCTTTGTATAAAAGTTGTTTTGGAATCTGTTTTGGCTTGGAGAATTTTAGAAAGATCACGCAGTCTTCATCTGAGATAGAGCCATCTGAGAGACATAAAAGCTTCAGAAGATTCTGCAATAACTCAAGTACAGATCCAAGAAGAGTTGATGGTTGATTCTACCATGATGGATCTTGCTTGATTCAAGGAGCATCAAGTCAAATCTGCACAACTTAGGTGTTTTCGTTTCTTGTTTTGTTTTCTGTATTTCTGATTACAGTTGCTTCAGTGTTTGAAGTGTGGACCTAGGTGCAATTGTGTGGATGCATTGCTCATAGGGGGAGTTCTTGATTGTTGAATCAAGTTCTTGGGTTTTGGGGGTTAGAATTACATAGGTGTGCTTGTAATTCTTGGAACCTTTCTGTTTAGTGGAATCCTTCTAAGTGTGTTACTTAGGAGAAAACTGGATGTAGATTCGCATTGGATCGAACCAGTATAAATTGTGTGTCTTGATTCTTTCTTCTCTCTCTTAATCTTTCTTGATTGATTTAAACAGTCCATTAACCCAGAACTGCGAAATTGATTAATTGAGTTTTAAACCTTAAAGACTCCTTCAAGATTCACATTAAGTAAGTGAAAAACTCATTAATCAATTCGGATCCCTTTGTGGTTAAGAGTATTAGACAGATCTATTTTTAACATCTCCTACACCACATAACTCATTATACTCTATTTGTATTTGAATGTGAATGATTACTAGAGTTCAAGATACCTCATTTCTGACATCTCTTATATCAAGGCATACATTAACAATACCATCACAAATAAGTTTCCTTAAAACTCTTTAAACATGGAGCTAAAATGCTGCTTAGCGCCATGGAGCTAAAATACTCCTAAACATGCACTCATCGTGCCAGCAGTGGAGGTTGCCGCTCAGTGACATATCAGTTCACACCGGATGAATTTTATGCATTTGAGTGAACTTACACTTTATTAATTACTGAATTTGGTATTCCTCCCTCGGTACTTGGTTTTAAAACACTTTTAGCACATGAAAATGAGTACTAATTCGCTTAATTGATCATATTCTAAGTTTCCACATCAACATAAAATCCCACCAGACTAAAACAAGTATAAAGTATCACACCAATTTATATCAAATCATACACATAAATTCAAGTTCATTAAACAGTTAAGATTTCATCAACATGAAAAACATCAAATTTATTAAACTGACGCACACTATAAACAACTAACTTTATCTACACATAGAAGCATCATAAGAACGATCATGACCTACTGTTATGATTATTGATCAGTAGAGACTCGTGTTGATAACAAAAAAGTTGCATACAACTAAAAGAAGACTCACATGCAACACAAAAGGATAAAGAAAAAGGGTTGAAAATTAACTTATGCAAACAAAAAAACTGAAACTTGACTATTTTATATATTTAATTATCTTTTCATTATAAAATTATCTACAAAATAAATAAAAATTATTTATTACAAAATTATAATAATTATTTATATTTAATTTAATAATTATTTATACCTATATATAGAAATAAATTTCTTCTATTGTATACACATCTCATTAGATTTATGATTTTTTTTTAAACTGTCATGAGGTTTTTTTTTTCTCTTTGTCATATTTGTAGTTTCTATACAAATATTCAAGTACTTCTTACCATTATTTTCAATATTTTTTTTTGTTTTTAATCTTAAAAAATGACAGACACAGGTACAATAACACCTATATTTACCCTATTAATAATAGTCTATACCTATATATATATATATATATAAAGAGATTTCCTGTGTACATATATCATAATTTTAATTTTATCCTTTATGATATTATTAATTGATTGCTTTTTAAACATGAATTTCACATTTTTTCATCTGTTTTGTTTCTTCATCATATTTGTAGTTTCTACGTTAATATTTAACTATTTTTTATTGTTATTTTTAATTCTTTTTATTTTTAAACTTGCAAAATACAAACATACAAATGTGATGACACTAATGTTTCTAATAATAATAATAATAATTTTATTATTTGTTATTATCATAAAAAAATAAACACATTTCCGTGATACATACATTTTCACTACTTAATATTTTTTATTTTACTGTTTAAATAACTGTTTTTTAAAGTAAAATAATTATTTCTGTACTTGTATTCTTTAAATAACCATTAATTTAAATTTAACTTATTTTTAAATTAAAATAATTATTTTATCATTTTATTCTTCTAATGATTGCTTATTAAATTTAATTATATTTTATAACTAAATTAATTATTTACATTTTAAAAAAAGGGGAAACATGCTTAATGTATATGTTTCTTGATGACTATAGTTAGTTTAAAAATCGCTTTTATTCTCATCAACTATGTAACGCAAAATTTAGGATTATGGTTTCTCACTCTCAAGGATGAAGTCGTCATCAATCATAATCGGTCATCGATTAATCAAAGGGCCACTCATAAAAAAAAAAGTTTTCAGACGGATAAGTTGTCCTTTAATTTAATTGAGTTTGACAACAACATAAAATAATAATAATAATAATAAAATATGCTAATTTGATGAATATACAGAAGCTTAGAAAAGGATAGAATAATGCATTTGCTTATCCAATCGCGTTTTGGAACAGTGATTGTTGCGTGACGTGGTTTTTCATTCTTATTGAAAGCTTCATCGTTGCGAGGTGTGGAAAGAGCACTAAATAAAGCAAGATTCGACGCGATCCTTCTTCGTTGTTGTCAGTGTCATTGCATCACCATGCAATTGCAGAGTTACTGCATGTTTGGATATTAATTGTTTGAGAAAATCACCACAATTTTCTTATTTTGTATCAGTATTTTTCCAAATGATATAAAATATTTTATTATTATAAATAGGCTTAACTAAATTCTAAGAACCGACGTGTTGTTATAAAATTTTCACTAAGAGTCTCGTGGATAACGAATATTTGTTATAGAATGGATTTTAGTTAAAAAAATGGAAATGAGGGAAAAAATTAGTGAAACATGGGTTGATTGGATTAAAGAAAAAGAAAGTGGACAAGAATAAAAAGTTTTTAAAAGTTTGTAAGGAATTTGATAAATATAATAAATATCAAATATTTTAATTGATAAAATTATAAGGTTATAATTTTATTTTTGGAATTAAAATTAAGATGTAGTTGGTTAAAATGTATTAAAAATTAAATGTGAGTGATTAATTAAAATAAAAATTACTTTTAATCGATGAAATTAATTTAAAATAAAATGTTGAAAACAATATTTTGATAAAACGAAATATTTGTAAAAGATTTAATTGAAATTGTAAATTTTGTAAAACCTCAAAAGGAAAAAGTATTTAAATTGCATTTGATATCAATTTGCAAACGTTTGGTGACATCAATTAAAAAATCACATCTGTAAATTATAACATCATTTTATATTAGTGACATCACATCTATTAACTGCTGAAAACAAAATCACACAAAAATAAAAAGAAAGAAACTCAATTAAAAAATATAAATTTCAATAGTAGATTGAAAGTTGAATGGGTTGGAGATGTAGTTATCTTAAACAGTAATGGTTTGAAGGCAGTGATCCCCGATGTGTTTTTGGTTCCGAAAATGAAATGCAACCTTTTGAGCATAGGTCAATTGATACAGAAAGGATTTACAACAATCATCGAAAATAGGTCAATTGATACAGAAAGGATTTACAACAATCATCGAAAATTATGACAGAATTGAGTTGTTTGATGTCAACAACAATCTGATCTTGAGGAGTAACCTCTGAAAGAATAAAACATTCCAAGTTAACATAAGAGTTGTTGATGTACAACGCTTGTCTACTATAAAGAGTAATGATTGTAGACAAAAACTTTATAATCCCGTGAAAAAACTTTATTAATCTCTTGTGTTGTTATTCATTCATACAATACATAATATAATTTATAAATCTATATTTTTTGACTGTACTCTCAACAGCTAACTTATTAACTGTTTAGACTCCAACGACTAGTGCATTAACTACTCATAACAACTAGTTTCTTATAACGGCTAATTATCCATAATGACTAATATATTTAAGTTTATTAAAAACCCAACAATATATCTAGTTATGACACTTAAGATATATGACCACTTAAGTTTCAAGAGTCTACAACAATTCAGTGAGAAGAACATGGTTTCTAGAATATTAAAAATAACACTGTCAAAGAGTGTGTGTATGTGAAAGACCTAAAGATCCCTGTGAAGACACCAATGGAGTTGAAACAAGTCAACTCACACACTTCCAAAAGTATTTTGAGAATTTTATCATCTATTTACATAACAATCTACTCAATTCATTAAACAATTACATGTAATCCATGAATTTTGTAATCAACATGGTTTTGTCCAAATAATCAACTTGTGCAAGGATACATTAGCAATATTGTATTTAGTTTCAAAACAAATCACAAGTTAACAAGATATGACTTAAGATTAAAATTCGTGATGGTATTAAATAGCTTATTAAAACAAAGTTTGTTCTCTATATAAGATTTTCTATTATCTGTTGTTAAATCAACTAAGAAGACATACTTTTGTCCAAATAATCAACCAGTGCAACAATACATTAAAACCACTATATTTAGTTTTAGAGCAATCACAAGTTGTTAGTAAGGCATGACTTAAGTTTAAAATTCATGATTTTATTGAAAAGCTCAATTAAACAAAGTTTGTTACATATATCATATATTCTATTATGTATAAATATTTACTCACACATTATAGGTATAATATTTATATCATGCTTTTCTATAAATGGAAAAATTTGAATTTGTGTTGTTTATATATATTCATACATAGCTTCTCTTTTATTATTTTTCAAAAATTCAAAATTAAAAAATAAACTTTCAAAATATAATTAAATATCGAGAGACATAATTATTAAAAAAAATTATAATAATCAAATTACAGTTAAATTTATTATAAAAAAACACATAATAATTAATTTTGTTTCTTTTATGTTTATAATATATTATTGTACAAAATATCATGTAAAAAAATTGAAAAAAAAATTTGTGTTTAGACAAAAGAGAGAAAATAAAAAGATATCTAATATTTTTTTTTTACTTTTTAATATATTTAATTCTATATTTTACTATTATTTACCATTAAATGACATATTTTATAAAATTAAATGACCAAGATTAAAAACCTATCTAATTTAATTCTTACTGATTCTCATCATACATACTTGTGAAACACATACGCAGTTCACTGTTTTTTTAATTTTGAAAATAAATATAATTAATTTTATAAATTTTATTATAAATAGTTTTTATTTATTTTGTAGTTATTCTTTTTTATTAAAGATACTTAGAAAAAATTAAATAATGAAACACTTAAAAGGTAAATAATTATTTTAATTTAAAAGATAGTTATTTATTAAAAGATAATATTAAAAATAAAAATATAGTCACTAAAATGGAGTACTCCTTGTATATAAATATAAATTTTTTAAAATTTGAGGATAAACATATTCCACTCTCTATGAATATCAGCCCCTACACTAATAATATTGTCTTTTGTTTCAAAACAATCACAATATTTCAGAAAAAATATGGCTTAAATATAAAATTCACCATGGTATTTGAGAGCTCATTAAAACAAAATTTATTTACTTTCATATTTGAAATATTATAATTTGAAATATTATAAGTCATTATGAGAATACAACCATCACTTAAAATTACATCATAATCCTAGTTTTCACTTTATTTTCTTGCTTTCGTTCATTTTTTCACCCCTTGTCCATAGGTGTGGAAGAACAACTGAAATTTGAGTGTTGCTTTTTTTTTTTCACTCAACACATTTTTTTTTTACCTTTATCCCTCCTAATCAGAATGTTAGTACCTTTAATAAAAGGACACTTTAACGCAACACAAGTGATAAATATTTTAATATTCTATAAAATTTCGCTTCAATTATTTTTATTCTATTCTATTAATAAAATTATTTATAAAATTGATGTTATTTTTCTTTAATCGGAATAACATTCTTTTCCATTTTATTTTTCTTAAATTGGTAATTTTGTTTACTGTGATCTTAATAGTGAAAAGACTAAAAGTGTTGAATATTGGATGGAAAAACAATAACTAACCATTTCTTGGGTAATAAAAAGAGAGGGAGCGGAGAAGAGTGCAGAGCAAGCTTAGAAGAGCGAAGTGTGTGATGTGGTTGAACATTCACTCCCAATCACATGGCTTCTTCTTCTCCTCCTCCTTCTTCTCCTCCTTCTTCTCCCTCTTTTCTCACACACCTTCCTCTTCATCCTCCTTCTTCATCTGACCAAGGTCAATATTCATTTTCATACGTTTTTAGGGCTTCGTTTTATTCGTCTCACTCTCTCTCTGTGGAACACGAACATGCCAAGAAAAACAAATTTCGATTACTCTCTAAATTTTAATTTCCAACTGTTCAACACTTGGATCGTTTTGTTTTTGTGCAAGAATATCGTTATCGTTTGAGTTTCTGTTCATGTTCGCATGCGTGTGTTATCGGTTACGGTGGAAAGGATTTTAATAACGAATTCGATTCACGATTAATTAGGTGAGAAGCGTGTGGAGGAGGATGAATCGCGCGTTCCGATTCACATCGTGACGGCGGCGTCGCAACTTCCCGTCGAGTTCCTGGAACCCTCGCCTCAATCGAAGCTCGTCATTGGCTTTGACTGCGAGGGTGTTGACTTGTGTCGCAAAGGCACTCTATGCATAATGCAGGTCGATGCTCTCGTTTGTGGTTTTAGATTTTGGTTTTGGCAACTGTAATGATGAATTTGTATAATGTACATTGTAGAAACTCTTATGGCACGAGTAATATATGTTAATGATAATTTAGGTCAATATATGTTATATGCTGAAGTTGGAATGTTAGATGATAATGTGAGAAACTCTTTGGTATAACAAGTATCTAAGTAAATAAATAAATAGGAGCTAAGATATTTAGGTGAATATATGTTATATGCTGAAGTTGGAATGTTAGATGATAATGTGAGAAACTCTTTGGTATAACAAGTATCTAAGTAAATAAATAAATAGGAGCTAAGATATAAGTAGATAGATAGGTAAGTAAACCTCCATTTTCCCTATGTTGTGTTGTGATTTTAGTTGTGTTGTGATTTTTTGCTGGTGGTTGTGTTCTTTTAGGACTTATTATTATTTTTAGTTATTTTGTGAGATGAGCGTGTGATGATATACTTGTATTTTACATTGTTGGCATGAAATTTCATCTTAGGTTCTTGTTTCTGCAGCTTGCGTTTCCTGACGCTGTGTACTTAGTCGATGCGATTGAAGGGGGAGAAGAGCTTATCAAAGCGTGTAAGCATGCACTTGAATCTAATTACATCACAAAAGTGATTCATGATTGCAAACGGGACAGTGAGGTCTGATTTATTTGATTGCTTGCTTCCTTGCCCTTTCTCTTACCCCTCTTTTGTATATGTTGAAATTTGCGCAGTGTGCTTAATCAATGGAAAAAAATGTTTAAGAGGCCGGACTTGTGGTCTTAGCATTTAGCTTTCTTGTCTGGCCATATAAAGCACTTACAGACTCTCTTTTTTTTCCAGGCACTCTTCTTTCAGTTTGGCATCAAGTTGAACAATGTGGTGGATACTCAGGTGAGCTTTCTTGTTACTGAACCACATCTTTTCCCGTTCTTCTTTCCTATTTTATGTGTCTCGTTAAGGTGGCAGAATGAACTTGATTCGCTTCTAAAAAAGATCACATATTTCTTAACCCGATACAATTTTCCCATGAGCAATGGTTGTTGACGTTGGAATGCAACATGGTATATCAGCTTATGTAGTAAAAGTATGGATTAATGTTCTTGGTTTCTGTTATTTTTGCTGCCAAGATGTTTTTCTTTTATAATTTTTTTATTCAGTTCATTCTGCTCTTAAATCTAAATTCAGATACTTAGACTTGATTGATATTTGATTCTTTTAACAGTAATATGATTATTGTCTTGCCAAAATTTATGAGATTTGTGCTTTATCAGTCCATCTTCAATATACTGGACGTGCTCGACCTTGCATTAGTTTACTTACTAATTTTGTTACAGACTACTCATTTATTTGTTACATGATTACATCCCTATCCTTTTGTGTAGCATCTAATGTGCATTTTCTTTTATAATAATATCAGCAATTATGCATAGAATATTAGTATTTAGTCAACTGTATTTATTTGATTGCTGCAAATTAGCTTGTATCCTTGATCTGTATTGCTTATCTCCTTAATTGATTGTGTCCATACTAAGAGATTGGTGCGCTTTGTTCTAGCATATATGTGTTCTGTTTCTCAGACTTTTTTTCAACTTGTTATCAGCGCTTACAACTTGCTACCATCTTTGCGACCTAATCATGTAATTATTGTTCTGTTACTTCCCTAGAAAAATTGGGACTGCTAACCCATAGTGTTTCTGACCTGTGAGTGTGCTTAAGCACCTATTATGATCTCCTTAACTATACATTTTTCTTTCTATCTTTGTCTGCTAGAATGCACCTTTCCAGCTGACATGTGTATTTATTCATCCTGATGTGATTTCCTAGTCTTTATTGCCAAATCGACCCCACAACTGGTGTTTGAGGAATGCTCATATGTGAAGACCCACACGCATAGCCATGAAACTCCATGTGACCCATCTATCCTTCTAGCATCACACCAGCATTTCAAACACCACATTTGCTAGCCATCAGTCTAGATTGTCCTGCTCTCCTCCTGTATAGCCTATGCCCAGCCAGAATTTTCCAATGTTCAGCTTTCCCTGTGTATGAGTTTCTCTCCAGCCGTTCTCTTCACTTGCTACTCCTATAGGCCATTCAACTCTAGCTCTCAGAACCTTTCCCTCCCCTTAGCAACGTGAGACACTGAGTTCTGTTGGTGCTTGATCTGCTTGACCTACTACTAGCAATCCAAGTTCAACTATATCAGTGTCAAATCATATGCCTGTTCCTAAGCCTTAAGGAAAACTTAAGGCAAACTAAGAACCTTTCTACATATAGTTATACGATTACGATTCTTCAAATTTAGTTGCTGAATGATTTATTGAGCAGACTATTGAAGGAACTTATGTATATGATACATTTTTTGGGTCAACTGCTAGAACTACTATTTTAAGAAATAAAATTAAAAAATTGAAATCAAATTTCAATATAGATTCGAATTAAACATGGATTGATGTCTTGTTTAAAATATTTTATTATTAATTTTATGCTGTAAGAAAAAAATATTATTGGTGGCCGAAGAATTTTGTTTTTTTTCAAGCGTGGTTGTTTCTTTTGATAGCTGTATCATATGATAAAGCTGCTGACAATAAATGCCCTTGTGACTTGGTGGACACTTTGATTCAAACAAAGTCAGCTGAGAAACCTCAATTTGTAGATATTTAGTGTATCAAGATTCCTGAGGAGAGATTCAGATATAGGATGTTGCTGCTGGAGAAATGGACCCTCCATCCTTCTGTGCTGTATCCCAAAGTTGGAGAAACACTAACCCCCACAAATGAAAATGCCTAGAAATGTTTTAAGTTGGACTTTGTGAAATGGAATTAGAGTCTCTGCATTTATATTTTATATAGTTTAATTATTACATAACTTCTTATATGGGAAAAGAAGAGACAGAAGCAAAGAGGGTGTAGTGAAAAAGGTGTATGATGCCACCAAGGAGTTCTTGCTAAGTGAAACTTGATTTGTACTCTTAACTAGGAAATGTTTAGGTTTTAAAAGCAATTCCTGTGCTATTGTCAAAAAAAATGCCCCTTGTGAAAATAAAGCTCAGAAAAATTCGCATTAGTGATTTTGTTCGGATAGATTTCTTTTTTTTGTTGCTTTTGGGTAGAACGTTTGGTTGGACAAATGCAATGGAAAAGTTTGTTCGTTCATATTATCTGGATCATAGAAAATAGAAAGAATATAATATAGAAGGTGCTAGCTTTTTATTGGATGTTAAGGTTTTGAAATGCTTTTGGTCTAACTGTTGTAACTATTCCAATACACACTCCTACATGAAATGAGCATGTTGAACGAGGAAGGTCAGAGATTGTTTCAATGCTTGGTTAGGGATTTCGGCTATTTGACCTGAATGCAAAGCATATTGTTTGTCATTTTTTCTTTGGAAATAATATAGATGTTTTTTTTTGCACCGTTTATATTAGACATTAAGGTATGATTTTTTAAGCATCGAGGACTTTTATGCATACGACTTAAACTTTAATAGGTGATGTGTATTTTTCCCTCTTCAAAGGTGTCATTCTTGAAGTTGGACTTCTTTGCTTGTCTCTCTCTCGTATAATTGATCATGTGAAATTAGGAAATGTCAAAGTTTGGAAATAGGTGGAAATTATAATACAAATAAGTTTCTTTAGCAAATTTTGCACTTCTATTAGTGTTACAAAATACTAGCAACTCCATAAAATTCTTACACTTGTTTGTTGTATGTTCATATGTCTTATCCTCGTCTCCTTGTATATTGCTTAATCATGTTTCTTATTTGGTTCAGATTGCTTACTCACTAATAGAGGATCAAGAAGGACGAACGAGATTGCGAGATGACTACATTTCATTTGTTGGCCTCCTTGCTGATCCACGTTATTGTGGTAGTGTGGTACTATTTGTCATTGTATCCATTGAAATGGTTTTGGTAGTCGTGATTCTTTATAATGACCTCAATTAGACGTAATGATAAGAATCCTGAATAAGTTCCCGAGTCATTTGATTCACTTTGAGGGGTTTACATGTAGGCATATCATATGTTGAGAAGGAAGAAGTTCGTGACCTCCTTCGACAGGTTGGTTTCAGAATAGTCTTGTTTGATAGAATAATCTACTTTTCAGAATAGGCATATCATTTGCTGTCTACTAGTGATGTTATGTTTAAGGTTTGATTGATACCAAACAATACAAAGCATCCGATTGATGATTGAAAAAGTTTCTATATGAGCGAAACAATAAAGTACCATTAATCTGTGTCATATCATTTTCTTTTTTGCATAAATTTATATGTCCACCTGTTTATATTGATTTTCTAGTTGAGGTCAAGGTCAGCGAGAAGAGTAATGTTATTTGTAAATGTTTTGTCAGGACCCTCAGTTCTGGACACACCGACCATTATCTGAACTAATGGTCCGTGCTGCTGCTGATGATGTTCGTTTTCTTCTCTACATTTATCACCAAATGATGGAGAAATTAAATGAGCGGTCTTTATGGTATCTTGCAGTTCGTGGTGCCTTGTATTGCCGTTGTTTCTGTGTGAACAGTAACGACTTTGCTGATTGGCCATCTCTACCTTCGATACCAGGTCTATATAAATTCCTGACAAGAATCTTGTGCAAAACATATTTCCTTATTCATTATATTGCCAGTTGCCTGAGTTTTCCTATCTATGCTTTCTTCCATTAGAGTTTGATGTAAAATTAGAACCGAAAGATTCATGTTGCCATTCGTATGTTTAACTTAAAGGTTATGGCATAATTTGGTGGTTAAAATTTAGCCTAAAATACTGAACTTGTGCAGCTTCTAGGAAGGCTCATTTTTTAACATGAACAATAACTTTTAGGTGAAAGTCGGGGTTCTTCCCTGGTTTAATGTTACTCCTCGCACAGGATCGTGCAAAAATGAATTATTTGAAACTTTGGTCCACTTTGTTTGTTAGATTATTTTATAATTGACAAGTATTTCATTTGTAGGTTTATGTTATGTTTGTGCCAGGAATGCGTATTTGATTGTTTAAAGAATGTGCTTCTACTTACTTTGTAGATAGCTTGAATGCTGATGGTAATGGTCCCGAGGAGGAAATTCTTTCAGTTCTTGATGTTCCCCCAGGAAAGATGGGACGTGTTATTGGGAAAAGAGGGGCGACAATTTTGTCAATTAAGGCTTCTTGCAAGTAATAGTTTGCCTCTCCTTACTATTCTCTTGGTTTAGTAAATACATGCCTTTTTTGGTTTATTAGTGAATGCTAATGGCCAACTTGGTCTTCAAAAGTGTTTGTCAATTTAAATTAGTTATTGAATTCAAATAAATTAAGAAATTCCTGAAAACAGTTTTCGTCTTTCACATTTGTCTTTTGTTTCGGATAAGTCTCTATATGTCATCACATTTGTCTTTTGTTTCAGACAAGTCTCTGTATGTTATTATCAAAATGTAAACCTGACCTTGTATTATATCATTAAAATATAATTTAATTCAGAACGATAAATTGCTTTTTAATAACTAAATACAGGACATATAAAGGACGGGCGTAAAAGAAATACTTTTTAGGGACTTGTGTTTTAGTTAATTAACTTTCGGAGACTCACTTGAAATCGTGATAGTCATAGATACCAAACTGACGATTATGCATTGATCAATTGTGGATTGTTTGTATTAATGTTTCATATGTGTTCATTGGTTCAGTGCGGAAATTCACACCGGAGGTCCCAAGGGCCCACCTGACAAGGTTGGTATATCAGCATCATGTTCTATGATTCATAAGCTTCATCTTCTTTAGATGCTTGATGGTCTGGCATTGATAAATTATTATACCTTTTCTATTTCTATGTTTTCCGATAAATAGAAATAAACTATTGATAAATTATTATACCTTTATAAGTTGGTTATTCCGAAGTTCATTAACGCCACGATCCTCTTTTCCTTTATGTAGGTCTTTATCATCGGACCCGTGAGGGAAGTGAGGAAAGCCGAGGCCATGTTTCGGGGTAGAATCTTGGACATGTAGTAAGGAAATGCCCTGTGCCTTACTTCTCTTTCAACTAAACTTTTGCAATAAATCTTTTTTCTTATCCTTATTGCCTCTGATAGTTGGACTTGAGTTGTGGGGGCAGAGATGTGACATTTCTAATACTTGAGCTTCCTTTTCCCATCCTGTATCTAGTGGAAAAGTGAAAAAAAAAATTTAACAAAAGTTGAAAATGAATGAAGTATTCCAACTCTTCTTTAGTTTAGGCGCGTCCAATATTAATATTTTTATTATTATTATTATAGTTGTTGATGATGATAAATTTAAGGTCGAGTTAAAATCCTCTGCCACTAGTCATAAATACGGAACCACTCAACGTAATGACATGCCAACTCAACAATGGATGATTTTTAAGTTTGTAATTAATTTACCAATAAAGTAGTGCGTTTTAATGGACGATTGCTTAACTCGGAGCTTGTTTTTAACTTTTTAATGTTACCGATTTCTTCATTCTCCGTGTCTTTTCTTTATCCTCTTATATTTTTTAAAATGGTTGTAAAAAAGTTAAATCAACTTAAATTTGAGAATATGAAAAAAATTGAAACAAGATGTTTAAAAACATGAATATGACGATTCCAGATTAGTGGTTTTAATTTTTGAAAATTTGAAATTCTTACTAATACAACCTCATTCAAAGTAAGATAAAAATAAACAAAAGAAATTAAGGCAGTTTCATTAAAGCTTTGATTTATTTTGAGGATAAGCAGATGATAGAACTATTACACAATCAAATTTTATGATAAAATGAACACGAAAATCTACGATTGCATTCATCGACTAACAAGCAGAAAACCCATTTCAAACGTTCGGATGAGCAGAGATTAAGATTGCTCCTCCAATGGATCGAGTTAATGAAAAAAGAACACACCACTGTAGACATGTTGGCTCATCACTCACGATAAACTCTCATTTCCGTTTGATTCATTTTAAGGTTATAACAAAAATATAACTTTTGTTTTGATGTAAAAACAGGTCAATTTAGAAAACAAATATCCTCTGGTGTCTTATTAATTCGTCACTTTGAAGATGTCTCAAGACACAAGGGAAATACAAGGCATGTTGATCTGTAACAACATCAACACTCTTATAGCTGACACGGATATTTTACAACTCAAAGTAGTGCCACCATATGTTTCGGCACTTTAGTCCGCTGGATGGCAATCGATCAGACATGAGCAGCATTTTAGACGCAACAGTAGCTTAAGGTTTAAAATAATATAATCACAAAATATTGAGAAATATATACCAACAAAACCATGCCAAAAAGCTTAACAAGCTTTGTAATGCCGACACACAAAGAATGAGTGAAAATGTGATTGAGATTTTTACTTCTGGAACGCACCGAATTGATATTGTTGGGAGCCAAGGCTTGAGAATATGTCGTCTGCAGGTGCTGGTTGTGAAGGAGTGAATCCAGACCTACCAAGTCCAATACTTCCTGAACCTGAACCTAAACCTGAACCCATAGCTCTCCCCATATAAAATGAAGGTGGAGGCCCTTTCTCCTTTCCCTCCGATCCATCGCTCAAGTCACCCACAATCCCAACATCCGCAAGGGATACTTTTTTAGCTGCAAAAACAAATACCAGAACCTACTATTAATAATAATAAACAAAGAAACAGAACAAGTTGCACTACTGAATTTACTACATGAAAACATTCAATCATATTGCTCAAGCAAAGGGGTAGTGGATGAACACACTAGGTTATTAAGATCATCCAACCCAATTAATAATGTACTTATCTTTTAGCAAGACTATTGCATATATCATATAAAAGAATGCAACGCATTAATTGTTAGAGGCACCGTGTTATGTCCCATAGGTGCTTGAATATACTCTAGGAGGAAAACAACAGATAATGTAAAACTAATAGTCATGATAATTAACTTACGGGCAGTTATATTGAGATCGATCAGTCCGCGGCTTAGTGAATCAGCCCAGACACCAGACTTCACCTGGAAAGTATCCTTTTTAGAAGGAACTTTAGTGTCTGCTAAAGTTTTACCAGTGATGTTATCATGTTTGTCATCCCTGACAACATTATTGGAGGGCTGGGAAGACACAGAATCAGATTGAGAAGTAAAATCACCAAAAATATCAGATCCATCAAAATTATTAAGTGGAACAGCAGCAAACGGATCAAACGAGCTGTTATCCACAGGACCAGATTTCTCTGGCTTGCTGTCTGGCTGCACTACTGGTTCAGCAATGGAAAACAAGTCAGCTGTTGGTGTAACTGTAGAAATTGCGGGTTGTGAAGCAAATAGATCCACCTCAGCCTATACACACATGATCAGCAGACACAAATGGAATATTTTAGCACTGTGACAGATAAAATGTTGAGAAAGAAGGTAAGCCTGTAAGTTTGTTAGATTCACAATCACAATTTAAAATTAAGAAACAATTTTGTCACATGCAATTAATACACTTGGAACCATGTGAAAATATTGCACAACATTAACACTACGTGCCTTCTGGTCTTGATTCCCCTCCAAGACCACATAATATTATCAAACATTATTTTAGAAATGAAATAAAATTATTTCAACATAAAAAATAGGCCAATATATTTACTTCAATGGTGTACGGTCAAGTCAAATGGTAAATCTAAATCTAACCTGTGGTTGAGAACTGGCTCCTTTGTCCATTTGAGGTGTTGCAGATACAAATGATGCATCTGCAAAAAGATCAACCTCTGGCAAATTACCAGTTGCTGGCTTCTCTACAGGAACAGATGTGGGAGCATCCATGAAGTCACCAATTAAATCTTGTCCAAAGAGATCAACTTGGTTAGAGTTTCCTGGCGAAGTTTCTGATGAAAGAATGAAATTTTTCCATATCATTTAAAAGGTAAAATAATCCCGCAACTGAAAAATACATTTTAAAAGGTAAATTAGAGAAATCAAATGAAATTCTCACCTCAATCAAGTTCAAATAATTTTCACATTGACTTTTGTTATTGAGAAACAATTCCTGAGAAAACAATACCCTACTCATCTTTTACTACTTGAGACAATAGCAAAATGTTATTTATCACCACATACTTAATTTGGTTTTTCTTCTTTTTGGGCCAGTGGCTAGTTTGATAGAGGGTGTAAAACTTACAGAAACATTGTTCATTGGTTGTTTCAGAAGCAAATGGCCTTAGTCTTTCATTATAAGAATAAAGAAAGCAGGCCAAAACAAAGAAAGAAAAGAAAAGGGATGCCAAAGATGAACATCAAGTACTATGGAATGCTCAATGGAGTACTCACTTAAAAGTGGCCTGGCTCTTTGAGAACTAACAACTTCTAAGGGAGGGTTCAACTAGTGTTTAAGTGTCTATGATAGGGACTTGGGTATTATGGATATTTGACATTGAGTAGTGTAGGATGCTTAATGAAGTAACTTGTTTACCCAGACAACTAGCCTTTAAGGTTGAATTTTGAAGACATGTACAAGCTGCATGAGAATCACACATTTAACAGTAGTACTTTATACTCAACTTCGATGAATAGATTAATATTTCTTTTTATTGAACAGAAAAAATCAAGTCACAAGTCACAGCACAGTCAAAGAATTGCGAGAAAGGGGATTTCCTAGAGTTTGTAGTCAGCTTTATAGTGAGAACGATTATTGATTCTACCACCAGTATGCTGGACTTGGAAGGTATTAGAATAGGTATTAAATATAGGTAGGAAGTCGTTGTATTGCAAAATTGCTATGTGAGCTATACCTATCTTTGTACTTAGGACTCTAGTTTGATCTTTGCTCTTCTCTATACACTGTATCAGAATTCTTTCAAAATAAATGTGAGAACATGAGAGGAGTGATCAAGCTCTCTCAAAGAGTCATTATCTATTCTTTTATATTTTCTCAAGCTGATATCACAGAAGGTCGATCCTACCCTTATCGGCCTTTGTCTAACAAAAGAATTGTCAATTGGTCATTGTTTGTGTCGTATGCCACTATTTGCCGCCCAAGTTTCGTCTTTCCACGTTGGGGTCCTATGAGCCTTGATTACCAAGATCCAAGCCTTGGTTGCACATCATAATTCCGGCCTACACATTGTCATCGTCATAATGTTTTATCACAAGTGTCTCACGCGTCGTCTTCCAATTGTCGAAATCTTTCCAAACCACCACAGACTAACTTGTCGAAGCACTCTGAGCCCATTTCTACCCTTTGTTCTTCGTTCCGAAACCATTTGGTAAAGTCTTCTAATGTTGATCACGGTTTCTCTCACTTGAAAACCTAGGTTGCCTTCTATATTCTCTAATCCATTATTGGATAGTCTCCCTGCCTCAACCTTGTTCAACATGTATTGAAAGACAATCTCCTCTGACATAAGTTCTACTCTTGGAAAGGGAAGTTGTGAGGAGCGAGCCCTCGTGGTAAAGGGCATCCTCAATGCACATAGCGTAAAAGAATGGGTCACACCCAAAAGAGTTATTACCTTTTACATGGCTTGCCTGATAAGATAGCCCATATTTCCAAATCTAAAGTTTCTAAACCAAAGTTCTCTAATCAAATGGTATCAGGAATATCTCAGGATAAAGTTTGGCAGTCAAGCACTGTCTTTCACTCATTCTATTTTTTCAAAAACTCAAATTTCTCAAACCCTTGTGTTAAAGTTAATGGATAATCAATTCAGGTGCTTTTGATCCCATTTTTGATAATGCTTCATTATTTTCTTCTATTTCTCATCCTAAAATTCTTCATATTATTACTTTAGCCAATAGACCCAAAGTTACGTCTCAGGGAGTTTAAAGTGCACCATAACCTTTGATGTCAATTTTCTTTTTTTGTGGTACATGTCAATTGATTGGTGAAGGACATGAATTTTAGAGAAATCTACTATCTTGGTACTAGACTGTCAATGTCTTCTTTAAAATCCCCATCTCCTAAGCTTTTGCATAATCGCTTAGGTCATCCAAATCTATCAAAATTAAAAAGGATGATTTTCTAACTTAGCAAACTTCTAGCCTTAGATTTTGAGTTATGTAAATTAGGAAAACATGTTCAATCTTTCCCAAAAATAACTGAAACAAAATGCAACTCTATCTTTTCTGTAATTCATTTTAACATTTGGGGTCCAAGTCAAGTCACATCCTTTGGGTTTTATGCTCTTGACATACTGAAAGAGACGAGTATGATTGACAGTAAACCAGTCGATTGTCCTATAGATCCAAATAAAAAATTAATGGCTGAACAAGGAGAAGTTTTGTCTAATACAAAAAGATTTAGAAGACTGGTTAGAAAACTTATTTATCTTACCATTACTAAACCAAATTTGTCTTTTGTAGTGGGAGTTGTGAATTAGTTTGTGCAAAATCCTTGTATTGATCATTAGAATGTTGTCATCCATATTTTAAGATGTATAAAAAAGGCTCTAGGACAAGGATTATTTAATGAAGATAAAGGAAATACCCATGTCCCTAGATGTTGTGATTTTGATTGGGGTGGTTCTCCCATGGAGAGACGCTCTACTAGAAGATTTTTTTTTTCTTTGCAAGAAATATTATCTCTTGGAAGAAAAGAAACAAAATGTTGTTGCACGATCAACAATTGAAACTCGGTATAGGACAATGACATCACTCACTTGTGAGCTTATATGGGTAAAACAATTCCTCTAAAATGAATGTATCAATAGAATGAGCAATTACATTATTGGAGATGTTTTTTTTTTTTTGAAAATACTTACTGGTAGAAGTTCCTCTTGGATCAAAATCATCCATGTCATCCTCAGTACTATTTCCAGGTACACTTGAACTCTGAGAAGGAACTGAACCATAATTATTTGCATTAGTTGATGACTTTGATACTCTAGATGACTTGTTCTCTGGACTTTTGCTGCAAGACAGACATTCTGGAATAAGGATAGGGCAATAAAATCATTGCAGTATGAAGAGGGAAAAAATTTGCCTAAATAATAACCATAGCCAAGTTAAAGTTTAAAATTGAGATAAGCTTCTAATCAACTCAACAAATTCCCCATTTAAAACTAACATGTATCATTCACAGGTAACATGTCTCCAACCCTGACAATATTTAACTTCCTTTCTGCTTCCATAATCTTCTGTTTATGCACACCTCTCTATCACTTTAATTGATCCACAAGATAAAATTTATGCTAAAGATGACAAATTAATAAAACCTTTTGGAAAGTAAACGAGCAAATTACAGTTTGTGCTAATCCTAATCTTATGGCATCAATATCTAAAGTGGTGCTTTTCTAATTATTATTCACTTTTCATCTAATATGTTGTTCCTATGAGCAATAGTATCAAAATTGGAGGTTTCATTTTGCACCAAGGCTGTCTCAAGGTAAAGGAAGATATAAATTAAAATATTTTTTTAGCACATTAATATATATTATTTAATATTGGATGTAACCGAGTTTAACTTAAATGTGCAGATATACATTTGCACGATGGTATGCTTATAATGAATTAATTGACCTCCAAAAATTTCCTCATACCTTTTGTATATACAACAAATAAAACTAACATACTCTGTTCTGACGCCAAAAGGTTCTTCTGAGGCCAAAAGGCTCCTCACTATAAGGTATTAGGGAGGGTCATTGTTCACAACCTTACCCTTGCGTATGCAAAAATGCTATTTTGGGATTCAAACACTTGACCAATCAGTATCAAGACAAAACCTTACTAATAAGCCAGGACTCACCCTTTTTATCCCTTTTAACATATGTACAAATGCCATTTCATTCTATTACCGTCACATTGCTTTCCAGAATAAGCCACAATGCCATCCATCAATAATTAAATTCGAAGAAATAACTAAATTTATGCACTAAGTAGCAAAATAATCATCAGTTGCTGTCAAAAAACACACCCAAGGCTATGACAATATTCTCCGCTAATAGAATGGAACGGTCATAAAAATACATTTACAGTTATTTGCCAACCATAACAGCAGTTAGATTTGTCCTACCTGACAGATCGTGATGAACCCTTCTTGAAGGAGTTGTCTTGATTGTCACTTGCAACAGTATGGTTTGATTTTCCATGGTCATCATAAGATCCCCCCTTGTCTCTATTGCTATCACTAAACCTGTCACCATCTCTAGATCCAAAGCCTCCATACTTACCACTGCTCTGAGAGAAGCCACCACTACTATAAGAGGCTGACCCACCAGACTTGTATGTAATACCACTAGAAGAAACTCCAATATACCTACATTGACCACCCAAAAGACAAATAAGAAATGTTTTTTTCTGACAACACATTCTACAGTAGTAGTTTTGTTGACCTGATAATTCTGGAATGAAAAGATTGACAAATTGGACCTACTTGTCACGGTTTGCAGAAGCTTTATTTCTGACATCATGTATCTTATCCCTATCATTCAAAAGGGACACAATGGTTTCAGCCTTCTTCCTTACATTGAGTCCCACGTCCTTCCCACTTGGCTCAACATATTCAAAACTAGCAAGTGCCTTTACCAATCCAAAGGAAATTAAAATTACGACAGAAAATACTCTTAATGTACTTGTCAGCACAGTTGTTAATTGCAACCATAAATTAGCTAAATACAAGAAAATTCCTTACTGAAATCTGAAAAGTATGTTCTATAATGTCATCAACTGCACGTTCAGATCCATTTCCTACCAAATACTCAATAACCGCCAACGCCTGACAAAACGTAATTCAAGTTATTGAAAGAAAAGCAAATTGTATGTATCAACACAGAAAATACATCCAAAAAGCCTTCTCTTTGTATCTTAAAATCTTAGGAAATGACATGATTATTTGTAAAGCATTACCTTGTATACATATCTCCAGTCTTTTCCAGTTTCGCCCAGTCTTGTCCAAAGGACATTCATGACCATTTGACATTCAGTACTAGTATAGAAGAAGTAATGATTTAGTAGAACAAGTATCAGAATATTTCTCAAAATATGAAAACAAAAAAAAACAAAGCAACATAACCGGAAAAAGAAAAGATAGATAGTTTTTTACAATTTTTTGGTAGCCTGTGCAATCTCTGCCAGTGCAGTACCATGAGGACCCCAAGGTTCATTATCAGTTGCATCGAGCACCTAATATGTGAAAAATGGTATAACAGTCAATAATATAATACCACTGGCCAATCTAGTGGCTTTATAGTTTGCAAATATATAAAATCTGGCAGTCATCCAACACCATTGCATCAACAAAGTATCCAAAAATCACTTGATAATAGATAATAGAAAAAGAAGTGCTATGCCTAATTCAATTCCAAACACGCATTCCATTATCAATTTTAGAGAAACACAGAAATCCAAAATATTGTACTTCCCGTACTCTAACAACGGTGTTTCAAATCGAAATAGCAGGAGTTGTAACATTTTTTCAATGAACTCCGCACAAATAAAACAAAAAACACAACAATCACAGTTTTACCTTCTGTTCGATTTCCGGAACCTTAAGCACCTTCAGATTCACCTCTCTCTTTCTGTTTTCGCATAAACAAACATCGTAATCGTAAGAGCAGGGCGAACTATCATTCTCGATTAGAAGATTGAAATAGGTTTCAAGTTTTTATTAAAAAAAGAAAAAATATGAAAATCGCAATGCAAAAAGATGAAGGAAGGATCGAGAAGCTCGCTCACATTTCTCGAACGGTTTGATCGAAGACCTTCATGAAATCCATGGCGGTGGATCCGCGAAACGAGACGCTGTGGATCTGATCTGATCTTATCTGGAGAAATAGTGGAAAATGGTTAAATTAATTGCAGCAATTTCGATTGGTTTCCAGTAGCAACGATTTCAGATCTAATACATTCAGAGAGAATTTTTGTTAATTTGTTTTCCGAAATTCCTCCATAACCATGCTGCTTCTTTTCACTCTTCAGAATAAATACGTTTTTTATTCACGTAAATATAATAAGTTTTATTTTAGTTTTTAATTTTTTGCTTAATTATCATTTTGTTCTCATAGTTACTGCAGTTTGTTGTAATATCTACTATATAGTTTAAGAAGTTTGATTTTATTGGTGTCAAAAAAGATTTTGATTTTATAACCAATACAGATAATTTTGCTTATCTTTCTTGTCTAAAATTGTTTAAAGCCATGATAAATCGAAACGTCAAATTCAAATAAATAGAATTATTCAACAGAAAAAAAAAAACGGAATTATTCAACAGAAAAAAAAAAAACGGAATTATTCAACAGAAAAAGGTGAAAAATGATAACTACAAAGACAAGTTTTTTAACTATAAGAATAAAGAACAATTAAAATAAATAACATTTTAGCCAATAAAAAAATAAGATTTAAATATTGTTTTTGTACAGTTTGTTCAATTTGATACTTCTTCTTAACATTCAATTTTATTCCTTTTTTTACTAAATTATGTTTAATTTTATTATTTTTGTTGACATCGTTTAAATTAATAACGACAAAATGTACAATATAAATACATTAAATTCCATTTTTTATAATTTCTTCACTCCTCACTATGTATTTTAATGCAAAAAAGGTTGTTTTAGTGATTTTTACATTGAATTTATGTAAGATAATTATCTAAATGATATACAATTTTACTAAAACTATACACTTGTCATTAGTGTTGACCGAGATGATATTGGTTCTAAACAAGTGCACTAGCCTCCCATATTGGCTATTGCACATAATGCAACATGTGTTTTATGTCAAGATGATGTGTGTTTGTATTCAAGATTAAATGGTTTGTCTTTAATGGATTTTGATTACCTGCCATGGTGATGGGTTATCAATTGGAAAATGTGTTAAGAGACATGCTAGATACAAGCAAGTTGACTATCAACGTGAAAAGTATACCTATATGGTACACGGTCAAAGGCCATAAATGAAAATTGCAAAAACACAAACATAGCAGCCTAAACTCACAATGAATCTATAAGTTACTACGATCCTCAAGATTGGGAGGCTGATGTCCCAACTATTTCGTGAACAATGTACAAGTATACTAAGAAACCCCTTAGTACACAGTAAGCAGCCACCAACAACCTTCAAGGCTGCTTACTCTGTAGTACACAGTAAACAACCACAAGCAACCTTCAAGGTCGCTTACTCTGTACTAAGGAACCCCTTAGTACACAATAAGCAGCCACCTACAACCATCAATAACCTCCAAGGCCATTTACTTTGTACTAAGGAATCAATACACAGTAAGCAACTATCAGTAACCTCTAAGGTCGCTTATTGTACTAAGGAATCAATACATAGTAAGCAGCCATCAGTAACTTCCATGGCTGCTTACTCTGTACTAAGGAATCCCTTAGTACACAGGAAGTAGCCATCAGTAACCTTCAAGGTCACTTACTCTGTACTAAGGAATCCCTTAGTACACAGTAAGCAGCCATCAACAACCTTCAAGGTCGCTTACTCTGTACTAAGGAATTCCTTAGTACACAGCAAGCAGCCGCAAGCAGCCACCAACAGCCTCCAAGGCTGCTTACTCTATACTAAGAAATCCCTTAGTACACAACAAGTAGTCACCAGTAGTCTCCAAGGCTTACTCTATACTAAGGAACCCCTTAGTACACAATAAGCAGCCACCAGCAGCCATCAGTAACCTCCAAGGTCGCTTACTCTATATTAAGAATTTCTTAGTACATAGTAAGCAACCATCAACACCTATATTATTCACCCTACATTGAGGAATACACCAGTACGCAGTAGGCGGCCTCAAGCATCCAACTGACAGGCAATAAGGAAACCTCCATGAGCAATACACTATGAAGTTGCTCGAGTAAGAGGTAATAACCCTATCCACTCAACTAACTAGGCGACCCAAGAGTATCCAACACTCAGATCCCACATATCCGCTTATTGGATACTGTATACTTAGGATCCCTCATAAAATATGCAGTATTTGTCCATATTGACTCAAGCTGCCTACCAACAACTATCGAGGGCTCTTCTTGTAATTTCACCCATTGTCATTGGATTCATAAACAATTAAAAGAAGTATTTTGGGCCCAAAAGCCCACTCCAGGTAGGACCCACAGGTAAAAAATGTATAAATATCACATTGTTCTATGCATTGAGGACGCATTAAAATATACTTTGAATCCCTGACATCTTCAGTGCTAACTTAAGCATCAGAGTGTCTTTTGTAGGCACCCATGCGCCGTCATCGGAGCTTCATCGGAGTAGGAAGACATCCAGCCAACAATCAAGCACTAGAACAATTCAGCAGACTTGTGGAGTACAACTTAGTCCTATAAGAACAAAAAGTATGGAGAAAGCTCTTAGCGCTGCAATAATGAGAATAAAAGATGTTATGAATCAACTTAATGCTATGAATAAAGAAAGATCCCAACTTTTATGAGAACAATTTTTTGAAATCTCGAAGATTTTGTATGTATATATAAAGTTATGGGAGGGATCATCTTGAACTATAAAACTTTCCAACCCAATTAATATAAAGTTATAAGAGGGACCATCCCAGACTTAATGAGGGGATCATGTTGGATGATGAAGCTTCCTTGCCCAAGAGAGCGACATAAGTGGGATGGATAATCTCGAATGATGAAGCTTCCAAACTTAAATAAGAAATGAAGTTATGAGAGAGATCATCTCGATTAGGGATGTCAAAAATATATGTACCGTGGGTATCCGCAAATAAAACCCATAATGGGTAGGAAATGGATATTAAAAATGGATACCCGCTACCCGCGGGTACGGGTATTTTTGATACCCGCATGTTAATGGGGCGGGTACAAATATCATAGTATCCGTACCCGTGGATACCCGTAACCGCTAAACTTTAATTCACAAAAGTACCCTTATATATATGTTTGTGTGTGTGTGTGTATATATATATATATATATATATATATATATATATATATATATATATATATATATATATATTAGTAAAAAACATTTTGATGTTGCATATCTTATCTTCTTTTGTCTTCATTCTTCCAACTTCAACTATTGGTACGTTGTCTTCTTCCAAGTACATCTCTTGACATTCTTCTCTTTTCCTTCTTTGAAATTGGGCATACACATCAAATCTTATATAGACAGTGACATTTATGGTATGCTTGTTGTTAAATGAACATTATTTTATATTTATTTTTATAATTATTTGGACTTGTATGGACTTGAGTTTGTTTGAAATTTATTTAAAATTTATAATAATGATGTATTTTATTTTATTTTATTTGAATTTATAATTAAATATTTATTTTTTAAATAATTTTGTAAATACCCACGGATATCCGTGGCAACGGGTACCCGTTGATACCCACGAATATGAAAAAAAATAGACGGGTATCCGCATAACGGATACCCGATGAATATGGATACGGGTACGAGGTGAATATTTATCCAGCGGGTAGGGTACGGGAAAGCTACTACTCGTACCCTACCCGCCCCGTTGACATCCTTAATTTCGATCGATTAAGCTTCCTTACTCAAACTTGAATAAGAAATGAAGTTATGAGAGGGATCATCTCGGTCGATGAATCGTCTTTACCCAAACTTATATAATACATGAAATTATGGGAGGGATCATCTCGGTCGATGAAACTTCCTTACCCAAACTTAAATAAGAAATGAAGTTATGACAGAGATCATCTCGATTGATGAAGCTTCCTTACCTAAACTTAGATAACAAATGAAGTTATGGGAGGGACCATCTTAGTCGATGAAGTTTCCTTACCCAAACATAGATAAGAAATTAAGTTATAAGAGGGATTATCTTAATCGATGAAGCTTCCTTATCCAAACCTAGATAAGAAATGAACTTATGGGAGGGATCATCTCGGTCGATGAAACTTCTTTACCCAATCATCAAAAGTAAGTGGGAGAGATCATTTTGGATGATGAAGATTCCTTACCCAATCATCATAAATATAAGTGGGAGGGATCATCTCAGACAATGAAGTTTCCTTACCTAAAGATAAATTAAAAGATTTGTAGGTTGGGAGGGATCATCTCGAACATATGTCCAGTGAATATAAATACAATGATATTAAAAAATATGGATAAAATTGACTTTTATTATAATGATGTATCATTAATGACAATGCTTATCAGTACATGCATTAGCGAGATGTACCCTTCCATCATAGGCTGAGATGTGTGTCAGGCCAACATAGCCTGAGATGCACCAAACTGACATAGATTGAGATGTGTGTCGAGCCAACATAGGCTGAGATGTACTTGGCCAAAATAGGTTGAGATGTATCATGCCAACATTGACTGAGATGACAAGAATGAGAACTCAAGGTCGAGACGACAAGGATGATAACTCAAAGCTGAGATGGCAAAAATGATAACTTCAATGTCGAGATGGCAAGGATGGGAACTTCAAGGTTGAGATGCCAAGAATGAGAACTCAAGGTCGAAATAGCACGTATGATAACTAAAGGTCGAGATAGCAAGAATGAGAACTTTAATGCCAGAGATGGCAATGATAAGAACTTCAAGGTTGAGATGTCAAGAATGAGAACTCAAGGCCGAGATCGTCAATATGATAACTCAAGGTCGAGATGACAATAATGAGAACTTCAATGCCGAGATGGCAAGGATGGGAACTTCAAGGTCGAGATGCCAGGAATGAGAACTCAAGGCCGAGATTGCCAGGATGATAACTCAAGATCGAGATGACATGATTAAAACTTCAAGGTTGAGATGCCAAGGATGAAAACTTTGAGACCGAGATGCGAATAATGAGAACTTCGAGACCGAGATGCCCAGGATGATAACTCAAGGCTGAGATGACAAAGATGAGAACTTTAAGGTTGAGATGGCAACAAAGTCCTTTTGCACTGCCGTTAGCGTGACCATTTCAATAAATGGATTTCCAACTTATTCTTGTACTTATCCTCTTACTCCTTGTAGACACCATATTGTTTTTTCTTCACATAATATATCTCAGTCTCACGGTGGGTGCCAATGTTCTTGTATGGAACCAATTTGTCCTGCAAGGTATGGTATTATTATTCTGTTGCTTGACGGGATATACTTCGTCTTCAAGATTTGGATGTCATTGCCAAGTCTGATACAATGAACCACGGGAGAGCGAATATTTGCAAGTACTTTGACACTTAAGTCACTAGTGAGAAATATATGATAACTGAGACACCTTTATATACCTAATCCACATTAATTACTTTTAGGGACATTTAAGACCCTTCATAAATGTTAATAAATACTTTATTGTAGTTGTTGTAATGTTAAAGGGGACAACTAATTGTCTTGTCGAAACTAGCAGGTCCTCACATGTCTGAGGTAGTTATGATGTATCCAACTTTATTTTACATTTATCAAATTGATATGACCTAGATCTATCAGACCCTATCACCAAATTGGTTTGGTCGAGATATATCAAATCCAGATCCTACATCCCATATTCACTAAGTTACCTTGATCAAGATGTATTAGACCTTACATAATACAAAATCAAGTATTTATTTATTTAATAATTACTTTTTTTCTTTTTTTCTTTTATATTACTAAAATCTAGTAAATATATGAGTTTCTCGTAATAAAACATTAACATTTGCTTAGCATAAATTATTCTGAAAATTGTGTTTTTTTTTTTGTCAGTAATTTTGATAGTGACATTAAAGTACTATCATCCCCGTATAACCAAATAAATTATCACTAAAATCATATAACATCATTGATCACGTATCGTTCTAGCGTAGCATATATTTTATCTAAGTCAAACGATACCATCGTATATAGACTCCTTGATCGATTTTGCTTGGAAACTGATCAACCTTCTTTGTTTTTCATCCTTATAATTTTGCTTTACTTTTTTTATATATAACAATGTAATTTAAGAGAAAAGTGGCTTATGAAATTTCTTAATCCTTAAATAACAGAGCGATGATTAAAAGTTATATAGATGTAAATAAACAAGTGTATATCAAAAGGTATTGTTTTTAAATGATTTATAACGATCATTATATTTAAATTATTTATCATTAGTAACATTTGTTCAAAATTGCTATAAAAAAACATGCAAAACTAAATTGAATATTTAAAAAATAAAGGACTACATGTGTAGTTTAATTTATTTTTTAATGATTATCTTAATTTTAATAGATATTTGTAATTTCTTAAAACATCTTTATCTGTACAAATAATTTTTTTTTTCTTTATTATTAATAGATCATCGAGACTGAAAAGTATAATAAGATAATTTTTTAATCATAAAAATACTAATATATCAAAGATCGATGTTTTCGAAATATAATCTTAGCATTTAAATAAATATTTTTAAAATAAAATATATTATAATACTTAAGTTAAAATTTAATAATATATATCAATATATGTTCAATAATAATAATAATAATAATACTAATAATTTTATATTTTTAAAATAATGAAAAACATGTATTGGTTGATTTTCATTGTTTTAGAGAAAAGTAACTAAAAATTTTATCATCCTAAAAGATTTTAGTTTTTCTCTGTTCGAATCGTGATTTATTTAAATGGGTGAACTAATTAGTTTTTCGATTTAAGCTACTATTCGATTCCATTTTCGTAATATGCTAACGAGAGTATTGAAAATTTAAGAAAATTATTTTTTATTAGAAAATGTAAAAGTATTATATTTTTTCATAATTTTTAATACAACTCTAACAGTAAGAAATTTATTTAATTGATTAATTAAAAAAGAAATCAGCTAAGAACGTACAAATAAAACTCACAATAACTCACAATATGAGTTGCTTTACATATTAAAACAAATAATTTACGATCTCTATTGTTTCATATCATTATATTAAGTAACTTGTCATTAATTTTATTTTAATGGAAGACATAAGAAGTGAAATAGTAGAAAACTGAGTTGCAAGGTGATGTTCTAAATGAGTTTTATCTGTGATTGATGTGAGACTTTTAACACATCCGTTCACACCTATATACATATCGAACGAGAGACTTGACATTAATGGATTGTTTGATAGGAGGTCCGGATAGCAGATAGAAGAATATGTTCAAACATCACTAAGATAAGCTTTAATAATGGTTATGATACTATGTTAAGAAATGAACTTTAAGCCTAATTTAATTTCATAAAATCATATGTACTCTAAATTGACCTTATCCCTAGTTTTATCTCTAGTTGATGTGGAATCATATGTAACACTCGTAATTATTATAGGGTTAAATATGTTTTTGGTCCTTAAACTTATGAAAATTGGAATTAGTCCCTCTTGAAAACCTTAAATCAATCTAGTCTCTTATCTTTATAAATATGTGGATTTAGTCATTTAAACCAAATTTTTTTAAGTTTATTTCACGTTTTAAACACGTTTCTCACCTAATGTTGAAGCGGAAATGTGTCAAATGTTGTAAACAAACTCAAATATTATCATGAAACGTGTTTGAAACATTAAATAAACTCAACAAAATTTAGTTAAAAGGACTACATTGATCAAAAGTTTTCAAGAGCGACTAATTCTAATTTTCACTAAAAAGTTAAGGGACCACCTATACATATTTAAGTCATTATTATATATAACAAGATTAAATACAATTACAATTTTTCTTAAACAAATTTGAAGTGTTATATGACCACTTTAACAGAAAAAATTACCTCAATAAACCACTAAACATCTCTAACTCAACATATGTTAAAGCTGAAATCTAACATTGTGAGACTTGTGAACGATGAAAGGGTACAAATGAAGAACAATTTCAAAGGTGGTGTATCCTTTTTTTATATGAAAATACAAGCATGTTTCATTCTACTCCAAATGGAAAAGTTAAATCATGTTTAGAAAAAAAGAATATAAAGTTTTGGTGTTTAGTGTTTATCCTAGTGTTTGTCTTTTTTTTATACTAAAGCTATTTGTCAAGGAATATTCATCCTTATATGTAATGCCATGAAGAAGCAGATGTAGAACATCATACAAACATGTGTTAAAACTGATATATATGCAAACATGAGAATAAACAAGTTGTTTTGGCCAGCTTTTTCAAGGCATTCCAAATTTGTATGGGAATTACTTTTTGCATGTTTTTTCCAAAAGGTGCCACTCTTTATTTTAATCTCAAAATTTTAGTTTTGGAATGTGTTATCAATTTTCTTTACGTGTTGAAATTTTAATTTAAAAGTGGCATAAAAAAAATTGAAATTTGGAAATATGAATTTCATATTATTGGTTAAGAAAATTAACAGTCTTCTAAAATTTATTTCAAAATATTAATTTCCCTTTCAAAATTGTAAATCTATAATCATTATTATAGAACTTAAATTTTTAAAATAAACAACTTATTTAAATAGAGTGCATTGATGTTCTGCAAAAAATATTAAAAGCAATGAGCAAACATAATAGTCTCGTAAGCTTTATGGTTGGCACATGAACAATGACATTAGTAGTCTTATTCTATTTTTAAGGATAAGATTCCTGAACTTTGTAGTTTTTAAAGTAGTAATCAAAGTCACAAAAACTCTGGTTTTGACTCAGAAAACAAGTAACAACTCCAGTGTGAGGCAATATTGCAGACATTGACCTAATTATTCAAATGTTGTTTGCAATCTACATGAATTATAATCATTAGCTATGGAAATTATTTTAAGGGAAAGAGATTGAGACATATATAACTTTTTATGTCTTCGAAAAATTTTAAAGTCCTATTGGAATATGACTAATTATAGTTAGATAATCAAGCCAGTAAATTCTCATAAAATTTAAAAAAATTAATTAACATGTTTCATAATTTTTTTAGTCCTTACAAACATGAAATTTGCCCCAAATTTAATATGGGTTTATAATTTCTTGATAATATTATCTAATTGAATATAATTAGTTAAAAAAATCACATTTTAAATATTTAATATTATAGTATAATATTTTTATTTGACATTCTCTATTAAACCTGTATAGTGTAAGAAAATCATGCATCAGGTTACAATCACATTATTGTTTATAATTATATAATACAGTTCATTTTCCTATTTTGTTTTAATAATTTACAAAACTTACTATCAAAATAAATGGGAAATGTACTTTATTTTTTTATGATAATAAAAAAATAAAAAAATTGTTATTATTATAATTATAAAATTAAATATAAATAATTTTATAATTTTATTGTAAATAATTTTTATTTATTTTGTAGGTAGTTTTATAATTAAAAAGAATGGTTAAATTTAAAAAAAAAAGTCAAATAAAAAAAACAGTTAAATTTTAAAAATAATATAAAAATAATATAGTTACTTAAAGAGTAAAATTAATAAAATAACTATTTTTATTTTAAAAACTTTTAATAAAAAGATAAAATTGAAAAATAAATATGAACATTAAAAAAAGAAAAAGGAGAAAATTCCTTTGTATATAAATATAGAAAATAATGATAAAGGTAACAATAATTGAAAAACAAAAAAAAAATATCATCTTGTTATGAATTAATGGTCGTCCATTGATTTATACAATTACTCATATGATTGATAATCATATTATTCATTACTCTTTATGATGTAATATTTTGTATTTACTATTTGATTTTATATCCTTTCTGGGTTACCATATTGTACCTATAAATAGGACTCGTCCTATCAGTAATGATACACACATAAAAACAGAAGTTGCTCCCTACTCTCTAATTCTCTATTCTTCCTCTCCTTTGTCTCTCTTATTACCTTTATTTTATAACACGTTATCAGCACGAGGGTTATCCAACTGAGCGTGAAGGCATATTTTTTTTTTTCTCCCTAAGAACAACGCTCTATATTCCTTAACCGAGGTTCTTTCTAATCTTTTTCTCATTCACAAACTTTATCTCATTTTCTTTTTTTTTGTGTAATGATAATTGTTTGATTTATTTTTCTCTGTCATATTATTATTATTATTATTATTTGATTTTAATAATTTCATACATGAAATTTGATTATATTAATATTTTATGTGCTAGTTTTAAACACGCGAAACGTTGCAAAATTCTCTGTCATAATATTTTTATTATGACGATGATTATTATTAATATTATTATTTTGATGATGATGATTATTATTAATATTATTATTTTATGTGTTAGTTTTAAACACGCGAAACGTTGCAAAATTTGGATTTGTGACCCTTGATATTGTAAGGAAGAATTCCTTATATTGGATTTTAAATGTTGAAATATATTTAGATGCAATGGATATTGGGATACCATTAAATAAAGAAATAAAGCAACTAATTTGCTCATAACAAAAATATTGTGAAAAGAGACTTCACAAATATTGTGAATTTATTTCATGCCTATGCATGGCTGGCTGGACAAAGCAATAAAGCTTTTGATGAAAAATCATGAGATCCGCCTAATCTGCTCCATTCCCAGAAGTGAATGGAGCAATCAATATTATGAATTGATTTCATGCCTTCTTGTGGCTGAACAAAATAATGAGCTCTTGATGAAAAATCATGAGGCCCGACCAACTGGTTCTGCTCCATTCCCAGAAGTGAATGCAGCAACATCTGATCCATATAATCATGGACGAGGTCAAGACCATAATAATAATCGTGGTCGTAATTTTGGCCGTGGTCGTAGCCATGGTCGTGGTCGTGGTCATGCTATTAATCATGGTCGTGGACATGGTTATAAAGGAAATTTTCAAAGAGAAACTTCATCAACAGAAGTGGAACAAGAATGCGAAAAAGGAAAAAGAAAGGGGTGAAAATAATGGCAAAAAGGCTGAAAATATATGTTACCGTTGTGGTAGTAAAGGTCATTGGACCCGTGCCTGTTATACACCAAAGCATCTTGTTGAACTCTACCAAGAATCACTTAAAAAGAAGAATGTAGAAACACACTTTGCTTATGAAGATGGTGATTCTGATTATGGTCATATGGATACTACTCATCTTGATATTGGTGATTTCTTTTCTAAACCCGATGGAAGCATTGATCACCTTATTGGTGATGGGAGTGTTAGAAAATAGTTTTATTTTATGATTAATTTTTAAGACAATGTTTTATATTTAATTCATGTTGCTTTTATATGTACAAGTTTTTATGTTTTTATGAATAAAATCCTCTATTTTATTTTTTTTTTCTTTCTCTCCTCTTACAAAGTAATCTCTAATATTGATATTTATGTTTATATGAAGAATGAATATTGGCATTAACACCAATGATGAGGATCTGTGCCTTGCTGATAGTGCAACAACTCATACAATTCTCAAGAGTAATAAATTTTTCTCTACTTTGGTAATGCGAGAAGTCAATGTTAGTACTATTTCTGGTACTACAAATATAATTGAAGGCTCTGGAAGAGCTACAGTACTTCTGCCAAGAGGTACAAGATTGCATATTAAAAATGCATTTTATTCTCCTAAGTCCAATAGAAACTTATTAAGTTTCAAGGATATTCGTCTAAATGGATATCATATTGAGACAAATAATGAAGGAGATGTTGAATATCTTTATATCACTCAAATTGAGTCAAATAAAAAATGTGTATTGGAGAAATTATCAGCCTTCTCTTATGGCTTGTACTACACATATATTAATGCGATTGAGACGCATGTTATTGTAAGCCAGAAGCTTACAAATAAGAATGAATTTCTTGTTTGGCATGATCGGTTGGGTCATCCTGGATATATCATGATGCGAAAAATAGCTGAAAACTCATGTGGACATCCACTTAAAAGTCAAAAGCTTCTTCAGTCCAATGATTTCTCATGTACTGCATGTTCGCAGGGAAAATTGATAATAAGACCATCACCAGAAAAAATTAGAAATGAGTCAATCTCATTTTTAGAACGAATACAAGGTGATATTTGTGGTCCAATACACCCACCATGTGGATCATTTAGATATTTCATGGTATTAATTGATGCGTCCACTAGATGGTCACATATTTGTTTACTATCAACTCGAAATCAAGCATTTGCTAAGTTATTAGCACAATTGATCAAGTTAAGAGCCCACTTCCCAGATTATCCAATTAAGAAAATTCGTCTTGATAATGCTGGTGAATTTACATCTCATGCTTTTAATGAGTATTGTATGTCAATTGGAATTGAAGTTGAACATCCAGTAGCACATGTTCATACTCAAAATGGACTTGCAGAATCATTGATAAAACGTCTAAAATTGATTGCACGACCTTTACTTATGAAAGCTAATCTTCCAATGACTACTTGGGGATATGCAATTCTGCATGCTGCAGTATTGATTCGCATCAGACCAACAAGTTATCACAAATACTCTCCTTTACAGTTGGTTTTTGGTCAACAACCAAATATTTCTCATTTAAGAATTTTTGGGTGTGCTGTATATGTCCCAATTTCCCCACCAAAAAGGACTATGATGGGTCCTCAAAGACGTTTGGGAATATATGTTGGATATGATTCTCCATCGATAATAAAATATCTTGAACCATCAACAGGTGACTTATTTACAGCTCGATTTGCTGATAGTCATTTTGATGAATCAATTTTTCCAACGTTAGGGGGAGAAAGAAAGAAACTGGAAAAAGATATTGGTTGGAATGAATTATCATTATCTCATCTTGATCCTCGTACAAAAGAGTGTGAACTAGAAGTTCAACAGATAATTCATTTACAAAAATTGGCCAACCAATTACCAGATGCTTTTACTGACACAAAAAGGGTAACTAAGTCGCATATACCCGCTGCTAATACTCCAATCAGAATTGATATTCCTGTTGGACAATCTAATATAGCAAATGAATCTCAAACACGCCTAAAGCGTGGTAGGCCTTTGGGTTCCAAAGATAAAAATCCTCGTGTGAGAAAAAGGGAAAAAAGGCAAGATGGCCTAATCGAGGGGGTAAAAGTCCCAAAAGATTCTTTTGACATAATCAATGATTCGGTTCCAGAAGAACCTCAGGTACCTGAAATTGTTGAAAATGATGAGATCTCAATAAATTATGTCATGAATCATAAAATATGGAATCGAAATAAAGTCAATATTGACGAGGTTTTTGCATATAATGTAGCAAAGGATGTCATAAGTGACAATGATGATCAAGAACCAATGACAATTGAAGATTGTCGGCAAAGAAATGATTGGCCAAAATGGAAAGATGCAATCCAAGCAGAATTAGATTCGCTTGCTAAACGAAAGGTTTTTGGACCTGTAGTTCGCACACCTGAGGGTGTAAAACCTATTGGGTACAGATGGGTTTTTGTACAAAAACGAAATGAGAATGGTGAAATTGTTAGATACAAAGCACGGTTAGTTGCTCAAGGTTTTTCACAAAGACCTGGTATTGATTTTGAGGAGACATATTCTCCAGTATTGGATGCAACAACATTTAGATATTTAATTAGCCTTGTTGCACAAGAAGGTTTGAATTTGCACCTCATGGATGTTGTTACAGCCTATTTGTATGGCTCTTTGGAAAATGATATTTATATGAAACTCCCTGAAGGATTTAATGTGCCCAACAAAGCAAATTCTAAAAAGGATTATTCAATAAAATTGAATAAGTCCCTTTATGGATTGAAACAATCAGGACGTATGTGGTATAACCGTCTAAGTGAGTACTTATTAAAGGAAGGGTATAAAAATGACCCTATTTGTCCTTGTATTTATATGAAAAGATCCGAGAATGAATTTGCCATAATTGCTGTTTATGTAGATGACATAAACATAGTTGGAACTCCTAATGAGCTCACAAAGGCAATTGATTGTTTAAAGAAAGAATTTGAGATGAAGGATCTTGGAAGGACAAAGTTTTGTTTGGGATTACAAATTGAGTATTTAAACAAAGGTGTTCTTGTACATCAAGAAGCTTATATAACGAAAGTGCTTAAAAAGTTCTATATGGACAAATCACATTCACTATGCACTCCAATGGTGGTGAGGTCATTAGATGTTGATAAAGACCCTTTTAGACCTCAAGAAAAAGATGAAGAACTACTTGGTCCTGAAGTACCATATCTTAGTGCTATAGGAGCACTAATGTATCTTGCTAATTATACTCGACCCGATATAGCATTTGCTGTAAATTTGTTAGCAAGATATAGTTCTTCACCTACAAGAAGACATTGGAATGGAGTAAAACAAATACTCCGTTACCTTAAAGGCACTATGAATATGGGCTTGTTTTACCCAAATGATTCAAAATTAGATCTAATGGGTTATGCAGATGCAGGTTATTTATCAGATCCTCATAATGGTCGATCACAAACAGGATATTTGTTCACATGTGGTGGCACAGCGATTTCATGGCGATCTGTGAAACAAACAATAACAGCAACATCGTCAAATCATGCAGAAATTTTAGCATTACATGAGGCAAGTCGTGAATGTGTTTGGTTAAGGTCTATAATTCAACATGTGCGACAAACTTGTGGTTTATCCTTGGGAAAAATGAAACCAACAACGATATATGAAGACAATAGTGCATGCATTGCTCAATTGAAAGAAGGATATATTAAAGGAGACAGAACAAAACATATTCTTCCAAAATTCTTTTTCACTCATGATCTTCAAAGAAATGGTGATGTAGAGATCCAAAAGATTCGCTCATGTGAAAATCTAGCAGATTTATTTACAAAGTCTTTGCCAAGGAGAACTTTTGAGCAATTGGTTCATAGGATTGGACTCCGCCATCTTAATGATGTAAGTTTACATGAGGGGGAGAAATTAGAAGATGCAAAGAACAATATTATATAGAATGATGTACTCTTTTTCCTTCACTAGGTTTTTATCCCAAAGGGTTTTTCCTAGTAAGGTTTTAACGAGGCACATTCTTTTATCAATGGACACCCAAGGGGGAGTGTTATGAATTAATGGTCGTCCATTGATTTATACAATTACTCATATGATTGATAATCATATTATTCATTACTCTTTATGATGTAATATTTTGTATTTACTATTTGATTTTATATCCTTTCTGGGTTACCATATTGTACCTATAAATAGGACTCGTCCTATCAGTAATGATACACACATAAAAACAGAAGTTGCTCCCTACTCTCTAATTCTCTATTCTTCCTCTCCTTTGTCTCTCTTATTACCTTTATTTTATAACACATCTTTAAAAAAAAACAACTTAAGATATATACGCTCACACTTTACTTATTATATAATTAATAATATAAAGGAAAGATATTCATATAATATTTATGTAAATTATTGTTATAAATAAAATAAATAAATTCATTTAAAATAAAATAAATAATATACTTATATTATAAACATTAAATTTCAATTTATTGAAATAAAATTAAAATTTTAATTAGTATAACTAAGTTTTTATATTTAGGTCTTTGATTCGTTTTAATCGTTATATTTGTTTTTTACTCAATCAAGTTTCTATTTTCTAAAATATCAATATGACTTATTCTATTAACATCATTTAAAATCATTTAAAAGTGTTAAAATTTATGTTTGTTATGTGTCAAAATCTAACACATTTTTTTTTCTTAGAAATCTTGTTTTCTTTTTTTATTTATTTTGACACATGACATCTTAAAAATAAAAGATAATCCAAACTTTTGACGGGTAATACTTTCAAACTGCATTACTATCAATTTAATAAAAGAGATCACATTAAATATTTTTTCAAAAATCGAGAACTCAATTGAGTCTTTTTCAAAATATTAAAATTACAATATTGAGTAAAAAAAACACATATAAAGACAAAGAAAATCAAGAACCTAACAAGTTAGTAACTAAACTAAAATAAAATTTATAATAAGTAAGCATTTGAAAATTTCTGCCATATACTAATATAATTTTTATATTTTTTACATCCATTTCCATTTACTGTTCTTTATTCAATTTTCATTTCATTTTTTCATAATGAAATATTTATTGCATCATTTATCACATCTATTAATTTTTCTCTCTCACATCTTTTATCCCATCTCATGCATCTCAAAATTGACAAGTAGGTTTAACTTTTTCCAATTAATATTTCAGGGTTCAGAATGATCATTTATTTACAATATGACTGTTGATGAAAGTGCATCACGAGAGGTGCGAGCAGAGAGAGAGAGAAAAAGACAGAGAATCTTTTATGGTTGATGAACAATGCAAGAAGAAAGACAAATTATTCAATTCTAGGGTTTGAACTAGTCACCCCTCCATGCAACTTTCGTGACCAACATGCTTGTGTCATCAACACACATGTACATAAAAAAAGAAATCCTTATATCAAACAAAAAGCAAATAAATAACCATATTCATTGGCCCCACACCCAATGCAATGCATGAACCTCATAATTTAATAACAAATATAACACAAAGAGCATCTAGTCAATAATCTTTAGCATTTTTATTTGCTTAATTCAAACTTTGACCTAATTAAACTATGTATAGTTCTTATCTATGAACTACACATTAATATACTAAACTTTATCATCAACAAACTAGAAAACTAAATGTCACCTAATTAAGTCTTCACTTCACACTTCACATAAGTTGTTGCATTTTTTTTTTCTTACACAAATATCCCATTGGTTATACATTGTATGAATAAAATAACTAGTTAGCTAACACACACTTTGATTTGGTCAATGTGGCTTAATGTCAGCATAGCTAAAATCAACCCACTCTGGAGCAAAAGTTTCACCAACTCTCTCATAATGGCAGTTAGAAAAATCATAGGGAAATCCAAAGCCAAAATCCATCAACATTTCCATAGATTCATCAATAACATGTTGTTGTTGATGTTGTTCTTGTTGTTGAGGCTGTGACACAACACACTTGTTGTAATTCACTGCAATTGAAGATGAATCCGAAATGCTGCTTGAACCTTCTTGAGACAGTGAAACCATGTGACTGTTACTGTTACTTTCATTGGTGTTGTTTTTGAACCTTGAACTTGCACCAATTTGTGAGATACCATGCATCAACCCATGATGCTTTGTTTGGTCAAAACTAATGATGTTTTTTTGATTAATGGTGAATGCATTGCTATCATTTGTTTCTAAGATCGGTAGCACCAAGGGTAGCTGATTTAGTGAAGCATTGAAAGGTGAATTTTTTTGGTTGGTTGGTAATGGGGTTGAAGTTGAAAGAAGAGTGTCATTTTCAGTCAATGTTTTGAGACTAACTTTTCCTGCCACCATTATCTTCTTCTTCAGTTTCGTGTTCCAGTAGTTTTTCACATCATTGTCGGTTCTGCCAGGAAGCTTAGAGGCTATGGCAGACCATCTGAACAAGCAAGAATACAAGTTTTATCAGTATATATATATATATATATATATATATATATATATATATATATATATATATATATATATATATATATATATATATATATATATATATATATATATATTATGTGTGGTGTAAACATGTGTTTCCTTTTCATATAGGTCTAACAATTAATTAGGCCACTATTGACTTTAAAATATATTGTTTTGATTTGTTAAAGATTTCATTAGAAAAATTATGAATGTATACAATGACTAATAACATTTGAATTTAAATCTTTTTTTTTTTTAATATTTCATCTTTACAAAGCAAACATATTGTATAAAAATTGATCGAAACTGTGTGGTCCCTGTCTATAGAAAAAATTATTCTAAAATGGGTTTCTCCGATACTAAAAAGTTATGAAATTTAAATTTAAAATGTTGTTTCAAAACTTTTTATCACTAAATAAAAATGAAACAATTATATGGAATTTGGTCGAAACCGTGTGATGGGATCGCAAATTATACAATAATTTGTGCTGAAAAAGATTTTTCTTATTCGTAATTATATCATACTAATTATCGTCATTAAAATTTAAATATAAAATATTATTCAAACTATTAAAAAAAAAAAACTATAACGTGTATGTATGTGTTATATGTAAATTAAACGAAACCGCGTGACATGAATTTTTCCAACACATAATTATAATAAACTCACGGTTTATAATTTTGTTTGGTTATAATATAAAGCTTAAATCTACAACACTGTCTTGAAACTTTTCATCATTAATTAATAAAAAAAAATGTCATGTTATATAAAAATTGGTCCGTACCACATGATGTGGTCCAAGCTAATATATTTTTGTAAAATGAAAATTTTATTATAATTGTAAGTTAATAATAGTGAATAGAAACATAATCATATAAGCATTGGCTAAATTACAATTAGAATAATCTCTTATGGATGTATTTAATTATATATCTGTTGTTGATTATTTTTTTAATGGATGGTGAATATTATAGTGTGAAATTGAAATAATTTGAAAATAATAAAACTTGCCTGCTTCCCATCTGGCCATAGAGATTGCAAATGATGTTGTCTTCTTCTTCAGTGAAGCCTCCATGTTTGATGTCTGGTCTCAGATAATTCAGCCACCGTAGACGGCAACTCTTCCCACACCGTCTAAGGCCTGCATATTAAATAATAATAATTATAATAATAAAGAAAAAATAAAGTTTATAAATATAATGAAAATGAATTAAAATAATTAAAAAAAAAGTTACAAATGGAGAGATTAATTATTAAGAGTATAATATAACAGTAGAAACTCCCATTCCTTGTTTCATGCCTTGTAAACTGCAGAAGCTATTTATGATTTTGACCAAAAGGATTCAAAAGAAATAATGTTATATGGGGAAAAACTGTGTCTACTAGTGGACTTGGAAATTGAACAAACACTGAGAAAACTGAGAAAACAGTTGCATTTGTCAATGTATTTGTAACTCAAAATTCATATAGTGAGATGAGTTTCTATACAATTATGGTTCTTTAAACATGCAGTTTGCGAATTCGATGCTTAAGAAAAAAACAAACTTTTGATAAACAAAACGAAACTGGAATTCAAGTTAAAAAAATGCATCATAACACAAAACTCCATGTCGAAACAAAACAAAGTGAATGGATAATCAGAAAAGATCTCGAGAAAAGTTTGATTTGTTCTTGAATTGGAGAGAAAAAGCAAGGAGCAAAAAGGATGAACAAGAAAGTGTTTGAAAAAAATGTGAAAATGGTGTTGGGAGAGAAGAGAGAAAAACCAGCTTTTTTGGGCAATGCAATCCAATTTCCACCAGTTCCATGAGACTCCACATAGGCTTTGAGTGTTGCATCTTCTTCAGGGGACCATGGTCCTCTTTTGACATTGGCTTTGTCACAGCAAGGGGCTCTTCCCATGGCCACAACACTGTCTCACAGAAACTCCAATGATCACAGAAAGAACAAAACTGTGAGACTTTGAGAGTCTTTGTTTTCTGGTGAAGGTGTTATAAAGTTGGTGTCATCTGAGGCAGGGGGGACCCAGCCAGCTACTAGACAAAACATTGTATTAAGTTGTAATAATTAATACGATAAGATGAGACCATATTTTGAGACTGTTACAAGTTTGTACAAACCCAATCTGGGTTCAAATTCTAGGCCTGTTTGGTGTTGCTTCAAAAATGGGTGTTTCTCCACTATTCTTCTTTATACGTTTTTTTCTTTTTCTTGTTCTAACTGTTACTCTCTTAGCAATATATAACTGTTAAGATGTTTTTAAAATTTGTATTTTGTTATATAATTTATAATTCAAAAATATAAACAAAGAGAGCAAAATGTTCACTGTCTCATCGTATATGAAATTAAAGTTTAATTAGTAATTTAGTTTTTATATTTAGGTTTTTGATTTATATATATATATATATATATAGTTTTTTAAATAAAATATTTGTTATAATTGATTTTAACGTCATTTGAAAGATGTTATTATCAAAATTTGAACTTTCTTTATTTTGGGATTTCTCTTATTTGACATGTGAGACATTTTGTTAGAAAATGATTACTCAAATAATACTATTAATAATAAAAATATGAAAATAATATAATAATAATAATTAGAGCGATAATAATATTGAAACATATATATAAATAATGAATATTAATCAGAAATCAACAATTATAATAATAATAACAAATAAAAAATAAAAGGTACGGAGTAGAAATATCTTAGGTTGAGGCACGCCTCTCCTGGGCTAAACAAATACACAATCATATGTGTTTCAAATCATATATGTTTCTCTCCCAAGATACAACAAGCCGTCAGATTGATCCAATGCAGTGAAAGATCTCCAAACCTTATGAACACCACTGTCTTAAAGATAATATAAAAAAGAAAAGAAGAAAACTTTTTAGAGAACTCTGTTGTTGTATTCTTCCCCATGCACCTAGGTGGTATTTATAGGTAGCAAAAGGAGACAAAGGAGTAAATAGTAATAAAAATATAACCGTTAGCTATAAAAACCATTAACCCGTAAATTAAAGGTCTATAAAAACATGGGTAACAGTAAGTTTTTTTATTTTAATTATTTATTTTTTAAATTATAATAAAAAATTTCCAACACATTTCATATTTTGGCACGTGCCACTTTTCAAAAAGAGTTACTATTAATTTAATGAAAAATATCATATTAACTCTATTTTAAAAATATTATGACTCAATTGAGTAAAAAAAATATAGAAACCAAAGTGAATCATAAACCCTTAATCTAACTAAATTACTAATTAAGCCTATAACTAAATAGTATATAAGTTAAAGTAATGTTTATTTTACGAGTCAGGTTTGTGCAAACATTTAAGAGGATGACTCAAACTTAAATTCACTTATCCAAATGTAATATTCTAGCAAAGTGTGTTGGACATATTATACCACTTGCTATTGTACTAATATTAAATATCTAGTTTCAGCATAATGAGATGAATTAGAAATCCCATATCCTAAGTTGACATATGCATGAAAACAAAAATTCAAATTAATAATTGTTCTTACTGGGTTGGATACTATGTATCTGTAAAACACTTAGTAAGATCCTAGGAGTATCATTGTGAGACAGGTCGGTTTGGATAGAGGAAGATACAACTACAAAAGACTCTCTGATGCTTAAGTAGGTATGAGAGATAAGGATTTTTTTTGAATGTAAAGAAAGTATGAGAAAAGCTTAAGTGAGTTGTACTTCTTGATTGAGCTCTTTATAAAGGGCTTGCATAATAGAGACATTGTGTGATGTTTTTGAGGTGTAATGACGAATAATAATCCCATAAATGATAGACCTCAACAACTATATCATATAAAGACATGTTACAAGTAAAACCACGAATTCACTTTGATGTTTACTAGGTCGTCTTGATGGCTGACTTCTGCTTCTTGGGGTTGGCTGTTGATCTCTAATTGTCCTTAGCGGGTTGCTTTCACTTGTCGAGGAGTGGTACATCTCAACTATGGGTGTTTGTTCACGGGAATGGATTGGTCGTAACAAATTTTCCCTTTCCAAATTGTCCAATTTGGAGTGCAATGCTTGAAGATCAACATGATGTTGTTGACGCAACTATTGAGTTTGAGTTTTAGTCTGAGTTTTTAGCAGAGCCTCAGTCTATTCTCACATAGCTTGTAGGTATGTCTGGTGTTTCCTCCTAAGTTGCTCGTTTTGGTAGTAGCATTTGAATTTGGTTTTGGATGGTGTTCATAGGGTTGGGATCCATTCTTTTGTGTTGTCTGAGATTTTTCAATTTAGTTGTAGGCATGAATGATTGAGGCTGAGGATAACTTTACCAGGATCCCATGGTGGAAGTCAAATGTTATTGTCAGGTTGGAGACTAGGTATCTGTAAGACACATGATAAGATCTTAGGAGTATATTTATGAGGCAGATTAGTCTGAAATGGGGAATATTTACCTGCAAAAAACTCTTTAATGCGTAAATAAGTATGAAAGTTAGGGATTTTTTTTAGTGTAAGAGAAATGATGAGAAAAGTTTAGCTGAGTTATATTTCTTAGTCGAACTCTTTCAAAAGAGCTTACACAGTAGGATTATGGTGTGAGGTATCTAAAATGTAATGATGAATAATCACTCCATAAATAAAAATATCTTATAAGTAAATCGCCGAACTTTAAAGAGTCATTACAACTTCTTTAGTAACCAAATACATGTATAATAGTGACAACCAACATTGGAAAATATGTTTTAATATAATTTTCATTTGAAAATTTGCAAATTTTTTTATATAAATGTATAATAGTTTTCATTTTTCAAGTTGTGATAACCATGATTTTTTATATATATGTACTATGACCATGATCAAATTTTAAATTTAATTTTAATAGAATTTTTCTACAGACTTTAATATTTAGTATACTATATTAAAGATTTAATAAGTGTTACACACCTTTCCAACACACTCTAAAAAAATGTAAGAAATATAATTAAAAAATATTTCCGATAAACAACATTTTCAGAAAATTAATAAAAAATTAAAGAATTTTCTCAACTTCAAATTACTAGAAATAAAAAAATGTATCCCATATTAAACATACTGTAGAAGAATACATATTTTACCAAATAAAAAATTTTAAGATTTGAATAACAGGTCTTTATTTTCCTTTCAAAATCGGTCAGAAAAAAGAAGCCAGGGAGTTCCCTTCTCACACTCTCATCTCTCACTCAAAACACTGCGAGTTCCCTTCTCTCACACCGTCGTGAATTCCCTTTTTCCGGCAGAGCTCTCGTCGCCGGCGGCGATACCCTTGTCGCTGTCATTGAAACCAATCTCCTGGCGCCGGCGAAACCCTATTGTGGCCGACGAAGCCCTATTGTCGTCCCCAACAAAGGCTCAGACAAAGCTCCCAATGAAACACTATTGTAAGGCCGCTCTGAAGCTTTCAATTCAGGTAACCCATTCCTAACCACTAAATAATGCTTCTTCATTGTTGTACAAACCACATAATGTCTCAAATTGAAGTTGATTTGGAATGTGGATTTGGGGCCATTGAAGTTGAGCTAGTGATTGGGAGGGAGGGGTGGTTTTGTTTGGAAGAAGGGGTTGGATTCTTCATGGCCAGCTGTATCTGAATCAGTTTGGCCATAAGCTGTTTATCGAGGCTGAGTAACATGAGATAAGTGAGTTTTCTGATGAAGCAGATTACTCTTCTTTTGGCGAATGATGGCAGTTGGACAAACTTAAAGAAGAGAAGGGACGAGGAGGAGGAGGCAGAGGATAGAGATGACTTGTACAATTTTTTTTTCTTCAAAACAAGCTAATGGAAGAATGAATTTGTCCGAAGAATGCGTTTTCAGAAATCTCTTTACAATTATTTTTTCTCTCAAGATTAACTTATCAATGCCTCACACTGTGAAGGACAAATTTAGTGATTTCCTCTGAGTTTAACCAACTACCAAGCATGTTTTTTTTTTCAAAGCTAAGGTTTCATGTTGGTGTTGGATGAAGGTTTATCCAGGCATCGTGTAAATTTTAGTATGTTAAGGCAATCTAACGCTTCACAACTTTGATTGTTTGGATAATCTGTTTAGTAGTTATCTTTAGTACCTTGACAAAAAAGTCACATGACATGCACGATGAAAACCCAATTTTTAGTAACTACTAATAAATGAAAAGAGAGTGGGAACACGATCCTTAAACAACATTTGTCCTGCCTTTTTTGCAATTTTTCTAGTTAAACTTTTACCTTTTTACTGTTTGTACCTGTGAATGTGATTACTCTTGAACTGGTGTTTTGCTTTGTTGGCTACAGATGTTGAATCATGTGAGTAATAATAACAATAGCTGCACATGGCTGTTGTTCGTAGTGAGGCACTACTCTAGAATTCAACCCCCAAGGCCTGTTTCTGTTGAACCGGTAATCAGGGTATCTAACAATATTGCTCGCCTGGATGCTCCTAAAGAAGGTCCAAAACCCAGACAGTTGTTATCATTGCCTCCTTTTCCTGGCCACCCTTTGCCTGCCAAGAGCTCAAATAGTGGTCCTGGACAGCGTGATTATGTTACTGCTGTCAATTGGATTAAGTATTACTTCAAGGGTACATGGGGTTCTGTCATTGAATCCCATTTCAGAGAGGGTCTTGTAAGTGTCTACTACTTTATTGTATTTACACTTTATTTTAGCTGCTGCAATGTTGTTAAATAGGTGCTATAATGCTATCGCATAGTGAAATTTCTTGACTCCAAATTGCAACTCCTTTTGCGTTGATTATCATTGTTATAGTTGCAGCATGCGGTTTGCTTCGTCTTGTCATGTCTGATAATTCTTCTGCCAATTGAACTTTTGAGTTAATGCAATCCCAATTTTTATTTGCGGACGGCTTATTTTTATATACACACAGAATTGATATATCATATATTTCAACTGTCATGTGACTTCCGCTATATGATATAGCTTATTATTGGACTTCCTCTATTTTCTGCAACCCAAAATTGATAACATTAATGAGATGCCTAATCTATTATATACTTGTCGTCATTGCCTTAAATTGGTTGTACAATCTTTGTTGGGACCTTTTTCTGGAAGAATTGGTGAGAGGTTGAGTCTCCATATCCTTGAGGGAACATTGAAGTTACATCATACGGTAAGAATTACCATTAAGAGCCAAATCTGTAAGGGTTAGCATGTGATAACATTGTAGGTTCAATTCTTTACGCAGATACCTACCCACCCGTCTTCCACAAACAGAACTTGGTGCTTTCACCTTCAATAAAAGAAACAAAAAAGTAGGAATAAATAATATAACCAGTGCTCTATAAGCTAACCAAGATTATGACTTACAAGCTAAAAATTAGAAAAATCTTGTGCCAGTCAAACTCGGTGAGATAAGCAAGTTGGTCTACTTGAGACAGTTCTGAAGATAAGAATCTAAAAGAGAGAAGTTCTCCACTTCTCACAAGCACATAAGGCTTTTGCATATAAATGACTTTTCTTTCCAAAGTACAAGTCTTTACAAAATAGTCTAAGGAATTCCTTGCATAGGAGGCACGAGGGAAGAGAAGGAGGCCAAATACTCCTTCTCTTATACATGTAACCAAATGCAAGGTTACTAAGAAGTCTTATCTTGTTTCCTTGCAAACTTCATACCCAAACAAAGGTTTTATTTCATGATAACTATTGCCTATTTTCTTTAAAAGTTTCCTAACTTAGTAGAACTTTTACTCTTGCCTCCCTCTTTTAATCTTCATCCATAGTTTGAAAGTAATTCCTTCCTATTTATGATGACATCAACTATTACACTTGAAGGGATATTCTTGCAAAACTCTATTTACTTTGCAAATTTAAACAACTAACAAGATATTAGCATCTACATTTCTGTATTAAATATTATTTAGTTTATGTTTAATGGTCAGATATAAAATAATAGATAAGTGTACTTACGGGCCTTGTTGCTAATTTCATATTCTAGGTGCAAATGGAGGGCGTAGTTGGTGCTGACTCTTACACTCAGAAAGAAACTCTGATGAAACCCATGCGAAAGGTATTCATGTCTATATCTATCCTGTTAATTCACTATTTTCTATGAAAAAACCACTGGGTAATTTCCTCTTTGTCTCTGTATCAGTTTTTCAACAACAGATTTTAGTCAATTGCTTTAGATTTGTTTTAGGTTTAATAATACTACAACTGTACAGCTTAAATGCAGATTAGACCTAATGAAGTGATGGAACATGGTGCCAGAGTTCACGTTCCTGTTTCAATTGCTGAGACTAGGATTTCCAAAAGATATGATGCTATTCCTTGTGGAACACTATATCCAAATGCTGACGAAATTAAGTATCTGCAAAGGCTTGTGATTTACAAGGTATACCCTTTCGTTCAATATCAAATTTATTTTATTTCTTACAGTTTTTTGTTGCTATTCTTATTATTCAATTCCATTAAAATAAATTTTATTTATTGCGTAATCAAATGTTTTACTTTCAGGACTCGGCTATTATTGTGCTTAATAAACCTCCAAAGTTGCCGGTTAAGGTTCAAATTTCTATTCTTTCACATTTACAGTAATTCACTTTGAGTTTATTATGTGATTTTAATTTCCTGCTTATACTTTGTTAGGGGAGTTTACCAGTTCATAATAGCATGGACGCATTGGCAGCTGCTGCACTGTCCTATGATTATGATGAGGGCCCTAAACTAGTAAACTACTTTAACTCTTGTTCATCATTACAGTGGAACGATTTGGCATATACTTCATCATCTAACAAATGGATATTTATTCATTTATTCATTCACCAATGTAAAGCTTTTAAAATTTGAAGATTTTTGCTTAATGTTTCTTAACTAACCTGAATTCCTGATTGTTTTCTTCATAATATGTCAAATGGTGTAGTCAATTTTCAGCTCTTCTACTCTATTAATCTGTTTTGGATTGTGAAGTTGTTCATTACAAATGGTTGATTCATATTAAAAATACAAGATAATATAATTATTTTGTTGGCCTTTTCAGGTTCACCGTCTTGACAGAGAGACCAGTGGCATCCTTTTACTGGGTAGAACTAAAGATAGTGCATCTCATCTCCAATGGTTGTTCACTAACATCAACAATGCCAAATCTTCTTGTAAGGTGCCTTACATACAAGAAATAATGAATCCTATTTTCTGTACGTCTTGTTTAGTTGGTGAATCTTTGAAAACACTTTGAACAACTGATTGATATTTTCATTTGAATTTTAACATTAATTGGCTATTTTAGGCTTGGAATGATGCATGTGAAGCTACGTATCAGAGGTATTGGGCATTGGTCATAGGGACTCCCAAGGAGAAGGAAGGCGTCATCCATGCTCCTCTTTCTAAGGTTTATGATCTCTTTCATTTTTATTCTCTTCTCTATAATGCATTCAGTGATAACATGTTTTAGGTGGCTGCTACCTTCTAATGTGTTGATTGTATGCCTTCTTATTCCAGGTGCTTCTAAATGATGGGAAGACTGAGAGGATAATACTAGCTCACCATTCAAGTGTAGAACCACGCCAAGAGGCTGTAACTGAGTATCGGGTGCTTGGTCCTAAGATAAATGGATGCTCGTGGGTGGAGCTACGTCCTCTTACTTACAGGAAGCATCAGGTATATTGGTATCAATTTCTACTCTCTCTCTCTCTGTCTCTGTGTTTACTGCATGATGGATTCTGTATTGTAAAAATGTGGTACGTTTAAGGTATCAGTTAATTTTTGAAATAATTCCCTGTTTTAATATATTTCTGTCTTGCCAAGTAACGTTTTAGCTAGAGAGTTCATGTGATTTCTGTTCCCATTTTCCAGTTGCGTGTCCATTGCGCTGAAGCACTTGGCACACCAATAGTGGGTGACTACAAGTATGGCTGGTTTGTGCACAGCCGATGGAAACAAATGCCGCGAATCGATATCGAGCCAACAACTGGAAAACCATACAAGTTGCGTAGGCCAGAAGGCCTTGATGTTCAGAAGGGAAGTGTTTTATCGAAGGTTCCTCTATTGCATCTTCACTGCAGAGAACTTGTGCTCCCCAACATCGCCAAGTTTCTACAAGTTTTGAACAATAGTTCAGAAGAACTACACGGTTCACTTAGCCAGCAGCCTGATGTTCTTCGATTTGTGGCAACAATGCCATCCCATATGAGAATTAGTTGGAATCTTATGTCCTCGTATTTAGTCTGAACTTAATTGCATGATGCATTTTGTTAATTAACTTAAGGGAAAATAAATAGTGTTCACTAGTATTTAATAGTTTAGGCATAGGTTGGAGTCCAAGTACATTGAAGTAACATACTGAAACTTCTCTGATTTGTCGATGTTCTCTTTTTGATGAGTTGAATATATCTGCTTCAGTGTACTCATGTTTTTAATTTGTTCATATTCTGGAGACTTTTATAACGAATGCCGAGTTATATACTTCGTATTAAATAAGAAGAGTTACATACATATATACTCTTTCAAAGTTTTTTTTTTTCTTTTTCTGATTTGAGACGATCCATTTCAGAATGAAAGGGGGTAGATGAAGAAGACTTAGAGTATTGAAAGAAATATTCAAATCATTGTCGTGTAATCATTACCTATAGTGAGGTTCTTTTATAAAAGTTTTGGGCGTTTGAGTATCCTTGGCCTTGCTATTCTTACACCCTTGATTTCTAATCAGCTCTCAACTTTGTAATTGTTTTTGACAAAAGTACTCTTTGATAATACGTTTATGCTGTGTATGTCAAAATATGGAACGAAAATACATTCACAACATTTTAAAAAATATCAATCAAAATAACTACAAAAAATGTCTGTTATCTCATGAAAATGTATTTTTATTATTGGTCACCAGATCGTCTAAAAGCTTTCGTTCTATATTCCTATAAACTTTGTGGAATTGAACAATGAAAATGCATTTATGACAAATGAAGAAATGCATTTTTACTTTTATATCTCGACAAAACATTATTAAAATATATAATGACAATGTCTCTAAACTGCTTAAGAAAAAGTAGCTAATTGATTTTTTTATACTTAACGGTCTTATTGAAGAATCAAGACTTTGAATCTTAAATCTTAAACATTATGTCTTCGTTTAAAATTTGAAAAACACTGTTAGACGGCACATACTTCTCACGTAAGTTAACTTGTCTTCGGTCCACTCTGGCTGTCTGGTCCTCCAAAATCAGAATCTCCCGAAACCATGAAACGCAGCGTTTCTCACAGCAGCACCACCTCTTAATCGCACGAACCGCTCCTTTTCTTGTTGGACCGAACCGGAGACACAAACAACAACTACTTCATTTTGATTTAGGTAACACCCACTCACTGCGTCATATCATATTCCATAATTTTCCTATTAAAAAAATTCATATTCCATCATTTATTATTTTATTTCAATTGCATGATTTCAAATATTCACAAACTTGCGAGCTGTTACTGTAAACTTATAATACAAATAATAAGCCTTGTAAACATGGTTTTACTTGTAAGAATAAGAGCAACGTGACTTAAAGGTTTAGTACGAGGACATAAACATAGGGTTTAGGATTTTGGTTTTGTTGGAATTTGAATGTTGCAAGGTGCTATAGAGATTGTATTACAGTAGCAGTAGTGTTGTTGGATATCTGCAATTCCATTCAAGTTTGTATGTTCATATATATACGTAGTAAATTGGATTTGGATCCATTGTGCTATAAGTACGGATAGAAAAGTCATTTCCACCTAACAATGCAAAATCTTGTAATCTAAGACTCATCCAATTGGATCGGATTTTTAATATTCCATTAAGGAAACAAAGAACTCATCCTTAACTTCCTACCCTTCATCCTTACTTAGGCTTCCATTCCAATTCAAGCATCACTAATCTGCACGATAAAGCAAAAAGCACTAGTGAGGCAAGAGAAGAGGCAGAATAAAAGGAAATTCAAGAAAGCTACTTTTAATTTTTTTAATCTTTTTGGTATTTGATTTATTTGAAAGGGTTTGTTAATGTTGATTGATTGTTAAATTCATTTGATCCCAAAGGGTTTGGTTGGATAATAATATATCCAAATGAAGGATCAAGTTTTCTGGTTGGGTCCAGTGTTATCCGTAGCCTTCACTCACAAATTTGCTGAGCAAGTGGGTATATAATGAAGAGGTTCTCTGCCTGCTGCTTCACAAGCAGAATCTCTAAGTTTCACTCTCACAGGAAGCATAACCAATCTCAATCTCAGGTATCCTACAACTGAGGGTAGTTTTTTTCTGTGTCAAAACTTAAAATCTTTCACATTGTCTTTGCTTAATGATTCTTGTTTCTTTAATTATGAATTGTTTATGCCTGTGGTATTTCTGCTTCAGCACCCATTGATTAGTTAGCTTATTCCTTTTATTAACGAAGGTTATCCTGCATTAACCACATTGCCTAATTTGGTAGCTTCACAAGGGATGGAGTCTGAGATCATGCCTCTCAGATGTCCATTACAAGCTTCATTGCCGAATTTAGCTTCTTCTCGTGTTGGATTCAATCAATGTGTAAAACTATACAAACTATAATTGTTAGATACATGTAAGTTGCAGGCTTACAAGGACTATTGTTGCAACCAATTAAATACAACCTAGTATAAGAAAGTGGAAGTATATGAAACATTCTTAAGTTTTGTTATGGCAAAATAAAACAAAACATAATTAGCCAGCAGATAAAACAATACACACAGTTCAAAAGTTATGGAAGGTCACATTTGAGACTTAGGAGAGTTCTTTCCAATATGCTAAACATATAAAACCTGTATAAATCATGCACAGAGTTCTTTCTTGGCTGTTTTCTCTGATATTGTTTTCTTTGACAGATCATGGCAGGAAACATGTCTGATCCAAGTGGGAGCAAGGGTGCAAATATTTTACTTAATCATGACTTTTCCAGAGGGCTGAACTCTTGGCATCTCAATTCCTGCACTGGCTATGTAATTTCAGCTGAATCGGGTGCTCAAGGAGGAATTCCGAGGGAGTTGGGTGCTAATTATGCTGTTATCACTGACAGAAAGGAATGCTGGCAAGGCCTTGAGCAAGACATCACAGAAAGAATTTCCACTGGTTACACTTACACAGTTTTGGCTTGTGTGGGAGTATCCAATCTTTCTCAGGGACCTAGTGATGTTCTAGCTACTTTGAAACTCGAATATCATGATTCGGCTACTAGTTACTTGTTCATTGGAAGGTATGAATTTTTGTGATTTCATTGTATGTTCTTCCTTGTATTAAAGAAATTCTGGAAAACTCCCTTACGTTACCATGATTTTCTGCAGAACTTCTGTTAATAAGGATAGTTGGGAGAAGTTGGAAGGGAAATTCTCATTATCAACTATGCCTGATCGGGTTGTATTTTACTTGGAAGGACCTGCTCCTGGAGTTGATCTGCTCATTCGATCAGTAGAAATAAACTGTTCCACTCCGAATAATAATGTAGGTTATGAAGTTATGAATTCATGGAAATGTTATTTCTCTGTGCAATTCTGCATATTGACATAGTCTAATACTCTGATAAATATCAAGCTCATGCTTGTGCATTGGTTATTACTTCTTCTATGATCAGATTGAAATTGCACTAAATATATGTCAGTGTAATAAGTCTTGTGGAATCTGCGTGTTTTTAACTTACTAAGTGTACCTTTTTCTTCTTATTTTAATAGATCACAACCACAGCATGTGTTTCAGCGGGAGATGACAACATCATCATCAACCCGCAATTTGATGATGGTCTGAATAACTGGTCTGGAAGAGGCTGCAAGATTGTGTTGCATGATTCCATGAATGATGGGAAAATTGTTCCAAAATCTGGGAAATTCTTTGCATCTGCAACAGAACGCACACAGAACTGGAATGGAATTCAGCAAGATATCACTGGACGCGTGCAGCGCAAGCTGGCCTATGAGGTCACTGCTTTAGTAAGAATTTTTGGAAACAATGTCTCTACTGCTGATGTACGTGCAACTTTGTGGGTCCAAGCACCAGATCTTAAAGAACAGTATATAGGCATTGCAAAGTTAGTATCTGTCTTATTTTTCTGTCACTGTATTTCACATAGAATCTGATGCATAACATGGCTGTTTATTATTCTTGAATTATAAACAAAACAGAAAGAAACTTGCTATAGTATGTTTTAGTGATATAATAACATTAGCATTGGGTTTGTTCTGAAGTTTTCTAAAGAAATTTGGTTTGTTCTGAAGTTTGCAGGCAACAGATAAAGATTGGGTTACTCTGCAGGGAAAATTCCTTCTAAATGGTTCTCCATCAAAAGTGGTCCTTTATTTAGAGGGACCCCCTCCAGGCACTGACATTCTTCTCAATAATTTGGTCTTAAAGCATGCAGCTAAAACACCTCCTTCAACCCCACCAGATGTAAAGGTTGTACATTTGCAGCATTCTTATTTTGTAAATTACTTTGATAACATTAATGCTAGTGTTTTCTGAACATTCTGCACAAGCATTGCTTTGATATCAACTTATATAATTTGGTTGTGCTTTCAATTCTATGTTCCAAGCACCTAAAAGTTGATTTTGCTTTGCAGAATGTTACTTTTGGGGTTAATATAATTCAAAACAGCAATCTAGCTGATGGCACCAATGGATGGTTTCCCCTTGGCAATTGCACTTTAAGTGTTAAAAGTGGTTCACCACATATAATTCCACCAATGGCAAGAGATTCTCTTGGTCCTCATGAACTCCTGAGTGGGAGGTACATCCTAGTAACTAATCGAACACAAACATGGATGGGTCCTGCCCAGATCATCACTGATAAAGTGAAACTCTTTTCGACTTATCAAGTGTCTGCTTGGGTCCGGATTGGCTCAGGATCATCAGGGCCACAGAATGTGAATGTTGCTCTTGGTGTTGACAACCAGTGGGTCAATGGAGGACAAACTGAGGTTTCTGATGACACGTGGCATGAAATTGGAGGGTCCTTTAGAATTGAAAAACAGCCATCAAAGGTTATGGTTTATGTCCAAGGTCCTGCTGCTGGTGTGGACTTGATGGTGGCTGGACTTCAAATTTTTCCTGTGGATAGACATGCAAGATTTAGATATTTAAAGATCCAAACAGATAAGGTGAGATCAAGTTTCCTTCCACATCTCACATTATTTGTCTCGTAGAGAATAACTTCATAAACATATGGAATAGTATTTTTAACCCAATTTAGTTAAATTTTTTTGACGTGTTAAATGCGTTTCAAGCTAACATTTGAGTTGTTTACATCGTTTTACATGTTCTCGCTCCAATATCGGCCTGAAACGCCGTTTAACAAGCCCAAAAAGATTAACATTATTAGGTTAAAAGTACTATATTCATTTATTTTTAAAGTCTGGAGACCAAAATGTATGTAAGTTATAGGCAGCGACAAATTTCAATTTCATATCCAAGTTTAGGAACTAAAAACATATCTAATATTTTTCATTATAAACAAAACAAAATTTTCAATTCTAGAAATAAATGTTATATGTATTTCAGACTGTAATACTTTATCATCACCTCAATTATCCTTTCTTCATTGATAAGACAAGTGATGCTCTGCATTATTTTTGTATGCATTTTAATTTATACTGACTTGGTGCACTGCAGATACGCAAACGTGATGTTGTACTGAAATTCTCTGGGCTGGACTCTGGCAGCTACGCTAACACCTCAGTGCAAGTTAGACAAACACAGAATGATTTCCCAATTGGAACATGCATCAGTAGATCAAACATTGACAATGAGGACTTTGTTGACTTCATGGTGAAGCATTTTAACTGGGCTGTGTTTGGAAACGAGTTAAAGTGGTATTGGACAGAGCCACAACAAGGGAACTTCAATTACAAGGATGCTGATGATCTGTTAAGCCTGTGTCAGAAGCACAATATACAAACTCGTGGCCATTGTATCTTCTGGGAAGTGGATGGAGTGGTTCAGCAGTGGATCAAATCACTGAACCAAAACGATTTGATGACGGCGATCCAGAACCGCCTAAACGGGCTTCTAACTCGTTACAAGGGCAAGTTCAGTCACTATGATGTCAACAATGAAATGCTGCATGGTTCATTCTTTCAAGATAGGCTAGGCAAGGATATAAGGGCTAACATGTTCAAAACTGCAAACCAACTAGACCCTTCTGCTACACTCTTTGTGAATGATTACCATGTGGAGGATGGATGTGACACAAGATCATGTCCTGATAAGTACATCCATCACATTCTTGATTTGCAAGAGCAAGGTGCCCCAGTTGGAGGAATTGGAATTCAAGGTCACATAGATAGTCCAATAGGGCCTATTGTGAGTTCTTCCCTTGACAAGTTGGGTATTCTTGGTCTCCCTATATGGTTCACTGAGCTTGATGTGTCTTCCATCAATGAATATGTGAGAGCAGATGATCTTGAAGTTATGCTGCGTGAAGCCATGGCTCATCCTGCAGTAGAAGGCATAATGCTGTGGGGTTTTTGGGAGCTGTTTATGAGTAGGGACAATGCACACTTGGTAAATGCAGAAGGTGACATCAATGAGGCAGGGAAAAGGTTCCTGGCTCTGAAACAAGAGTGGCTCTCTCACAGCCGTGGCCATGTTGATGAACAAGGCCAATACAACTTCAGAGGCTTTCATGGAACGTACAATGTGCAAGTTGTGACCCCATCAAAGAAAATTTCTAAGACATTTGTTCTTGACAAAGGTGACACGCCACTGGTGGTATCCGTTGATTTATAAGCATACTATGATGTTGGTGTCTTTTTTATATCCTTGGGTTGGATGAAGAATGTTGTTGGTTTATTGTTGTGGATTTCACAACTTCACAAAATCTCAACAAAAAGAATACTGTTTCGCCATTTTATATATATACTTGTAAGAAAGAAGTGAAAAATAAATGAAAATGATACTGGTTTGAACTAATAAACTGCATACAATCCTATTCCTGTGGCTCATTCTATTATTAGTTGCTTTTCATTTCAAACATTTTACATGTGAATTCGGGTTAGGGCATCTTCTTCTTGCACCTACATAATTTTAACCTACACCCCCACACACTTGAAAATTTCAATTTATAATCCACATGTTTGTATTTTTGTATTTCGGATAGTACATTCCAAAATACAAAATAAAAATACATTCTTAATCGTACAATTTTTATATTCCAAAATGCATAATTTAAAATATATTTTATATTTCGAATTGGGATTCTGGATGTATTCCTTATCTAGAATACAAAATTTGTAATCAGAATAGTGAGAATGGAAACAAATACAATTCATTACAATGGGTCTGAAACAAAAAAGCATAAAAGAAGAAGAGCACGAGAGAAGGGTGGGCGACAGAAGTAGCAAAATGAAGATGAAATGAAAAAGATGAGGATAAATACGTTATTTCACTACCGGATGGGATGCACGTTGTAATGTGTGGTGGTGCAAAACGAAGCTGCCTCAATTTAATCTATAATGGGCCAATACTTTTTGTGCCGAGCCAATTTGATACCTATTCAAGATTCTAACTTCCTACACCCCATGATTTTTTAACACCTCCAGACACTTTGAATAAGACTCTCTTGAATTTAAATATGAGAGGTATCCTAAGAAAATTGCGGGTGTAAAAAGAAACAATCTAAATTCAAAATTTTCTAGTCCAGCCCGTCTTTATCGAGCTATGAGTGGTCGTCTGCAATTTTTAAATATTTAAAAAATTAAAAAATGACAAAATAATTTAGTATAGTATAACATATTAATAAAATGTTTTTGATAGTTATAAAGTAAATATAACGAAGTGTGTCAATTATAGAAATAAAATAATTTGTATAAGTTATAACAATAGCTAAGTTCATAAAGAAACCAATATCCATAAAATATTAACCTTAAAATTGAAATTAACAGTATATATATTAAACTTATTTTTTATGATTTGTCAATTATATAAAATACAAATAATAAAATATACCTTCCATGACCAATCCCCTCCAAACTAATAAAATTGCGTCCAATTAAGTGTAACCAAAATAAGTTTTGATAAAAATATTCACACTTTAACAACTCAACTTGTTCATCGAATTAATTAGGTTAGTTTATCAAGCTCGTCTATCAACATAAATTTATTTTGATGCTCTAATAAATATTGTTATTAAAAGCAAGTTTACATTAGCATTATTGTGTTATATGCAACTTGAGTTAGGTAGGTTTGGATATTATTAAAGGAGCATGATAGTTTGACACACTATCATTTATTTCTACTCTTTGACAAATATGATTATTTTAATGGGAAAATTTGTTTACATTTGTCTTTATTTTGTTAAATATAATACTTTATTAATAAAAGGAAGTAAGAGAAAATATTAGTGGCAAAGTATAATTTTTTAAAAATTTCAGATTTATATGATATTTGTCCGTAATAATATCAATGCTAAGAAGGTGTAATGTCCCAAACAATCTAACCAACTATTCCAACCCCCAACACCTCTATTAATAACACAAGTAGACCGAATCCCTAAACCAATTTCATGAAATGGCTTATATAAAAGGAACATTACTAGAAGAGTGGATTAACACTTAAGTAATTTTTCCTTTAACAATATAAACCACAATAAAATTTAGATTTTGATCTATTTATCCTTTTGATAACTAAAATATTAAATGTGTAATTAAATTTTTGGAGACTAAAATCACTAAAAAGCATTATTGTTGTTATGAATTTATGTATTCTTCTTCCTACTTTAAAAATATTGTTTTAACAAAGTGTTCAATAAGGTAGAGAGAAAAAAAAAAGAATTTCAATTAGTTTTTTATATAATCTTTCAAAATTTATGTTTTTAATTTGTATATCAACCACCCTTAGCTTATAAAAAAAAACATTTTAATTTTTCTTCTTATTTCTATAAGAATTTACTTAAATTAACTCTTCTCTTTTTTTTTTTCTAAGAAAAAAATATACATTACTATGTATAGAAAATATTTAGGTACATAAATTTTTCATTTTCATCATTCTTACTCTTATTTATTGGTATCAGTGTTTAGAGTTCGTCTAATCTTTGGTAAAAGAAACACGGTAATTAATATAGATTGGATTGAACATTTATCACCAGACAAAAAACTATAATTATTAGTCAGGCAACATCTCTTTTTACTTTAAGAGTACCAATTGTTTGATGGAACGTTTAACACTAAGCAAAAAACTGTAGCTATTAGTCAGGACATAACTTTTTTTATTTATGAGCGTAACCGTCCAATTACCATGATTCAATTGTGACTTAGACCATTTGGTCTCTCCTATGAAACAATTGATGTCACCTACAATAATATATATATATATATATATATATATATATATATATATATATATATATATATATATATATATATATAATCTTGTAGTTGGATTTTTTTTCAAACCTTTTTCATATATGTTTTTTTAAACTAGTGTAACGCTTTTATGAAATAAAATTATTATATTAGTTATCAGAATTATAAACATCTTCTACATTTAAAGGTTCTTGTAAGAATATACAACATAAGAACAATAATAATGAATTATCATTTTGAAGTATGTGTGTTTTCACTCTCACTTATAATAAATTTTGTTTCTGTATTAAATATGACCATTGGAGGAATACACATACAAGAATGTAAAGGTGAATCAATATAAAATAAAGCATATTAATATATAAGTATCCATCACAAACAATAATATTTTTTTATTGTGCTCATATCAAGATTACATATATGAATACTAATAAATTCATAGTATTTTTTTTATTGTGCTTATACTTAATAACAACGGTAGATTTTAATAGGAGTATGCGGGGCATGGCCCCTAATTTTTTATGAAATTTTTTTAGTTATGTATTTTATTTAAAAATAAAATAAACTATGTATTTTATTTTAAATTTTTTTAAATTATATTATATTATATATATATATATATATATATATATTAGAAATATTGAGAATTCATGAAAATTTAATTGAATATATTATCACCACTCAAGGTGCAATACTACTTAAGTATCCCTATATCACTTAAGGATCATGCTAACCATCCGGTTAAAGTCACTCATCTAGGGTCAAGCCTTGTATACACATATACCAACACATATATATAACTGACCCAACTAGGATCCATCACCCATGAACGACCATCCAAAAAGGACATATACCATGCATACATCATGTCATGAATCTTAACATTAATCATGCCTTTTATACATCATAAATATAACACTAATCATGTATAAAAGTATATAATATAATAAAGCATCATCACACTTCCAACACAAGCACTTAAACGAGCTTTTATCTCTTAAGCAACTTCTTAAACAAAAACAAGGTAATACTCATTGTGCTTTAGCGACACACTTGTTATGTGAGCAAAATGCTACCTGAGACCAACATCCTTTATAGTTCCCCTCGCTCCAATGACTACCTTATCGCTTAAGCATCCATTAGTTGAGTATTACAACTAACACTTGAGCAACACCACTTTGTTTGGATAAATTCAACAAGTTCCAATGAACTCCTTCACCATCTCAGGACACTTTAACGTCATTTAGTTCTTGAGTTTTCATAACATGCGTCACATAGTGTCACTTGTTATACATATATGCATTGCATTTACACCGCATTTAAACATTCAAAACAATGCTTGAGTCACAAATCATATCACTTAAGTGTTTGCCCAACGCTTGAATGATGTGCTTCCAGAGAAATAGAAACCTCTTAGTCTCTTTCTTGCTTAAGGTACAAACCATCACTTGAGCAATATCCTGATAATTGACACTACCATGTTTTATTCTTTGTTTATTTTTATATTATATTGTTATTTTATATTATCTTTTTAGATATTTTAGGTTTTATTTAATAAAATTGGAAAAGATAAGTATTTAGTTTACTTATTTAATATTTTGCAGATAAGTGAAAATATCAAAGAAATTAAGAAAAATATCAACAAAATTTGATTATCAAAAGCAAGAAGAGATATTTATAAAGTTGGATTCATCTTTATTTTTATTATAGTATTCAGAATGTTAAGAAGTAGCTAACTTCCTTATTTACGGGGGCTTGAGTGTAATGTATTCTTAACTCCTTTTGAATTTTACTATTCAATATAAATTTTTTTGTCACTATTGTGTTCTATTCTTGTTTTAACTACATATTTTAGATTGATTGCATATGTGGGAGATTGATTAGGATAAAACAACTAATAACTTTCACGTGCTAGACATAGATGTGGGAACATTTAGTCATTCATAACATCAGAATCTTAATCATTAATGCAAATATATAGTAAAAATTAATAGACATAGGGTTTTTATTATTCAAGTTTAGACTTGTCAGTAAGACATTACGACTATGAATGATAGAGAATGAATTAAAAGTATGTCGTTTGGTGTTTTTGCTTTGAATTGAATTATGAAACTCAATCTCAATGAAGCCTTTATCATATATTGATGTACACCATATGTTTGATAAAAATACAAAAAGAGTTTTATTTTTGTTTTTGTGAAATTTATTGTCTAATTGAATTACGAATTACAAGAGTTGCACAAGATTTTTCGAAACGATACTTGAACTTTCCAATTTATTATTTGTGCGGTTTGGTACACTTGTTAATCTCGTAACATATAACATATTGTTTGATCAACCAACCCAATGATCAATGATGTATGACGATTAGTTTAATTAATACATACCATTTGAACGTACTTACATGACGCTCACGTGATATTTGACTCGAGAGCAACCTCAACCCATATTTCTCAACATTTTCACTCATCACCAACATCTCACAATTTTCTTTTCTTTTCAACATCATGTACAAGGTTGATTTTATACATACAACAATATAATTCCAAACATATCAATTCACTTCATCATATATTTCATATTTTATAAAAATTCATATAATTAATATATCCAAATCATCGACCATATTGTATAGAATCTCTTCCCACAATCCAACAACATAAATAATCTTCCAAAAACTCAACCCTACATTGGCAACATCTCTTAATAATATCCATCAAAGAGGAAGAAAAGATTAAAACACTATCTATGTTGAATATACTTACCAGAAATTAGATTTAATCGGTCGAAAATATTCTAAACTCTTTTTAGTTATTCCAGGATCTCAATATGATAGAAAAATCATGATGAATTGTGTTTTATTGAAAAGAAAATGCATAGAAAGAAATAATTTGATAACTACAAATTTTAGAGTGAAGTAGAAATGAATCTAACTTCTTTTTGTAAACTTCATTTCTTATTCACTTTAAACTTTATTATTAAAATCTTCCTAGGACTCTATTTGGATTAATATAGACCAAAGAGAAAGAAAGGAGTGGAAAGTGCGTTGTTTGAATTTGATAAATGTGAGTGTAAATGAATAAAAAAGGTTGTACATGATTTGGTTGATGTTATAGAATAAATTTAATAAATATATTAATATGTTTAGAAAATAATTTTACAATAATTTAATATAATTTTTTTAAAATTGAAATTAAAATAAATTTTAAATTAAAATAAAATATTTTTATGAATTTTTAAATATAAATGTTATATTTTAAAATAATATTACATAAATAAACCATATTAAAATTTAAAATAATTTCAAGTTAGAAAGTCTCAGTGTAGAAATAATAAATAATCAAAATGAATAAAAATAATTACTAATTATAGGTGAAATAAAGTTAAATTAATCCTAAAAGTTTTCTCATCAGAATTTGAATTAAGTCAACTTTAGTTGCAATATTTTCAAAGAAAAACCTAAAAACATTATTTGTGGTAGTTTCAATTTTAATTATTTCTTACTGTAAATAAAATCAAAATCATATTGGATTTTTGCACCAAAAGGAAATTTAATTACAATTTTATCATAATTATTTTAGAAAAAATATGAATTAGCCTTTGATGTCTAATAATAACATCATATCATTCTTGCATATTTTAAAATTCATTATTTTTTTAAGTCAAAATTCCTTACTTATTACTTCTACATAATTCCCCAGAAGAATAATTATGAGTTTAAAGTTGTCTGAGAATTTATATTTTTCCAAAGATGATGGAAAGAAGGACAAGACCTTGTTTTAAAGGTTTGCAATAATAAGAAAAGTAAAAATATCCATAAGAATTTAAGAGGACAATAACGAAGCATTATAATTGTTGAATCTGTGTGAGGCTATTGAAGTGGTTGATGTTAAAAGGAACATGGAATGATATTCGATGTTTCCAATGATTCTTAGGACGATTGATTGATTTCATCACTCGTTCATTCAATTTCATCGTACGTGTTTTCTTATGCTTTATTTAGATAATTTCATAAAATGAAGGAGAAAATAATGAGTGAGATGATTTGGATTTGACATAAAAATATTTAAATAAATAAATAAAATGATTTATTTATTATTTTTTGTAATATCATTACTATAACTAATTATTATTGTAATAAATATTAATAAAATATTTTAAAACTAAAATAAATATGAATAAAATATTTATAACCAAATAATATTCTATTAATAAATTTCAAAATAAATTAGTTACTATCTCAACTAAAAGAAATTAAACATTTATTTTTTAATTTTTTCTATAATTTTTTCTTTACATGAAAACTATTCAACAGTGACGAATTTAAAAATTAATTTTTTTTGTCAAAATTTAGATAATTAATTTATAAATCAATTTATAATAAAAATTATTTTAATTATAAATTTAGAAATCAATTATAATTTTTTAAAATTATTTTAATTATCAATAACTTTTAGTTTATAAATTTATATTTAAATAGATTACTAAATTCCTTCATCAAGAATTTTATAATGGTGTCCATTTTCTACACTTTTTTATTTCTTTATTCATCAAAACAGGATTTTGATCGCCAATTTTTTGTTAGATTAAAAAACGTATTCCTTGAATTATATAGATGATTTTTTTTTTTTTTTATAATTTTCACCCTTTAAAGAGAATAAATGAGATTACAGAAACACTTTCTACCTCCACATCTTTATGCAACTAGAAGCACACAAAACTTGAAATACATTTTTCTCAAGTAGATTAAGAATTGTTGAAATTACAAATAGGAACGTGTATTCTATTGTATTTCAAAATTTTATATTTTTAGTGAGGATTTATTAATCACATTTATTTATCTCTTAATATACATTTAATGAACAAAATTATTTACTAATTAAACTATTTATAATGATCTATTTTTTTTCTAAATAATACTAAGATGTTTTATAAATCTTAAATCTAAGATACTTTTCAAATTCCAAACTCAATCACAAAATTCTGTTTAATCTCAAATTTTACATTATTTCGTATTTTTTTCTACCAAAATCTTAATCTCTGACTAACCCTTAGATTTCCTTGGTGAACCTGTCATGACATCTGAATAAGGAATAAGTGTTTTTTTTTTCACAATTTCAGCAAAAGTTATCTTACAAAATAACTATCTTAATCTTTACCTAAACCTTAATCTCTGACTAATCTCACCAATTTCAAGTAAATATTACTTCACAAAACAATTAAACATTCCCAAAACCACTAAGCAGCTACGAAGAAATCAAAGAGAAACTGAACGAAATGAACGTTGAGATTAAAACTCCCCAATCTCAATTAGTAAATTTTATAGAAATATACTTAAGTTGTACATTGTAGCATCATATTAAAAGAAACATTTTATTTTGCAGTCTAATTATCTCAAAAAACACATTTAAGATGCAATTCGTAAAATGCTTTTATATCAAAAAAATAAATTGCACTTAACAATTTCTTTATTATTAAGTAATTTTGTGTTAGAAGAAGCGAGTCAGTTAAATAGTAATTTATAACCTCGCGTGGTCTTATGAAGAAATATTAATTTCACCGTTTTCTAAGAATTCTATCTACTAATATTTTTTTTTTTTTATAATTTCTCTTTAACTTCAAATTTTTTTTTAATGTAAATAAGTTTATTTAATTTTTCAATCATTGAAAGGAATCTAGAAAGAGAATGAAGAAGTGTCTTAGGTCACTCAGATCAAGTACCTTTCCATAGTGAAACATTACCTACATCTAGGGATGACAAAGTGGGCTAGCCCGGTCGGTGTTTTGGTCCGTAAAGTGCGGGTCAGGTTGGTCTATCCCGCAGTTTAATATCATATATACTTTTTTGGCTTATCCCGTCCTGCGAGCTGGTCTGCATTTGTGATGAACAAAATAAGAACTTTTTTTATTTTTTCATAATAATTGATATTCATTTTCTATCGAATAATTCCAACTAGTTTATTTAATCAAAGACAAGAAACAATAAAGAAGATTATAACTAAGGTATAATAACATAATGTCACCTTACACGACAGGTAAGATATTTCATATTCAGGAACTGAAATCATTATCTTATATACAATGATTATACATAAACATAATAATAATAATATTTATAATAATAATAATAAAAATAAAATAAAATAAACTTATAAAAATAACGAGATGAATGATGTGAAAACTAAAAAAAAATATTTAATTTTGCAAGCGGGTCAGCCTGTCCTGTCCCGCCTTTAGCCCGTGTGAGCTGCAGCAGGCCTATGCGGGATGGGTCATTGTGGGCTAGCGGGTTCAACATCTTAACCCACTCCGCATTTTTTTATGTAGGCATGCGGGTCAGTCCACCTGGTCCGCTCTGAATTGTCATCTCTACTTACACCTCTCTCTCATTAATTATAATATATATATATATTATGACAACATGCACCATCACTCCATCATGCATTACGCGGCCATGAAACGGTAGACATGACCCACTTCAACCATCTCCATTCTAACTATAACTAATATTTCATATTCTACTTCATTATATAAAATTATAAATAGTTATATATAAGGAATATTTGTTTTGCATTTTTTTTTGTTTTTGAGAAAAAAAAAATTAGGATATGAGCGGACCTAGTCCAACTCAATTTATAAATTTTTTGGTTTAGTTAAATTATTGAAGTGCATTGAGATTTGTTTAGTTCATTCTATACTAAAATTGAGTTAGAAAGTGATCTCACAATGAAGAATTCGATCTGACTATATAATGAATAGGTTGCAATGATTTTTATTCATTTAAAAATTTTATCACTTCTTATATAAATATTGTTATGATCGTTAAAAACATATAAATATTGATTTAAACTATTTATTTTATAAACAAGTTCTATCTAATCAAACTTTATCAAGTTGGTTTAAAAATCAAAGTAAATTGAAGTCAACTTAAACATTTATGCCCCAAATTGTATGCTTACTAAAGGTTATGAAAATAACCCAATGAATTGACAGTGTTTAAAACACAGTGTTGTTATAGGAAAAATATATGAAAACATGGTTTTAAGTGTTAATAAAGCAAATAATTAATTAAGAGAAGTGATGGAATCCAATAGTGAGATGTGTAAGATCCAGCTTGAGAGAGACAGTGAGCAGAGAGTACAGACACCACTCGTGTCAACATGACAACCTCCCACTATCCATTTATATCTACAAATAATCACTCTTATCATTCATATATGCTAAATTAATCTCTTAACTTTGATGAATTTGAAATTTATTAATGTTTGGAATTTTAAAAATGAATATTATAATTTTCTTAATTTAATTATATTATTTTTTTAAAAATATTATATTTTTTCAATTGAAATTAAAATAAAAATATATCAAACTATATAAATAACTCAAATGTTAATATGAAATTTTTTTATACGTCAAAAGATTTTAATATAGTTAAATTAAAAATTATTTCTATTAATTTTTAAAATTTAAAAATTAAAATTTACTAATTTTAATTTTATGTTAAAATTTAAAACTAAATACATATTTTAAATATTCTTCTATTTTCTCAATTCTTTTATTTTGTTTTGTTTCTGTGTGCATTTTTGCATACAAATCTAATACATACATTACACTGAGACTTATATTTGGACTAATGTTTGTAAGATATTTGAATTTACACATCTACTATGTGCATAGGTTATTTTTTCCTTTTGTTCTTTCATTATAATAAATATATATAAGTAAAATAATCAATAATTAAATAAAAAAGCAAAAATATAAACCATAAAAAGAGTAATTAATTTTGTCTTAAATTTAGAAAGTTAAAGTTAAATAAAAATAAATAAAAGGTGTGACACGAGTTTCACCAAAATAAATCCGTTTATTAACGGGTTTATTTTAATAGTTATAATAAGAAGTTAGCTTAAGCTAACTTTTTCTTTTGACCAACTTATATAAAATCTTATTTTATTTTAAATAGTTAAATATACCATTTTATCTTTATAAGTTAATTAGTTAGTTTGTTTGCTAAATAAATACTTTTAATTTTATTCTTTTTCCACTCTCAACTTACAACTTATACTGAACAATATACAATACTATTACAAAACAAACACCCTTATTATGTTTCCATCGTGGACATTTTGCATACACTTATTTTGAAATTAAACTGATTAAACAAGTTACTTTTATTACAAAAGTATTTTTTAAAAAAGAATAATTAATTCTACATCTATCACTTTCTCACGATATCTTTTCGTATCTCTTTCTTTTTCCTACCTTAATAGCTTAATCCATCACCCTTTGGTATCACCCCACCAAAACCCTACTTTGAGGGTGTAAAATGATAAAGTATTTTGGACATGTTTTTGGTATAAAACTATAAATCATTTGTCATATAAACTTTTAAGGTAAGTATAAGAAAGATCAATAATTTTAGCATTATAAAGAAAAACTAAGAAATAGTTTAGAAATTTGAATACATAATTAATAATATTTGAGTATTTATTTAATATAAAAAATAGGAAGATGAGAATGATGATTAGGCCCTTTTGGGTAGGCCCATTGGCATAGGTGAAGGTTCTCTTGTTTCTCACCCTCCAATGGAGCCCACTTGTCACATGGGTACATACAAACCCTTCCTTGCATTTGCTTTCAAAACACACACAAATGGGTCTCTGTCAGATTGGATTTAAAGTTTGAAGGGATGGCAATTGGGCCCATTTGTTCTCCTAATTAAGTAGTAAGCTATCACACCATCCCAAATATGTTACCAATCAATTTCAATGTCAAAATAATAATAATAATAATAATAAAATTAATATTAAAATTTCATCTTTGAATTTCAATCAATCACACCCCTTTGCATCCAAAACAGACTAAAATCCAAACAAGGGCTTAGGCCAAACGTCTGATTCAATCAAAATAAAGTCCAATGAACACAAATTTGTGCACAGAGACACTTGGTACCATATACCTGGAAATGAATCAATATGCCACAAGGAAAAAACAAAAACAAAAAATAACAAATTAGTTACAAAATATTCGTGAAGTATTAGACAAAAATGGCTAAAGTTTTGTTTTTCTGAACCGGTAAAATATTTTGTTTTCAGTAAATTATTGTATCAGTATAATAGTACAATGAACAAAAAAATATATAGTCTTAATACAATAAATTCAATTTCCTTAATTCAGTTAATAGTTAAGACAATTAAACACACTTTTATTAATTTTCACATGTATTTATTAAAAGTAAAATTAATACTATTGAAATAAACATTTTAATATTTATTTTTTGTTTTGTAAAATTCGAATTCTTCATTATTTTTACCGAAATAATTACATATTAATTTAAATAAAACTAACAAAATTGAAATTACTGTATCAAAATAATCGAAATACAATACTTAAGCCATTAGTTATGTTATTTTGAAAATGAAACAATAAAGTCAAAGTGGAGGTATGAGAAAAATGAAGGGTTTGAATTTTGATGATTAAAATATAGTTTATATTTATTTATGATAATGAGATGGTAGGTGCATGGAGGATATGATGGGGGTGGGGGCAGTGGAGCAGCGCACGCAGTTATGATATAATGAAGTGTGCAGTGCATTGGGAAACAGCTCCCGCGCTGTTCCCGCGCGCTCTCCTCGAAACGACACCGTTGGTGGGTCCCTACTCAGAAAATTTTTATGCATATGGCCTCTCAGGTGGGTCCCACGACTGTGACAACGTGACCGTGACACAAAATTGCAGCTTCTGTCAGAAAAACACTCAACTCAAACTCAAACTCAAACAACAACAACAGTGGTAGTTATATCTATCTACCAATCTCATTACATAACAATTCATCTTCTGCGTGATAATAATGGGTAGTTTAAAATTTAAATTAAAAAATATAATGTCAGGATATAGATAATTAAATTTTAAACACGGTAAAATATTTTAGGAGTTATTTATTTGAGAGATTAGTGTAACAATATCGAGTATTTTAAGAATAGGGTTTGTTTGAAGAGAAAAACACAGAGGTATGGGTACGAACGAAGGAAAAGCTTAGGTTGTATTTCATGTGATGTGAGTACTGTTTCAGTCTCAAAGTTTCAGACACCACACAGTTGTTCAACGTACGGGTTTTCATGATTCCAATTTATAAATTTTCGCTTTCCCTACTCTCTGTCGGAAATAATAAAACTAAATTCCTGCAAAAAAAATGTATAATTATTACGAAAAAGTGTAGACATTCAAAGAGATAAAAATCAGAGATTAGATATTCATAAAATTAGTTATGGATAACATGTGGTAATAATGGTATAGTATCTATTTTTTTCATCCATATTATTAAAATTAGATTTTAAATCAAACTTAATTAAATTTTAAATCTAACTTATTGTTATAAAATTAACTTAATTAGATTTTAAATTTAACTTATTGTTATAAAATCAATTTGTAAAGTAAGAATCGTAAATTTAAATATTGGTAGATGAACTGATATAAGATAGATTCAAGGAGTTTTACTGATACCGAGTTTAAGTTTAGTTTATTTTTATTAAAATAACATATAAAATGACAATTATAATTTAATTTTATCTTCAACATGAATTTATAATAAATGTATATTAAAAATTTAAATTTGATTTTAATAATTCTTAATGTAAAGATCTAGAAAAATGATATTTTAGGATTGGTGGAATGTTTAAAATAATGATATTCAAGTATTTTAATATTGAAAAGTTAAAAGTATAAATAGAAATTTTATAAACAACTTTTATTATTTATAAACGTACAATCTACCAAAAAATCCTTTTCAAGAGTTTTTTCACTCCTTTCTATATTTTCTCATCTTATGTTCATCTCTTTGAAGATCTCAAAGACCGCTAGGGTGAACCTTGTGGTGAATTTTTCACTTTCTCCAATCAATTTCTTCAATTGATTAAGTTGATTTTCTACCTTTTTCTTTCAAATGTTGCATTTAAGTCATCTTGATAACTCTCTACTGATAAGTGGTTCTAAGGGTATGTCCTGATCATGTTTGTGTTGTTCCTAGGTTTCGTTTGTGCATCCTGTTAGCTTGAGGGAGATTTGGTACTCTTTGAGCTATCTGAGTTATCTTACAATTAAGGGAAGCTAATTGCACTAATTTTTTTAGTTGTAGAAACATCGAATTAGTAACTTGCATGAGTATATTGTGATTTGCCTATGTATTTGGGTTGTGGAATGATGTGTGATGTGTGAAACTTTTGGGATTTGGTATTGCATTTGAGATCAATTGGTATTGATGATTGTGGTGAAATTAGGTTTGGTATGTTTTTGGTATCTGTGGTTGCTAGATATTAAACTGCTTAAACTGGACTGAATGGCATAATTATGCAGAATTAGGTTTTGCAAAATAATGCAGACTCGTTGGTCGAGTGTGTGCTCGCTGAGCAAATCCAATGTTAGAAAGTTTCTGATTGTAGTCACTGAGCGAATGGATGATTTCACTAATCGAATGTCTTAGAGTCTAGTAGTCATTCTTATGCTCAATTTTGGTGTAATGTGACAAATGTTGATTATTGCTTAGGAAATAGTTAGTGTATGAGATTAAATTGAGATTGGTTGTACGAGGTTGATGTGAGATTTGTTTATACTAATTCAAGGAGGATTAGTAATGATTTTTATTAGTTTATTCAATGGTATATGGATTCAGTTGGAAGTTATCCTGATACTCCAATAACCATTCAATTCTGAAGTAGAAAAGAATTTGGTATGTGATAAGAGGAGCATAAAGTCTTGATATAGGGATTTTACTTTGGTCAAAGATGGACTAACCTTGTCTGTGGTAGGGTGAAACTCATTGGCAATGACTTTGCAGAGCAATAGAGGTCACCACAAGTGCACAACTTGCCAGAATCTGATATCAATACATGTATTCCGATAATTAAGTCATATATGAGTCTATGTATGGAATAGGATAATACTCATTCATGATTTTCATGATTGACTATATGATTAAATAATTGTATTCTTTTAAATGATTAAATTTTTTTGTATATTAGCTTATCATTTTCTCTATGTTTTGTCTTGTCTTGTATTCTTATTTGCAATTATCACCTTGGTGTGAGTAGATAAGGAGGTAGCAATTGATTCGATCAAAGAAGAGAAAAATGCAACATTGTAACTTGTTTTTTAGACAAAAATTTGTAACTAAGCTTTTGAAAAACTCTAGTTTTCCTTCCGTTTATTTGTGTGATGAATTGTATTTTAGTATATCTTATTTGGATGAATGTAATATGGTACAAGTTACATGTATTGGTATTCTATGCTTACATGATTATCAGTTATGAAATGTTTTGTTTAATAGTTTTAGGTTATTAAATGGATGTTATAATTAAAATTAAATAAAATACATAATATATAAAACTTAAAACTGTTTCTCGGCTTTTTTACGTGGATTTATTATGATATGTATTCTTTTCTTTTAACACAAGGAGTTTAAATAAGTCTATCTCATTGTGGTCGGAAAATGATACAAATGAATGTTACAATTAAAATTCTTCTTATTATAAAACTTTCTAATATACTATTATAGAAGCAAGGCAACCTTAAAAAAAATTCTTGAATAATAACCAACTTTAATAATAAAAAATAGTTAATCACTATAATAACAAATTATGAAACCAATTTATAAACTAAAAATTATTGGTAGCTAAAATAGTTTCAAAAAATTTATAATTGATTTCTAAATTGGTAACTAAAATAATTTCTATTATGAATTAATCTCTATATTAATCACTAACATTAGTTACCAACTATTGGTCTCTAATTAGAAATTTGATCTTTAAATTGATTTTTAAATATTTTTTTTTATTGAAATTAGTCACTATTTAAGAGTTTTCTTAAATTGTAAGAAGAGAAAGAATTACAAATTTATAAAGAAAAAAAAAACTTTTTACAAATTTTATTTTTCTTTTTATTGTGAAACTAAAATTCTATATTGGTGTTTAGTCGTACTTCAAGATACTTATCCCTCCACAGGAATTTCTTATCCATGAGAAAGTGTTTAATAGAAAGAAAAGTATTAATAATATATTTTCTAACATTGTTTTGAAGGTATTAAATTTTATTAAAAATATATAATTTTATGAGTCTTATTTGTTTAATAATCTTTATGTATTATTATAGTATAATCTTTTAGAACCGAGTAAAACACTCAATTGTATTTATCCTTCACCTCATAGTTTAGAGTTTATCTATAGAAGAAAAGACCAACTTTAACTTTTTTGATTGTTTTATTATATTTTGTGTAGTTAAGTTCTTTCTATATTTAGTACTAGAGATGGCAAACAAACTCGTTTCTGTGGGTATTGTTCGAACCCGTCCCTGTTTTGACGGGAAATTCCCGCATTGACTGGGTATGGATATGAGTATGGGAAATCTCCGATTTTTTCAATTGGGTATGGGGATGAGGATGAATATATCCCCGTCATAATACCCGTCCCCGCCATATCCTCATCCTTATATATATATATATATATATATATATATATATATATATATATATATATATATATATATATATATATATATATATATATATATATATATAGGGTTACTTAATTAATTGTAAATATTTTAATAATTTAAATGAGGATGATTTTTATTTTTTATTTCTTCTAAATATTTGGTTTGTCATGAAACTCATTTCGCATCTCCAATATATTTTTTATTTTATCACAACCTTTATGTAATTATGTTAAAATGATGTATGTCAATTAAAAAAAATTTATGTCTAACATTTGAATATTTCTATTATTTTTTAATATTTTTTTTATTGTATATTTTCCTTTCACATGAGAATATTTAATACTCTCAATTTAAGTGTTTAATAGCATAAACATTTCATTTATTAGGTAATATAAAAAAAAATTCTTTACTTATTATTATTAATTTTTGTTTCATTTGAAGAACTCTTTTGTTTCACTAAAATAATTTTTGTTATTTCTCAACCATTGAGTATATATGTTGATATTTGAAAAGTTTTCTTAGATCTCTAAGATGTTTTTCGTCTTATCATACCCTTAATTATACATTTGTTTTTCTTGTACAATTCCTTCCCATAATCTCCAAATTATTTATAAGACACACATTTGTTAATTTTTTAATATTTTTATTTTTGTTTATTTTCATCATATAGAATACTATTTCGATAAATTTTATCTAATTATTTTTTATTTTCTAACTCATTACAATCATACTTTAATATTTTCAATATAATTGTATAAATAATTTTTATTTACTACAATATAAAAATTTAATGTAATTGTCATGAATATTTTTTTATCACCATCCAACATATATTGGAGTTTAAAAAATACCAGATCTATGATAAAATCTTATTATGTTTATTATTTGTTCTTTGCGTCATTTTTTTATAAAACATTGAGTATATATGTTGATATTTGAAAAGTTTTCTTAGATCTCTAAGATATTTTTCATCTTATCATACATTTAATTATATATTTGTTTTCATTTGTGTGATTCCTTCCAATAGTCTCTAAATTGTTTATAAGACACACATTTGTTAATTTTTTTATATTTTTATTTTTTGTTTATTTTCATCATGTAGAATATTATTTCGATAAATTTTATCTAATTATTTTTTATTTTCTAACTCATTACAATCATACTTTAATTTTTTCACTATAATTGTATAAATAATTTTTATTTACTACAATATAAAAATTTAATGTAATTGCCATGAATATTTTTTTACCACCATCCAACATATATTGTGGTTTAAAAGATACAAGATTTATGTTAAAATTTTATTATTATATTTATTATTTGTTCTTTGCGTTATTTTAATCAAGTGATGTATTATAACTTTTATTAGTGTATAAAAAATAGATTCATTATAATTTAAAAAACTGAAGTAAACAAACATTTAAAATATATTTTAATTTAAATATTTTTTTCCTTTTATATTTTTTTAAGAATTTTTTTTCCTTTTATATTTTTTTTAAAAATATTTTTAAAATTTATCAACTAGGTTTCATTAATGTTTGCAAATTTAATAAATGTTTTGGTTCTCATTAAATTTTATTTGGTATTCTAATATAAAATATAAAATGTAAACAATTATAATTTATTTCAAAGTATTTGATATCGAAAAAATAACCATACTCCTAATATTGAATATTTGATAATATTATGTTTCCTTTACCGTATTTTTTATTATTTTATAAAAATTAATTAAAATTAATATTAAAGTAGTAAGAAAACGGGTACGGGTATGGGTACAAGATTATACCCGTTACCCGGTGGGGATGGGGATGAGATAAAAGTTTGATACCCGTTGGATTTGGGTATGGGGATGAGGATGAACTTTTTTTACAGGAATGAGTATGGGATAGTGAAGTCTGTCCCCGTCCTGCTCCGTTGCCATCCCTGGTTAGTACTAATATACTCTCTCAAAGCATTTCCATGGAATGGAGAAGGTACTCTAATTTTTGAAAGCTAGTTAACCGTTAGATTTGTAGCAGAGTAAAAAAAAACTTTATAATCTTTTTTATTCCTATATTATTAGTAATTTAATTTTAATTAGTTTGGTTTTTATATATTTTAAAAATATTTAATATGAACTTTTTTAGATCAATATCAACGTCATTTTTCCATTTTATTCATGAGATTGAACAATAAACACAGAAAAAATGAGTAATTATATTGGTAGATGTAAACTTATCACTCTGAAAAGAAATTAGGAGTGATATAATGAAAGCAACAATGTTAAACTAGATAGAGACTTAAAAAAAATACATAAGCATAAAAAATAAATAAAAAATATTAAATTATTACTATAAAAATAAAAATTCTATTAAACCTAAGAAAATGTTTAATACTATGGAGTGACAAATTAATTTGTCATTTTTTACCACTGATGGTCGAAGTCATAATATGTCGATCATAACCCAACTAAAAGTACAATCATAGTTCAATTTCAATCAATTTTAAGAAATATTAAACAATATTATAGAAAAACTATGTTGCAAAAAAAATATTTTATCTTATTTTGTTTCTCTTCTTTGTCGACGAGTGAGTGTGTCGCAAAAGCTTCTAAAAAAAGTATAAGCACTGGTAATAACCTTTTGGCGTTTTATTATTCTATCAAATCTTATTTTGAATCATCAAATAATCTGTGCCTAATCCATATTAGTAGGGTTATCAGGATATTTAAGCTAATAAACAAGATATTACTGAAAATATGGTATTAATTGAAATCTTACATCATTTTTTTTCTCTGTACATAAACTTACGTTTTGATTATGCCACCTTTTACTTACTTATATATATATATATATATATATATATATATATATATATATATATATATAAAATGTTTGGAAACAAAAAGAAAAAGTACAACATTCTTTTCGAAAACTACCCTTGCCTAGAAAATACATTATTTAAAGTTAGGTTACTTCGTAAAGTTTGAATTCAAAGATATACTTTTGTGTTTTTTTTTTATGTTATTTTTTAAATTAAAGAGTTAGAATGTATTCTCGAGAATAAATTTAAGAAGTAGATGAGTAATATTCTCTCTAATATTTTTTATGTTAAAAACTTTCAATATTCAAACTAGGAAAGATATAATGGTTTCATTTATGGACGTAATATGACAATTTTTTTCTGCTAATTAGCTTAAGATGAATACTAATGGTGAAGCTAGGGGTTGTTCTGATTTGCTTCAATGTGTTATATTTTTAGAGGAAGTCAGAGTGAATATGTGGATAATTTTTCAGCTTTTTTAGGAGTACAAACTTCTATTTATGATAAGTTTATGAAGATCATTTATGCTTTGGAATATGCTTGGAAGGAGGGCTTTCAAATGCTTTGGTCGGGGAAGTGATTCTTCTCTAGTTTGTCGTGTTTTTTTTTTTTTTGAACAATGAAGGGTTCCTTGCATTTCAATATGCATAAACAGTTCAAAGTTTCTTATGTTTTTCGTGAATGAAATCATTATGTTGACAAATTAGCTAATTTAGCTTTCATTCATAGAGAATGATGTAATTGTTTTAATCTTTTACCTCCATATATTTATTTAGATTTTTTTTATAATAGGTATGATTTACCTATGTTTTGTGAAGTATAAATTTTATCATAGGTTTGGTAATGATCCCAACATGTTTTGTATTTTTGTATTTTCTTTTTTCTTTTCAATAAATTTTCATGTGATGGAAAATGATTGATGAATTTTGGAGTGCCAACATAACTGAGATATGAAAGTTAATAGTGATGTTTAACATTACCTTATTGAGAATATTTAATTTGTTTATCACATGGAAATAATGATTTATTTTAAATAATATTTTAATACTATGGTGAAGCATACTCTAAATCTTGATAATTCATTCATATATCCTCATTTAGATACCAATTACAATTTTTTATTCATAATAATGATTATTTTAGTAAAAAATAATTTTTTATTTTGTAAACCGATATTTAAATTGGTCATTATAATGATTCACAACTTTTGGTTACTAAAATTTGTAGTTATTAATGAGGCATTTTCTTGTAGGAATAATTCTTCTTTACCTTTCAGAATTTGTAATGGTGACTGTATTGAGTTATGCTTGTTAATGTAGGTATGTTTTCTAAAAATTTGTGTGATATTAGTAGTCAAATTAGTTATTTCTAATGGGAAAAATACTATTTTAGAATGAATCCATGTCTATTGAAAAGGGATTTCGAGAATGAGACTATCCTGATTCTACTAGTGTGTCTAACTCATATAGAGAAAGATAACTACATGATTAGAGTCGAAAAAGGCTTCACTTGGCAGACAATATGATATGAAAGAGGATCATACTTAGAGAGCTAGTGAAGTTAACTTTGTCATCATTTGATGAATCATATTTCATATTGGTTTATTCATGTTTTTAAAGAAGAAATGGATGGTAAGTATGACAGGTGTAGAGTCTCATAAGTCCTTTTAATATACTGGTCTTCTATAAGCGGAGTCCAAATTCATTGTGTTGTTTGAACCACTTTGAGTTGATATTTGTTTGAGCCATGAGGGTTGATAGCTGGGTTGTAATTGATGAAAGTTAACTACTTACATTTTTGGGTTGATTTATATAAAAAATAAATTGTTGTTTGAGCACTTGAGCTAAGAATTGAATGATTTGGTTCAATAGTTGATTCTGAAGAGTGTGAACCATTTGAGTATTATTTGAATCCTTTTTCTTATGGAAAGTGTTTGTCGAATGAATTGGAAAAAGGAAGAAGACTAAGTTAAGGATTAAATTTATGCCCTTGTAGTATATTGCTTGAACTTTAGTAAACTAATTTTATTCTATTTCAAAGTTTTGCTTTGACAATTTTTGTCAGAAGATATGATCTATTTCTATTTGAGTTTATTCTTGTGAAAATTAGTTCACCCTTGTACTTTGTGTGTCTCTTGTTTCTTTTGTTTTGTAATGATCGTATATTTAAATATATGAGAGCAAATATACGAGCTGATGGTGACAATGACATTGGAGCTGAGATGGAGAAATGAAGGATTATGATAATAATATTATAATGATGAGGGAGTGTAGTTTTGAAAAATTGTACTAAGTTCCCTAATTTATATTTTGACGTAACTCATTATCTAGTCTAAAAGTTGTGATGTGAATCTATTTTGAAATACCTTATAAATGCTACAGAGACCATATGATATTTAAATATTGATATAGGATGTTTATTAATTTTTGGGTTGTTACAATAACCATTAAGATAAAATCAATTATCACAAAACATAAAAGACAACCTGGTTGATAGTGGGTAATTAAATAAATATATCAAAATGTGTAAATAAAGATTAAGAAATAAAATGACATCATTGAATCTTATATATAAGTTAAGACACCGGATAACAAGACATAGAAAGAAAAACATATCTTGAGATGGAGTACTGGTAAACAAGCCTATTTTCTCTATAATATAAATTTATTTGTTTTCTTCCTAAGGTTCCAAACAACGTTTTTAAAAGTTGTAACCTTTGTAAATTACTTACTTATGATTGACATGAAATGTTTGCCTAAAAAACTTTATAATTTTATTTAGAAAACTTGTATAGAAGGTTTGATTTTTTTTTTCAAAATAATATGTATGAGAAAGTTTGTAGTTTTTGTTAGAAAATTTGCATGTTGAATAATAATATTTTTGTTGTGTATTCATAAATATAAGTGTTGAGGTGTCAAACTACTTAAATTTATTTTGTACTTTTATTTTTGTTCTAACTTGTACATGTATTTTTTCTTAAAGAAATTATTTTCTTATTACATAATTCTCAACATCCCTTGAATCTTATCCTTATCCTAAGCACGTAATCTTAGCTTGACATTATAAAATCTTTGGTTCAACCTTGACAAAGACATATTCGACTCAACTTATTTAGTACATGTTTTATTATGTCTCAACTTTGGGAGCTTTAACTAAGGTTTTAATAGAAAATATTTCTTAGACATATTTTTCTTAACCTTATCCAAGACATCTTTGACTCAATATTATCTAAGTCTTCTTTGAGTTACTCTCAAACCAAACATTTTCGATTCAACCTTCATTAAGACATTTTTGGTTTAGCCTTAACTAAGTCATTTTTTACTTAGTTGATCTCTACTTCTTAACGTTGACTATAAGGTATCTTCAACTCAATTTAAGAGTCTTTGAATCATCTCCGTTCAAAGTATTTACACCTCAACTTTGTTTGAAGTATTTTTTTACTTAGTTTTTGGACAAACATATTACTCTTAACAAGAATACATACACTCAAGCTTCATTTAGGTATTTTCAATTAAGTTTTTAGTTGAATTATTTTCAATTTGATTTCAATTAGTTTTCTCAAATTGATCTTAAATAAAACATTTGAACTTAATATTGACCTTCAACTAAATTTTAACTCAATCTAATTAGAAATGTTTTCGACTCAACTTATGTTTCCTACATTCTTACTATACTATTTTCAATTTGGTTTTAACCAACATATCTTCGATTCAGTCCCAACAAAAATATATTTAATTCAATCTCTTCCAAAATACGTTGAACTTTGTTTCAATAAACTTATATTCAACTTAATTTCATCGTAATCTTTAATATAGTATTGAAACAAAATATTTCCACTCCAATCTCGATTGAAGAATTTTCAATATAAATTGAAGAAAAAAATATCTTTAGCTTAAAGTTCACCACAATATTTCCAATTTAATTTTCAATTATATTATGTCAAATTTAATCTAATTTCAAATATTTTCAAATCGATCTTGTTGGAAGTCCCATATCAACTAGAGATAAGACCAATTCATAATATATAAGTGAGGTGCAAACCTCACCTTACACGCTGATTTTGTAAAGTTGAGTTGGACTTTAAAACCCACTTCTAAATAATCTTGTCATAATATCAAAAGAATTAATCAAATTATTAAAATTTAGTATCTATAAGCCAATTCCAACCCACATGATTTTTAACTCTTCACCTAGAAGACTTATTTTAAGCATTAAGTAAGCGGAAAAACTAAATCTAAGCCATTTTTAAAGACTACTATTTAATGCTGTAATGCAACAGGTCAATATTTAACGTTTAACCAATTTATTTTTTATATTATCCCTATTTACGTGAAATAACAAATTTATGGAGCTTAGCTTGAGAGAAATTTATTTTTTTCAGTAACATTTTTTCACTATTTTTTAAATCTTTTTATTAATAATTAATTCTAAGATTCTATAAAAAGTATTACATAAAAAATTATTTTGTTAAAAATTATGTTTCGTGTCTTCTTTTCTTATCTGATATACAAAAACATCAAAGAATTGAAAGGTGTTTATATTATTTCCTTTTCTAATTTCTAATGATTGTTTGCACAAGGTGGATGGTCAACGCCATATATAACCCCAAACTTAATTATATATATGACAAGTGTCAAACATGCAAGGAGATGAACTACTAATCAAGATAGAATCGAATCGAACATTTTCTAAATTTCAATTCAATCACGCAATCACTTATAAATGTTTTTTTTTTTTTTTGCATCAATCACATTGGATATTATGAAAAATGGAACATTTTTTTAGCTCAGATTCTTGCTTTTGGCTGCTTCTGCTATTGTCAACATAGTCTCTTCCATTATTATGATGGTCATCACTAATGGAAAGGTGATTCCTTCCCATTTATCTTTTTATTCTATTAATTATATATATAATTTTATTTTATTTGATGGCTTTGAGTGCATAATGTATAAGTGAACAAGGTTTGAAGTGGCCATGCATTATAATATTTGTAGACATTATATGAAGCTTTGCAAAAACTATGAATACAAAAAAGTTGTAATCTTTGAGCCTCATCAATTACATGCAAAGAATATAAAACAATTAATTGTGATGTTGTAGAGTATAGGAGATGCATTAATCATTGAATAAAAATTGTTATCTAATGCTACTTTTTCATAGTTAATTGTTGGTCTTTGTGTTTTGACTCAATTCTATAAATTTATAACACAATCTGGTGATTGAAGATCTTCTAAACTATTTGATTTCACACACTTGTTGTCATCACTATGATATGATGTAATCTCAATTTGATATGAAAAGGGCTACAACAAATATTTAAATAAGGTTTTTTTTTTTATATTATGATAACATTATAACACAACCCACATCATTTAAAAGGAAAATAAAATAAAATAATGATGGAGGTAATGATCAGGTCATGGTTTGTGCTAAGAATGATGATCACAGCAATTTTAAATTTATGTGAATAGCTTTTATATATATATAATTTATGGATTTTGAGAAGACATAGTATTTGAATGCAAAAGAAGAGCTCTTTCATCAAACAACACCATATATATATTTTTTCAGCAGTTATGGTTTGGGAAATAAAAAGTGAACGAAAGTAAGAGAAATAATTAAGATATACAGAAGTAAAATAAAAGTATTTATTTAATTCAAGAGGAATGTGAAAAAAAAAAAGAAAAAAAAAACTAGAGAATACTATTTTGTTGTCTCGTTTATTTTTACTAAACGCTCTCATAATTTCATTTTCACGTATTTCTTTCTTCATTATCACATTTTTCCTGTATCAAAGATTTTTTTTAATACTAAAATTGACTTAAACAATTTAACTAATTTATTTTTATGTCAATTGAATAGTTAAACTTTCATATTAAAATACACATTATACTAGTGTAAATTAAGTAATTTACTTTGAAAAAGAAAAAACCAACATCAAATTTATGTGGTGTACAAAATAGTATTGAGGTGATGTCTTCCCAGACCATCTTGATCTTGATTAAAAAATAATTAAAATAACCATAAATATTATTAAAAAACTTATATTTTCTGTCAATTTTATTTTAAAATTTTGTTTTAGAAAATACTAATTAATTTTGTTATGAAAAAAAATTTGTAGAAAATTGCTGCCAATTTTTTTGTAAAATATTTTGTATAAAACATTTTTTGCAACAAGTTTTATAGGAAATACTTGCGAATTTATAATTTTGTAACAAATAATTACCTACGAAAGAATTACTTGCCAATTAAAATTCTTAGAAAAAATATCAGGAAAAAGTCTTTTCTTGCAAATTTTTTAACAAATTTGCAAGAAAATTCCAATATAACAAATTTGCAAGAAAATTCCAATGTAATATGAGAATTTTTAGTAGTGAAAGTTAAAATCATAAATACAACATTATTTAGTAGGTATTTCAAGATTAAATCTAATGAAGACTCTATTTTAAAAAAAAAAAGTCATCCTAACAAATATAAAAAAAAAATATTCACTCATTTATTGTTACAGTTACAATATTTAATAATTGTTTACTTGAACATAGTAATGACTTTGCTAAGATCTCTTGACAAAATATGTAAACTTCGTTTCAGCAAGGAACACATCATAACCTAGAGACTAAGGAGATTTTATAAAAACATGTCGACCATTTGTAAGGATATATGGGTTGTGATTTCTCCTTTCCATTTTTGTTATTTGAGTGTGTTTTAAAAACATATATAAAATAATTTATTAGTTTATCAACAAAAAAATACTTTCACTATTATTTTTTCTGGAATCTACTATTTTGATATTCATTCGAATTTTGTTTCTCTCTTCCCCTCAAATCGACTTAAAATTTATTATTAATAAAATATTTTCTTCAGTAAAAAAGTTGGTGCAATTTTAAATGGATTTACGTATATATAATAACAAACATGAAAAAATGTTTTTTGACGCCACTTTTACTTTTGACTATCATTTGCCACTGATTTTAATAATAAAATATTATATTAATATAATAAAAATAAAAGGTTATAATAAAATAATAATTTTTCAATGTATGAATCGAAAGTAAGAGAAAAGTTACAGGGTCAAAGTACCAATGCCCTAATAAAATATATAAAATAATTTATTAGTTTATCAACAAAAAAATACCTTCACTGTTATTTTTTCTGGAATATACTGTTTTGATATTTATGCGAATTTTGTTTCTCTCTTTCCCTCAAATCGACTTGCTTATCTCTTTAAAATGACATCTTATGTCTTTTCGAGGTTTTAGTCAATAGATAGATAGTGGTAGTTACTGTTCTCACAATAAATTAATAAAGAAAATAACACCTTTTATCGACTAATAAGCTGTTTAGGACGCTTAATTAATCCACCTTTTTTATTTCCACTGTTTGACAGCATAGCAGAATAATAATTAATTTACCTAATAAAGCAAGCAAATTCTTTTCATTTAAAAACTTTCCCTTTTCTTTAAGGCAATAATTACATTTAATTATTTTGCAGCTGTAGTTCATTAACAATATTGATGATCACTATTACCATATGCTAATTATTTTTATTGGAACCCAACAAGGATTAGTGGATGATATTGTTCCACATCATAGTGTTCCAACGTTCTGATGTTCAATTTGTGAATCAAAAGTTAAACATTATCCCCTCGGATTCTTACTATAAAAGTTGATTGGTTGGGTTAACAAGTAGTTAAAGATAACACTGGGGCACTTAATTTTTTATTTTGGGTTAAATATGTTTCTGTCTCTCAAGTTTTATTAAAATTTAAAATTAGTTTTTCTTCAAAAATTTTAATCAATTTAGTCATTCACCTTTAAAAATGCATAAATTTAGTCTTTTTAATCAAATTTTGTTAAGTTTATCTGACGGTTTAAGCTCATTTCATGATAGTATTTGAATTGTTTATGTCGTTTGACACATTTTTGTTTTAATATTAACTCAAATATTATCATAAAATACATTTAAAATGTCAAATAAACTTAACAAATTTTGATAAAAAGGACTAAATCCACATATTTCTAAAGATGAATGACTAAATTGGTATAAAATTTCGAAAGAGATTAATTACAAAATTCACCGAAAAACTTAAGGGACAAAAACATATTTAACTTTTTTTTTTTCATCTGTAAATTCTTCAGTTTTGTCTTTCTTACGCAAGAAAGTTGTTTGGTATTTTGACTTATTAAATGTGCAAAAGCTTGCTAAACACATTTGATTTGATTTAATGGCAGACATGGGACCTCCATGGATAGTTTCTTGTTTAGCATATTATTTCAACAAAACTATTAGGATTTACTATAATTGATAGTGGCAGGCACATAAGAGAGGTGCTTCATTCCCTACCAAACAAAACTTCATAATCGAATTAAGAAGTCTAAGACAATTTTTTATTCATATTATTATTCTTAGTAATCTTTTAATCGTTATATATTACGCCTTTGATTTTTATAAAGTATTTCTAATGCGTGTAGGCAATAAAATAAGTGATTAAGAATAAAATACAAGATCGGGTAACTATTTTTTTCTTTTTTTTTTTTTATTTTCAAATACCACGTTTAGATTATGACCTTAGTGTTAATGGAGAAATGCTACGGTACACTCTACATCGATTTTAGAAAGGTTTTAAAATTAGTTGCAATATATTTTATTGGTGTTGCTAAAAGTGAGACTTTCTTATATTTGATTTCCAGCAAAGGTAAAAAAAATACCTTCTAAATCAAGAAAACCAAACTTGTGTAAAGAAGAAAAATTATCAGAGAAAAGCAATGCAAATTGTAGTTTATTGAGAAAGTATATGCAACGTATATAATTACACTTAAAAAGATATACAATTAGTTTTAAAATACTAACATTGACCAAATTATAAAATTATTAGTCATTTAATCGACTGTAAAAGGACATATATATATATATATATATATATATATATATATAATGGCGGAGCATAGAAGGAGCTGGGAGGGGCCATGACTCCCCAAAGATTTTTGAATTTTTTTAAAATATATATATTTTAAAAAAATTTTAAAATTTTTTAAATTATAAGTAGTATATTTTATAAATGGATGAAAACTTTTTATTTTTTTTATAAAATACAATCAATTAATGTTAATAGATAATAAAACATAAAATTTAATATATAAAGAATAAAAATATTTAGGTTTAATTAATCTTTTCGTCACTATTTTCATCTAAAAATATCAAGTTGGTTCTCAAGTTTTTTCTAGTCTCAATTTGGTTATGACTTTTGAAAAATTGATGCAATTTGGTTATTCTCATTAAATTTGTTAAAGCGGAACAAGGATTTCATCAAAATTGATAGTGAGAGTATGTTAATTATACCAACAAAACAAACTATCTTTATTTGCAACTAAGTTTAATGAAAAAACATTGATTTGTTTCAAGAAATTTAATGAAAATAACCAAATTTCACCCTTTTTTCAAAATTCAGAACCAAATTGAAACTAAACAAAATTGGAGGACCAACTTAAAATATTTGACCTAAAAAATAATAAAATAATAATAATAATAATTAAACCAAATATTTATTAAGATATGTTTTATGTCATTTCTTGTTGTCTTGTTAGTTTTACAAAAATTGTATTTATCTCTCACTCTCATATTTTATTTTTTAAGAAAAAAATAATTATTTTTTCTCTCATTTCTCATTTGTCTTATTTCTTTTTCGAAGAAAAGAAAAGTAATTCTCTTTTATTTTACTTGATAATGAAATATTAATTTAATAGCTAACATTGTTTTTTTTATCTCATGAGCCTTTGGTATATTCATTTTTTATGAATATAAAAGAAAAAACAATGTATTATGTATTTTTCATAACCGAATTTTAATTGTTACTTAACTATACTATATTTTTTCTTTAATATTTACACTTCTCAATTTTTTTAGTAAGGTATGATAAATTATTTTTAATATTATTTTAAAAATAGGTATATTAATGAAGAATAAAAGAATATATTCATTATTCAAAAATGATAAAAGTGAAATTATTCGTGAAGATGAAAACAAGATATATTATATTTTTCACAACATTAAACTAAAGATCAAATTATTTAGTTAGAAGAACCAATTTTTAAAACATTATACTAATGATCCAATAATTTAATGATGAAAGAATTATACTATTTGGCCCCTCCAAAACTTGTGGTTAAGATCCGCCACTATATATATATATATATATATATATATATATATATATATATATATATATATATATATATATATATAATTTTAAGTTAGAATTGCAAATTATTTTTAAATTTAAAACAAAAATAAATATTTGAGTTAGTGTTGAATTAGCGTAAACTAAAATTCGCTTAATGATAAATGTTAAAACATCCGGTTAAATTGATTTTTATATAAAGCAAAAAAGTTCTTTAAAAAAAACATAAAATTATTAGTAACTTTTGTAAAGAAATAAATATGTGTATTAGGGTGAGATCATCGTCAGATTAGACATAATAACTAAAGTAATTATCAGGAGTGACAAAACGGATTAAACTTGATGAGTCAGCCTATGTTATAAGGAGCAGGCTAGATTGAAGATTTCAACCCATCAGTCAATTTTGATTTGGTCCATCTAATCGTCAATTTGACGGTCAAAATACAAGTTAGCTCGTTTGGGTCCGCTGGCTTGTTTTAAAAAAAAATAATAATAATAATAATTAAAAAGATTAATTTTTTAAAGGTGTAAATATATAACAGTATTATATTTAAATCATTAAAACTTTCCAATTAAGTTTTAATTATTAGTGATAATAAAATAATTTAACATGTAAATGCAATAATCATTTTAATTTATTTAATTAATCAATTAAAAGTTTACAAAATATTTTATATGATTAAATATGTTATTAATATTCATTTACATGCATATATAAACAAATTTTAAAAATAAAAAATTTGAAAATAAATTAAAAAAATGGTTAAGTATGTTTTTAGTTTCTGAACTTTGATCCAAAATTGAAATTCGTTATTGTTTGAAACTACGATATATTTTGGTCCCTAAAGTTTAAAAATGAATTAATATAGTCATTTTAACTCAATTACATTAACTTTTTTTTGACGTGTCAAACACGTTTCATGTTAGTATTAGAGTTGTTTATATCATTTAACACATTCTCGGTTCAATATTTTCTGGGAAATGTGTTTTCCACCTAAAGAAAGTTAACATAATTGGATTAAAAGACTATATTCATTCATTTTTAAAGTTTAGAAATCAAAATGTATTGAAGTTTCAAACATGGACAAATTTCAATTTTTTGTCAAAGTTCAAAGACTAAAATTATACGTAACCCTCAAAAAAATATTAAAAAATAGTGTTATGGCCAGTCCAGCCCAGCATGTTAACTCATCCTGGACGAGTTATCATTATTGGTCCGTTTTTCTTTTATAGGCTAGTTCGACCATTGATGGGTCGGGCCAAACAGACTCATTTTGTCACACTTAATAAATATTAAAAATAAATAAGTTTTATGTTGAACATATTGACACTAATATATATATATATATATATATATATATATATATATATATATATATATTTACCGAAGTTGATGAATCGGATGTGTGCTTATGACAACTAATATGAATCTTAGATTATTTTTAATTTACAAGTCCAAATTTAAATATTGATAAATCTCCTTAGTCAGAATTTTCCTCTCACTTTCTATATAAATTGAATTATACTCATATTCTTCATCCACGTTCATATATCTCCATACACTCATTTCCTTCGTTCAATCTCATCCCTTTCACTCGTATTAATCTCCTTGCACTCATTGTATCATCCATACACATCTCTTTCATCCATATTTTTCCTCTCATCATCTTTAATTACACTCTTCTCCTTGTTTGCTTCATACACTCTCTTTTTTTCTATTTTTTATTTAAATTTCTGTTTTAAAAATAGAGACATTGTACCATAAAATTTTTTAAGTGATTGTTATTAGTGTTGACCAAACCTACATAAGTTAAAATAAAATTAAAAATAGATTTTATTCATTGTCAACTAAATTAAATAAGTTTTAAAATCGACATTAAATTGTTTTAATTCAAAAATTAGTGATGAGTTAAGGTTGATTATTACTTAAAGTTGGCTTTTAAAAGCCAACACTAACATAACCTACATGATTTAAGAGACGCATACACATGTAACCCAAGTCTAATAATAATAACTATATAGTGTCAGTTTTTGCTTGTAAGCGTCAACATTTAACTAATGCTAAATATTTATTTTTTGTAGTATTTGAACACGAAAAATATATATATATATATATATATATATATAATAAAAAAATTGTTCAAAACTTTGTAAATACATTCTAAAATATTATAATTAATTTCTCAACTTTAAGAGATGATCTTGCCCATTCAAGTCAAATTATTTTAGTAATGCATAGAGATTCATTACTTCTAAAAGAATAAAAGTTTAGTATTTCTACATTTAAATATGTCAATTTAGCTTAGCCTCTATAGTCTTCATCCTAACTTACGAGAGTCAAGGTTAAAAAATCTACAAAATTAAAAAAGTACACATTAAAATAAAGTTTATAAGATGAAAATGTCCATAAAAGTTTCATCGATCAGATTTAGCCCATGAACAATTTTTTAAAACAAAATATCTTCTTTAAAATGAAAAAAAAAATGTCACTTAAAAAATATTTACACACAAAAATTATTTGCTCAACACAAATGCAAACCTAAGTTATTATAATGTTTAGAATTGGCTCAAGTCGACTTAAATGGGATTGGGACCATATCAAGTTGAGATCGAGTTAGGTTATGTTAGATCAAGTCTAGGTCAGAGTGGAACATGTTGAGTATATATTTGTCTATTAAGTTGGATCAGACCTAAGTAGTGTTGAGTGGAATTGGGTCCAAGTCAAACTGAGTTGGATTGGGTTCATATTGTGTTGAGTGGAATTGGGTCCAAGTAAGATCGAGTTGGATTGAACCCATACTGTGTTGAGCTGAGTTGGGTTTGAGGTTATATCGATCCATCTCAAACAACATTGAAATAGACTTTAAGCAGGTTAAATCAGATCAGGTGCAAGTTAAGGTGTTCAGGCTTAGCTCAACCTATATCAAACTGTACTAAGGTTAGGTCATGTTGTCATGAGACAAAGTCAGATTGATAGCGATTTGACATAAATTAGGTTGAGCCCCAATTAAGAAAAAACATTACGTTGGATTCAATGATGGATTAGATTTAACTCGATTCCAATAGCAAGTTAAGTTAAGTCAAATTGAAAAAAAGTATATTGGATATTGTATTCTAACAAATTTGGATTGGGTTAAACCCAAATTAAACCGAAATCGATTGAATTGAACCTATATCAAAATTAAGATAGTCAAAAGGGTGAACAATAATTAAATTTTTCAATATAATCAAACTCTAGAAAAAAATAAACTAATTCTACCTTCAAAAGCTAAACATATTAAAATTAACATAATTTTACTATGGATTATGTACTAAACCAAATTTTTTATAACTTCTATAAACAAGACAACCAATGAGCAAGCATTTTCATTAAAACCTTATTAGAAGAAAGATATGAAAAATAATCTTCATTTTATAAAGTTAAAATACTTAGTAATAAGCATTTTATCTACATCATATATTAACAGTCTAATATAATCAACATCTAAGAAATACATAGCATAATATATGCATTATTCAAAGTACACATCATCTAGTTTATATGTTATATAATATACACATAAGTTAATGTGTATGATTTCATGTAAGGTATTTACAGTGTGGTATGATTTAGTTTTTTTCGTTAAAACTACGCTTAAACGTAATAATTATATATAATTTAGTTTGATTCAATTTGAAAGAAAAAGAAATTGAATCAAACCAATTGTGTGCGATTTAGTTTAGATCGATTTTTATGGTTTTTAATATTTATTTATTTTTTTGTTAAACATTTGCTTTTTCTTTTTATTTATTAATTAAATATAATAATAAAAAATATGTTATTCAAAATTTATCAAAGAATGTATATTAGTTTTTGCATGTTCCAAATTTACTATTAAGTAATTATTTGTTTACATCTTAAATTTATATACTTATTCTACTATCAACAACCATACTTATATATTGATATATCAACAACCATAATTATATATTGATATGAAAAAATACGTCACTATAACAAAATTTACTTTAAATAACAACATAAAATTGTAATATCTAAATTATAAAAACTATGGTCTAAAGATAGACTACAATTTTTTAGACGTGATATAGGTGAGTGTAGCTATAGGTAATAAATAACGATTTTTAGTACGACAATATTTTTTAAACCGTTGCTTAAAATCCTCATAATAGAAAACAGTTTTTTAGGTTGATTTTAGACTCCATCTATACTTTTATACCACATTTATACTGGTTTTGTCCACATAGTTTAAAACAACAGTTATATAATCATGAGCTTTCATGATATTTATATAACATTTATAAAAATATTATTTATTATATGTTTAGATCACATTTATTTAGTCGTTGTCTAATTTAATGTGGTCTAAACTACAAAATATTGTAGTGCGTATAAATCTATATATTATATAATAATAATAATAATAATAATAATAATAATAATTATTATTATTATTATTATATTTATGATTTACTTTTTAAAAGAAATTACCTTACTAGTCCATCTTTGGGTTGCCTCTGATAAATCATATTCGTGACAAAAAGTAATAATTCTTACGTAATGCTTCTATTTTTGTTTGAGAAGAACGGTTATTTAAGCTCAAGTAGGTGTGTAAACTTGTAATAAATATGCACGTGTAAAACGGCTACCACCTTGAATTCTTGTGACCCTGAATAACCCCGCAAAACGTTAGTTTTCATGAAAAGGTTTTTAATTTTGGATTAATTAAGTTATTTCTATATTTTGATTATTTTTATTTTTACATTTGTTTTTTCCTAATTAAGTTCAAATATTTGTTAAATAAATTCAATATAATTCTTTCGTTGGAAGGTGATGTGTTAAACAAATAAAAAGTTTAATAAGTAATTTGTTTAATATTTTTTTTTATAATTTAATTAAGGTTTTATATTTTTTACATGGAAATATTATGATTCATTTTGCAAACAGCTTCGCCTCTAAAAATCTACTCAAAAATGGGTTCATGTGTTCATCTTTAACGATGTACTAGAATAAAAACCGAAGTTCTTAAATTTTTTATTTTGACATTAGGGTTTAGGGTTTGAAGGAGACACTTTCAGTAGAATTGTGTTGTTCAAGGGAAAAGGGTTGGAGAGAGAATGATGTTTGAAGTCACACAAGATTACTTGCTATTGAAAAAAAAAACATCACCAATTACGAATATTATCGTCTATATTTCCAAGAATCATCCAATTAATAAAGAAATAAGATTAACACAAATAATACTCTATATCCCAAGAATCACCCAATTAATAAAGAAATAAGATTAACACAAATAACACAGGAATATAACAATGTAACGTGAAAACTTTAAATACGAACAAAAAAATACAACCATAGAGAATAATCACTATGTGTAAATTTGTTCAACACACAGAAAACACTCTCAACCCTCTGATTCACTCCTAGTACACTTACACTCTCTAAAGAAAGAATTTAACTACACCTCACAACCCTCTTTTACAAGTAAAGAACATTATGAACTTAGAGCACATTATATAGTCATTAACACTCACCCTTTAAGTTATTCTAGGGGATGTGAAACTTTTCAAGATGTGTTATTTTATTATAGTGATACAAGGTGATATCCCAAATGGCGCTAATGTAAGATAATATATCATATTGACTTTATTTAACAAATATTATGAATCAATTTAACAAATATTTTGAGACTCAATTAAGTAAAAATTAAATATAAAAATAAAAAAAGTCCTAAATATAAAGATCAAGTCATTGATTAATCTTTTAATTTAATAACTTCAATCTAGGAACAATAATTAATTACATGATGAATTTATAATTAATAAGTTCAAAATATCAAGAAAATGATATTTTGTGAGAAGAGTTCCTTGAAAGATCTATCAAAAATATAATTAAGACTAGGTTAAAAAATCATATTAAAAAATATAAAATAAGTTGATGGACGGTCTTTATACGTTATACAAAATTTCTCTTTAACGTTTTTAAATATATGTAATATATATTTTAAATTTTAAAGACAAGACCTATATAAAATATAAAATATTTTAGAGTGATAATTATTTTTATAAAATGAAGTTGGAATAGTTAATTTTTTTTCTTTTTATAAACAATTTAACTTAACTAATAAAATATTTAGGCATCATCTTATTTAAATTACTTTTGTACTGGAAAGTCGAGATATACTTGACCAGGACACATATATCAGTCCAATGATATATAGAGAAATGGTGTTGCTGGCATGATGAGTGGTTGATGCAGTTAATGGCCAAGAGCATCTCGGCTCTCGGTTCGTGAGGTTCGAGTAACTCTCGATCCATTTCAGACCGACCAAGATAGGGGTAGACAATGTACGACCATGCAGATATAGACGCTAATCTCAGGCAGATTATGGAAATATAACGGTGCATCCAGATTTTGGATAGTTATAAGTAGGTACGCACCCTCTTAAAGTACTATCCAGAAAATTTTCAAACAAATCCAGCGAATCTTGATTTCATATAAGAACAACTATTCTTTTAACAAAGGCTTAAATATATATGGTCCCTATTTTTGTTGATTTTATTCAATTTGATCCCTATTTTCGTTTTATGTTCAATTAGGCCCTCATTTTTGTCAAATTGTGGTCAATTTGGTCCTTTTCACTAACGGTGTTTAAATAGTTAACGTTTTTGAACAGTACATGTCATGTGTCATCTCCTGGTTTTTTTAATTTTTTTAATTTTTTTTTAAATTTTTTTAAATTTTTTTAATTTCAAAAAAATGGTCCACGTATCAAGTCACGATTGTGCCACGTGTCAGTTTGTGGTAGTATTATTTATTTTTTAATTTAGTCCCTATATTCGTTATTTTTGTTCAATTTAGTCCCAATTTTTATTAAAATAGAATATAATTATTTAAAATATTATAAGAATATAATTATTAATTCTTTTTCTAATATTTATAAAATATTTTTAAAATTGATATATAAAATTTTTTTAAATATTCAAAATATTTTAGAAAAATAAACTAATATTTGTAAAATTAACATTTACATATAAAATATTTTAGATTTTAATATCTAAAATGCAATAAAAATATTAAATATTTTAAATGTAAATGTAAATTTTACAAATGTTAATATATATTTTTAAAATTTTAATAATTATATTTTAATTATATTTAAATAATTATATTCTATTTAACAATTGAATCTAAAAATTATATTCAATTAATAATTAAATATTATAATTTATAATTAAATTTAAAAAATAAGTAATAATAATGTCAATTTTAAAAATTAAATGGTTTTATTTTAACAAAATTTGGGACTAAATTAAACAAAAATAACGAATATAAGGACTGAATTAAACAAAAATAACGAATATAGGGACTAAATTGAACAGAAAAAATAATACTAGCAGAAACTAACACGTGGCACAATTGTGACTTGACACGTAGACACTTTTTTTGAAATAAAAAAAATTAAATAAAAATTAAATTAAAAAATTAAAAAAATTAAAAAATAAAATAAAAAAGACCAGGAGCTGACACGTGACATGTACTGTTCAAAAACGTTAACTATTTAAACACGGTTAGTGAAAAGAACCAAATTGACCACAATTTGACAAAAATGAGAACCTAATTAAACATAAAACAAAAATTTGGACCAAATTAAATAAAATCAAAAAAAATAGAGACCAAATTTATATTTAAGCCTTTAACAAATTCAATTAATCTTCTTGAGACAGTTTCACTCACTTAATACATATTATAAGTCTAACTTTTCAAACATACACTTGTTTTATGTATACAATTTAAAAATAAAGATGCGAAGGTATTAATGATGTGAACTAAAATTAAGTGTAGTAATTATTTGACATAAAAGTATTAAAGTAGCCTCTTTTTTTTTTTTTGAAAAGCTTATGGAGGGGGAAAACTAAACGTCAAACCAAATACATTGTGAGTGACATGACAATAACAGCTCAGAAACACTGATGCAGATGGCGATGTGATAGGCCAAAAGCCAATATCATAAATACCAAACTTTTTTAGGAATTAATTAATTAATTATTTCCTTACTGCTCATTTGGGTTTCCATGGAATAAACTTTCCTTTTGCCATCTTTGGAAACAACCAAAGCAAATTAACGGAGGAGAAGCAGCCAGCTAGATGAAAACATAAATAAAAATAAATTATTTTTTTATAAATAATAAAACTTTATTTATAAAAACACAAAATTAGTTTCTTTTAAATATACTGATTAATCAAATACAAAAAAAAAAAGAGTGAGCCACTTGTTTGTAAAAGATAACCACAAATAAATTCACCCATTAGCTTCTGTTTTTTTGTTGTCTTTTGTTTCATCCTAAGTAAAGGTAACATAACAGCAGAATTATTTTCTCATTTTCAGATTTTCTTATGTAAAAGTAAAAAAGGACAGCTTTGTAAAACGTGTTACATAACTTAAAACGTCTTCTTCTCAATGATGGAGACAAGGTATAAGTAAGACCAAGAAACTTGTACTTTCATTCTTCAAGTAATGTTTGAATTAGGCTGACCAAATAAAAATTCCAAACACCCAATTTGAACTGCTTCAAAGCAAATTTACACACATCATTCAGTTGGGACAAAAAAATAGGTTGATAAATAAATAATAATGATCAAATTTAAATATATTTTTTTAAATTTATATACATATTTCAAATTTTAATTTTAATATTAGTATTACATGTTTTATTAAAATTAAATAGTAAATTATATCAAAGTATAGTTTATTGTAAAAATAATAATTATTTTTTTGAAGATTTGATATATTTATTTAAATTAAAATAGACTTTTAAAAAAAAGGTGGATCCAACATAATACAATGGAATATAAAAAGATAAATGAATTTCAATAAAATATATTTTTTCAAATAGATGACATATTTAAAAATTCAAATAATATGGATATAATTTAGGTATATAATATTTATGGTTAAAACTAACATCGGATTGGCATGTTAATTTCAACCTCTAAATTTCATTATTTTAGTACAATCAAAATGTAAAATATTAGTCAATTTTTATGATGCTTATGATTTTATTTATTGGCTTACTTGAGAACTTTAATTAAATTTATAAATTTTGTGTTATTCCTTAATTAGATATGTATATTTGAAAATTATAATTTTAACAAAATACAATTAAGGAATTTTAATATCATGATTTAATTAATTCATCTTAATTCAACCGGTAAAGAGTGAACCCGGTTGAATTGAGTTTAACATAAAAAAATATAATAACTACCTTAATCTCATGTTTTTTTTTAGTGTATTGAATAATATATTTGTTCAAATCCTACCCAATCAAACTCCTAGACCCCTACTTGAAAGACGAAATTTTTAGAAATGCTACTAAGTATATAAAGTATATATAGGAAAAAGACTTGGTAGAGAGTTGAGTATCACATTTAATAGATTTGTATTTGAAGAAGCCAAGAAGAAGAGATAAAAGACAAGAAAAAATAATGTAAGTTTGAAAACTAGGGATGGCAATTAGGGTCTGGCCCGCAGGTTCGCAGAAAAACCGCGGGGCGGGCCAGGATAGTGAGCCCACAGGCCCGCGCGATAGGCCCGTGACCCACGTAGGCCGGCCCGCAAACCCGTATAAAATTAAAAAAAAAAACTTGCACTTGTGTATATTAATTACTTCTTTTATGGACTCTTGCATTAACATTTCAAATTCTTGTATAACTGGAAAAGACAAGTATTATGTAATTGTTAATGTGCTAAAATTTAAAGAATACATTGTGTATGTCATAGTATGAATATGATGAAAATGTTGAATTATTAATTTATCATCAATTTATTATCTAATTCCCCAAAGTCTTTAATTAATTTTGTGAACTTCTTAAAGTTTCCCAATTTTTAAACATTCAAAGTTTTATCATAAAAAAAAAATTAAATTTTTTTTTTTTAAAAAAAGTGGACCAACGTATATGTGGGGCGGGTTAGAGTATGTGGCCCACATAAAATGTGCGGGGCGGGACGGGCTGGCCCGCGGTGTGCGGGCCTTATGCGGGGTGGGCCTAAATGGGACAGGCCGGCCCGCATTGCCACCCCTATTGAAAACTGATGTGAGGAAAAGTCTATTAACATGGTTATGAAAGAAAAGTTTAATATTGTTCAAAATAAAGAAAGACATGTGACATTAATATATATATATATATATATATATATATATATATATATATATTATGTCAATTTAAATTTATTACTAATGAAAGTTTAGAAAAATTTATATATAAAAGTTTGTGTTAAAGTTTGAAACAAAAATTTAATGTTATTGGTTTGTATAACGAAATTTTAGAAAGTATTATTGTTATTACTTTATATATTCTTACATCAATTACGTTGAGATAACATTTTTTAGATTTAATCATTATTTTAAAAATATTGATTGTTTTAGAGTTGGAAGATTTTATATAGTTTTGTTCTTATAAGAGAATGTTAGAAATAAAAAATGTGGGTTTAATTAGTCGGATGGTATCCACTTTCGTTTAGATGTATTGGTACCCGCTTTTAAAAATGTGTCAATCTAGTTACAACATTTGAAAGAATGTGTTAATCATGTCCTTTTCAGACAAAAATTACTAAAGTCGTTAACTTAATTCATGACTTTTACCATTAAATTTTAATATAAATATCAATACTTAATTTTGTAAGTCATTTTAAACATCAATACTGTTAATAGTGTTAATAATTTTTTGCTGAAAATGACCTAATTGAGGCATATTTTTAAAAGTTGGAATGACACATTTATAAAACGGATACAAACTGACATGTCTAAGTGGAAGTGAGTATCATCTGACTAATTAAACTAAAAAATATGTATTTAAATTATCTTATATCTCAATTCTTGAAGGATATGAAACTATTAAGTCTATAAAAACAAGTATCTCAATTGAAAACTAAAAAAGTGTTTGTTTTCATATAGGATTATGATATTCCAACATCAAATCTAATGAATAATTACAATCCATCATTAATTGAAATATTTTTCGTTTTGAAATTTAAAATTCTTTAACAATTTGATATTTAAACTACAACAAAATTAAAAAAAGAAAATATATTTAAATTATTCTTGATATTAACTTTAAAATAATATAAAATTATTAGGTATACTCGATAACTATGTACCGTATTTTATATATATTTTCTTAATTCTTCTCCTAGGTTGTTTTGTTTTTGAGAAAAATAATGAAAAAAGGTTTAACTAGTAAATAAAGTTTAATATGTAGTTATTTCATAAAGTAAAAAAAAATGCATACCAATAACTTTTAATCGAAGTAATTTGATAAAATTAATTAAAAATAGATATAAGTTAAAAATATATATAATTTTTACCGTTTTCTAAAATGATGTTTCTCTTCTTTCTCATTCCCACCAAACATTATTCTATTTCCATCTTCACTCATTTTCCATTTCCACAACGAAAAATTTTACACTGTTCATTTGCACAGTACTTGATAATTTAAAAATTAATTAACCTTCAAATTTCAAAGTTAAAATAATTTAATCTAAATATAAACTACAACTTTTGTTTAGATAATTATCTTATAGTAGCCACGGTATTTTTTAAAATAAACTAGAATACATTGCATTAATAATTTCTAAAATTTTGTTAATTTAAATAGATATAAAATATAAATCTTCGTGTAATAGCATATATGTCCAACAAAAACTTATTTGAAAACAGATATGAAATATATTAATAAAAAATAAAGATAATTTGGTAATTTAAAATAGAATAAGATAGAGTAAATATTTATATACATAGTTATGATCTGTTTTTTAAAATAAGATTTATCTATATTTATATCCGTATTCAGATAATGCAAATCTTTTCTCATCAAAAATTTTATGATGGTTTTAACATTATTTTTATATACAAATTCGGCCAGCTTTTGTATTTAAATCTTTATATATAAGAATATTATTATCAACGTAGATGAGATTAGTTTATTTTATCCAACTTGTACCACCACTGGTACCACTTTAAGGATATAATAATTGGCTTCTTAGAAAAAGGAGTAGTTTGTTTAATCAAATAAACACGTACTTGGAAGTGATTTTTGATAAGAATCTTATTCTTAACAATGATCTTAACGTGGTATTAAATAATCGAGTCAAACAACATCTATGAAGATTATTAATATTTAGAAACCTATGAAATCGTGTTGTATAAATATTCACTATTAAGAGTGACAAAACAAATTGAAATGACATCTTCATTCATCTATTTAAATCATTACTTTTGGTAGAGGAGGTTACATATTTTAATTTATCAATCCATTTCACTTGTCAAGAAAATATATCAATATAAATAAATAAATAAATAAATATATATATATATAGAGAGAGAGAGTTGTAAACTAAAAATATTTTATACTTTCTATTTTTTTTTACTATTATTGGTTTAATGGATTGAATTGTGATCACTCGTTACACTAAAAAAAATCATTAAATAATAATTAAATTTAAAAATAAAAAAAATAATTAATCACTATATTTATTAAATTAAAGACTGTTTTATAAACTAAAAATTATTGATATATAAAATATAATTTATTACTTTTAAAAAAATTTAACTACTAAAATAATAACATTAAGTGATTTTAACTACTACTACTTATTATTATTATTATTATTAATTCTGAATTATTTTCCAATTTAAAAATACTTACTATTTTCATGCAAACCAAACCACTCTATATTCACTATCACTTCACGATAATACATAAATTTAAATAAAAATGTTTGAAGTATTAATAATAACTCTTTAAATATACTAGGAGATTGAGTTAGACCCATAATAATATTTTTTTGTTTGTTTTATATTGCTTTTCCTGTAAAACCTGCTGATAGTACATATGTTTAACCAATATTACTTACTATTCACAAAGCACAACTTTTATCCTTATATTTATACTTTAGTTTCTAGAACAAAACAAAAATGTACACTTCAAATGAGTGGCGCACAAAATAACGGTATAATAAAGATAACATACGAAAAATATTATTGTTGCTTCTTTATTCAATTTTCACTATTTTTTTCCTTATTGACACATTTAAATATGATGATTTTAAAATTGTAAAAATAAGAAATGACGAATTATTAACTAGAATCTAAACAAAAAAAATATTAAAAATGGATGGTAACTTTCGATTAAATGTGATGTGATGGATTTGACCCATCTATAGTACTAATGTAACTGTCACAAATTCGTAGCAAAATTTGTAAAGTCTTTTCTGAATCATACAGCATTTTTCAATGAATTCTGGAGAGTACTTATATGTTTTTTTTTTCTTTTTTTTTATATGTGCTTTAAATTGATGTTATAATGTCATGCTTTAAATTTCAGTAATTTGAAAAAAATAGTTACTACTCATATTAAAAAGAAAAACAAATAATGACTTCATTATGAACATTTGTCATATTAAATAATTGTTTTCTCCTATCACACTACTTAATTTTTGAAAGAAAGTGCCTTATTAAAACGATTCGAACCTTTTTTCAATTGAAGGAGCTTCCTTTTTTTTCTTTATTATTAAAAGATCCATATACAGGAGAAAGAAAATATGTAAAAATAATAAATTTTAAAATCAACAATTTTTAATATATTTTAATTGTCTACGTGTAAATATAAACTATAAAATGTAGAATAAATTATAATTGACACTTATTGAAGTTTTTTCAAATTGTTCACAGCACATTTACTTTTCTGTTTTTACTTAAAGTTTTCAATTGCTTGACAAACACTACACTAACATTTATGATTTATAACAGTAATTCTCCGAATTATTTGAAAAAAAAAATCCGATCATAATTATAAACGTTAAAATAGAGGTATCATGCAATCCGGAAAAGAAATTAAATGTGATTATTGTGATTTACTCTAAAATGTAAAAGTATTGTTTTATATATAATTTCCATATGCCGATAACGTAAACATTTAATTTCCATATGTGCCCTCGATTATTATTTCATTAACATGAAAAATATTTACGAATTATTTAAAAACGTAAAAAAAAACTAATAATACTGTCTTCAAGTTTTTCATAATTTAATTAAACAAAAAAATCTTCTATTAAAAAAACTGTATTAAATATAATTTAAACCTTTTTAATCTCTTTTATATATATATATATATATATATATATATATATATATATATATATATATATATCATGTAAAATTATACAAATCTTATTAATTTTATTTGAGATTAAATATTCAACCGATGTTGAATATATTGAGGAACTTGTTTTTTTTTTCTGGTGTATAAAATTTAAATGAGTTTATTTTCATTATCTTTGTTTTTACTTCATTGTTTCATAATATATATTTCTTTATTCTATGTGTTAGATATGATTTTATTATAGGTTTAGTATCATCTTTATATTTCTTTTTCTATTTTATCTTTTTAAAATAATTTCACGTAATAGTAGTGAAGTTTAGTATTGTTGAAAATCTCGTATCGATAAGAGATAGACACTTATAAGTGATGTGCGAATTTCATTTTAGAAAATCGGTTTTGTCGGGTTGAGTTAGGTTTAAAGCTCACTACTAATATGATATTAGAACCATTGTTTAAAAATCATATTCTAACGAAATTTTTTGGACATTCTGTTGCATCCCTATTGGGTCATTAACGAATCACCCATTTTTAGACCAAAGTACGATATGTATATATCTCAGCGTGATGACATGGACTAGAAATAAGACAATTTTATAATATATAAGTGAAATACAAACCTCAATTTATAAGCTGAGTAAACTTAAAGTTCACTACTAACAAATATAATTTATTTAAATTTTATCAGTCTATATTACTGAGTAAAGTAAAACATATATTTAACTTAAAAATATGAAAATTTTAAAAAAAAATGTAAAAATATATTTAACTCTAAAATTGATATTAAGGTAAATGAATAAGTGAGGAGGTGAGTATAGAAGTTGCAGATGCACGGGGAAGATGCGAAGAACAGTGAAATTGAATGACAAATGAAGATTATGTATGGATGTGTGGGTGGGTCCCACTGTTAGGAGCGCGGGACTCTCGGGGGATGCATGTTTCAGAATGATGGTATTTATAGTAATATTGTTCCAACTCTCAGACACACACACACTGTCTCTGTGAAAAGGGTACAGACCCAACAAAACTTAAAAAAGTAATACTAAGACCTCACACACTGTAACCACATCATCATCTTTTCCCCTTGTAGTTTAGTGCCATTTTTCTTCACCTACTTCGTACATATCAATTTCAATAATACATTTTCTTTAACTCACAACTTCATTTTCTAAAACTCCATTTTTAAAATATGATTAGAAGAAACTTAGATGACAGATAAGTTGTAGAAGAATTAAATTTTGAACTGAATTTTTGCTTTCAAAGAAATTATTTATTAAAAATATATAATAAGTTTAGAATTCGGTTTCTTTGAAAAGGAATTAATAAAACATTGTGGTATGTGTAAATGTTTAAAAGAGTATATGTTTTGGTAATTTTTGGATCTATATGTATTATTTGGATAAAAAGTTAATTTTGGGAGAGTTACTGAAGATAAGAACGATATAAAATATATAATTGAAAATGTGAGAAAAGAAGTCCCACATCGATGGAAACTTACTTAGAAACTTATTTTTAATGTTATAAAAGAAGTCCAGTGTTTCCTTAGGAAATCATCTCAAAGTCTCTCCCATCTTATTCCTTTTGTTTTATTTGGCTTGAGAGAAGAATTAAGAGAGAATAGTAGTTTCTTCCCTAAGAGAGAATGTTAGTTTCTCCTTTAAGGTTCTCCTTGTATTAGTTTTTCCTATTTCCAAGAGAGGGGTTGTCATTGTTTTCTCCTTGGGATTAGAGAGAATGATATGTAATTTTTCTTTTCTTGAATAAATTAAATTCATTGCCTATTATTTGTTTTTGTTCCTTTATTTTCATCTTTTATTTTAGTTGTGAGTACTTGTGCTGGTACTCTGATACCCAACAATGGTATCAGAGTTGTTGGTTTGTGTGATTATCTTCCGCTGCTATTGTCATTAGAATATTGTTGTAATAGTGGATAAAGTGTGATAGTGTGAAAGTGCATGTCTAGGAAAGTTCTGACTAGAAAAGACTTGGTACTTAAGTGTGTCCATTAGTGACCCATCTCTCTTTCCTGAGAATTACTTGGTGCACTGGTTCACGTTCTGCCTCCATTGTTCCATGGTTCACGTTCTGCCTCCATTGTTCCAGTAGACAGTACTATTCATAGTGAGAAGTGCATAAGTCAGTTTTAAAGCCATGACAACAAGATACGAGATAGAGAAGTTCAATGGGAAAAATTTATCATTGTGGAAACTGAAGATGAAGGTAATTTTGAGAAAGGACAACTGTCTATAAGCAATTGAAGAAAAACCTGAGGGCATTACAGATAAAAATTTGAAGGAAATAGATACAATGCTATAGCAAATTTGCACTTAGCATTGGCAGATGCGGTTTTATCCAGCATTGCGGAGAAGACTACATTGAAGGAGATTTGGGATACTCTCACAAGCCTGTACGAGGTTAAGTCACTTCACACAAGAATATCTTGAAGAGAAAACTCTATACTCTTTGAATGAGTGAGTCTACATCGGTGACAAACCACATCAACAATCTAAATACATTGTTTGCCCAACTTTCAGCGGCAGATTTCAACATAATTGAAAATGAATGTGCAGAGCTTCTACTATAGAGTTTACCTGATTCGTATGATCAGCTTGTCATCAACATTACAAATTACAACGTTGTTGACCTCCTACACTTTGAGGATGTTGTCGGAGCTCTTCTTGAAGAAGAATCCAAGCAAAAGAACAAAGAAGATATGGTGGAAAGTGCAAGGCAAATAGAAGCTTTAGTGATGACAAGAGGTAGATCAACAGAACGTGGATCTAGTGGGTGTCAGTCTCATGATAGATGTCAAAGTAAGAAGCATCTCAAATGCTACCATTGTGGCAAAAGAGGACATGTGAAGAAAGATTGTTGGCATTTGAAGAATGGAGGAAAGAACTTTGAGGGATCAACCTCACAAGGTTGTATGGCAAATACCTCGGAGGACGAAGATATTTTGTGAAGAAGAGGAGAGATCTGGTAAGTCATGAAAGTGTAATATCCGTGAAATTTAATTAATTAAATAAATAAATAATTAATCAATGCGAGAGGGAAGAACATTTATGACATTAAATTATGGTTGGTATGATGTGGAAAAATACTAGCTCAAATGGTTGAGAGTACTTTGATATGTGTGAGAGGACTTGGGTTCGAGTCCTATGTATGCTAATTTTGTGTTATTGTTTTTATTATTTAAATCTATGTTAATCATGTTATGAAATGATATGATGTCTGAATTGGAATTGTTAAGCATGAAATATGATTAGTTGAATTGGTTGTGCTCTTGAATTGTGATGGAGTGGTCATGGATTCAAACCTTGGAGAACTTGAATTAAACTTAAGTTTTTTTGGCATATTTTTAACTTTGGCGAGAATATGAAAAGTTGAGAGAAACCCTAGTTGAAGGGCAGATTGGTGGTGGCTGAAAAACAACCATAAGGAGACAATGAATGTCATTAAACAACTCAATTTAAGTCTCAATTTCGTTTTAGGTAAATGACCTAGTTTTAGGCACCCTTTAAAAAGAAAAGTTGGTTAACTGTGAGGGTTTTGCGAAGTTGGAATTATACTCAGAGTTAGAACACGAAAATAATTGAGATTGGTGAGGTTGAGTAAGGTGTTGGGACTAGAAAAGAGAAGAACCAAGGAGGGTCGGGTGATCAAGAGAAGATTTTCAAGTGTCAAAGGTTTAAGCGAAGGAAACCAGGTTAGGGGAGCTGAACCCGCTTCTTTGCATGTATTTATTTACTTTGTATGAAAGCATGAACCATTGGAGGTGTATATCTGATAAATTTTATGAAATTGCGCGTTTCTGGAAAATTTCCAGAAACTGCCTGGCAGGCTGTTCATAGCCGCCAAGCGGCACATGCCAGTTTAGTGTATTTCTGGGTTCCCTGAGGAACCGCCTGGCGGTGAATCCCTGTACCGCCAGGTGCCATAAACCTGCAACCCAGTTCCTGGGTTTTGTGATGAACTGCATGGCGGTGATGAATACCCGCCAGGCGACGCGAGTCGAATTGACTCGGTCTTGGTGTTCCGTGTGTTCTAGAGTGATTCTGATCGGGGAAAAATGTAGTCCCACTGGATGGTTGATGATTTAAGTTGTTATATTGTAGAAATCCATAGGGTCGAGTGCCAATTTGATAAAGTGCTATGAAATCCTTTTATGGTTGAATGTTGTGGTATCCTGTGGTATGATTTAACACTGAATGTTATGAATTGCAGCAGAAATTAGTGATTAATGTGATTAGGTTTTGGGTTACTTTGATTGTGTTTGAATCTGAATGGAGAATGATGGAAATTAGCAAAGAAGGATAAATGGTAGGGGCACGGGTTCTGAAAAAGAATCTGGAGTTTGGCAGATGGTGTGTACCGCCTGGCGGCACGCAACTTGCCGCCAGGCGCCGACACGGAAGTTACAATGCTGCGTTGACGAGATGAATGTTGAGGGTCTAGGTAGTTGATCTGGAAATAATTAGTTCAATATAAGGAAATTGGGGTCGTGAAATTAAGAGTTCGTGAGTTGTTCTACTTAAATTGTGGTCAAATAGGTTGGGTTAGGTTTATGTGAATATTAGAACACAAGAATTGTCAATACCCTTGGGAAAATGCTTAAATCTGGTTGAATCAGATGGTATGGTTTTGATGGGGTTGAGTTGATTGTCATAGTGAGTACAAGAATTCGAAATGATAGGGCCATGGGAGGATGTGTTAGTTTTAGCATGTATGTAAGCCTTGAAAAGGGAACATGAGAGCAAGCTATTAATCTGAGAACTGCTAGTGATTAGAGTGATGAACAAAATATTTTAATTGGTATTAACAACTCTGTTAAGCTTGGGATTTCAAGTATTGCCCATAATAAAGTTTTAGAATGGGACTGTTGAAATTAGGAACATAAGAGGTTGGAATACATTGATTATTGGCTAAATCCTTAAGAAATGATATGGTATGATAAATTTGGTAAATTTACATCTCGTATTAGAAGTCTAATAGTATTGGGAAGAATCTGAGTTAGAGAACATAAACCAGAAGGGATTGTTGTACTGATACAGGGCCTGGCGAGAGCGGGAATCCGCCAGGCGATAACCATGGAAAAATAGAGCACTGGAACGCAGGTGCCTGGCGGCGTGAGTGGTTTTGCCAGGCGATGGCCTTTCAACAGAGGGCTACTGAGTCTTGTGCGCCTGGCGATGAGGGCCCTTCTGCTAGGCGGTACCTGCAGCGAGAATGAATCAGAGGCGCTGTGCGTCTAGCGGTACGCGACATTCGCCAGGCGGTCTGGGAGCTGACAGCGCCTGGCGGCACCTGTCCCCCGCCAGGTGATTTGTACTGTTGCAACTTGAAACTTTGATTTCGTATGTGTGATCTACAAGGCTTCTAGTGATGCTTTAAAGGTGGGATCTCTGGTGTTCCTTGACTTGTGACTCGGAGCGTATCCCTTGAGTTGTGGCTCGGGAGAGGGGTTAAGCACGTGGTATTCCTTGATTTGTGGCTCGAAATAGCATCTCTTGAGTTGTGGCTCAGGATGGCAGATGAGCACGAAGAACCCTTGAGTTGTGGCTCGGGTTGGCGAGTGTTGCCGGTGTGAGTGTGCTGGTTGTGGCCAGTACGGATGGGTCCAGATATATTGCTCTCCTCAGTAGTTGGCTGACGAGTTTGGTAGCCTTGGGACGTTGCAAATTATGTTCGCATTTGGGAACTCCACCTGGTGTTACAGTGTATGATCTGTAGCAATGGTTCTCGCACATGCTCTATCGGTTGTGGCCGATAGGTATGACAACAAGTCATCTTGAAGTATTCACTAGAAGATGTAGAACACGAATAATCTGATTGTGCTCAGGTGGCATGAATTAAAAGATGGAACAATTTGGGATGTTTGTGTTATTCATAGTGACGTGTGTATATGTATGTATATGTATGTATGTATATATATATATATATATATATATATATATATATATATCTGTAAAATTATATATGTTTTATCTGTTAAGCTCACCCTATCTACTTATGTTTGGCGATGATCGTATACGCGGTATACGTGAGCAGATGGTGTTAATGTAGGTGATTTTGGTGAAGCTTAGCTGCGGAGAGGGGATAGCTCAGGGAAATCTTATGCTTTGTTTTATTTGGTTTTGAGATTAGTTGTAAACCCTTATGGGTGTTATTATAACTTTTGATTTTGGTGATTGATGGATTTGAACATTGTTTAAATTATTTAATAAAGATTTAAATTTTCCCGCGTTTTGGGAAAATGAGGTATTATTAAATGCTATGTTATTAATTTACTTCTTTATTTTATTAAAAATCAGTAATATCCTAACGGGATGTTACAGAAAGCATAAAAGATCATGGTAGATGTGTATGTGCTTTTGGGAGATACGTTGCAGGAAGCTAATGCAATGGTTGCATCGACAAGTCAAGAAGAAGCGATGTTGATGTGACATCGTAAACTTGGGTATAAGTCAGAGCGAAGTTTGCAAATCCATGCAGAACGTAATCTCTTACTCGGGCTCAAAAAGGTTGTTTTATCTCTACACGAACATTGTGGTAAGTCAACAAACATAGTCATAGATCGCAGATTACTAGTTTGACTACCAAGAAAAAGGAAAACACAAGAAGACTTGATTTATTCTGATGTAAGGGAATCACCAGAGTTATCACTAGGAGAATCAAAGTTTACTCTAGGAGATTGTGGGTGTACTACATCAAGAGAAAGTCAAATGTGTTGTTACCAGTTCAAGGAATCCAAAGCACGAGTAGAGCTTGAAACTGGAGAAAATTAAGTGCTTGGGCTATGCTAACAATGTGAAGGGGTACCACCTGTGGGTCCTACTACCCACAAGGTTATTGTTAAGCAAAAATGAAATGATGCTCCAATCAGAAGGCGTTAAAGAACAAGAAAACTTGGTTTGCATGGTTGAACAAATCTCAGTACGGTTTAAAGAGAGCTCAGGTGTTCGTACCAGAGATTTGATTCCTTCATAAGCCTCAGTTATAACAAACAGGGTGTTTAGACCATTGATGTTGTATGTGGATGACATGTTGGAGGTAGGCCCCAACAAAGTTCAAATCCAGGAATTGAAGGCGTAATTGGCTAGGGAGTGTGAGAAGAAGGACTTGGAACCAACAAACAAGGATTTCAGGGATGCAAATTCACCGAGACAAAAAAGATAGGAAGGTTTGGCTTTCTCAGAAGAAATACTTACTGATAATCTTGCAACGCTTCAACATGCAAGATTGCAAGCCAATTTCTACCTACTTTCTATCAATTGTTCCTCACGTATGAGTCCTAGCAGTGAAGCAGAGAGGATGGAGAAGTCTCGTGTAACATCCTAAGGAATATTACTGATATTAAATAAATAAAATACAAAATACAATAATTGTCGCATTTATTATAAACTATTTCCCAAAACATGGGAAATTCAAAACTTTAATATATAAAGCCATAAAACCAAGAGTCCATAATTCATAAAACTGAAATACAAAATCAATGGCTCCCGCCAGGTTTACATAATATTCTCAAACAAAATCATAAACATATACTATGTGTATATACAAAATATCCCCTGCTAGCCCTCGCTCCGAGTCTATGCATCTCCTGGCCCACCTGTCACATCATAATCTCCCGGATAACAAGATACCCGATCATCGCCACACACACACAGATAGGGTGAGCTATGCACAATGAATATAAACAGATATAAGAACAAACATGTTTCCCAACCCAAATAACATAACTACAATTTCTTATATTTTCAAATCACCCAACCATGACCTCATAGTCCTTCACTGAGTCATATGCATAAACTAGGTCTTGGGACTTCCCTGTGCTCTCACGAAACTAACTCATTCGTGGTCCAACCCTATGAGCCTATCCCGCTCATAGTCCTGCCCTACAGACTCCTCGTTTGTAGTAAAACATCCAAGTCTCATACTTGGACCCTGGCACACACGCAATCACCATACTATGGACTCCTCGCCCAATAGTAGCCGACGGGAACATCACAGTTCCTTGCCCATCATGCGCCCGACACATGCAATCACCATACTAAGGACTCCTCGCCCATTAGTAGTCGACAGGAACTCAACCAGTTCCATGCCCATCATGTGTCCAACCTCCGAGCACATCCCAGACCCCTAATGGACTTAGTCCTTCAAGCCCAAACACCACACCACATGCATATACAACCTAACCTTAGTATAAACAGCCAAAACACACTCCCAAGATCATTCAAACATGAGAAAATCCACATAAACTCGCTTAAGCCAGAGCCTCTCGCCCAAGCTAAGCCCTCTGCTTCGCTTAGGCTAGCTCACCTCGCTTGGGCAAGCTTAAAACAGCCACAACATCACATTATCTCGCTTAGGCGAGATTTCCTCGCCTGGGCGAGCGACATATTCGCCCAAAACCACACCCAAACCTCGCCTAGACGAGTATTCAACCACACACACAAGAAAGCACTTCGCGGACTCGCTTAGGGGAGCCACTCTCGCCTAGGCGAGAGTGTCAGTCGCTCAAAACTCCAAAACCTCTCGCCTGGATGAGATATCGCGCTCAAACTCTCAAGTTCTCCTCGCGACCTTGCTTAGGCGAGTGCCTCTCGCCTGAGCGAGAGACCATGTCGCTCAAACCTCTCCTTGGTCACCTAGGTGAGAATCACGAATCAGAACTCAATGTGAGACTCTGCAATTCTCACTTAGGCGAGATGGACCCGCTTGGGCGAGACTTGCAGGATCTCGAGTCTATTCCCGCACACATTTCACCCAAAACCAATGCCAAACATCATTCAAGCACTCCCAATACAAAGTAATGGCAAGCAACATCAAAATCATGCTTGCTATTCCTATGAACTACCAACATTCGAGTATAAAATCATCAATGGTACAAATCCATACTAAACCCTTACACTAATCATATAATGCATGACATGATTATGCACCCTATCTCAAACAATCAAACTCCCAATCACTGCACATGATACACGAATTTCATGCCAAACAGAAATCAATTGAGAAAGCCATGATACAGAATCATACACAAATTATGAAATTCACACGCACAAAAGAAAGCTCCCCTAACCTGTGAATCTTTGCTTCCAAAGGTTGCCTAACCTTGACTTTGTGATTGCTAGAACCCTCCCTTTTTGCTCTCTCAACCACCACCGCTTTGCTCTCAATCCCAATTAGCTTTCGTAGTCAAAACTCGTGATCCTTTCTCACTCAAATTTTCAGACTTCCAAAACCCTTCTAATGGCCTAATTCTCCCTTTTTATATGACTCCTAATTGTGGTAAAAATAAATAAAACGAAAATTGACTTTTTAATGCCTATTATTACCTTTCATAAGCCATTATGGACTGTTTTTCCAACTTCCTTGGCTACCCATTACCTCTAGGGCTTTCCCACCCTTTCACATTCATACCACAAGTATTATAGCAAAAATAAAGAGATTAATTTGTTCTCATCAAGGTTTGAACCCGTGACCTTCCACTCATAAGGCCAAAGCACAACCACTATGCCAATTCACATTTGGTGATACCCTCCAATGCAAAATAGTTTACATCATCAATTCCATACTCATACATATTATTAAAAATAACAATAAAAAACAACTCATAATTGATGTACATAAGACTTGAACCCAAGTCCTCTCACACAAAATCAAATACTCTCAACCACATGAGCTAAAACTTTTCCACGTCACATTAACCCACAATTAATGTCATAAAGGCTCTTTTTTACTCACATTTATTAATTAATTAATTAATTAATTAATTTCACGGGTCTTACATCTCGAGTATCGAGTGCATCGGTGGTGGACAACCTTATGTGTGCTATGATGTGTACAAGATCTTGCACAAGCAGTGGGAGTGGTTAGTAGGTTCATGACGGGTTTGGTGGAGAGCAGTGAAGTATTAACAAGAGGTCCTTAGGAGGAACCTCAGGTGTTGCATTGTGTTTCAGAGGATCAGAATTATGTGTCAATGAAGTCTACGTGGATTCGATCCTACTGAAGTTTATCAGAAGAACAAGCAATATGAAGGCAGAGAATAAAGCATAGTGTGAAGATTTGATTAATTTCATCAAAATCTTCAAGTGGGAGATTGTGAGAAAAGAAGTCCCACATCGATGGAAACTTACTTAGGGACTTACTTTTAATGTTATAAAAGGAGTCCAGTGTTTCCTTAGAAAATCATCCCAAAGTCTCTCCCATCTTATTCCTTTCGTTTTTTTTGGCTTGAGAGAAGAATTAAGAGAGAATAGTAGTTTCTCCCCTAAGAGAGAAGGTTAGTTTCTCCTTTAAGGTTCTCCTTGTATTAGTTTTTCCTATTTCCAAGAGAGGGGTTGTCATTGTTTTCTCCTTGGGATTAGAGAGAATGATATGTAATTTTTCTTTTCTTGAATAAATTAAATTCATTGCCTATTATCTGTTTTTGTTCCTTTATTTTCGTATTTTATTTTAGTTGTGAGTACTTGTGCTGGTACTCTGATACCCAACAGAAAATACATATTATTTTAAAACTCAATTTTGTAAAAATAAATTAAGTTTAAATTTAATTTTTAATATAAAACAACAACGTCATGATATAGAGTTTTTTGGTGTGACAAATGAAGTTTTATAGTGATTTTTATAAAGTATTAGGACTAAACTTGTGTTTGGATTGGAAAATGAATTTAGACCGGTAAAAATGAGTGAATTTGAAGAGAAAGAAAAGTAAAAATGAAATTGTTTGAATTAATAGAAAGTTAATAAAAAATGAAGAGAAAATTTGTAAGAATTTGTAAAGGATTTAATTGATATGGATTATAAAAGAATGTTATTTTATTATTAGAATTATTTTTATTTTTATTATTATTTTATATTATTATTATTATTATTTATCTATCTTATTACTATTATTATTATTATTATTATTTATATTAATATTACAATTTATATTAAAAATGAACTTTTCTCGACTCCTTACACATCCGAGAGGAAAAAGTCCGATACGTTAATTTTTATTTGATACATCGTCTTGAGCAAAAATTAACATATTTCTTAAATTTTCACGAGCATAAATACTTTATAATTCGTTTTACGAACTAAACACAATTTTTTATAACAATCTAAAGATAGAAAATATATTAATTCAATAATATTTGACCTAATTAATAAAAACTTAGATTTGAATGCAAGGTGATTCCAAAACAGTTTTACATTGTAACAAAAATCTAATGAATTTTATTAATCTTTTATTTTATTCATTAGACTAAGTTTAACATATTTTCTTTTTGAAAGTTTAACTTTTACGTCTTTAAAAGAGAAATAAAATAGCCTTTATGTTAGTTTATAATTAACTTTATCATTAAAAAGTCATAAAACAACACATCTCTTTTAAAATATTTTTAGTATATGTAATGGCATCTTTTAATAATCATTTTAATAATAAAAAGCATCTTTTTTTTTCTCTTTCTTATTTTATTTTATCCTATTTCTTTTATATACTTTGTTTAGAGTACTCATTATATATAAGATAACTTGTGGCTTAATTTGCTATATAATTCAACTCAAAGAGATTATGTAGAATTTCTGTGATTGAGTAAATCCAATTCTAAAACTGCACCATTTTTATTTTCACTCTTTTCTCTTCTCTTACTTTTCAACCATCTCCACATAATCTTCTACACTCCTCTCACATCAACGATAACGACAACGACTTCCACTATATGTGTGACAACATTGTAGCCTTTGCCTTCTCCAAAACTAGGATGTAATACATTTTTATTTGTTAAAAAAATGTGAATTTTAATACAAAGGAGCTAGTATAACAATTGTGTTTATTAGAGATAATAGTGTAAAGGATATTTTTTTACCAATAATGTTTGATAAAAACTTAATAATGTTTTAGTGAAAATTTGAAAATTGCATCTTGAAGGACATAATATTGTAAACAAAAATGGTAATAAGTTTTACTAAAAAAAAGTAATGAAATTTTAGGAAAAAAAAAATTCTATTCGTTGGATAAAGAGAGGGTTCACTTTTACACATGAAAGGCAGTAATATAATAGTTTCATATTTGGTAATGTAAGCATACAAAATATTTTACTAATTATTCTGTTAGGTCTTCTTTTAAACCGGTGCCTACACTTTTTAAGGTATTAAGATATTTGTTTTTTTATATTATAAATTATAGGGTTAAATATGTTTTTGTCTTAACTTTTGATGAAAACTAAAATTAATTTTACTTTAAACCAATTTAGTCTCTCATATCTAAAAATGTGTGGATTTAGTAATTTAATTTTAACCAAATTTAGTTCACTTTATTTGACATTTTAAACACGTTTCTTAACTAGCATTAAACTGAAAATGTGTCAAACAGTGTAAATAACTCAAAATGTTATCATGAAATATCAAATAAATTTAACAAAATTTCGTTAAAATAATTAAATCCACACATTTCTAAAGAATGTGAACTAAATTGGTTTAAAGTTTCGCAGGGAGATTAATTCTAATCAAGGATATAAAAAAATTTCGTACCCATGAGTATTCGTGGATAAAATCCGCAACGGATAAGAAATGAATATTGTAAACGGATACCAACGAGTAATGGGTATGAGTATTTTGTATACCCGCATGTTAACGGGAGTAATACGAGTATTATAGTATTCGTATATTGGATACCCATACCAACTATACTCTATTTTAAATTTAAAAAAAAAACATGATTAAGACATTAACACATTAATTTTGAATGAGTTATTTTTTATCAATTGATTTTAAAAAATCTCCATTTCTTTGTAAACTGACATTAAACACTATTTAGATGAGTTATTTGCATTTGTTTGAAAGTTATGAATGTTATTTCTATATAAATTTAGGATGAAATATGTTTTTGGTCCCTTAACTTTTAGTGGGTCCATTTCAAAACTTTGACCAATTTAGTCCTTCATCTTTTGAAATACGTCAATTTAGTCCTTTTAATCAAATTTTGTTAAGTTTATTTGGCATTTCAAATGCGTTTCACAATAGTAATTGACTTAACATTAAAGCAAAAATGTGTCAAACAATATAAATAACTCAAATACAATCCTGAAATACGTACGAAACATCAAATAAACCTAACAAAATTCGATTAAAAGAACTAAGTTCACGTATTTCGAAAGATGAAAGACTAAATTTGTCCAAAGTTTCAAAATGGACTAATTCCAAAATTCATTGAAAGTTAAGGGGCCAAAAACATATTTAACCCTTAAATTTATAATTAAAATATGTTGTTAAATATTAAGTTTTTCTTTTGTAAATATCCGTGGGTACCCGTGGATATTAAAAAAATATATGGGTACCCGCATAACGGAGAAACTATTACATGTACCTTACTCGCCCTTTTGACCTCTCTAATTTCTATTTTCACTAAAAATTAAGACACAAAAACATATTTAACCCTATAATATATTAAAACACAGTAGAAATATTGAATAAGTGTGTTGTAGTGCATACAAAACTTTCTCCTTTAACCCTTTAACCAAAAATTAGGTAGCATTTACCTAATTCTTTAAGAAAAAAAATATAATAAAGTTGTAATGAAAATGAAAAAATGAAGGAAAGCAAAGTATCCAACCCTTTAATATATGAAGATAGCGAAATTTTAACACAAGAAATAAAAGAAGGAAAAAGAACATTCCAATTTTCACATCTCTAAAGAAGAATGAAATTTACACAAGAATTTTTCAATAAATTTATATTTGTCAGGTGGATCATCAATTTATTGGATCCACACTGATTTAATTAAGAAAAATAAAATAGGTATTTTTCTTTATGGACTCTCAGCCAATTATGCAATTTAAAATATACAACCCTTACACTAGGTTTGTTAGGAGAGAAAATAGAGTGAGGGATAGAAGTTGTGAAGTGCATCTGGTGAGTAAAGAAAAGAACCCATTAGAGAGATTAAATAAGAAAAGAGCAAACAGTTTATCATATGCAGAGAAGTGACCTTGGAAAAAATATTTTATTCATCATCTCATATATTGAAATTCCTTCTATTGCTTATTTAAGGATAATGATATTTTAACCTACTTTTTTTGATCCATTTTTAACCCACTACTTCAATCACCATTAAATAATATATTTTGATTCTTTTTAGTGATGTGATGCGATGATCTAATGGTGATTAGAATGATGGGTTAAAAGTAGGTCAAAAAAGTTGATTAAAGTATTATTATCCTTATTTAAAGTACACATTAGGATTTGTTATCCACCTTTGTTTCCGCTTGTTTATATGTTATTTTTTTTAGATCTTCCCAAACATATTTAACATTTTGTAATTTTGAAATAAATTTACGAATATGTTTTTAGGCCCATAATATTTTAATTCAGGAATTCTTGTTCCAAAAATTAATTAATATTTTTAATTCAATAACTTCATTTAAATTTTTTAAAATCCTTAAATATTAATCATTTGATTAGATTTAGTTACTTATGTTAAGGACACAATTTGTAACATGTGGAATTTAATCCTCTCAAGCCCCAAGAGATACATCAATGTTTAAAATCTAAGTTTTGTATCTTAATCAAATTTTCTCCGATAAGTGAGGTTTTGTTCATTATATTAATGTTTCATTTGAACTCAAGTTATGTCCAGGTTGACAGGAGACAGAATTACAAATAACATATTGAAAGAATATATATATATATATATATATATTTATTTTTGTTTTTTTATCTCACATATTTTTAAATTTGAAGATCAAGCATATATCTTATGAAATTAGTAAGCTCCAAAGGAATTAGATAAAGGCCAAATAGAAGTGACACTTGTGAATAGAAGGTGGATGTTGGAAGGAAACCCTAAAATTTTGTTGTGGGACATGGAGAAATTTGAAGGATAGAAAAGAAGACAAACACGAGTCTTAGTGGTGGAGAGATTTAAAACGATCAAGGCAAAAACTGGTGTGCGAAAAATGTTGAATTGAATTTAGAATCAAGAAAAATAATCATGTTTTTGGAAGATAGCTGGGTAGGAGAATGAGCAATTAGGTATAGATTTCTTAGAATGTATTTAAATGCAAATAAGAAGAGAACAACAATTAGGGAATTATAAAGGTGGAATGAGAATAAGTAGGAGTAGTGTTTCCCGAAAATACTGCTACTATATCAACAAGGAATGAGTCAGACATGTTAAGAGCATGCATTTATGATGAAATTATAATACATTTTTTTTAATACACAACCAAAAAATTAGGAAAGTGAGACAAGTATCATAGGAAAATATAACATACCTTATAATAAAATAAATAAATAAAAAATGAAAACTCTTTCAAATCCATAAAATTTGGATCTTTATTTTATTTTATACAGATTTTGATTACTTTTGTAGTAACTACTCAAAATAATTGAGTCTCATCATGGCCAACCAAGTAACTTAAGAACATCTCATCTTGAGTACTAACTACTCATTTAAATCACCAAGGTTATACCTCCAACTATAAAAAGTCAAATCTTTATTTATCACAAGTTTTATTTGGATACTAAATCATATAATTGTATAAATAATTGAATAAGATCAGTGCATAACTAAAAAGAAAATAAATAAATAAAGAGGATTAATACGTGACTGGAGATAAATATAAATAAATAAATGAGAGTAAATATAAATTAAATAAATAGGATCAATGCATATCTGGAAATGAATATAAATAAATAAGTAACAATGGGAACTAAATATAAATTAAAATGAGGCTAGGCAGACCTCACTTAAGGTAAATATACAAATAAAAATAATAATGAATAGATAAAAAAATAATAAAAGTAAGAGAATAAGGTGATAAATGTCTCATTTCCTTCCCTTTCTTTAATTATTACGGAAGACATATCCTAAAAATTTGTAGCTACTATGTGAATGACTTCGTTAACGTTTTTGTTTTCTTATCTTCTTTTTCCTTCATTGTTAATCTCTTCTTTCCTTTCTCCCTTCATTCTACTCCTATTTATAAGCTTTCTTGCAATCATTACTTGTTATTCAATTTGAACCTAAATTCCTTTAGTTTGGCATTCTGGTTTGATTGAAATTTCTCCTTAGAAGATTTGTTTTTTCTCTTTTGCTTCCACGGTAAAAATGTATATGCTTTATAAATGAGGTTAATAAATGTTTCTTTATCCCACTTTTTTTTCTTTCTTAATAATAGATTAATTTCTCCCCATGTATTCACTGTTATCTTTTCTTAAATTCATTCAACCTAAACTTATTCTTATCTATTTGTTACAGAGATCCATTTATATAACTAAAGGATTATCTATGTCAGAAAATTTATCGTTCTTTATTTTTCATACGTTATATATATATATATATATATATATATATATATATATATATATAATAGTTATGTATTCATAATTTATTATAATAGATATATTATTATTTCTAATAATATGTATATTATTTCTTTTTGCAATAGATACATATTAAAATGTTTATAAATAAAGTAATATATTGTTTATTGATAATATAATATATGGATGTTACACGGTCTAATATTCACTTTAAGCCAATTGATAAATGAAACTTATTATATTACATTTGTAAATGAAACAATCTTACCTTTTCTAATTTGAATATTAAAAATTTAAAACACCAAAAAGTTAAAAACAATATTACTCAAATAATTTTTAGATTTATTTTCAGTCATATGTATCATCTTAATTTGAAAAACAACAAAAGTAAAAACAATTAATATAGATTTAATGGACGCAACAAATGTGAGTGAAGGTAGTTTGTTTTCACTAATTTAAACAGAAATGTAATGATGAAAACATGACATATAAGTATATTCAAGCCACCCTTCTCTTGTGAACAGATATTTGAAGAGAACCAACTTGAACATAACATTTTACAAATTTAACTTAAAACATAACATGATAATCAATTATGTTAATATAATCGATTATGTTTGCGTTTACGTTTGTAGAGTAAACATAGTTAATAATCAAATATGTTATAACGTAATCAATTATATGATGTATATAACCGATTATTATGTCAAATAACATAATTAATTATTATATATTATAATGATAAAATAAATTTCTACAATAATATTTAATAAAATAATAAATAATAATAATAATACAATAAATTTCCATAACAATAATAAATGTATATAATAGTAAAATAAATATAATAGTAAAATAAATCTATATAATAAACAAAAAATAATTATAGTAAAATTGAAATTAGAATATTTAGTTTAAATTAGTTTATAATAATAAGGGTAATTTAACCACTTTATAAATATGTTATTTCATAATTTTTCAAAAAAATTATTATATTAATCAAATCTTTTACCAAACCTTTTCTTTTCTTTGTTTTTTACTCTTCCTGAGTTCAAATAAAATACTCTCCGGTTACTTTCTGTTCATTTTTTTTCTTTTCTACTCTCTCAAAATTATTCTCCAATACTTAAAAATTATTTTCAAGCTTCACATATTCACTTATATTTACTCAAGTTATTAGTGTTTAAATTAGTCTTTAAATTTACTCAGAAGCTAATTTAGTAAGTAGTTAAAATCTTGATAATTAATGTTAAACACAAATTTATACACAAATTTATAAATCAATTATAATTTTTTATTCATAATATACTATTTTAATTTTTAATTTATAAATTAGTATCTAAGTTGATTAATATATTCATCAATATTTTTTGTCTGTAGAATTATGTATTATTTAATTATTTTCTTATAGTGTATGGACTATAATGAAATTTAATTATTTTTTTGTTTATTAATTCAACCAATTTATTTAGATAATAATTTTGTGAATTATTGATTATTAATTCTCACCTAAAAATATCAATTCCTTAAATGGATTTAAAGGAGTAAAGAAAAATAATGAATTAAATACATGTTTAGTTCTTAAATTTTGAAATGAAACAAAATTTGTCCAAATTTCAATTTTTGATATAGTTTGATTTTCTAATTTAAAAAATGAATAGATATAATTTTTTTAATCAATTAAGTTAATTTCTTTTGAAATGTGAGACAAATGTGTTAGGCTAACATGGAGGATTAATTCTTAAAAAAATATTACGATCACGAAACCATGAACGTGGAATGCAAAAGTACAACATTGTATTAGAAACACATATTGATAAGATCCACCAAAATCCACCGACTCCCAACTTTCGAAATGTCGTTACAGAAAAACATAACAAGAAAAACACAAGAGAAGAAGTGAAAAAGGAACTTCATTGATATATACTCGGAAATTTGAGGTTATATTCCTTTAGTCTTTTTGTATTTGTACAGTTATGTGTAAGATATAAAAATGCCCAGAAAAATACATTTTAAACTAGAAAAAAAAAAAGATGCTCCACAGACACGAGACATCATTAAATACGGGTATCGAAACAACTCGGTGTCCAAATGCAACACTCAATACTGAGAAAAAAAGAGGATGGGACTTTTAAGTTATATTTCGAACATGTTCAAATTAGAGATTTTAGGTTCCAAAACATGGTGGGTTAGGTTTTTAGATTCTTTTTATAATAACTAGCATATATACATTTTTATGATATTATATATATATATATATATATATATATATATATATAATATTATATTAATAATGATGATATTTAGAATTGTCAAAATAGGTTGGAATCTGTGAGCCGGGCTCACCACGGGTTTGGACCGGATTAGGTTGAAATTTTTTTACAAATTTCAATACGGGATTATTTTTGACCCGGCTCATCTAAAACCCGGCTCACCCGGGTTAAACTCGTGGTGAGCCGGGTTGGTGAGCCAACCTGCAGATAAAAGAGTCACATAAATATTTTTATATTTTTTTATTCAGTTGGACTTTACAGTTGGGTCATGTTAGGTTATTTTTTTATCCAACATATAAATAATTTGTATTTTTTTCTTATTTTGGTTTGTATTTGGATTGTATTAAAGTTTATTTAGATTTTCATTAGAATTACAATTTAGTTTTGACTGAAAAAAAATAAAAAAATTTATTTATTTTTTAATTAAGTGAACCCGTGAGCCAATCCGTTTAATCCGTTAACCCGTGGTGGGCCGGACCAGGTTCGAATTTTTTTGGCTCGCTAAAACGTGAGCCGGGTTGAGTTGGCTCACTAAATCATCAACCCGTGATGAGTCGAGCCGGATAGGACCGGGTCAGGCCTGATTATCCATTTTGACAGGTTATTCTAATGTTATTAGATTAATATATAAAATAAATTTATATTTATTAAAAACAATGTGAAATGAATGAGAAAAAGATAAAAAAAAATAATTAGTGATGAATAAAAAAAAAAGATAGATAATTTTATAAAAGATATGTAAAAATAACGGTTAAATTTTTAAAAATTTTAACGTATAATTATATTATAAAGGATAAAATTAGAATTATGAAATATAGAAAAAAAAATTCTCTTTATTATATAGTTGTAGATAATAATAAAAGCATTTTAATGTAAGTTCTATAATTTTTTCTTATGTATATAACTATAACTAATATATATATATATATATATATATATATATATATATATATATATATATATATATATATATATATATATATATATATATATATATATATATAGAACTAATATTTTTTTTTTTTGTTATAACTTAAATGCACCTCGACCCCATCTTGACGGATTAAGAATAGTAAGATGTCTTGCCTTCATGTAATTTGTTAAAAACTGGAACTTAAAATGGTCTAATCTAGTTGTAACCAAATGAACAAGTCAATGGTAAAGTTAAGATACAAACTTAAACCTTTAATTAGAACAAAAAGAAAAAATCTGTCCTTCACCCCTAATTTAAACCAGCACTGTACTTTACTCTCTCTTTTTTTACCTGTTTCTAAACTTAGGATCGACCGACCAAAAGAAAATGGTAGAAATTGATAAGAATAAAGCAGAGAATGTAACGGCTCCAATATTCCACTCAAGTGCAAGTATATAATTTTCTTTAATCACAATGATAACACATGCATAGAGAAAACACAACACAGCTGTTTGGTTTGAAGTCTGCAATAAATGGTAGTTGTGAGTAACACAAAAAGGAAAACAAAGGAAGGGACAGAGTACAGAGAGCAAAGTAAACAAACACACACTAATCATTTAACCAAAACCCTCCAAAAAAAACTCAACTATGCACCCTAGGCTTATCTCCTAAGCTACACCCTCTTTTTCCATTTTTTAAATAATTCTTTTTTCTCCTCAAAGTCTTGTCAACAACCCCCAACACGGAGCCATTACCGGTTTCTTTCTTTCTTTCTTTCTTTTCTTTTCTTTTCTTCTCTTCTCTTCTCTTCTCCTCACTCACCCTCCGTACAAAACATCATGTGAGGGTTTCGCTGGTTTCTATCCTCTCCTCGCTGTCCATACCCCAAACTTGCAAGTGCAACCATCTTTGTCACAGTTTCTTCACTTCACACCACCTTAAACTTTTTCCTACCTCCTTGGACCCCAACAAAGAAAACATCACACAACTGCTGATCATACCTATGTGTGGCCCTCAGACCTTACAACCATTCATTACCAATCCCTTTGCTATTTTAGGGTTGTGCAGCCCTTAGGGTTTTCTTCTTCCTCACACCCAAAATTCACCACCACACTTTCACAGATTAATGGAGGAATACACTAATAACAATCACTTGAGTGAAAACACTGCTCCAACTCCAAGTCCAAGGCCTAATTTCTTGTACTCTTCTCCCCCCACTGGTGGAAACCATAGCCATAGCCATAGCCATCATCAGCATCATCACCACCAGCATCATCAGTTTCCAATCAACACCTTCCATCTTCAATCGGGTGGATCAGATCATTGCTTTCAGTCTGATCAAGTGCCACCACACCCCTCTGTGAAAACCGAAGCCAGCACTTCTCAGCTTCACGCTCCTATTTTCCACTACCCTTTAATGAGAGGTACCCTTCACAACAACAACACCACTATGCATCACCAACAAGGACCCAGTCCTACAACCTCCACCACCGAAGTTGAAGCCATAAAAGCTAAAATCATTGCTCACCCTCAGTACTCCAATCTCCTCGAAGCTTATATGGATTGCCAAAAGGTCACTTATTCATTAATCAATTATCATTCATTTACCACATTAATTACACACTAATCACTGTGCCCCCATTTTAATCCCTTTTACACATCAATAATCATCTATCTTTTTCCCTATTTTCAGATAGGAGCTTCACCGGAAGTGGTGGCGCGTATGGTTGCGGCAAAGCAAGAGTTTGAGGCACGGCAAAGATCCTCAGGTGTTTCGAGGGATACCTCTAAAGACCCTGAACTTGATCAATTCATGGTGTGTAAAGGTTTTAAATTGCTGCTACAGTATCGTTCTTTTTTTTTTAATTTTTTCTTGATATTGTGAAAAAATTATTGATTAATTTTGACTGATGCGACCATAATTATGGTGGGATATGATTGTGAACACTGTATACTATTTTTTAATGCCTTGAATGTGTGGTTTTAATTTATTTTATTCCGTTACTATTTTTGGGGTTTACCCTTATGAGAGTTGGTACTTAATTGGAATGGTTGTTGGTGATGATGATTTAACTATAACTGCAGGAAGCATACTATGACATGCTTGTGAAGTATAGAGAGGAATTAACAAGGCCTATTCAAGAGGCCATGGATTTCATGCGAAGGATAGAAACTCAGCTAAATATGCTATGCAATGGACCCGTCAGGATCTTCTCTGGTACTTTTTCATTCTCTTTATGGAGCACAACAAGAGGGAGGATCCTATTCCTCCTAATTCTCTCTCTCTTTTTCTTTTTTTTTTTTTTTTTGATTCTTCTCCATCACCCCTTTCTCCTCATGAACCATAAACGTTAATTATCCATAAAACTAATTAATTATCTAATTATGGATTACGCAAACTTTCAACTGTGTATGAGTGTTATGTGCTGCTGGGGCTCAAAATTTTGGACCAGGTTCTGCAGTTCTTGGAAGTCGTAAACTCGAGTGTGTTCTGTAGTGAGCCAGGAAAGTTTGACCAAAAAAATTTACCTACTTACACATCGTAGGAGAAAAGGGTCCCAGACAGTGGAGATGATATTTCATCAAGCACAGAACCCTAACCTAATCAGTACCCTATATTATATATATAATATTGATGAATGCAAATATTATAATAAAAGAGGAAATAAGCAACATCTTTTTGTTTGCTTTCTTTTCAGAGATTTGACAAGTTTTATTTTATTTTATATATATTTTTATATATTCTGTTACAGTGTTGTCCATTCTTCACGACTCCAGATGAACTTTATGGTTTTGTTTATTAGAGTTAATTTTCTATTTCTTCTTTTCATTTGAGACCCAAATTCACACGTTCGCGTCTACTCGCTCCTATTTCCCAAGTTTCTGAGTTCTGACAAATTGATTCTTCTAGGGTTTCCTAGTTAATTCATTTTTTATGGTCTGTTATGTCTTCTAAAACCTATTTTGGAGTATGCATTTCGTGGATTCGTGGGGTTTTTGTAGGATGACATTCTCACACTGTCAACACACACTCTCATCATTGTGCTGCTCAGATTTTGGTCTTGTTACAGAAAATTCCGTTTTAATCTCGTCTTTTATTCTTCCTTTTTTTCTCCTTTTGGTGTTTCAGTCCAATTAATAACTCAGAAAGACAACATTGGATGCTGATCCATTCCAATCTCCCACATTACAGTACGAATGAAATATAAATTTTTTTCAGATGTTTAGCAAATATATATAATCCAAATAATGTACAATAATACGAAACGTCGAAGTTTCTGGAAGTACCTTGACTGGTATTTAAATACATATATATAGTTTTCACAGTTGCTTTTTTGTTTCTGTTGCTGATAGTTTCCTATATATTTATCAGTTACCGATATATGCTTCTGCATAATTTTTTTTTTTCCATGTTTTGTGATACGTAAAATATTCGACACTGATAAAGAAAGACATCCTGTGCTGATGTTAGTTGTTATTTTGCTTGAAATTTCATCATCAAATCATGTCTTTCTGATGTGAATCACAAGCTGCATGTTAATTTCATGGTGGTGACCTAACATCTGATATGTACAATATGGTGAGGGTTTTTGCAGCCAACCATATGATGTTTCTTTTAGATGAGAAAAGGTTATATATATACTATTGATACTGAGTAGTATAAGGGTTTCATGAACAACCTTAGAGCGAATCTCAAATGCAGAAAATCGATGTTGCTAAAGTATTATGTGTGTTGTATTCAATGAACTGGTCTTATACACAGACACGAACAAAATTTCCATTTTTCATTAGTATTTCAGTTCAGGTAACTGTCACATACCAAATCAAAGAGAAATAGGACAAACTGAATGCAGAAGTACTGATATCTATAACAATATATAAAGGGGATTCCCCTTTTTGTGTCCACTTTTTAAAATACCGATTTTACCCTTTAAATATAACAATTTTTTAAATTTTTTAAAATTGACCGTTACTTTTACAAAAATTTTATAAAATCAGATGTCTCTACTTCTTCTTTATTTATTAATGGTTATTCTTTTATCTGTTCTGATATATTTCACTTTATTTTTAATAAATATAATTCTAATATATATATATATATATATTAACTTAATAACATTATCATATTATCACCTACTAATATAATATCACGTATATTTAAAAAATATATACACACAGGCGCGATAGCGCCTGTGTTACGCTAGTTTTAATTATATTTTTAAGATATTAAGTATATTTTTCTATTTAATATTTATTTAAAAAAAAATTAATCAGCAAAAATCCAAAACTATTCCTTTCTGTTTTCAGACCCTATTTAAGTTGCTGAATTCCTCGTTAAATATGTTCAAAAGCGTTTTACGATTATGGTATCTGATGATTATGATGTGATGAGTCAGTCTGAAGTGAATTACTAGTTCCAAGGAAACTCTAGGGAAAGGAAACAGTTTTATTTTATTTTTTGTATGCATTTTGTAATTATTTTGATGAGCAATGATTTATAGCCTTAAAATTGTGAGTTCGAAGATTACGAGGACTAAGATTTTGCATGGTATTAAAATTGTTGAGCAGAAGAAAAATGTGAAGGGGTTGGTTCATCAGATGAGGATCAAGAGAACAGTGGAGGAGAAACAGAACTTCCAGAGATTGATCCTCGAGCAGAAGATCGTGAACTTAAAAACCACTTACTGAGGAAATACAGTGGTTACTTGAGTAGCCTAAAACAAGAACTTTCCAAGAAGAAAAAGAAAGGGAAACTCCCCAAAGATGCAAGGCAAAAGCTACTTAACTGGTGGGAATTACATTACAAATGGCCATATCCTTCGGTATGTTACACTTTTCCTCAAAAATGCTTACTAACACAAACCAACAAAATTAGGGTAAATACTGCTTGAACATAACTATTAATATATTTTATTCTTAGTATGATAAAAGAAACCTATTTTTAGTGTCAAAGTTTTAATTAATGATTGCTAAAAAAATTAACTTCAATACATTAATGTTGATTTTCTTCTTAAGAAACAAATGTGACAATTATAATCAAGATAAACAAATGCTCACTTGTACCGACTATTAACTATTAATTGATTTCAAACATAATTAAATGTGATACAAGAAGCTATAGGTTTTCTTTTTCTTATTCTGTAAAAACGAAATATTGTATTATATTGAACCGACCATTTACTAAAATATAAAAATTTTGGTATTCAAAAATTTATATACAGTTCTCTGTTAACATCTCCAATAGTCGTTATAAAATACACACTAATGTATAAGATATGTTGGCATAATATTTTTTAAACAATTAAAACAGGGTGTAATTGTACCAAATTTAAAAAAATAAAATAAATTGATGTACTCAAAATCATTTGCTGACTTAAGACTAAACATGATTATAGCTCCCAATTAATCTTTCGGTAATACATAACCGAGACTTAATATAGTTAATAAAACTCCATTACCTAATTAATCTCTATATATATGATACGAAACCTAGATATTTCAATGTGTAAAAGAAAGTTAACAAAATCTGATATTGACAGAGATAATTATAAATCCATATCCTGTAATTACTTCTTTACAGTTTTGAATAAATTTGAAGAACTAATAATAGGTAAAACATAGCATGTTCTTGTTTTATGTTTTATTGTACATTGATTTTGTAAAATGATGTTTTTTTGTTGGTGACAATATGAATTACTACAGGAATCAGAGAAGGTGGCATTGGCTGAATCAACTGGTTTGGACCAAAAGCAAATAAATAATTGGTTCATAAACCAAAGAAAGAGGCACTGGAAACCCTCTGAAGACATGCAATTTATGGTGATGGATGGTCTGCATCCTCAAAGTGCAACTCTCTACATGGATGGTCATTACATGGCAGATGGTCACTACCGTCTAGGGCCATGACATCACATCACATCACACATGGCCATGCTATAAATATATATATTATTTTATATTTTTAATTATTATTATTATTATTTAAATGCAAGGTATGAGTTTCTGATTAACAAAGAGACTGTGACCAAACTGGGTAGCAGTCAGCACTGTAGCTACTAGTTTCAGTGTCAAGCATACCATGAACATTAATGGTTTCTGCTTGTGATTGTGCAGTGTGAGAGTACTTTCAGTAGTTTATCATACTCATGTTCTACTTTCTATTAAACAATTATCAGACCTTTCCTTATTATTCTATATATATATTGGCAGAGATAATTCATGAGATGTGTTACGTTTTTATTTTAATTTCTTTCATTCTTGACCTAATTCACTGTGTGTATGGCTTTTGTGGTGTCATTAGTGCACACAGAAAAGGAAATTTGCTTTCAATAAATTTTCTCACAAGTATTTATTGGAAAAAATGTATGTAAATTAAATTAATTTGTTCATAAATAATTTTTTAAAGTTAATAATACGTATCATAAAACACTTTATGAACACATGTACAAAATTTGTATTAAAGTACTAGTTATAAAGCTTTTAATTTTAGTGTACCTGACAAAAACATATGAAACTTGTGATGGTTTACTTTTAAAGTTGAAATGTTAGGTCTCATGTGGTTCTTCTCAGGTTTCGTACACTTTTATTATTATTATTATTATTATTATTATTATTATTATTATTATTATCAGCAGGTAAATTTATATATAATATTTATACGGGTATAATTCAAAAAAAGACATACATAAGTTAGATCTTATACTATGCTTAATACTCTGTAATGTCGTCAAACTGATGATGTCGTCTCGCGAACCTTATTAGAAAGTAATTGCAAATCAATGTTCTAGTTTAAAATACAAAATTACATATTTTTAATTTAATTAGACATTATAGACATTATAGACATATTATAGTTTGTGTTTTGAATTTCATTTTCATTTTTATGAAGAATGTCAATGTTATAATATCAAATGTGTTGAAATAATATTACCAGGGACAATAACCGCATGTGAGATATTATTTACTTTGAAACTCGGAATCTTTTCACAAGTTTATTTTTAAAATTATTTTAAATTAAAACATAAAGATAAATTTAATTTGTTTATATCCTAAATAATATAAAACTATTAGACATAGTATATCATCTTCGTTATTGTCTGTCTTTAATATATTAAGGTTTCAACTAATAAAATATAAATTTTAGAAGCATTTTTCATCTAAACTGGAAAAGAAAGTGATTGTGTTGTATAAGTCATTATAAAGCTTTTTTTCCCTTTTATTCTAGGGGAGGGATTATGGTAAAAAAACTTTACTAAGTTTGCTTCGGATAAGGGAATATGCAATAAGAAAATCAGATAATTTAATGATGCAATTATTGTTCACCGTGAGACTTGTGATGGGTCTATGTTAGGTGCAATATTCATCTTTTGTAGTGCTTTCCGTTCTAAATGTTTGGGTTAAATATGATTTTGGTGAAATTTGAAATTAGTCTCTCCTTACATTTTTTGATCAATTTAGTACTTCATTTTTAAAAATGCATGATTTTAGTCATTTTAATCAAATTTTGGTAAGTTTATCTGACGTTTGAAGTGTATTTCATGATAGTATTTGAATTGTTTACACCTTAACACATTTTTACTTCAATGTTAACTCAAATATTATCATAAAATGCATTTAAAATGTCAAATAAACTTAACAAAATTTGATAAGAAAGACTAAATCCACGCATTTCTAAAAATGAAAGACTAAATTTGAATAAAATTTCAAAGAAAAACTTAAGGAAAAAAAACATATTTAACACTACATTCTTTTGTATAGACAAATGTTAATAGTTAAATTTTTTATTTAATAGATTGAACTCACAATTTTTCTCACCTTCTTTTTAAATTACCAAAATAATATTATTTTTATATGGTAATTTTCCGTCCACTCTATTAGTCATTGTATCCCAAATCAGTATTGAATTTGTGATGTCATTTTGATACGTCGTCTTGAATGAGATTATTATGACAAATATAATATTATATTATTACTGTTCTCATAAAATCATTAACCAATTCTGGTTAACATAATTTTCATTATTGAATGCTAATCAAAATATAAGGACGTGCAATTTCCTGTCATTAGTAAAGTGTCATGTGTAACTAAGGATTGTTGTTAAAAATTACAATTGCCGTTCGTAAAAAACTACAAAAACCGTTTTAGGTATTTTTTTTAAAATATATTGATAAATTAAAACTAAGTTAGATGTTCAAATAGTTGGAATATTGTAAGAACATATTTCTTATTTAGTATAAATGGTTTTGAAAAAGGATAAATGTTAAAATTTTAGGTGAAATTTATATAAATTAAAATTTTAACTATTTAATCTTCATTTATAAAAATTATTTTTTTTAAATTCATTTTCTATATATTCTCTTTATAATCTCTCTAACTTTCTAAACCTATCCTTGAACATACTCTATTTAAGATTGAAATTAAGTAAATATTTCCTTTACTATGATCATTTCTTACTTTTTTTTTTATTTTTTCTGTTTTGTGACTTTGTCTTCAATATAATAGGGTTTTATGAGTTTAGTTAACAGCTATTTACTATAGCATTTGTTTAGTTAGATGGTATAATTTACAATTAGAGTCGTTGTTGCTTCGAAAGCAAACAACTATTGGGTAATGAAAATTAACTAAAGTATTTCTGTTTTTCACCAAGATGTCTTCAAATGTTATATTAATTTGAGTTAAGTATGTTTGTAGTGCTTGAACTTTGATTCAAAATTGGAATTCGTCCCTGTCTGAAACTTAGATACATTTTGGTCCATAAACTTTAAAAATGAATAAATATAATTCTTTTAACCCAATTATGTTAATTTTTTTTTACGTGTCGAACGATTTTCATGTTAGTATTGGAGTTTTTTACACTGTTTGGCACATTATTGATTCAATATCTACTGAGAAATATGTTCGACACTTCAAAAAAAATTAACGTAATTGAGTTGAAAGGACTATATTTATTCATTTTTAAAGTTTAGGGACCAAAAATATATTGAAGTTTCGGACCGGGACAAATTCCAATTTTGGGTCAAAGTTCAGGAACTAAAAACATACTTAACCCTATTAATTTTGTTTTGATATTTTAAATATGTTAGAATATTAACTTGGGTTCTGGGCAATCAATGTGGTCAATATGCATGTTGTTGTCTTGTTGGTTATCTACAATTTTCAATTAATCATCAAATTGTTATTCAAAGATGCTAAAAAAGTGATTATTTTCTTGTTGAGTGTTATTGCTCAAGCCTTATAATGGTTACCAAACAAACACTAGTTTTCATTCAAGCTAGCTTATGTTTAAAGCAAAATACTAAGTAAAAAATCATACAAAAGTTCCTACATAATATTGAGCTAATGTTATGAGAGGTGCACCAGTGCAGGAAGGGCTTTTGGCCCCGGTTGTTTTTGATATTCTGCCCCGGTTCTAGAACCGAGGCATATTAGGGTGAGGCCAAAAGGGAAGGCTTTTGGCCTCGGGTGTGAACCGAAGCCATAGAACTACTCTTCTACCTCGTTTCTACTGTGAACCGAAGCCATTGTGTCAACGGTGGCTCAGCCGCGCAATGGAGGTGTTCTCGTCCGCAACAGCGATTGTCAATGGTGGTTTGTGAATCTGCAGGGGTCGCGACAATGTTTACAGATTTGGTTTTTTGATTTGCAGGTTTTACAATCACAGATCTGGTAGAGGTGGTCGCAGGTTTCGCAATCGCTTTCACGCACGTCGCTTCTGCTTCACCCACTCCTCCACCACCATGCGCGCCGTCACCGCCGTGCGCCCAAAGCTGGTTTGCTCGCTCCACTGCAGCGGCTCCACTGCACCACCTGCTCGCTCCACTGCAGCGGCTCAACGCCCACCGCCGCCCTCGCCTCATTGTGCGCCTCCAAGAAATCTCTCGTCGAGGTTCAGTTGCGGGAAGAGAGGGAGGAAGGAGTTGCGGGAAGAGAGGGAGGAAGGAGTTGCGGGAAGAGAGAAAGGAAGGAGTTGCGGGAAGAGAGAGAGGAAGGAGTTGCAGATTCGCGGCGTGGGGAAGTAGAAGGGTTGGCCAAATTGAAACCCTAAATAAACTCTATGGCTTCGGTTCCTCTAACAACCGAAGCCATATACCCCTTTTTGGCACCGGGTCTTGTTGGACCGAGGCCTATAACACTCTTTGGCACCGGTTTTACGCGAACCGAGGCCTATAGCTGTCTTTGGCTTCGGGTGTTAGCTGAACCGAGACATAAAACTTGGCTGAAATTGCAAAAATGCCACGGCGCCATTATATGCTTCGGTTCCTGGCCAACCGAGGCATATAAGGCGAGATAAAAAGGAAATTCTGCACTAGTGGTGTTACCCTAAATATTAGGGTTAAGGTCGGGAAGAACAACGTAATTGGATTGGAAAAGGGAAAAGTGGATATAGTGGTAGGAGTGTCTGAAATGAGAAAAAACAAAAAAAAAAATGAAAAAATGAAAAAGCAAAAAAATAAAATAAAAAGGGTGAACACGTGTCAATATCTTATAGGCCAGTATAACTCTCTATTTTACCACATTGAAAAAAAGTTAACTAAAAAAATGTATTCATGCATTTTTTTTAACATAGAAACCTAACAACCAAAATTTGAGATATGAACGAAAACCAAAATCGTAATAAATATTAATAAGATATCACGAGTCTTATGATACTTTAAATTAAGACTTAGATGTTATTTTCTATTAGACTTACTTGTTATGTGGTTTCTTAGTAACCCAAATAAGTATTAAAAAAGAAAGGTGATAAGGTTCCTTAATAATAAAAGTAGATATGAAGAATGAGATGTTCTCTATAGATAGATTGTTTTCTAATTCATCTGATGTGAATATTAATTTGGGCCTCTATTCACTTCCAATTTTTTCGTCTTTCCCAAATCATTGTTTTTCTTTCTTATTTTAGTATATAAATCTGAATCAATTGTGTTGATTTTACCCATTTTACTTACTCTTCACCATTTCATTCTCAAAGCTAAAATATATTAAAAAAAAAACAGAGAGAGAGAGAGAGAGAGAGAGAGAGAGAGAGAGAGAGAGAGAGAGAGAGAGAGAGAAGAAAAGAAGAAAGGAAATAAATGAATGAAATTTTTTAGTTCATTTTTATACCCTAAATCACTTCAAATAAATCATTCAAAATCCAACTCGTCACCGAACAACACGCTAGAGTAATTTGATAGAGTGGGCCGTACCCAATCTGCTTGTTTGAAAGTTTTTATATACAAAACTTTTATTTACACTCTCCTTTCTGCTATATGCAACTCCTTAGGTTTCTTTTATTTAAAATTATACAAGTACCCTTAAATTTCCGTCTTCTCCTTTGTACTCACGCACTCCCTACATACTATACACACCCCTTTTACTTCCTCAGCTACTTCGTAAAGCTTTCAAATCAAGTTTGTTTCGCGCACTCATTAAAATAACTTTCACACCTTCAACATTATTCTTTCTTTCTTTCTTATTTTAAGAAACTTTGTACCTAAAAGATTATTCAGAAAATGTTTTTCAAAACACATATTGGTTCGTTAATATTTCGGAGAATATTTTCTGGAGCATCTTTTGATTTTTGTGTTAAAAAAAGAAAGGACTTCCCGAACCAGAATGTTAGAAAAATAATATTCTAAAATATTCTTCAAATACTTTTCTTTTTATTTAGAATGTAATTTCCAAAATATATTTATTTTTTCCATAACATTATGTAAATTTCTTTCTGGAATTTTCTTTTGATTTCCATGTTCTAGAAGACATTTTTTCGAAATGAAAAAAAAAACAAGATAATTTATTCCTTCACCAATTTCATTAAAACACTATCATTTGACTTTCATTTTACAATTTTTTACGGCATGTCATCACTGCATTTGAAATTTAATAGAAAAAAAATGCAAAAGTTAAAAAAGTTCGATAGTAATATATACAAATAAAACTAGAAATGACATTTGTAACATAATAATTATAATAATAATAATTTTGGAAATTCAAATGTGAGTTTAAGTCTACGTCCATAAAAATGATAAAATTATCATATAAGGATGAAGACTCATAAACTCATAAGAGTGTTTCCAATCTCTTAAATAACTCATTATATATGAGTTGAGCTCATATTTCATTGATATTATATTTCTCTGACGACGATCCTTTCTCAAAAGATCTCCTCCAAATAATAATAAATAATATACAACTAATTAAGTATGTACGACGTATAAAGTACCTTTCGATGATTGTGTGTGATTTGTACGTGTCCCAATCAACTTATGAACCTATATTTAGAGTTAAAATTTATGAGATTCGTGGAAAAAATTCTAAGAGTAAATTTGTTTTGGCTTTAGAAATCAGTATTTTTATGAAAAGAAATAACTACCAACACTGTTTATTCATCTTTAATTCTTAAAAAAATAATAAATTATAATTCGATTTGTAATTAGCGCCTAATTACCTTGGGACTAAAACCTCAAAAAATGTGAAAAGAAAAGAGATGATACATAATTTTGGTGACTTTTTGCATGCTGAATTTAAAGTAGCTTTGGATGTAATTTATTAATAAAGATGCGATGGAAATTGTCCGACACATTTGCACAAGATTACGTGGAAAAGTTACCTAATTCTTGTCACGAAGCATGGAATGCAAATAAAATGATAAACCTGGGTGTTGCATGCGATCCAATAGAAAGAACACGCAACAATTTTTGTTTCATTAATTATCATTATCAGTGCAGATCGAATGATTGGTCCTGTTCCGCCGACGAATATTGACAATTGCTACACATCATAAACTCCAAACTTATCAACAACTACAAAACCTAACAAAATATTATTATTTTTAAAAGTATTAATCATATCACAATTGTTCCTTCCTACTCTAATTTGTCTCTATCAACTTTGCAAACTCCTAATACATCATCATGCCTCTTTTAACACATACATTTCTTTTGTGGTGATGGAAATATAACATTAACGAGAGAAGAGTTTAATTTATATAAAAAATTAATATTATTTTTAACCTAAAATTTTAATATAATAAGGTGATTGGTTGTTTTATAAAATATTTGTTTTTATTGAGTTGAGATTTATCTAATTAATCCAAGTGTTCACTTTGATAGAATGTTTCTTTTCTTATCAAAGTTAAAATATGTTTATTGTTTTTTTTTTCATGGGGTGAAAATGTTATAAGTCAGAAGGTAAAAATATCTATAATGACACTCTAATGTTGAAATCAGTTAACGTAAAGTATTAAATACAGTAAATAACAAGTTAACGGTTAAACCTCATGAATATTGTTCCTTTTATACTGTTTTTTTTTTAACTTTTGTATAAATATGTGTCTAGTTTCAAGACTTGGCCTAGATTAACTTAGTGTTTTGATATTTTTCTTAATTCTTAATTACATGATTCTTAACTTATTTAACATGTAAATCTGACTTGTTTGATTAAATCGAGATAATGTTATCTTGTGATATCGACATCACCTAAATTTTTTTTGTTATCTAATTTTTAAACTCTAATTAAAATTTTTAACATTGCAGTGTGGCGTTTAATATTATTAAAAGAACTTATATTTTCTGCAAATTTTGTTTGAATTTTTTTTTATATGAAATATTTACAAATTTTGTTGTGAACAAAATTGCAAGAAATTGTTACCAATTTTTTTGAAAAATATTTTGTTAAAACACTTTTCGCAACAAATTTTATTGAAAATATTTATAAATTTTATAATTTTGTAAAAATAATTACTTATGAAGGAATTACCTGTTAATTAAAATTTTTAGAAAAAATGACCCTAAAAATATTTTTCTTGCAATTGTTTTTAACAAGTTTGCAAGAAAAATCTCATGTAATATTATAATTTTTAGTAGTGTAACTTTATCTTTTAAATTAAAACTTTAAAATAACATGTTTGTAAACTTTTAATATATCTTTTTTCTTCATAAGAGAATGTAAGTACAATTTTACATTTAATAATTATAAGATTCCCCTCAAACGGTGATGAAATAGTGTTTTATGTTTTGAAATTATTTTTAAAAAAATTCAATAAATATGCTGTGAAAACTTTAGAAAAGTACTAATTTTAAAAGATTTTGTACAAATTTAATATTTAAGGATATAAATTGGATGCTTTCAGCAATATATAGAAAATCAGAAGCACACATAGTGACTAATTTGGTACCTTTTGATGTCTTCCGTACTCTGGTCGTATAGCTAGTGATGAGTTATTTATCAAAGAGAGTTTGATTAAATTATTACACAAAATAATTTTGCAATTTCAAATTTTAATAATGCTAGAAGAATATCGATTCTAAGTGATTAAGGAACAATGTGTAAAATATAAATGTTAATAAATATTTTAAATATGATGTAATTAAAATTTAAGTGAAGTGATATAATATTTTGCTTCCACAATTACAAATACAACACTAATATCCAAAATCCTAATCATATTCATTAAAAATAATTATTTCTTAATTTTTAAATTAATATTAAAACAAAAATTAAATAACCATGTTGAGATACAAAATTATTTTATTTAGTAAAAATAATTAAGGCCTAAGATTTACATATTTTTTTATTGTGTAAGCTTATGATATTGTATTTGAAATTGCAAAATCAAACGACAATAATGTCATCATAATAAATAGTATGAGTTCAATTAAAAAATATAAAAATACTAAAATATATATAATATTTAAATTTTAATTATACTACATTTTTTAAACAATGATACATTAACAATGATAAAAAACTTAATTAAAAGTACTAGAATGCATATAATACTTAAAATTTAATTACTTTTTTCTTTTAACGTGATGATATATAAACAATGATTATACAAAATAATCTGAGATCAATTTAATCAAAGACAAAATCAAACTACTAATATTTAATTATAAATACAAAATTTCAAATGCTAAATAAAGTAAAAATTTAATAAAAACTTAATTAAAAATGTTTAAATTAAGAAGAAAAAAACTTAATTAAATCTTTAAATTATTATTAGATTTGATAAACAATAAAATAAAAAAGATTTAATATATGGATCCTATCATGACCACCACCTATGCTACCTAGTATAAGGAGGTACAATGGTCTAATCAATAGGGTCTAAAATTTGAGAAAAAAAAGTTGTACAATTAGATTCTTTTTAAATATTATTATTTTGAATGGATTGAAATTGATGACTGTCTTCTTTTTTTTTTTTTCTTTTTACACATCAATTCAAAAATGGAAAAATGATTTATATATATTTTTTCATTTTTCTACACGTATTCAAGTTTAAAAAAAAAATACTTAATTCTTCTTAAATCATTTTATATTTAAAAATAAAAATATAATAAATAATTTTATTAGTATTAAACCGGTGTAAAATAAAAAAAATAGAGTTTCCATGTATCATTATCATCGTTAGAAAACATCATTTTCATGATTGTTAGCTTTTTTTTTTTACCTAATATTATATGTATAAGTTTTATGGTAAATGTAATTTCAATTGACCATAATAAATCAATACATAACAGATATCTGACACGCGTTTAGTTTTTTACACAAGAAAAATAAATCAAAACTCAAAGCATACAGAAATTATAATTAAAAATTAGTAAATTAATAAAAATTTTAAAATTGAACTGTTTTTACAGAAAATACTAGTTTTAATATAAGATAACGACATTTTGAAGACTAAACAATAGCACAGAAATAAGTTACACGATAAAAGGTAATACATTTTCAAATATTTATTAAAATTATGTTATTTGTTTAAAGTAATAGACACAAATAATTTTTGAGTAAAATTATACTGCAAAAACATCTGCATTTAAAAAAAATAGTTATATATGAAATTTTGTTATCTATTATTTTATCCACAAATATTAGAATTAACCCTGGCCACAATATCTTTAAGTAGCATAAACGTTTTTCAATGTTATAATTAGAATTTATAGTATCTAATAAAGTAAAACGTTATCTGATCCTGTATGGTGGCTGATCATGTTAGTTTGTAGTGGAGTACTAAGTAAAATGATCTCATCCACTACTTAATATATGTCAATGAATGCAATAAAAATACAATATTTGGTAAGAATTCTAATTAAAACACATCCATTTAAGAATGATTATGTGCCTGAATTATATGCACATCATTATTATAATTAATTATATAAATAGGTTATCTTTTTGTATATCTTAAGCCAATTTTTGATGTTTTTTTTTTCTTTTCAATTGTAAAGTTCCATTTAAATGTTAAAATGTTATTTTTTAACAATAATTTCTAAATTTTATTCATGATCATAAAAGACTTTATTGTACAATTATAATACTTTAATAATTTTGAAATACAATATTATATATATATATATATATATATATATATATATATATATTAGTTATAGACTTTTAGTCTTCTCTACTAATAATTTGATTGATTTTATATTTACGAAATCTCCACATATCTCCAAATACTTCCCTTCTTATCGGATGTAATTACATTTTTTTTTGTGTGATTATGTTCAAATTATAATTTTATGTAATTATCAAATCACATTTTAATTTTTATATTTGATTTATTTTATTTTTTTTAATATTTTTATTTATTGATCATGTTTTTTTGCATGAAAAAATTTGACTCTTAAGTATACAAACATAAGTTTTTCATTTCATATTCTTTCATTTTATTTTATTTGATTTTTGTTTTATTTAAAAAACTTTTATTTTGTTAAAATAATTTTCATTATCTTATAATGATTCAATGTTTTGATGTTTGAAATTTTTTTTTATATTTTTAAGGTATTTTTTATTTTTTTCTTTTATAAAATTTTATTAAATGATGTATCAAATTGTTTAATTTTTTTATTTTTAAAATTTTTATTTGTTGATTGTTTTTATTATGTAAAATATTATTTTGACGATTTTTTATATAATTGTTTTTATTTTTAATTCTTTCTCGTCAGTTTATTTTATTATCTAGTTGCATAAATATATTTAATTTAATATAATGTAAAAATTCAATATTTACATCATTCAACATTGATTGAAGTTTAAAAAATTAAATATTTATATCAAAATTTAAAATATTATTAGTTTAATATTTTTCATCCTTACGATTTCATTCAATATAATATTTATTGGTGTATAATAAAGATATAAGTAAAGGGGCATTTGAAATATTTTTAAACTTTTTATTTTTAATTTTTTAAAATTACATTTTAACTTTATTAACTTTGTTCTATTAATATTTGAAAAATTTATAGATATTTTGGTTTTAAATATTGATTTATCTTAAGTGTGAAATATTCTATATGATCATTTCATTTTTATCCATTAGTATTATGGTTTAAAATTAATATCATTATAATTTATTTTTAATATTACCTTTAATATATATTTTTGATATTGAAAATTAAATAATATTTTGTTTTTCTGGATGTGATTTTTATTTTTTATAAACGACAATTAGTTGATATTTAAACAAAACAGAAAATGAGATACTCGATCATCATGAAAATGAGATAAATATCTTATACGCGTCGAATATAGAATGATGATGTGGATAACATTTTAGATATGACATAATTATGTGATAGTGAAATTATCCACACCTTACCCTTTTGTTATCCTTAATTAATTTATCTGTTAAAAAATAAATACCTTCAAATAGCTTTTACCAAATATATATTGAGTTTTATATTAACCTTATCATCCTGTTGTTAAGAATAATTCATCCCAAAAATTGTGTACATAAATATACAAACTTTGAGTCAAAATCCCCTTTTAAGAAAATATTTTATTATTCTTAATCTCAGAGTTAAAACAGAAACTAATTTAAATGCATATTATTGGAGGGTTGTTCATTAAATTAAAATGCATAATACAATAATATTTATTTTTAAAAAAATATTTAATTTATAAAACTTATTTTGATATTTAATTGTTATTTTGATATTTAATTAAGATGTATTTACAAAGATTATTAGAGCCTAGTTAAAACTTCAAAACAATATTAAATTAAATATTAAATAAGTATGTACTTAACCGAATCTGTATTTTCAGTCAAAATCCTTTTTCAATAAACTATTTTTATTATACTTAATATTAGTTAAAAAAAACTAATTTAAATACATATTATCAGACGGTTAAAATTTATGAATGATATATGTCATGTGATTCTTTTTTATTTAATTTTTTTTTTTAATATTTTTTAACTTAAACAAATTTGTCTATATATCAAACCAACCTTTAGTCTTATATTAATGTCTGTGTCACATGTTAATTTATGATTATGTCATTTTTTTTTGTTCAATTCGTTCTCGTTGTTTTTTTTTAATTAAGTTCTAAATTTTCTTCAAATGAAACAATTTCGTCTCTTCCAAATTGAAACCAAATTTATTATTTTATATAAATATTATACTAATATTTTTATTAAAATTTACATTTTTATTAATTATTTTTGAAATTTAATTATAAATTATTATAACTTTTGACCAAATGATAAACGCTCAATCATATATATATATATATATATATATATATATATGAAATTGAAATTAAAGTTTAAAGATGAAGGTAAGACAAGAGTTTTAAGAAGGAAAAAAACTAATAATAGAAGAATATATTACATCTTTCCAAATTAGCCATTTTCCATTCCTTTCGATATTTCCATTAGCGATTTTGTTTTATAACCTATTACTATAAAACTTTCATTAATTACATTGATGAATCTTTGAGAAAAAAAATGTGACTAATCTTTTTTAAAAGTCTCTCATCTGAATGATGTTGTTCTTCCATTAATAAAACAAAAATATAATATGTTATCAAAAAGACAAAACTCATTAGGTCTTGAATGAACAAAGATAATGTTTGGCAATATAATAAATAGTTGTAATGACAACCATTGTTCTCGCATATTTTTGGTCCATAATCAAACACACAAATTTACAAATGCATAGTCCAACCTCACCTAACTCCACGTAATAATAATCACAATTGAGGGGACCCAGACACTCCAAACTTACATGACTCTCTTCCTTTCGGAACAAGGATGTTCCAATGGTGCATGTCCATCACCATTCACCAACAACATGCTGCTCATCATTCATGTTTGGCACGCCATTCTTCTGCATTTTTTTATTATATCACAAAATAACACTTCATATTTCTTATTTCTATCATTAATATGATTTTGAGAAAATAATGTTGCTCTACTTAAAATTATATATAAAATTATAAAATTTATAGTAATTAAACTATGAGAAAAATTTTAACCCATGAATGGTTACTAAAAGAATCTAAACTTTTTATGGATGTTTTGAGATAAAAGAAGACGTAATACTAAATGATGAATACGTAATTCATATAAAACATGCTAACCACATCTAACCAAAAATCTTAAAATAATAGATTAATGAGTTGTTTTTTTTTTGAATAACTTTTAAATTTTTTATTTTTATTTAACATGGAATTTAGACTCATACTTATATCCTAACAATATTTTATAATACTTAAAAATTTGAGATACAAAATCTTTAAGACTCATAACGGAGTTTCAATGACATGTGTTTTTTCAGCAAACCCTAGTAGAATCAATATGTTGTGTGATATACCCACTAAAGACCATTACTGAATAAAAAGCAGCTTCAATTATAGCATGGAAAAGAGAAACACAATACTAGAGTGCACCTCAACTTTCCTTCTTTCTCACAAAAAGACCAACAAATAACTACAAACAAATTTGAGAAACTTTACTTTATCACTTCCTCTGTATCCTCTTATGTGGCCAAACATGACACGAAGAACTAAAAACCAAACCTATCAAACTATTACTCGAACCCCCTCAAACTGGGGATGACAAAGCGGGTCAGCCTGACCTATTTTGACTCGCAAAGTGCTAGTCAGACTGGCTTGCCCCACAATTCAAAAACAAATTTACTTTCCTAGCCTGTAGACCCACGAGTTCGCAAACTACGAGCATGTGCGATGTGGGCCAGCAGATTTAACATTTCAGCCCGTCCCTAATTTTTTTCTACAGACCTGTAGACCTGTTCGTCTGGCCCAAATTGCCACCCCTACCTCAAACATGAAACAAGTAAAAAAAAAATTGGATAAGTAAAGTTTAAGATCTTCACATCACCTTACAAAATTTCTTTAAAATGTTATGAAATTGTAGAAGTCTAATCCAACAATTATGTGTTAAGACAAGGAAGAATGCATGGGACCACACCATGTATAAGCACCCAACATCACTAAATATTTAATGGAGGAGGCATCACCACCGTCAAGCCAATCATATCCATCTCCAAAGTCTTAATTAACATTTGAATTCTACTACAACTTCATTAATATTACTCATTATCATGACCTCATCACGGTAAGGTGCATATTTTTTTTTCAATATTGTCCTAGTAAAAAGAAACGAATTTATAGCATTTTTTTTAATATTGTCCTATTAACACACACACATATGTATAATAAAAAATTGTAGCAATTATAAATTATCCCATAAGCTAAATTTACTTAAAATATTTTCAATATTGTAAGATAAATCTATTTGTGTTTTTTTTTGTCTGTCACAACTTCATTAAATCAGCGTAGTAGTATTCGGGAATATATTTATCTCAGAAAAAGTTTTCACATGCAAAAAATATATTTACAAATACTCTTACTGAGTGAATCTTTTATAATGATTCCAATATTGTTCTCTAAGTAAAATTAGTGACATCTTTTTTCCGGTTTATGATTTCTCATTTAAAACCAAAGATAAAAAAAAAAAAAAAACTCTTCCAAACATCCTAATATTTCACTAATTAATTTGTGTTGCTCAACGATGTCATGTCTCGGGAGTGAGTTAACTATATTATCCTTTGTTTGCACAAGTTTTGGTGATGAAAGCTTGCATGTTTTGCTTAAATTAAAATATTGCTAAATATATTTAAACAGGAAAATGCACTTCATTTTTGTTTTTTTAGTAAAGAATTACAAGGTATGTATCTCAACTACCGAATTATAAAGTTTACTAATATAATTTGATTTGGTCTCTAAGCACTTAAATCACAAATGTGTAAAATAATATAGTTTTTAAAATAATTCACTTTGTTGAAGGGTACCAAAATAAAATTTCATATGTGCATAGATTGGTTTAATGGATATCCTACACATGGCAATGTATAGATTCAATAATCAATTCAATAACTTCCCACTGCCTTCACTTTTCCATTCATCCCAACGCACGCTAGGTTACAACTTACGTAAAATGTTATCTTTTATTTAGTGATATATTTATTTATTTAACTTTTAAACAGTTTATAATAAATGTGCTTCATGTAAATTATCTTATCTTAAATGATAATGTATTTTTACATCCTCCTTTTTAAAGCTTTTTAATACGTCAATATTTTCTAAATTTCAGCATTACATTAAACTTTAAGACATTCTTGAAAAATGATATAATTATGGATTAGGTTTAATTATCATGTTTTTGAATTTTCATTTTTTTTTCTATACAAATTTGATATAGATGAAAGAAAAAAAAAAACTTATTACAAAGTGTTTAATTTTATTTTATTTTTGTAAGTTTAGATGATTTCTTGTTTAAACAAAAGAGTGACGTATATTTATGTGTTTTTTTTATTATTTACGCATTTATGTTGTTTTCTTGTGATAAATATATATAAGGTTCGATCATCTTTCAATTAAATTTAGAGTAAAATAATATATATTAGCAAAAACATCAATATTACCAATAAATATTGCAGGCAATAATATACATAGTATTTCACATGTACATTCAATATTTTTGCATATACAAATATACAAATACTACACATCATTAAATTTAATGAATATGAGTTGTCAAATTCATCTCGTTACATTGTTTTACAAAAGCATAAAAGCATAATGTTAATGTAAGATGGATAAGTTGTATTATAACTATTAACTGTAACATTTGTTATAATCAAATTAAGTTACAATCTAATTGAAATACTTGAATTGTTATATTCTTAAATAAAAATAAATAAATGTGCTATATAACTATTGACTATAATGTTTGTTAGTGGTTGATTTGGTTTCATAGCCAATGCCACGTGTATAATGTATTTTTATTTTTGTGTGTGTGTGATAAAGTTGTATATGTAGTTTATAAGTATGGATTGAGACGTGTTATGATTGATTGGAATGAGAAATGACAAATGCCTAGAATGTATTTTTTTTTTTTTAAGGTGTTGATGTAATAAAGAAGACACCATGATTGATGATGTAAATTTTATATATCAAGATAGAAGTTAAAAAAGATTGGGTTAAATATATTTTTTTTATCCCTCAATTTTCCGTGAATTTTGGAATTAGTCTATTTCGAAACTTTGGACCAATTTAGTCTTTTATCTTTTGAAATACGTGGATTTAATCCTTTTAATCAAATTTTGTTAGGTTTATTTGATGTTTCGTACACATTTCAGGATTGTATTTGAGTTGTTTATACTATTTGACACATATTTGCTTTAATGTTAAGTCAAATACTATTATGAAACGCGCTTGAAATGTCAACTAAACTTAACAAAATTTGATTAAAAGAACTAAATTCACGTATTTCGAAAGATAAAATACTAAATTGGTTCAAAGTTTTGAAATGGACTAATTCCAAAATTTACTAAAAGTTGAGGGACCAAAAACATATTTAACCAAAAAGATTTATGCATTGGACTTTGTTGCGCAGGTACAATGAACTACTGTAATTGCAGTGTCATAGTAGGTTTTGATATGAATTGGTTGTTAATTTTAAAAGTTAAATAGGTTTTTAGTTAATGAATTTTGATCTAAAATTGAAATTTATCTTTTTCTGAAATTTTAATATATTTTGGTCTCAAACTTTAAAAATTAATGAAAATTATTTTAATCAATTTATGTTAATTTTTTTTACGTAACAAACATGTTTCATGTTTGTATTTAAGTTATTCACATCATTTGACACATTTTCACTTCAATCATTGGCGGAACTACTTAGGGACTTAGGGGAGCCATGCCTCCCCAAAATTTTTGAAAATTATATATATATATATATATATATATATATATATATATATATATATATATATATATATATATATATATATATATTTTAAATTATAATTATATATTATTTATATTAAGTTTATGTTATGAAAAAATATAATAAAAGATAAAATAAAAAGTTTAATGGAGATATTAATTTATAAAAGACATTAGAGTTTTTTTTTTCTGGCTATAAGAACTTTTCATCATGTAAATTATCATGAAAGTGTGTGAGGAGAAATAAATACAAAGAGATAAATAGAGGTTGGGGAATACATAGATTAAGATTGAAGTATACATTTTCGGATGATCTCTCACATATCAAGGTTAGTATCTTATTATGATTTATATATGTTAAATTTATTATTCTTTTTAGAATGTTTCTTCCAAATTAAGTTTATCCCAAATTAGTATAAACCCTAATTATGATTTTAGGAATTTTTTTTATGAAATTTGTATGAACCTTAATTCTAATTTTTCCCAAAATTATTATAACCCTTAATTATGAAATTTAGGGATTTTATGTTTTCTGCTGCCTATGGTATTTTTTTTAAAAGTTTTGAATTTATACAGTGTTGCTTATTTAATTAAATTTGTATGAGTTTTGTTATGTTTTGCATTGTGATAATTGTGATTTGTGAATATAAATTTTATTTTTTTTAAATAGGTGGGAGGTGATAAATTTATATTAGAAAGATTATGATAAAGAGTAAAAGAATTGATTCTTTTTTTGGAAAGAGAAAGGTTTGTGATAAAGATGAAAAAAAAAATGCATCGACATTAACTAAACTTAAGAAATTTCATGAGCATCAAAAATTCAAGACAATGAAAAACAAATCTCTAAAGTTCCTAGAGTTACATATAATGAATTTAAGAATTTAATAGGACACGATCCAGGAAAAACGTCCTTAAATTTGACAATACCCAACAAATCAAATTGATGAGGTACAAAAGACTTATCAAAATGGTATTCATGGTTTGGTATCATGATATTAATAACGAATGATAGTGATATTTTTTTGAATTCTACTATAATGTGTACTTGTTTTAAGCAGAGAAAATGAAGAGAAAAAAAAAAGTTTTTTTTTCTAATTAAAAAAAAATATATGCAACATTTAATTTGGTGCCCCTAAATTTTTTGTTCAAGTTCCGCTACTGACTTCAATGTTAGTTAGAAAACGCATCTTACGCATCAATTTTTTTTTTACACAATTGGGTTAATCATTTTCAAAATTTATAGATAAAAATGTATCAAAATTTTAAACAAGAACAAAATTCAATTTCAAACTAAAATTAAGAGACTAAAATTATATTTAACTAAATTTTTAATGAACTTTTTTTAATTGTATATTTCAGGAAACATCATAGTTTCTTGGTCCTTAGATTAAGAAATGACTTCATGGACGATATAAATTTTAGGAAAATGATATTTTAACCTATTTTTTTTACTCACTTTTAACTTACCACTCTCCTCATCATTAGATCATCTATTTTAATTTTTTATAGTGATGTGATGTGATAATCTAAGGGTGATGAGAGTGGTGGGTTAAAAGTGGGTTAAAGTATCATTATCCTAAATTTTATATATTAAGATATAGGCTTAAATACCTTTTTGGTCCTCATTTTCGTAGTGTTTGTTGCGGATGGTCCCCATTTTGACAAAATGTTTATCATGGTTCTCATTTTGACCGAATGTTTAAAATGATCATCATTTTCGCAATTCGTGTTTTATTTGGTCCTTCTCTGTAACGTCGTTTAAATCATTAACGGAGCATTGTACAAGTGGCACGATTTGTATTAGGGTGTATTACGTGTACTGTACAGGTGTGGTAATTAGATATTTGGGGATAAATAAGTGAGCTAGGGTTTTGGTAAGGAATATTTAGGCAATTGGTGAGTTTTGACAATCTTGTTCCTCCATTCCCAATTAGTGTGTGCACTATTGGTGGTTCAACGAGAAATGGATTAATCCCGATTTGTAGCTGCGGAGAGATGACAATTTTGAGGATGGCAAAAACTCCAAAGAATATTGATAGAAGATTTTGGGTACAATCTGTTTTTATTTTTTGTGTTAATAATAAATTGGTTTTAATTTTTGGTTTATTGATTTACAGAGTGGTGGTTCCAATAATGTGGGCTGCAACTTTTTCAAATTGTGGTGTTGATGAAAAGGATGTCATCATAATGACACAAATGAGGCAGATTAATGATTTGGAGAAGTTATTGAAGGTTGATGAGAAGAGGCTGCACTTAGTAATGAGGTTCACTTGTGTTGTTATTGTATCATTCGTACTGTTATTGTGTGTAATCTTTTAAATCTTTTAAAGTCCAATATGTAATGTTGAGGGATAGCCGTCAGAAGCCATTTCCTACAACTGTAATGTTGAGCATCCACATTCACTATGCTCCTAGCCGCCTTCCACATGAGTATCTTTAATTTTTGGTCAGAGAATCTTTTTCTGAAATTTGCATACAAATGCCTCATGCAAAACCTGTGCTCAGCAGTGGGTAATAGGTCCTGAATGGTAAGCACTAATCCTTGTGCAATGATAAGATTATTAGTACTTACAACATTAAACAAAAATTAATAAATTGAACATATATTAAACATACCTTTTGTTGGTCAGACATAAAGTTCATTGTCTCAGACACGTCAATACCTCCAAGATCACCATTAAGCAATTCCAAGAACCATGGTCCTGAATGGCAGGCACTAATCCCTGTGCAATGATAAGATTATTAGTACTTACAACATTAAACAAAAATTAATAAATTGAACATATATTAAACATACCTTTTGTTGGTCAGAGATAAAGTTCATTGTCTCACACACATCAATACCTCCAAGATCACCATTAAGCAATTCCAAGAACCATGTCCAAGTTTCTTTGTTTTCAACTTCCACAACAGCATACGCTAAGAGCACTAAATGATCATTAGCATCTCTACCCACAACACTCAACAACTCACCTCCGTATTTTCCTTTTAAAAAACAACCATCATGGAAGTAATTTAGAAACCATGCAGAACATCACAACAATCGAAATCAAACAAACCCCAAAATAGAATTACGAAAACCCTAACCCACGAGCAAACACAACCTAGAAAACCCTAACCCACTTACCTCGTTGATAATGATTAATTGAAAAATTGAAATGAAGAGCACAACTGCAATCCAATGATGAAATGACAAGTATTAACTGCTTCGTCTGCAAATCCGAGCTCAAGAAAGACGAAGATGAAGAAATTTCCTTAATTGCAAATTTCCCCTAAATTGAAAAATTAAAGTTAGATAGCCTTATGTACAGTACACATAACACACCCTAATACAAACCGTGCTACCTGTACAATGCTCCAGAAAAGGACCAAATAAAACACGAATTGCGAAAATGAGGACCATTTTAAACATTCGGTAAAAATGAGGATCATTTTAAACATTCTGTCAAAATTAGGACCATCCGCAACAAACACTACGAAAATGAGAACCAAAAAGGTATTGAAGCCTAAGATATAAGTTGAAAGATTGCAGTAAATTATCCTAATTACATTGATATACTATGTGATAATGATATGAATTGGATGTTAATTTTTAGTGTACCTTATTTAGTAGTATCTTTAAAAAAGTATCATAGTTTCATATTCTTTATATTAGGAAAGGAATTATTGTTGCCCATTTTGAATATTTCAAAAGATAAAAATGTCAACAAACATATGTATGTATAATTTTAGAAATATTTGATTATGTGTGATACACGCACAGGTAAGATCAATTGATTAATATTACCTTGCCCTAAATGTTAGGGTTGGGTGTGGTTAATGTAACGATTGTACTTTATTCGAGTGAAAATATTATTATAAGTTCACAAAAGCATCTAAAAATTATAGAATTGAAAGACAAAAATTTAGTGTTAGGTTTTTCGAGAGAAGATCATCAGAGAGATTTAACACTAATGAGACTTGAACCCAATCACATAAAACATTGACAACATTCTTAATCGAAAGTCTTAAGGCAATGAATTTATGGATCTTCATCATTATATAGTTCTTTACTTTCTCATTTCTAGCCAATATAAAACTTAGATTCACACTTGGATACTTAACATTTATTTACATGGTTAGTTAGCGTAAGATTTTCTATACATTTTTTTTAACACCGAGAATTGGCCAAGCTTTTGCATCCATATAAAGGCAATTATAGCCTTTTAGAAATATTAAAATACATCATGTGTTATCCTAGACAAATGAATACATTAAAGATAAGATCAAAACTCTTATAATTATTTATTTAAATAACTAAAAAAAAAAATCATGACATAAAAGATAACAAACTTGTACGGAAACATCTTTAAAGCAACTTGCGTTTAAGATTGTCGTTCTTGCACTACTTTAGATTATTCCACAGTCTCTCCTCGTAAGCAAATAGTTCTTACCATTCAATATGATGATTGATCCATATATATATATATATATATATATATATATATATATATATATATATATATATATATATATAATGTAACCATAGACCATAAATATCTTACATGTAATTAAATTACAACAAATTAGAAAAATCTCTATATGAAATTTTCTTTCTAGCTATTTTTGTACTATAAATATATATATAATTAACCACGTGCATACATTAGAAGAAAGCATGTGGTTGGGATTGATCTCTAAATTAATGATCTCTATATATCTTTAATTACATTCTAACTAATTAATTATCAAACTATATATAGTAGTAATTACCACAAATTATATATGATCGTTCTCGTTTTGTCTCGTGTTCATCTTGAAAGAAACAGAGCTTTAGCATGCTGCAGATGAAGAGTGAGAGAATGGATAGTTACTTTTGTAAAAGTGGTGATGATGAGTTTTTGAAGGAAAAAGTAATGAAGAAGTAGTGTTGTTGGCATTTTCATCTTCACTTTTAGTAGCAGAAATTCTCTCACAAGAAGGGCACAGGGAAAGTGTGGCTGCTGGAATCTGCATGTAAAGAGGCATTGCCATTGCTTGCATTGACTTCAGTTCTTGAACCTCCTTTTGCAGCCTCTTGTTTTCTTCTGTCAGACTCTCACAACACTTCTTCAATACATCACAATCTGACTCAGTTTGTTTTAGCTTCGTCCTGTGTGCATCAAATTATCTTACAATTAATGAAAAAATATATGTATACATATATATCACTTTAATTAATCATTATTATTCATTTTATCCACTACTTTTTATGTAAATATATTATTAGTTCAATAGTATTTCAGAAACTTCACTCAAATGCTACGGTAAGTATTAAATGATGTATATATAGTTTCATTATCTACAAGGGATCAAGTTACTTAGAATTACTCTTTTTTTCTAATAACAATTAGATATTAAAAAAATATTAAAGTAGGAAATAATTTTCATAAAATTAATTTAGAAGTAACTTATCCCTTCTCTTTATATATATATATATATATATATATATATATATATATATATATATTCTTTATATATATATATATATATATATATATATATATATCAGTGTATTAAAAAATTATAAAAACTGAAAAGAGAAATGATTTTGTTTAAATTATGGTGGTGTAACTTGATCCATTTTTTGTAATAAATACTTTTCAAATATTTGTTTTAGTTTTCTCATAAACACTCTTAGTTCTATAATTTCAGAGAAACATGGTAAATAAAAGTAAAGTAGGGTACCTGGCTCTCCTGTTCTGAAACCACACCTCTACTTGTCTGGTTCGCAGATTCAGCTTCATTGCCAATTCTTGCTTTTGCTTCTGAGGAAAAAAACGACAAAGGGAATCAAAAGTTTAATTAGTGCACATCAGAATCATTTAATAAAGATCTAAAACAACATATTATTATTATTATTTTACATTATTAGTGTATAACCATTAAACACATAATTATTTTATATATATATAACATATAAAATACCGGATTGAGAGTAGAATGTTCTCTGAAGTTTTCTTCCAAGATTGCTGATTGTTCTTTGGTGAGTCTAAGTTTCTTTCTGGGGTTACCATCTTCATCAGCATCTGTTACCCTTGTCTGAAATTTCTCTACTTCTACATCAAATTCTTCTCCCATGGCCTGATCTCGCTCCCTCTTGATGCTAGAGGAGTTGGAAAACGAAGAAACCACACTGGGAGAAGAAACCTGTGGTCGAAAGTATTCATAGGACTCGGTCTTTGAACTTGGTTGATCATTTTTCACTTCATCACGATCATGATCATGATCATGTTCATCATCTTCTGGTGGTCCTAAAGTAAGTGAAGGGTATGTGTTGTTACCGTTTGATGGATTCTCCACCCTTCTGATCTTGTTGTGGCCATCACTCTTCATGCAGTTCTCTGATTCATCATGGAAGGTAACAAGACCAAGACCAAGACCAAGACCAAGACCAAGTCCTATGTTTGGTGTTTCATGAAAACTCATAGTTGTGAAGGTGGAAAGTGTTGAAGTGTTGTGAAATGAAAAGAGAGTTTGTGAAAGAGGAGGGTGTGAGATTTTGTGTGAATGAAGAGCATTTATTATGATTGTTGGGTTTGTGCATTTGTGGGGTCTGATTTTGTTTGTTTATTATTAGGCAAGGAAGAAAATGAGAAGGTTATATATTCTGGAAAATTAATATGAAATTAATTAGTTTCCTTTTTGTGTGCTTTTGGCTCATAAGTTGACCATTAGAAAGTTAATGACTCCTCCCTCTTCTTTTGAAGAAGGACATGTTCTGCAAAATAACAAGGAATTGAATCATGATGAAGTGTATATGGTATATAGTATACGTGGAATCACGTGGAAAGTGGATACCACGCACAATATGGAGCATATTTCATGGAGAGAATATTTTACTCTCTTTTAACCTTTTCACTTTTCTACTTTTCTTCCTGGGTTTTTTTTTTTTTTTTCCAACTTTTCTTTTTCCTTCAAAATGCTTTTTTATGTTTCAAACTAGATAACCGAGGTTTATAATTACACTTTTGATTATGTGATTTCTATTTTTAGATTTCTGCTATGGGAAGTACCAACATTGACTAAGGTCAATTTACAATATATAAGTGGGTACAATTCTTATCTTAGAAGCCAGTTTTATGCGATTGAGTTAGGCTTAAAGCTCACATCTATAAATTTCAATGAACAAATTGGATTTTCTAATTATAAGATGATTTTGTTGTTGTTTTTCCTTTTTCATATTTTGTTGTTGTGACGTGATGTGGTGCTCAAATCATATATTGCTGAGTTTTAGTTTTACTTTTACTACCTTGTGCTTATGATAGTTGAAAAAAATTAAATTTTTAATTAAGTCGTGTAAGTGTAACTCGTGAATTATGATGTTATTAAATGGAGTGTTAAGTTACTGAATTTTATGGTAAAAATTTAACAAAATGTTAATATAAGGGTTAAAATAACACAGATTGAAATATTTAAAGGGTTAGATTCCACAGTATAATTAGGAACTGAAGAATCAAATTACATAGTTGTGATACCTAAAGGATAGAAAGAATGTGATTAAACTATTTATATATGAAATTATATGTATTTGCAAAGTGATTAATTACTCTGCATTTTATATTCATGTAATGGGGAATCTCTGTTAGATTTCTACATTGTGTAAAAACTCATAAGGTCAACTATAGTTTATGATACAAGCGATATTAGTTTCTATTCCAAAAAGTTAGAAGAAAAAAAAAGGAAGATGTGTGAAAAGAACTATAAAATAATTTATACAATATATTTAAAGTTTGTCAAAGCATTATAATCTTTATTTTTTTGGAATTCTTTTTAAATAAAATTTTGTTGACAAACTTTTCATAAAGCATATGTGCTCGCAACACCTCAATGGATGAAAGAACGGTTTGATGTGACTTGAAAAAAAAAGATAAATGTTTGATATGTGTTGAAAAACAAACTTTGTCAAACTTTATAAAAAAAATTGTCAAAGTATTTATTTATTTTTAGAGACACTTTTTTATATAATTTCTTAAATTATTGTTATATATATATATATATATATATATATATATATATATATATATATATATATATATATATATATTTCTCTTATCCAATGATATTATATATTTTTACGTGTATAAAACAACATCTCAAAATAATATTTTAATTAAAATATGTCAAATAGTATAAGTAACTCAAACATCATTTTGAAATTTCTAAAAATGAACATAATTGAGTTATAAGATCTATATTTATTTATATTTTAAAGTTTGAATATCAAATTATATTAAAGTTTCATACATAAATAAATTTCATACATAAAAATTTGGGACTAAAAACATGTTTAATTCTATATTTTATTTCAAATAAAATTGAAAATGTGATTAATATATAAGTTTTTTTTATTGTATGTGATAAGATATATAATAGATATATGTACAAAAGTATTATAATATAAATATTATCTATGAGCATTATTAAAAGCTCATCTTTACGGCACAAATTTTGTTAATTAATTTTAAAATTATAGGTAAATTTTGATTAATAAGATGAGAAAGTGCCATTATTTCACGATTCAATAAATTTCAATTAACAAAAATATATTTAAAAATTAAATTTTAAAGTTGCAACTACCATTTTGAAATTTAACTACCCTATTCTTTTAGTTTCATTATCAAGATTTTTTCTTTTCAATGAAAATAAAGTATTTGAGAAGAAAAGCTAATAACATGATTTATAAAGATACCAAATATTTGACAAAACTATGATTATAAAAAAAAACAATAAGGAAAGCTGACAAGACAAAGTTATTGAGAATTGATGTTGTTGACTTCACTGAACCTTTTTTCTGGAAAAATATTACTAAAATGTCTCATTTACTTAACCAATAAGATAAATATCGTGTAGATCTTCAACCTTTCCACATTAACAAAAAAAGCATGAAAATTGAAACTCATTGAATGTCAAAAGAAAATTTTCCTACAAGTGATTATATTCCTTAATCCTTTCCATTCGTATAGAACTTTATTAAATGTAAAATTTGCTTATAACATCATTGGATAAAAAGACTTTCCTTTTCAGAAAAAGAAAAATAGTTACTATCTTTCCAATCTAAGAAAAAAAATCCACACTACAATAGATGAATATTCTTTAAACTAAATTTGTTTAAAATAAACCTGTTTAAAATTTGACATTAAACTAAATGGAGGGTCACTAAAAATGACGTTTTAATTAAATTAAAGTCATTCTGGAGATAAGATTAACATAGAAGGTAAAATTAATTAGATTTGTTATATTTAGAGTTATAAAAGATATTTTTTTATATAGTTTTCTACAAAATTTCTCATAGAACTTTATATTATATTTTAAAACCAAAATAAGTAACTTTCTTGTTGTTTAAATTGTATTAAATTTTAATTTAATTCCCCAAGGTTTTTTTTTAACCATTTTCCTTATAATAATTCTACTCATATTTAATCCTTTGGAATTTCAACTTTATTTAAACAGTTGAGGTTTGATTTTTTTTTCAAACAGTTCAAGATTTAAAATGAATAGAAATTTAAAGGATTCAACAGAACGTAAGATACACTAGAGTTTGAAGAGGAAAATGAGTACTTTTATTGAATCAATTTAATATGTAGAATAAACTATAACAGTCTTCTCTGTGATTTTTTTTAATTATATTTATTTTTGTAATTATTATAATAACAAATTTTAAGTGTAGTATTTTAAAACTTAAAAACAAGGGACGTGTAATGTAAAAAAGTAACACTTTAGCGTTTTAAAACAAATAAGTTATAAAAAACTAAGTCTCAGTGTATAATTTAAGTTAATTTTACTCTAATATGTTTTTAGTAAATTTTGAAATATAAAAATTTGGAATATAAATTTCTTTGAACAAAAAAAAAAAAAGAATAACTTGTGGAATTTTAGTTGAATGGTATATTTAATTTAATCTTATTTTGTCACAACTATAATTTTTCAAAAATATTTTATATAACCAATCAAACTAGAGTCAATCTCTATACTCTTATCCTAGTGTTGAGTTAGATTAAAGCAATTTATATACTATTCCAATTGAATTTATAATGTGAGATTCCATCTTGAAGTACTTTTGAAGCTACTTATATATTTATTTTAGGGTATAAATTTTCAATGGAGAGATCCAATACATGATGTAGTGGTTGAATGCCACCCTACAATGATCCACTTACTAAGATGCCACTTGTACCATCACCAAAGACAATCAATGACATTTAAACATTATGTTATTATTAGTATATATTCATGTTTTAGGTTTATTTACGTGTATTTTATATGATTAGTTGTGTGTATATATAACATATTTTATAACATTTTACACAAATTTAATAATATACAATCAATTTTTTATATATTTTTTTGTTTTCTATATTTATATTACTACACATGTTTCATAGAGTTAGAGACACCCACCACATAACCTTATTATAAAAGTCACACTAGGTAATAACATATTCTAACAATCGTAGTGTTACTTAATTTTTTTCTTACCTTGAAAAGAACTTTTTTAACAATCAAATGTGGTTGTTTTTCCTTCATTTTTCTTCCTTTTTATTCTTTTTTCTTTGTCTCTTTATATAGTCACACTAAGTTTCTTTTAAAGGTGTTGTATAAAAAAGATTAATTATGAAAATGATTAAATTAAGACTCACATGAGAAATTAAATACCGGCAAAGAATTGCTATTACAATCTAAATTATTTATAATTTAATTGTAAATTTCTTTTTTAAATCCAAATTAGTTTGTATTCGGATTGACATTTCTTTCTCCAAAAAAGTACGAGAACTTGAAATCTTCTAGATACGATAATATCCATGCATTTATTTCATTTGTGTCATAAAATTTAGGGAATCACACTTTCTATTTAAAAAGCCTCTAGAGTCCACCAAAGTTTTTCTCAATTTATTTGAAAAGTGTGTTTGAATCACAAACATAATAACTATCTACAAGAAAAGCAAGAACAACTATAATTACTACAAGAAAATAAATAAATAAAAGTTAACAAATAATAAATTAAATAAATATAAATATTAAAAAAATAAAATTAGGCTAATGTTAACATTATTTATTTTTATTATTTATTTAGTTCATATCAACTAAATCTACCCTAATCAGACACAAACATAAATATTTCTAGTTATTAAAAATAATTAGCGTCAACCAATACAATAATTATTAGTTAACTAAGATTCACAAATATAATATAATATAATAGTATATAATCGTATGGTATAGTTATATATAGCTAACATATATCATGCGGGCATAGATTAAGATGTAGAATCCACTGTGAATGTGATTTTGTTTTATAATGGTTATATAATTGTTGACATGAGAATATGTAAAATGGTGGAGAGAGAGAGAGATGATGGGATACCACTTGAAAAGAAACAAAAGGAGTTGAGAGACAGCCCCACAAAGGGAGCAAGTCAGAATGAAAACTCCATATCCACACACAACCAAACATGTTTCTCAACCTTTCACATAACATTTTTCTAATCTTTCCTTTCTAAATTATCAGATTTCACTATTTTGCTCATAAACCCTAATATATATATGTATTATCTTTCGAGGCCACCAAGTTCTTTTTGTGATCTTTGAAGTTGATTTTGAAATGATGTTGTTATGGCAATCTAACACATAACAAACAATAGTTGATGGGTGATTCGAAAATGATTGGATAATACACTTAACAAACAACAAACTTTATTAGAATAAACTTTAATAGAATACATCAACGGTCAGTCAAAACATCATAATTTTGATCATTAATGTGAACATATAATAAAAATTGCTAAGACATTAGTGTTTTTGTTATTCAAGTTTAGACTTGTTTCTATGACATTAGAACTTGTTACATAAAGTGTGAATCCTAGAGTCGGAATTACAAGAATATTGTTTATTCGGTGTTTTTTACTTTGAATTGGATCATGAAACTCAATTTTAGTGAATTCTTTATCATATATTATTGCACATCATATGTTTAATAAAGTACAAAAAAGAGTTTTATTTTTATTTTTTTAGACTTTTATGCCGTCAACCCATATTTAACGGAAAGGGTAAACTTGAGACTTTTAAACTAAAAAAGGGACCAATTTGAGATTTTAAAAAATTTGGATACCAATTTGAGATTTCGAGTCCAAAATAGGGACTAAAGACATAATTAAACCTTTAATAAAGTAAAAAAAAGAGTTTTATTTTTATTTTTTTGAGATTTGTTATCTAATTTAGTTATATAAATTACAAAGAGTTGTAAAGTGTTTACAAATCCCTATTGAACTTTTAATTTTATTACTGATATAATTTGGTACATTGATCAATCTCGTAACAAAAACAAACACAAAAATGATGTATTTTGATAAAAATAATTAGAGTTGAAAAAATATTTTTTCATCATCAAGTTGATAGTGATTTACTTGAAACTGCAAAATCAAATGGTCACATAATTCCCATTGATGAGATAAACTCAATTGAATAATATAAATATTTTAAATATTCAATAAAACAAAATATTTTAATTAAAAATATTTAAATTTACGAAAAAAATTAAAAATCAATTCAATTTAATTTTTATTTTTATTATGATGACAAGAACTCAATTAAAAAATATAAAAATAAAATTATTTAATAAAAACTCAACTGAAAACTTTTAAGCAAGAAACTTAAAATTTAATTAAATATTTTTTTATTCTTCATATGAAAATATGTAAGCTATGATAATAAAGAGAGAATAATGTTCCTTAAAGATAAAATAACCACCAGAAACTTAATAAAAAAAATACAAATTTTGAATACTTAATATACGAAATAAAATTTCTCTAAACTTTATCAAATATCATTTCTCTTTAATATATTACAAGTTTATAATATCAATTTAATTAAAGATATCAAATATGAAGTTAAAATCTAATCAACCTTAAAGTTAGTAATTACACACAAAACAGTTAATGTAACATTCAAAACATAAATATATATATTTTTCATTTATTTTGGAAAAAAAAAAAGTCGCAATCCTAAGATGAGGATGCACTTGAACTATGAGGTAAATTCAGTGTGAAGCAAATTCTTTATCCTCTTATTATTTTGGAATATCTTGACATTAGTAGTGCGAATAAGGGAACTTGATTCTCTATTTTTGGGTGTAAAGAATATCAAATCATTGCTACTCTACGAATTACATCAACTTTTCCATCATTAGCTTTGCTTCTATATCCATGTATAAACCTAACATGAATAATAATTAATAGTAGAAAAAGTAAAAATAAAAATAAAAATCAAGTCATGCCATTGAATAGCTAAAAGTATTTTCCCTTATTTATGATATAAAAGTTATTGAGAAAAAAAATAGTTAAATCATACAAAAAGAAAAACACCTACCACTATGATTTCAAATGAATATTATTAGAATATATGACAAGTAGGTCCTACTTTATTTTTTGTACCTATTTTCAGCAATTATATCAAAACAAATTCACGGTTAGTATTAGTTTGGATCAATAATAAAGTGTGAAGCAACAAAAAGTGGTTTAGTTTTATTTTTTATTTTTCATTTTTTATTTTCTAGGACCAACAAAAAGTAGTAATGTAGCATAGTTAAAAAAACAAACCATTTAGGTGGAAAAAAAAATATACATGTTAGGACATGATTGATAAGCAAATCACCGACGAATCAATTGATTCAATGTATCATGATTGAGAAATTGAAATTGATGTGACGGATAACATCAAATTACATGAAGAAAAATTCCCCCTACTCAAGCATGGTTAAAAGTTTTACTTCAATATGTTCCATACCAATGGTTTTAGTATAGTGGTATCAAATAAGAATGTAATATGAAGGAATATTACAATTTGACGAAGGAAGTAAACCGAAAAAGAGTAAAAAAAATTGTTCTAAATCATTTTTTCAAGTCAATTCTGATTCTGAAATCTAATTGTAATTTTACAATAGTAGTGCTACAAAGTATGTGGGAGAAAAGCGTGGATTCATACTTGTGTTTTTTAGTAAGAATTTTAATATATTTTATCTTGTTCATGTATTTGTAAATGGATGGGAACAATCGATATCCAAGAAGAACGTTAGGAATTTTATTTAGGTAAGCGTGTCCTGTTAAGAATAACGGTGGTATAGAAAAGGTAGAAAAAGAAGTAATTGTGGTTGGGAATATTTTTGTTGGAAGGGGAATGTACTAATGTAGTTGAAGAGACTCACACTTAAAGAAGAAATTATTAGGAATTCAAGTGTAAGTTTAAGTCTCACATTGGCTAGAAATAAGAAAGTAGATCACTATATAAGAATAAAGACTCATAAACTCATTATCTTAATGTTTTGGGTTGAGAGTGTGGTCAATGCCTTATATGGTTAAGCTCAGATCTCATTGGTATTGTTCTCCCCAGTGAAACCCCCTCTATAAAACCTAATAACCTAACATTTGTTAGGTCATTATGTCATCCATTATCGAACACCATCTATTAATGTCCAGTCTTGTGCAAAATTGTGTTATAATTTCTCATCTTATAAACCAGTCTTATAAAATTGTGTTAAACTTAAAATCTATTTTTTAAAATTTGTTATGAATAAGAAAAAAAAAACATAAGCACTAACAAGTGATTCAGTGAAATTGAACTTTCAGCAACTACTGGTTTGTTGCACAATTAAATAGCATCTTGACTTTGTCACAGTGAACAATATTAAAGCATTGTTTAAACCAAAGGATGATTGGGAATAATTAGGATTAGACAACACAAGACTCTCTTGCACGAATACTAAATAAGACCAAGAAAGAAAGTAAGAAGATAGAAACTAAAGAAAGACGAAAAATAAGGTTAAAAGTTAATGGATGTCCCTTTCCATGACATATGCTACTTCACCAATTAGTTTTGATGTTTAGCCTCATTCCAATTAATCATATCAAATATAAAATGGTTTAGAGATAATCACATTATTAGGGTTATGATATAATAGTTTGCTTACTAAGTTTCTTATGAAATAATATACGTTGAAAAAGTTGTAAATTTTAGTATATTATTTTAGTATTTCTTTTAGAAGTTTTAGATCACACTTGATCTTTAGCATATTTTTCAAACCAAACATATGTTAAAGATAAAATTTGCATGACTAAAAACATTCCTACATGATTGGACAGTGGATGATTGATAAATCTTTCCAATAAACTTTAATATCATTAATCAGTGTAAGATTTCTATTGCAATTGATAAATCTTTCTATTAAACTTTAATATCATTAATTAGTGTAAGGTTTCTATTACAAGTAATGTCAAAAATACTTTAATATAAAATCTGTAGATCTAAAATTATATAGAGTATTCAATAATAAATTTGGTTTTTTTATCGATAAATGTTAATCGTTTAATATCGTCGTGAGGTTTTTTTAGTGGGGAGTTAAATCCACAATTTTTTCAACTTTTTTTTTTTAAATCTTTCAAACTAACATAAAATCTTTTCAATATTAATAGATAAGTTGAACCACGACCTTTTTAATCATTCTTTTTAATTTTTTTTATTAAGCCAATCTTATAACTTTATTGACAATAATAAATAAATCATATTTTAAATAATAATAAAATAAATTTTAATATTAATTTTGAGACAAATTCAACCTTATAAAACCACTTTTAAAATTTAAAATTGTAATTTTGAAAGGATTATAATGACAAGGAAAACCCCTAAATTAAAAAAAAAAAATTACAATAGGAGGTTGACAAGGGGAGACAAGAGATAGGGTTGGTGGGCCAAGAAATAATATGGCATGATTGGGCATTTGATTATTATTTTGATGAGGAATTAAAAAAAATATATATATAATTGGCATTTGATTATAAAAAAAAAGTAAGATTATGATGATAATGATGATGATGAAGATGATGAAGATAAGGTTTGAGAAGTGTTCCAGGCTTTAAGGCCACTTGGGCAGTGAGAGTTTGGGTTTGTGGTGTTTGTTTGGCCTTTCCACAACCTTTTTCTTTTCTTCTTCACCAACCATTCATGTCAACAAACAAATACACAACCTTAGTTTTTTATTGCCATCTACGTAATCATTTTACTACACTTTCACTCTTTTATAATATAAATTTTGATGTACAAGAAAAGGGTTTAGAATTTTTAGAGTTGTTCATATAGGTGTTTGTTTTATTTCAAATTAAAAAGAATATTTAGAAGTAAACCTAAAAAATAACGAAAACTTTTACATTATAACCGAAGATTGTGTTAACATTGACACGTGATATTGAGAATGATTATTTTCTTCAAGCCGTAAGCTTGACCTTTTTGTGCCTAAATAAGTTAATAAGTGAGAAAAATCATAACTTTTTGTTAAAAGAATATTAATCATAGTTTTAAGTTTGTATATACTATAAATATTCTTTTTATTTTAATGACTTTTGGATATTAACAAACATACAGACAAAGTCCACAATTACAACTATAGTTGGAGATTAATTGGATTAATCTTAAATAATGTTCTGTTTTGGTATTGATTGACACATAGATGAGTTTTAAGGGAAGAGATGAAAAGAAGAAGGTCTAGTCAGCAGTGCAGCAGCTGGACAAGCTCTTTATGAAAGGTAACCTTTTCTTTCTCACATACTTCACTTTATGTCTGATTAGACTAATCAATCACATTACATAATCACATTTCACATGCACTTTATATATACCATGTTTCTTTGAAAATTAAATAACACCCATTTAACATGGTTAAGTTGTGCAAATTGTGAGTTCACTATTTATACCCTATATTTGGATAAAATGAGTATCATTAGCTACAACTTTTCTTAATAATTTTATTCAAAATCAAACATTTTTATTGTGATTCCATCCGGTTAATTTACATCGTGGAATAATTGTGATCTTGACTCTAATATATATATATATATATATATATATTTATTAATTAAGATGAACGTTAAATTTAAAATTTAAAATTTAAAATCACATTTTTTACTCAAAAATATAATTATCCAAAAATCATAATTCGATTATACAATACTAAAAAAAACTCATATTTTCTATTAATTTTGTTTTGAATTTCTTTTTTTTTTTTTTCAGAAAGTGCTTACAAAAGTTGTTATGAAAAAGAATTACAAAAAATTGTTGTCAATTTTCTTTGTAAAATATTTTGTATAAAATAATTTTCGTAATAAATTTTATAAAAAATTCTTACGAATTTTATAATTTGTAGGAAATAATTATCCATAAAAAAAATATTCTTAGAAAAAATAACAGAAAAAAGTCTTGCAAATCTTTTTAACAAAATTTGTAAGAAAATAATCATGTAACATGATAATTTTTATTTTATTATAATATAGTCCTTTAAGTCTCTTATATTATATATAGTACCTTAGACAAGTGCTAATGCTATTAGTGCATATTTGATTTTATTTTGGTGACAAAACTTGAAGCGACTGGTGGTTTTGTATTGCTCTAAATTATATATAATCTTCCAACCTTTTGTTATTGATGTTTTTGACCAAGTTTTGTGTTACTTTGTTAATTAAACGGTGTATAATGAATAACCGAAAAGACAAATGGGATTATAGAAAAATGAAGACATAAATTCAATGTCCACAAAAATTTCAAATACCTGTGAGAAGCATATGCATTGCATATATGATGTTTTTAAATGTCAGTTTCTTTTTTTCTCGAACATGTAAACCTTTATGGTAAGATGATGTTCACTGTATTAAAAAAATTCAAGTTTAAGTTTTATGTGAAATATTTAAATAATATATAAAAAATTATAAATTTATTATGTTAAAATTTTAGGTCAGAAATTATGTTAATTTATATAAATTGAATTCATAGTTAAAAGTGTTGTGAATTTCCACACAAAGACATTCACTTATTGATGTATATAGTAAAATTAAAGATGTTTATGATATGCTGCGTTGCTATCAAACTTCTGCCTCATTATTGAAGGTCGGAAAATATCTTTCTAATCATTGTTATATTTCATTACCGGTGTGTGTGAAGGAGGAATTTTTTTAAAATATTATGTATTATAATTAAAAAAATGAAATAAAAATCTTGGTATTTATTTCAATCATTATGAAAATAAATTTAAGATGATAAAATAAATTAATTAATTTTTAATTGATTAATACTACCAGCATATTACATTTTTTGATGAATTTAATAAATTTAAGGGTGACAAAACAATTTATTCTGAACCGTTATGATCTAACATGTTGTTGGTCCACTCAAAAAATAATGAGATGAATTGCTCAGAAATGATAAGTGAGTGGGTTGAAAATCTTGAATTGTTTTATTAAAAGCTTAGTAACTTTTTAATGTTTCTTTCATTTTTTCTTTGTATATATAAAGAGATGGATATTTATTAAGGTATATTTAACTATATAAATATTTTCTATTTTTTAATTAATTAATATCTTTAATTAAATAAATTTAATTATTATTATTTTTACATATTAAATAAGTGTATTTAATTTATAAATATTAATGATATAAGTTATAATATTATATATTTAAATTTTTTGAATAATATAATAAAAAAAATTCTTAAACTATTTTTTATTTTAATTTATAAGAAAAAGCAAATTGAAGAGATTTAAATCAAGCTACACAAAACGAAATTTATAAATCAAGCAATGAATATATTTCTATCACACTAGCAACTTCATACCTTTGGTACAAGAATCAAGATAAAACACCAATAAAAGTTAAATTTCCTGTTATTTTTGTTTTAAAATTTGTTGGTAAAAAATATTTATAAATTTTGTTATAAAAAAATTGTAAATAATTACTATCAATTTTTTTATAAAAATATTTTGTATAAATACTTTTCACAAAATAAATTATCGAAAATACTTATAAATTTATAATTTTGTAAAAAATAATTATTTACGGAGGAATTATCTATCAATTAAAATTTTTAGATAAAATGATAAAAATTATCTTTTCTTATAATTATTTGTTAATAAATTTGTAAGAAAAATCTCGTATAAACATAAAATTTATTGATGTGTCTCTTCTTATCACAATTCAATCAAATTTATCAGTTATAGTTAAACAAAGAAAAATATGTAATTAGTTTATTGACCAAGAACAATAACCATAACAATTTTATATGAATAATAAAAAGCGCAATCACATGAGAGTGAAATCAATTATCTTTAATTTTAATAAATGAGAGAATGAGTTATGTATCGTCATTTGCGGAAAGATTACTTTCATAAAGAATAATTGAAAGAAAGAATGTTGAAATATAGATATTGGTAAGAGAAAAAAAATTCCTTTTTATTATAAAGTCCATATTTCCTGTAAACTCAATAGTCACCAAAAATATAGATATTGCATACCTTACACTCAATGGTCACCAAGTTTCATTGATTCTCTCTATTTTGATATTAATAAAAAGAGTTTAACTCTCTTCCACCTTTGATCATTCAAGCAAGCCTTTATTCAAAACTTAAAACAGGTATAAGAAAAAAAAAATAGCATAATACATGTATAATAATTATTTTTAAGCTACCAAATAGCCATTTATGATATAGGAGGCAATATATTTAATGCATTTGAGGAAAATAATGTTTTCTGGAAGATGAATATGAAACTGATTGTTTACTCCTTTCGATGATTTTGAAAATGATTATTTAAAATGAAAATTGCATTGAAATTCACTTTTCTTTTTTTACCTTCAATAGAGAAAGAATGAAAATTGATAAGAATGATCTAGATAAAAATTAGAATGGAGAGTATAAAGAATAAGGTTTACATAGATACATTTGATGATAAAAAAATAAATAAAAGAAAAATCTAGTGTAAATAGCAGTTCGGGTATGCAAATAGAAGGGCCTCCGATGAATCTGGGTCTTGGCCCACTCAAAATTAATTGCTGCAGTACATAAATTTAGCGTGCACTATCATGAATTTTTTATTTGAAAATGTATAATTTAAAATATAAAAACGTTGTATTTCAAATTCTATATTTTGGATTACATAATAAAAAAAATTGCATAATACAAAATACAAGTATATTAGAGATTGTACCATCTAAAATATATTTTTTATATTTTAAAATAAAAATATATATATTCCAAATTATATATTCTGAAATATAAAATAAAAAAATTAATTTTAGATTACATATTTCAGAATGTAAAGTTATATTTTACGTTGCACAATTTGAAATACAAAAGTTTATGAGGGTGCAGGGAGAAATTTATAGCGGTGCAGAAAGAAACGGCCTGCAATATGATCTGCATTCCATACTTATCGGATCTTTTGTACAGTATTTGGGTATTTGGGTATTTGGGTCATACTGTACTTAGTAAAATACATACACTAAGGGTAGGAACCATTAAGAGAAATACATACACAAATTAAAAATCCCAATTAGAAATTCATAGAATAAATATAAGTTACTCATTTTCAAATAATAAAAGTTCAAGTAAACTTATAAAATAAAAAATAACAAAAAGTAAATAAAAAAATGAAGAGAAAATTTTATAGATAATTGTAGATAAAGTTTAACTCTAATCTTTCTTATTTCTTATATGTATAATGTTCTAAGAAGAATACGAACCTAGAAAAAAGAAAACGAGAGCTTTTTAATTTTTTTTTTCTTAATCCTGTGTTTTTTCATCATTTCATGCGTGGGTAGGATAATTAATCATACTAAGGGACTATTGGTACTTATTTCTTCACTCATAATGACTATTTTTTTTTATTATCTAAAAAATAATAAGCGCAAAATATTAAATAAATATAAATTATTCTTTTCTAATGTTTTTAAACTTATATATTTGAAGACAGAATACATTGAAATTCAAAATAAATAACTTAGTATTAAAAAATATGAGATTGTTAGTTTTGTTAATTGATTAAATTTTACAAATATAGATTAAAATATTGTCCGTATAATTCAAATCATTGGATGAAAAGTAGTTACATAAATCAATGTACGCTGAGAAATCTCTAGGATTTTCTAAATCCATAGGAAAATAAGATCGAACTTGCACCATATAATCAGAATTAAATAATATAAAATAAAATTACATATTTTTATTAGTAGTGTGTAGGAATAGCTAAAGATTTAAAATTACAATTACTTAATTAAGATGAGTCACAACGTATAAAAAGCTGAACATACTATTAAATGGTAGATTATGTATCGGTGCACTAAAGAAAATTTAAGCATTAAATAGTAATGTAGTCTTTTAACTTTTTGATACAAAATTATGGAGTTTGATTTTTCTATCGAACGTTAAAAATACATTATTTTACTATTTTAAAAGTAATTATATATATTTTAAAATTATTGATCACCAATATATTTTGATATATTTTGAATACACATCAGATGAACAATAAAGGAAAATTACTAAAGAATTCAAACTTTAAAATTATAATTTTTTAACTCCTCCAATATTAAATTCTTTTTACTAATTAAACAGTACTTTAAATTGCTATTTAATTTAAAATAATTATGTGGCTTTCAAGAATTTTGCAACAAAATATGCATGAAAAGTCAAGCATCCCTATCCTTGAATCTTTAATTTTCATACCTATTTTCAATTATAAAGAGGAAGTACTTGCTATCATTCAAATTAATCCCCACTCAATTAATCACACTATTAATTAACCTTTTACCACAACACAATGCTTCTTTCATTTCATTCAATGAATATGACTCACTCTCCATTCTACTAAATTCAACTTCAATTCAATGCTCTTTGTAGCTTTAACTCATTAACTTTGACTCTCCTTGCTACTTCTATTTCAAAAAATTATGAAGTGTTTTCTTTTTAACTATATCATTTGCACGAAATATTTACCAATTTTACTAATGATTATTATTTTTCGAAAACCCTATTTTTTTAAGTGACGATTTTATAAATAGGACTTTTCTGGTTACTAATTTTTAGTTAAATTTTCATTTCAATTATGATTGTTATATTCATATATAACACCTCAACACCTTACTTTGTTTAAGGAGATTGAATCTCATACTATTTGAATCATCGAAAAAAAAAATTATTAGACATGTAAAAGAAATATCTTATTTGAAGTCGTGTTTTTCACCCGTAACATTTTAACTTAACCATCTTACTATAAGATATTTATTTAAATCTAGTTCTACATGAATAAAAATATGTTAGGATTAAGTGATCCTTTATATTATGATTTTCATTAATTTTATATAATATATAATTAAGTATATTATTTTTAATAGATAAAACTTAAATATGTATTATAGATTAATACTTATAGCAATTTTTTCAATTTTTTATATTTAAAATGGAAGGCAATATGGTTTTGTCACACAATTAGAATGTTAATATGAGTTCTAATACGAGAGTCAATCTAATTTACTATAAGTTTGAGTTGGTTTGAATTAAAAAAAAGAAGTTTAAAACTTGTTAAACATATACTAAAAACAACTTAATTTAGTTAAATTTTGAGTTAAATGGATTCAAGTTAAATTTGTGACGAGTTGATCTAACATTAAAATTGAATTTCTAAAAATTTATCCTTGATTTTTGTTTTCCAACTTTTTTTATCATATAACAATACATTAGTTTGTATTCACTCATTGATAAAGGATATGTCGTTTTATCAGTGTTAAACCAATTTTTTGATTTTCATATGTGTTTCTCAAAATTTCATATTTTCAACACTATGAGCTCTTCATGTTTTCAATCTAAAACCAAAGGGAGGGAAGAAATTCAAATTTTCACGTTTCTGAAACTGAGTTTGTAGTCAAAAAAGGAGGGATAAAATATTTTTAATATAAAAACTTTAATTTTTAATATATTTTAGACCATATTTCTATGGATTATCTCACACTGTTTACAAGCAACATTTATATAAATGTTGCTTAGGATAATTTTTAAGCCACACCTAAAAAAGTGTTACCTTTACTATGTTTATACCACATTTTTATACCTGTGATATTGTTTAGTGTTGTCTAAAGTCGTTTTTTTTTTGTAGTGCATGTACTACTAAAATAATTTATATTTTCTGTCAATTTTGTTTTGAAAAAAATTTCGTAGGAAATACATATAATTTTTGTTATAAAAAAATTGCAAGAAATTTCTACTAATTTTTTGCAAAATATTTTGTATAAAACACTTTTTGCAAAAAAAAATTGTATAAAATATTTACAAATTTTATATGTAAAAAAAAACTATCTACAAAGGAATTACATGTCAATTAAAATTCATATAAAAAATGGAGAAAAAAAAATTCTTTCTTGCAAATTTTTTTTTATTAATTTGCAAGAAAACTTTCATATAATATAAAAATTTTAACAATGAACCGAGTTGGACACAATAGAATTTTTTTATTATTGACATATATCGTTTATAAGTGAAATAATATTTTTTTTTCAATTCGGTTTTTGAATCGATTTGTGTTAAATTGAAATTGAATTGAATCACCTAATTCTTGAAAAATAAAATCCAAATCGATAAAAAGTTCGTTATTTTAATCTAGAATTTTTGGAGCTGATTCTGTTAAATTTTTAGATCAATTCAATTTTGAACCCTCTTACTAACCTTAACTTCATGCAGCAATTATATATGCTTTAATAAACAAACTTACGAAGTTATAGTTAGGTTGAGTTATAAAATTTTGTATGTGTAACTTGTAAATTGAATTAAATTTAAATCTATTTAGAGTTGAACTTAATTTTACACCTTTAAATACAACCCATTATATGCAAGCAGGGTTACTTATTAGGGTTTCTTAAACTATAGAAACATTCCTTTTATTCTTCTCTGAAGTTTATAGTTAAAACTTTTATTTAAAAATTTATTCTTGATTTCCTAAGCTATAAAATATCAATCAAATTAGTCTTTAAAGTGTCCCAAAGTTAAGTATGTTGGTCCCTCTTTATGAGTTAATGGGCCAAATTGTAGGTTATGTTTGACCTTTTTATTTATTTAAAACTTACTTGAAAACTTGAAACAATATCTTTGAAAATGAAATAGTTGTTTCATAATTATCTCATATTTTAAAGGCTTTTAAGTTAAAATTTATTTTTAAAAAAAACATTTCTTTAACTTATTGCCTCACCCAATAGAAAAGAGAAGTACATATAAAAATAAATAAAAAAACATGCGAAAATAAGTTAGTCAACATTAATTTAGTTTATTGATAGAAAAGGTACTTTAAATATTAACATATCCAACTTAAAAAAATATAGTTCCATGAATACGATAAAATAATTGATAACAAAATTAAAGGTGATTTACAAATAAGTTATTATGAAAAAATAATTAAATAAATGTTAGTACTAATGTATAATACATATAAAGACTAAATTACATATTAATTTTCTCCAAAATTTTCAAACCCAATGGTCAAAATCGAATTATTATAAGTTGACTGTCGTACTATTAGAAGAAAGAAAAGACTTTGGTCCTTACTCTTTAATTATTCAATTATTATTGCACAACTTGCTTACTAGCTTATATATATATATATATATATATATATATATATATATATATATATATATATATATATATATATATATATATATATATATATATATATATATATATATATATATATATGCTTCACCAACCACTTTTTTCCTTGTAATAATTTGTTTTTAACATATTTATTTTACCAAATTTTTGCTTCATGTTTCAAATGATTATTAATATTAATTTTGAATAAAACTTTCATTGCAGGTGAGATATATTAATAGTCCAATAAAACACCAAACATATACATTTAATAATAATGACAATTTCAATTTCATTCAACTGAATTTAATTTTAATTAATTTAACACTCATATTACTTTTCTGTTCATTTATTGAAAAAAAAAACAATACTTATGTTGAACTAGTTAGGATCAATATTATATAACCTTCAACTTTTGATTATGTTCATTAACAATATAGGACCAACTTTTTCATACAGAGACATTGAAAAATACAAATATTTTTAATGAGTTAAAATAATTAGTCTATTTATAAATTAATTTGTAAAAACAAATTTAGTTATTTTTTATTTTTATTTTACATGTAAGTTAATTTTAATTTATATAAATAACTATTTTAAAATAACATGAAAAAAAAATAATAAGAAAGGAATAATGAGGTCAGCTATTATTTTTCGGTGCTATAAATAGGATTACATTTAAGAAAAAGCTTAGTAGGAATCTGCTTTTCTACACAAACAAACAACAAACCAAAAAGCGATTAAATTTAAGTAAAACGCAGTTGTGGATTAAAATTAATATATATATTTAGTTTAAAAATAAAATACAATTCTTATAATTAATTTAGAGATAAAAAATATATTTAACTCTAAATTTATATTTTTCATGAATGTTTACTTGCAGATAAACAGTTTAAAATATTAAAAGTATGAATTAGTTTTTTTTCACTAATATGTTTAAAGTTTTATTAATCATTAAATTTTGACTGCACGGAGTCTACAATTTTTCATACTGGAGTAGGGAACATAATGAAAGTGTGCAGTGTAAAGTAGTAAAATGTAAAGGTGAGTTGTGGTCAAATAAGCAAAGCTTAAATGAGCATTAAATATGTTAAGTTTTAAGCTAATTTCTCCCTTTTGTGGCACAACGGTGTATGATTCTTTTGACTTAAACTTTTTTTTCAATTTTGTGGGGCTATCTATGGAATGGTAAAAACCTTAATTTGACCTCTTTAAAATATTGTAACTTTAGTTTCTCATCAATTTCTATTTTTTTATTTTAGCTTTTAGATTTTTAAGAAATTATGTTGTAGTACTATGAAGAGGCAATTTGGTTAATTAAAATGTACAATAAAAAACATGAGCACAAATTTGGATTGGATTAAAATTGTGGATTTTCAAAAATTAATAGGTAAATATTCAAAATAAAATTTTAGATTATCAGTTAAAAACCAAAAAAATTATCGATAACTTAATTTAATATATTTGAGTAAATTATAACTGAACTAACTGGGTTTTTTTCCTATAAATACTTAAATTAACTTATTTTAGAAGTTTATAACTTATAAACTACTAGCTATGCTATCTTATTTGTGTGATTTTATCTTAATATATGTACATGATCGAAACTGTTTTAGTATGGAACCAAACGATCTCAAGAACATTTTTTGTGAATCTTTTCTTCGCTCATCTTCGAATCTATCGCATTATTGGGCCGGGATATACAAGGCCAAAAGGGACGAGATATACCTAGCCTTCTTGTCTTGCCAATGGTGTTTTGTTGGACTATTGTGTTTATTTGGGTTGTTGTGCTTAATTGGATCGCACAGAAGATTTCCTTCAACATTCACCACCAGGCCGAGATGAGGTCGGCCCCTGCCTGTGCCGGGATGATGTCAGCCACATATAGGGATGTCAAAAAAATCTGTACCCGCGGGTATCTACGGGTATCCACGGGTAAAACCCGCAACAGTAAGAAACAAATATTAAAAATGGATACCCGCTACTCGCGGGTACGAGTATTTTTGATACCCGCATGTTAACGGTGCAGGTACGGGTATTAAGTATCTGTACCCGTGGATACCCATACCCACTAAACTTTTGTCTTCATTCTTCCAACTTCAAGTATTGATATGTTGTCTTCTTCCAAGTACTTCCCTTGACATTCTTCTCTCTCCTTTCTTTGAAATCGGGCATCTACATCAAACCCTACATAGATAGTGACATTTATGGTATGTTTGTTTTCAAAATGATGGAATCAAAATAAGAATACTTGGCACGTGACAACAGTTCAGGTTTATTATTTTTTTTATTTTTTTTTTATTTTTCAGGAATCAATTGGAGTAAATGGGCTTGTTGATCAAAGCATTAATTAAAGAATTTTTATTGTGTTGAACATCATTTTATATTTACTTTTATAATTATTTGGACTTGTATGAAATTGAGTTTATTTGAACTTTATTTAAAATTTATGACAGTGATGTATTTTATTTTATTTGAATCTAAGATTAAATATTTATTTTTTAAATAATTTGGTAAATATTTGCAGGTACCCATGGATATCCGCGGGTACCCATGATGGATATCCGCGAATATGAAAAAAAATAGGTAGGTACCCGCATAATGAATACCCGACGGATATGGATAGGGGTACGAGGTGAATATTTATCCAACGGGTAGGGTACGGGGGAGCTACTATCTGTACCCTACCCGCTCCGATGATATCCCTAATCGCATGTGTACCTTGGTTGGGCCGGGATGATGTCGGCCTACACCTATACTATACTTTTTTATTATGTATTTTTAATTTTATTGAAAAAATTAGTTACTGTATTACTTTTAATATTTGTTGGGTTTTTTTTATAACTTTTATATAGTTTAAATTAAAAAAATGTTCGCCATTAACCATGACTATATGTGAAAATAATAAACATTGTAAAAAAACTTAATGAAAATAGATTAAATTGATAAACAAATTTAGTTTTGAAAAATAAAATATGGTTAATACTTATTAAATGAACTTGTTAGAAAAAATGACTAATTCAAATTAAAAAAAAGCTTATACAATTTTTACAAAATCAATAAAATATTAAATGTTTTAATAATATATATATATATATATATATATATATATATATATAATTACGTAATACACTAAAATAAAACTTTTAAATAGTGAAATATTTTAGTGACCAATAATAATTAGTAGCTATAGTAATCAATTTATATACTAATTTACAAATATTAAAAATTATTGGTTACTAAAATAATCACTATTATGAATAAAAAATTATAATTGGTCATTAAATTAGTCTTTAAAATTAGCTATTATGGTTTTGATTACCAAAGGAATTTTGTCACTAAAAATTAGGTACTTGAGTTTTGGCTACCAAAATGACTTAGTTTCTAAATTGGTTTCTAATTAATTAGTGACCAATTATATTTATTTATAATTGTGACTATTTTAGAAATCAATAATTTTTAATTTTGTAAATTGGTATCTAAATTGATCACTATAGTGACTAACTATTTTTAATTTCTAAAATTATTTTCTAATTGAGAATTTTCTTGTAATGATAGTATACTTTTGTATAAAAAATGAAAATTTATTTATATAATAAAATTTATAAATTGATTTTCTTTTGTGTTGTTTCATATTTATCATTGAAAGAGACTTAAATTTTCTATAACAAATTTTAGCATTTTTTTTATATAGTTTTTCTTTTCTTTTTTATCATTTTGACTTCCTTTTCTATCACCTTTGTAAAGAAATAAATATATTTATAATTTTTGAAAATTTACAATGTTGTTTTAGATAAAGAACAAAAAATATTTTCTCAAATTAAATGATCTTTTTGTGTTTTGTTGTTTGGATTTCTAAATTGGTATGTAGACTTGCTAAGTTTTAGAGTGTATGATTCATTTTAAGGATAAATTCAAATGAGTAAAGTAAAATTAATTATGGTTAAAGTAGATTATGAAAAGGCTTATGATTCACTTAAGTGAGACTATCTTATTTATATGATGGATTGATTGAGGTTCCATAATAAATGGAGATAGATAGGTATTTTGAGTTAACTACAATCTTAATTTTAGTGAATGAGAGCCTAATCAAAGAAATTCATACCTACGAAAGAACTTAGACAAGGGGACTCAAAAGGCTTATCAGGGATGCTTAAAAGGGTCTTTTAGGAAAAGATTTTACAAGGGATGAAAGTAGGTGAGAATGGGGTCGAGGTGAGTTTGATACAATTCACTAATGACACGCTCTTTATTCGTAATGAAAACCAACAAAATATCTTAGTCATTAAGAGTAGGGATAGCAACGGGGCGGGGTAGGAATGAGTTTTGCTATCTCATACCCATCTCCGTAGAAAAAATCCATCCTCATCCCCATACTTAAACCCAACGGGTATCAAACTTTTGTCTCATCCTCATTGTTAAAACATATATGTCTAATATAACTCAACCAAAAAAGGGATTTAAACTGTTTATTGAGTCTTTCACTTATTTTAATTGAATCTTGAAAGTTTCTTTAACCCTAATGACCCAATTAACCAATTTTACAGCTTTGTGTTAATGGATTGTGTAAAGCAATCAAGAAAGGTGCAAAAGAAGAGAGAAACAAAGAACACAACAATTTATACTGGTTCGATTCAATATGATTCTACGTCCAGTCTTCTCCTAAGTAACCCACTTAGGAGGATTCCACTAAAACAATAGAGATACAAGAATTACAAGAACATCTATATAATTCAAGACCCTAAAGACTAAGGAGTTGATCTACAAATCAAGAACTACCCCTAGATGCAATGCATCCACACAATTGCACCTAGACCTTCACTTCACACAGTGAATCAACTGTAAATAGAAATACAATAGAAAAGAAACAAGGAACGAATACACCTAGTGGATGTGCAGATTTATCACTTGATCATAGATCCAATCTTGACCCACAAAGGTTGAATCCACCATCAATCTTCTTGATTGTCCAATTGAATGATCTCCCAAGCAAGCACAAGAACTATATGTATCTTGATCTCATAAAAAGAAGTCTCTTAGTTCGTTTCTCTGCAATTCAATTATTTTTCTCTTTGTTTTAAAACTGATTTCAAAACTGTTTTTATACCAGAGTTCTGCTGTAGTAATTAATGGATTAGGTATTTACTTAATAGATTATTGTGAGTGTATTTTCACTACATTAGTGCAGTGCCTTCATATAATCTATTAGTTAAGTATTTAATCCATTTACGAGTTTTGCTTTTGACACATTCAAAAGTTTGATAGCTGATTTAATCCAATTCAAGCTTGTTTTACATGTAATTCTTGATCTACAACATCTAATGCACAAGCTAAAAAAACAAGACTAATCCTAAACCAGTGATGCACATGATGCATAGCCTTGGACATCATCAAAACCATCTTCACTTGAGTTGAACAAGCTCCCCCTTTCAACACCCATCCATATCGGGTAACGGATATAATCTTGTACCCATACATGTACCCATTTTCTTACCCCTTTAATATCAATTTTAATTATTTTTTATAAAATAATAAAAAATTAAGGTAACATAAACATAATATTATCAAAAATTCAATATTAGGAGGATGATTGTTTCTTCGATATCAAATACTTTGAAATAAATTATAATTGTTTACATTTTATATTAGAATACCAAATAAAATTTCATGAAAACCAAAACATTTATTAAATATGCAAACATTAATGGAACTTAGTTGATAAAATTTAAAAATATATAAAAGGAAAACAAATATTCAAATTAAAATATATTTTAAATGTTTGTTTACTTCAATTTTTTAAATTCTAATGAATATCTTTTTTATACACTAATAAAAGTTATAATACATCAATTGATGAAAATGACGGAAAGAACAAATAATAAACATAATAATAAAATTTTAACATAGATCTTATATCTTTTGAAGTTTAATATATGTTGGATAGTGATAAAAAAATATTGACGACAATTACAATAAATTTTTATACTATAGTAAATAAAAGTTATTAATACAATTATAGTGAAAAAATTACAGTATGATTGATAACGAGTTATAAAATAAAAATAATTAGATAAAATATATTGAAATAATATTCTACATGATGAAAATAAACAACAAATAAAAATATTAAAAATTAAACACATGTGTGTCTTATAAACATTTTGAGAGACTATTGAAAGAAATTGCACAAAAGAAAAACAAATGTGTAATTAAGGGTATGATAAGAAGAAAAATACCTTAGAGATCTAAGAAAACTTTTCAAATATCAACATATATACTCAATGGTTGAGAAATACCAAAAATTATTTTAGCGAAATAAAAAAGTTCTTCAAATGAAACAACAATTAATAATAATAAGTAAATAATTATTTTATATTACCTACTAAATGAAAGGTTTATCCGTGACATATTTTATCTGTGAATACTTGCTGGCAAAAGTATTTTTACCATCCTTCCCTTTTTCCTAGTTTCTTAAGCGCCAAATTGGAGAAAAAAAAAGTTTCCATTTCATTCTTCTTTCCTTCCCTTTCCATTATTAAATTTCTTTATTCACTTAAATTAGTTCTATAACGTAATTTTTTATAAAAAATCTCAAACAAACAAATATGTAATATATTAAAATCCATTCTATAATATAATAGAAAAATGACCACAACACATGCTAAGTTGTTTACTAGAAAAAAGAATTTATCAACTAACAAAATTTGTCAGCAATTATTAATCCTCGTTAGTAATTCAAAATTACACATGACTTATCGATGATAAAGAATCTATTAGTCAAATGATCATTAGTAAATTTTATTGTCGAATAAGAAAAATTGTCGATAATTACAAACGTTCAAAATTTTTCAGTAATTACCCATTGATAATTATTGATGGCCAAAACTTGTCAATAATTATCCATTGATAATCATCAATAGTCAAAGTCCATATGTAATTATTGACAGTAAAAAGCTATCAATAATTATTTGTCGGTTAATATCCATTAGTAATTACTGACAAATTTTGGCCTTGATAAAATTTGTTAGTAAATATCGTTATTTGATCCTCCTTATTTTCCCTTTTTCAATTTTTTTTCTTCTTTTTTCTCCTCTTCCTCCATTGTTGTTGTCATTACTGGATCTGCCATTATCGTCGCAACCTCTAGTACTATCATAACTGTTGCAACCTTAGCTCCTCGTCCTTTTCTTTCTCTTTTTCCTTCTCCTTCTCTTCTTCCTCCTTCTCCTCTTCTTCTTCTCTTCTTCTTTACTAATCCAACATCATTTAATTTATTAAAAATATTTCATCAAATTTGGTAAAAATGTTTAGACCCATTTTATCGACAAATTTACAGACAAATTTTAAAAAGATTCAATTACTAACAGATTTAGCAACAAATTTTTAAAAATTTATTTATCAGCAAATATTTACCAACAATTTTTCAAAAAAATCAATTACCAAGAATTTACCAATGAATTTTATTATGAAATGGGCAAAGTCCAAAATAGGAACTTTGACGCTCATTTTATTGACATAAATATCTGTCAGTAATAAACATTATAAATTACCTATGATGCACAAATACAATGTGTATCGGATATGATACGTATCTGACACGTCAATATATTTATTTTGAAAATAATAGGATACGATACGTGATATATGAATATTAAAAAATGTATATTAATTCTTAAAAACATGATAAATATATGATTGTTATTGTGTGAATCCAAATTAAAACTATATGTACTAAAGTTGTTAACATAAAAAAATAAAAATTATTGTCATTGTAAAAATACCATTATAAGGAAACTTTCAAATAATAACCAATTTTAGTAAAAAAAATATGTTAAAGACCACTTTTCTAATTAAAGACCAATTATTTTAATAGTCAAAATATTTGTAGCTAATGTTAGGGACAAATTTAGAAACCAATTCATAATAAAAACTATTTTAATTATCAATTTAGACACCAATTATAATTTTTTTGAACTATTTTAGTTGCAAATAATTTTTAGTTTTTAAATTGGTACTTAAATTGGTCACTATATAATGATTAATTATTTTTTATTACTAAAATTTGTCTTTATTCAAAGATTTCTTTGTATTGTACTATGACTTTATAAATTAGATATTTCATTACTTCTCATAAAGTATCAGATATGGATATGTGTTCGACACGAACACGTGACCTAAGAAATTATTGACAAATATTACTGACAAATATTTCATTAGTAGTAAATGCTCGAATTTACTTTAGAGATATTTTTATTAATAATTCAAAATTTAAAATCTATGGATATTTTATCGATAATTTAGCATTTTGTAGATGTGATCAATGAATTATAAACATTTTATTATAAAACTCCAAAATAATAAATATGTGATTCTCCTCTTAAAACGTATTTCTATTAAACATGAAATCAAACTCACTTAAAACCCTAATATATATATATTTAGTGTGGGGATAGTGCTTGTACACACTAGTCAGCCTACTGCCTCGGTTCTCACGGCACTCTTATTATCTAGTAAGTCATTTTGTTCACCAACCAAAAATGGAAGAAAAAAACCCTCACAACTTTTCCACATAAATTCAATGCACGCTTTTCCTCTATTTCTTTTTCTTCTAGAATCTTTGTTAACCTTTCAATTTTGGACTAAAATCAATGAGATTGATTACACCTTATAGATATCAACATCCTTCAATTTTTAATTTCATTTCTCGGATATGAAGCTTGGTTGGTGAGTTACGGACCCCATAAGATGAAATTATCTTTATTATTTCTCACACTCAAATACTCATGAGGTCAGTTTTTGAATGTCACGGTCCTATTAAGATGAATATCTTGTACATAAATTTATTTTCACTATTAAAACTTTTTATATTACATGATTTTTTTTTTTAAATTTATTAAAAAAATTTACAAGAAAAGACTTTTTTCTACTATTTCTTCTAAGAATTTTAATTGACAGGTAATTCCTTCGTAGATAATTATTTTCTACAAAATTATAAAATTCACAAATATTTTCTACGAAATTTTTTACGAAAAGTGTTTTATACAAAACTTATAAGTATTTCTTAAAAAAAATTCAAAATAAAATTAACAAATATGAGATTTTTTTAGTATTGTTTTCAATAAATGCTACTTCGAACACATGGATTATAAAAACCAAATCACATCATCAACAACATCATTATATATTGAAAATATCACAAAACCATGTGTAGTTTTTTAAATTAGAATAAAATTCATAAAAAGTTCTTTCAAAGGGCTCTCTATATTGTGTGTTTTTCTTCTCTCATTGTAATTATGAGTTTTATTAAATTCTTCTATTTTTACACATCATCCTTCTCACCTCTCACTTTCCTGATTCATGCGCATTAAAACCTATTAAAAGATTATCCTTTAGAAACTATTTTTCTAAGAAAATCTGGTTTGAAAAAAAACTCTAAACATAGATTTTTGAAAGCACATGTGTCCTTCTCGAGTATTTCAGACTCTCTGTGCCCTAAAGTGATCATAAAACTGGTCAACTTAGAAGTTGGAAAGATATTAACTTTACATTAATATAAGACAGCCTTCACAGCCAAATTTCAAAGCATTGACAAAAGCTACATCACCATTAAACAATGTCCAACATTGTTGATAACTCCTAATTAACAAAAGAAAATGTAATAAAAACTTCAATATAGTACACTTCTCATAGTTTTATTTCCATGCTACAACTTTATTAATTAATAAGGTTTGAGAAGTCATCAACCAATTCTTTAAATAAAAAAAAAGTTTAATTATCAACAAAAACAAATATATTAAATAAGGATATTTGGATTTTATCACTAAATTGTAAAAAAAAAAGGTTTAGTGACATGTTTTATCATTAAATTGTCATATTTTTTGTTGCTCATTTTATGATTAAGTTTCAATTTTTAGTATATTTTTATCGTAACATCCTTCAATTTTTATACATTTTATTAGTAATAAAACGAAGTTATTTCATAAAAATGGTCATGATTAATAGACTTGTTTTATAGCAACATGTTACACATTCAACACATCAATAAAATGAGGGAAAACTATAAAAAAATGTCGGGTGGGGGAGAACTTTAATGATAACATTTAGAAAAAAAAAAAAGGTGATGAAAATGTGTTATTAAAAGTATATAAAAAAGAAAAGAAACAATTTTTTGTAATAAGAAAAAAGTTGAAAAATGAAGAAAGAGTGTGAGATTATGTGAGATGCATGCATAGACAGTGAAGTCGGAAAAGTTGGAAGGAAAATAAAAAATGTTAGAGCCCATAGTATATACAACTTAAAATTGATTCCAGTCTAAGAAAGACAAGAAGAACAAACCTTATTCTCCTATTCTGGCAATACTAAATTTCAGGAATTTTCTATACAAATAAACACATACCTTTCTTTTCTGCCACACACACTATATAAAAATAGTGGAATGGATTGTCTTGGAATCATGTTTATCCCCTCCAAGTTTTTTTATATTAATAATTCTCATTCTCTCTCTCTCTCTCTCTCTCCTATAATTCTGACTTGGGTTTGTAATTAAAGAGTGGAAGTTGCCCAATCAATCAAAAGATCAAAAAGCTCAAAGCAGACACCAAAACCAAAAAGAAGACAACATGGGCAGAGCTCCTTGCTGCGACAAAGCAAACGTGAAGAAAGGTCCATGGTCACCAGAAGAAGATGCTAAGCTCAAATCCTACATAGAAAAACATGGCACTGGTGGTAACTGGATTGCTTTGCCTCAAAAAATAGGTATATATTTTACCACTTTTTTCTAACCCTATTTCTAAATTTTTCTTTCCTTCATCATCATTTCATTCACTATCCATCTCTATACTTCAAATTTTTAAACCACACTGTCTAAATTATTATTATAAGATTATATATATTCCAATTTGGTTTCGGTAATTCTCATTAATTTAACAGACATCATGATCAGTATCAAGATTAGGTTTTTTTTGTGTGTGTGTGTGTGTGTCTGACAGTACTTACTATCTTTAATTTTGTGATGAATTAGGCCTTAAGCGATGCGGCAAGAGTTGCCGCCTTAGGTGGCTGAACTACCTTCGCCCTAATCTCAGGCACGGTGGTTTCTCCGAGGAAGAAGACAACATTATTTGCAGCCTTTACATCAGTATCGGGAGCAGGTATGTGTGTGTGTGTGTGTGTTCATTTCACTCCCAGGTTTTGCTTGCTACAATATATGCATGCTAATAATTAATTATAATGCGTGTTTGGTTTTTGGAGATATAACTTTTACTGAGTAGATAATGGTTGTTTGTTTCGTGAAACCCTTTGGTTTGTTGATCGCAGGTGGTCGGTGATTGCAGCACAATTGCCGGGAAGAACTGATAATGACATAAAGAACTACTGGAACACGAGGCTGAAAAAGAAGCTTCTAGGGAAGCATCGAAGAGAGCCACGTAATAGAGGCAATTACAACAGTGTTAAGCAAGAAATTAGTGATGCTAATAGGAGGAGTAGCGATGGTGATTCTTCTTCCTTATCCATGGTTCAGGAAAATAGTAACACTAGTCAACAACATCAACAACATCAACAACAACATCAACAACTATGTTGGCCACAGAACATTAACATGCCAGTGCTGCCACTACCGATAGTACCCTTGCCATACACAACAAACCAAGGTCCAGGTTTCAACGACCAAGATTCCATCAAGAAACTCCTCATCAAACTCGGAGGAAGATTTTCCGGTGATTATTACCAGCCTACCCTTGATGGGTTGAATAATCTGCAATTTCCATCAGAAGGGCAACAGGTTTATCAAGAACAAGTTCATGTTGGTTCTTCTTCTTCTTCGGCCTGCATTGTTGCCAACAACAACGAGGTACAATTTGCACACACTGGTCAATACTCTGGTGTTGACGACAACATGGTGCAAGGACAAGGTGGTAATTTCACCCCATCATTTGAGGAAATGGTGCCTTCTTCTCATTATTCAGATGGGTTAGAGTTCTTGTACAATGAGGGCATGATCCACCACAAGATAACAGATTCTACTATCACTACTACTTGTGACCAAAACACCACCGCCACCACCACCGCCGCCACAAATTGGGGTGAAACCACCATTTATCACCATGATTCACTTGCTTCCCATTTTGAAGGTGAAGAATGTGGTTTGCAAGAGTTTAACTACCCAGGGGCACAATAACATGATCTTATTTGTATATTGTTATTTTACTTTCATTACTATTATTAGCCATTTGTGACAAGGGGAGGGGGTAATTGACAAATAAAATAAGTTACATATATAGATATAGTATGTATAACTATCTATGTACTGTAGCTATATGTTAATTTGTGCTTAGTTAAGCTTTAGTGTTGAATGTTGATGATATCTGCTATAGGTAGTAGCAGTGTAGTTTCTCTGACTATTGTTTTTGTGTATTGATTTGGGTATGATTTAAATATGTTTCGTGTTCTAACTGATTTGTGGTATGATTTATGATTTATTGTGTGCATAGAGAAGACCAGTCAAAGTCTATGCAATCTCAGAAAAAGGCACTGAGTAGGGTACCCTTTAGTCTGCGCCCAACACTGAACAATGTGGTTTGTGTTTACGTGTACATTTCTCTTTCATCAAAACAAATAAAGAGATACAATCAATTCTTATGCTACCTTTTCACAAACTTAAGATAAAACATTACATGCATAAACTTCTTTATAATATAATATATATATATATAACTTTAAAGAAAACTTGTCTACAAATTTTAAAAGTTCTATATTAACTATAACTTTAAAGTGTGCAAGAATATCAAATTGATCAGAAATAAAATTAATTTATAATATAAAATAAAATTAAAATTTGAAGTTTACTTTTTTAACAAGAAGTTGAATACATGCATATATCAATATATAAAAAAACATTTACAAATTAGTTTAGATATATTACAAAATAAATATGACATTACTTCCTCTTTTAGTTTTTTTTTTTTTGTTTTTATAAGCGCTTAAGAAAACTAATCGATATTGGTGTTACTTTTTCATTATAATTATTAGATGTTATTTTGATATTTTGTATAATGTTTTGCTTTATTAAACGTGATATATTATGAATGCAAAACTGAATCTAATTCGAAAACAGAACTTGTACTATTCATTTATTATAGTGTTGTATCTAGGAAAATTTCTTGTGTCTTCTACTATTTAGCTTTGTTTTTAATCACAGTTTTCACCTCACTTTACATTTATCTCTCTCGTTTCTTGTTGTTTTTTTTTTCCTGCTATTGTAAAAGAATATTGCATAAAAGTGGTGTATAATATTATAGTTTTTCTTAAAAAAGAAGTGGCACCTGGCATGAGCAGTGATAGATGCCTAAAATATAGATAAAATATGTGTATTAATATGGTGAGAGAGTTGTCTTGTTGATGGAAGTGAACATTAATAGCATAAAATGAGATGTTTCAATAGGGTGCATTTTGTTTATATATAAGAAAGATACTTTAGCTAGGACCTCTTATGTATAGTTTCTTAATTACATATTAAAAAATATAGATTCTTTACGTGACTCAGTTAACAAGCTTTTGGAATATGTGGCTGTTCAATTCTTCCGTTGTTGTTGTCAAATTAAACTACATCCAACCACCAAAGAAAATTAACTACCTCCATACAAAACCTTTTAACTTTGAGTTTTAACACTTTCAATGAGATTTTATTTGTAAGATAAAGCTAAATTTATGTAAAGAATTCACATCAGTTTTAATGTTACGATAAATATTAAGACAATGAATTTATCGGTCTTTTAATTTGTTTGGTCTTTTGGGTTGGTAGAGCCATAATGTTAAGTTATTCCGTTTTTTTTACAAGTTCCATTTTTTGTATAAGGGCTAAAACACCTTCTCAAGTGTTTTTTTTTAATTCAATTTCATTTTTTATTGATAAAAATAATAAATTTATTGGTCTTTCTTTATATTATATTATTCAATTATCTTCTTTCTACTTAAAATAAAAATTAAACTTGCACTTAGATTCTTAACTAATTGTTTAGTTGTTATATGCATTTGTGTCTATAATTTATAAAATTTTATTAACTAAATATATTCATGTTGGACAAATTTCTTATCTAAAATTTTTAAAAATAGAAAAAATAAAATTAAGATTTATAAGAGTTAAAATTTGTTTATATATAATTTGTAAATTCTCTTGTATAATTTATCTAAATTTTTGTTTTTAATTTGTGTATAAGTTAATTTGAATTTTATAAAAAAAAAAATCTAAAATGTTTGAAACAAATCCCTCCAAAGTACTCTTAATATAGACTAAAATTGACTTATATAAGATTCAAAATCTGTGTAGTCTCAGAAAAAGAAAAAAGAAAGTTCAGTAATGTTGCTGACCAAATGATTCCTTTCCATTTTAGACAACAATTTAATATAGATGAGTTTTTATTTATTTTTTTTTTATCTAAAGAAAAATGATTGTATATAATCACTTGTCAGGATCACAGTAATACTTAGAATAGATTTAAGTTCCTCTTTCAACAGTATGCATCATACATCATAGTATATATAAAATGAAAGTGAAACATTAACATTGGAAAGCCATAGTTTAAATTTGATTTAAGATTTGTGTTACTTTTTACCCCTTTCACTCTTTCTAGGTGGGAATAAGGATCATAGGTCCTATATATTAATTTGTTGAAACCTTTAGATATGGGTTTTGTCAAAGCATCGAAAAGTCATGCTCCATAGTTCTTTTCTAAGAAACCATTTAATAATCTCATCCTGTGTACAATCATCACTTCAAGTACATTGTCTAGGTTTATTATATAAATATAAAGTTCATTTTCATCTTAATAACTGAAATTTATTAAATTCAATATTAAAAATTCGATTTATAAGGTAAAGTTTATTTTTATTTATATATCATAAATATGTTATTTTTGCTCGATATGAGATTTTTAATTTGAGATATATACATTTCAAGCGTGAGAGTAGTATGATAAACCTAACAAATAGCGAATCTCGTTGAAATAAACTTTCAATGACTTTAATATCATCTTAAAAAGTAAATTTTAAATCTGACTCAACTTTACAAAACCGACTTATAAAATAAAGTTTTCATGTATTTATAAATCTACCTTATCTCTAGTTGACGTGAAATCTTCAAACAATTCACTTTCTCCTCTATCTCATATTATAATATATATATTCAATCTATCCTAAATATAATGGATGATTACTATTTATTTTAGCCTTAGTTTTCTGTACGTTTTGAACTTTAATTTTGATTATATATGCATCTAATTTAACATATTTATTTTGAAGAAAAAGTGGATATAAAAGAGGAGAGCAAGAGTCGTCTTTTTTTATTTTTAAATTAAACAAGATTAGGTATAGAAACTTAAATTTAAAAGTAATATATAGTATCCTTTATATTTACGTATATGTACGTATATGTACTTATCGTAAGTATTGAAGAAAATAAGAGACGTTATAACTCTTCTACGAAGTTAAGTTATTGCGACCTTTAATATTGAGCGATTTCAAGAGAAACATCCAAAATATAAAAAGCAGTGTTAAGATCTGACATTAATTAAAGTCTAAGGTAGCAATGGGATCATATTTACTTTCATTAAATAGTATACCATTTCTCAACAACTATAAAGACTAAATAATATAGGTTGTTAAATTAAAAAAGAAATTTTCCTCAATCTTTAAGCAACACATAAAAGAAACAAATTTCATACAAAATTCTTAACCTAATCCATCTAAGGTTGTTGGAAAGATTTAAAACCTACAGCGAAATGACTATGATGTTTCTAATCATAAGATCGTTTTATTCCTACTAGAATTAGAACAACTCATGACATCTACTTGGAATAATTCGATAATAATTTTTTTTCTCTTTAGCTAGTAGAAAAATAATTGGCAACCCTTGTATAAAAGAAATTTCCATTATTACATATTTAATTTACTCTTATTTATTAAATCAGAGATATAAAAAGCATATAAAAAATTGGCCTTAAACAAGTCCTTCATACTCCTTTTTTCTCTTGTCTTCACCAAAAAAATAAAGTTATATATGTATAACTAAATTCAAATTTACATATCTAATGCAATTATATAGAACGTTACTAGTAAATATCAAAAGATTTAAATTTAGTGCTGGTTGTGTCTTTTCGAATATTAAGTTTGAATCGTACGTTTTATATACATTTGAATTCATATTCTATATATATATATATATATATATAGTATCGCTATATTTGACATATTATTTATTTAACATGATTTACGATTTTGTTGTTGTTGTCGTCGTCTATCAATTAAATTTGATATTTTATCTTAGTTATTCATATGTATATATTATCAAAGTTAAACTTTAGATATGACTGAAAATATATAACTAGTATAGTAATTTTTTCTTCATTACATAAATGTGGTATATATTGAATTATTATTTGCAAAAATTCTAAGCCAGTTTAAAATTAAAGTAATATATAATAATTATATATTCAAGTTATGTATCAACAATAGAAATAAAATCAAAGAAGGTAATCTTAGTTTTACAAAAATAAGTTAGAAATTTGAAATCATTTTCCAATATTATATTAGAGAATTTTAAACGAACATTTGGTTTCCATCAATATCACACATAAACGAAAGCCAGCTTTCAATTCCTTAAAATATTGTTGTTACCCTTAACTTTAACACTGGTCAAAACGAACAGCCATAAACCATTATGAAAAATGTTAATTGAACAATAAGATATATAGTATAATATTCCAATAATATTGCTTTGAAATTGAAATAGGGTTTACAATTTTGGTCAAATGTAGTTGGCATGAATCATAACGACAAGTTTGATTAAATCTCAGTTGCACCCAATGTATGTCATGCTATGTTAATTGCTTAAATTAATTTGAAATTAATTAATATGGACCAAAGTCCTCTTACGGTCTTCAATGCTAGAATTTTTATTTAGAATGGAATCCAATGTGTTAGGGCTTGGATCTATGCTCATCATTTATTAATATTACTTATCTCTCACCAAATTATTTTTGTCATGATCCAAGAAATCCTCACAAATTGGTTTCTATTTTTTTAAAATATATAATATAACATAATAAATGACCATATATATATATATTTATGGTAGTTTTACATTTTTTCTAATTTTCAAAGGAGATTATACGTTATGTATCGCTATGAACTTTGACATCTCAGTTATGTTGACACTCCAAAATCATGTTGTGGGTGACAACAATTGTCCTGTGACGAAGGCCGGATGGGCCGAGTCACAATCGAATAATGGTGTTTGGATTCATACGCTCTTAAGTAGAAAGAGTTGTGTCCTGACTAATAACTTATATAATCCAATTAACTTTGATTTGTAAAAAGTTATTTCTTTTTTTATATTTTATTCCCTTGCAAATGTTTATAAAAAAAAAATCCAAATAAACCTTAACATGAAGAACACTAATGTGAACAACAAAGAAAAAAAAAAGATCATTATTTAGGTTTTGATAATCACATCCAAGTTTCCAAACCTACAAAAAAATGTGTAATATAGACCTCTCTTTTTTGACTTGCTTGTTAGATAAACTTAATTAGTCATTGTTATTATAAGATAATATGTTGACTGTGTATGTGTAATTGATCATAGCTGTAATATTTTAGATGAATTTTGGTTGACTATGATGATATTCTGGTAAGCCATGGTCATTATTTGTTAGGGTTTTGTTGACACTTGACATAATTTGACACTCACTATTAATATAATATTATTTTTCTTTTCTGTAGTTTCAAACTTTGGCCGTTATAGCTGATTACACCACTATCTAATTGCCTCAAATATGTATATAATATATTATAATATATTTGGGGTCCATATAATAGACTTAGGCACCTTAATTATATAGTATTAGTTAACAAATAAAACTATGTTGGCCTCATAGTTATAGTTAACTTGGAACATAATTTTATGGTTTTGTTTTTATCACTTGCCAAGATATAAACCTCTAAAGAAAAGGAAGGGATTTGCTTTAGGGAAATGTTGATAATCCTTTTCAATAAATTAATATATAATAAATATTTGAATTTGGAAGTTTCATCTTGTAGTATAATATCTTTTTTATCTTAAATATTGCAATTTAAGTATAGTGAGAGTTTTACCTATGTTTAATGTCTATAGGTAAAACCATTTTAACTTTTACCTGTAAAAGTTAACGAAGATACATGTATTTTTGTTGTAGTAAAGTGGTTAATAAGAAAAACTCAAAATATTGTTGATGGAGAAAAAAATGAACTTTATTTATCAGATTTTAAGTTGAAATGTTATCGGTGAGAAAATAATATTCAGAGGAAAAGATTTCACTCAAAACAATTTAATTATCAATATAATAATAAAAAATATTGACTTATATATAGTTGAATTTTTCGAGAAAGGATCACTACCAAAATATAATACAACGAGACATGAGTTTAATTCACATATAAGAAATTGACATCACTCATAATTAAAAATCTTAAGATAACAAATTTATGGGTCTTCATCTTTATATGATGCTCAATTTTTTCATTTTTACTTGATGTGAGACTTAGACTCACACTTAAATTTTTAATATATAATTTAAACATAAAATTAATATTTATTTATGATTAGGAAGTTTGTTTAAGCTTAACCAATTACAAAATTGATCAGTAAGATTGATCTTACTGGGTGTAAATTTGTTTTTGTTATTAACAAGCATGCATATGTAATGTGAATGGTTAATTATGTTAATTAATTAAAGTGATAAAGCATGCTACATAGCAGAAACTGAAAGAAGCCAGAAGGAGGAAAACAAAAATTTGTTAGGTTAATCCATAATTATATATTGTATTAAGGAAAAAGTAGGGTAAAGTATTAAAGTTAATGCATGTGTGAATATGTTGAGTCTGTAAAGGGAAAGGGAATATCCCGAAAGCAGAAGAAACGAGAGAGAAAAATCCTACGACATAAAACCAAAGACTTCAAAACTTAACTTAAAGAAAATGATAATTAACATTCAAAATAATATATTAATTTGGTCAGTGATTCAAGCCATGACAACAGCCAAACGACACCTTCTCTCATGCTTTTTTTTTTTTTTAATTTATTTATATATTTATTTTTGGATAAGAGGTTTAAGCACATGGGTGTAGAAAATCGCCTTATTACACATCGGGTATTTATTTGATTTTTTTTATTTTTAAAATTTTAAAAGTAAAATTATTTAAATTATCAACTCAAATAAAAGTTTGATCTTAAAAGTGTAATTCTAATAAAATTATACCATAAAACATTATTGCAAATAAAGCAAGTTGGTCATTTTCATATTATGAGAATGAAAGAAGAAAGTGCGAAGGCAAAGGAAGAAAAATCCCAAACTAAGGGAGAGTTTGTTTGTATAATTTTTTATTCTCTTTGCACCTCTTTTTTTTTTTTTTCTTCATGCTTCTTATTTTTTATATTTTAAAATCTATTTTTTTGAAATATATAAATACATTGAAAAAGGTTATATACTGATAGTTAAAATAGTTTTACACCGTAATTCAATAAGAAATCGCTGTATACAATAAATTTGCTTATTTTTAAGGTCATTTGTGGTGAAGTGCAAAACTAATCAACATAAATATTTAAGTAACTTCACAAAACCAAAACAAGCATGTGAGGAAAAGAAAAAAGATGAAAACAAAGTGATGTAAGTTTAATTACGGGCTCGAAGATGGGCCTTGCAACAAGTAAGTTGGGCCAGGCCCAAACCTCTCCGAACGCAAAACCCTAGAGAAACACGAAAGGTTAATGAATAATTGCACTAGAAACTGGATTGGGTTGTTGCAGCTGAAGCAGAGAAGCATGGCGATTTTGCCTTCGCTTGCAGTTCCATCAACTCCCATGTTTCGGGTATGCTTTTATTACATTCCTTGATTTCAACTAAAACATCGTCTCACGGGTAAATTACATTAAATGATGTCTTAAATATGAATCAATATTCAGTTTCCTTTTTATTCTTAATTCGATCGAAATGATCCACACGTTTGTACTGAAGTCACCTTTAGTTTGTTGCATTGTGATGTTCTTTGTGTATGAGGAAATTTGTGTGCTATCTATTTGAATGCGATTAAACAGGAAATGATGTTTTTGGCACTGTGTTTTAGGACTACTATTATAGAAAGAGCAATTAGGACAAAGATTTTCTATGACTGAAATTTTTTTGATACTAGGGAGATACCTGAGTTTTTTTCTTGGTAAATGATTGGTTTCAGAGGAAGAGTGTCAACATAAAACGGTTCAGAAGAGAAAGAAATAGTGAAAGACCAATTAAGTTGAGAAACTACATAGGGGTGAGAAACTTTTAAGATTTGGCTTAAGGTGAACAATGGGTCCTGCTTTGATATGATGAGTAAACTTAACTGAAACGTGATGGATGGAATTTGTTAAGCGTTTAATTTTGATACATTCGCAGTGCAAAGTTTTTCGAAGAAGGTTACTCAATATTTTGTCTAAATTGGTTCTTATTAGTGTAAAAATGTTTGCTCTATATTTGTCACGATTCATGAGTAGCCTTCCAATTTTATATGGGGGGATTCCATTACAGTGAAGTTGCAGTCATTAAAATTTATGAAGTATGATATATAACGTAAGTGGCTGAAAGTTTCATTCATTTGTAGTAATTAGTTTCCCTTCTTTTGTGTAGGTAAAGCTGTTTCAATGCCAACCCTGCCATTTCCACAGATGCTCAGAAATATACTTTCCCCGTCTAAGAAGTTATAATCGAACTAGATCATTCAAAGAATCAATGGCAGAGCATAATGAACCCAATGAGGTTAAGATGAAGATTGGAATCATGAGGGAGAAACTGAAAGGAACAATACCAGTCTTTGTTCAAGAATTTCCTTGGAAAAAGGCTGAGCATATATTTCTAGATAAACTGCTTAATCTCTCACAAGAGGCAGTGAAGTGGTCTCTTGTTTTGTTTTTCATTTATAGCTTTGTATCAGACGTTGTATATACGTTGTCCATAAACCGTGAACTGATAATTCCTGTTGGCCTCTTTGCTGGCTGTCTTGTGGCTGATTTCTTGAAGGAGATATCACAAGAATTGTTTCATAGATGTGAGGTATTATATTTTGAATTTGTTGTGTATTTCATCATCAGCTCTGTGCTCAGTTGTTTTTCTACTTTTTCTCATGGATTTGTACTTGACAGGAGAAGGTTTTGAAATGGCGTCTTCTGGGAATGTACTTCATCTTTGTGTTTGTCAAGATCATGTCCTCATGGTTTGCAACAGTGCCTCGTGTATTTCTATTGCATGTCGCAAGTGGGGGACTGATGCAGGTTTTGTGGCATTGGAGAAATTTGATTGAAGATGCAAAGAACCAACAAGAAACGAGTAACTTCTCTAATTTGGAGACTTCGTGATAGATGATGGATGGAAAAGTTAACTGCCACATCTGCAGATTTCCTTTTCTACGTGATAACTCCAGTTTTTGGTTTCTGCTGTTCTTCATGAATATAATTCAAGTAATGCAATGCAACCAGCAGAGGAGCAAGTTATACTTGTGCATCACCATTTATAGATGTTTTTATTTACTTTTAAATTAATAAAAAATCTATCAATAAAATAGGCGCACAAATTTCACTGAGACTAATTCTAATTTAATTTGGAAGCTCCTTTTCTTAATGCAAATTAAATCCTTTAAAGATATATACATGTTGCCGTATCTCAATTTCACCGTTTTCTGAAATTTACTTCACTTTTGATGACAATGTTGTATTATTACATGTCTATTTACATTTAATTGAACTCATTTTAAAAGAAAACTATTTACAACTAAAAAATTAATGAACAACATATATGTGTATATCTCAAGTGATTCTCATCTTCATCTATATTTTGAACAATTGTTCATGCACAGGCACCTTTAGTGCACGTCATGATATTTCTTATACAATGTACAGCATTTTCGGAGTACTCATAGGTTTAAACCAAGTACAGATTTATCCGAGTTCAAACTCACTGAGCGTTGTACTGGGCGTGGTCTATCCTTTTGAGAAAGCTCCTTGCCTGAGTGAAAAACAAACAGGGCCAAGGGTCAGTTTGTGAGAAAAGGAAACAAAATTATAAGTAGCAAATAGGAAGGATAAAAATAAGAAATAAAGTAAAAATATAAGTGTTTTAATTTAAGATAGATAAAAGAAATAGATAAATAGTAAATAGGTGAACGGAAATGGATAAGAAATTGAGGAAATATAATGAGTTAATATCACCTTTTTATTTCTCTCCTTTTTTATTTATTCTCAAATAAACTCATTTTATTTTCCATCTATTTCTTTCCTCTCCACCTTATTTACCTTCTACCAAGAAAAGTTAAGTTAATAAACATCATTCAAAGAGGGAAATCACAATATCAGTGAATTACACTGACATTCCACAAGAGTTTTTCAGATTGTACATGATCTTCTTTACTTCTTTATAACATTTACTCTTAATGGAAGTACACGGTGTAATGTTTTTTAAGCAATGAAGAGAAATTAGTTTAATAAAAAAGGAAAAAGGAATGTGAATGTTTTTAAAACAGTTAATACATAGATTCCAAGATGAGGAATATGGTTTGCAATTTGAGCTATCACAGTATAATTTACTCTTAATATTAAAACAAACCTTTTTCCATATCTTGCGATGAAGATTGACCTCTGTCCATGTCCCCGTGACGTTTGACGCATTGGGGTTGGCTTGAGTCATCTTCCATTAAACTGGGCTGGTTGTAGGCTACAGGTAAATGCTCATAAATCTCTTCCATCCTCCCGCTGTGCTCATCTCTCAGATCCATGTCAGTTACAATCTAAAGCAAGCCTGATTAATTCAAAAGGGTTGGACGAAAGACAAGGGCGATGGTGAGGACTGGGGCAGGGAGAAAGGGAGTTTTACCTGTGCTGAATTGCTCTTGAATATTGGGAGAAACCGTTGCCTACAATACTGATGAAATAGAAGCGTACCAATCAACAATGGAATGGTGAATCCAGATGCAACTGATGAGCGTTTAAGTCCAAACACCCCCAGCGCGATAAGTTGAGAAAATATCAACGAAAACACGGTGGTGTTGTGAGCAATAGGCCAGAACTGTCCCCCACTATCATATTTTGTAATGTACACGTTGATAATCTGAACAGAAAAATTATGTTTAGTGGAAGGTTTTTGCGCTGGTTAAGAAAAAATCAAAGAATCATTGACAGGTTTTAACGGGAAGGAACGTAAAATAAGCATCATTTGACGTCATAAAATGAACTGCATCATTTATTTTGGTTAGGATCTTAGAAACAAATTAAATACAGTTGAATGTAAAGATGTAGTGATACACAAGTAATTTCCTTTCTTTTCTCCATCGGGGTACTTGTAGTTAAACAAAATTGACTGTAGGTGGATTTGAGTATAAGGTTGGTCCGACAAAAGTTGGAACGAAGGTGGAAAAGTCGTGGGTTTAATATCAATATTAATAATATTTGGAAGATATAAAATTAATTTGAAGGGTTTGGAAGAAAGAGTTGGAGAGATTGTGAGTTCAATTTCTTTTCTAAGTAAACTAACAACGATGATAAAATACACACAATAGTTAAATCATGGCTTTATGGTTAAAAATTTGAAAAATATCAGTTTTTTAAGAAACCATGATGCCATTAACTAGTTTTTAATTTTATATGAAAATAATATATCATGATCAAAATTTTCAATATAATTTACATCGTTCGGTCATATCTCTTCATTTGAAAGAGAATATTTTACTAATAAAATTTATTTCGAGCAATAATCATTAAGTTATAATAACTCTCGGCTTCCTTAGTCAATTCATTTTTATTATATTTGTTTCATATGAGAAACTAGACTAAGCTGACTCTCGCCCTGTTTTTCCCCAAAACAAAAAAAAAAAATCTCTGTTGCAACTAATTAACTTCTCACATATTCTTCGATAACTAATCACTCAAATCATATAAATTGTTAGGAAACAATCACTACCCAAATCTAGTAATAATGTATGGCTAAGTTTGTTAGATAAAACGTAAAAAAACTAAAAACGTTCCTATTAGTTGAGTTTTTATGCGAACCAAATAATTAAATGCAATAAACTTAATAATGAGCAAAAGATTAGATGAACTCGTGATAGATGTACTACTAACCTGATTTCGGTAAACAAGGTAAGCAAGGAAAAAGTAGAACAACAAGAAGGGCAACATCAGGGGTGCCAGAATAGAACAAGTGAAGCCGAGGAATCCAAACAATAATACTCTTGGAACTTCTGTATGGTACGGAAAAGATAGGCTGCTATCGAGTGCATCTTCCTTAAGTCTGAGTACGAGTCTCTGGAAAATATTGCATAGAAGAGGGAAAATTTGCATAACTTCACATGCCAAACTCGCCCAACCAGACGATAAAACGTAAGTTGTGAAGAAAGTAGCCTGTACACCATGACAAGGCCAAAACAAAATGAATTACTAATTACAGAAGAGTTACTTATTTATTTCTTCCACAAATGGGTAGAGATGGGAATCAAGATAACAAGTGTGTACATTATTCAGCGTTGCTAAAATCCCTAATATGTCCAAGTGCATATAAATCATTTCTAATACAATATAATATAAGAATACTTTAACATATGAGAATAAATCTAAATAAAGTTTGAGATTAAAAATCAGACTATTTTTGTAGGAACTAAGATATATCACCTGCGATGGCACTGCCTTGGCAAGTTGGGCAGGCAGATCTGTTACGCTAGAAAAAACCGAGAGCTGACTGATAACAGAACCAGTAAATACATTAACAAAAAACACGTTCCAAATTGTGAAGTACAAGACTTTACAACATGCACTCTTCTTCCTTTCACTACGAGAAATAGACCCCTCCACAGAAGAAAATAGCATCATCATAGGTGGAACTGTGCACAAAAATAAAACCAATATCACGCTTGGTAGGTAACCAGTCACCACCTGCCTCACAAGTTTCCTGCAAAAATGAGTCAATTTATAGTGAACTTCATAGCATTTTAGATAATAAATAAACACCTACAAATTCCATGTAAGTCTCTCTCTGTACTAGTTTGTGATCATTTCAATTTTGAAAAGGAAGCATGGCATATGTAAATACAAAATTTTAGACTTTGCTTCTGTGGGAAATTATAAGCTAAGAATAGGCGGAGTAGAAGAACCATCAATGACCAACTTTAAATTGTAGTTGTGTGTGAATAATTTACGCTATCACTTCAAACAAGCAGCTGACATGATAATAACCTAGAGGCTAAACCCTGATAAAATATCGTATTTAAAAGCTTGGTAGAATTCCAAACAACTTTTATTTTTCGAAAAAAATAGTTCATGAATAATTTATCTCTCAAGTGGTTACATATCCCAACATAGTTTACTAGTTGAGTGGCTACTTGTTCTTAAACTACAGATATATTTATCAATTTCTTTTTTGTACTTTTTATTACTAAAAGTTGTATTGCTTATCAAAATGAAGTTGTACATTCATCAAGTAAATTAAAGCAGTATGATTCATGTGAAAGAAAAAGAGTCATTATAAGAGTATAGGAGTCCATGACATTAGTCACTTTATAGATGCCGCAACATCTTACTCTTTAAGCATCCCTCTCAGAAAAGGGAACATTTTCTGAAGTTTGTCTAGTTGAGTCAATCCTTGTACAAATGTAACAGGGATAAGGAACACGAGCATGAAGCCAATAGAGGCCACAAGTGTAGCTATCTTACGGATCCAAAGTTGCCTATATGGTACGCAAATATTGGACCAATAAATATCATGTGGTTCGGGAGCTACGTCTGTCACCCATAACATAGGATTTGGTGTCTGCAGTACCTTTGCAGCCATAAGAGCAGCATACCGACTTTTAAAGAATACAAAAGCAGCGGCACATTCCTGTATCAAAGGTCCAACATGAATCACAAACTAGTGGACACAAAACATTTGTTGACATATCACAATCTGAAATACTTCTACAGCTACTAAATGAAAATAGAAAATCAATGGGGCATGGATTTCATCCCTTAATATAACAAACAACGATAAAATATAAGCACCCAAAAGAACCGGACAATAAATATAATGACAACATATTTTTTTTCAACTAATACGTCGCTAACATACAAGTAGGAAACATCACACCTATTTTGAATCTCCCAAGAAGTTAAATGAGATAAATTCAAAACAAAAATAATAAGATTGAAAGAGTCGCAAATCAATCCAAAATATAAAGTGAACTTTCACTCCCAAAAAAAACATTTCAGATATTTTTCACCGAGTAGGCATGTATCATCAATTGGCCCAGAAGTATACTTGTTCTTCTCGAAATTTTCATTTTTCGCGCTATTAAGTAGCAACAGCAATAGTATCTGTAGCACACTCATTCACAGAGGAGTCATTTAGATAAGAAACATGAACAATGCTAAGACTAAGTCTACCATGCAATCATATTTATTTACTGAATCACTATTGCAATTTTCACGTAATAAGATTTATTTGCTTACTAAATTTCGTATGTCATATTGGATATTAGGTACAAATAATGGGTGTTGGAAAGACCTTGTTGACAACAAGTATTCATGGATAAACACTATGATATTATGACTTGTTGTATGAAACTTTGAGTACTACATGCAGTATTTATAGGCTCTTTAACTTAACTCTTCAGCAACATACATTTAATACAACTACTACCAAAATACAAATAATACAGCTACCCAACTACTACCAAAATACTATCAATAAACTTCTAGTATTAATGAACTTCTAGTCCTAAAGACATATACCCAACTACTACCAAAATACAATTTAATGAACTCCATAATTATTACTTAAAAACACTTCTATCTTTCGTATTTCCACCACTATCCTCATTTAAGTTTATCTAACAAAACTCCTCCCCGTAAACTTAAATGGATCTTCTATCCTTTATTTCGTCTTGCCACAAGCACTAGCCCATTTTTCAATTGTTGATTGGTTACTCTTTGACCATCTGAAAATACCTCCATTTTCCATGGCACACATAAATCACTATAGTTGTCGATCCTGCTGCTACCGCTGGCCATGACAACTTCAACTGTTTTTTTATTTGTTTCTTCTTCCTTACCTTGATTGTCCTCACACTCGTTGCACATCTTTCTTACCACAACACCACCGTTTTGGTTTATGTTTCCACTCACTTCATTCTCTTTCACCTCCTCTGATCCTCGGTTGTTACTTCCAATATTCTACTTGGCGGGGACAACCATGTCGTGATGGCAATTCTTCTTGTTAACATGGCAAGTTCCTGTTTTAGATTGTTCTGTGCAAACTCCCTTTATATCTTATTCTCTGCTCTGAGACTCTTTACTTTGTCTTGAAGCACCCAATTGAGCTTCCCCAGGTGTTGAATCTCCTTATCTTTTTCTTTGAGTTTCTTCTCCACAACCTTTTGTATCACCTTCATAAACATTCTTGATTGTCTCACTCATTTCACATTGAGTTCCATCCACACTCTCTCCATGTGTTGCACGATGAAACGATTGATCTCCAATATCATATCATGATTAGCCTAGCCACATTTGTCTCCAGATTTGCCACCCTTGATGTTATAACCTCACCCACATTTACCGCCTCGCACGACTGCACACCCTCCAGATTCGCAAACTATCAAGCTCTACTTTCAACTTGTTGATCTCTTCCTTTCTTACCATGTTCTCTTTCACCAATTCATCATGCTCTCGTTGCAACACCGCAATCTTTGTCGTTTCCCTTACAGTATTGGTCATCTAAGCTTCCAATTTCAGTATGAACAGTCCCTGAACTTAGACCGATTTCAAACCTTTCCATCATCAACAACACTTCAACATCTTCTATGAGAAGGTTGATCATCTCTTCCCTCTTGTTTTCGGATCGGTAATCCCTTGCATAGTGTCTGACCTTACCATAACTAAAACACTTATTTGAGTAGCACTCCTTTGCACAATGGCCATAATTTGCCACACTTAAAACACTCAACTTTTGAGTTGCATTACTGACATCCTCTCCATGGACCTTATCCTCTTCTACACCAATTTTGTTGGTCGTACTGTTCTTTGTCTTCTTCTTGTCTTCCGACTTTTATCACCAGGATCACTTTTTATACCACTTGGCCTCGAGTGTTCTGAGTATAAGTATAAGATGCCTTCTTCTCCTCTATGTTGTCTTCACTTGAAGTGCTTGTTCGAGAGACTCTCCTTCTTCTTCCTTCTTCGTTGCTCATACGCCTTGAGTGATCCAGCAAGCTCTTCCACCGAGAGTGTTGAAAAGTCCTTGGAATCCACGATAGTGCATACAATATTCTCAAAGTCATCAATTAATGACCTTAAGATTTTCTCCACCACTAGGCAAGTGGGCAACGTTTTTCCATTCCCTCCAAGTTGGTTCACTATTGTCTCAACACGACAAATATACTAGGCAACTCTTTCAACTTCTTTCATCCTCATGCTTTCAAGCTTGCCTTTGAAAGTTTGAAGTTTGGCCTACTTTACACGATGATCTCCTTGATAAGCCTTCTTCGATATATCCCATGCATCTTTTCAAAATTTAGCATTTGTTATTTTCTCAAAGTCGGACTCATCAACAGCTCAGTACAACGCATACAAAGGTGCTTTGTGCTTTACTCGTGTTGCTCTCAGCACAACAAGTTGGACAATTGTATGTTCTTCAATGTCTGTTGGTTCTTGGGGTCCATTTTCAACTACTTCCCATACTTCTTGGGAACCAAGGAGAGCCTTCATTTGCAAACTCCAGTTGTCATAGCTGACGTCCTTTGTTAACTTTGGCAAGGGCATACTGTTTGCTAGGTTGACCATCTCGCTCAAACTCCCTAGCTCTCAAACACTCTTTCTTAAGTACTCAGACGCTCAGGCTCTCAAGCTCTGATGCCAATTAGGTGACAACAAGTCATTTTGGATAAACACTTTTTGAGATTATGACTTGCTATATGAAACTTTTATAGGCCCTTTTAACTTGTCTCTTCAACAACATACATTTAATATAACCACTACCAAAATACAATTAATACATCTACTCAACTACTACCAGAGTACTATTAATGAACTCCTAGTCCCAAAGGTAGCTATCCATCTACTACCAAAGTACAATTTAAGGAACTCCATAATTATTACTAAGAAACATTCCTATGTTTTGCATTTCCCTAACTATCCTCATTTATGTTTACCTAACAGACCTTACTCTAGATCAAACAAAAAGGTTCAAATAGCATGTCAAGAACCAATTAATCCACCAAAGATCATTCCTATGTCTAGCTTCATAAATGGCTTATATATCTCGAATTGACGACCTAAAAGAATGCAGCTACATCAATGATTATTTGTTCGTCCATGTCACTAGGAACTTCCTTTTCAACATTCTCGTTGAAAAGGCAACCATACATTACTTTTGATTTCATGGCTTGGACAAACATCTGTACGCAATTAGTTTCGATTAAAATTTTCCCTGTCTAAATTGGTTACAGGTCACGTACAACAATGAACCAGAGTTGTTTATCACTAAAAATCAAAATAGAAAAAATAAAGAATTATAGCAATGTTAATGGATCTTGATCACATTGTCAATTTCCAAACATGGTATTTTAACGTCAAATAATGAAAAAGAAAGTTTATGACATAAGAACATAAACCACGGAAGTAAACCAGTCCAGCCAAAAAAGTTACCTTTTTCGTTGTTTCTAAATTCATGTCAGTATTGTCCGCTCCACCATTAGCACTATCCATTCCGATAGCAAACTTCTTGAAAGAATGTGTTGATGCTGCAGAACAACAATGCCTAAAACTAGGCTTACAAGTCTTGTCCAGTGAAGCATTTTTAAGTACCTTACATACATGTTCAGCATCATCCTGGTGGAAGAAGATTAGAATAAATTATAAATAGTTGTTCTGTCAACAAGAGTACTACAAGTTTATATTTTTGAAAATAAAAATGACGCTAAAGATCATAAAATAAAATAATAACTACATACTTTAATAGTTGAATTTCACAACAATATCTCCCTATATAAAACATCTTTCTTTTCTTGTGTGACTGACCACACATCATCTTAACATCTTATTTTGGCTACACCAACTTTTTCTTATCCCTTTAAAGCCTAACATTCATTTTCATCGAGTATAACTAGTAATATAATGGTATGAGAAAACTAAATGTAAATTCAAGAATGTCAAAAAGGAGAAAGTAACTTCCATTTCTACTTGACAGAATTACCACAAATTTCAAGTTCACTACAAACAGAAGGACAAATAACTTCCCACTGCATAGAGTTAGAGAATGAAAAACATGTAGGTTATAATTTTCATACAAACATTTATTCTGTTCTCCTACCTTGAACATGTTGACAAACAAGTCTTCTGGATAAAACACTTTGTATATTATAACTTGCTATAATTTACAATGAGCAGTACATGGTCTATATATTGGCCTTTAGACATGACCCTTCAACCACAACTAATGAACTTTATTGCATACCACAATCATTACTAGATGCACTCCTAACTTTTTCACTTTCCTAAGATACTTTAATTCTACCAACACTATTAAATGCAACAACTCACATTTAAGCTTACCCAACAAAACCAAATAACCATCTTAAACTGATAGATTACTGGAAAAAACACGTATTGACAGTTATGACTTCACAAAGTGATGGTGATCTAAGCAATGAACTTTACATAAATATAAAATTGGCAAGCAGTATGACGCTCAAATGAAAACGAAAATATTTAAAGGAATTAGGAAGCCCACCTTCAGTTTTTGAACTTTACCAGACTTATAAATCATTTGATGTGACAAATATGCTGATGCATGGTAATGTGAAAAGAACCTTTTCACGGTTTCACAGTATGATTCTTCAGAAGAGCAGGGAACTGATCGGACAAGAATTGTGAAATGACTTGGATTTGGAGGTGATCCAACAATATGCAGTAGCCTCAAATTAGTAATGCTCTTATATTCCTAAATATAAACACTGACAAATCAATATTTAAGACATGGAAAAGTAAAACTAAAAATGGTAGAGGTGCTTATGTTGTAGATAAGTTCAGATCCTTACAATGTACAGAAGAGTGCAAGCCGAGAATGTTATGATGTATAGCGCAACACAATGAGCCCAAAGCCTGACGACATGCAAGAGAATAAAAACAGACTATAAGTAACCAGTTTAGGGGTGCATTTCTGCATAAGATCACTAATTATCACTCTATTGACATCTTAAAATGAAAAAGGAAAAAAAAAAAACACAATACATTAAGGTCTGGATCAATCGAAACTCAAAATATCGCATTTTCTTGCACTCACTTCATGTTTATTGTTTTGGAAGAGAAAAAACAACACAAATAAACTTCCCAGTAAAGAAAAGTTGAGTAGTTTATTCATCCATGAGGAGGAAAAGTCAAATGATGATGCAGATCCACATTATTCTTTGAGAGCGTAGTTCATTACTGGTTATGAAACTTCAAGTAATTTAATATATATTTTCTATTGTATTTCTCAACTTGTATGCATCATTAGACATTCTAATTGAATTAACATAATTAAAACTTTAATTGAGAAGTAATATATAACTCTGAAGTCTTACCACGTTGAACCTTCTTTGACATTCTCAATGGTAAATACTTCCAGCGACTCAAAAGGTATATGCTTATGCGTTCTGTCCATACCATGATAATTTATAGGAAGCACCAGAGCAAGGCAAATGACAGCAGCAATGGAAAACACTCGGATACTGTTGGAGACAACGTCAACATTACAGTTAGTAAAGTTACAAGATGGACAATCAAATTTGCTTTAGACTTAATTTTTTTATTTGATACGCTTTTTAAATATAATTGGTAGGTTAAAATTTGGTAGATTTCAGATTAAAAAATTAACAAATAATAAAGCAATTCACCCTATCACAACGTTCGTTAAAATAACAATTTTTTTTTCAGCTTCATAAAAATAACATAAGGCACACAAATAAAGCTATTCGATCTTTGAAGAACTGAACAACCTGAACACAAGCATCCTCACAAAAACCACACCATCCAAGCCACCAATAGCTAGTATCTCTTCCTCAGACGTTTCCCATGCTTTCAGTATCCAGCTAGGGGAGGGAACAAATCTTTCTAAGCAGAGATCAACGCGTCTTGAATGCTGAGAGGCTAGTCTCCTTCCAAAGTACACGTTAACATTGCTGGGTTGTTTTCTTAATACGGAATAAAATGAAAAGAGCACCACACACAGACCAATATTAATTCCAGCAGAAGTTAGAAGAGCATTGATGTCCATCCCTCCTCACTGTACTTCAAAAGTAGACGCATCTCATCACCCCGTAAGAAAGACATTAGAAATCCAAATCATGCCCATCACCTGAAATAGTATATATTCCGACCAATATCTCGGTAAGAATGAATTTCTTTGAGCAGGTTCAACAATGCAAAATTGAAAGATCTCTTTTACTAATTTGTTAAGGTGCAGTATGATATCTGTCAATAACTATGAGAATTTTTACTGTTCCACAATATGCAACAGTACATAGACACGGAAGATCGAAATGAAAAAAATAAAAATAAAAAAGGATATATCATTTGAAAGTTCTATAAAAAAAGACACACTCTCTGGGAGCTAAAGAAGTGAACCTTAAATAACTGTAAGCAAGATTTATTTACTTTGAGAACATTTCTACTTTGGCACATTGACTAACGAAGATACATGCCTTAAATTCATATCACACCGTATAATATCTTAGGAAAAAAATCCACTATGCAACTTGCAATTTGAGAGGAATTAAAAATAACAATAATACGAATTAGTGATGAATGACATTCAAGCTCCATAACCTTATCCGCTTGCAAGTTATGAAGGATTTGACAAGAGCACTACGCATGAGTGTGCAAAGTTACTTAGTGAAGCCTCATAGACTTCTCAATACCTTTTCCAACTTACTATCAGGTACTAATAAAAAGCTAATTTAAAAGTTGAGTTTAGAACCACTAAACAACGTAACTCGTATTATTGAATTTATTTACAAATAAAATTCCATTGTTCTTCAGAAAATAATGCACCATAACGGCAATTTGAATTGATCAAACATCAGTTTTTTTACTTGATCACCCATACTTACAATAAGTACTCGACTTAACATTTAAGGGGTGGAGAATAAGTCAATTGTAACAACTAAAACTAAGTTAGAGAAATTCACAAAATATTTTATCTCAAACACACTTCCGAATGCTCAATTTCACTACTTTGTTAATCCGATATGAAATTCGCAAAACCATATTTAGTTCCCATGCTAGAGGAAATAAAAATGAATAGTAAACAAACTAAAACGCAGGGTGCAAAAGACAGAAAAAAAAGACAAGAAGCACAACCAGTTCAGTAAATCACTATCAGTTTCGCTAATTAGTAAAATAAAACAAACTATAAACCCTACAGTTATTATCCGTCTAACCAACAATACTAGATTCAGAATTTCACACGCATCGCCGAAACAGATTCAAACTAACACAGCTTTCAAACCAAACACTAACAGGCACACAACTCTGAATTAAACAAAACTCCATAGCAACAAAAAAAACAAAAACGAAAACGGTTAACTCTAAATGAATCGATGAAAGAGAACAAATCGAAACGATTCTAGAAGGAAGCAACATTCCGAATCCGAATCAGAATCCGAAGAAGAAAAGAAGAAAGAGGCATAATGTACCTGCACAGCGATGCGCATTTGCAACACGTCAATGAAGATCAATCAGCGATGCACAGTGGTGGAATACCAGAAGATTAGAGAAAATGCTGAATTGCTAAAAACCAAAATGAAGAAGATGGAGAAGAAGAAGAAGGTTAGGTGACGCTTAAAAGTCAAAACTCGCAGAGCAATGCCGCGAGCCTTGCTTTTGCTTCCACTTCACAAGAACGCACGTTTATAATAATACAGCGAAGGGTTTGATTCAAAGGCAACGAACAAAAATGAATCCCTGAGTTTTGGGGTGTGTTTGTTTGTTTTTCTTTTTCCCTTTTTTCTCTTCCTTTCTTTTTTTCCTTTTTCGTTTTTCAGTCCCACTGCATAATTGGTTCCTTATCTCTCTTCTATTTTCTCTGAGCAGCCAGCCAACACGCAAACAACTTAAGCGTAGAAGTAATAATCAGAAAAAGCCACGTTACGAAATCGCGTTTCGGAAGCGTATAATATGATTGATCGATATATTAGAATGAAATTCGAAAGCGGGAGTAACGGCTTCGCCACGTGGCGGACACCGAGACGCCAACCTCATGTGCGTGATGCGAGTGTGTAACTAACCCACTCGAACATGCTACAGAGGAGAACGTGTTCTATACGCTGCATCGCAGACCATGACACAACCATGTACCCGCTCGATCGGTGATTTCCCACGTGGATCTTGATGACGTTATTGGTTCCTTGCTTCTGGCCTTGTTTAAAATTGTTGTGCCTTGTCGTAGCATAGTCTTTCTTGTTTTTCAACTTGAATGGCTAAGTTGTGGGCTCAAAACACGTGTTGGTATGCGCGCCATAAAAGCTTCCATGGGCCCACTATTGAACAAATTGCAGGAAATGGGCTTTCGTGTTCATTTAGAACTCATTCCCCTCCTTAATAATTAGGCATTTCTAAACTATTCATAAAAATCACGGAACACAAAATTACTCTATTTTATTATAGAATTATCTACTGCAAATTTAAAATATTTAAATTATTTATCATTTCAAAAAATTAAATATACGGAGGACAATATTTGACGGAAAAAAAAATTATTCTGACCCAAATTGGTGATAAATTATCAGGAAAAATCACCGTATTTTTATATTTTTAAAGTATTGTATGTTTTGGAGCTTTTGAATTTAATTACCATTTTGTTTTTAAAATTTTTTTAAAGAAATAAAAAAAAAACAGGTAAAAATATTTAAACTTAATTTCTAAGAAATATGAGATTTATCGTATGAACCGAAAACTAACCTTGTTTATAGAAAAGATATATTTGGATGGAAAATTTAAGGAACCTTCGAGCAAAAACCTTTTTATTGTTAGGTTGTTGCAAATCTAATCTGAAAATAGTGGTGGCATTAAGTCAAATATAATCAACCCATCTGTCTCAAATGCTTTTAAAATTCTTATGTCCAAAATCACACACCGCTTTGAAGTCAAATAAATCAACACATGATAGCATGTGCTTCCATAAGACGCAGCCCCTTTTTCCATAATGCGATGAATGTCAAAGAAGTTTCGAGAAATGTATTCAAATAAAAAATAAATATATAGAAAATGGCTTCTCTTTTTCTTGTCGTGGTACATTTTGACTTTAGGTAAAGTTGTAAGTTCTGGAGTTTATCCGTTTACAAAGAATATAAATATATACTTTTTACCTGTAAATCACACAAGTATATATAAAAAGAAAAAAAAAAGTTACATTACTTTTGTAACAATATACGACATTAGTACTGCCTCGTATAAGAAATAAATACAAAAAAAGGTGAGATCATGCTGAAAAGTTTATTCTATCTCTATCTCTTATCAATAAAATAAATAACATTACAATAAATAAACATACATCAATATCATCATAAGTCCTTTTGACTTTAGTATCATGTTCTTCTTCTAACAATTTCAACTTTCGGTAACTACTGTGTATCAAGAGAATAGTATATACAATACAATATACAATATATAATACAAATTTGAGAAGAATATATTTAAGATAAATTTTATTATAATAAAAATGTAATCCAAATAATATAGTAAACTATTTTATTAACTAAATAATTAAATATGCATTACAATAAAGAGAAAATTAATTATATAATGGACAATTGGTTAAATAGGTAGGTATGTTCTGAAAGATAATTGATTTTTAATATGTATATTTCATTACTTAATTAATGATAATTTATTATCATAAATGATAATCAATTAGGATGTTTTGAAAACTCTTTTAAATATTTTAAAAGTTATAAAAATACAAGATAAACAAAAATTTGAATTTTCAATTTTCTTCACCGACACTTTGATTTCTTTTATTGTCTTGGAATTTGTTACTCAAAATTTAATCGTGAGTTAATCTCGTAATAGTTAAGTAAAGAGGAGACTCATCTAATTCAGGTTATTTTGTTTTAATATATTCACCAAAATTACATAACTTCTGTATTTGAATAGAAATATTTGTAATTTATATACATTTATTTCAATTACTATTATTTTAACTTGTTTAATTCTTTTAAATATTTTATTTAGATAACGATTGAAATTTATTAAATTTTTATTTCCGTTAGTAAGATAAAGTATTTCAATTACTACTTAATATAAAAAAAAATTAAATTTCAACCTTGCAAACAATGGCAAAAAATCATTTCTACAAACTTTAACTGAAAAAGAAAATCTTATTAACATTCATTGAGAGAAATTTACTACATTGATTGAAAGAACTCTTGAAACATCAATATATATTGACAGATAAATAATTCTGAAAATATTAATTGGAGAGTAACTCATATCATGTTAGGTGATTAAGAAACTCCCGTATATATATCAAAAAAAATAGTTTGATTGTCATAGTTCTCATTCAATAAAAGGGTTAAAGTATATTTTTATTCCATGAACTTTGATAAATTTTAATCCTTAAACTTTAAAAATGAATGAATATAGTCATTTTAACCAATTTTGTTAACTTTTTTGTTTAGGTTTCGAACACATTTCTCAGTAAATATTAAGTCAAAAATGTGTCAAACGACATAAACAACTTCAATATTAAAATGAATGAAACACATTTAACACGTTAAAAAAAAGTCAACGTAATTGATTAAAAGGACTATATTTATTAATTTTTAAAGTTTGGGAACTAAATTTTATCAAATTTTCTATCAAGAACGAGTTTCAATTTTTTGCCAAAATTCAGGAAGTAAATATAGACTTTCTCTGAAGATTTTGATCCAAAATAGGATGAATGGTGAAAATTTGGTATCTGGATTCGTAATATTGATGTGTGTTTTTCGAAAATATTTTTTCAGAACTGATTTAGTGTATTTCAGAAAACAAAACCTAGAAATTCACATATTTAATGAACTGCGGAAACAATTTCGATGGGATGGAGGAAGAAACAACAAAAAATAATCATGTTAACATTGATTAGAAAAAAATCTTAATTAACACTGGTTGAAAAGTAATTTCAACTCATGCTTTAATTGATATCGGTTAAAAATAACCTCATTAACATTAAATGTAAATAGGAAATATATGTTAACTTTTAACAAAAACAAATTATGTTTATCATTGGTAAAAAAATAATGTTAATGATCAGAGTTTAAGATTTAAAGTTTAAAGTTTAAAATATAACTTGTCAGAAATTACAAAAAAATAAAATAATTATAACCACTTCAGTTTGAAATAAATATTTTCTGACATCCTAACTAAAGTGGAGACGAGGATTCTGAAAATCAAGGTAAAATAAAAAAGAAAATATAAAAATAACATAAATTTAAGATGTTTCTAGCTTCTAGTTGAATTTTTAATTTATTTAATTTTTAATTAATTAATCCATAAATTTTGAATTTTTTAATTATTTTTAAAATTTAGTGTCTAAACAATATATATTACTATAAAACAACTTAAATATTTAGAAAATAAATTATCCGACAAAAAATTTCATCCTAAAACACAGTAAAGATCTGATAAATTATAATAGTAAGAGGTTAATATTACATACTTCCATTCCCTCAATAATTCATTTCACTTAACATCCACGTAGTTTCATGTCGGCCAATAGTCCATTTCAGACACTTTATCTGCATTTATTTCGAATATATCATAAATTACAATATAGTTTGATTTCTTATAATTAGGATAAAGTGACTATTACTTCTTTTAATTGTATGTATAGTGTTACAGTAATTTTTAAATGTAATAAAATGACAATTTTCATTTATAAAACTTCTTTAGGTCAATCAGTTCGTACATATCTATTTTAATGCAATTAAACTGTTACATATAGGTTCCTTTAGGGTAGATAAAATTTAGTTTAAGAAAAATGAACATGATTGATTAAGTAACTTATTTAAGTAGGTTTTTAAAATTCAACTCTTAAGTAATCTGATTTGATGATTCCTTCAGTTCTTCATATTCAGTTTCGAAGAGAGAAAAAAAAAGAAGAAATAATTATAATACACAAAAGTTATAGACGTATCAAAGTATTTAGTTAATCATAAAATAAAAATAGCATATAAATATGTCCATATATTTATTCTTTTACATTTTAAGTTACTTTAGCATATATTTATTATTTAATAAACTAGCACTAACAACTTTTTGCTTACAACTAATTTTTCAACATTCAGCTAGAAGTTGATTTTACAAACATACCTAAAGTTATCAAAAGAATTTCATATTTCACATGTTTCATTCCATATAAATCTATATATATTATCATTAAAAGTTAGATTTTATATACTATTAAAATAAAATCCAGTTCATATTTAAAAAATAAATTGCCTTTCAACGATAACCTAAAAATATATATTTAAAATTAAAAAAATTATGAAAGAAAAAAAAAAACTATATTCAGATCAAATAAACTGTTGTACAAAACAATAACCTTGCATCGACACACGCCATCATTAGTTACCAGCAAACTAGTATTTTAAAATTGTCATTTAATATTATGCTATTTGTTTATTGTCATTTAATATTATGCTATTTGTTTTAGCCATTGCGTGATTTATTTTAATTTTTAACAAAAATAAAACATTGGTATAGATGTTATTCAATTTTATTTTTCTACAAAATAAAACATTTTAAGCTTTAGAGATTTAATATTATGCTGTTTGTTTTAGTCATTGCACTGTATTTTAATTAGTTAACAAAATAAAGCATTTTATTTAAAGAAATGCTATTTAAAAAACTAAAGAAAATTGTCTCTTTATTGAAAAGGAAGAAACATTTTGTGAAAGCAAATAAACAAAATCACAACATGCATTTGTTTCAAAAAATATTTCTATAAACTAATTGTACAAGCTATTCCATATAAAATGTAAAACTAAATTTAATTTTTAACGCATGAAAAAAATAATGTCATTATTTTCTTGTATTTTTCTAACCTATGCTTACAAATAAATTTTCTCCAAACATAACCAAACAATCAAACTATATTCGTTCAACTAGTTCGACTAAGAATATTAAAAAAAAAAGTGTATTATATTTCTTACTGCTTACAACAGTGATGGTGTGGAGATTGAAGTAAACTAAAGCGAAACAATGTGGTTTATCCAACCTTTTGACATATTACTCAAGAACATATGATGACATCTATTTAATTTGTATCTCAACAAAAGAAGGAATATTTGCAACTTACTTATAGATAGCCTAATTCAACTACCAATTTAGTTAAATATTTAACTATTTGTCTTTTGCAGCCAGGGGCTGGAATTCAAAGAATAAAAATCTATTAATAGAATTGATGCACTCCATCTAAGGCGAGTATATTTTAAAGAATTAAATTACCTTTATAGAAGGAATTGTTTCAAATGAAAATAGAGAAGCAACATTAAGAGATCTCCAATGCTGTACCATCCCATACATCAATGAAGTGATTTCAAGTGGAATATTTGGCACTTTGGAATATACGAACTCTTGGTGGAAGCCTGTTCAAACTTCTTAGAAGCAGCTTCGTTCTCCTCTAAGTTAATCTGGAGGAAAAACTTGTCCCACCAGGATGAACTTCTCATCTTGGCCTGAAGCAAGACGAATCCGTTAACTTTTCCCCAATTTTCTAAATATGTATAAAAAATGAAAGGTATATATATGTAGGTCTAGGACCAAGGACCTCCATGCACCCAGCCCCAGTAATTGACATCAATATATCTAAAAAAAATATGGATAACATTTTATTCTTCATGCAAAATCTACTCACCGCTCTTCCAAATTTAGAAACATCCGCTACCTTCGCCTTTTGAGCGGTAGGAAAACCTTCAATATAGATTTCATCAGAAGTCAGTGACAGAACCAAGAGATTATTTGACTATTGCTAAGATAGTCTATTAAGGAACATAAAAAGCAGTATATTTAAAGCGCAAGCTCCCAACAACTCATCAACATTAACACCGGTAAAAGCAAATCATACTTCTAAGTCAAATAAAAGGGAGTTCAAGTGTTCACATAAGCACAAAGACACTACCTCAAACAACATTTATGCTCGACATATTAATACCATAGTGGATGATTCACTCCAACAATAACAACCAAAATTTTGGACTCAATAACAGCTAGATCAGAGTGGGATCAGTTACATGAATCAACTGACACCATTTACTATTTAGGTCTATCAAAACCTATAATGCTAAGTTTCACATAAATTCTTCAGACAGAAGAATAAATTTAATTCATTGATGGGAACCTACATTAAATTCCATGGAATGCTCTTACCAGTAAATATTACAATACCATCGGATGATACCCTCACCAAATCTGGTAGAGTTTTATTGAGGTATCTTGGAGAAAGGTAATCCAGAGCATCTGAAACAATTACAAGAGAGAAAGATTTCGGCCTGTATGGAAGAGGAAACTTGATATCAGCCACACGCACGCTGCCTCTATGGATAAGTGCTTTGCAACTACTATCAGCTTCCTCTATATCATATGGTTCTATTCCCCAGGCTTCAGTTTCCTCCTCCTTCAGCAATTTAGAGACCACATAGCAAGTATCAGGACCAACATGCAAAACTTTATGCATGCTATCTCCATATGCTTTCTGTAAAATGGGAATCGCTTGTTGGACCTCTCCACTGCACAAATAATCACCTGCACTTGGAAGTAATGTAGATTATTACAGAAAATCTAGAAGTGAATTCAAGGTAAGGATAACTGGATGAAACATATGATAGATACCACTAGGTCACGGTTTTTCGGTTATATTTGGATCAAGGAGAAAAGGGATTAACATGTGATCCTCTAACCAATATATTCAATTTTTATGAACATTTCAAAGGTTTCCCCCAACTTGGGAGGATTTTAATCATCCAAACAAAAGGAAGGAAAATCAAAAACTATCTATCATGCTCTTCACCTCCTTCTCTTCTTCCTTTGATCTAATCCCATCTCCTTATCTCCAAATATCCAAACACTGAACCCAAATACTAACAAAATTCATCACTGTTCGAGAATATGCAAGTATTGTAAACAGCAAATTAGAATAGCAAAGAAAACTGGAGTAATATGAAAATAACTTCCATGAAACCTATTCTACCTATCATCAAATCTTTAGAATAATGCCGTTACAAAAAACAGGGAAACCACAGATAAGATGTAAATCATTGATAAACACTGTTTACTACACGGTAGGACAAATGCATAGAACACTCATTACGAAAGATCCAGTTAGTGTCAGCAACTTCAAGTATTTTAATCTTGTATATATGTTCGGACTGTTTTGCATTAACTGTATGAAGATGGTCATCATAAGTTATACGCAGTCAGTCTGAACCCAACTGGAAGTGTCACAGCAATAATATACAACTCAAAGGATGACAACTGACACAAGAAAAAAATATCATATTATCACTATCCTCAACAAGAAGACTAGATAAAACAACTCACTAGAATAAAAAGACACCTACAGCCAAACGAACATTTTTTCTGTTTAATGCAATAAAAAACAGTGAAAAGGACAGTAGAAAATGCATTTCGAGAAAGAAATATGGACTTTATATTATGGAATAAGTTGCTATCTTTCAAGAATCTCAATTCAACAAAATGCATACTATCACAAGAAAAAAAGGATGTACAAGTGCAGATTTTCAACCTTTGGGACATGAATAAAAGTCAATAAGATTTCAATAAAGAGAAATAACTCAACACCTTTAATCTGTTAGTCTAACAAAAAATGAATTATTGACCAATTTGTTCTTTTCTCTTTTTTTTTCCCCAAAAAGAACCACATATGTCTAGTTATATCACAACAAATCAGAGAAGAAACTCCTACAGTGAAGAAAGTAGCCACGCAGTTGTATGCTATGGATTCAAATGCAGCACTAAGCATCTAATGGACAACTCAGTAAGAGAAAAGCATCATGAAACTTAACACCATAAAAATTTTATCATTACAGAAACACCTCTGATTCCAAAGAGTAGAAAGTCTTCTTGAAGTCTTCTTGATCACTTCAAAAAAACACAACAACAAAAAAATCATATTTGATGCAGCAAGTCATCAGTCGAGCATAGACCTCAAACGAAATGAGAAAACAATCACTTGTGACAAAGCTCCACCATGCACGTCCAATTAAATGACAAAACCTTGCTTTGTTGCTTAAGACATCAACTTAAACGAAATTCATCAAGTGTGTCAAAAACCTTCTCTGCTAACTAGGAATTAACCTCACATAGTCATCAACGAACTTATCCGCTCTACACACTTATAGCAAACCAACTAAAATATCAGCATAATTCTACTTACATCATACCATATAATTCACATAATAAAGGTTTGCGCTAAAGTATTACGCAAACTGTCAAGGTAAAACTCCCATTCCAATTAAGATATCAGCACAATTAGTACTTAAGAGACTGTACACAAGTTCTATTCGTATCTTAAATAGACAAAGAAATTGACGGTGAAACAAATCACAGTCTAGGAGAATTTATTACACGATCCAAGATTATTACCTGTCATGGTCCCGACCAATTTCAAAGTAATAGGTAGCCAAAATTTTAAATTTGAAAGTGCCTCTCACATGTAAATTGGTCAAGATCGTAGTGATCTAGGACCATGTAATAAATTCTCACAGCAAAGAGAGGTAAAAAATTAGAAACTACCTTCAAGCCTGCTAACAGAATCTAAACGGCTGCCAAATCCACCTGTTAAATAAAAACGTGACATTGAATTGCATAGATAAACAAAGCAAGCCAAAAGCACATCTAAGTAACAAAACAAAAAATGTAGAACAAACCTGAGCCCCGGTAAAAATAACCAATGACAAGCAAACCTCCCTGTAGAATTACCAAAAACAAATCAATCAGAAACAAAAAACACCGAAAGTAAAAGCACCTTATTAAGTCAATCCAAAAAAAAAAAATCACCATAACTACGAGTGCAATCGACAAAACGGGCGGCGACCTAGATTTCGAGGAGAACAATCCACCGCCATTGTCACCGAACCTTCTAGCAGGATTCCCCGGTCTCCTGGACATAACTTTTCAATTCTCGAATCTTCTTACAGCACAAACGCGTTGCTTTAGTTGCATTAATCTGCAACACACGAATCAGAAAAACGTGAATGAAAAACGCTTTCACCACAATGCCGATGAGAAAACACGACGAAAGCTACATCAGTGCACTGAAAACGCGTAAGGAACCAAAACTCAGGAATTACCGATAAACGAAACAATCCTACAGAACTTGCATTCTGCAAACGCTAGATCTGAGTTGCACGCAATACAAATAGAAAGAAGAGAGAGAATCATAACAAAAAAAAAGTGTTATTTTTTTTTTTCTCGTCGCAATGGCAATGATGAAAAAAAAAAGTGAAGAGGATGTTGGAGTGTCGGTTGGTGGAATCCAACGGTGTCGAACCGGTGATTCAGAATGGGCCAGGCCTTATTGAATATGGCCCATTGTGGCCCAATAAGTGAAAAGGTTGATTTGAACCGGATGATTGGTGCCACGTCATAGTGATGATTCGGATTAATATTAGCAGGACCGGACCGGACCGGATCGATTCTGGTGATTTAGTTGAACAGGAACCGGAGGAGGGCGAGGAGGAGAAATAGATGGCAATCGCTGCTGTGAGAGAAAAAAAGAATTTGGATTGTGGAACAATTGGAGATTGGAATCGTTGAATTGTGCTATTGTTTGTCTTTGATTCAGAAATGAACAAAGACGAAAGCGATCGGAACGAAAAGAAAGCGCACGATATCAAGCTTTGGGGAGTTTTCCTCTTCGGATTACTCGGCGCCGCCGTCACTGCCTTCTCCGTTAGTTTCCGCATTAGTTTGTTTGTTTCCTTTTCAAATTGTTCTTCAAATCGTATGCATCTTCCTTTTTTTTTTAGAAAAACTTACATGCAGTTCCTTAACCGCTGCTGCCGTTGTTTTCCAATTATTGTTGAAATTTAACTTTGATGACGTATAATATATGCCGATTTGCATGCAAACTTTTGTCAGAGATTAGTTGAAACTTCAATTCTAGTATATTTTTATTACTTTTTTTGTTACAGAATAATGATCTTAGTGCTATTCTCAATTGCACTTTGTTGTGTCATTCTCACACGAACCATGTTTTTGAAGAAACTGTTACATGGTCTGGTTTACCTCGTGCTTATCATTCTAATCAATCCTTAAGTGACTTACTCATTAGAATTTTCAACTTTTGAAATTGAGATGATAAAACTCGATTACGTGTTTCATGAAAATTGGTTGGAACCATGGTGATCCTCCACTGTGAAATAATTTACAGTGTTTTCGTGATGGTTGCCTTTGGCAACGTGTGAAGAAGTTGATCGGATGAGTCATTCACCAGAATCGCTTTGATTTTTAGGTGGCAGATTTTTTTAGTAATGTTATTATTCTATGAACATATATTTTCCTCTTACGTTGTTGGAGATTATGCTGTATGAAAAGCCCTTTTTTTCTTTTTTCTTTTTGTGTTTGAAATGCAAGCTAGAGATGCACAGGAATAAACTGATGGTTCATGAATCATGCTATTGTTGAACTCTTTGTAGCTGTCCAGGTCGCAGTCAAGAGGAGCGAGTGGCAGTTCTTTTCGATCATCATTTCAAGAAGAAGCATGGAAGAGGTACAATAAACGACTGCAAGAGGAGTATGAGGAGGAGGTGGAGAGGGTGGTGAGTTTTCGAGAAGTAGAGTTTAATTTCTATGTATGGTCATTGTAAAACTCATAAATCATGGTACTGATGACTTTGAAAATAGTTAGATTAAAAATCAACAAATTTAGCATACAAAACAATTTGTTATTAGATGTGTCTCTGCAAAGACTATTTATTCTTTCTAGTATCAATTACTTTCATTTTTGTTTTATTATTATTATTTAGTTAAACATTTACTTTTAAAATAAAATGGGAGATGTAATGCGATCCTTCTGATGGGCGATCCTGAGTCACAGTACTTTGTTATGAAAGCAGATTTGACTGTAGTGTGTATTTTTTATTTTATTTTATTCTCTATAGTAAATCAAAGAAATTGTGTTTTTTTCTTTGCTTGCTTAGATGTTTAATTGGTTGGTTGAGGCTAGGCAGTGTGTCTTGATTCTAGGTTGCTTTTGTAGGAACGTATAAAGCGCATGCAAAGTGTGTTTAATCGGGAAAGGGATAAGCGTAGAAGAAGCTACGAGAGCTGGAAGGGAAATGGTAGTGGTGCACATCATCAACATTTTCAAAGAGATGATTGGTATTGGAAGGCCGAAGAATCCTTCAGAGAGCAATGGGCCAATTATCAACACACTCCAGGAGAGAGCAGAAACTATTCACTATCACATCACTACTCAGTTTTGGGTCTTGACAGGTACTTACAGAAATAGTGTTATTTTATTCAGTGAGACCTGACACAACATTAAAGTTTTGTCTTGGTGGTGATCATTTAATCATGTGTTTTAATCCGAATATTCTCTTTGCAAATGAAAAGGTAATGCCGTGCACAGTGGCCCTCCCTTGTACATTTGCATTGTGAGGAGCCTTGGATACTGGGAGTCTAGGATAGTATAACTTTTAATGGTATTCAACGCCCTGTATTAGAAGGAGATGGATACATCAGAATGTGATAGGTATTTATTTATTGAATTGGAAAATGGAACCAAGCTCCTTACAGCCAGTAGCTATTTTGAAGTTCTGGGGCTTTAGAAAGAAAAAACAGCAAGAAATATAATGTCAGAGGAAAACCAAGACAATCCCAGTCTTAGGAACGCCACTTCACATCTTTAGGAATGGCATACCCCACTGTGGTGATCCCGTTTATGACATGACACCACCCATTCTGTTGGGATTTCCTACATTTTGTCTTTGTTCCAGCTCAATGTCGTCATTATTTGACTCATGTTTCCCTCCGTGGCTCCTAATTAACCACCCTCTCCCCGTTATATATCATCCAAGCTCCTTTCGTGTCTTTCTAGTAAAAATCAAGATATGAGCCTAACCGCATGTTGTAATTATAGAATAAATTCCATATTTTGAACTGTTCGACATTCACAATATTGATTAAACTTTAATCTTATTTAAACAATCAACAGACCATGTTGTTGCACTTGTTTGAAAAAATTATTCAAGCTAGAATAATCAAGCGCTTGTTTGCTCTTTAGTTTATATCAGAATTAAATTCTTTATTTAATATTCTATAATTTATCACATAATTCTTAAGCATTGTAAGCATTGTAAGCTTTTGTAGGAACGTATAAAGCGCTTGTTTTCCTTCCCTGATTTATCACAATATAGTGTTAAGCATTGTAACTTTGCCTTTGTAATATCAGATACGAGATTGTGTAAGGTTGATTTGGTAGAAATACGAACCTTACTTTGCCTTTGTAATATTAGATACTAGATTGTATAAGGTGTGATTTGGTAGAAATATGACAGAGCACAAGATGGCGCAGTTCTTGCTAGAATATGAGAATCATGTTGACAGGAAGAAAATGGCTATAACTAGAATATTTGAAGATATTATATGATATAATAGGACGGTTAGAGTAATGTCTCGTTTGGAGCAATATGTAATTATTACCCTATAAAAAAATATGTGATTTTGGTATTTGTTGATAGCTTATTGAACATTATTTGTTAACTGAAAACCATACATGAACGTGTACTGTAACATGTTTGTTTTGCATTCACGTTGTTGTTAATGGTTCCTTTTATGGATCTCAGGTTTAGAACAACACCCTATACAGATGCTGAGATTAAGGTAAATTTTCATTTATTTTTGTTTGTTATTATTATTATTATTATTTATTATTATTGCTATTATCATTATCTATTTTCATATTGCTTTATGCTTTATAAACTTTATGCACTACATATGTATTGATAAAGAGATTGATTTATGAATTATGGTGAATTCTTTATTTTGGTTATCAAGATATGTAAGAAAGAAAAGGACTAAGATTGACCCTTTGCTTGATATTATTTGACGGGTGGTTGGTTTTGCACCCTTCTTATTTATTAAAACCGTTGGTTTGGTTATCAATTTGTTGGAAATTAGTGAATCCATGCGAAAAATAAGATTATTACTGTTTGTGCTCATGTTATAAGGCTGCCTTAATTTTCATTTGCAATTTTTATATTCAGTATTTTGATTGTCCTCCCTATAGAGATTGTAATATATTTTTCTTGAGATGATGGATATTGGTCTAGCAAAATCCATTGTTAGTTGCCAAAATTCTTATGGAAAGTTCTATAATAAAGGAGTTTGTATCACGCATAAATTATATGTATAATGGGCCAAGAACTAACTATAAACTTTAGTATAACACTTTCTATAACATCTAGTTTGCAGCAAAGATGTACTTAGCGTTCATATCTTTTTACCTTGGTTTTGGACATCTTAATATAAATTCCTTATTCTACTATATATATATTGCTCTATCAGGTCTTAGTTTCATTTTATAAATTTTATCTTATCTCTTCTATAGACAGCATTTAGAACCAAGGCAATGCAGTATCATCCTGACCAGAACCAAGATAATAGAGGTATGCCTTTACTAGTCATTAATAGGATCTTGTTAACTCCAACCATAGCATTATTGATTCTTGGATGTTAAAATGTGATAGAGGCTTCTGAGGCCAAGTTCAAAGAAGTAATTTGCTCATATGAAGCCATACAAAAGGAAAGGAAGAACCAAAATCTGTAATTGCCCAACTCTGTACAACAACCCAGATGAGGTATTCAAGTTAATCACCAAAGGTCCTCTTAAGCTTTCCCATAATAGAATTATCATCCCGCTAAATTATGATTCTGCTGCTACTAAATTTTTGGTAATTATTGCATCATAAATTAATAATGATGGTGTTGGTCTGTTTTATTGTAAAGTTGTTGTCCTTGGATGCATTGAATTTTTTTCTGTGGGATTGATTATCCAGGGACATATTTAATTGATAAGCATTCCAATCAGACGTCAATGGCCTCTTTAAAATCTTTTAAATTATTTTGTACCCAATTAGTTCATTTACTGAACACTATTGGGACTTCTCGGAGACTTCTATAAATTTGTTCTACACAACTTTGTAAATATTTTTATCAATGTATACTGAGACTTTCCAATAATCATCTGCATTTGGAAGTAATATATATTATTACAGAATTTCTAGAAGTGAATTCAAGGTAAGGGTCACTACATGAAACATGTGATAGATACTACTTTTCGGTTATATTTGGAACGAGGAGAAAGGGATTAACATGTGATCCTCTATCCACTATATTTAATTTTTATGAACATTTCAAAGGTTTCCCCCAACTTGGGGGGATTTTAATCATCCGAACAAAAGGAAGGAAAATCAAAACTATATGGCATGCTCTACAAAATGCACTGCAGACCACGTTGCATATGTGTTTCTGTGTGTCTTTATTAGTGTCGTTAAGTTATTGTTATTTATTATTACAAAATTTATGTCTTGGATACTTATAGGGATATAGATGAAGTTTTTTTCTTAGACTACCCATGCATTGGAATACTGGTCATATTGGTCCACAGTGTGGTGAAAGGGGCTTCTTGCTCCAACAATGGAAGAATAGACAATTTTTTTATATTGTATTTTTTAATCTTTCTTTCAATTTAATTGTGGCAGTTGTAGTAATTTATTTTACTGGGAAACATGGAAAATGGAAAAGGATATTTATTTATAGTTATAATTGTTATATTGTATTATTTGATAATGCTTTAAAGTATATTTCATTTGCTATATGTTTATTTAATGGTTGTATTTTTTGTGTTGGTACTTTTCTTTTTACTTGGTATAGGTGGAACTTCCTGAGTTTTGATTGAATTTTGTGACCAAAACCACGAGGTGGAAATGCTTTTGTTGGTTCAAACTTCCTCTTTTATATGTTGCTAAATAATGAAATCATGTATGGTTCTTTCAAGTTGTATATCATGTTATCATTGTTGTATTGTATTAGTCAATTATTAGATTTTTATTTGTATTAAAATTTATTTTCATATTTATTGTTTTAACTTAAATGGATAACATACCAAATGGAAATATTAGTGTTCAAAAATCAACATTAGAATAATAAAGAGAAAGATGGAGACTACACATTGTAAATAGAAGATGTAGAATGACCACGTAACAAAGACATAGAACAATTAAAAAAAGAAGAAAACATAAAGGATAATCAACACCATTCAAATGGCAAACAATTCTCCACGAGTGACAATGATATCTATTGGATAGGTGGCTTGGTCAGTAAACGATGCAGGTAACTTTCAAATGTCAATTAACATATCAAACATTTTTTTCCTATACAAATAGACATATATTACCTTCAAATTTTTAGCATATAATTTATTTATTTTATTTAACATGACAGGTTATAATTGTGCACCACAGAAGTTTGAATGATGTAATAGAAATAAAGCAGGACCAAGTAATTACATGTCAGCAACATGCAACGTGGTTAGTACATTCTTACCATCAAAATTAAACTTGTGGTATTTCAATATTTTTCTTATATTTTTTTAAGTGTGTAATGTAAAGATTGTTACATTTGAAACAATTATGGTTAACATTACACCTTATAATGTCTTGCATTCTTTCTAACTCATTCTATTTAAAAGTTTAAATTTTGTTTAAATATAATTTATTTACCTTTAAACATTACAAGTTATGGTTTTATACTACAATGATTTGAAGGACGTAATGATAATGAAGCATAATCATATAATACACATATTATTAACATCGAATGTCATGAGTGCTACTTAAAAATGTTACACTAAATTTTAGTCAATTATTTGTAATTTTTTATATGCAAAAAAAATTATTTTTCTTTTAAATATAATTTATTATTTCCTTTTACCATTTTATCATATAATTTTATTTATTTATTTATTTAACATGATAGTTGTTAATTTATGTTATTGAACCTAGTAAGTATATTCTTCTTATAAGTTATGTTGTAGTTTAGTAATATACTACTTCTTCAATTTATAATAAGTTATGTTGTAGTTAAATAATATACTCGAAAATTTTCAAATATCGTTCAATTGTCTATTTTAATTACATGTCAACATTGTCATACATGATTGTTTTACCATGACACATCATATGTGTTGCTTTGACAGAAAAATGTTACTTAAAATATTTGTATATGGTTTGTTTGAAAGTAAACATTGTTTATAGCATATAAGTAGTCGTACAATCATGTGCTTTCATTCAATTTATTGGGTGTTCATAAATGATGACATTATAGTTGCAAATGATTGGGGTACATATAGTTTTTATGTTCAAGGTGTAATATATCACAAAATAGGAAGATTTTATCCAAATGACGCGTCTAAACCTTGTTACATTTATGACATTGAACGTTGAACATGAATTACAAAATAAAATATGGGAAAGTCCTCAACTTCATCAGACCATTGTTAATAACTTGCAATAAATATTATATTAGTGCAATTCTTTTGTGCATGTACTTATATAACTTGCTCAATAACCAAATATTCTTGAATGTTCTTTATTCATATAAAGAGGGTTTTGGTAATGAAACACAATACAATCTTTCGATTTCATCTAAAGTAGCAACAATTATTATTAGTGGAGACACAAAATCAATGACACGTGGGTAAGACATTCAAGTTGTAAATCATGATGAAAATTTAATAAACATACAAGAAATTGTCGGATATTACTACCCTTTACAAAACTCTCTATTATTTTCTTTTGGTACATATGATTAGGACATCAACACAAAAAATGATAATGGTTGAAGTATCTCATGCCGAAAATATTATAGTTACACCGCTCATGTAAATTTTATCATGATGACATATTTTTGAACAATTTACTTATGAGTACATTTTTTTAATACATTATTACAAATACATGATTACCTCAATGTAGATTCATCCAAATGATCAAATATGTAATAATACAAGCGAGATGACTATTACAACAATATGTCGTAGATAATTACATCAAGATTGAGGTAAAGAAATTGTGATGGATTTAGAATCATCAAAATAATACTCGTGTAGAAGTGTACAAAGGTTTACAAGATTCTTTGCATGGAGGTCAAACTCACATAGGTACTTAGTGTAAGTAACATACAAAATTCATTACATTTAAATATATTAACACTCATATTTTAATATCTTTGAGGATAATGTTTGCAAAAAGATAATATTACCAACATCATTTATTGGTAGTCGTCGATATTTGACACACCACTTTAAAGATGGTATGACAATTGTTGCTCATGACAATAAACTAAATATTTTCCTTACATTGACATGCAATCTGTCTTGGAATGAAATTCCTTTAAAATTACAGAATCTACAAGACTATCTTGACTTACTCACAAGAACCTTTAAAAAAAATTGAGCAATTAAATGAATATGTCATTAATTAATGGAGTCATTGAAAATTTTATAAGTTACATGTATTTCACTAAATTTCAAAAACTTGGTCTATCCCATGTAGATATGTTATTGATCTTAGACAATAATGATAAATTATGTGAATCAAAAGACTATGATAACATTGTCAAGGCATAAATACCCAAAAAGGAAGAAGAACCACAATTTCTTGAAGTTATACTAAAACATTTGATACATGGTCCTTGTGAAACTCTTAATCTTAAATCACCATGTATGAAACACAACCAATGCAAAAAGTGATTTTCCAAAAATTTCTTGAAAAAAAATGTGTCAAGGATTCATATACTCAATACAAAATATGTTTTGATGAACCAATTTCTATAAATATAAATGTGATTGTTGACAACATATGGGTGGTTCCTTATAACCCTTCGTTAATGTTAAAATGTGTTGTTATATAAATGTTAAGGTGTGCAACAACATCAAAAGTATAAATATTTGTATAAGTGTGTTCGCAAAGGTTTAGATCGAGTAACAATGGAAGTTCATAGAGAATTTATTATAGATGAAGTCCAATAATATCTTGATGTTAGATGAATTTGTGCTTTAGAGGATTTATGGAATATCTTTAGATCTACAATGTATTGAATGAATCCATGTGTTAAAACACTACAAATTTACTTTTCACATCAATATCAAGTGCAATTTTATAAGCATCAAAACATCAGTGACACATTAAATGATGATAACCACTCCAAAACCATGCTCACATGATCTTTCTGCCTAAATGGAAGAGACCCATAATCTAAAAGATTTTTGTATTGAGAAATTTCATAACATTATTGTTGAAATAATAGAAAAACGAATGGTACTAAAGAAAACCAAGCAAGAAAGTTATTGGTGAATTTATACTATATCCCTTTTGAAGGATATACATTATAAATTCGTCAATAACTTTCTTGTTTGACCTTCTTTAGTAACATTCATTTTGTTTGTTATCACAACATTAATGCTCTGAAATTTCTCTATACAAAAATCTTTTAGATTGTGGTTCTTTTCCACTTAGGGCGAAGAATGGTGTGAGTACAGTTTTAGAGTTGTTATTATCTATATCATTAATATTTTTATGCTTATAAAATCATATTTGATGTTGATTTGGTAAATGAATTTGTAATCTTTCAACATATGGATTCATTCAGTACATGATACATCTCAAGATATTCATAAAGTCTTTAGAGCACAATTTCATCTAGCATCAAGATATTGTATGACCTCATTTGTAGTAAATCTTCTATGAACCTCCAATATTACTTAATTTGGACATTTGTAAACATACTTATACAAATATTTAAAACTTTTGATTTTGTTACGTACCTCAACATTTATATGACAGACATATTTTAAGAGTAACCAAGGGTTATAAGGAACCACCTATATGTTTTCAACAATTAGATTTCTATTTGTAGAAATTGGTTCATCGAAACGTCTTTTGTACTGAGGATATGAATCATTACCTTGACGTGTTTCTTTCAAGAAATTTTTGGGAAATCTCTTCTTGCATTGATTGTGCTTCATACATGATGATTTAGGATTAAGAGTTTCACAAAAATCATGTATCAAATGTTTTGGTACAACATCATGAAATTGTGGTTCTTCTTCCTTTTTGGATATTTCTGTCTTGACAATGCTATCATAATCTTTTGAATCACTTAATTTATTATTATTGTGTAAGATCAATAGCATATGTATATGGGGTAGACCAAGTTTCTGGAATTTAGTGACATACATGTAACTTATAACTTTTTTCAATGACTCTTTTATATTAATGACATCTTCCTTTAATTGCTCAAATTTTTCTAAAGATTCTTGTGAACTAGCTAAGACGATCTCATGGAGTTTGTTGTTTTGAAGAAATTTTACTCTAAGACAAATTACATGTCACTGTAATAAAATTATTTCGTTTATCATCATGAACAATAGTTATCATATTTTCTTAACGTTGTGTCAAGTCTCAATGACTACCAATATCGTAAGCAATAACTGTTATATCATCTTCTTGTCAACATTATCTTCAAAGACATTATGAGTGTTAATATATTTAGATGTAATAGATTTTGTATGTTACTTACATTAAGTATTTGTATGAGTTTGAACTTTATGCAAAACATCTAGCAAACCTTGGTACACTTCAGGACGAATATTATTTTGATGATTACGAATTCAAGGTAACCTCCCTAGTTTAAGCTTGACATAGTTGTGTACAAAATATTGTTGTAATAGTACTCTCATTTGTAATACTATAGATTGATTGTTTAAACGAATATACATTGAAGTAAGCATGTATGTTTAAAAAATTTCATTCATAAGTAAATTGTTGATAAATAGGTGATTATGGTAGAATTTACCTGAACCATGTAATTATAGCATTCTCTACATGAGATACTTTGGCCATTATGACTTTTGTTGTTAATGTCTCAATCAATGTGTCAAAAGGAAATAATAGAGGAAATTATAAAGGGTTATAATATTCGACAATTTCTTGCATGTTTATTAAATTTTTATCATGATTTACAACGTTAATGTTTCATCCAAGTGTCATTGATTATGTGTCTCCAATAATAATAATTGTTGCTACTTGAGATATAGTTGGAAGATTGTATTGTTGTTGATTGGAAAAACTCTTTAATGAGTAAATAAAATTCATTAAAATTTGGTTTTTGAGCAAGTTATATAAGTACATGCACAAAAGGACTACATCAATGTAGTATTTGTTGCAAGTTATTAACAATGGTTTGATAAAGTTAAGAAGTTTCCAACATCCTATTTTGTAATTCATGTTCAGTGTCATAAATGTATAGCTATAAAAAAAATAAGGTTTAGATCCGTTATTTGGATAAATCCTACTATCTTGTGATTTATTGCACCTTGAGCATGAAAACTTTATATACCACAATTATTTATGCAACTATATTTTTGTCCATATGAATACCGAGTGAAGTGAATGAAAGCATATATGTTGTTTAAAATACTTACTTTTAAATGAACGATCTAGAGGAGTAACATGTGGAAGTAATATTTTTCCACTATAGCAACACATATCATATGATTCATGATAAACAATTGTGCATGACAATGTCGATATATAGTTGGAGTAGGCATTTGAAATTTGACCATTGGAACAATATTTGAAAATTATTCAGCATTATCATGCATATTTGTGGGAATCTATGTTGCATTGCTACATTTTTTGATGTATATTATTATAAATTGAAGAAAAAGTAAAAGTACATTATTAAACTATAACATAACTTAATTATTGTAAGAAAAATATATTAAGCAGGTTCAATAACTCTTAAACGTGTATTACTTTGTCCTAATGCATTGGAATTTGTTTCTTGAAATATTTGTGACATACAATTAACAATTGTCATGTTAAATAACTAAATAAAATTGTATTATAAATGGTTAAAAGTAATAAATTATACTTAAAAGAAAATAATTTTTTTTGCATATAAAAAATTACAACAAATTAACTAAAATTTAGTGTATTTTTTTTACATGAAGTAGATGTAAATTATTAAAATAACCTAAATTAAAATAAAAGTGCACTTTCGGTGTTAGTGACATGTTAGTGACATGTGTATTACTTGGTCATGCTTTACTATTATTATATCTTTCAAACTTTTGTGGTGCAAAACCATAATCTATCATGTTTTCAAAATAAACTAATTATATTTAAACAAAATTTAAACTTTTATATAAAAAGAGTTAGAAATAATGTAAGCATATTAAACAATCTTTACATTATAAAGAATTTAAAATAATATAAGGTGTAATGTTGACAATAATCTTTTCGATTATAAAAATCTTTACATTACACACTATATATAAAGTATTGAAATGTCATAGGTTTGATTTTGGTGGTAAGAGTGTATTAACCATGTTGCATGTTACTCACATTTGAATTGTTTGGTCCTGCTTATTATCATTACATCCTTCAAACTTTTGTGGTGTAAAATTATAACCTATCATGTTAAATAAAAATAAATAAATTACAAGAGAAATGTTTGAGGGTAATATATGTGTTTATGTGTGTGTATATTAGTATTTTAAAAAATATATATATGTATAGGAAAGAAAGGTTTGATATGTTAATTGAGATTGAATATTACTTACATTATTTATGGATCAAGCCAACTGTCAAATAGATGTCACTCTCATTCTTGAAGAATTGTTTGTCATCTGAATAATGTTGATTGTCCTCACTTTACTATTTTTTCTTCTTTTAGACCGTTTTATATGTCTTTGTTCTATAGTCATTATATATCTTTTATTTGTAGTATTTAGTCTTCATTTTTGTCTTTGTTATTCTGGTATTAATTTTTTAGAACTAATATTTTCCATTTGATATGTTATCTATTAAAGTAAAACAATAAATATGAAAATAAAATTTAAAACAAAGAAAAATTTAATGACTTTGAATATAGAATTACATACTCCTTCAACCATATAAAAGGACTATGACAATACAACAATGATAACATGATATATAACTTGAAAGAGTCATACATGATTACTTCATTATTTAGTGGCATATAAAAGAGCAAGTCTAAACTAACCAAAATATTTCCACCTAGTGGTTTAGGCCACAAAATACAATCAAAGACTTGGGAAATTTCATTTATACCAAGTAAAATGAAAAGTGCCAAAATACAACCATTAAATAAACGTATGACAAATGGAATATTTTAAAACATTATCAACTATACAATATGGATTGTATGATCTCGAAGGAGACTTGACGGTCACCACAACCATTTGGAATTCTACATCTAAATTGATCGGTCAGTACCAACTGGATGGGTGACCGACCGGTCAATTTAGATGTAGTCAATTTTATAATAATAAATATCAATAACTTAATCACACTAATAAAGACATACAAAAGCTTAGACATTCTCTAGAAGCATGTTTCCTTATAGAATGAAAATTTTGTGGATATTTTTGAAGGATTCTGTCATGTGTCTGTCAATTATATGTTTGTTAAAGTCCAATCGTAGTAATAAAAAATAAATATTGCTTCAGTGCTATAAAATCAAAGATTGATGAGAGTTTGACTAATGAAAGCTTTATTGCAGCTGTGAGGGTTGTTGATTCCTTGATTCTTAAAAGGCTCTTCAATAACAATGTTACAACTAAATATAATTATTATTTTGTAAGAATGTGACGATGAAAACGTTAAGTTTGTGGAAGATTAAGAACAATGACGATTTTTTTCAGAAAAGACAATTAATTCTGTAAATATAAAAGTAATTGTACATAAAATAACAATATGGAAAAAAAAACTGTTAAAAATAAAATAGGTGTATTAAAATAAATCATTTTATTCATTTTTATGATTTTATTTCAAAAAAAAAATAAAGTTAATTATGTTTAAAAAGGAGAAAAAATAAAAATCTATATAGATAAATAATATAATAAGAAATTGTGTCAATAAATAATGTAACAACAAACATAATTTCCTTTATTATTGGTATACATTATTGGAATGGATATAAGTAGAAAGATATTACTAAAATTTTATATTAAAATTATGAAAGATGTGTGTAACAAATATATATATATATATATATATATAAAATTAATTTTATACATAATAAAATTAATAAAATAAAGTTAATTGAGTTTGGACGAGAAAATGGTAAAAATACAAACAAAAAGTAATTACTAAGTGAAAAAAAATGATAAAAGGTTGCCTACATTAAAAATTATAAACCAGTTAAAAGAAATTCATTTTGCTGTTGACAGTATGAATAAAGATTAAATGAGTTTAATTTAAAAAACTGTTGTAAAATTAAAAGAATTTGTGAATAAAATTATAAGAAATTGAAGGGAGGACTTAAAACCTGGTAGAGAGATAAGAGGGGTGGAAGTAACCATTCTTTGGCAAGTGGACTATTTTCATTTTATGTGGGGTACAAAAAGTAAAAGTTTATATTTGTGTTTTCGAAAATCTCTTACTCTTCTTATCATATATTTCTGAAGGTTTTAGTACCAGACCAGAAAAGAAAAAACAACTTTATTTATATTTTTTTATAATAAAAAACAAAATAAATAAAATATTATCTGTTTATTTTTATTTATTTTTATAATAATAATTATTTTATTATTATGTTTTGTTATAGTAAATAATAATATATATTAAAATTAAGTTAAAAATAAAATAAATATAATTAACATATTATTTTTAAGTTGTTACCGCTAAAAATAACTGATTTGACCTATTCCGGTGGGTAAGATGAACAGAAACCGGAGAAGGAGGAGGATGAAAAGATGGCAATAGCTGCTGAGAGAGAAGAACGGTGATTGGTGATTGGAATTGTTGAATAGATATTGTTGAGTTTGATTCAGAGATGAACAAAGACGAAAACGAAAGCAATTGGAACCAAAAGAAAGCCGAAGATATCAAGCTAATAGGAGTGTTCCTCTTCGGATTACTCGGCGCCGCCGGAGCCACCGCCACTGCCTTCTCCGTTAGTTCCCCGCATTACTTCGCTTGTTTCCTTTTCAAATAGTTCTTCGAATCGTATGCATCTTCCTTTTTTTTTAGAAAAATTTACATGCAGTTCCTTAACTGCTGTTACCACTGTTTTTCAATTACAGTTGAAACTTCACTTCGATGATGTGTAATATATGTTAATTTTCATTCAAACTTTTGTCAAAGATTAGGTGAAACTTTCATTAATATATTTTTATTATTTTTTGATCCACAAAATAATAATCTTAGTGTTACTCTCAAATGTACTTGGTGTCATTCTCACACGAACCTTGTTTTTGGTGAAATTATTATATGTTCCGGTGTACCTCCTGCTTATCATTCTAACCAATAGTTAAGTGGGTGATAAAACTCGATTACGATTACAAAGAAAGTGGAAGGAACTGTGATATTGTGAAATAATTTTCTGTTTCCGTGATTTTGCCTTTGGCATCGTGCGAAGAAGTTGATCCAATGAGTCATTCACCTGAATTTCTTTGATTTTGGGTGGCAGATCTTTTTTAGTAATGTTATTATTCTATGAACATATGTTTTTTGTGTCCGAACTGTAAACTAGAGATACACATGATATTAGTAATCTAAGTATGAATTTAAGTTTAATGAGAAATTAGGATGTTATACAATGATGTTAATAATTTAAGTATGAGTCTAAGTATCATGGAAAATTAGAATGATATATTAAGATGAAAATCCATAAATTCATTATTGGATTGAGAGTGATATCATTACTTTATGATATTAAATTCAGGTCTAATTGGTATTGTATTTCTCCGATTAATCTCCTCTTCTCCTCTTCTGTCGTCCTAATACGTGAATCATAGTGAAACCTATGGTTCATGTTATAGCTCAACTCTTTGTTGCTGTCCAGGTTTGATCGAGACTAATGATTCACAGTTATTTTCGATCATTTGAAAAAGAAGCGCAGAGGAACTATAAACGACTTCCAAAAGAGTACGAGGAGGATGTGAAGAGGGTGGTGAGTTTTCTAGTAGAGTCTAATTTTTATGTATGGTCGCTTTTAAAATGTCATAAATCATGGTTCTGTGATTCTGAAAATAGTAAAAGTCATCAAATTTGGCATAACAGAAATTGTCATTGGATGTGTCTCTGCATACGCTATTTATTTCTCTGGTGGTATCAATTCCTTCCGTTCTTGTTTTGTTCTTGTTTTATAATTATTATAGTTAAATTGCCTTTTAAAATCAGATGGGAGATGTAGAAGAGTCGAAGAGGTACTTCAAACGAACGCGAAAGGAGTACATGGGAGATGTAGAAGAGTCAAACAGCTACTTTAACCGAATGCGAAAGGAATACATGGAGGATGTGAAGAGGGGTGAGTTTTCTAGAAGAGTTTAACTTTTACCCTAGTTTTACACATCTTAACATAATTTCCTTATTCTGTTATATATATTGTGCTCTATTACGTCTTAGTTTCATTTTATAAAATTTATCTTTTCTCTTTCATAAACAGCATTCAGAACCAAGATGATGCAGTAGCATCCGATCAGAACAGCATAATAGAGGTATGCTTTTACTAGTCATTAACAACAGGATCTTGTTAATTCCAACCATGGCATTATTGATTCTTGGATGTGAAAATATGCTAGAGGCTTCTGATGCTAAGTTCAAAGAAGTAATTTGTTCATATGAAACCATACAAAAGGAAATGAAGAACTAGAATCCGTAACTTTCCAACTCTGCAAAACAACTCTTTAAATAGAATTATCATCCAGTTAAATTATGATTCTGCTGGTAAATTTTTGGTAACTATCGCATCATAAATAAATAATGATGGTGTTGATCTGTTTTATTGTAAAATGAATTGAATTTTTTTTTCTGTGAAATTGATTGTCAAGGGACATATTTAATTGATAAGCATTGCAATCAGCTGTCAATGGCCGCTTTAAAATCTTTTAAATTATTTTTTACCCAATCTATTCATTTACTGAACACTGTTGGGACTTCTGGGACAAATTCTGCTGCAAATTTGTTCAAGGCTTCGCAAACATTTTTATTAATATATATATCAAAGAACGTTATAAGATAAAGTATGTATCTTGAAATAAATGTATAAGAGATGTTTTATAAAGGTATGTCTACTACATTATAGGTGATAATAATAAGTTTATTGTGCTTACTTCAAGTCTCTCACAAACGAGACATAAATACTCAACAAACATGTCAGAATATTTAGAAGAAATTAAATATATATATATATATATATATATATATATATATATAATATTTATCTTGGTTCTCTTCCACCTTTATAGCAAATAAGTCCATAGTTATATACGCGGAAGAATGTGTACAACATGACATAATTTAAGTTGGTTGGTCCAAAAACGAATGTAAAGTATTCACAGAGATATTTTCAAAAATTTCATTTTTATTTTGGGTGTAAATCTATATCTGAAATGAAAACAAAAAAACAAATACTGAAAATCATTTTTTCAAATTTAACTTTAACAATTTAAAATAAATAAAGGGAAGTTGCATTTAGATATACAAATTTCAATTTTTTATATGAAAAAAAAAACAAAGAATTAAAAGTTGTATAAAATTTTATGACTTCTGTGGTTCAGAAAAAAAACAAATTTTGCAACATATAAATGTTATATAGTTTTAACCGTAATATTGAATGACTTATCATTCTGTTAAATTATCTATATTAGGTTTTTTATTAAGAGTTCTTTTTCTAATAAGATTTACTTTTCTTGTAATTTTATTTAACAAGATTATATAAAATCATAAATATATTAGCTTAAAAAAAAGTATAGATTTGTTCAGCTGATGGTTAAGCTCAGTTGAACAAACTTTGCTTGCAAATAAGCTTAAGTGTACCGAGCAACATTAAAAGGAACAAATATGTATGCATGTATATTTAAAATTCTAAATCAAAATTATTGTACATTTAACCCAGAAACACTAAGTAGAGATTGTAAGGCGAAAAGTTTGAACCAAATATTATAAATTTAGAGTTTAAGATCCATCAAATTACCGGAAAAAATACAAAAACATTGAAACTACATTGAGAATATAAAATTATGTTTAATGTTTGTTTTGGATTTGGATACAATAGTAGACTCATCAAACCTTGGTTATATAATTTTAACTAAAACACAACATTTAAATCAGAATAAGTAAAAAACTAATAAATTGTCAAAAAAGAATATCTTCCTTTAGTAATACAATATCTTTTTATTTATTTGAATTAATCTACCTTTGTCATTACTTTTTAACTATATATCTATTTTCATTATATTTATCTTTTATTATTTAAATCAACGTTATACATGTATTTTAGGTTCTAAATTCTAGAAATCTCTTGTTGTATTTATATTTATATTAAATAACTATACTACAAGTATCTGAATTTGATTATTTAGGACAAATTAATAAGTTTGCCAATAAGTCATTAAAACACGGATTCCTACGTTTGTTTATAGGCGTGATTACTCTTTTATCTTCGGTAAGATTAGAAGAAAAAATATACACCAATTATATAAATTTAAGCATAACGTGTTTCGCCCTCTAGTTAGACCAATCACAACTCAGCTAAACAGTATGTCACCATCAATACCAACCAAACCAACCAAACAGATTGAAGTTATGCATGGATGATATAAAATTTTTTAGAATTTAATAACACTAAAAATATTTCTTTACTTTGCTGCTCAATTGTTTTATCTGGCTTCTACATTCGTCATTATATTATCATAAGAAAAAAAAAGATAATAAGTTATTATAATAAAAAAATTATATACCAAAAGAAACGTCTAAAAATATTTAAAAATTACTTAAAAATTAACATAATAGAAAAGATAAAATATGAATAAATATTATTTTTGAAAAAATATGTAAAATCTATAAATATTTCAAGCACTAAAAGTTAAGAAAAAGTTTGTCATGTATGAACGATATAAAATTCTTGAAAATGTTAGAGACCAAATACATATTTAAATGTATTTAGATTTAAATGTAAATGATGATATCAGAATGAAGATTATAATTAAAATCATTTTCTTTAAAAAACAGTTTGGATGGTTTTAGTTGAAGATGAATGAAGGATTTAATTTCTAAGTGCCGTGGAAAGGGAAAAAGAGATATCATACATGCACTTAAACAGTGTATGAGTAACAACAGACTACAAAGAATACACACGGAAGAAACCAAAATGCTTAAAGAACTAGGAACGAACTTCAACCTTCCCTCATATTCCGAAAAAATGGAAGATAAAGAAAGCTAACTTGTTCATCTAGAGAGCACCTTGATTTTCTTTGATGCATCAAAAACATATTCTCTATTGTCCAACCGGGGGAGCTCTGTAATAAGCTGGAACAGTCGCAGGGAAAAACATTTGCCGAATCCCTTCAGCCTTAATTATGGGGAAGATGATTCCAGATGCACCCTAACAAAACAAAATTTCAGAAAATTACAAATTCAGTAGTAGAATTCACCCACAATTTTGTAATTTTTTTCTTGAAATTTTAATAGTAGAGAATGCGTTAAAGGGCGTGTAAAGTAGCTTTTAAAACTTACAGAGATTAGTCGGGCCCCAATCCATATTCTCTTAGGTGAAGGAAACGGTAACAATAAACGGCCAACACCATATATTGCAACAGCAAAGAAATGGAGAACCAAACTCAAAGGACGAGGGTTTAATCCAGAAAGTAAAGAAACTGGTCCTTCCGAGAATAGGCCTCCAAGGCTTAGATAATCAAAGCAAGCTTGCCGCATTTCCTTCCTTGCCTGATCAGGGGATGCACAAAAAACTTTGTAAAGCGCACCTGCCAATGTATTTATGGTGGATGCCACAGGCTGCAAATTAAAAAGTAAACATCAGATTTATAAATGGAAATATAAGATTGGCTTAGTGGTAAAGTTAGAAGAAGATAAGTTATGTTTGCTAAGAGTAGAAGAGATTGAGTTTAACTCTCCCGCAATCACTTAATTGTTATAAGGTTAGTTTGAAAAGAAAGATAGGAGAGATAGTGGATTCAATTTTTTGACTAACAAATACTAATGACTAATATTTCGATGAGTTTGGGTAATGCTAAGATTACCTTACGCAAGGTATAAAAGGATTCGAGGTACTTGCAGAGTGTGGGTGCATCATTGAGGTCAGGCAAGGGCCTTAGAAGATTTCTCAGCACAACAATATCAGACAATGCGACAGTCATTCCGCCTCCTGTTAGTGGATGCCGCATGTTGAATGCATCTCCCATCAGAAGGGCTCCAGGTGTAGGAAGAGGATCTGCCGGCATGCTTCTGTTTGGCATTGTCCTTATGTTGCCCTTGTCCACAGCAGCTATGAAGGCATCATAAAGTTCAGGGGGAATCTGCAACAGTTTGTCACTTCATCGTCAAAAACAGACCAGTAAAATTAAAAGTTAACAAGATTCTACACAGTGAAAAGTTAATCACATACATTCAAAGAATAAAACACAATTTAAACAGTACCTGTGGAGCTACTGTTGTCTTCAAATACTTTTCCATTTCACCGTTTGAAATAGAAGGAACCTTCTTACCAGGTACATCGACCAGACACCGAATCTCTGTACTACTTATACGATAGAATAGAATGGGTGAAGGGTCTCCCAGTATAACGTGGCCATGATTTGCGCATGGAAGCTCGCAGTTCTCTAAAAGTAAACCAACAAAACAAGAGGGAACATCCACCTGCAAATACAGCATTATAAAATATTAGTAAGGACAATGGTAGTTTGACATCCTTACACTCATTTGACTTGTTTTTTGTAATGAGAAATAATGTGTCAAATGTAAAAACGTGTCAAAGTATTTTTTTTCCTATTAGTAATTCAGAATTCTGCGTATTTCCCTCTTACTTGGTGAGTTTATAGGAAGCTGATGAATTTGATATTAGAATTAAGGCGAAAGGCATTCACACCTTAGGATTACAGAGAGAACGGCGTAAGTTTGAGAAGCAGCCATCACAAACAATGGTAAGAGGTGCAAATGTTGTCAATTCCTGACCATCTTTGTTCTTATATTGCACACCTTTAATTGTCCCTTTCTCTTCAACTAGGGAAGTCACTGTTCCTTGCTCTAATCGCACGCTGCAGAACATTTAAAAAGAAAAACACCATGTAAATACCTGTACCTCAATTGAATAACAAAAATCACATTTTAGTTCACATATCATTTCTGAGTTCTGTTCTGATATAATTACTGATTCATATAACATGATTAGATAACACTATAGGAACCACAAGATTCTAATCTTTTTTAATATATTAGAAAAAGAAGTATTAAAGGAAGGATATAGAAGCATATGGTATAAAGTATAATCGAGAAAGGAAGAAATGAATACTTGGGAAGGGTGGAAGCCTTTTCCCGCATCCTCTGAATAAAGCGACCATTGTGAAAGCTCCTGCCAGAGACATCTGAGTGAAACTTCTCTAAGGGGTAAGAGAGACGAGTATGTTTCCCATCCTTGAAAAGGGCATAGCCAAATACTTGCTGAGCATCAATTTTGTCTACACAGTCTGCAATTAAACACAGCACAAAAAACCTCAGAAAAATTCTAGAGCAATAAACGGCATGTATAAAATTAATACTTAGATTACCTTCAAGCCCCAGCTCAACCAATTTGAGATAGCCACCTGGTTGTAGCAACTCTCCAACAATACGGTCAGGCTCACTCAGATCTCTTTCAATCACGTGTACTCGACGCCCATCCTATAAAATAATATTTCTGTAGTCAATACCCATATCTATCTGTATGTCCAGAATCTCACTGATAAACAACACAACACACAATACAAATTACCCATACGAAGTTCAAATTTCCAGTGGTCTTGGCATACTGTATACTTAAAAGGTATGAGGATAACAACCAAGCCAGACACGAAAAGGGTGCCCAACAGGATCATCAATAGTAGAAATTCCCTTAAACCGTGATCTGCTGGCCTAACCTCATTTTTATATCCAAAACACATAAAATAACAACAGAAATCATAGATCGGGATCCTCAAAAGTGAGCTAACACAATAACAGAAGAAAATGTATGATCTCATATTTTGAAAAAAAAAAATAATCAAACATGCATAATTAATACACACTCAATGTGAGATTTCAAATTCTAGAAACAGGTCAATAAATTAATTAATATATAAAGATAAATATTTTATATAGAAGTATTGATTTCAAAGTTCTCCAACTATAACTACAACATGGAACTACGCACTATTACGCATAGATATTAACGAGATAAAATTCCACATCAATTTTGAATGTGTCCTCTGATATATTATTTCCAAAAAAAAATAATAAACCACAAAACATCTTATCTGTTCTAAATTAGAAAACGTTATATCTTCGTCCTTCTGATGCTTAGCAAAGAAAAACTCAAAAACTCCCCAACTTGGTGAAACAGGTTCTGTCTTCTCAAATAAATACAAAATTTTAAAAAACACCAAGAAAAACAATAACAAATAATTTGTCCAGATAATACATGTCGTATCTGTATGCATATTCGTTATTAATCAACAACATGTCCAGATACATGTCCAAATAGTACATGCAAGAGTAACGGATCAACAACATCTACCTTTCCGAGAGTGTGCGCCAGAGCTGCGCCGGCTACACCAGCTCCGACAATAATGACGTCAGCGTCGCCATCGCGTTTATCCGATCTGCATTCACTAGTGGAGGTGGTCACGGTTTCCGATAACTCGATTCTGTTCACCGGCTTCGGCAGAGAAGCGCGACGCCGGCTCTCTCCGCCGAAGGCGAGGCTGTAGAGCGCGAAGAGACTCAGAACGGAACACAGAATCCAGCCAAGAACATACGGATCCACCATTTCGGAAAAACAAATCGGAGAAACCTCCTCAGAAGAGAACGACGGCGACGCTAACGCTAACCGGACGGTGGAAGAAGAATATGTGTTGTTCTGTTCGCTCTAAGTTTCTCTCTCTGCCTCGCTGGCAGAGAAAATTTGGGACCGTTTCAGTTAGGGAAAACGGAGCTCGAACGAGAGGTCCGGGTTTTATAGGGCCATGCGAGGCCCGAGACTCGTTGTTTACAACGGCCACGGTACCGTCACATTAGCTGTATTTCTGAACAAAACAACTATAAAAGAAAAATAATAAATTTATATAAATAAATAATGAAAAGGGATGAAGAAAACAATGAAAAATAAAATTAGAATGTTTTCGACTAATTTGCGCCGTGTGGGCATGTTCCACCTTCCATTGCGCAATCACGTGTGATGTGTGAGTCCTTAAAAGTTAAGATAAAATTTCAGTAGTCAAAAAAGTAAACTCCTTTAAGTTTTAAATATGTATTTAATTTCTCTAGTGGTAAATAATAACTTCAATCCTTTAATTTTATAAGATTATTTTTTGGTTCTTCAATATAGAAATATAGAATTTATTCTTTTATATAATATAATTTTTTTATTTTTTAAATGTAAAAGTTAGATTTTAAGAGAAGTATTGTTTGTTTATACATTTATTTAATTGATATTGTTGTACAAAAAAAAACTGATAACGTGTCCCTAAGTGTCATTTATAACTAATTGTTTGCATGAAAAGACGGATAACAATTCACGAATTGTCATTTATGACTAATAAATTCATTGAAAATTTATTTATGTATCATTACACCACTTTTTAATTATTATTTATTATTAAAAAATTTATTAAATGTATAATGTTAGGGAAAAAAGAACAAAAAATTTGACAGCTAATGGTTGGATGAATGTGAAGGTCGTGTTTTGTATTAGCTAAATTGTATTCGCTTAAGAAATCATTAGTTTTTTACTCGAGAGTGAAAATAGTTTAATGAATGAGAGCATGGACTTTTTTCTTTTCTGATTTTATTTAAAAATATATATAAATAGTACTTGTTTCAAATCATATTTTAATCTCAATAAACGGTCATGTTTTTTGTTTATAAACTTATCATATGATAATAGGAACTAAAACAATGAAATCATTATTTTTTAATATAAATTCATCTTCATAACTCGGTCAAATCAAACGTAAAAGTCAGTTATTTACTCTCTTATTGGCTTATACAGGACATTCATGGAAGCAAACACAATATTAAACAATATTAAGCAGTGTAAACTCAAATGTTAATATGTTATCGCTTCAATAATAAATTATATAAACAATTCACAAATATAAACATGAAATAACGTCAAAAAATTTACATAATTAAGTTAAAATAATTATTTACTCATTTTTAAACTTTAAAAATCAAAATTTTGATTAAAAAAAATATATTTCACATTAAAATTTAAAAACTAAAAACATATTTAACACGTAAAATACATTACAAACATGTAATAATCTCTCACATTTTTAATCGGTTACATTCCTGCATGTATAAAAAAACAAAAGATCTGTGAAATAACAATAATTTAATACTAATCACAAGAAATGCTAATACTTTAAAAAATACATACTCGCTAAATAATCTTTATTAAACACACCAAACATTATAATTAGATAATGATCCATTAGATAAAAAAAAAAAAAACTAAATACATTAAATAACCTAGCATCATTTTTCATTAATAAAATAATTCAATAAAGACCATATGAAAATATTTTATAGAATACTTTTATTGACTTTTGTGAAGCATACCATAATCTATTATTCTGACTTGAGTATTATTTACTTTTTTCACTTTTATAGATTAAGTTAATTTATATTCTAAGTGAAGACTTTGATATGACGTTATTTGTGAATTTTTTTTAGTCTAATTCAATTTTACGAAATCAAATTTGAAAGGAGAGATTTGTATTAATTTGTATACTATAAAATTATTTTATTTATAGTTAAGACTTCTAAAAAATTTACTATTAAAAAAATCACATGTCAATTTTGTTTTAAATTTTTTTTATAGAAAATATTTATAATTTTTGTTGTGAAAAAAAATTTGCAGGACAATGCTGTCAATTTTTTTGTAAAATATTTTGTATAAAACATTTTTCGCAACAAATTTTGTAAAAAATATTTGCGAATTTTATAATTTTGTAGAAAATAATTATTCACGAAAAAATTATCTATCAATTAAAATTTAAAAAAAAAATAACAGGAAAAAGTATTTTCTTGTAAATTTTTTTAACAAATTTACATGAAAATTTTCATGTAATATGAGAATTTTCAATGATTGTAATATTTTATTCATAATAAAAATTATTTTTAATTAAAAAAATTTATAATTTATAAATTAATATCTAAATTCATATAATTAATTATTTTTAATCATTAAAATTAGTGATGGTTTTATTCTCTGAAATTTAGAAGAAAGGTTTATTTATTTTGTATGGAAGTGGAAGGTACTATAGCAGTAGCTTTCGTGTTTTTCTTCTAACAATTTGAAATAATGTCAGCTTCAAACATGAGAAGATTGATGTAAACACCATGACTTTGATTTTTGATTCGCAGCCATTCGCGTTGACTGTAGAAATAATTTTTATTTATTTTTTATCAGCAAAACGGTAGAAATAATTACTTTGGCATCACTATGATTTGCTTTCTCTATTCATTGTCTTCCACACCCAAAGATGGAACTGTTCATAGTCATAGAGCTTCCAACAATAAATAAATAAGTTTAGTATTAAAAAAAATGGAAATATTATGTTTTTTAAGGAAAAAATGTAATAAGTGATTAAATTACTTTGAAAAGGTAACTGATCTAATACGGTTCAACAACAAAATGAGTATAATTAATTTATTGTGTATAAAGACTTGAATGGAAAAATAACATCAAAAAAAAATAGTTTATTAAAAATATTTTTTAATTTAAAATGAAAATAATGTATAAAAAATAAAAATTACTAAATTAAAGTTTTTAAAAATATGCGTATGATAAGAACAATTTTCATTATATGTATAATTATACATATGGCTAAAATTAGAAGTTAACTAGTAATTATTTGACCTTAAATAAGCGATATGCATTTGTATTTTAACATTTACCGTAAATGAAAAAGTAATGATTGCTGTTTAAACAATGTGATGTTCAAAAACAATAAAATACATTTTCTAGCACACAATTGTATGAATTTTATAAAAAATTAATTAATTAAATTTAAGTTATGTTTAAAATCTTAATTTAAGTAAGGACATGTTTTGTATAATGCATGCTAAAAAATAATAATTTATTGAGATAATTAGTTCTTAGCGATTTGATAAAATAAAGTTATGTTAAAAAAATACTATTTGTAGTCAATTTATACTACAGAATATTTTAGTACGTGCCTTAATGCGTTTTCTTTCTTCCCATGACACTGTTAAATTCTTCTTCTTCTTTTGTCGATACATTATCATGATATATTATGATATGCTATTGCAATTACAGAAGAGTTTTTTTTTTTTTTTAAGTTATCTTCTTTTCTTTATTTTGAAATTATCTGTTTTTTTATACACAGATAATTCAAAGTGAATTACGTATTTGTATTAGACAAGTATCAAATATTTTATGATATTTTATTAATATTAATTTAATAATAACGTATTTTATCTATAGATCATAATAATTTATAAAAGAATTTTAACAATGTTTAATAGATATAATTTTAATTTTGATTCACACAATAATAATCATATAATTATTATGATTTAAAAAAATTTAATATATTTTTTAATATATATATATTACATACTGTATTATATTATTTTCAAAATTAACATATATCAAATATGTGCAGTATTTGATACATGTATCATATTTATACATCATAAAAATTCATCAACAAAATAAAATTTATAATAAATTTTACTGATAAATTTTAAAATACAAATTACCTTCCGAAAGTTAAATTTGTCGTAAATATTCGTTAACAAATTAAAAGTTGTATCATTGAAATATGTTGTGATAAAATTTGTTAATAATTTAATATTTTTAAATTCATTAGTAATAATTTTTTTAAAAGAATTATTAATAAATTTATCGGTAAATTGTGTATAATTTTAATTTATTAATGATATTTGATGATTATCGACAAATATTTTTTTACAGTGTTAAAGTCAACTCTCTCTTTTGTTTTCGTAAAAGTAAAGTAGAATATACAAGTTGTTTTTTCTTCCCAAGTTATTTTTCTCTGTCAGTCATTTTCAAATTATTCTATTTTTCTTTTGAAATTTCAACTTGTTATAAATCTCGAAGAAAATTAGGAAAAAATATTATGATTTTCTTTTTAGAAAAAAACACCTTATATTTACAAATAGAGAAAATATAACACAATGTTAAACATTAGTGTGTTTGAGACGGAATTAAAATTCACTGTGTAGTGAAAGAATCCGTGAGAAATATTCGTAGATAAAATAAAATAAATTAAAAAAACATTATTTGTACCTATATCGCAAGAACATAAATATTGTTGAGGCTGGTTCTTTGACAATGCTCAAATTGTTCACGTCTCTTCAACCCTTAACATACGTTACTTTTCCTCTTTTGTTATCATGTGAGTTTTATATATTCTAAAATAATGCGACGAATAAAATATATTGCAGAATTATGCAATTAAATATAAAAACATAAGTCAAACATTTTTTTAATTTTCAATCACAAAATTATGCAAGAAACATTTTTGCATTTTGTCGTATTAAAACCACACAGTAGATTATGTGTTTCAAATTATTTTTGTTGAATAAGAAGTTAAGATTTTTATGCAGTCTATACTACCAATAAAGGAAATATTACTTTTGTGGTATCCGCAATTTTCTTTTGACTATTTTTCTTCCGATTCTTACAAGATAAGTTACGAAATGCATTTCTTTCAATTATTAATAATAATACTATAATAATAATAATGTTTCTATTGCATATTGACGTGTATATTAATTTTAAACTCTGATTTTTTTTTTCATCCGTTTGCATTTTTAAATAGCCAAGAGAAATTTTTTTTTATTACTTTATTTCCTGATAGAGGTTACTAAAATAAAAGTGTTAAGATTATTCTTTCAAGCATTACATCACTTTCAACTATATGCTTTTATCTTTTAGAATATTAAAAGTATCTTTCAGTTACTGATCATAGAGTAACTCCTTCGATAAATCACTAAATAGGTTTTATCTTTATCTAAAAAATTTTGATACTCAAAATCAAAAAGGTCAAATCCTACTCAACATATTTCGGAAACATAGCATGTTCTTACGTAGTTAGTTGTTGTAATTGTTAATGTACTTTCGAAAGAGTTACGTTAAAGCAAACGACAAGGAGAGCTTATAATACAAATGGGGTTTCCATTGGATCTATTGATAATAATAAATTATACTCTTAATATATGGAATAAATTTGATTTGGACCATTCAAATACATATTAATATATATAGTATGAAAATTCTTAATAATTTTTTTAAGGTATGTACAACGTCAACATAGATATTATAGTGATTTGTTTTACATTAGATACTATTATATATTTAAAGACAAGAACGATTAACTCTTATGTTAAAGCTTTTAGCTCCATAAATAAGGTGATTTTATATCCACACAAAAAAATGATTATTTGATTATATCCTATAATTTCAGCTATTTTCGTTGTATTATAATTTAATCGGAATCTATTAATCTTCATGGAGATAAGATAAGAAGATGCAGGAGATGTCTAAATAGTATTCACATATTTATTTATTTTAATCATATTCTTATAATGATGATAGAAAAACATGGAAATAGAAAAACATATTTATTATTTGATGTTTAATTATTTAAAAATACTACATATTCAAGAGGGTTTTCTTTCTTTTGGGGGCTATCCCTCGTGAGAATGGTCACTAATTTTTTCCTGATCTTGCGATATGCGTGCAAAGCATGGCTTATTTTTTATTTTTTATTTTTTGTCTGTAATTTCTTCCATGCGTTTAGATGTTTTAGTTGTTGAATTTAATAAATACATAATAACGATAACGAATAATAAATTTTAAAAGGAAAACCAAACAGAGGCTGCAAATCAAGGGGCTTCGTGTACCACCACAACATAGTGAAACCAAGGGGCTGCATATGAATCCAGCTAATTTATCTTTACCAGGTACAAAAAAAAAACAATAAATAATAAATAGTATATATTTTTTTTTCATTATGAGGATTTTAAAACAAAGACAAAATTGAAACCATAGGGAATATTTATCATTTTCATATGTTCTTGGCATCTTTAAACATAATGTAAAGTAATATGTAAAATATAATAACTTCTTCATGTTTATGTGAAAAAGTATAAATAAAAAGGGTGGTTAAATATGTTTTTAGTCTTTTAACTTTCAGTAAATTTTGAAATTAGTTTATTTTGAAATTTTGGATCAATTTAGTCCTTCATCTTTCGAAATACGTGGATTTAATTCTTTTAATCAAATTTTGTTAAATTTATTACGCATTTCAGGATTCTATTTGAGTTGTTTATATTATTTGACACATTTTTGTTTTAATATTAAGTCAAATACTATTATAAAACACGTTTGAAATGTCAAATAAACTTAAAAAAATTGATTAAAAAAATTAAATCCACGTATTTTAAAATATGAATGATTAAATTGATCCAAAATTTCAAAATTAACTAATTTTAAAATTTACTGAAAAGTAAGAAAAAATACATATTTAATCCTAAAATACAGAGATTCCTCTATAATTATTATAAATTTCTCAAATAAAATTATTTCCAGCTGGCAAAACCTAACATGCCTACGTTCTGATAACTCCAAACAAAAGCAATTAATAATGATAAACAAAACTGAACCATATCTCTATTCGTCTTTATATCATGAATGATAAAACTCTTTCAAGTTTTTAATGCAACTATACTAGAGACGTAAACTTACCAAAGAAAAATGATTGAGAGATAAATATTTTTCCATCAACTAATTCGTGAGTTTAGGGTTTACTTATCTAATTTTGTGTTATTCAAACTGATAATTTCTTGGTCTTCTTTTTTCATTAAATACGCCAACTAGTTAGTATAATTTTCAAATATTTGATGTAAACATTTAAGAAAAATGACATTGAAATTTAGTTTATTTAAAAAAGGATTCATCAATGACAACCAACAAGGTATTGGATTTTTTACATGATTCTAACTAATGTTTTTGTTGGCAAAATTTATGGCTTACATCATTCATTCATGGTGACCACTGAGAGGGTCCATTTTTATTGAAATATATGCAACATTATTGCTAAGTTCAAAGTGTGGTCCTTATTCATATGTTAATAGAAAAAGTTATGGTTCATTTTTCTTTGAATTTATAACATTTATGTCTAAGGGTATAAATTGTGGTCCTTACTCTGTGTTAATACATAAAGTTAGGGTTGGGAGGGGACCACATTTACCGATGGGAATGAAAAATTAAAATCTAAATAATTGGCCGTTAAATACTCAAATGACAATGTTAAGATATATCAATTTTAAATTAGTGTGTTAATTTTGTCTTTAAATTTGGTGCACATATGTCAACAGTGTGATAGGATATGGGTAGTAATTCCTTGTATCTTACCCGTTGGAAAAATATCTGCTCTGTATCCATATTTGTGTCGAAATTCATTATGCGGATATCCACATATTTATAAAGAAAAAATTTAATATTTGATAACATGTTTTAACTATAAATTCAAATAAAAATATAATCCATAACATTCATAAATTTCGAACAAAATACAAATAATTTATTTAAACAGTGTTGAATAACAACTTACAAAAAAATGAAGATTTTTTTAAATCAATTTATAAAAAATAACACATCAAAAATTGATGTATTAATGTTTTAATTATTTTTTTTTTAATTTAAATTAGATTATAGCGAGTATGGATATCTACGGGTACGGATACTATGTATCCGTCCCGTTAAGATATAAAAATTAACCGTACTCGTCATCCATGAATATTCATTTATAGTATTCATTTCCTACTCATTACGAATGTTATTCGCGGATACCCGTGATATGAATTTTTTTTACTTCCATATTTTCGCATCGCATCCAGTTCTAACTACAGTAAAATAAAGTTTAACCTATCTTCTGATTAAGTATATTTAAAACAAAATATTGTTTTTTTTAGGATTAAGTTGACGTAATTATTTAATGTGTATAAAATAGATTTTAAAAGCTAATTTAATCACATTCCTTTAAAAATATATTGGTGATATATGTGGATTTTTGTCAAATTAATATTAATGATATAAATGAGAGATGTAAGACATTTTTAATTTTTTTTATCTTATTACATTAAAATACTCCAATAAGAATTTCTTACAATATCTATATTTTAAATTCAAGATTTTTATATCGAAATACTCTAAAGCACGAAAAGTTCACTACACAAAAAGACATTAAGAAACAAATTTCACTCTCCATTCTTTCTGTTTTCCTTTTCTTTCTTTCGTTTTCAAAACTTTTTCTACTTGTTTTATTTTGTTGTGCGTATCATTTTCAAAAGTTCTATTTTTGTGTATCATTTTCTGTTTTGGGGGTATTTCAAATGTTCACAACACAGATAATTTAACAATTATATTATTTATTTGTACTGTTTATATTCTAAATGGGTACCTCAAAAAGACATTTTCACGTGTTAATATGTTAAAATTTAGCAACTAAAGTACTAGAATGAACTCTAGTGTTTGAGAAATCTGCACTATGACATAATCATTTTCAAGCAGGAAAAAAAAAAAAAAAACTCCAATTTGTTGTGAAAGTGTTACAAATCCAAGTTTCAGAAAACACAATATTTACACGTGAGAAAGAAATAAAGCATACAATAAAATTTAGGACAAATGTCAATTACTATTCAATTAAGGAAATTGAGATAATGAATTTTTTACTAATTACTCAAAATTATCTCCTTGTGGTAAGTCCACTCTATCAAACGAAATTTCTAAGAGTTGAATACTAATATAATATAGTGAAAACTTGAAGTTTTTTTTAGTGGAATCCTAATCTTGAAATTATGCAAAATGCATGATGAATAAAAATGAAATATGATTTGTTTGGTATGAAGCACTATTCTTTAATGTCTTTGGCTGTACAAGGTGTTGATTTTGACTTCTTCAGTCAATTTATATATTAAATAATTTCATTTCTATATTGAAGACTTGAATATCATGGTTATTAGTGTATTCTACCACTTAAATATCACAGTCGAGTTTGAGAAATTGTCATCTTTTCTCACTTAAATTCCACCACTTTTGTTTAATTTTTGTTAATGAAAAATCCAAAATCTTTTTCATTCTTCTTACTAAATAAATTCTTCAAACAAATTTTGTATTTTAAATATTAATGAAATGAGTTGACCCACAATCTCTCATTTTTCTCGTAATTTTTACTGCTTTCATTCTTAACTTTTATTTTACGGAAAATCCAGAGTGTTTCAGTCAATGAGTCTTTTGTTAGTTTCTTTAGATTTAGATTGTCTCATGTTTTGATTTATTGGACATGTGTTTTTAGAAGGTCAATGATATTTTAATAATTTTCATTTAAAATACGAAGAGATATTCTTTAAGTGATTTTGAAATATTGAATATTATAAAATAAAAAAAATAAAAAATTATTTATAAAATAACACCTAAAATTATAAGAAAAAATTATTAAAATTTAATAATTAAAAAATTAGTTTATTGTATTATTCACTTATATATGCCTATTATAAATAATTATTATAATTTTCTTAAAATTATGATAGTTCAAAAGCAGAGATATTTTTATGATTTTGACAAGTGAAGATAAAAATGATTTTTATGACTTTCAGGATTTGTAAGGAAGGTATGACAACTGGTTTCTCTTGCGCGAAAAATGTGACATGCTAAGAAAGGGAGAAAGGACAGTGTCCAATAAAGAATGAGAAGACACCAACTAATTTTCCAAGCCCCACTGTTTAAATGAAGAAAAAGTTAGTTCTTTTGAAGTCTTAATGGTCCTATAAAGAAAAAAAAGGTAGAAAACAAAAACTACATAAAAATAAGGCTTTTATGTGTTCAATACTTTTATTATTGAGAAAACACTTTCTTCAAAAATACTTTTCATTGTTATATGATATCCTTTTCCTTCATGTGTTAGCTAAACTAGAAAAGAGCTAAATAGTTGTATCCATTTTTTAATATGCTTAATATAAGAATAGTGAGTAATTTATTGTAATATTTACATTTTAAATATTTTTTTATATATTTGAAATTATTGCCAAACACTTATTATTATTATTATTATTATTATTATTATTATAATAATAATAATAATAATAATAGTAATAATAGTAATAGTAGTGCAAGTAATTTGAGAATCAATATTAAAGATAATTTAAATATTTTTTTTTCAATTTTATAGTGTATGATAAAATTGTGATATAGTTATTGATTATAAAATAGATAACATCTCGAATATAATAACTTATCCTAAGAGTTTATTTCAATTAACTTGAAATTAAAATTAAGTTGTAAATGACTTAATTTTATTTGAAAGAATAGTTTTCTTTTGTTAAGTTTAAAGAACAATGCATAATAACACATATAGTGTTAATTTTAGAGGAGCTTGTTAAAGAATAATTACGCAAAAAAATTAGACAAGTTACTATAAAAAGCACTCACCATGTAAATTTATGCAAGTAATTTATAATTTGTGTACAATAAAAAAAAAAACATTGTTCATGTACAATTTTTCTCGTAATAATTTATTTATATGATGATGTTGTTAATGTTTCTAATATTTATAAAAAATTCTTTGTCGATGGAAGAATGGTTAAAGATTGTTTTGATATAACTAGGTTGATAATTTATTGACATGAAATTGAAAAAAAAAAGAGTTGAGTCACAAAAATAGATAATGAAAATTGTTATATAAATAATAGTTAAACTATAAAATTACAAAGTTATAAAATTACAAAAATTAAAAAATTAAAAAATCATAAAATTATGACAAAATTATAGTAAAATTATAAACTTACACGTGTGGAAACTAAAGAAGGTAATAAAGCTATATAAAAACTACATCATCTAATTGACAACACACTTAGTGAACAAGAAATTATGACTTAATCTAAAGTTCCCCATTGTTGTGGAGTTAAAACTTAATTAAATATTTATAATATATATATATATATATATATAAATTTAATTTTTCTATATTAATGCTCTCAACTATTTATACTCTTTTATTTGTTGTCTTTAATTTTTCTAGTTTTTTTAATTATTAATAATAAAACAACATTGTATTACAGTTTTCCATGATAGAAAAATTAATAGAGTTACAAAAATTTTCCGGAGAGATTTAAATATAAACGATTTAAAATATAAGATAAAATTAGAGGACTTTTTTAAATAAAAATACAGTTAAGAAAGAAATCCAATTAAAACTTACGTACTCTAAATCGAATTCATAATTTGTTTTTAACTCATATTCCTCTTATCTCAAATTGTTCTAGAATATAAGTGAAGCTCTCAATTTCACCACACAAAACTTTATCGTAATATATGTATGGTTATAAAAGAATAATGTTTACTAGCACATAATAATTTGAGACAATTTGTGTGAAATTGTATTTGACAATTTACGATGATAACACGTAAAATGCACATCAAATGATTGAACTCAAAAAATATTAGCAATCTCAAGTTGAGATAGATAGCAAAGATAGTGAATCTAAATTATAGATTTTAATTTATAACATAATAGTGAGTTATAGTGAATATACAGTTTATTTATACTTAAAAGAAATTAGAGTACTCGAAGTCATGTCACAAATGAAGACATATAATAAAATGTACTCTTTTAGTTTCTTTCATATGATATGTTAAAACTGATGGGCAGAGTCCAATTACCAAATCTGAAACCCTGCACAGAAGGCTATTTCTTCCTGCACCAGTCAAATTTCTTCTTACACCCTGTCACGGAAATAAATAAATAAATAAATAAATAAATATATATATATATATATATATATATATATATATATATATATATATATATATATATATATATATATATATATATATATATGGATTACATCTAAAAGAAAATAAAATATTTTTTCAATTTTATGCCTGAAATAAGGGTGAGTGTTTTTTAATGAAGATATTCGACATTACAATTTAATGTTACAAATATTATAACTTAACAATAAAATAATTTTGCACAAACTTAAGAATAACAAGTAATTATTTAATTTTTTACACATTCAAAAATGAAAGAATAATTTTAAAAAACAATTAATTGTATTATTTTATTTTTGCAAAAATGGTAAAGAACAACAGTAACAGAGGAATCAAATCTAGGTTGAGCGGGAAGTAGCTATTGAGTGAGGGTTTTGGTGGGAATGGATTTTGGATGTTCAGAAGTGAGTGTGTGGAAGGAAGCACTCTCTGCATACCAATCTCGAATTCAAACACTCTCTCTCGCCAAAAACAAACCCAATCTGGTTTCTCTCGATGAATTCTACTGCAACCACCTACCTTCCCTCCTTCGCCAACGAAACCCTAACCCCTTTCTCACCACTTCAGAGCTCTCCAGTCTCATGCAATGGAAGCTCACGCGCGGCAAGTGGAGGTCACTACACTCTCTCTAACTTTCTCTCACTTTTTTCTGTATGATACCTTAGTGATTGTTTGGGTACGTTTTTGTTTTGGTTGAATTTTTTCAGGCCGCGTCTGTTGGATTTCGTTTCGTCCCTAGACGACGCCGTTGTGAAATCCGCTTCTGAGAAGGCATTTCAGAGCCTTCCCGATGTTTCCAAAGCCGTCGATGAACTCACTGTATTGAAAGGCGTCGGTCCCGCCACCGCCTCTGCCGTTTTGGCGGCTTTCTCTCCGCACTTAACCCCTTTCATGTCTGATGAGGTCCATTACTCTGTTAACTTGTTCACTCAACAACAATTTTCGTTCAAATTATCAAAATATCAAATAAATAATTAATCTCTCACATCTACTGCTTCTGTAATTCTAATCCATTCTATAACTTACTCTTATAATTATTTGATATTTTTATTTTACTTTTTTGACATTTTTTATAATTTTAGGGACACTTAATTAGTGTTATTATTATTTGAGTAACTAATCCATGCATCAAATTAAGTTTATAGCAATAATAATAATATTATTATTATTATTATTATTATTATTATTTTAGCTAACCCTGTGTCAGATCGGAACATTAACAAAAAGGAGAGTTCAAAAGTTAAGACTCCTATTAATAATTATTGACTGGGGAACTTATTTTGGGACACTCAAGTTTCGAATTTTTTTAGGAGTTGAGCTGAAGAGTAATTTATATACACTTTCTCCCTAAACTCATTGATATACTTCTTCAAGGGTAAAACTAAGTTCCACTATAACAGACATTAATAATTTACTCCAACAATATTATATGAGCGGGTGGACTTTAGTTCGGAACTAATAATACTAATTTATATTCTTACAATTATGATTGGTTAATGTGTAAAATTATATGGACAATATATAAAAAATAAGTTCTTATTTTTATTTGAGATTACTAATGGAGTGCATTGCAGGCTATGGAGGCAGCTCTTGGAAACTCAAAAGATTATTCTCTGAAGCAATATCTAAAGTTCGTAGATAAGTTGCAGATGAAAGCGAAGGTATTATTCTGTGCCTTTCAATGTGAGGATTCATGCTTTTTGTTTAACGTTTTAATGTAGGAAAATGGGAATAGGTTGATTGTAAAGTATTTGTTGATTGTAAAAGAAGGGAATGTTATGCTGATGTAAATAATTTTATCGAATTGAAAAAGTACTCCTTGTTCCAAAGGAGGCTGTGATTACCAACATATTGTCCTAGGTTTTAGTTGAAGTTGTGTCGTGTTTCTTGAAAGTGTAAAAAATTATAAACAAGCGTTGTTGATGCAACCATGATTGTAGCCGTAATGCAGTTGTGGAGACTCCAAAAACTTCCATGCCGCAACTGCAATTCAGACCATTTTTAGACACTTGATATTATCTCTCTTTTGCGTTTGATTTTGGCATGAATTTGGTGCCGAGGGACAATCATGATTTTTTTTAACGTGAAAATCTTGTCATAAGGTGTGGACTGGAACTATAGATGAACTTACATCCTAGGAATTTGGTTGTGGTAATTTGCAGGAACTAAGTTCAGAAGGGGACTCCTTTACCCCATCTGATGTAGAAAGGGCATTGTGGAGTTATGCTGTGGGGCAGTCATCATCACCCGATTCAAATCAGGAACCTAAGACCAAACCAAGCAGGAGCTCTAAAAGGAAGAGAAAAAATTGACACTAGTAGCAGAGCAACAATGTATCTTCTTATTAGAGTATAATAGTTATTGCCTTGCTATATTGGGGTTTGTTCTTCTACATTAGACAGTACTGATCACTAATCATTATCAGGTATTTTCGTTTTAAATTATGGCCAAATTAAAGTTTCATGTTTTTTGTTGACATTCTCTTCTCGCAAATATCAGGTAGAGATGGCGTGCGTTTTGGTTAGTGTATGTAGATTGATATTAAAACTTATAAGTGTATATCCAAATTTGCTTGAACTCAATTAATTTTAGAATTAAAGATCAATTCTCAACACGAAATGATATTTCATCATAATTTGATTGATTAAATGTTAATCCAAACACGCTCACCAGTTTATAGCCCCTGTTGTTAGTTAATATGCTTGGTTCTCTCGTAATTTGACTTCATAAATTCCATAACATCTTAAGAGCACCCTGCAATATTGTAGGTGGTACTTTTATTGAAATGTAGGATGCACAATAAAGACAGTATTAAGTTTCATGTTAATGATTTATTATTATTGTTATTGATATTATTATTAGTAATTTAGCATGAATTCTTTATTAAACTTTTCTTTGATATATCCCAAATTTATCTTCTCCAAATTTCTGTACAAATCAAATCTCAGTCATGTCACATTAAGACTTTGTTAATATTGGAACCTCCTAAAACAAGATAGCCAACAATCAGCGGCTATGTATTGCACCATAACAGAGAAAAACTATCTATCATCTTTTTATTTAGAGTAGCCATGTATGTATTTGATAATAGAGTGAACAAATTCCATTTTATTTTCGTTAGCACTGTAACTAAATATGAGAAAAGTTCCTGCATATAAAGCAGCTTTGTTTACATGGTAAACCATGTATGAAATGATGATCAGTCAAAACTGATTCATATCCATTGAGCAAAAAGTGCATTCAAGTACTCCTTACTCATTGGTCATTGTTACCAAAATGAAATTATGGTGCCTCAAGTAAAAGGCCAAAACCCCATACATAAGAATCTTTAGTTTGTAGTTCTCTCTCTCTGGCTATGTACTTTACATACACAAAGTTGATAAACATAAACATTACCACGACCATCACACTTTCCCTCTTTGACCGTGAGTTTGGCGAAGCCCCAAAGCCCACCACATCCACCCACTTTCATGGAAACATGACGACATCGAAGGCAGCTTTGGCTCGTTATCTGGCGCTGTGCTCAACCTATCCCCCACCGTTGTTGGTGCTGGTATGCTTGTGCTGTACACAGGCGTATGGTGGCCTTGGTCGGAACCTCTTGTTGCTTTGCTTCATCATAAACAACGTTGCAATGCTGGTCGTGGACATGGTTATCATAGGTATTATATTATCATATTTCATTATCATCATAGTTTTAATTCTCATTGTCTTTTGCTTCATTGTTTCGTGGAAGGAATCAAATCATGTATTGAATCATTTGAATTTTTCTTTCATTTGAAAAGTTGATTTGAGAAACATTTGAAACTTCAACTATTTACATTTAATGGTTAAGCGGCCTTTCCCAACACAAAAAGAGTTTCATTTTCCAAGGTTTTGATAGAGAAAAAAAATTGGGTCAGAGTTGACTTTAAGTAGGTATGCCCACCCTAAAGTTAGAAAGGGGGATAAAATTAAATTGATGTACGAAAGGATAAGGACATATTATGAAACATGAATTCTGAAATATATATATATATATATATATATATATATATATATATATATATATATATATATATTTTAAAAAAGTTATTTAAGAAGAGCAATTATTTATGTTTGAGCTTTGGTTTATCCGAGGTTATATGTTAATTGGGGTAGTTTTAAGTGTTTGAAGATTGATGCAAAAAATGTTGTAACTAAAATGGTTTGTGACTACTGTCTTTTGACAGGTGATGTGTTCTCAAGATCATGTTCAGGAGTGCACAACTCAGGGGTTGTGGAAGAATGGTTTGATCAATGCTGGTGTCTCTTGCATCATTCAGGTGTGTGAGTACGTCTCTCCCCTCCTTTTACTTTTACAACATTGATTTTTTTTTTTTTTTTTATATATATATACAAAATACATGTTTTTTAATTGAACTTTTCTTTTTGGTTGTGCCCATGACGCATACACCTAATAATAGTTAACATTCATGAAATAGACATTGATTAGCCCTTCCCTTACCTCAACTGTATGATTTTCACTTAGATACACCTTAGCATTGCCTGTGGGTTGGCTATTGTATTTGTGGTGATAACAGCAGGTATAACAATTGTTAAGTTTAACGATGGAAGTATTGAGATGCCATGATTAATGCCAAAGTTCACTGGATTTGAATTTTTTTTTAAGCTTTTCACTACTATACCTATATTAGTCTCTGCTTTCATCTGTCATCATAATGGTAAGGGTCGTGTAGGGTGGTAGGTTATCCTCTTTGTTGCTAATTATTCTCTTATTCACTAAATAATTATCAATAATTGCATTGCAATAACAAATTTTGTATTACACTATTTTCCTTCCAAATTTGTTCTAGTTCTTGGATTTATGTTGGGTATTATAATGTTGAGTTGAACGTCCAATTATGTGTGTAAAACTCCAAATTAATAAAGCTCAATTTGTCTCACTTAACTTAAGTGGAGAGGGGCTTTTAGGTTATTTTCCCAAACTTTGGAAGAGAGAAATGAGAGAAAAAATTGGTTGGCATATTCACCAATCCACTTCAGTACAATTGTGAATACTGTTTTCTGCATCCTTGTATCGAGCTGAAATTTTGACAATATTAACTCCTTGGTAAGTGTACTAAGCTTTACAAATAGTAAACTGTAAGACCGTGTATAGTTTTTTCAAGGGACTTGTGTAATACTAGTCAACTATACAATTAATAACTTATCTCGACTAGAGAATATTTTCATAATTTTGGTGTCATGTGTATGCATAATTGATTAAAATCAACTTCAGAAGTTTATCACGCTTAGAAGATGGAAAGGTTAAAAATGATATGGAATGATATTGTTGGAGTTAGATTTTATCGACCTCACTCTCATGCACTTAATCGTTCAACTCCTCTCCATTATAATGTCAATGTTAACTTACAACTTTACTCGAACTCTAATCTTGTAATAGATTGAGTGTCGATTTCCTTGTTAAGAGTCAATTTCTTGAGCCTGGGGAGTTGGCCACTGGCTGATTTCCTCTGAAATGAGCGGGCCCACATTCAAAGATCTTCCAATCAAGACGAGGAAGACATCTTTCAATACAAACATTCATTCCAAAGCAAAACCCCTTAGATCAGTATCAACAAATGGAGAATATCCAATAAAAAGCATTTATATAGGTTTATGAAAGCTGGAAAAAATTGCAGAGAAAATGTAAAAACTTAAACACAAAATAGGGCCATCGTCCATCAAAATGGCGCTCAGCCTGCCAGAGCTAGTGACCACTAGAACGCTGGTACTGGGCGCCCAAAATCTCTTCCATTGAGCTTAACATATTTAAGTGATTAGGTGATGACTGCTAATTAACTCCTAATCTTAACTATTTATATATAGTTGTATCACGTATGATCTAAATTAATAATTTTCATTTCTCACAATATATGTAGTTGTACTAATTTAGTACATAGTTATCAATCATTGTATTGCGATAAAAAAACTTTCATTTGCTGCTTTACTTCCCTAAAATGTATAGCATGACATGATTCAGTTTACCATCGACATAAATCTTATACCTTTTTTCTGAATTCTAATGCAGTTCATACTATAATGAATTCAAAGATCCTTCCCAAATGAAGGCCATAGTCCGAACATTACTGTGCTCATCTGTGTACACAGTAATCAATCACCCTTTTTGGTTTCTTATGTGGGGACAGAACAATGGGTGATATATACCAGCGAACTTTGAAGGAGATCTTGGAGTAGGAAGCAATACCCATAAAATTCTCAGGGACAAAAACGGAATTGAATAAAATGATAGGATGCGAGAAGCAATTGCTAAATTAGTTTGAAGGTGTTGGGTGTAGTAGATGTGTGGTGCTTGCGTTTAACAGAAGCAAATTTTTATGCAAATTCAACCCTTCTGATTACTCACTAAATAAAATTTTGCTGTAGAGTATAGATTTACTACTTATTTTAAATATATTTTCAAATGTGTTCGTGATTATTAGATAAGAAAAAATTAGTATTTTAGCTGAGATGACACAAGCTGGATAAAAAGGGTATAGACACGATTTGCCCATTTTTAATAAAACGGGATCGGCAGTGCTTCGATAACAGATCTGGGTGACATATTAAATTGCTTAAATGCTTTAATTGTGAAGTGTTTATTGTGATGCAAACAAATTAACTCAAATTGACACTTATTGTGATTTATCAAAATAAAAATATTTCATTCTTTTTATACTTAAATACTTTCTTTGTTCAACAAATTTGAACTACTTTTCTTTCTTTCTAAATTTAAAATTAGTTAGCTTTGTCCGATTTTAATGATATTTCATTTTCATCTTTAAGGTTATTTTTTATCATTTTTAATTATCGTAAAGACAAAATATGGGTCATTTCTAAACTACGAGACGAAAATAATAATTCTTAATCTTGGGGAAAACTAGATCTAAATTTAATATAAAAAACAATGTAAGTCTTGCGCTTATAAATAAATAAATATATTAAATTGAGATATAATGTTATTTTAAACAATAAAAATTTAAAAAGGAATCAATTTCGATATAAAGATAAAAGAAAGACGTGTTCAAATGGTTGATAGAAACTTTTCGTTAGTTGCAAGTGTATAAAATCTATAGTACTGAAAATATTTAATTTAGATATTGAGTTTTGAGTTATAAAATAAGAGTAGATCTTATATTTTTTATTCTTTGAAATACTATTTCTTGATTCAATATTTACTTTTAATTTGATTTTATTTTTTAATAATTATCAGCCATGTTAAATTTGATTAATCTTAATTTAAATTTTAAAATTTGACATTACGATGAGATTAGTACAAGTTTTTGTTTTTGTTTTTCATATAATTATCTCTTTATTTTAATATTGTCAATATGGAGTTATTCTTTCCTTCTATCATAAAAGTTTACTTGAGAGTTAATAAAGTTTTGATTTTTATGTATGATATTTTTGTAGGTTGAATACATTTTTACAAGGAACATTGAGGTGGGATTGAAATTTGTTTTTATTTCAATATAGTTTGATTTTTAAATTTTAAAACCAAATAAATATAGTTATCTAAACTTAATTCTATTAATTTTTCTTGATGTGTTAAATAGGGTTTATAACATATGATTAGCGTTTGAATTGTTTACATGTTTCACTTTAAGTGTCAATTTGAAACATTATTTAATATGTAAAGAAAATTAACATCGTTGGATTAAGAAGAATATATCTATTTATTTTTAATGTTTGAAAATCAAAATGTATTAAAATTTAAAACATGAATTTCAATTTCGCGTTCAAATTTATTGATTACAAACATGTTTATTTTTTATTTTTTATCTTTATGGATCATGAAAATCAATATCAATCTTTGTCTTGATGTGATAAAGCTTTTTGTATTTTCAAGAATGGCGAATCAAACACCAATCACTTTGGTTGTATGGTATATCCTATTTCTATTAATAACTTCAAACTTGCTATAAAGTTTTAAATACACATTGTATTTATAATAGATGTGCATAATTTAAAAGTTTGAAATGTCTAATCACCATATTTATAGCTTAATTTGGAGTTGTATATTTTGTTAAAACAAGAAGAAGAAGAAAAAGCTTAACGGCTGAAACTAAAGGGGAAACATACATATGGAAGTAATATCAAGCAAATACAATCGTATTAAATTCCCAACAATTAACACATGAAGATATGTATATCACTATGTTGTAGTATATGTAAAGAACTTCACACCGGATATAACTTACATAGAAAGGTTCAAAACACGAATAAACCAAAACACACTCAACTCTCAACCAGCTATAACATATTATACACAACCGAAATTTCATAAGAATCTCATCACATCCATGAAGCAGAAAGAACTAGGCACCGGAATGCATCCAGTTATCAACTAAGGACAAGACGACAAATGGCATGATTCGAACTCCAGGATTGGTGCATGAAAATGTTACAGGAACTCTAGGCTTCTTAGATATTGAAGACAACTTGTACTTGACAATTCAGAATCTTAGGCATTTAAGGAATTTCTTGCTTTGGTAGTTCTGAAACTTTAGGCAACTTCGGTTTCATCGACTCAGGAATTTTAGGAAATTCTGGTTTAGGTAATTTAGGGATTGTAGGTAACTCTGACTTAGGCAATTCGAAAACTTTAGGTAACTCTGGTTTAGACAATTTAGGAATTTTAGGCAACTCCGGCTTAGGCAACTCAAACTTTGGTAATTCAGGAACTTTGGACAACTCAGGAACTCCAGATAACTCGGGCTTAGGCAATTCAGGGGTCTTAGGCATCTCAGGTACTTTAGGCAACTCTGGTTTAGGTAGTTCGGAAACTTTAGGCAACTCGGGTTTAGGCAATTCAGGGATTTGAGGTAACTTGGACTTAGGCACTTCAGGGACTTTAGGCGACTCTAAATTTGACAATTCAGAAACTTTAGATAACTCGGGTTTAGGCATCTCAGGTACTTTAGGCAACTCTGGCTTAGGCAATTCGGGAACTTTAGGCAACTCTGGTTTAGGCAATTCAGGAACTTTAGGCAACTCTGGTTTAGGCAATTCAGAAACTTTAGGTAACTCTGGTTTAGGCAATTCAGGAACTTTAGGCAACTCGGGTTTAGGAAATTCAGGAATTTTAGGCAATTCTGGCTTAGGCAACTCGAACTTAGGTAATTCAGGAACTTTGGGCAACTCAGACTTAGGCACTTCAGGGACTTTAGGCGACTCTAACTTTGACAATTCTGAAACCTTAGATAACTCAGGTTTAGGCAATTTAGGGATCTTAGGCATCTCAGGTACTTTAGGCAACTCTGGCTTAGGCAATTCGGGAACTTTAGGTAACTCTGGTTTAGACAATTCAGGAACTTTAGGCAACTCTGGTACTTTAGGTAACTCTGGTTTAGGTAGTTCGGGAACTTTAGGCGACTCTGGTTTAGGCAATTCAGGAACTTTAGGCAACTCTGATTTAGACAATTCAGGAACTTTAGGTAGCTCTGGTTTAGGCAATTCAGGAACTTTAGGCAACTCGGGTTTAGGAAATTCAGGGATTTTAGGCAATTCTGGCTTAGGCAACTCAGACTTAGGTAATTCAGGAACTTTGGGCAACTCAGACTTAGGCACTTCAGGGACTTTAGGCGACTCTAACTTTGACAATTCTGAAACCTTAGATAACTCGGGTTTAGGCAATTCAGGGATCTTAGGCATCTCAGGTACTTTAGGCAACTCTGGCTTAGACAATTCCGGAACTTTAGGTAACTCTGGTTTAGGCAATTCAGGAACTTTAGGCAACTCTGGTTTAGGCAATTCAGGTACTTTAGGTAACTCTGGTTTAGGTAGTTCGGGAACTTTAAGCAACTCTGGTTTAGGCAATTCAGGAACTTTAGGCAACTCTGATTTAGACAATTCAGGAACTTTAGGTAGCTCTGGTTTAGGCAATTCAGGAACTTTAGGCAACTCGGGTTTAGGAAATTCAGGGATTTTAGGCAATTCTGGCTTAGGCAACTCGAACTTAGGTAATTCAGGAACTTTGGGCAACTCAGACTTAGGCACTTCAAGGACTTTAGGCGACTCTAACTTTGAAAATTCTGAAACCTTAGATAACTCGGGTTTAGGCAATTCAGGGATCTTAGGCATCTCAGGTACTTTAGGCAACTCTGGCTTAGACAATTCAGGAACTTTAGGCAACTCTGGTTTAGACAATTCAGGAACTTTAGGCCACTCTGGTTTAGACAATTCAGGAACTTTAGATAACTCTGGCTTAGATAATTCAGTAACCTTTGGAAATTCGAGTTTAGGCAATTCAGGAATCTTCAAAGGTGGTATTTCAGCTATATTGGGCAACTCAGGAACCTTAGGGAGCTCAAGCTTTGGGAATGCAGGGATATTTGATGCTGAAAACTGGGGTTTAGGAAGTTGTGACACTTCTGGTTTTGACAATGTTGGTTCCAAAAGAACACGTGCTCCAGCAACCATCGTGTGGCTGCTTGCTGAGAACAACATCAGAAACACAAACGAGAAAATCACGTTAGACAAACTACACGTACCCATGATTGAATACAAGAACTTCAGAAGAATGAATAGCAGAAGAAGATTTTGACAACAGTTTAGAAATGCTCTGTGAATGCACACTGCTGATTTCCATTGCATTGCATAAAGAGTCTTTTATAGAAGAAACTATGGAGCATGCAACGTGAGTTGGTGTTAGCTCAACTTCTTACCCACATAGTAACCTTCAATCTCACACCAAACTTTAATCAGAACCGTTGTTGTTCACCTAATCTATCATTGGAAGCAGACGAAGACACATTTTGGTCACCTTTGTTTTGAAGCGTTAAACAACAAAAGTCAATGTTGTAACCTCACAAAGATACCACAAAACCAAGTATCAACACTGATTTTTGGCAATATAATAGTTTCTTGCAAGCTTTCTTTGTGTTTGTTTCGTCAACAAAACCAGACTCTATTTCAACCCCCAATAAACTGTGATAATTAAGAAGCCATTATTATCTTTGAAACGTGCAGAAGTGAATCACAGGTCCGCAGCAGAAAAAGCAACCTCGTAACATTAAAAACTTAGATGACCAACATTTAACCATTTCGGTACACGTTTCACATTTATAAACCTTATATTTACTTACATATTTGGTCGCTGTTCTTCTTCCAATATTTGTGATGTAAATGATGTCACCGAATTATAAATTGCTGTATGATCAAACATTGTAAATTTCGTATTAAATATTTTAAAATTATATCTTATGCTGTTGAAAAATGAATTAATACGCAGTTTCACTTGCAATGTATTGATATTCAATTAAGAGTAATTTTCTTAAATGCAGATGTTACATATTTTATAACCTTTATTTTTTTTAGAGTACGTATTTTTAATTGATTAATTGTATAAATCTTATTTATTTCACATTTTAATTTTGTGTTGTTATGTAAGAGGCAAGTATTTTAGAATTTCTTTTAAAAATAAGTTACATATATGTTTACTACAATAACAAAGTTTGTTTTATGAGAACATTTTTAGTATAAAAATAAATAAATGAATAATGAAAAATATTAACTTATTACAAGTATAAATTTTAAAATTTAAATACAGTAAATATCATTATATTTAAAATGCAAGAGATAACAAGTGTAAATATTGTTTAAAAATACCTCAAAAGATGTGATTGTAATTTTCTCCAATTCATACATTGGATTCTAATCAATTTTGGTCAGTTTTGACAGATATAAAATATTTCAACATTTAACAAAGATTAATGAGTACAACAACCGTACCAGTTTTTTTTATACTATGAATTAATTAGAAATCAAGTTTATCTTTCTTTATTCATAGGACTTGATGACATTTAAGAGAGTTTAAAACAATTCATGTAAGATGTTCAACCAACTATACCAGAGAACTTGAACATTACAAATGAAGTTTGATTTTGTATTTGAGAATAAAAAACATCAAACTTATCATGTCTGTGAATAAATATGACAGTATAAAACCATTTAGATTTTCAGTAATTATCCCATTTTCTCTCTAACAAGTTGGATCAGTGAAGAACACATCATGTTATGTAAAGAACACCATAAAATGAAAAAAAGAAACACCAATACTTGAAGCACTGATCTACATAAACAATCTCTCACCACCATCATACAAGTTGCAACATTTTCACCCTTGTAGATAGATGCATGCACTAAGAAGCTTCTCTCATTAGTTACATTTTCTTTTGAAAAGAAAAACATAAGAACAACCATAAATCCTTGCACAAGTACACACACTATCAAATCTGCAACACTGTTGAAACTTGAAAACAATGTGCTTCAAAAATCTGAACCTGGCAACTCTATACATAATAATAATAATAATGATTCAACAAAAGTAATGATAGTTGCACACACTTTACTCGCATGCTCCACAAAATACTGCTCTCCATGCCATTAAACAAGACCATTGCAACTTGTTCTACATCATCATCATCTAGATTTCACACATTATAATGTGTAACTCATTTTCCAATTCATAAATCTAACAAGTCATCTTCTGCTAAAACTTCGAAGAGCCAACAGTTAGGTATTAAGGACCCTATACAGCTAAACCCTTTATTTTCTTTCTCTCTATTGTTCCCCCATTTTCAACCTTCAGTTAAATTGTGCAGTCAACAAGAAAATTCCAAAGTCTTTGTTGTTGTTGTTGTAACATGGCTATATAAGAATCCACACACTATAACTCTGTTTTCAACCGCCCTGTTCAATTTAACAATAAACTACAAAGAATCAAGCACTTGATATTGATTGTGCAGACAACCAAAATTAAACTGAGATTCTGTCTACTATTACCATTTGGTCCCAAGTTGTCAAGTGCTGTATTAGAATCGTATCCAATTCCATAGAAGCTTTGGAACTCATGGTCCAAAACATTCTGCATGTAAGAGTATCAGTATTTTTCAAAATTCAGAACTAAAGGGTGTTGATTACAACAGTGTAAATAGAATATGCACCTAAACTGTAAAGGGTTTTTACACTATCTTTCATTTACAAAACAGTCATGTAAAGTTAAGTTTTATTTACATTAGCAATTTTTATTTTTTTTACTTTGATAACAATGCATAGAAATTAAACTCATCAGAGTGTAACATGTTCAGAGATGTTTAGTCTTTTTACCTGGGGCAAAGGAGGGAATTGTGATGATGTACTAGGCATGCCAGCCAATGTTCCATGGAAATTTCCACTGGGGAATGTGTGAGAGGAATTGATACCAGGACCATATGCACTAATTCCATGTCCTATGCGTGATTGAAGAATCTGAATGAAGAGAAATGAAATCATCTTTAATTCAATCTGTTAAAAAATAGAAAATGGACCAAGAAGGTTAAGGCCTTCACTCACATCCTTGGATAGAATCCTGTCTACATCAAAGTTTAGTTCTGGGTTCACTGTGGCAAGTTTCATGGACAAAAACTGCAAAATATCTCTTTCATAAGTTCACTGACCAAATCACAAAAACCATAATAACTGAACAGACAAAGAAGTTTTCATATTGAGTTATCATGAAATATCTCTTACTATGCTCAATTCAATTTTCAATGGTAAATTGAAATCATCAAGTATGGCACTACTTTCATACCTCAACCTGTTGCTGAAGTGATTGCACATAGTTTATTATCTCATCCAGCATTACTGCTTTGCCAGTTATCTAACAGAAACCAAAGACACCATCATGGTTTATCCAAAGAGAAAAGTAGTATGCAGAGACATGATCATAGTTTCAAGAGAAACCATTTAACAGAATCATAATATTTAAATCACCTTGTTGCAACCAGGAACAAGTTCTTGAAGCAGCCTCATTCGCTCACTAATCTTTTCTCTTCTCACCTGCAAGAAAAAAAGTTGTATAATTAGACAATGAAAAATACATAAAGGGTCTCAAACTTTTTCATGACAAATATTGTGGTGAGACAGGGATGGTACTCTTTCTGCAAGACTGTGGCTGTTAGTGGCTTGTCCTCTTCTAGCTCTCACGTGAATGAAATTTTCTTTAGGAGCTTCTCCACTTTGAGAACTGTTGTCCTTAGCTTGCTTCGCTGATTGCTTGCCACGCAAATCTGCACTATTGTTCTGCTCAACTTTTGGCTTCTTTTCATGTTCTTTTGGACCATCACAGGCCCTCCCCGGAGAATCTTTCACAGTTTCACTCTCAGCATTCTAATCCAACCTCGTAAAGCGTTTCGATCATTAGCTCTCACAACCACACAAAACAACACCAATGAAACATTCCAAAAATCCTAAACGAGGTAGTATATATATAGGACAAAACATATATACACTTGCTTAGATACTTCTGCTATTGTTCTCTAATCAAAATTAGAATCTCACTCTCTTTGTGTGTGACCTTAATACAAAACTTTTTTTGTGTGGATAGTAGAAATAAAACTCCAATTTAGATGGGAAAACAACACACAAGAAATACTTAAGAAAGTGCATCTGAGTTTTATCCTTGGAGATATCACATTCAACTGAACAAACCTTATTTGGGCTGAAGGTAGAATTATGATCAAGCCCTCTCTTTCTTCTATTCCCACTAGGACCAGATCCTGGTGCTTCCTCTTCAGGAATTGAATCCTCAACCTGAGATTGTTCACCATTAATCTGAGCCTCCTTGATCGGATTATAATGTGGTGGGTACCCTGAGTTAGCCACATCACCAGACCCATGCTGGCCAAAAGGGGCAGCAGCACCAACCATTTCTGAGAAGCCCCTGCTTGCATAGGAATGAACCTTGGGAACCATGCCCCCTAGATTTGAGTCAGACATGTATTGAACAAGGTGGGAAGTGTTGCTCATTCCTTGGTTTTCCAGAACAAGAGGGTAAGAAGAGTTGGCATTCGCAAACTCAGCATGAGAAACCATTGAGGAGCCTCCAAAAGTTTGAGCCTGACTCAAGGAAACAAGTGGATCCCAAGCCGAAGAAGCAAGAAAAGGGTTAGCTACATCAGAAGGTTTGGCCATAGACACGGAACTAATAGCCATATCTGAAACATTAACATTGGCACCACTGAGAGCTGAAGATGGACAAGTCAGAATGTTCTCATTTCCGTGTTGAAATCCCATGGCATTTTCCTGACCCCCCATCTGAACAAACTCAACAGTCCCTAAACAGTCACAACCGAGAAAGTAACCTATTTATATATAATTCACCAATCAATCAGACTCAAAGAGTTTCATCACATCAGAGCTGCATCTAGAAATAAACAAGAGCATATGATTAAAGGGTAAAGTGAATTTTGACTAAGTTGGCTCGAGAGATATCTTGCAGGACTAAACAAGGAACAAATAACTTGGCAGCTTTATAGGACTGAGAGGAAGTTAAAGTAAAAGAAAACCCTCATTGTAGCCTTAGATAAATGAAAAACAAAAGAAAAGGTAAACGGAATATAATCTCCTAGTCAGTCACCAGCTTCGTTTTTTACCTGTTCCTTCAAAAACCCTAAACCAAGATCAAATCTACTGCTTCAATGCTCAGTAAAAGGGGGAAAAAAATGGTTCCCCTCAGACAAGAAAGTGAACCTTTCAGTCTTCAGAGCATAAAGCGGACATAGACAGTGAGATTAGCTAACAGCTCATCAAACTACAAGTAAAGCAGATTCCCTTTTCTCCTCTGTCCTCACAACAACATCTAAAACCCCCCATTCCATCATGTTAAGCAAGATTAGCACTGAGTTCTGTGTTGTTGGTGTTGTTGGTGCCGGTGTTTTCTTGCTTGGTTGAAAGTGGAAACACTCTTCTAATTAAGAAGCTCCAACACGAGTGAAGAAAAGAAGGGGTATCTATCTTTTTTTTTTTTTTTTATTTGTTTGATTTAAAAGATAGGACAGGAGGGGTTGTTGAAACTCTTGCAATTAAATTCTGGGATGAGAATCCAAGAACAAGGCACGACCAAGGGCATCAAATTCTACTCAAATCCTGCGATGACTGAAAGAGACAGAATTTAGCAGAGTTCCCTTTACTGGGGTGTCTCTGACGGGAGCATCAAATGCTAGCTAGACCAATTTCACCAATTGGGTACTAAGCATAAACATCAAAATGTAGCATAAATATCTAACTTTAATAGATCACAACAAAACACAACACCACCACCACCATCCCCCAGAAGCTACTGCTACTATCACCAAGCTAGAAAGATAAAGACACACACAGAAGAGAGAGAGAGAGAAAGAAAGAAAATTTGTGAGAAAGAGAGAGTCTTTGCTGCTTTGTGTGTACCTGCCCAAGCTATGAGGTGACATGTATCATTTTAAAAGACACACTAACTACTGCCAACTGCTCCTGTTGGTAAATTATTGCAGAAGCACAACCTAATCACTCTTTTCTCTTCCCACACTTGTAATCATTTTCAGTTTCAGTTTACCCTAAAAATTAATAACCATTCTCATTAACCAATGTATGTTTTTTTTTTTTTAAATATTCCAACCATCTTCATCATCACAACACAACACAACAAAACAATTTCACTTCAACTCCACACAAAACCTCACTATTCTCATCAAGATCTCCTTCTCCTTATCTTAAAATATCTAATATTTAAAGCATAAATCTTCCTTTTTAGGGCGTGTGAGATTTGTTTGCAAAGTGTGAAAAGATGGAGTGGGAGAGGTTCTTCTCTTGAAGGCCAAGCTTGCCCCCTGTGTATTCATTAACAAACATACTTCTTTAGTATTTTTATTCATTTCTCTTTTTTTTTTACTGACACATTTGCCAACTGTTCTAAGTAACATAACACATACATATGTATATAAAAAACCTTGTATGTGTCTTTCTCTCTCTCTCTTTGCTGTTACACACTCATTTTACTCAGTGCCAACTAACCTCTTTCATTTCTTTTTAGAATCCTCAATTATATGCACCTAACCTCCATCATCCTCCATCAACCTCAGCCACGGTTCCTCAACTGTGGACCCCACCAAATCTTCCTTCCAAACCATCCAGGGGGACCACAGGGGACACGTGTAGGGCTTTGATTGAGATGGGTGAGAGAACAGGGTGTGGAGGCAGTGCAGGGTATGATATCTTGATATCTTGTGTTGTTGTGTGTCTGCTTTAAGAAAGATCATTTTTTTAAGTAATAATAATAGTGTAATAAATAAAAATGGTGAAGCAGAAAGCTTTTGTTTATTTATATTATTATTATTGTTAATTGTATTTATATTTTAACTTTGTGGGGGTGTGGAACATAGGGAATAATGGAATCTAATGATCAATTTTACCTTGTTGTCCTGCTCCTACGTTTTCCAGCTGTAGCCTCTGAAGCCTTTGTCCTTCAACCAATCCAGTCAAACCAAAATTTTGTAGTCAACTATTGGCATCCTTGTGTTGTGATCTTGCTGGAAAACCCTCCAAAATAGTAATAATAATAAATAAAAATGCGAAATCAACGGCTTATTTTCTCGACACTCATCATCAGATCAAGAATGAGACCCTGCACAGTGTCAAATAAAATTATATAATTGCGTATACCTGAAAATAAATAATATATAATATGCATGGGACCGAGTGTTTTTCTTTTCTTTATCATTTGTTTTGGTTGTAGGAATATAGGATTGGTAGGAGTGTGTGTGTGATCTATGGACATGGGATCTGTATTTTTGTTTATGCTTTTCTTTCATCATACAAGATTTTGAAAGGAAAACAAGAGTACAAACAAGATAGATATGAGAGAATCAATGAATTACTGAGTTTTGCATTAAAGTCCTTGTTATAAAATTTCATAACTTTATTATGTTTGAATGCTGTTAAATAAATATTCATTATTTGTTCCTAACATTACTTTTGTAAATTTTTCCAATCCACACAAATACATATGAAGAAATGAAAAATGAGTAATATATTAATACCCCAAATATTGATCAAATTATTATTTATGTATTAGCCAAAAGACTTTGTGAAATAAGCTCATATATAACAAGCAACGTACTTAATGGGAAATAAATAAGATCAATATATTTGAAAAAATGGTTTTCATCTATGAATTTCACAACTGTAACGACTTTTTATCGTTGTTATAAAAGTAAAATAAAACATACAAAAACATTCAAATATGTCTATTAATACCTCGTTATCACGTGTGAACAAATACAATATTACCTATACATATGAATTTATAAAATTATATTTTTTAAAAGATGAAATTTTAAAATTCTAACATATAGAACTTGTGTTTGTTAGTAATGTGGCTCTTTTAAGTCTATTATAGATATGCACATTATATACTCACCTTCAATAAATGACTTTCATAGTTAATATATATACAATCACAAACAAAACATCTTAAGCCAGTGTTCTTATATCCAAGTGTATATGGTCATAAGCTATGATACATAGATACGATACGTATATCGGATACGACACGTATCTGATACGTCAATATATTTATTTTTAAAATAATAGGATACGATACGTGATAGATACGTGATATATGAATATTGAAAAGTGTACAATAATTTTTACAAATAAATAAATATATAATTGTTAATGTGTGAATCCAAATTTCTAATTAGAGACCAATTATCAATTTAGAGACCAATTATAATTTTTTTGAACTATTTTAATTCTCAATTTGGTCATTATATAGTGACTAATTATTTTTTTACTAAAATTGGTCACTATTCAAAGATTTTATTGTATTGTATTACGACTTTATAAATTAGATACTTCATTGAGAAGTATCGGTAAAATATTGGACACAATACATGTCGAACACAGATACATGACCCAAATTGAAGTATCAGTGCATCATAAGTCGTAAGTCATAAATTGTCTCTCAATTTTGATACCGTTAATAACTCAAATAAGATGGTACTTGATGCATAGACACTTAACTTGATGAATCTTCCCTGGAGGTGATAATATAGACACGTTCATTTATTTGATTCAAGTTATTAATAAAATTTTGAATATTACATTGTATATTTTATAATAATCTCAAATACTATAAGACCTAGGAAAGAATTAAGAGTATAAGTGATTTTTTAATTGAAACTTTAGTATTTTATTATTACATCGCCGATCTTATAAACAAAAAAAAAATTGATTATTCAAGTTTATTTTAAAAAATATTTTTTTTCTCTAAAACTATTTCTTTTACATTCTTTAACTTTTTTTTAAGATTCTAAATATTTGTTCACCCTTTAGAAGATTAATTAGAGTCTGACACAAAAATCAAAGATGATTGGTCGTTGAATCAGTGAAGTCATATTGGTCAAGTTTCTCCTAGTGGTTGGATTGTTGAGTGAACTAATTTGCTTGTTGGATGAACTATTTTATAAGAACTTTTAAGAGATTGCTCACTGGGTGAGCAAGTGATATCGTCCGGAAGCAAGACCTCTGGCTAAGCCAAACAATGTTTCAAAACTTTTTGATAAATATATTTTAAATGCTTCTAAAATGTCAAAAATTATTGGTTTTTCATGGTATTATTCTCTTTCGATAAATGACTGGGATTGATGATCTTATTTGAGACCGAGTAAAGTCATGGGGTTGTGCATATAATTTACTATTGTCGATGTTAGGCTAAATAAAACTAGGAGGCGATAGTCATAATTTGCTGCGATCTATTACTGTGATATATGTGAGATGTGAACGTAGTTATTTTTAAGAAAAAATATTATATTAAAAGGTTGTAAGTTGTGCAATGAATGATAGTTTGAAAAGAGATTATCCTGATTCTACTAATATTTGATTCACAAAAAGAAAAAAGATTAGATAGTAAGATTTAATTGAGGTTTTTATGACTTAAAGTACAGCGTGAAAAAAATATATTTAGTAACTTGTAAAGAATTTACTTTGTTGTAGAAAAAGACTTTGTTCTTGGCATGTATGTAACTTTGTGTCAATGAAATTAGTATTATGGGTACAAAATCTCTGAGTGTACTCAACACACAAATCTTTCATTTTAGAGTCAAATGTTTGTGATGATGTAATGTTGGTAGTTAATGACATGAAAGATAGTTACTTGGGCTAGTATGTACAACACTTGATTATTGTGAATGTGATATGATTAATGAATGAATTTATAAAAGTGTTTGGTTGCGTGAGTGGAGTTACTTTTGTAAATCATACTAGCTTTTGCGTTGTTTTAATTGTGATGATCTTTGTTATAAAATGATTTAGATAGAGATGCTTAATAGTAATTGGTTAGGTCGAGAAAAATTAGAAAAATATTTTATTTTCTTTTAGATGTAATCTATATATATATATAATTTTCTTTGGAAACAGAATACTTATAATAAAAGAAATATTTGAAGAAGCTTATAAATATTTATATATATTAAGCTGTTGTGATGAATGTTTAACTACTAATGTAACTTTTAGATGAAACGTTACATATATCACAGAGATATTACATTACTTATAAATATTTTAAATTTATTTATTAAATCTTAATTAAATCTACAACATATTTTGTTTTTCTGAAAAACAATTGAAACTATAAAATATAACATTTATAAATATGTTCATGTAAACATTAAAACAATTTAAGATTTTTCACATCTTTTAAATCACACTACTTAATAAATAAACTAATTTAAGTTCTTTTAAGGATTCTGTTGGCCAGAATAAAAAATTGCATTTTCAAATAAATATTTATATCTCAATGTCTTCGTATCGTATGAAATCATTTTTGTTGTAGTTTCTATTTCGCTTATTGAAATTCAAACTCTAGACGAAATTTATATAAGTAGAAACCAAGACTATAAAAGAACGAAAAAGTACATATTCATGTCATATTCAAATTTAGTACACGATTATAAATTAAATAAATATGATGTAACAAATTATTGTTTAAGTGGTTTAAAATGCAAATCGTTACCATTTATGATAAATAGTCTTTTTACATAATAATTCATTATATTTTTAAAATGATTTAAAATAGTTGAAATTTTATGTTTTAAAATTATATATATATATATATATATATATATATATATATATATATATATATATATATATATATATATATATATATATATATATATATATATATATATTCCAAATTTGAACTCACGCACAAACTTGAGACTAATCAAATTTAGAAGCTATTTGGAGTGCAAGTTTAGCAAAAACGAATTTCAATTGCTGCTTTTACAAAGGGTGAGGTTTTGCAAGGACACAAAAATTATTTAATGCATATAATATTATAAAAATAAATAAATAACAATTTGAAGTGAGCATGGGAATAAGTCATGGACCTACTTGAAAATGTAGCACATGCATATTAATGTGTTCGTACTTCATATTAGTGAACCAATAAGGGATTGATTGAGATTTAACATACACTAATTTTAAAATATAATATATATCATCGTTCTTACTTTGGTTTATAGATTATATTGTTATTATTTTTTTAATTATTGATTAGTTTTTAGTTACATAAGAGTTTATCTCATCTTAATCATGCATCTCCAATGTCTCTATTCTTGGTAGCATAAGAGTTTATGTATGTTAAAAAGAAAAAGGTAATACTTAGGTAAACAAAATTAGTTTCTCAAACGGAAGTAAATTTAATTTTTTTAATTAAATTTTATTAAATTTATTTAACGGATACATTTCATGACAACATTTGAATTATTTACATGATTTGATATATTTTCAAGTCAAACTTAACTAAGAAACTATCGTAAAACAACTTCAAAATATAAAAAATATTTAACAAAATTTGGTTAAAAAAAGACTAAATTTATACATTTTTAAAATTTTAAGATTAAATTGAACCAAAATTTAAAAAAAAAAAAAATTTAATTTTTACTAAAAATTAAGAAACCAAAAATATATTTAACCTCTTTATTCTATAACATCACTATCTATTACATAACCAACAAAATCATATAATTTTACACAACATTCATCTACATCATATTCCCATAATCTCATGTTTATTATTTAATGCAAGATTGCACAAGGTCGTGCACTGTCTTCAATATTTCACCTACATATAAAAAATTACCTATATGTAATTTTTTAGGAGATAAACTAGGTTTTTTTAATTGTAATCGATCCTGTATATTATTATCTTTGTATTGGCTATCCGAGTAAGTTTAATATATTATTTTTGGGTCGTAAATTTTTTTATATACTCAATAAAGAAAATATGCTTCCGGTGAGATTCAACACAGTGGATAAAAAAAAAAATCATAATTTAGTATGATCTTAGTTCAACTTACCAAAATTAAATGTGTGGGCCATTTTATTACGATCGTTCATTCGATAATCTCCTTTTCTGGACAGACAACTAGATACATTGGAAAACGACTACAATAAAAGTTAGAGACAATCAAATAGAGACAGAAGAAGAAAAAAAAAAATACTAGTGATGTCACTGAATATATAATTTAAATTATAATCTTAACTTTTAATAAAAAATTTATATAACCAAAACTCTTTAAAATATCTAAGATATGTCTACATTTTAGAACTCGAATTACCTTTCCTTTACTTTACACTAATGTATGTGTTTATGCATTTATAAATATGCATAATATTATATAAAATAAAATTATATTTATTAAAAATAAAGTAAAATATATCAGAAAAATGAGAAAATATATAAGAAAAATGAGAGAATAATTGTTGATAATTAGAAAAAAAAAAAGAAGTAGAAATAGATGATTTTATAAAAAAACTTATAAAAATAATGGTTAATTTTCTAAAATTTAATAAATAATTATATTTTAAAAAGTAAAATTGGTATTTTAAAATATGGACACAGAAAATACTCTCTGTATATTGTTATTGATAAAGTCTTTAACTCTTTTATGCTATTATTTTGGCTAAAAGTTTAGTCAAATGGAAAATTAGGGAGAGTTAAGAGGAAGTTGTAGGATCATTTTTCTTACCACTTTCAATTCTTTTAAATATGGCTCCAATTTTTTTTAGCAATGGTAACGAGTACCTTAAATCTTTCTTTACTATATTCATGCGTAAAAAAAAGAAGATAATAATATTGAATATTACACATTATTAAAAATCAATTATACCTATAAATCAAGATAAAATTTAAGTATAAAAAAATGATGTTTCTTAATCATAATTTATAAATGTTTTATAATTTAAACTCTTGTTTAATATCATTACAAGTTATTTACAAAGAGAGAAAGTCTATTTATAATTCAAAATGGTGTAACTAAACCTATGATGCACAGATACGATACGTGTATCGGATATAACACGTATCTGATAAGTTGATATGTTTATTTTCAAAATAATAGGATACGATACGTGATAGATACGTTATATATGAACATTTAAAAGTGTACAATAATTCTTACAAACATAATAAATATATATGGTTGTTAAGGAGTGAATCCAAATTTTATAATTATAGACCAATTATTTTGGTAGCCAAAATCTAGTAGTTAATGTTAGTGGCCAATTTAAAAACCAATTCATAATTGAAACGATTTTAATTATCAATTTAGAGACCAATTATAATTTTTTGGAACTACTTTAGTTGTCAATCTTGTCACTATATAGTGACTACTTATTTTTTGTCACTAAAATAAGTCATTATTCAAATATTTTATTATAGTGTACTACGACTTATAACTTAGATACTTCATTGATAAGTATTATTGAAGTATCCTAAAGTATCAGACACGATACGTGTCCGACACGGATACGTGATCCAAATTGAAGTATCAGTGCATCATAAAACTAAACCTAATTGTACCATTGTTAAAAGAGATTTAAACTCATGAGGTAATTTAACTCATTACAATTTCAAGCGACAATGAATTGAAAAAAATATAATTTGTTTTAAACGTATCAAATTAAATTTGTCTCACTTAATTTATGAATTAAACGAGTTATAATTGGGTTAAAAGTGACAAATGACTCGAAATATACTGATAATAACTTTTTATCATTTTTCCATTATAATTTATTATTTTTAATTATGTAAATTACCATTTTTTTTAAGACTATAAAACATTATTGAATAGTCTTTGAATAATTTAAATATTTAATTTATTTGTTTCTTCAATTTTATCCGTTAACACATAAATTTTTATTAACTATCTTTATAATGTCATTTTCTAATTGTGGTTAATGCTCATTTAAATAAGCTAACACCCCTATTATAATGTTATAAAAAGGTGAGTTGAGTTGTTTCACTCTCACCTAAATGTTATAAATACGTAAAACAAGTTTAAAAAACAAAATATTTTTAAATAATTAAACTCACTTAACTCAATAACCTTGGTGTGTAGGTTATAAAATTTATGAGTTGAACTTATTTATTTTAGTTTAACTTGTGGTGTGATTCATGCAAGTCAACTTAATTCACTTTGACATGATTACCTAAGTGAAACTTAAATAAAACTAAAATGAAATGGAGATCTAACCCAGTAGTTTTGTAAAACTTGCAAAAAAAATTATAATATACATGGAGGAAAATTTTAAATTTCAAAATAAAAAAAATAAAACAAAAAAAATCTCCAATTGATCCAAAATTAGAAAATATGTTTTTGACATTTTGTCATATACTTATTTCTTCCTTCACGATTAGAAACAAGATCCTTTAATTTGTGCATTCAATATTACCTTTTAATATTGTCAATGTTGCATCGTAGTTTTATTTTCTTTCTTTGGATGTTACAAATGTCATTTATTGTTCTTATTTTTAAAAGATTCTCGTATCACTAGTGCAAAATGATGATATTAGAACATGATATAAGATCGGTTGAAGCGGAACCGATTTAATTTAAAACGCAGTGGCAATTTTGTAAATACTGGAAAGTATTTTAAATCGGTTATAGGGAGAATCGATCTAACATATTAGATCGGTTAAAAAAACAACCAATTTAATATGTTTTCTGCACTACAAATTGTGAAAACCCTTTTCATTTTTCAAACTTCGTATTCTCTCTCGTGCCTCCTTTGGTCTTCTCTCTTGCGCCTCCGCTGCTGCTTCTTCTTCTCTTCCAAGCACCATTGACCACCGTCACCATGCCCTACCACCGTCGTATCGTGCTTCAACAAGCTTCTTCTTCTCTTCCATGCCACTCCTCAACAACCAATGCAACAAGTTAGTATTTTTTTCCCTCATTTTCTCATGCCTAGAGTTTTTGTTTGTGGAGAAAGCTTTCTTTGTACTTGTCTTTCTCGGTGCTTGGTGCTTTCCTATCTCCTTTGCAAATGAAACAAATTTGTGATGACGCTGCTTTACCGAATGTGTGTAGCTGGTCCCCATGGTGTTTCATGAAGTCTCTTGGTCAAGTTTGCGGTTGGGGTGCGATGTTCTCCATGGTTGTTCGTTGGTGGTTCACTTGGTGGTTCGTTGGTGTTGGTCTGTGGTGGTTTGTTGGTGGTCTTTGGTGGTTCGTTCTCCTTTGCCCCTTCGCATGGTCACTTTTAAAAATATTTTGTTTTTCTTTTCAGTAAAAGATATTAGATCGGTTGTTTCAGAACCGATCTAATATGTCTTTGACATATTACATCAGTGTGTATTAGATCGGTTGCGGAACCAATCTAATATGCGCTTCAGAACCGATCTAATATACTTATTTTGCACTAGTGTATATTTTGTTAGCGAAACATTAATCTTTCAATTACTCATCAAACTATAATTTTACATTGTTCCCTTCAACCACCTTTTAGCTCACATTTTTTCAGAATCCATTAAATTATAATTGGATCTCATTATTTTAAAATTCAATCACCTTTAAAACATGATTCTTTTAGTTCTTCACACTATTTATGAGAATTACATAAAAACTATATAATCCATTAATAACACATCAAACTTTTGTTAAATATTTAACCCAAAATGATAAAGAAACTAAAATCAAACCATGAAAAAAAGAAAGGGCCAAGACTAAAATCGTTTTACGGAAAATCACACATGTAAATGAATTTGGAGACAATTTAGAGAAAATGCCACAAAAATTGAAACCTGATAATAAATAATTAATAATGGAAATCAATGGTGAAGGATTAAAATAGTAGCAATTTTTAAAATTAAAATAAATTAGTCCAAATACATTGAGCATTAATCATTAATTCTGCTGTCATTTGCCATTACAGTTCAGATTTTGTCTCCACATATCACAATTATTACAATAATATTATTTTTAATTTCAGAAGTTAAAGGAAAATTGACAAATATGAGGGGAGGTATTTATTGTTCGCTGTTTAGTGTTTTCTAAAACTATCTTATCTCTCTCACTAATAAGACGGTGTAAATATTATAATAAAGGAGAGAAAAAATTAATAGAAAGTTAACAACAAAGTGATAAAATTACAAATATATAAAATTAAAAAAATAAAAATAATTCAAATATTAAAAATTTAATTTTAGTTTTAGTTTAATTTTATAAAATTATTTTGTTATGGATTTTATTTATATACTTATATTAATATATTTAATTAATGTAGAATTTTCAATATTAATTTTTAATCTTGTTCCATGTAAACCAATGCAATGCAATGAGTTGCAAGTTTCCTATCCTAAGTTTAGGAGAAGTGTGTGGTGTGTGTGAGTTTTAGTTTTTTTTTTTTTTAATGAAAGAGAAATATTATAATTGAGCAATGGATTTGGAAGAGAAAAAATAAAAAAAGAAATTGAAAAGAAAAGATCACGCGTGCGTATGCATCTTGTATGGTCCACAAAGTGTGGTCCTGCCTAATTAGCAATGATGGGTTTATGCCTAATTAAGACAACAAATCATTTCTAATTTAACATTTTCCTTATTACCTTTACTTCCTAAAACCTAATATCTTAATAGTTTTTTGTTAATTATTTAATATTTTGGTTGTGTATTTCTTTTTAAACTTACCTGTACATTAAATTAATTTAGCCTATCATTTTTATAGATATATGAATTTAGTTATTTTATTAAAATTTTGTTAAATTTATTGCTATTTTAAACGCATTTTCTTAGTTATCATTGAAACGAGATATGTTAAATAGTGTAAAACATTAAATCAACTTGATAAAATTTAGATAAAATGACTAAATTTATGTATCTATAAAATTAGAAGGCTAGATTGATCAATAGTTTCAAGAATGAATTAATTTCAATTTTCAATTAAATCTAAGAGGTCAAATACATATTTAATTCTATATAATTATATAATATCTTATTTATATAGAATAAAATGGATATAACATATATTTTTCAAAAATACTAAAACATTACTTTGTTGTTATAGTTTAATTATAATAAAATTTTACAAGAATAATTGTATGAAGCCATAATCTAATCGTTAACAAAATTAACTTTTTCTATAAATTATTAATAATGTAATATATATTAATTACACGTCATAACTGTATATGATAACTAATATTAAAAGTTTCTAAAAATGAAATGATAGGCTAAAAATTGAGATTTTTTTATTTAATAATTACTTATATACATTTTTTTCTAATACAATGTGTTATTCAAGTTTTTTTAGGTATAATTAAAAATATTCTTAAATAATAATTAATTTTAATAACTAAAAATAAATAATTATTATAGTATTCAACTTAAATACTAATTTATAAATTAAAAATTAATAGTAATTAAAATAGTTTCTATTATAAATAAAACATTATAATTAATTTTTAAATTAATAACTAAAATAAATTTTATTATGAATTGATATCTAAATTCGACACTAACATTAATTATCAAAATTTTGATTATATTAATTAGAAGTTTTCTTATAATGCATCCCCACTAATTTGTATTTGTTGAGTTTATAAATTTTTCGTATATGAGTCATAATTAGTGAGAGTTTGCGGTTTTATAAATTAAATTTATACATATAAATCATTTGAGGTCACTTTTATCTCAAAACAATAAAATTATAAAACAATAAAATTATAAGTTTTTCATCTTATATTATGTTTAACTTTATTTTTTCTATTTCATACGAGACTTTAATTAATAATTAAATTATTTTCAACATAATTTATTCAATTTAAAAATTTGAAACTTGATCGATCTATTTCATTCTTCTAATATTACATGTTTTCAAATTTGATTTTATGTTAATTTTTGCAGGCATAATTATTAGAATATCACGTGATTTAACACACCGTCTGTGATTAAAATTTTGACTAAATCACTATGTTAAGTTTACAGTTTTGATCACTTTTAAGTTTTATTTATTTTTTAATTCTTAGTCAGTTTCTAATTTGTAGAGGCTTTTCTACACTAGTTTTCAATGTGAGCACAAAAGTTAAATAAGAATAAAAAAATATTTTACTCCTATCTTTCTTTTAATAAACATGATCGAGATCTCCATACTTCTACGTGATGAATTTAGTTTTTGAAGTTAAAAAAAACACAGATTTTTCCTCAAAGGATTTATATACACCACATTTATATAAATTTATACATTCTTAAAAATTTAAGAACCAAAATTTTCAATACAAAAGAATACACCACATTTGATGAAAATAAAAACATAGAACTAAAAATATAACTATTTTTTCTATACTAATTTAACAAAATTGTTTTAATAATTTTTTTTCTCTTCTTATTCTTTTATTTCATTTTCTTATTTCTTCCTTCTATTGAAGCATTAAGTATACACTTTATTATTGTTATCCTTAATAATGAAAGTGAAATGTTTTAACTCGATCCAAGTTGTTTGTAGCATTGTTAAAAATAACTATTACGTTCTCGAGATATTATCCGTTTAAGAGTATGAAACTCCATTATAGTTTTATTTTTAAAAGACATCTCATAAAATTAAGAGAAAAAATATTTAAATTAGGTTTGATCTCGACTCTTACATAATATATAACTTATTAAAAGTACCATAACGTAGAGAATGTTGAGAGTGTTAGAAGAAGAAGATATTGTTAGTGTTTTAATGGGAGCAAAACCATTTGTGAATTCTTCTTGAAAAGAAGCTTTTATCTTCTTTTCTATCTTTTCTTTACATAAAGTTATGAAATGCCATAGCTCAGTCACTTTTGGTATCAGACAAGAGTTCTGGTGGATATAACCCATCAATGAATATAATAATAGTAATATAAAAGTGAATTAGAGAATCTAATGAGAGCAAACATAGTACATCTCTTAATTAAGTGAGATTACAGAATTAATTAATAAAGTTATGTGTTGTGATTATGGAAAAGATTTAGAAGGAAGCATGCGATGAAGGGTTGGTTGGTTGGAGAAGATGCAATGAATGATGATGATGATTGAAACATAGGGTTTGGTTTCAAAGTTAATCTCAAAAGGCTGCTATTATTGTTTATTAAGAAACTCACCAAAGTATCAAACCAATCACTCCTCTTCACAAAATACCAATCATTTCAACCCATTCATATATTTTCACTTAACAATCTACAGTTAGTTGCAACCATTTATGTATCTTCCTATATCAACAATACTTCAATAATGTAAATAACTTTACATTATTTTTATTATAAACATGTCATATTTTTTAAATTTAAATTTAAAGTAATCTCATTTTTCTTCAAAATTTAACTAACTAATATTTTTCAATTTAAATTCAAATCTAATAAATTCTATTGCCTTTAATTGATTGTTGTCATAATTATAATATTATCTAAATTTTAAAAAATTAAATTTTATCGTTCTTTTAATTTGTATACTTAAACTATTGTATATAAAATGTATTCATTAATTCTATAAAAAAACGAACACAACACAAACAAGTTATCCGAGTAAAAATTTATTTGAATTAATAATATTAAAAATAAAATTTTGTAAATAAAAAAAAATTGTGGCAAAAGATCTTTTTACAAAAATGATTATCTAAGTCTTCTTATTAAATAATTGTTATCGTCACATTAGTAACCTGATTAAAATAACACTATCATATTTTATTTTCTCGCGGTCAATACCATCATTTTTTTTATTCTTTCTTGGGAAAATAGTTTTCACAAGAATTGCTTTTTGCACCCCTATATTTTCTTATTACACCCATCAACAAGGTAACAAGTCTAGTTTACCCTCCTCTTCTTCTTTCCTCCTCCCCCACAACACTTGCATACTTTCCTTACCTCCACCTCATCTTCTTCTTCTTCCACTTCCCTTCACCTCCACCCTATTTTTTTTCCACCTCTTACTCCACCTTAGCTTCTCCCACCTCCATTTTCATCTCCATCTTCAACTTCACCTTATCTTCTTCCACCTTCACCTCCATCCTATCTTCTTCCACCGCCTCCACCCTCAATAAGATATCTGTTAAAACAAATAAAAATATCATAATAATATAAAATATACATAAAAAAGATAAGAATCAATTATGAAAGACATGGAATATAAGTTTCAAATTCCACGATCCAGGTGCATTCTGAATTGTACAATCCGAAACATGATTTTACATCACAGATTGTACAATCCATAATATCTACACCGAAACTATAATTATAACAACAGTATAATTGGAATTTTAAAAATATGAGAATGAGGAACAAAATATGGGGGCAGCACGAACAAATTCCCTATTACCACCATCATAGATGAAGGTATAATGGGCCGTTGATCCATCAACTTAGATTCCAAGCCCCGTCTCACTTGTACACTTTGGGCTCTAAATTATTTTAGGGCGGACGTGAATTTTATGGGCCTTATTTCTTAGTCTGAAAAACTCATGGCTCACTATTAATTCAAAATGGTTGTTGCTTCCTGCATTCTTACTATTATTAACTGCACTCCACACACATATCAATGAAAAAGACCAAACTATCTTTTATCACTGCACTACAACACCCCACTATTACTGTTGCTGCTTCCACTATCGTTTCCATCGTCATTGATATGGATTATATGTGTTCCTAAAAGCTATTTCTCGAACACAATTCATGTTTAGTGTTCAGAAAACTCGTTTTGAAAAATATTATATGTATTTCGTTTTTTTTCGTGAAATATAATTTCAAAAATTTTTCTCCAAAAATCTTATTTTGAAAATTTTGGAAAGTCTCTTTCAGAAAAAATTCAAAACATGTAATTTACAAATCACTTTTAGAAAGTGTAAAATGGTCATTTTGAAAATTTGAGAAATGAGGCTGCGCAAAGAAATTTGAAGTGAGAATGAAGAAAATAAAAGCCTTCAAAATAGGTGTTTTAAAATGTCAAAAAGTAAAAATCTTGCTAATTCAGAGATAGCCCAATAGTTTTAATGAAGTATAGTTTTTTTGGGTCATGAAACGGACCATGTTTACTGAACGGAACTCTTTTTATATATGAACGGGCCAGCAAAACCATTCAGGCCCAGCAAGAACATTATACACACTTCGTATTGTTTGAAAAAAATGTAACTTTCTTAAAAAGTAATGTAATTTATTATATGCTTTAGTTAATTCATATTTATATGTTAAATATAAGACAATATTCTTCGTTAACATGAAGAGTGATCCCTTTATTTTTATAAATCCATGGTTCTTTCTTATGTTGTGACTTTTTATATTTCAATAATTAAATTAATAAAAATGTATAAAGGATAGTTTGATAATTTCATTAATCAATATGATAAACACACACAAACACATTTGAGTTTATTAATCGATTTCATTTTAATTTTATTCAAAACTCATAAAATTTTACTAAATATTACGAAGTAAAGTCAATCCAATTTCAAATTCAAATCTTGCATTACATTAAATCTTTCAAACTTCACCAAAAAAGTTCAACTAATATGTTAAGTTCGTCATAAATACCTACACATTGATATAGAAAATAGCACACGAGAGTTTCAGATATAAAAAATGAAAATCGATTTTAAATATAAAATTAAGTGACCAAATTTTGTTAAACATATAAAAAGGATGTAGTTATACTTATATTCAGTTTCAATAGCCAAACAAAACTTACCTTTTAGGTTTTATGTTTAAAAATCATCAAGAGACCATTTTAAAAACATTTTTTAGTTCATATGAAAAACTAAAGAGAAAACCAAATACATGGACAAAACAAGTACAATAATATATGAAAAGAAAGTTAAAAACATGAAATATTTGAAAGATGGTACCATTTTGAAATGAAGAAGGAACAGTTTTAGTGACACTATTAGCAGTTGAAGGACATTTTTGAAGTTCATGCATGGGCCACTATTGTCCTTTCTCTTCCTTATCTTCATCCACAGTAAATTCAACAAAAACTTCTTACAAAATAAACATGATTATAGAGGGTGGACATAATGCATTCTCAAATTTCAAATATCCTAACTTTATATTTGGAATATTGTTAACCTTTCTAGGTTAAACATTTCTTAAAGTTATTTCATAGAATTGGTGGTATTTAAAACAAATTTAAAAGTTTCCTTGTCTTTTTATGTACAAGCGGTTATAATAATTTTTTACAAAGGCAAAATTTTAAAACCAGGTAGTTGGTCTTAAAAATTGGGGTTCAACTTTTATGAATAATGACTACTCTATATGTTTATATTTTTTTATAACTATATATACAATGAACAATAGTAAACACAAAAACTGTAACCTATAACATTTTTTTATGGAGTAAGTTTATTTCTAAAATTTCTTTCAAGTCTTTTATGATTATCACTTCAAGTATTTGATTTCCCGAAGTTTTGTGAGAAGATGATACGATGCTTTACAAAAAAAATGGATCTTGATATTTTAGTGTTTTAGATGTTTTTTAGGAGATTGAAGCTCTCATTAGAAATATTTTACTTCTTTTTTTCTTTAAACTTGGAAGACAAGCTCTTATTAGGTAAGAATAATATTATATTTTAGACTTGTTTATGAATGAGATAACTATTAGAATGACATATTGTATTAGAGATGTATTCAAGTTGATCAATTTGTTTATGTAGAAATTAGATCTTGAATGTGTGTTATTGATTTCCTAATCTTATATTATATTTTTAGATTTAACATGTCCAAATCTAGTAAAACTAGTTATAACATATCATTGCTTATATGGTTATTTGAAACAATGTTAGACTTGTAAGAATAAGACAATTGGTTAAAATTATGATTTCAATCAATTAGTGACTTTGATTATTGTTATATATATAGTGAATGAGAATATATATATATATATATATATATATATATATATATATATATAATAAATTTTTTCTAAACTATAACTTTTTTTTAACTTGGAATACTCGTACAAGATAATTATAGATAACATTTTTCTCACAGTCATGCATGATGTGATTATACATACATTAATTTTAGAATGACCTACTTAAACTTTACAATGATTTCTCTTGATGAGTAAAAATACATGATCATGATCTGTAATATAAAATTGGTTGAAAAAAGATTGTTTGATAACTGTAGCAGTAAAATAATAATAAAAAAATAATTTTTTTATATTTATAAAAGAAAAATATAATTTAAAAACAATACAAAATAGGTATATATAAAAAATTGAGTGCAAAAGATATAGTTTTTTGAGATGAATTTGTTGAGTGGATAAGTATGAGTAGAAATGGGAGTGAAAGAAGTAGTGGAAGACACAGGAGGTGGTTCAAATTGCATAGAGAAGTAAGATTCGATTTTACATTTTAAGCGGACATTTTCAGAGATGGACCTTAGTACATCCACTGAGAACGACCTCACCTCACCAAATTCAATAAATGACAACATTTACTATTCCATTTTTAAATCTTTTCTTTTCCACCTGCATTTGCATTTCAAAAATATTTACAAAATTAGTATACTGTATCAACATTTTTTTTTTTGTATTAAATTCACCATTTCTCCTTAAGTTTTTAATAAAAAGTTGACTAAAATTTGAGTTTTTAGTAAGTATTATCATTTTTTTTAAATAGGATAAATCTCCAACAATACAAGCTTGCATATAAATATCTCATACACAATATCATGAAAAATGTTGGTATTATTTTTAACTAAACTTAGGGTTTTACTATTATATGTAAAAACATTTAATAAAAGTATTCATCATATAGATCATTGAAGTAAAAACTCTTAAACCAATCCATGATATAAAATATTTTTTGGATATATACATATATATATAAATATAAAATAAGGTGAAGGCCACCCAGGGTGAAACATGGCTGGTGTATAGGGAACACCCATTATTCTCTATTCATTAACAGAACCAAACATTCACAACGTTTTCTTTTGGTCCCCATTTTGTGTACTATATATAATTCACAACCAAAAAAGTACGAATATGTCACAATTTATTTCCAGTTTCAATCAACTTGTAAGATGATACCAACATATTTTCGGGACCATTTCCATGCATCACCCTGCTCGTGTGTGTGTGTGGGGACCTTTCGGAATCAATTATGTAACCATGTACCACAATTGTTAGAACCAGTAAATATGTCGAATTTCAAATGCAAGGAATAATAAAAATTACACTCACAACTAATGAAATATATATATTTTCAGGGGGCTTTATTTATTTCGTGTTGGTACTTATTCCTCTGATAAGAATAGTTAGATGTGGATGCATTAAAAACATTAAATGTGAGCACCAATTTTTAAACAAGTCTTTTCACTTTGATTCTCAATGTATTTTTTAATAAATTATTCAGAAAGAATTAAGCTATGTATGAGAGAACAGAACCCACCTACCCTATTAACATTTGAATTAATTTCATATCCGAATGTCAATACGTAACTCTGAAATTTTCTTCACCAAGTTTTCAACAGATGATGAAGACGATGATCCAGCTCATGCGCAACTATGGTGGTTTTGGAAAGCTGTCCTTTGCAAACTTTTGATGCTTAGGATCGATTTGTAATCATATTTGTTGACTAAAACAAAAACCCTACAATTGAAATATATGGATCTTACTTTATTTTCTGTTAAAAGACTCATGCACATCTTTCACTTTCCTATTTTTTCCACCACACTTGCTACTTTTTTGACCATAAATCATTTTTTGCTTCAACCTTTTCTTATACTCATGCAATTCACTGCTTCTTGCATTTTACTTTAGATATTCTCTCTTTTCCTTTGTCAAAAACAAAGCCTTTTTTTACATATGTACCACACTTATAACTCACTTTCTTTCTCAAAATTTAAAGAGAGAGAGAATAAGAACAAGAAAAGAAGAAAATGTTTCTTCCCATTTGAACAAAGAGGTATATTTTGTTGAAACATAATACTTTACTAAGGAAAAATATGCAAAATCAAAGAATATGCTGTCTTTTTTCTGATTATAAGTCTCTTTCTACACTTTTGGAGAAAAATAATAAGAGGAGGAAATGGACATTAAACTAAACCAATGTGTGTACTTTTAACATTAAAAAAAACAAAATTTTCATGGACTTTTTTGCTACATGTTGTTTTATGTATGAATATATATCTCTTTTAGGTATTTTGCATATGAGAACCGTACAGGTTTATTTATCTCGGTAGAAATATATAAAATGGAGACATGTATGATAAGTAATTTACATTTCTCATTTTTTGTACAATATAAAAAATAGCAAATATAGAAAATGTTTTTTATGGAAGAAAATCTCCTCTTATAAGAAACCTTCTCTATTTTTGTTGTCTCTAAGCAATACTCGCTATCCTTCAGGTTTAAAAGATGTTTCATGACTCAGTTATTCTTAAATCAAACACATCTACCATAATTATTTGTAGAATTGATAAGAAAATAATGAACAAAACTTAATACAGTTTCTCAAATATTTTTCAGTTTTATTCATTTTCTAAAAATGAAGTTATAGATTAGTTCCAAGTCCAATCACAAGTGTAATAAAAACAACACCACCATAAATAATTTATGTATCTCCTTTTTTATTTTTATTCAAATGATATATTTTAACAATAGATTAACATTTTTTTTATCCTTAAACTATTTTATTTTCGTTTCATTTTTCAAAACTTTGATCATTATATGCATGAATACAATTTTTTTCGCGTTAACTGTATCTTGATATGACATAATAAATCACATCGTTGGATAAAAAAGATCGTCTTCATACATTTCTTAAATTTAAAGACATAACAAAATCAAAATTTAAAATAAAATCAAATTATAATTTAGAAACAAATACATAATTAACCATTTAACCATTTTTTATTTGATTTCTTTTTGTCCCTATATTGTTTAAGAGAAATATAGTAATAACACAATGAGTGACACACCTTTCACTTTTTTCAAAGACACCCTTTGTTCATGTTGGAAAACTTTTAAAATACAAAAAGTAATGATCTCACAACTTACTTAATGCATTTATTTTTGACTTTTACAGTTTTTAATAAATTTTAATTAATAATGAAATATATATATATATTTTTAATTTTTTATCTACGTGCACGGTTCATACACAGCATCACCAAAAGTTAAAAGTTACATTCAGTATATTATTTGTCTGTGGAATGTGTGACTAACATTAAATAGAATTGTAGAATGTAAATACTCAAACATTTATATATGACAAAGTCTGATGGGAGGAAGGCATTAATTGAACATTGGTATAACAGTATTCTTTAAGAAAAGAACAAATTACTGCAGAAAACGTAGCTGGATTCCTCAAGCCGATTACTCACTCACTCACTCACTCACCATTATTGTTGAATCGCTAGAACCTGTCCTTTTCACCTATGGTTGAATAGCTCTAACAATGTTTCAAATTATTTGGACTATTTCCACGTTATTGTTCCATGCAGAAAAGAAAACAGCTATTCCCGACACAACTTAGGAACCATTTTCCAGCTTTGACGGCACTAATTCCTCCTTGTCGTCCCATGTTTACGGTCAAGAATTTCAAGACTGCGCAATCAAGCACAAAACACAACTCATTACAACACGAGGGGCACACACGTGGGAGTGAAACCAAACCAAACCAAACACACATGCACACACACTCGATACATATAATGAAGGAACTCCATTTATATATATATATATATATATATATATATATATATATATATTTGTGTTAAGGGTCTAATCATGATTCCACCACACCAAGACATGGAACAACTTTTAAGTGTCTCTTTGGAATTTGGATTTGTCAAGAAGGAGTAAAGTTACACGAGATTTTAACCACATAATGTGTGTGCTATGTATATATTTTTTTTGATAAAGTAAAATTATGGGTGGCTTGACTAATTATGACAGATGTGGCAGCCAGAAACTTTAGTGCAAGAATATCTACGACAAGGGTTTTCTTTTTGAATGAGTATTGTGTCTTTGGAGAAAGTTCAAGATAAGAAAGTTAGGTGCAATGATGGTATTATGCAGATTGAGGAACACAGAGACAAGAAATAGAGAGAATGTGATCAAAGGGGTGGTTCTTTTGCATTATTGAGAAACATGGAGTTGGTTTTGTACTTAGCTGGACCTAAGAAAAGGTGAAACTCCAAAAAAAGCAAACTCAATAATTTAAGGGCCACTTTCATTTCGTCAAACATCATTTCACTGAATTAATCATTAGTCCTCTTGTTAAATAAAACCACTTTCCCTCCTATTTCCACATTTCCTTCTCAAATTCGCAATATAGATCCAAAAGGCTACGGTTGGAAAGCTCTTGTTCCACTAAGATACACAAAGATGACAGATAAATGGCCCCCACATGCCCCTAATTAATCCCCAAAATTCCTGCACTAATGTCTTTTTGCAAAACAACATAATATTCTGAATCTTCAAACCCCAATATCTTTTCATTTTTCATTTTCCATTTTCCATTTTCCCCCACTCTACCTTTTTTTTTTTTTTTTGTTTCTTTTCTTTTCTCCCCTTCCCTTTCACATGCAAAATTTAACACATGACAGATGACATAGGCTATGGCGTGTTTGGTTTCACATCAGATACTTCCACTTCTTCTCAACCATCTTCCAAACCAAACCAAACCATGATCATGTTCTAGGTATCACTCCAAGCAGCAAAAACCGGCAAGTGAGACATTGAAACTGGCCTCATTTGAGAGGGAAACCATGCGCCAACACTCACACCATTAGCAATAGGGCTAGTGACAACCTTTGACCCCACCGGAGGCTTAGGAAAGAGCATGGTGGGACCCGTTTTGTCGGGGCTACCTTCCCTTGAGCTGCTTAAACTGGTGACCAGCGAGGAGGGGTTTGAAAAATGAGCACCTATCTTAGTAGACTCCTCTATCATGGCCTGGCTAGATCCTACTGAGTCAATCCCAATGAGATCTTGTAGGGACACAGAGAAACCAGAACCTCTATAATTTCCACACTTCATGTTTTTCATCTCACAGTTGTTGTTGTTTGACTGTTGTTGGTGTTGCTGATGATACAAACCCATCTTCCAATCCGATGATGATGATGATCCCTTCTCATTCTTCTCATTGTTGTTCACATTCTCAGCCTCTTGTTGTTGGCTTGACACACCGTTGTACTCCATGCCCTCAGTTCTTTGCTCACTTTCCTTGTTCCTTCTAGCTAACTCTCCTGCCAGAAGAGTGTTGCTGGCCATGATCCTCTCGACATCGTATCTTGAGATGTCGAAGTTCGTAACAGCATTCACCCCACGAAATTTGATCGCAGCTACGTCGTATGCTTCAGCTGCTTCTTCTTGAGTACCTAATTCAGTTCATAAAAAAAATACACTATCAACATCAATTGCGACTTTTGAAACAGTCTTACTATGCATGACCGTGAATGTAGTTGAAATATAAAATATAAAATCCAAAGGGTATTGGCATTTAGAAAAGAAAAAATGAACTTTCTGGAGATCGATATTACTATTTAGATACCACTTTTTTAATCTTTCAAGGGAGAACAACAGCTTTAAAAAAAAAGTGACCCGTTGCTGTTCAAAGTGACCATATCAACAGCCTTATAGAAAGCATTGCCAGACACCAGCATAATAGCATTAATAACAACGTCCTAAGAATATATACATATACATTAGTGTTACAGTTTCAGGTTTCGAATGCTAAAATAACCACCGCTATTGCAGTGAAAGATTTGCCAAGGTGTGGTACGAGGAAATGCAACAACTTTCTGGAAGGACTTACTGAATGTCCCAAGATAAAGGTCCTTATTTCCTGCAACTCTGCCTATCCTTGCTTGCCACCTGCCATGCTGGTGGTGCCTGTGCAACAAAAAAAAGTGGATTTAACCTACTTAACCACCATGTTTAATCTCTGTAATACATAAAAAAAAAAAAAAAGTGGCAGAGAAACAGCATTGAACCTTGTCACTCCTCTGTACATTGATGCACCCCTTGAAAACCCACTACTCTTTCTGCAAAGCAATCACCAACATCATCATTAAACAATAAAAATAATGGATAGCTTTTAGCATAATAATAATGATAATAATGTGTGCACCTTCTCAAGTGGGCCACATACTCCTGCCTGCTCATATTCTTCATTTCTTCAAGTTCAGTTTGGTAATTTTCTAGCTGCCAAATATAAAAAAGAAAATGAGACTCCTAGGAGTACAAGATTATGAGCCACAAATGCCAACTTTTAAAACATACCGGGAAGTTTATGTGTGTTGAAGGTCCCCAATACTTAAGAGCCGCAAGATCATAGGCTCTTGCAGCTTTCTCTTCCATATCATAACCACCTTCAGTTCAAAAAGAAAATACACCACTCAATAAATTGGCATTTAGAAAAAAAAAAAAAAAACAAGAACATTGAAAATGCAGACCCTTGGAAAAGTAGTAGCTTACCCAAATAAACTGTGACATGCAACGTTTTGGTCATCCACATTGTGAACACACAATAGGTGAAAGAGAGTTAGTGGGTGGGCACAGCTCAAAAACAACGAAAAATACTTCAAAACGAGAAAAAGGATTTTAGATTATAAAATATTCTAGTTTTTGGTAACTAACCTTGTCGTCCTTTCCTGGTTTGCCCTTCCTTCTTGCAACTATTATCCCACAAATGTGCTTCATATCTTCCAGTCCATCGATGCCTGATACACATCACCACAAAATAATTGACTTAAAAAGAAGGCAAACAAAACAATAAGTAAATTCAAAAAAGTAGAACCACCATGAACTTGACTGAATAAATAAAGTACAGAATGATTAAAAAGTGGAACTAAAGAGAGAGGATGAGGTAATGACAATTATATGGAAAATCGAAGCACAAGATTCAGCCTAGCAGCAACAGTTTCGTTAGTTTACATGAAAGTTCAGATTTTTGCCATGATGGCAAGAGAAATTATTAGAGTGATAAAGGGATGAGGTGAAGTGAGGTGAAGTAAACGAACCTTGTGACACCTCTATACTGAGAAGTTCTCTGGCCGAATGTGTCAATAGATTTCCTATGCACAGGTTGCTTCTGGCCAAGCTTAGCAGAGCCTCTCTTTTTGGCATCCCCAGCTACTGATTCAGTTTTGGAAGATGAGATCTGAGTTGGGACTGTGACACAGCTAGATTGAGAACCAGGACTCATAGACAAACTCAAAGACTGTAACTCCCCACAACCAACACCAGCATTTCCAGAAGCACCATGACCCTCCACCATGCCACTGCTATTATTGCCTTGCTGCTGCTCCAGATTCTGCTGAGTGGAAGAATAACCCCTTGGTGGCACCCAGTTTTTGAAGCAAGCAATGCCTTCTTCCACCGCGTGAGGCATTTGGGAGCTGCAAACCGTCACGTGTGGTTGCTTCGGTTCTTCCTCCACCTGGTAAATCCCAAGCCCAGAGTAATATGGGTGGGTTTGCTGTCTGAAAGGGTCAGAAAGAAGACCCAAAGAAGAAGGATGGCCTCTGTTGGCTTCAGGTTCTGCATTCTGGCTGCTGTAGTAGACGCTGTCTAGGCTCAGAGCCATTGCTTCTCTTTCATGGCCTCCATAGTCTTGAGCTCCCACACTTGCACCACCAAGAAAGTCCTCCAGTTTTGGGGATGTGGTTGGCACCATCACTTCAACAAGACCACAAAAACCCTCTTAGAGATACAATTATGTTGTAAATTGCAAAGCAATGAAAGCAAAAACAAAACTTAGCTGCCCTTTATCACCTTGAATGAATCAAAACCAGTATTTTACTTCTGAAGAAAGGAAAGTTTTGAATGCATGGAAGAGGGGAAGAGGGATAGATACCTTGGGTTTGTGATCTGGTGAGAGCTTCCATAATGCAGAGTGAGCCATCTGACTTGAGGGGCATCATGGCCAAGGGAGGGTGAAAGGCACTGTTTTCTCCAACACCATAGCAGATTCCTGAGGGGTTAAGGTGTGAAGGGGAAATATAGAAGCCTGTTGGAACAGTGTTGCAAGGTCCTGCAGCCGCAGAAACCTGAGGGTGATGATAGTAGTGATGATGGTGATGATGGGGAGGGTCAGCAGAAGAAGTAATTTCCATTTTCATGTGGGGTGAGAGAGAGAACCCCAACCAGTTATGATTGTTCCCATCATCAGTGTTGCCATCATTCATCGACTTCATCTTACCTTCTTTTCCCGTCTTTGTTTTTTCTTCCTTTCTCAGCTTAATTACTCGGAAAAGGTTTGAAACTAACCAGACACCACTATTATCAGCTACGCAAATCAATCATTGCGTGGCAAATAACCAAATCATATCAAAATAATAACAAGAACAACAATGAAGTTTTTTCTCACACCAACATCAACTACAAGAACCAAACTCTCTCTTTCTCTTTCTCTTTCTCTCCTTTCGTAACAAAACTGGTCTCTTTAAACTAAGCAGAAGGAATAAGTTACGAAGCAAGTGAAACTGGGAGCACCCACTTCATTCCATAGGGATCTGTGTAGGTATGTGGGCATGTATATATACACACACAACCTCTTTTACCTTCTTTCTTTCTCTTTTCTTATATATTTTTTTTGTTGGTAAAAAATAAGAAAAGAAAAATCTGTCACCCCCACTTAGCTTTTTCTTAAACCCTATATTAAACCCAGAATGAAATAGCAAAGTGGATAAGAAGAAAGAGCCTGAAATGGTAATGGTGTGATGAACTTTTTTTGGGCAGCTTCTGAAAACTTGAATGCTAGTAGGTGAATCTATTGCACACATAACCAAGATATAGAGGGAAGGGAAAATAGAAAAAGATTCAGACCTCAGGTAGACAAAAAAAATATAATTTAATATTTCTACCATTTTATTTCATACGTAACAGGTGTACAAAAAAAAGTACATTGTTATTATTTAATCGCACTACATCTAATAATTTTTTTAATTAATAATAATAACAATAAGTTTATGCTAATAACACATTGATATATTATTTATAAGAAAATTAATTATTTAAATAGTATTTTATTTTACAGTAACAAGGTTGCAAGCAGTGCAGTGGAAGGGGCCATAGATTTGACGGGCAGGACTTATCTGCCCATCCAGTCACTTCATACAGTACGCCCATTCTGTGTCACCTGCATACTGCAAAGTCTAAAAGCATCTTCTATTTCTTTTTATATTTATTTCATAACAAATAAAAATATCTGTTCTACTTAATTTATAATTTATGTTCACATAAATTTAAATTATAAATTAATAATATTTATTGAGTACCAGGTTAATTAAACATTTCAAAATCATGTTACAAGTTAAATCTCAAATTTGTACTTTTTCTATATTTTAGATAGCATGTTCTATTTGTTTATTTTTATAATATAACATTACTCCATTAACTACTAATAATAAATGCAGATGCACAAGGTTAAGTAATCAGATGTGATTAATCAAATGAAGTACAGTTCCTTAAATACACTTACGGAGGAGAAATTATTGTGATGATAGTGTGAATCTTGTGATGATAACAGGTTTATGTACTTTCTTTCTATATTGTAAAACTAATATATTAATATTTATGACATAGATTAATTTGTGTACGATGATAAATAATTTTTTTAAATATGTAAAATATTTTTATTTTTAATATATATAAAATATATTCTGTCAACAAAAGAAAGAATGGGTGAGAATGTCCAACCCATAACAAAGATATGTTTTCTTTCCTTTGTGGGTCATCTTGCTGACTTTGTGAATTTGAGTTTACAGGTTCATTCATCCCTTCAATGGCTTTCCTATAAGAATATTCAAATTTTTACATCAAATATCATAATCAAAATTTTTCACTTCATGCACTTTTTATTTTCATATTTTCAACTTGTAAGAATCAATGGATTTTAATGTAACAATAAAATAGAAAAACTTTGTGATAAAGACATTGATACTAAATTCTATTTAATTAGAACATGATGTCAGATAAATTTTGTTATAATGTCACAATATACCAGTAAAAATAAAATTATAATGGTAGGGAAAAAATATTTACAAAAGGTTGTAAATGATTGATATAAATTTATGTAAAATTTAACCTAAAAGTTTGACTTAACTGCAACTGGTTAATATAAAATATTTACCTAAATCAAATTTACCAATTCCTGTGTGAATAGTTGACATGGAAAAAAAATCTTTGAGTAATCTTACAACATCTAACTGGGACCTGCACAATAAAATAAATTAGTAAAATATCACTAAAAATTAAAATTCAAATATCACAAATCACATTAGATAAGTTAAAAAAACATCAAATTAGTTTAACTCATTCTTCACTATACGTATTATTACAGATATATTAAATTATATTATATTATATTATAATATATATATATATATAATTTTTATTAAATGATATCGTTAAACTACAATTATACTTATTATAATTTCATGTATGAAGCAAGATTCAAACTTCATAAGTGTAAACACAACGTTGAATATGGCTACTCATAAATGATGGTTGAATGCTATAGTTAATAAGAGAACAATAAAGAAAATGTAAATATGAGGATTGACAGTGAGTTGATTCAACTATATTTTTGTTACTGTGAGAATTTCAAATTATATCTCCTTTTCTTTCATAAACCTTTTGTCTTTAGTCCTATTTTTCTTCAAAAATTCTCTTTTCCTACCGTACATTTTTTATTTAATTTTAAACCTTTTGAAACTACTAGAGTAATTTACATGAAGAGTTCTATCAAAACATTCATTGAATTTCTCTTAATGGTGAGTTTGAAATTTCTCTCATTCTCTATATTTAACACTCTATTTTCTTCAACATGCAAGCTCTTTTTTGCTTTGTTTGTAGACTCCATTTGTTCTTGATAAAAGTTTCTTTGGTTGAGATCTCATATTGTGTCTTGATCATCATTTTGGCCCTTTTTGTTTTGTAGATAAAGTGATTTAACGTGTGGAGCTATTTCTAGGAAAAAAAAGTGCTAGGTCAAGACTATAAGGTAAGAAAAACTAATTTATTTGAAATTTTAGGACCTTATTGTTGAATTTTGAAAGAAAAATATGTAGTATGATTTTTGTAATTGTTTGCTTGTTGTAATTTGAGAGTAGTTTTAGGAGAATATGGTGATTTTGATGAATGTTGTTACTTGCAATAATAATTTGAGTACTGATGCAATTAATTGATCTTAGGAAAGAGTTATTTGCTTTGAACACTGATATTTTTATAAATGTGATGAGAAACTTTTTGATTTGGATAAATTGAGTATAGTTTGTACTGTTATTCAAAATTAGTGTGATTGTACGGAAGGATTAGCCTGTATGATGAGAAACTAATGGGTGTGACATTGTTGTTATCGTGGTAAGTTGTAGGAGTTGATGTTTGATGTTGTATGATAATTTTCTTCACAAGCCCCAAAGTACTTAAATACCTTGGTTTAAAGAGATTAAAATATATGAATTTGAAAGGTGGTGCAAAAGAATAGACATGTTTGATTGAATGTTTGTATTACAATAAGGTAGCATTGAATAGGGCTTGGTAGTTGTATTTTGAGATCGTGGTATGTCAATATGGTTGTTATTACATACGAATTAGAAGTGAAGACTTTATGATGTTGAGAAAATGCTCAAACTATATAAAGCAAATTTGTCTGCTGCATTACTGATGAGTGATAACTTTGTGACCTTTTCCATACTAGATTGGTTTATATCTTTCTAAATGACTTCTATTGTATGCTATCTTTTATAGTTATGATTTTTTTCCATTTATTTAACAATGTTTGAGTAGGTGTGAATGTTTTAGTGTTAGGATGGTCAAATTAGCTATTTCCAATAAGAAAGGCCAATCTAGGATAAGTTTAAGTGTATTGAAGGGAAATTGTGATGTAGGACTATCTTGACTCTACTAGTATCTATCTCATATAAGGGATGATAACTAGGTGACGATAACCGAGAGAGGTTTCACTGGACAAATGGTATGATATAAAAAAAAAATCATACTCAAGGAGTTATTGAAGTTAACCATGTCAGTAGCTTATATGATTGCTCTATTTAATACATTAGTCAGTCTTCCAGAAGTAAGAGTGTAAATGTGTTATAGTTGTTTTATGTTTGATCCTTAGTTTTTTCTTTGATATTCTATATATTTCAAATATTTAATTATACAACCTTAGTAAAAATATAATATATTTAGATTGAGATTTATTCTTGTAAAATTTGTGTATTTTCTTGTTTTCTTTTCTTTTGTGGTGACATATTCTATATATACGTGAGAAGGTATAGGAGTTTATGGTCACAGTGACATTGGAATTGGGACAGGAAAATGAGAGATCATGATAGAAATATTATAGGGATGATGAATTGTAGATTTAAAAAATTGTATTAAGTTTCCTAATTTATATTTTGAAGTAATTTTGAATTTATTTAAATGTACTTTTAAGTATCTCATTATCTAGTATAAGAACTATAAATTTGAATTTATTTTGAAATACATTGCTAATAATTAAGAATTACTAAATATTGTGTAAAAGTTTTGGGTTGTTACATTTGTAATAGATGAAGTCAATAAATATGCTTTTGAACCTTATCATATAAGACAACATATATTTGTAGAAAATAAGTCTTTAAATAATAGAAAATATTTTATGATTAATTATATATTATAGTATGGAATGATTCAAATATCATATTTGAGATAACAAAGTTTGGTAAGTCTTATTTCTAGTTTGTTACCTAACTAATTTTGTCAGAAATAATAAATTCGAGTTACAATATGTAATTTAAGTATATTGAATGTGTGTAGGTACACAACAAAGTCAAAGTAGGATGTCAATTTATTTTGAGTATATGGACAATTTGTTTAAATTGATAATCTAATTAGAATAAAATGTTTTAATTAAGTTATTGTTTTGTTTGTATGACTTGATGTGTGGCTTAAGCTAATGATAACTTTATGCAATGCTAGTTTTAAGTTGTATGATATTATTGAAGTGCTTTCAGAACAATTTATGGTTATATTATGAGATAAATTTTAGAATGTTGGATAGAGGTTGGCACAAAAACTCTTGTACTTAGAATTTGAGTTGAATGTTATCTAAGTAAATGAGTGAGTTGTTTAAATTAATATTAACTTGAAGTAATCGTTGGGTTTGCATAGCTCCAAGCAATGTTTGAGCTTAACGTAACTTAGCACGATGCTAGTTTGATTTTTCTATTCAACATATCCATAGTTTCCAAAAATACTGATAGTTAGCTTTATGTTGTAGTTAAATTATAGTGTTGAGTAATCCATGTTTAAAATAAAATTAAAATCTTGTGTTTTCATCAATCTCAAAATGACAAGAACCTTTTAGTGACTTTGTTTCATTTTTCAAATGTTGTCTTATAATATCGTGCACTCATTAAGTAATTATAATCAATTTACGACACTACAATATTTTATATTTTAGATCATACTAAATTAGACAACAACTAAATAAATCTGGCCTAAATATATAATAAACAACATTTTTATAAATGTTGTATAAATATTATGAAACCCATGATTATATAATTGTTGCTTTAAATTATGGGGACAAAATTAATAAAAATATGGTCTAAAAATATAAGTGAAGTCTAAAATCAACTTGAAAAACTATTGTCTATTGTGATGACTTTAAGCAACGGTTTTAAAAGTGTTGTTGTACTAAAAACCGTTGTCTATTACCTATGGCTACACTTATCTATATCACGTCTAAAAATTGTGGTTGAATCTTTAGGCCACGATTTTTATAATTTAGATCACAATTTTATATCGTTGTCTAAAATAATTTTTGTTGTAGTGCGATATTGGCTTATGCTGAAGTGTAGTTGGATGTGCAGCATAGTTGGATACTCAGTATAACTCAATGTTATGGCATGACTAATGTTTATGGATGTTTAAGTATTGTTTGCCTTTTATTACAACTTGGTGTTATTACATGATGCATAACATAACTTATTGCTTATAGTTTTTTAACACAACTTGATGTTGTGATTTGGTGTATGCGTTATACTAAAACATAATGTGTACTCTTTATAAAGTGTGATGCGTTAGGAAGATGTCCAAAATAAAGTTAAATTTGGTGCTTACACTTTACACTTAAATTTCAAAGCAATATTGTGAAATTATTATTTCACATGACCACATTGTTCTTCTTTCTATAAATTGCAACACTTTTTTTTTTCTAAAAATCAGAATATATATCTGTCTTACATCATAACATATTATGTTATCCATAATGATGAATATTAATATAAATTACTTAAAATATAGAGAGAAAAATGAACATCTCCATTGAGTTACATATACATGTATGGTAAAAAAATAGTTCTATGAAATTAGTCACGGTCTGCAACTCCTGTGCAAGTAAAACGACATTTTTTTTTAGCATAATACCCAAATAATGATAAAAAAAGAAAAAGAAAAAAAAACTATACTTTTCTCACTGTCTCTTTGTGCATAGTCAACAACTGCTTCCAGACAAAAAGTGAAAGTGGGTCTTTGATAAGTTTCAAATATTCCAGAAAATGATGATCAAAAGGGTCCCCAAAACAGACCTTTATGACAATCATGCATTTTAGGTTTAATGTTATCTTAATTAAAATATTTTAGTTATATTAATATAAAGTGAATTTCAAACATAATTTATTTTATGAAAATAATTTTTTATTTTATATTAGAAAGAAAACCTTGAGTTCAACTCTTACAAATTTAATTTCTAAAGTCAGAAATACACCTATTTATACCGTCTTAGTTTCATTTCTTGTCCAACTAAAATTTAGGTATATTTTTCACCATTTTTTTTTTCTTTTCGTATTTGATTTTGTTGGAAAAAGTAAAACTATTATTTTAAGTTATAATATAAATAAAATGTTTTAAGATATATGACTGTTATGTAAGAAGACTAATCGTTATACAATATGTTCTTTAAGTATCGGTAAGATGACACTGTTTATATTTGGATAATATATTATTTAAGTCTAAAATATACTATACAACGTTTATACCTATATTTGTATGAAACAAAACCTTAATAAAATAAGTATATTTTTATCATATACTATTAATTTTTTTATATAAAAATCAAAATTAGTTTGCAAAATTTAAGAGAAGATATTACACCAAAATTGTGTTTTACATAAAAGAAATATATCTTCTCAATTATTTTCTAGTTTTCTTGTTAAAATATTAAAATATTAATTGAGGAAATATATCAAATATTATTTAACATATTATAATGGGTTTTTACGGCGTATTATAAATAATATTGTCTATGTATATTTTAAAGTCAATCCTACTCATCGTTTTTTACTTTTTTTTTCTTTCTTGCATAGTTTTTTTTTTTCTCCATTCCCTCTCAAATATCTTATGTTTATCAGAATTTGATCACATATTATCGTAATCTATTCGATCAGATTTTCTATTTTCTTTTTCTTTTTATGATTTTATATTAATTTTGGTTGGTCAATAAAGAAAAGTGGCCTTTTCATTTTAGTTTAGTATATACTTAAATTTGGTTATTATCTTTGTCCCTAATTTTCAAAATAAATTTTATTGTTTATAGTTTTGAAAACCGCTTTGAAGATAAACAAACATGATAAAAGTGTGGCATGGATGTGAAAGTGACTTTATCACTGGGTTTTGGTTTCTATGTTAGGATTCTGGTTTGATTCATAACTATTTAAATGTTTGAATTTGAGTTGTTGAACTTTGTTCAATATAAGATTGTTGTAAAATGTTTTGAATTGAAAATTCTTATGAGAAGTTGATATAATGACTAAGTTATGCATCTTAACATATAAAGTTAATTTATTAAACTTTCATTATGACATTTTATGATTTTTATGTTAATATATATACTTATTTTATGAGTTTAAATGATCAGGGTATAATTGAAATGAGTGAATGACAAAGTTTGTATTGATTAGTATAATTGTTTAGAAATTGTATATTAAAGTGTTTTTGAAAATATATTTGAAACTTTTTTTTTTAGCTTAGATGATTTTTTTTTTTATATATTTACACTTAAGCCAAGGATTTTTGCCTAAGAAAAAATATAACAGAGATTTTTACCTTTCTTTTTTTTTCAGTTTCTTTATGTTTATTATAAATGTAAAATAAATATTATTTGCATATTTAATTGAATTGTAATTTTGTTTAAGTGAATTATCTTGCATGAAAATTATTATTGAGAATAATGAATACTTATATATGATTACGTGATCACATATATAGAATGATATATGGAATGATATGTAAATTGTTGAGTGATTTGAGTATTAACTATTGATACTTATGTTGTAACAAAGATCTTTTGGGTTAATTAATTGTCTAAGTCACATAAACTAAAAATCAACAAAAGTCTGGTCATTGATCAATGTATAATTTTAAAATTATATCGAGATGAAATCTTATATAAGAAACAAAGAAAATACATGCAGTTTAGGAAAAATGCATGTAGAAGAGAACATATTATACTTCTACAGAGATGACAGAAACTTTCCTTAAGATGAAATATAATTATATGGTAGAACCCTTGAAACTAATCATTTCTATACATTGTATCTTCAAAAAGAAGTTCAATTTCTTTTAGAATGAATGAAGAAGGACGAGAGTATCCGACTTATGAAAATTAAAATGGGAAAGAATTTTTAGAGACCATAACCCTTTTAAACTATTTAACTTTTTAGTATAGAAAAATATATATAAACATAAAATTTTAATTTATTCATTTGTTTTTAGGTTCTCAGAAAAATAAATTCTCTTTATTTTTCGTATGAACAGATTCTTATCTTCTACAACATCTCTTAAAAGAACAAGAAATTGAATTTTGAAAATTAAAGCACATTTCAATTACTTTTTATATAACTTTATGCTTCGTAACAAAAAAAAAAAGTGCACTGTTTTGAAAATAAATTATTATAAAATGTACGCATTCATTCTTTCTATTCTTAAAAACATCACATTCATATCTCTTATTTATTACAAGAAAGTTCTTCATTGATTGCAAAATTTCATACTGTTTCTCTTATATAGTTTACTCGAAACATTAAAGGAACATAAATAATTTGTACAATCATACAAAAATTTTAAAACGGTGAGAGAGCAATTTACTATTACAAAGTTCAAGAACAAAACATTTGACATTGTAGAAAGTTATAGGTAAATATAATCAATGTAATGGTAAGTCTGTTATTAATTAATATTGTTTTCTATTTTCTTATCTTACATATGTTTATGGAATAGTTGACAAGTAATCAAGCTTGAACTACATTACTTCTCTTTGAACTTTCATGAATAGTTTAAAATTAAAAGGTCACATGATTATTAGAACAATGATTATGTCATCTGATTAAATAAAATTCCGTACAATCTAAGATCTTAATTGTCAGACACAAGATTAATTAATATTTAGAAAGAGACTGTGATACTAAGTCAATAAATGGTTAAGTGAATTATAATAACATTTTTCTAATTCATTTTAAGTTTCATTTATTCTCTCCTTTGTTATCATCAATGTCTTCCCTTGTTAGGGTTTATATGAAAATATTAATATAATACTTTATTAGATAAAGAAATTGTGTAAAACTCAAACAAATATTGAAGTTTTGAAGTAATTAGAGAAAGCCTCTTATTGTACAACTTAACTTACTCATCATCATCATATATTACAATAATTTCTACAAATATTGTTAATATTATTCTAGCCTTTTCATTTTGAGATTTTATTTTACTAATCACACACATAACGGAATTATCCAACTAGGTATTGATTAGAATAAAATAACTTGTATTAGTTATATCATACATTAGATGCATATTTTAAAATCTGTTTCAAAACACGTCTTAATACCAAAATGTTACTTTTATTGAATTAATTTTTAAAAATAAGATTTCAAAAATTCAGTCTTGTAAATAAAATCATAAACAAGATTAATTTTTCTTTTTACATATATTAGAGTTTCAAAAAAATTGATTGATACTTTAGTTTCCTTCAATTTTTGCTGATCAAATCATCCTCTCTCTTTTTTCTACATGTAGAAAAAAAAAATGTTTGGAGCAAATTTACATGGAAGGCTTTGAGACAAATTTTCAAAGGGAAATGATTTGTGTTTGAACCCAATCAAAGGAATTGTCCCAATTTAAGAGGAAAAGTGCTAACAAGAAGATAAGACTCCATATCACACAGAACAACCAATCATTTATTTCTCTATTATAAACAAGAATCTTTTACCACTCACCAACAAGAAAAGATTTTTGTTTTAATCTATATTAATACATATAGATATAAATTTTCTTAGTTGTATATCAGCGTTCACATTGTTTATACATTTTTATTCGTATTTCCACAATAATTAATAATTTTATAATTGTGATGCGGATGAAATGTTTAATTTTGTTGATTAATTACGACTTAAGTGGTCAAAAGAATATTAGTAACTAGATAAACAAAATGAAGAAAGAAACCATTTATTTTAGCACTAGATAAGTGCAATTCAAGTGTTTTCTTGCTTTCATGAGAAAATGTCACTACTTTTATTTTTTCAACCCTAACCCTAACCCTACTTTAATCTACCATGACAAAATTTGGTTGTATACAGAGGCATTTATTGGTACTCCAATCCCTCTTTTCCAGCATGTTACAAGGATGTTTCTAGCCCCATCACAATTCAATATTCACTTCTGTTTTTTACCCTTTTCACTTTCCTCTACTTTTTTTTTTCTCTCTCTCCCACTTCTTTAACATGTATACAAAATGATATTCATAAATTGTTTGCATGCGGGTTTAACCACACATACTTGTTATGTCTACAAGGTAGCACTAATGAATCTTAAGTAATAATGTTAGAGAAAATAATATACTCAAACTAAAAATAATTTTAATATTTAATCTCTGTACAAAACTATTAGATTTCATTCTTCTCATATTACAAAATAGAGTGAGAATTTATCACCCTCCTACATACTTATTGTATCATTGTCTTGTATCAGATCAAATATATGAAATTAGTATATCTTTAACACCAACAAAATTGATTTCAACTTAACTCTCATAAACAAAAGGGGTCAATAATGAAGTGATGACACTGAAACTACCTCTCCCAATGAAAGTCTCGTCATTGTAAAACACAACTAAAGAAATGAAAAGAAAAGTTAAAATTTTAGGAAGTTAGAAATCATAATTTTTTATCATTAAAAATGTAGTCCATATTTATAAAAGGATTTCAAAATTCAAATGAATGCATTCATAACAAGTGTGGTTATTTTCATTTTTTTTTTGCAATAATCATGAAATTAAGCTATTATCAAACATCCAAATTGACATGTTAAAATTCAAGACCCCTAGTCTATCTTGTTGATAGGAGTTAAAACAATTTGATAAGAATGATGAAATCCAACCCCTTTAATATGTTCGGATGGATGTGCACGACATTGAACGCTCAAATTTTAGTCGTTTATTTATGTGTAAATTGAAAAAAAATACACAAGAAATATATAATGAAAAAAAGACATATATTTAAAATAAAATAAAAAGTTGTGATGGTGATTAAATAATAACCGGAATGACCTATGTCTTTATACGGTTATAAATTATATAATATTTTAAAAATAAAAATAAAGACAAAATGGATCTTCTTGTATTATTGTTTATACTCATGTATATATTATTATTATTCATAGAATAAAAATTTATAATTAAACATGAGTTTCGCGAGAGATGGTAAACTAAACAGACATGAATGTTTGCTATCCTCTTCTTTCTGTCAATCCCCTCAACCCGTTCAAAAGTAGTTCTTGAAAATATGATTTGAACAAAACAATAATATAAAGATAATCAGAGTATAAACAAATTCAGATAAATTAATTATATCTACCAAATTTAAGATTAAATCCAAAAATCAGGTGTATAGAAAGGTTTCACTGATTTTTATGAGTTATGAGCTCTTTTCTTTCACCAAACCATAATGGCAACATTCTTGTCACTAGTCCAAAAAATTCTTGAGCTGCGTTATACATATATTCGCGTCAATGATTGCTATGAAGACTCATGTTAGATTGAAGTTCATAAACTATTTGAGAAAAATAAAAAATGATTGATCATGTAATATAATCTTATGACAATTTCAACAACCAATCTTTTGTGTCTCCTCTGTCACACCTTCTGTTAAACACTGAATTAGTAAGTCACTGACATTATAGAAGAAAAAGACGTGGAACTAACTAGGAAGACAAAAGAGACAAGCACTGTTCAGATGCACTGAACAGTTCAACCAGCCCCTCATACGGAATTTCAGGACTCATTAACATCGAGCTTCAAGGACGGATTCATGTTCCCACTCATCTACAATTTGAACAGTAATTAGAACAAACAAATCACTATTAAGTGATTCAAGATATGAAAACAATGATGAATTTAATTAGACTCTCTGTTATCAATTCTAACAATGATAGAATATGCTCATACTTTAATCTATAGTCATTCTAATGTTAGGTTTAAATATTTGTATATTATTTAAACCTCCCGCATTAGGGTTAGGGTAATCAAAGTTTTGATAACCCTTATTATATATCATCAAAATGTGTGTTGAGATTTTACGATTAAGAATCACGTATTAATTCAAACAAATAAAAAATATATAAATAGGTACAAATTTTAGAGTATGGTATAAAAATGATAAGTTATCGTTTATCCTATTAAAGTTTGTTGTGTTTATTATTTCACTCAATTACATGATTATATCACTATGGAATTATTATTAGTATCTAGTTCTTCATTAGAGAAAAAATGCCTTTATATAAAAGAAGTGTATTAGACTTTCACACTAAATATAAAATAAGATTAATTCATAATATATAAGTGAATGTAAATCTAATTTTATAATACAAATGTGATTCAATTTTATAGAATTGAGTGAAATATAATTTCATTTTTTAGATTAACATTACATCAGCTGTATTAATCTTTTGAAAGCAGGTGAAAGGACAAAAAGTAAAATTGTCACTTCTGAATGTGCATTTGACCAAAGAAACACCAGATGAAAACAGTTTAAAGTATGAACTGAATTTCTTTAAATTTGACATTGGCATGAGTAAAACTTTAAAGTTAGAACAGTAAATAGTGTAAGAAGAAGTGCATTTATAACATTTTTGACCATGTAAGTTGGTTGTAATCACATGATCTGGATGAAGATCGACAGAGAAAATGAAGATGTAACCAATGAAGGAAGAAGAGGATCACGTGTGAGATGAGGTGAAGAAGAGAAATGGAGCATGATTCAATACTGAGTACAGAAGCTAAAGGGTAGGTAGGTAAGGAGGAGATCCAAGCATAAAACAAAGTTAGATTTTGAGATCACTGTCCCCTGCTGTGATGGCTACTGGACTGGACTGAGAAAGATCACTAGCTGTAACACTGTAAGGTTTATGGTGTTGTGGTGGCCCTGTCATCACTGTCACCACTCACCACAGCATGTTTGCCTATCTATATCCACCTTGCATTGCACCATTGAAATCAAATCAAAATGCCTTTCATGTGTCATCATGCCTCAAACAAAAACAACCCTTGTGTCTGTCTTTCTAAACCACACTCTCTCTCCTCATTATGCTCCCTTCCTTAGATGCAAACACTGCCCCTTCAACAACTCAAATTCAATCCCTTTCTCTCTCTCTCTCCTCACACCCCAAACCCTCTCGAAATGTCAATATCCAAGCTTGCATGTCATGTCACCATCACCTTAGATTCTCACTCTCTCGACTTATCAAGGGTGTGCCTTCTTTTATCTCTTTTTTCCAGTTCTTGACTTCTTGTTCCTCTCTTTTTCTTATTTTAATGCGGACAGCGATTGAAAGAGCGCAGAGACAACTTGGTATCTGCTTTAGTTTTTATCCTTTCTCAAAAACAAAACAAACAAAAATCTACCCTAGCTACTACCCTTCGCCTTTTGTTATCACCAATGTCGCAACACACTAAGAAATAAAACACAGTGTTGCATGCAAGCAAATAGGTGGAGAATCCCCTAAAAGGGTATCATCGAAACTCAAACAAAATCAACAAAATAATCCATATCCTAAGCCACCTTCCTCTGGTGTACAAGTTTCCAAAAGTGTGAAAAGTATGCCAATAAATATATATCGAATTCGTTCTTGGAAGTTGGAAGGTGTGGAGTGTAATATTTTTAAAGGCTTGTTACAGGTAGGTAAGATCTTCATGACTGTGTAGGGTTTGGCTCTTTGTTCAAAAAATAACCATTGATCGTGCTTCCCCTTGTCACCACTCTCTCTATGGTACTTGAAAGTGTCGTATGATGATGCAATTAATTGTTTCAATGGCTACGCTGTGTTTGGTATATCTATTCACTCAAGTTGCTATCAGATTATTAATGGAACAAGACTATGAATGGTGTTTCTTATTTTAGGGTATTGCTGGTTTTTAAGAACAAGCATTAACTGACTTGACAGGAATGTGGTGAAAAAGAAAGATAACCTTCATAAAGCACACACAATCTAATAAAAAAAGTTACATTCTTATAATACATGAATTCCTTAAAATTGTATAATAGAGTGGTAAGGCAGGGTAAGGTAAGGGATTTGTCCTGTGCAGTGGATAGGAAATAAAGACATGTAAAAAAAAAAAAAAAACATGTTTGTTGATAAACTCTTTTTCTTGATTTACATGAGTCAATCATACGAGAATTTAAATTAATCTAACTAAATTAGTTTAAATCATTTATCTAAGAATGATTTCATCAACTCAAATAAAATTAATCAAAAGTATATTTATGATTTATTATTATCTGCAAAATTTAAATTGGTACATTAATTCACATGTTATTTTAAAAAGTTGTTATTATTTAATTTATGCATGTGAATTGCTTAAAATTATTCTCTTAAACCATTAAATTTTGATTGACCAAATTCATTTTCAGTCTGAAACTTATATAAAGTAACCAATAAAAGTGTATCTAATGAACCCGTGACTTGAATTTTTCTCTTTATACATGACGAACAAACCGATGTACATAACGTTTGCCCAATGGGTACAAGGTTCCTGCTTTTATTAGGCATGCATGCTTCTTCCACATTGCCAGTATTTGTCATCATCGAAGACCAGTATACGGTTTTGTATTTAGTCATTAAATTCTATTGTTTTTAAAGATTCTTTTTCATTAAACTAATTTTAAAAAGATTATTCAATAAAATATTTATGACAATAAGAAAAAAATATTTTGCACAAAATTGTAAAAAAAGTGTACAAAAATCATTTATTAAAGTGTATCTTATTAAATAGTCACGAAGTATAATTAATTATATTATGTATAAAGAAATCTTTTAAATTACAATCTCTTCTTTGATTATGCAAGAGTATCTTTTATTGTTTTTTATAATAAATAATAAGTGAAATTATAAATATATAATTAATTATAGGATTAAATATGTTTTTTGTCCATTAATTTTTAATAAAAATTGAAATTAGTCATTCTTTGAGACTTTGAACAAATTTAGTTTCGATCTCTAAAAACTGAATAAATTTAGTCTCTTTAACCAAAATTTATTTAGTTTATTTGACATTTTAAGTGTGTATTTTAACTAATATTGAAGCATGAAAATAAGTTAAATAATGTAAACAACTCAAATACTATCACGAAATATGAAATATAAAAAAAAAAAACTTAAATAAATGTGATTAAACTGACTAAATACACGTATTTCTAAAGTTAGATAACTAAATTAGTTCAAAGTCTTAAAGATGGATTATTTCCAATTTTAATTGAAAGTTAAAAGATTGAAAACATATTTAATCATTAATTATAAATATTAACAATATATATATATATATATATATATTAATGTATTTTTTTTTATCAAACGTAATGGTGATAAAATATCTGAATTATTAATTTAAGATGCTCGAAATTAACTAATTTCATATGAGTTTACTATATGTTGATGGATTATAAAATTATACTCATGCATCTGAGTAAATTCATATGAAAAGGATTTTTTTTAAAGATATTAAACATGTGAAAAAATAAAACAAAATGAGTTGTTTTTAAGATGTATGCCACCGCATTATACAACCACTAGCTATCTGCCATATATATACCTATCTTAAATATTACTGGATGCATAAGAAAAGCATCTTATCTTACATATCGATCGATCCATATAAGGCATGTGAGTGTAGCACCACAAACTCCCAAACTCCTCTTTATAGTAACGTGAACTTGAAGGTCAACCATTGATCAATAATATTAGGGTGACAGAAAAAATATTCAGACCCTCAAAACGACAAAATTTATTTCTCAAAAAGTGTGATAAAATTAGAAAAAATCTGTATGAAAAAAATTGTTGATAGGTGGCAATGGCATGCAAATTTTAACATTATGTGATGTAACGGTGTTGTGTTGGGGATGATTTGACACAGCATGCATGCATTGCAGTGACCGAAACAAACAACCTTTAACAACACCAGCGGCAGCGTGTAGAGCACAGAGAATACGCAGCAGCAGCCTAGTATAGTATAGTACCTAAGAAAAGAAAAACCTATGCCTATTGTTGTCTATGTTCTATGTCTAATGCCTACCAGGCTATTTCTATCTCTATAAGTTTTCTTTCTGTCACACTATCACGTCACTTCTATTCTTTCTCTTATACTTTACCTTCTTTTTTGCTTCTTTGGCTCCTCGCCTTCTTCTCTTTTTCATTCCATACCAAAAGAAAAATGTGAATTTCTATGATCATTTTTTTTGTTCGTGGTCTATTTTTATAAGGTTAAAATACTCCCTTCATTCATGTTTTTGTTGAAAAATCTCAAATAGGTCCTAAGATTTTTTTAGTCTCAATTAGGTCTATATTTTTAAAAATGTGTAACAATTAGGCCCATTCCGTTAGTATGATGTTAACGGTGTTAAGGATATGCCACGTGTCAGCTCCACATTTTTTTGATTTTTTTTTGATTTTTTTTTTAAATTTTTTTTAAATTTTTTTTAATTTTTTTTTAAATTTTTAATTTTTTTTTGAAAATTATTCATGTCACGTGTCACGTCAATATTGTGCCATGTGTCACGTCAGTAAGGCGACACGTGTCAAATTATTGTCTGAATCTCAATTTGGTCCATATATTTGTTATTTTTATTACATTTCAGTCCATTTTTTTAAAATTTTCAATTTCATCTTCTCCAAATTGAGATCAAATTTAACTTTTATATAAATTTTATAATGATATTTTTATTAAACAATTTTAATAATATTAAGTTTATTTTATATTTTGTTTTAAAATTTTTAAATATTTATTTTAACTTGTTACAAAATTGTTTTAAATAATTTATATACTAATGTTAGAGTTGGTTTAAAAATAACAATTTTATAAATTTAAATATAAAATTTTAAAACAATTTTATAAAAGGTTAAAATAAATATATTTAAAATTTTTTTAAAAAATGGACTGAAATGTAGTAAAAATAACAAATATATGGACCAAATTGAGATTCAGACAATAATTTGACACGTGTCACCTTACTGACGTGACACGTGGCACAATATTGACGTGACACGTGGCATGAATAGTTTTCAAAAAAAAAATAAAAATTTTAAAAAAAATTAAAAAAAATTAAAAAAAAATTAAAGAAAAAGTAAAAAAAAAATAAAAAAATGTGGAGCTGACACGTGGCATATCCTTAACACCGTTAACATCATACTAACGGAATGAGCCTAATTGTTACACATTTTCAAAAATATGGACCTAATTGAGACTAAAAAAAATCTTAGGATCTATTTGAGATTTTTCAACAAAAACATGGATGAAGGGAGTATTTTAATCTTTTTATAACTATATAACTTAAGCATGTGATATAACTTTAGTGAAGAATTTTATTTTATCTATTTATCAATTGTTTAAATGAGAGAAACACAGTTAAACTATTGATTGATTATGATAATAATGTTAATTAATGACTTGTATGGTAGATTAATTGTATATTTATGAATATATGATTAATTGTGTGTATAAGGGGTGTATGGAAGAAGGGTGGTTAGAACAATAGTATGAAAGTTTTTGTATGAGTTTCAAGTTATAAAATGATATTATAACATTTACTCTATCACTGTTTTGGTTTCACTTATTAATATTAGGAATTATGTTATTTTTTTATTCTATTTTAAAAAGAATCGCATGTTTACCTTAATCATATATATATATATATATATATATATATATATATATATATATATAATAAGTAAATATCTTACGTTAGAAGTAACTAACTAGGTTCGGTTAGTCTTTAATAATGTAAGAAATTAAATTTTATTCTAATTCTAAAAGTTTTGGAAATTTACCAAAAATAACAAACATTTAATAATTTATACAAAACAATGAAATAATTTTTATTTTTTCAAGAAATAACCCCTTTTTCCATTTGTAAGAAAATTAGGAAAGGTATCTTCTTCATAAGTTCAAATTAGCTTAGGGATAAATTAAAAAAGAGTTTTAAAAAACTATATAAAAAGCTTTTACAGATTATATTTTATATAAAATAATTTTAATTTATAAATACTGTTTTTTTCTAAAAATTCGTATAAAAGAAATTCCTATACAATGGAAAGATAAATGTACGAAAATATGAAATCTTACGAAAACAAACCTACAATAGTTTCTTTAATAGATCATAAGATCATAAGTGTGTTGGAAGGGGGAGCCTTTCACCCATAAATGAAGAACAGTTTTGATGATGTCTACTGATCTAGGATAAAACATAGCTTGGTCCAGTTAGGATATGCATTAGGCAAAAAGCTTATCTTTATCAAATGTATTTCAGGCCTGCTGTGTAATTCTGCATATGATTAGTTCTTTAACTAATGGATTAGTTGTGAGTATTGTACAAAGTAAGTGAAAATATACTCACGATAATCGATTAGGTAAATTGCTAATCGAATTAGTGACAGCAAAAACCTTTGTATAAAAGCTGTTTTGGAATCTGTTTTGGGCCAGGAAAAATAAGAAAGATCACGCAGTCTTCATCTGAGAGAGAGACATCTGAGAGACACAAAGTTTCCAGAAGATTCTGCAAAGATAACTCAAGTACAGATCCAAGAAGAATTGATGGTTGATTCTACCATGATGGATCTTGCTTGATTCAAGGAGCATCAAGTCAAATCTGCACAGCTTAGGTGTATTCGTTTCTTGTTTTGTTTTCTGTATTATTGATTACAGTTGCTTCAGTGTTTGAAGTGTGGACCTAGGTGCAATTGTGTGGATGCATTGCTCCTAGGGGGAGTTCTTGATTGTTGAATCAAGTTCTTGGGTTTTGGGGGTTAGAATTACATATGTGTGCTTGTAATTCTTGGAACCTTTCTGTTTAGTGGAATCCTCCTAAGTGTGTTACTTAGGAGAAGACTGGATGTAGATTCTTTTTGAATCGAACCAGTATAAATTGTGTGTCTTGCTTCTTTCTTCTCTCTCATAATCTTTCTTGATTGACTTAAACAGTCCATTAACCCAGAACTGCGAAATTGATTAATTGAGCTTTAAAACCTAAAGATTTATTCAAAATTCATCTTAAACCATATAAAAGCTTGTTAATCAATTCAGATCCCTTTGTGGTTAAGATAATTAGACAGATCTATTTTTAACAATTGGTATCAGAGCTGGTTAATCGCACGATAATCGATTAGAAAGATCCTGATATGTCTAATACATCTCAAACCTTTGCTGAAGGGGCATCCATTAACAGGCCACCTCTGTTTGCTGGTGAAAACTACCCTTTTTGGAAAATTAGAATGAAAATTTTTCTTGAATCAGTGGACAAAGGGGTATGGGATGCTGTGGTGAATGGACCTTTTAAACCAATTAAGATAGTGGAAGGAAAGAATGTTCTTAAAGAGTTCTCACAGTGGACTCTTGATGAAAATAAGAGGGCACACTATGATGTTAGAGCCAAAAATATTATATCTTCTGCACTAACTTTGGATGAATTTTACAGGGTATCTGTGTGTGAATCAGCCAAAGAAATGTGGGATGTCTTGGAACTAACCCATGAGGGCACGAATGAAGTTAAAAGGGCAAGGAAGAACACTCTCATTCAAGAGTATGAGATGTTCAGGGTGAAGTTTGGAGAAAGCATTTGTGATGTGCAGAAAAGATTTACACATATAGTAAATCACCTCCTAGCTCTTGGCAAGACTTTTGACAAAGAGGAACTCAATATCAAAATTTTGAAGAGCTTAAATAGGACATGGCAGCCCAAAGTCACTGCAATTTCAGAATCCAGAGATCTCACTAGCATGAACATGGCCACACTCTTTGGGAAACTAAGGGAACATGAACTAGAGCTTGGAAGACTCAAGGAAGAAGAGGATGGAGAAAAGAGGCACACAATAGCCTTGAAGAGTGCTGTAAAATCTGCAGCAAAACTGAAGAAAGCAAAATCTGCATATGACTTTAATGATGATTATAACTTTGACAGTGAAGCTTTGAGACTAATGGTAAAGGGGTTCTCAAAATTTCTAAAGTACAAGAACAAATCTAACAGTAATTCTGCAGAAATTAAAAGATCTTCTAGGAAGCAAGAAAAACATGTTCCAACCTGCTATGAGTGTGGAAAAATGGGACACATCAAACCTGAATGCCCTGTCCTCAAGCTGAAGCAAAAACTAGAAGAGAAAGGTGAGACAGACAAGCACAAGAAGAAAAGGAAAGCTTACAACAGTGACTCCAGCTCATCCAGTGAATCTGATGGAAGCATTGAGGAAGAGACCAACCTCTGTCTTATGGCTGGAACAAGCTCTTCTAAGAGCAGTGTGAGTAGTTTCAACTCCAATGATGATGAAAATAACTACTATGAATTACTTGATGCTTTTAATGAATTGCATAAGGAAGCCACAAAATTGCAAAAGTCAAATAATAAGCGTAGAGGAGAAATTAAATGGCTTGAAGGTAGAGTAAAGCAACTAGAAGAGGAAAATGAAAATCTGATAACAAGTCTTGAAAAACTAAAGAAATCTAAGAAACACTCTAGGTCCAAAGATGACACAAGCTCTCCCCAATGTGAAAAATGCCCAGGACAGCTAGAAAAGATAGATTACCTAATGAAAACTCTCTCAAAATTCACTTTGGGAAGATCAAACCTTGATGCAGTGTTAGGATCTCAAAGGAGTGTGCTTAATAAAGAGGGAATAGGTTACAGTGGCAAATCTAATCCATTAGGCACCAGAAGTTTTCTAAATATGAGTAAACCAACATCTGTCATTTGCTCCTACTGTTCTGAACTTGGTCATGCATCAAATTCCTGCTATTTTAAAAATTGTGGGGTTCCTAAAGGAGAGTACAAATGGGTACCTAAAGGAACACCTCAAACCACTAACATGAAAGGACCCAAGTTCAATTGGGTACCTGCATCTTCTCTTTAATCTTTGTTTCAGGTGTGTCTTGATGCAAGGAAAACAATGTAGCTTTTATATAATGGATGCTCAAGACACATGAAAGGAGATGTGAAGAAGTTCTGCAGGATATCTTACAAAGCCAATAATTGGTCATGTTACAAGAGGTGTTAATACCATTGCCAAGGTGAAAAGTTCCTCTTCTATTATGATATTGCAACTAATTTAAACTGATATTGCAATACTTAATTGCTGATTTGATTTATGGCTGTCTGCACTCTGATGTTAACCTGCGCTACTGATTTCACCTGCTGCGTTGTTAGTATTGTCATACATTGTATGCCTACTGTGTTCAAACTGTGTAGCTGCTTGCCTAACCTTGGCCTTAATCAATTATCGTGTTCTGTCTGAAACTTAGTCTGTGTTAAGTTCTGCATCACATAGTTGCTACTTAATTTCTCAAAAGGAGCCCGCTAATCCATTATGCGAAATTGTTATGCATTCTGGTTGTTATCCTGGTTGTTATGCATTATCTCCTGCTGCATCTCTTACATTGCTGCGCTGTTTAGATACAATTTTCCTGCTGTCCTGTATTGCATCTTAAATCTGTCTGATTTTATTTGCTAATGTCCAAAAAGGGGGAGAATTTGATATATTGATGGTTTATTGGTAGGGGGAGTATGTAATGAAAATGATATTTGTTATATGTCTATGTTGTTGTTTGCTTTGTGTGCCTGTACTGCTGTTGTTGTTTGCTTAATGTGCTGCAGGCAGGCCTATCACAATCCATGTTTTTGACATCATCAAAAAGGGGGAGATTGTTGGAAGGGGGAGCCTTTCACCCATAAATGAAGAACAATTTTGATGATGTCTACTGATCTAGGATAAAACATAGCTTGGTCCAGTTAGGATATGCATTAGGCAAAAAGCTTATCTTTATCAAATGTATTTCAGGCCTGCTGTGTAATTCTGCATATGATTAGTTCTTTAACTAATGGATTAGTTGTGAGTATTGTACAAAGTAAGTGAAAATATACTCACGATAATCGATTAGGTAAATTGCTAATCGAATTAGTGACAGCAAAAACCTTTGTATAAAAGCTGTTTTGGAATCTGTTTTGGGCCAGGAAAAATAAGAAAGATCACGCAGTCTTCATCTGAGAGAGAGGCATCTGAGAGACACAAAGTTTCAGAAGATTCTGCAAAGATAACTCAAGTACAGATCCAAGAAGAATTGATGGTTGATTCTACCATGATGGATCTTGCTTGATTCAAGGAGCATCAAGTCAAATCTGCACAGCTTAGGTGTATTCGTTTCTTGTTTTGTTTTCTGTATTATTGATTACAGTTGCTTCAGTGTTTGAAGTGTGGACCTAGGTGCAATTGTGTGGATGCATTGCTCCTAGGGGGAGTTCTTGATTGTTGAATCAAGTTCTTGGGTTTTGGGGGTTAGAATTACATATGTGTGCTTGTAATTCTTGGAACCTTTCTGTTTAGTGGAATCCTCCTAAGTGTGTTACTTAGGAGAAGACTGGATGTAGATTCTTTTTGAATCGAACCAGTATAAATTGTGTGTCTTGCTTCTTTCTTCTCTCTCATAATCTTTCTTGATTGACTTAAACAGTCCATTAACCCAGAACTGCGAAATTGATTAATTGAGCTTTAAAACCTAAAGATTTATTCAAAATTCATCTTAAACCATATAAAAGCTTGTTAATCAATTCAGATCCCTTTGTGGTTAAGATAATTAGACAGATCTATTTTTAACAAAGTGGCCCAAAAGAGAAATACGAGAGAAGGTTGTCTCCTACCTTAAATGAAATATATTATAACGTTGTTATCTTTGGAACAGTGAGTGAATTATTCAAAATAATGATTTTCCCAATTATTCATTATACAGTGATTAAATTGTATTTTATTACAAATCATTGATTTGCGTAAAACTAAGTTAAATCCTTTCAAATAAAGTCCAAATTTAAACCTAAGAACTTAAGTCTTTAAAATAAATAGGGTTGAGTTGAATTTGTAACATATGAAGTTTGACTCACTATGTACCCATGCCATTGTCAAAAGTTAGGTATCCAATATCAACCACTTCTATTAATAATATAACATCATCATTTATTGCTAATGTGAATCCAAGTTGTATACAAATTCAGAGTAAAAGATAAGATCCTTGCTAAAATTTTTATAGGTATCAATTCAGTTTCAATTAATACTAAATTGCTCAAAAATTATATTTTATCCAAGTGCAATTAAAAAAATAAGCACTAAATATTTTATGATAGAGACCTTTTCTAATGTTAAGAAAACTTATGTTTAAGTTAAAAATCACTCGATTTCCACATTATTACCTAAGTTTCTAAATATTGTTGTTCATCTTTGTTTTAAACTTTTAATTTGATTCTTAAACGTTAAAAATAAATAAATATAATAGACTAAACAAATTCTAATGCGTTAAATGATAAGTTAGACAGTGATATTGAGCTCTTTACGCCATCTAGTACGCTTCAATTCAAATATAATTTATCACATAATAATTAAAATAAAATACTATATTCATTATTTTTATGTTGTCTGAAAATTAAAATATATTAAAATTTAGAACATACAAAATTTTCAATTTTACTTTAAGTTTAGAAATTAAAAACATTTTTAACCCTAAAACGCTAAAATTAAATATGATTTATCTTAATTCAATTAGTTATAATAATATAGTTAGTTATAATATTTTCATCTTAATTCAGTAGTTATCTCCTGGGAATCCATTCAACACTGTGCATGATATTAACGAGATCAGAAGTATAAAAGTATAAAATTGTATCTTCAAGATTCAAATAGGGTTAGTTCGAAAACCCTAAGTTCCCAATCTGTTATTAAGTTATCATGCTTGATTTCTCCTAAGTGAAAAGAAAACTTCTAGCTTTAATAAGTCAGAATTTAAGTAAACTAAAGGGGACTAAATTTATTATTTGACTTCATTTATAAAAGGGCTGTTAACCATAAATAGTGCAATATATTCAGAATTAGTATCATAAACAATGCAATATTTAAGAATTAGCATCACTCATGGTAACTGCATTACAAAAATTGTATCCAAGTGCATCAAAATTGTAGGTTTAAATTGGTGTTATAGTAATTTATATAGATATATAAAATTACATCATATGAATTTAGTTACAACAATCTCAGATTTTATCAGCATTGAACATGAAGGGTAAACTTATTAAGAAAACCTGAGAGATCTCAGAATGTGACAGCCTATAGTGCAAATGGACCAGACCACAGATGATTCAGATTCCTTAATAGTTAATAATGTCCTTTGACAAGGAGATTACTGATGGAAACTAATGTTCTGATTCGAACACATTATGCTGCCTTGAACAACAACGTTTCTCTACCACCGCCGAACTAATGATGTGAGCAGCTACAAAAGTAGAGAACAAATATTGTTCAGGATTATTCAGAATCCAATGCACAATTAGTTCAAAGTATTTAGAAATTTTGCTGCTGAAGTAGACACTAACAGAAGAAATTATATGCTACTGTGTAAATCTAAATTTTCATAATACAAAAAAAATAACTTCATCAATAGGTTTGGTAACCATCAGTTAATCTGGATTAGAATTGTTGCAGTGCGGATCAAAAGTTATACTTTTACTTTTTTCTCAGTCACAGCTTTTATTCTGGCTACAGCAAACAAAAGCATTCACAATACACACTTCAGCTTTTAATTCAACATTTCCCCATTAACAAAGTTTATTCTGTATGGTAACATACACAAATTCATAGATACAGCAGATGTAACAGATATGTAACACAATTCATGTTTATATAAAGGCAATTGTGTGAGAAAATATAATACTCGTAAGATCTGACAGATGAAAAACTTGTTTACCTCAAAGAGTTCAAAGGGACTACCACGACGGTAGTCATCACTCTTTTTGGTGTTGTCAACTGGAAGAACAGTATACAGTAATGCTCTGAATGTAATAAGTAAAACAGCAGTGCTTCCCAGAGTCACAAATACAAAACCATAATTTGGTAGGTGACCTGAACCTGCTGCCCTTATAGCTATTCCTATCTGCCAAGAACTCAAGAAGAGATAAATGCTATCTGTTTTGCTGAAGATAATTAACTATGGCTAAACTAAAAATTTCACCTGTAAAAAATCTTTAATTGTAGTTTTACTTCAGGTGAAAGAGCTACAATCATCTATAGCTAACACTTTACTGATTCAACTCAATTCACTTACATTACAAATCAGTTTGTGAGTTGTTAATCTTTTCATTTCAATGACATATGACACTAAAGCAAAAATGCCAACAAAGAAGCTTGATAAAGTCATCGCTCATGACAAGGTCACAAATTGCTGAAAGAATTGCCACATTTAGGTGGAAGAACATTATTTAATTATTAGATTTGTTTTGGTTTTTTAAAAATATGGTTATAAGAATTAATTTTGTTACTTAGACATACATGTATTTGAACCTATGATGTTTTAGACTCTCACTTTGATGCCAAAATGCAGAAACAACTGTGATGTCAAAATGAAGAAACAAAGTTATATCACTTGACAAATTTCTTACAATAGACAGTTTTGTTTACACAATTTGAGTGAAAATCCTAGCCACCTTACAAAGAATAGTTTTCCCTTATTATTTTTAGGTCTAAATACTATTTTGGTCCAGTTTGTTCAATTTAGTTCCTTCTTTTTTTGCACATTCAATTTGGTCCCTATTTTGTTAAATTGTGTTTAATTTGGTTCTTTTTCTTAAGGCTGATCAAATTGATAACGGGGCACTGTACATGATGGCACTGTTTGTGTCACGTGGACCGTTTTTTATGATGTGACCATATAATGAATGTAATCGTTGCAATGTTTATTATATTTTGAAATAAAATTAGGAAAAATGGGGAATTAGGGTTTGGGAGATATTCTGGTATGGATTTTGCATGACATGATTGAAATGAAGTTGTTGGTTACTGTCACGGTCCTTTAGAGAATGAAGATAATAGTCATGTTGAGTTGACAAAGAAAACGATGAGGGTGACAAAGTGGAGGGTCAAGGGAATGATGAAGTTGAGTGTCACGGGGTGATAAATTTGAGGGTCAAGTGGTGATGAAGTTGAGAGTCGGGGAGATGAAGAGGAGCTAAATCAAACATTATTTAATTAGAACAGGGACTAAATCGAACATTATTTAACTAAAACAAAGACTAAATTAAATGCAATTTAGTCCTTGTTATATCACAAATTAAATTCAAATTCAAACGGAGACTAAATTTAATCCTTGTTCATCACCCCTCACCTTCAACTTCATCACGACCTGAGTCTCAAATTTATCACCCCATGACCCTCAACTTCATCAGCTCCCATCCTCCACTTTACCACCCCCCTAACCTCCACTTCATCACCCTCATTGTTCTCTTTGTCAATTTCTGGAACACAACCAACATGACTATTATCTCCATTTTCTAGAGTTCCATGACAGTAGCCAACAATTTCATTTAAATCATGCCATGAAAAAACTCATACCAATTTATCTCCCAAATCCTAATTCCCCTTTTATCTCCGATTTCATTTCAAAATACAATGAACATTGCAATGACTACAATCATTACTAGGCCACGTAATAAAAAATATTCACATAACACAAACAATATCACCGTGAACAGTGTCTTGTCATCAATTTAAACTATGACAAGGAAAATAATCAAATTGAACACAAGAAAAAAAAAGTGGTAAAATTAAACAAACATTGTTGAAAAATCAAGATAGGATTTAAACCAACATAGGATTTAAACCTTCTTTTTATTATTGGGGTTTAAATCAAGATTACAAGTATTGTACCCAGGTTAGCTCAAGATTGTGAGCATGGATTCAAGCTTCCCTTTAAGTACACACATTCTAACAAACCCTTCCTTGATCAAATTTGTGTGATGTGAACATGTTATATTAAAATTTTTAATGTAAAATCCAAAATTTATTTGCTAAAAATCTATCAAGATGGCTGCAAGTGAACCAACAAAAGAACAAAAAACATTTAACTCACAGGGATCCCAACAGCCCATGACTTAGCAGTAGCAATGACACCCTTGGAGAGACCATTCATCCCACGCCCATCTTCTCCGAAACCTCCGAGGAAGTAAGCACCCAAAAACCACCCTGCAAAACATTAGAACACCAAATATTTTCAAACCTCAAACTCTCCAAAAAAAAACACAAATATCACAATTAAATACATAAAAAAAAAAAAAAAAAAACCTGCTATGAAGGGATCAGCAGTTTGCAGAGTCTCAAGGTCTAAAATAGAAAGTCCATGGCGATATCTTCCAATTGTAGCAAACAAAAACAAAGCTAAGACGTCTGCACCAGCTAGCAGAGCCACACGCCTACAACACATGCATGATGACCCACTTCAAATTTTTCAACAAGGTTTCAACTTTACGAAGAAAACCGATAACTTGATGAAAAGAAAGAAATTACCCCCATTTTTCGATCTGAGCAGAAGAGTTGGGTTTCTCGAACTGGATGACACCCTCCAATGGAACATCCTCGCCAGTGACAAAAACCGGTTGGTCATTGGCAAAAGAGGAAGGAGGAGAAGAAGTGGAAGTGGAGGCTGAATCTGAGTCTTTGGCGAGTGTTAGATGCAAGGGTCTTGTTATGGAGCTTCTTCTAGAGACGAATTTTGGTGCAGGATTTGAGAACTGCAGAGGGTTTGTTACAGTGATGAATTTGGATGCCGATGAGAAAGAAGAACACTTTAAAAACATGGTTCCTCAAGGAGCTCGGATACACCAACCAGAACCAAAGTGTTTCTACTCTCTCGTCCACACAACATGATTTCATTTCAAGGATTTCATTGTGCTGTATATATAACATCATCCATTTCACACCAATTTTTGAACATTATTTAGCAAAATGTTGAAAGACAAGTGATTTTTCAAAAAAAAAAAAAAGTTACTATATTCATTGTCACTATAACTAAGCACATCTGCAGTTAAACTTTTTTTAAAATATTCACACACAAAAAAAATCATATTTTTATGTTGAACTGATAATTATCTGATGTAATACTTTTTATATTAAATCTAAGTCATATAATTTTTGTGGTAAATACTTATCTAATCATCTTAGAAGTATTTATCCTGCTCATTTGAATACATTTTTCCAACATGTTATAATTTTATTTATTTATTTACTTATCATTAGATTATAACACATATAAATATCTTTTTATTAATATTACAATTAATATAATATTTTTTAAAAATATTAAATGCACAGATTTACTAAAAATATTATCTTTTATATTTGTATTTAGTATTTATAAAAATATATGATAGAAAGAAAGTTAATTTAAAATTTGTTAATAGTGTATTAGATAATAACATTGAAAAATATTAACTATATCTATAATTAATGGATGATTTTATACTTTCATTGATTGTTCTTATTTTTTTTCAAGGTCAAATTATAGGTTATTCTACCCATTGCTATTTTAGTAATTGATATTTCTTTCCATATTTTTTTTACTTTTTTTCTTTCATTCTTTTTTTTTTCTCATTTTATTAGAGAGAGTTACTCAATTTATCATTTTATATTTTTATTATTGCAACGTGATCTTAACTTTGATTATAGAAAACACAAGAAAAAGATAAAAAAACAAGTAGTGTAGTAACAGAGAAACATAAAACAGACTTTTTTTTTTCTTTATAACTAGATTAATAGGAAGGGGTTTTCTTCCTGCACCTCCAATATTTCTTCTGCACCTCCAAACTTTTCATAAATTTCAAAATTACCATTTTAGTATTTTTAAATTTTAAATCAATTAATCTCTATTTTTCTCTCCTATTTAATGCTTCACTTATTTTCACTCAACCCTAGTCGCCGCACACCCCCCAATCTCTCATCTGCCCCCACTCACCTCTCTAACGTGTCTCACTGTTGTGCCCTACTCCTTCTATTTTTTTGTCCGCTCTTCCTCTTCCCTTCCCCATTCCTCTCTAACAGGTAAGTAAAGCTATCCTGTTGTATATTTTAATTTTATAATTTATTGATTGTTTCTGCCATGTTTGCTGTATGTAGTTATTATTTTTTATTTGAATATAGATCTGTAAAAACACAAACTCGGAAGTCGTGGACTTCCATAGAACCAGGTTGGAAAGAAAAAAAAATGGCACTTACGGAAGTCGACATCAATACCGGAAGTCGACTTCCGTAGTTAAAACTGAGTTCCGTGAAAGTAAACATTATTGATTCCCGTAAGAGCATATGACTTCCGTAGAGTATGGCGTGACTTCCATAGGCGAGTTCCACTTCCGTAAGGACAGTTCCACTTCCGTAATAACGTAATGACGTGTTCCGTAATTTTTTTTACTTAATTTTAATTTTAATGTAAATAATTTTGATATTAATTAATTTTAATTATTATTAATTTTAATTAATTATAATTTTAAAAAAGTAAAATTTAGAATAATTAAAATTTTAGTTCTTTACGATTTTGAATAATTTTAATTTTATTTAATTTTATTATTGAGTAAATATAATTTTAAAAAATTATAATTTAAAATAATTAGAATTTAAAATAATTAAAATTATAATTATTTACGATTTTGAATAATTTAAATTTTAATTAATTTTATTATTGAGTAAATATAATTTTAAATAATTATAATTTAGAATAATTAAAATTTTAGTTATTAACGATTTAAAATAATTTTAATTTTAATTAATTTTATTATTGAGCAAATATAAATTTAAATAATTATAATTTAGATTAATTAAAATTTTATTTATTTATGATTTTGATAAATTTTAATTTTAATTAATTTTATTATTGAGTAAATATAAATTTAAATAATTATAATTTGAAATAATTATAATTTTGAATAATTATAAATTTAGTTATTTACGATATTGAATAATTTTAATTTTAACTAATTTTTTATTGAGTAAATATAATTTCAAATAATTATAATTTTGAATAATTAAAATTTTAGTTATTTACCATTTTGAATAATTTAAATTTTAATTAATTTTATTATTCAGTAAATATAAATTTAAATAATTATAATTTTGAATAATTAAAATTTTGGTTATTTATGATTTTTGAATAATTTAAATTTTAATTAATTTTATTATTGAGTAAATATAATTTTAAATAATTTTAATTTTGAATAATTTTAATTTAAATTAATTTAATTATTGAGTAAATATAAATTAACCACCTATAATCTAATATTAGTAATCAATATCACTTTTTACAAAATAAAATAAATATAAAAAAATTAAAATATTCCTCAAACAATTAAATAAATATAAAAAAAATCAAATATACATAAACACTCAACCATAAAAAAATAAAAAAAAAAATTTAAATCAATAAAAATTAAAAATATTCATTCAAAAATATAAAACAAACACACAATAAATAAATAGTAAACTTAAACAAATAATAATTAAAACATACAAAAGTATAAACAAAAAATAAATATCCATGTAAATAAAAGTTAAATAAATAATATAAATAAATAATAAATAAAACATAAGTTATTATTCAAACCGTAACAAAATTATAAATTACAAAATAAAATAAATTAAAATATTACTAAGTCTAAAAGCATGGAAGTAGAAAAGTGAAAGAAAAAAGAAAAAAGATAACTTAGTATAGCGAAGTGGAAAACTGAAAAAGAAAAAATAAAGAAAAAACAAAGCTTAGCCATCTACGGAAGTGGAGTGGAAAAGTGAAAAAAAAAAAATAAAAAAAAAAAGCATGGTAGAACATAGAAAGCATCGGAAGTGGAAAAAAAAAGAAAAACAAGATAAACCATTAACTACGGAAATGGAAAAAATTTACTCACCACACTACTTACCAAACAAATACTCGACTTCCGGGCGAAATATTCACTTTAAAACCAGAAGTCCACTTCCGTAACACTATAAACATTTTACTTCACCGGAAGTCCACTTCCGATTTAATCATACACTTTCGGAAGTTGACTTTCGTTTCACACATACATTTTCGGAAGTCGACTTCCGTAGAAGGAAAAAAATTATTTGATTTTCATAAAATTTCACTTGTCTCCGGAAGTCGACTTCCGTTTTACATATACACTTCCGAAAGTCGACTTCCGTATATGGAAAAAATAACTTGAGTTCTGCATGACACTTCCGTAAATAAAAATGACTTCATGAAATATTAAAAATGCACCAACATTTATCTCACGCATAAACTTATCAAATATAAACTTCTATTCTAAATGTGCGTACCTCTTTTTCTGAGAAGAAATGAAGCAAATGGAATTTCACACCTCAACCACGAAATTTTTTGCAGTGAAAGTGAAAGTAAGTGTAAGTGAAACTGAAGAGGGGTGCATGGTATATAAACGACTGGCCGGTAATTAATTCAGGCAGCCAACTAACTCTGCCATTCATAATTGCGTCTACCTAATTAAACTTTTTTTTTATTTAATTTTCCAAGGGCATAAATGGAAGAGCATGAATATTTGGAGGTGCAGAAGAAATATTGGGGGTGCAGGAAGAAACCCCCTAATAGGAAATAATTGGACTGAATTATCCGGATTTGATAAAAGCCCACCGAGTCCGTCTTACACACAACGGTTATGTGTGGGTTTTCTTTTTTCTTCCTTTTGACGGTTAAAAAAAAACAGAAGTATGATTTATATTACTTTTTGTACATGTATGTGCTTTTTTAACCTGTGATTATTTTTTAAACTTGGTTTAAATACTTTTTCATGTGATTATTAATGTCAGTTAATACTTCTTACAAAAATTGAAACAAAATGTTATGAAGAAATTATAATAATCAGAACCAATATTTGCATTAACCTCACATTAAAAACATCAATCAAGATATTTATGAAAATAAGTTCTTCTACCTATCAACCAACAAAGGAAGAACTTGGAAAATAACACCAAAAATGTTGTGGACATGGCCGAGTAATAATGGGTACAATAGGTATATAACAACAAGGAAGATAAGCACTAATCATAGGACACTAATCATAGGAGTTTGATGCATGGACACAATAAGGGGCCTTCTCCCTGCACCTCCAAGAGTTCTCTTGTACCCCAAAATTGACGTTTATGCCCTTATTTAATATACCGTGAGAATGGGTGAAAGTGGGTAAGGACGCAGTACATTTCATTTACTGCGTCAACATCCCTGCACCCCCAACGTTACTATTATTATTCGTTCTACTCCCGTTTGTTCTCCATGCCAGTGTCTGCTTTCATTAAAATTTTGCTCAGTTTCATTGTGGTCCGTGGTCTTGAGAGCTGTCCTTCATTTGTTCATTGTCTCTGTGGTGGTCCCTCTTCTGGTTTGTATGACTTTCAATTAATTTTTGTTAAGGAATCTTGTTTATTCTCTGGGTGTCTTAAGTTTGCATTGTGGTTATTGTGATTGAAGGTTGGTTTTTGAAGGAAGGTGGTTGTGAGTAACTGCGTTATCTCCTCTCCAAGTGGTACTTCCGTCAATCCAGGTTAGCCTTCATACCACCTTAAGTTGTTTTAAGTTGTTTCTGTTTGCTTCTGATGTGAAACGGAATTTGTTTTACGTTTGATAAACTATATAACGAAATGTTTTATAGAACGGATTCTCTAATGCGTTTCAAAATTTTACCAAACGGAATACAAAAGCTGGTTCACGATAAAAGTAAAAATGTATGGGAAACGGAATACAGAATCCGTTTCAAAATGTTATGAAACGGATTCTGTATTCTGTTTCATAAAATTGCACTTTTTTATGAAACGGAATACAGAAGTCGTTTCAAAACGTTATGAAACGGATTCTGTAATCCGTTTCCCATAAATTTTGATTTTCGCATCCATTACAAAATTATATATATATATATATATATATATATATATATATATATATATATATATATATATATATATATATATATATATATATATATGTTCATGACTCATGTCCGTAGCTGGTTGTGAGGATGTTGTAAGTCACCTAATTTAAGAATACATTGGTGTTTTTGTTGTACGTTTGTTAGATGATAAATGAGAGTTGATAAGGAATCTGTTTCACAATATTTTATGAAACGGAAAGTGTATGCCGTTTCCCATAAATTATGATTTTTTCGCTTCCACCCCATTCATAAAAAAAATAACACCCTCACCCCATTACTTTTAAACCTTACTTTTAAACGTTAGTGGTAAATAAACCTTGCATAATAATATGTTCAAAATTACACCCACACACCCACACCCCATTTCTTTCTTCTTGATTCCAGTTCCACAACAATGTGCAAAGAAAAGAAGTCGTGAATAAGATTGGTGTACGTGCTGTCCTCGTCTTAGAAATAGAATTGAATCACTTATTTCGTTCAAATTCCCGCTCCTTATTTGCATGGATGTTTTGTCCGACATACCAAACACTTGAACATCAAATAGAAACCAAAATTTTGTTTTTCCAAACGGATTACATAATCCGTGTCTTAAAGATGTGAAACGGAATTTGTAACCCGTTTCACCAATTTGCCTGTCCTTTTCTCTCAAATGTGTTTTTGGATCCGTTTCATATGTTTGTGAAACGGAATAGGTATTCCGTTTCATACTTGGATTTTGTGTGTTGGTGTGTATATTGTGTTATTGGTGAAATTTTAATGTGAATGAATGTATACTGTGTGATTGGTGAATTTTCTAACGTAAATCATGCAATGAATATCATGATGCAATTAGTTTTCAATTTTTGATACGTTTTGCATTCACTCGTTTTTTGTGATACGTGTTGCATTCTTTATGCATTTATGTGGTTACCCTGGATGGGTTATTTACGTATTAAAATTTCTTTTCTTATTATAGTTCATTATGGAAGATCATCATTTTAGTTATTTGAGTTTCTTGGATTCTCAAGCGGAATCTCAGCTAAATTGTAGTCTCATGTCAGAGTTTTCTGATTTTGTTCATGATATCTGCGAACAAGATTATACATCTCATTTTACAACCGATGATATTTTCGCAACACGTGAAGATTTAATTAAATGGGTTAGAGGGGTTGCTTATAATCTTGGATTTGTCGTTATTATTCTAAGATCGGATAAATATAATGGACAACCAGGAAGAAAGACCCGTGTATTATTAGGTTGTGAAAGAGGTGGAAAGTATAGAAAATGCAAGTGTGATGTAGAACCGAGTTTATCTGGGACAAGAAAATGTGATTGTCCCTTTAGATTGAGAGGGAGACCCATCTGTCAAGGGGAGGGATGTGTGTTGAACGTAAAATGTGGTTACAATAATCACGATGTCTCTTCTACTCTAGTTGGTCACCCCTATGCGGGTAGGTTGAAGTCTACTGAACAGTCGTTGCTTGTTGATATGACCAAAAGTCAAGTAAAACCTGCAAATATACTTCTCACTCTGAAAGAAAAAGATGATTGTAATGTTACAACTCTGAAGCAAGTGTATAATGCAAGATATAGGTACAAACGTTCAATAAGAGGTTCAAGAACTGAGTTACAACAGTTAATGTTGATGTTGGAACGTGATCACTACATCCATTTTAGTAGATGTCTTGATGAATCTGATGTGGTAAGCGATTTGTTCTGGACCCATCCTGATGCTGTGAAGTTGTTAAATTCATTCAATATTGTGTTCTTAATGGATAGTACCTATAAAACCAACAAATATCGGTTGCCATTACTTGAGATTGTTGGTGTGACCTCAACAGGATTAACTTTCTCAGCCGCTTTTGCATTTTTATGTAGTGAAAAGCAAAATAATTTCATTTGGGCTCTTGAAAGGCTAAGAGGTCTGTTTATGACGTCCGAGGGTGGTCCACAAGTCATTGTAACTGATAGGGATCTTGCTCTAATGAATGTTGTTGGCATTGTGTTCCCTGAGTGTTATCATCTTCTATGTCGTTTCCACATTCAAAAAAATGTGCAGGCAAAGTGCAAAATGCTAGTAAATTCTGTTGATGCATGGGATGTTGTATTGCAAGCCTGGGAGAATGTCATGGACTGTGAAGATGAATTAAAGTTCAACGAGTGTGTTCATCGTCTTGAGCTTGTTTGCCAGCCGTGACCTGTATTCTTTGAATATGTTAACGACTCGTGGATCATTCCTTACAAGAAATTCTTTGTGAAGGCATGGACTAACAAAGTTATGCATTTGGGGAATACAACATCAAACAGGTATATTTGCATTTTGCTATTAATTAAATTTATTTATTAATGGTTTATATGATTTCCTTGTATAATTTGTACTAGGGTTGAGTCTGCTCACTGGAGTCTGAAGAAAGTTCTTAGAAGTAGTATGGGAGACCTTTGTTCGTGTTGGGATGGAATTCACAACGTTATTATCTTGCAACATAACGAAATTAAAGCGTCTTTTGAAAGAAGTATAAATCTTATCAGTGACTCTTACAAGGCATTGAATTATAGAAGATTAGTGGGAAATATTTCTAGATGTGCCTTAGAACTCCTTGCTCCAGAGTTGGAAAGAGTAAAGAAGATTGGATTCGATAGTAGTCGTTGTGGCTGCATTTTCAAACAAACTTATGGTCTACCATGTGCGTGTGAATTAGCACGATATGATCCTGAGATTATTCCTCTCCAAGAAATTCATGTGATGTGGACTAGGTTGAGCTTCTCCAATGTCTCGTCTTCACAATCTGAAGGGCAATTATCTATTCAGAGGGAGGTTGATCTACTGCTTAATCTTTTCAAAGAAGTTGATATTGCAGGAAAAGTGACCATAAAACATAAATTACTCGACATAGTTTGCCCTTCCATGGCATCCATGTTACCACCACCAAGTAAAGTTAAGACGAAAGGTGCAGCTAAGAGTCATAGATCAAAGAAGTCAACCAAACGTGATCCCTCCTATTTTGAGCATGTGGACGCCTTCATTGAGTCCTCAAGACAAGACACATGTGTTGCAAAAACAGAAAACAAGCTGAAGAGCAAACGTATAATTTAAGAGAAAGTAATACCCATGCTAGAACAGTTCAATCCTGTTTTTCATCCTCATATACTCGATGTTGTCGATGTTGTGGCGGACGGTCATTGTGGATATAGATGCATTGCTGCATTGTTGGGTATGAGTGAGGAGTCGTGACCTCTAATCAGACATGATCTATACAAAGAACTTAGTCAATGGCGAGATGAATATGCAACATTAGTTGGAGGCTATGATCGTCTGGAAGAACTGAGAAAGTCTTTGCTAGTTCAATCACCATCAGGGGTATAACTTCTATACACCAATGTTAAAATTTATGTATTACAAGTTTTTTATGATTTTGTTTTATTATAATCTAATTAATTATATACAGGCTAATCGAGACAAGTGGATGACTATACCAGACATGGGGTATGCGATTGCTAATCGGTATAATGTAATCCTCGTGTGCTTGTCATCAGTTCAGAATTTGACGATATTTCCACTTCGTACATCCTCACCTATTTCGCAAAGTCAACATCGACTAATTTGTATCGGACATGTTTACAATTCTCATTTTGTGCAGGTATATATGTTTATATATATATATATATATTATTTTTATAAAGAACTTTATTTCTCTATTGACTAATTGCGTATTTACAGGTTCGTCTACAAGAAGGCTGTCCATTACCGACAGTGGATATCATATCATCTAGCAATTGTTACCCAAAGGCAAAAGGGTGGGCATCATTTTATAGAGATAGGATGCAAGCATTCCTAGATTTACACATAGTGGATCGTAGTTATGTAGATCTCATGGAAGACTGATATTTGTTGATTGTATTAAGTATTTCACTGTTGTAGTTTGTAATTATTTTACCAATATATAAAATTCTAACTCCTTTGGCCAAGGGACGGAAATATTTTGGCCTCATTGCTAACATTAAATAACTTAATATAAAATACCATATATAGATGAAATATCTTAATATAAAATACCATATATAGATGAAATATCATAATATAAAATCCAATACAAATGTCAATTCTAACATCAAATACAAATAAATCGACTATCCAGACGTAGATGGTCGTCGACCTCGAACTCTACATCCTCCTCTAGTCTCTTCCTCTTCAACGCCATCTCGAGCCATCTGCAATAACTCATGAGTGCGATCCCAGGCTACTGTGCCCTCAGTAACGTCTCTACAGTCTATCATCCGCTGAAGACCACCTACAATGCGTTTCACGAGACCTTGTGATAATAACAAGTTAATGTCAAATATTAAAAGTTACTAATAATATGAACAACTAAATGTGTAACATACCAATAAACCACTGGAAGATGATGACAGTGACGTCCTCTGAACTGTTATGTCATCTGGCAAATTTCGATGAAGTCGGGACACAAGCACAAGGCTAGGTCGGTCGGCCTCAGCTCCACGTAAAATGTATGGATGGGAGACTCTCCTAAACCACTGCAAATATCCATCTGAACATGAAAAAGGAGTTGGTGCTTGGACCACTTGATGTACAACAAACTGCTTGTGCTTTTTTCCACCGATCATCAATAGCCTCAAAGTCCATCATGGGAACCGAACTAGGCGGTCGTGGAATAGGCTGGATGAAGCCAAATTGTCGCAACACACGCTCCGGCAAATGACGTTGTACGACGGTACCAACCCTCAGGAAGCCAGAAAACATGCCATGTGTTACAAGTTGTCGAGCAGCTCTATATGCTATATATGGGTTCCAAATCATCTCATCATATGTCAAGCCATCCAACTGGACTCTAACATCATCTATAGCGGAAATGGCGCGTCCAGTGACATAACGTAGAGCACGGGGTTCGGTCTCCACATATGTATCCCGTACTTGCTTCCTTCCCAATGTAGGGAAGTGCTCGTATATCCAAGCCTGTATCAAATAATATTTCATTTAACCATTGTCATATAAAACTAAAAACAAGTAAAATAAATAATAAAATGTTATATAAATGGGTACCTGCAGAAGAGGTAGATATCCAGCTAATTGCTTTGTATTTGCAAAGCTGGCATCTCCTAGCTGCTCATATAAGTGGACAAGAGCAGCAACTCCCCAACCATATGTACGACATGTGGAGAGATCTCTAAATAGCTCGAGATAATGTGTACGAACATAGGTGGCGCTTTTGTTAGCAAATATCGTGCACCCTACAAGGTGCAAAAGATATGCACGTGCAGCAAACTCCCATAGCTCGTTTTCACAACAGCTGTCATACAACTCTCTCAACTAGCTAAGTCGGACCTGTGCACCCCGACTTTGATTCAGCTCCACACAAGCCATGGCCCGGTCAACACCAAGAAGTGTCGTCAAAATCTCAACAGAATCTTCATATTCTAGATTTTCAGTGGAGCAAAAGTTTCCACTAATGGAAAGATGGAGAAGTGACCATACGTCATCCAAAGTGATGGTCATCTCCCCAATGGGTAGATGAAAAGTATTAGTTTCGGGATGCCATCTCTCCACGAAACCCAATACTAACCCAAGATCGATATATTCATATAAAATGTCGCACAAAGGCGATAATCCAGAAGCTAACACAAAAGGTGCAACATAAGGGTAAGGACGTCCTAATTTCTTCACTTTTTTGATATGGGAGACCACTTTCACAGCTCGATCCTAACAAAAGAAACAAAAAAGAATAAAAATACTTAAGAACAACAAAATTAAACCTATATAAAAACTTCTTACTGACCTGACCATCCCATATCATGCGTGCGTGCAACATGATCTTGGTACCGGGTCAATAAAGATGTATCATATGGACCACCAGGAAATCCTCCACCATCGTTATCAATCCCCTGCTCGTCCTCCTGAGGAACGTCAGAAACCTCATTCTCAACAATATCATCATGAATAACATTAGCCTCATGCTGACCCCTTCTACGAGCCGATGTTGTCGGTCTCTTTCGTGCACCACCCTGTCTCGAACTCTCGGGTGCATCATTTGAACCACGTCTAGATATATTTCCTCGTGTCCTAACCATATCTATAATAAAATAAAATACAAATTAATAAATAATAAATACTCGCCCTCATCTTTCCTTTTTTTTTCCTCGTAAAAACACTCTAAGTGCAGTAAGTGCAGGTTCAATTTCACAAATTGAAGACGGATCACAATCAAATTAATTACATGAAACGAATTTAAATAAAAAACATTAAACGCATTCAAGAAGTAAATCAGATGCTAAAATGAATTTCACATTTCATGGGAAAACCAAAAAACACAGCCAAAACGGATTCCAGGTTCCGTTTCAGTAGTGTGGGAAACGGCTTCCACAATCCGTTTCACCTAAGTTTCTAAAAAAAAAACAGGAAACGGATCCCACAATCCGTTTTGTAAAAAAAAAAAAAAAAAGGGGAAACGGATTCCACAATCTGTTTCCTAAAAAAAAAAATACAGAAACGAATCTCACAATCCGTTTTGTAAAAAAAAAAAGCGGGAAACGGATTCCACAATCCGTTTCCTAAAAAAAAAACGGATTCCACAATCCGTTTTGGAAAAAAAAGGGGAAACGGATTCCACAATCCGTTTCCTAAAAAAAAAAATCACACGAAACGAATTCCACAATTCGTTTCCTTAAAAAAAACGCTGCAAAACCCTTCCTCTCAAATACACACCGCTCATCAACACAACCCACCTTCCAGGGCTATTTCCAAAGCAGGTTTAAGACAAAGCTACAACTAAAATCAATTAAAATAAAAATTTACACATGCACTGTACTAATATTAAAAAACCAGTAGTACTTAATTGTAAAAAATGGAGAAGCGGCGGGAAAGGATGAAAGGCGGTTGGCGACGCTGGGGAGAAGAATGGTGTGTGGAGGAGAAAAGGATGGCATGGGGAGAACAACTGCTTTGTGGGAGAAGAGGGAGAAGAGGGAGAAGGAGGATGGAGAGTGTGTGGAGGTGTGGAGGCATGGAGGTTGTGTGCAAGATAAAAGAACTTAGGTCAAAGATTCCAAGGGTGCAGGTGCAGGGAATCTGCTTTATTGGGGTGCGGGTGCAGGAGTTTTGGGGGTGCAGTGCGGTGAGGGGTGCAGGGGTATTTGGGAGTGCAGTGCGGTGAAAGAGAGAAAAGAGATAGTAACTTATTTTTTAACCATGTGTAAACATGGAAATAAAGTAGGTTTTGGGGTACAGGAGAGATTATTGGAGGTGCAGAGAGAAGCCCCCTACGATAAAGAGGAAAACATTCCAAAGTGGTTCCTTCTCCAAGGTTGGATCTTTGTTGATGAATAGCAGCATTTTCTTCTTTTGGCACCACCCTTTTTACCTCCACTTGTTTACCATACAAATCATGGAAGCTATTTTCCATCAACACATCTTCAACAGATTTTTCTGAATCAAATGTGATGAACCCAAATCCCCTAGGCCTGTGTGTTACACTGTCTTTCATCACCACTGCATCAGTTATTGTGCCAAATTTCTCAAAATATTCCTTAAACTCTGCTAGGGTTATGTATTCTACGAAAGTTAGAATACATGTAATCTATTTTGGAAAGAACAAGCTAAACTCTTTTTTTTTTCAGACATCATGTAGGAATCTTCTAGGACTTCACATGATACAACGTACATGTTTTCACAACCTTAAACAGCATTTGTGTTATTTAAGGCAAATTTATCTTCTAGGGTTTTTTCATCATCAACATAAACAGTATGAAGGTTATTTCAACATATATCGATTCTGAAAAATGAACAAAAGTAAAACAGCAGTGCTGTTCTGATCTAACAAAATTGTGGAATTGACAATGTTTTAACATTTCTAATAATAATAATTAAGTTTAGAGGTCTTGTTAATTAGTTATAGTATGGCATGCAAATAAATTAATTGAGATCCACACACAAATCCAAACCTTTCATGCAAAAATAAAAGGCAATGCATGAGAAATTAATTTGTCTTAAACAAGAATGTGTGGAAGATAACAATTATAATATTAGACATACAAATTGTGAACAAAGATTTTGAATTGTCCCTAAACCTTTTAAGTTTACTAAAGATATAAAAAAAAGATTTTTTTTTTTTCTCCATGCCACTGACTTTAGTGATGATTCATTCAAGATAAACTAATCTATTTGTCATAGAATATTTTTTTCATCATAAACTTTTTTATCTAAAAAAATCATCAATATACTGATGAAAAAGAATATATTTTTTATTGTTTTTTTTCTTCAATGTCAATTAAAAATTAAAAATAAATACTTTTGAGATTATTTTTCTTTTTAATGTATACTAAAGTCAAAATAGATTTTCTTTTATTTTTTTATATTTATATAATATTAATTTTTTTTTCAATTCAGATTTGACCGATTAATAGTGATAGAATTTTAGATTATTCAATCAAAATCTTCATTTAAAGTAGCTTTCATTCTCTCCTATAATGCAATTTTTTTTTTATCTTGTCGATTTCTTTATATACATTTCATATGTATAATCATTTAAGAAATAGAAAGTTTGTGGTAACTTAACTAGTTGTGATGCTACGATTTCTAGGTTTGAGTTCTTGGAAACTATACAAAGATGTTATGTATTTTTAGAGTTATTTGCTTGCATAATAATAAGTTTGTTCGAAGCAAGAGAAGTTAATTCCAAAATGTTGTTGAAATAAAATCTTATCATAGAATAATTAATTTGCATAGAATAAACTAACATGAAATCATGTCACTTGAAAACTTTACGTGATTATTTGTTTAAATCTGAAGTCATTATCGAAACATAATTCCCTTTTATGCATTACCAGTTTTTGTGCTCTTCTCCAAACCATTCCTATTTCAAAGTTTAACCTTTTGGTATATGATATTGGGCCTTAATGAACTAAAAAAAATAGTTATAGGAGCCCAAAACGATTATAACTTTTGATAGTTAAGATTTGTATCAAAAAATTGTCTCAAAATACAATTTTCCTTGAAACTTTGAAATGATACAAATTGTTAATGTCAAATCTTGTTTAAATCTCTTGAACTCAAAACTCCATTTATAAACCTTATATCGTAGTTGTGTATTAAACTTAATCTCATAAATAAATAAATAAAAAGTAAGGTTTAGTAATGTTTTCTTATGTAATCATTGCTTCACGTGGCACTTTCCACAAATAGCAAGCCCAATAAGTGTTGGGCTAGGAATTCAATTTGAAGAAAAAAATAATAATGTATTCTTTTTATGTTTTCCATAAACGAACATTTCTTTGTCTTCTTGATGTTTCAAATCAAACCACTATTACTCTGTGATTAACTTAGCCAAGGGGATTGGTGAGTAACGTGGTTTAGAATAAAATAAAAATTTGGCACGAGAAACAATTTTTAGGGCATAAAAAAGTAAAAAATAAAAAAAAATGAAACAACTAAGATCCATTTGTTCTTGATTTTACCAATACTTTTCTTGAAGAAGATGTCTTCTCATTTTCTTGTTCCATAAACAATCCACGTACATAATACTCAGAGCTATGCTCCATCACCATAATCAAACATTTTCTCTGCCTAGGGTGTTGTGTTCTTTGAAACAATCTAGTAATAAAAAAAACATTGTTAATGGATGTCATGAGTACAACAACAGCTACAACTTTTTTTTTCTTCCCTATTGTTGGAGACCTAACAACAAGCAATAACTAAATGTTATTAATTAATTGATTAATGAATTGATTGATGGATGGGTGGAGTTGTGTTGAGAATATTACTTAATATCTTTTTTATTTAAATTAGTTTTTAAAAAATATTTCAGTTTTAGAGATATGTGTCAGTTTTAGAAATTTGTTATTATTTTAGATTACGAGTGAGATATTCTAAATATTTTATACTTGATATTTGTTATATTTTGCTCTATATATAGAGTATATCAATAAAATACAAAAACATGTTCCTCCGTATAACATATCACATATATCTCTTATATCTCTCATATTATCAAAAGCCCTAAAATTCCCAACAACTGGTATCAAGAGCCATTGTTCTTACTGCCAATAGAATGGAAGGAAATATGTCACACGTCGCTATTCCACTCTTTGATGGTGAAAGCTATGATCTATGGGCGGTAAGGATGCAAACATATCTAGAGGGGCTAGATCTATGGGAAGTTGTGGAGGAAGATGATGTTCCCTTGTCTGAAAATCCCACCATGGCTCAAATGAAAGCGCATAAAGAAAAGAAAACGAGAAAGGCAAAGGCAAAATCATGCTTGTTCGCAGGTGTTTCACAAATGATTATGACCAGGATCATGACTTTAAAGTCTCCCAAAGAAATATGGGAATACTTGAAAGCAGAATATGAAGGGAACGAGAAGATTCGAGGCATGAAAGTTTTGAACTTGATAAGGGAGTTTGAGATGCAAAGAATGAAAGAGTCAGAGACGATTAAAGAATACTCAAACAAATTGTTGGGTATTGCCAACAAGATAAAATTGTTGGGAAAGGAGTTTTCAGATTCCAGACTCGTTGAGAAAATTCTGGTGACGGTGCCGGAAAGATATGAGGCATCTATTGCTTCCTTAGAAAACACAAAAGATTTGTCTACAATCACCTTTACAGAGGTGATACATGCCTTGCAAGCACAAGAACAACGAAGATTGATGAGAGAAGATCATGAGGCGGTTGAAGGTAATTTAAATTACACGGAAGATAATGCTCTCATAGTCAAGAAAAATATAAGGAGCAAATACAACAACACACAGGTTTTTCCATCTTGTCCCCATTGCAAGAGAAAAGGTCATCAACCCAATTGGTGTTGGTGGAGGCCAGATGTCAAATGTCACAAATGCGGTCAATTGGGACATGTGGAAAAGGTATGCAAATCTAAAGATTCTGAAGAAGATGTTCAAATTGTGGAGAATAAATCAGATGAGGATAAATCAAAGGAAGATCTACTTTTTACAACATCATGTGTCACAACCAACCAATCTTCAAAAGATTGGATTATAGATAGTGGTTGCACAAACCATATGACTCATGATAGAGAAATTTTCAAGGAGCTGAATAAATCAAATATTTCCAAGGTAAGAATTGGGAATGGAGAACAACTTGCTGTGAAAGGTACAGGAACAGTTTCAATTAAAACTCATTCAGGTATCAAATTAATTTTTGATGTCTTATATGTTCCTGAGATTACCCAGAATTTGTTAAGTGTTGCTCAATTGTTAGAGAAAGGTTATAAGGTCTCCTTTGAAAATAAAGTATGTGTGATCAAAAATGCAAACAACATAGAGGTATTTAAAGTCCACATGAAAGACAAAAGATTTGCGCTGGATTTTATGAAGGAGGAATTTGATACAAAGAAAGTGAACATGAAAGAAGGATCAAAATTAGAAGATAAATATCTTTGGAAGAAAGTAGATGTCCAAGTGAAGAAAGTAGATGGAGGTTCACATTTTAATATTCACAAAAGGTCCAATGTCACTCCAATGAAATCCACACCGAACAAAGAAAAAGAAGATGATGCTGATATAAGAAGAAATATGAAGGATGATGCCAAATTGAAGAAAGATGTGATGCCATGGAAGAAGGAGAAAAACAAATATTGCAAACACAAAAAGAGGAGAAAATCAAGCATCAAAAAATGGAGAATCAAATCTGAAGATATAAAATAAACAGATATTAAGCAAGGAGGAATGTTGAGAATATTACTTAATATCTTTTTTATTTAAATTAGTTTTTAAAAAATATTTCAGTTTTAGAGATATGTGTCAGTTTTAGAAATTTGTTATTATTTTAGATTACGAGTGAGATATTCTAAATATTTTATACTTGATATTTGTTATATTTTGCTCTATATATAGAGTATATCAATAAAATACAAAAACATGTTCCTCCTGTTGGGAATAGTCCAAGTGTGAGTCAAAAAGTCCCACATTGGATAGAAAAGACAAAGTTAAACACTATATAAGAATAAAGACCCATAACAACATTGCCTTAAGGTTTTGGTGTAAAAGTGGTGTCTAAGGTCTTATATGTGTAAGACTAATGTTATATAACCATATAGAACCACAATCTCTCAATGACCATAACTATGCCATGACCATGACTATAAACCATATATGAAAAAATATAACCTATCAGTGGTATCAGAGCCGATGGTTCGGAGTGACTGACCGCATAACCACCACCATAAACAAAAGGGGTCACCGATGTGACTGACCGCATAACCATAACCAAAGGGGTCACTCATACACCTGAAGGGAAAATATACCATATGAAAAAGGAAAAAAAAACAACAAGGGACTCACCCTTGAGGGGAGATGTTGGGAATAGTCCAAGTGTGAGTCAAAAAGTCCCACATTGGATAGAAAAGACAAAGTTAAACACTATATAAGAATAAAGACCCATAACAACATTGCCTTAAGGTTTTGGTGTAAAAGTGGTGTCTAAGGTCTTATATGTGTAAGACTAATGTTATATAACCATATAGAACCACAATCTCTCAATGACCATAACTATGCCATGACCATGACTATAAACCATATATGAAAAAATATAACCTATCACCTCCGTATAACATATCACATATATCTCTTATATCTCTCATATTATCAAAAGCCCTAAAATTCCCAACAAGTTGAACACACAACGTTGAAGTGCAATATTTTCCAAATGTTTTTGGATTTAAAAGTAAAAGTTAGTTTGGAAAGCAGGAAAAGGTAATTGAAAGTAGTGCAACGGTTGTTCTTGTTGTATCAAAACTAGGACCTGAATGTACCTTTGAATTCTCGCATATCGCAGTGGAACGTGTTCGTTTTTTTATCGTTTTTAATTATCGGTGCGGATTTGACATTTTATTTCGTTTTATAGAGTTTAGTTACAGTGAAACCGAAATTTATGAAGAGGTAGTGACATTTTTGTAATTTTGTCTAACTATATTGTCTTGGATCTCTGAAAATTGATATAGTAAAGAGACTTTAGACCTCAGTTACAAAAGTACTTTTGATTGACTAGTCACTACGACGAAAAACTATTGCGAGCCATTGTGGCTAGAAACGCAAGCTCCTGATTTTTTACAAAATGGCTTCGCTTCACATTAGAACCGAGGCAGAAGAGTAGTTCTATGACTTCAGTTCACACCCGATACCAAAAGCTATCCTATTTTGACATCGTTCTAATATGCCTCGGTTCTGGAATCGAGACAGAATATCAAAAACAACCGGGACCAAAAACCCTTACTACATTGGTGTATCGATAAATATTACTTGTTAGTTTTTATTATAAAGAGAATTAACTCATAATTTTTTTCATTTTGTTTGTTAACATATTTCTTCTTGCTAACATGTTGTTTTCGTTGAATGATATTGTAATCTTAGTAACAAGTTTATACAAAAATAATAAATGTATCATTAACAAAGATAAACTCTTACTTTAAGTGGAAAACTTATATGAAGAAGATTGGTTCAATAAATTTTGTTTTAAAGGTCTTAAACATATTGTATCATATTTAAGAGTAAGATACATGCAACATGATAATAACATACCTAATAATATGACATATAATAACGTATATAATATTATAACTCATCTCACTTCACGTTGAATGTTTCACATTATCAACTATAAATAAAATTAATTTATAATATATATATATATATATATATATATATATATATATATATATATATATATATATATTCATAGTTCCCTAAGATTTGGAAGATATATAGCAGTTCTTAAGAAAAAAATAATTCAAAGTTATTAGCACTCAATTAATATATTGCACATATAATTGAGTCGATCAATATGAATATGATTGAATAATTTATTTAAAATTTAAATAAATAGTTGCCTTCTTCAAATTATTAAACGATAGAAATAAGAATTGAATGAGTAAATTTAATAGTTGAAGAAGAGAACAATTATTGAGGCAAATATCCCTATCCTGCAACAATTATTAAAACTTTTCTGTCGGGGAGGAGGGAAAAACTTTTTTCATTCGTTTTATTTATAAAACCAGAAGAAAAACATCTATTTAAATTCCATTAATACACACATCTATAGAGAGAAAAAAATACACATAAAAAACTAAAAGGGTTACACAAAATGTCGATCTGCATTATCTATTTATAGTTTATTTATATATATAAAAAATGCAATATTCTCAAATTACATAATTCGTAATTTACATATTATAACTTTGTCACATAATTCATAATTTATACGTAATTCGTAATTCCTCGTGTACTGTTGATCTTATTTCTAGTTTATTATTATTCCACTCTTTCATCTTATTTTAATTATTGTGAATATTAGTACCACCCATATTACGTGGAATTGTGTCTAAGAAATTTAGACTTAACAATTTTTAAATGGAGTATGTCACAATTTATATTTTTAATCTTTTAATTATTCAAACATTATAAATTACAAAAGTATACCTTAGCATTTGAGTTTTTAGGCACAATACTGTAATTTATTTGATCTGTCTTGTAAATTAGTGTAAATAAAGCTTAAATTTGTGACTGGCATGTTGGAAGTCACACATCAACTAAAGATAAGACCAATTAACAATATATAAATAGGGTGCAAAACTTATCTTACAAGTCGATTTTGTGATGTTGAGTTAGACTTAAACTCCACTTTTAACATGACAAAAAAACAAAATTAATTTTAGTAAATTTTAAAATTAATACATGTATTTACAAAATGAACAACATTACAAGATATAGTTAATCCAAAAATTCTAACTCTCCCAAAATTTGAAATCTTAGACCTTAAACTTTGACATTTACGTGAATAATTGTATTTTATTTTTCTCTTGTTATTACTACTACACTATCACTACTATTAAAGTGGGAAAAAGGATGAGTAATACTAATAATAATATTCTATCAAAACTTATGACTCAAATTCAACCTAATAATATCTGGATTACCAAAAACACGAATGAATTAGTAGTGTTACAGTTTTACCCTTTTGAAAAAGTAATTAATTTGTATTTATGTTTGGTTAAAAAGAGATAGAAAGAGAGAATTGGGAGAAGTGGTTGTGTTGTGTCTGGGGGAGTGAGGCAGAGTGAGAGAGAGAGAGGGTGTGGGGCCCACGAGCAATAAAGGGGCGTTAGATGTACGAAAAAGGGTGAGACGAATAGGACAAGCATAAATGATAAGTGGGCCCCAGCCCAAACCTGTCGGCCGAGGGGAGGCGAACCTCTTCCTTCTCTTTAAGCCCAACAAACCTTTCTCTTCCTCACTCACTCTCTCTTATCTCTTTTTTTTTTTTCAATTTTTTTTTTCCTTTTCTTATCTCCTTTCCCCATACCTTCACCATCTCTCACTTTCCCTACCTTCTTTTTTTATACACATACAATGAAAATAATACAATTCTATTTCTAACAATACATATCGTATCATATCATGCAACTTCAAAATCTCTTCCTATAACTAAAATTGGATATCTTTTTTTCCCATTCATTTAATGGAAGTGATATTTAAGAAACCTGAACAAAATTACATTACTGATTTTTTTTTTTTTTGCATAGTATAAACAGAAAGTATGAATTTTTAAAACCTTTTTTTTGCCATAAAAAGGTGCGTGAGGATGTGTAAAAAATTGAAAAAAAAAATAATTATTATTTGAGAATTGAAGATAGAATACATAAGAGTTAATTTTAAAGAAAAATAAGAAGAGGGTACATATACATAGAAAACTGGGCTTATTATTTTAAGGACACGTGGCAAAAGAAGGACCACAGTGTCTGTGTTTGATGAGGCGTCAATGTCATTGTACCACAGCACCTCTCCATTCTCCATCCCTCTGTACCCAACTTCACCACGTTTCACTTCATCACAACCCCACATCATAATGCTCACAATTAAACAAACCTAATCATCAATACAAATTCCATTTTAACACAAATCTCTTCATTATGATTATTTTAAGTAAATAAATTATGACAGAGGAATTAATTTAATTGTTTGTAAAATATGGTTTTGAATAACTTAATTTTGTTATGATATGAGAATTGCGAAGTTGTTTTTTTTTTTTTGTTCTTGTAGCGTGATGTAACAAGAATAGAATCATTTCTTTTTTTCCATTAGAGCATGAATGATGAGAGAGAGTGCAGGAGTGGATCCAGTTCCATCCTTAAGGAAGCAGCAACCAAATGAGAGAAGAAGTTTGAGTTGAGTGATGACAGTCCCATGGAAATTGAAGTGTGTCTAAAGTTTAATGTGGATATATATACATGGGAAAGAGATTCCCTCTCAACTCACATCAACTGTGGGGGACTGCAAATATCCAACACGACAATTATACTTTAATAAACTTTTTTTACTCACTTTTAATCCATCACATTAATTATTCTTGGATCATCATATCACATCATTAAAAAAATTAAAATAGACAATCTAATGATGATAAAATAATAGGTTAAGAGTGAGTAAAAAAAATGTTAAAATATCATTATCATATCCGTTAATACATCTCTATTTTCATTTCACTCAAAATAAATTATCACACCCTAATATTTTCTTAACAAAACAAATATAACAAAAATTATATTATCTCCATCTATTCACCCTCTCACAAAGCCAACTTTTAGCAACATGTTTCAACAATTAGATAAATTACACTTATTTTTTTAGGGTTTAGGGTAGTTAGGAATTTGATTCATTTTAGTTTTTATAAGTTTTTTTACTCAATTGAGTTTTTATTATTTTAAAAAGAATTAATGTGATCTTTTATTTTTATTTTTATTTTTAAAAACTTAAATATATTTTTAGTTTCTAAATTTTGTTGTAAAATTTAAATTTGTCTCTATCATAAATTTTGAAACAATTTAATTCTCTAAGTTAAAAAAATGAATACATATAGTCATTCTAACTCAATTATGTTATTAACTACGATTCAAGATGGTGTTCAAATTGTTTACATTATTTTAACATGTTTAAACTCGGATATTAACCTAGAACACCGTTTAACAAGCCAAAAACAATTAACACTATTAGGTTAAAATGATCATATTCATTCTTTTTTAAGTTTGGACAAAAATGTATCAAAGTTTGGGACATAGACGAATTACAATTTTACATCCAAGTTTAAGGAACAAAAACATATTTAACACTTTTAAAAACACTCAATTTGGTAATTTTCATTAATTTTACATTAACCCAATTTGAAAGATGCCTCATATTAGCCATCTTCTACCTCGAGATCCTTCTAATTTTACACATGACATCTTTTAAATTTTGACACGTGACACATTTCAAACAATTTGACATGTAACACTTTCTAAATTTTAACACCTGACACCTTCCAAATACCATTAAGGTCAGTTTAACATAAGAACCGAATTTACTCCATTAGAAAAATATTAGGACTCAATTGAATAAAAATAATATAAAAAACAAAATGAATTATAAATCTAAATATAAAGACCGAATTACTAATTACTCGTATTTCTTTCTATCTTTTTTATTTGGATTAAGTATGTTTTTAGTCATTGAACTTTGACCCAAAATTGGAATTCGTCCCTGATCGAAACTTTGATAAATTTTGGTCCCTAAACTTTAAAAATGAATGAATATAATCCTTTTAACCCAATTTTGTTAACCTTTTTTTAGGTTTCGAACGCATTTCTCAATGCATATTGAGCCGAAAATTTGTCAAATGGCGTAAACAACTTCAATATTTAATGAGAAATGCGTTCGAAATCTAAAAAAAAAAGTTAACAAAATTGGATTCAAAGGATTATATTCATTTATTTTTAAAGTTTAGGGACCAAAATTTATCAAAGTTTCGACCAGGGACGAATTCCAATTTTGGGCCAAAGTTCAAGGACTAAAAATATACTTAATCCTTTTTATTTATCATAGGAAAGATTGAAAAATCCAATAGACTTATATTTTTTAAGAGTTTTAATTCAGAAAACTTCTTCATTAAAAAAAAAAAAAAGAATGCAAGTAGAGTAGTTTGTAAAGAAAGGAATTTATTTGATAATTTAGTGTAAAGAATTGAAGTATGTATGAAGTGTTTGTGGAATAACGGGTAGGCTTATAATAAGAAGGATCCCCACATAGCAATTGTTGGAACAGATTCCTTGCGTGGTGTCAGAAAGTTATGGCCCTTTGGATCAACGTTGTTGCATTGCATGCTGTCATTTATTGACAGAATTTTTCCTCTTATTTCCCTTACATTCTACCACCCACACCAAAACAGAAAAAAGATAAACAAATGTTCATCATCAACCTCCACAAACTCCAACCTTTCTCCATTTGTTTCTTCAATTATTTGCTGTTCATGCCACCCCAATTCAAATTCCTACCTAATAATAAGAATGTCGCATAACAAACAACAAAACTACATATGCTCCTACCAACACTACACAAACTGTACATAAACAACCGCTCACTATTTTTTATTCCATCATACACTTTTTTAACAACCCAACACACAGAACTATGAATTAGTAAAAAAGTTTATGTTTAATTAGTAATTTAAGTTTATACTTACACATTTGATTTGTTTTAATTCTTTTTTTTATTTAATTGATTTTTTTTTTTAAAGATTCAATATGACTTGTTCCGTTAAATTGATGTTAATATTATTTGAAAGTTAAAACTTTTGTTAAGAAGTAAACTTTATGTGTAAATCAACTCTACAAAACTGGCTTGTAAGATTATGTTTGCACTCACTTATATATGTGAATTGACATTTTTCTTTATTTGATGTGATACTATTAACACACCCCCTCACGTCAAGGTATATATGTTTTGAGCGTGAAACTAAACAATGGATGATTCAATAGTCGTACGATAGCAAATGAAAAAAATAAACTTAAGAAACAACAAATTTCACAAAATAGATTTTAGCACATGACTCTAATATCATGTTAAGAAATTAATTTTAAATCTAACTCATTCTCCAAAAATTGACTTATAAAGTGAGGTTTGCATCCACTTATATATTGTAAATTGATTTTATCTATAATTGATATGGAACTTTCAACCATTTTTTTTAATTTTAACACATGACATCTTCCAAACTATGTAACAGATCCAGATTTTGACATGTCTCGTCTTCCAAACGACATTAAAATTAATTTAACATAATGAATCCCATTAAACCTTTAAAAACCAAAACAAATAAAAAATCTAAATATAAAACCCAAATTACTGACTAAACTAAAATTTTAATACACATCATCACAATCGAATGTTTATAATTTTAATGGTTACAGAAGAAAAACCAATTAAACTTGAAAAAAAAAATTGAAATTTTCAAGTAATTCATTTCTCACAGCCGAAAATGGAAACAAGATAAAAAATAGGCTTCCAAAAAAAAAAAGATCGGCATCTCTTTCCTCCGTTCCCTCTCAAAGCTTGAGAATTTATTCAAAACTAGAAGAAGTCATTAAATGTGAGCATTAACTTCAAAGAAACAGAAAGCCATTTAAAGGAGAAATTAAAAAGGGAATAATAAAGGTAGAAAATGAAAAAGAAAAATAGTGAAAAAATAAATAAATATAGGTGAGGGTAGTAGGGGAGTATTGATTTTTATTGTCGGTTGAAAAAATTGCATGATTACTGAGACGAATGAAAAAAAATAAGAAAGCAATATTGTTGATAAGCATTGCCACAATCTACATCCACACCTTCTAACCATGTCCCACTGCTTAACTGTCTTTGTTTCTTTCTCCTATTTTGTTTTCAGTTTTCAAATTTAGCAGCATCCATCGCAATCACATTTTCTCTCACTTTTCTCTGTCGGTTCAAACACTACCAAATTCTATATCACATAATTATCTTCAAAGGAAACTAAGGTTTTCCTTATTATTCTCACACGTACTAAAACCTAGTTCCCTCTCTCTAGACACAATCCTTAATTATCTTAAAAAAACATCATTATCTCTAATCAACATCATTTGTCTGTGTTCTTAAACACAAGACATTGATTATGATTATGATTATGATTATGCAAAGGTTAGAAAAGAGAGAAGAGTAGATGATTATGATAATTGATTGGACCTAATAATTAGTAATGGTTGGTGTAGTTGATTGTGATGACAAGATTGGGTAAAACCCCATCCTGAGGAGACAATGGTAGTACAAAGAAATTAATGGACCCTTTAAAAGGCACTTCAATGGCGTGTTCTTAGAGCCACCACCACCTACATTCACATTTTTTGCTTAATTAAATACCAAGTAACAATCAGAATGCTCTCTCAAAAGTGACATTCACCTGTGTGTACTCCACCCAACATTCCCATATACACTACCTCTACCATTTTCCACAGTGCAAAATCAATAATACATCAACTCTCATATACTTTTATGCTATTTTTTATTTTATTTTTATTCTTAAATAATTGTTTTTGAAAGACCCTTTTATGTTATTATTTTCCAACAATGCCCTGCATATACTTTCTGTCATGAAATGCCTGCATTTGTAGTCTTTGATGTTCTAAAAACTGGTTCATATTTTTCGTTTACATCGAAACATTTATTATTTTGTTCTTTATTTACTCCGGGTGAATTGTATCAATGTTTATATTTGCATTAGATAAAAAAAATATTGAAAAAGAGTGAAATTGTTTTAATGAATTTGTTTTAACCAGTTCATGGTTACAATCAATTAAATTGAGTCATTAAGTATGTCATTTTTAACAATTCATTAACTTTTTAAAAGTAATTATTAACGTGAAACTAAATTATGACTTGAGAGGTAGTATAAGTATAATGAAATAATAATCATAAAACATAAGCCTTTTCACTTTGATGGTGAATAACACAATTTTCTAAGCTTAAATCAACATCAAAAAATTAATTAACATATTATAAGTATTAAATATCAATGAGTGGTCTGATAGTGAGTGATATAATATCTTTAATACCATCATTTTAAGAATTGAACTTTAAGTCTAATTCAACTTTACAAAATTGACTTGTAAAATAAAATTTACACTTATTTATATAATGTAATTTAGTTTTATATCTATACTACAAAAAAAAAACAAGAATTACAGACAACAAAAATCTGAGTAATCATAAATTACTCACAAATTATCAATGACTTTAAATCCGTATGTAATAGTGTCATAGATAAATTTTGATGGATTTCTCGTCTATGGACAATGTCAATGTTCGTCTCCAAGACCTAGGATTTTACTTCAAATGAGTTAACTCTCTTTTTGTAGAACGATCAATGTTTGTCTTTGTTATTTCTTTTTAGTAGTGAGATTCGCATAATAACAAATAATAGATGAACTTTAAAGTATAAGTCTAATTAAAATGTCAAAATTCATATTAACACCTATCATGATCTTTCTTAAGAAAAAGTATATACATATACATCACATGGTGATATCAACAAACTAGTCATAGAGATATCACATAAATGAAATTAAGCACATCATACTATTATAATAATACCTAAAAAAATTCACATGTATAAAAAAAGAAGAAGTTAAAATGGTAGAAGGGCATTATATATTTGAAGGAAGTAGAAATGAGAGTATTAATTTTAGGGCAAGCGTTGTGTGATTGTACAAAAGTATTTTGAAGGCAATAGGTCCATGCCAATGAATGCGGATCTAATTTTGGGGTCTGAGAATCAAAGGAAATAAATCTGTGTTCCCTGCAAATTTAGACAAGGGACCATAGTGGGCTCTCATTAGTCAAATGTTCACTTTCTCTTTCTCTTTCTCTTTCCTTCACGTTAGGGAAAACACATACATGAATCATGGGAATGCCATGTTGCTACCTACATACACTTATTCTAAATTACATTTTTTATATCCAATGTTCCTTCTGTCTTTCCATTCTCATCATCATCACACAAATTTAAATGCCTCAATAAATTATTAACAAATATTTATCTTAATTCTTTCCATCTTTCTTTCCTACGTCAACTTTTCTAATGCTTTATCAACAGTATATGGTCTATTACTCATAAAAAAAACACGTAATATTAGATGAAATACTAAAATTATAGAACACGGTTACATGAGAAGATTTTATTTCATCTTTTATAGATGATGTTTAATAGACTTTATAGTTTATCATGTTCACTTTTGACGAAAAAAAAACATGTCTTTATGTTTAATATAGATAACACTGTACTACATGAAAACCAACCAACTAAAAGAGTGAAAAGTTACTTTGTTTTTTTTTTTTTTTATCAAAAACATATATACGTGTTCAAGGAAGAAAAACATAGAACAAACAAACATGTTACAAACGACTGTCACATACATAAAGATCTCTAGAAAAAGGTAAAGCCAAGTTGCATGAAAAAAAGAAGAATAGAAGACAATCTTGCATGTAAAAATTAAAAATATATATACAATTGTTAAAGGCCATAATATTTACTCAACTTTTATGGACTTTGAAAGAATAACATTGTACCATTGTGAAGTTAATAATTTGAACAATAATAAATGTACTTATCAAGTATAACTCATAATTAATTAGAACAAATCTTTATATGTTCTTCTTTTATACTTTTAGATCGTCTATTCTGCTTAAACTTTTACACTCAAGTTTTTGAAGATTTATTTTCATAAAATATTTGTTAGAAGCATATATATGTTTATATGTAGGACTTTCTACTACATGGAGGATTTTAAAATGTTTAAAACTATTTGGAGGATTTTAAAACTTTAAAATATTTTAATATTCTCTTGGGACCTCTCATAACATTGATGGAGTCGATTCTGAATGTGAAGGTAATCTACTTAGTGTTTGTTATTTTAAAGTATAAAAGACTAAAATCACAACTAAAAGGGAATTGAATATTGGTATAAAAAACTAACGTCTTCTAATTAAAAATGTTCTTCATGAATATTTGATGGAGAGAATAAAAAGAAAAAGGAATGACAATGATTACAATGAATCAAGGGAAATCTTAATAATATGATTAAGATGAAAAAAAATGCACCCAAACTTTATAATGATTTGTTTTTATAAGAATCTACATATAGTTTTCTAATTAGCTGAATTTTGCATTATAATTTTGAATGATTATATTACAATAGCACCTACATAACTAAAATAAGAATTACACAATACTTTCTAGAACATTCATCAAGAAAAACTTTAATATAATAAAAGTACTCAATTGTCTATAAATACACTATACACTAGCGTATTACAACATAAAGATATAAAAATATGAAATATATTATCCAAAGTGACTAATATTTTCCAAAATAATTACACAAATAACCTATAACACTTCCAATCTTGATCATGAGCAATGATATTTTTTCAAATGAAAAAGAAGATTTTTCATGAAAACTTTTTAGAAAGTCACTGAAAAACTCTCATAAGTATTCAAAAAGAGTAAGTTTTAAAAGAAATGGAATGATATCCTTTTTAAAGAAGTTTGAAACACTTTTGTGCTTATTTATTCACTCAAATAATCAATTAAATTAAACATAATCAATTATATTATATTCATATAGATAGTATCATTGTAATTGATTATTATTAAACATAATCAATTTTAAAATTGATTAATATTATGTGAAAATAACATATATGTTTACTTTGTTTAACGAAACTCATGAAAATATTTTTTTATAAATAATCAATTATTTGTAAACTAAATAATTCTATATTTAGTTCAATTAGAGATAATTAATTATAAACTTATTATAATCAATTATAGACCTCGCATAATCAATTATGTTTTATAAAAGATGAAAAATTAATTTTTTATAATTATTGGTCATTAAATAAATGTATTCTTATTATGATATTTTTATGATCATTTACTGTTGGTCATTAAATATGCTAATAGATAATATTATTCTTATTATGATCTTTTTAACATTCACATTTATAAGTAAGAAAATAAATGTTCATATAGATTAACTAATTAGACTTCTAACAAAAAACCTAATTTTCTTAGGCTTAATGTTAAATGGACAGTCCATAGTTTTTATAAGAATAGATGGTCTAATAGGTTTTTTAATATTTATCGTGTTATGTTTATTTTATATCATTTTCATCAAAATTTTTGCACAATACAAGTGACCGGTGTCGATTGAGTTATTGCCATAATGAATTAAAATTATCCATTTACATGATATTTTCATAGAGTATTTAAGAAAAAGTAAGTTATTCATAAAATTTAATTTAAAAAAGTTCTAACTTAAATTTTACACTATTTTAATAAGTTAAACTTATCCGTTTACAATATATTTTTATAAAGTATTAATGATATTATAAAAGTGAATAGTTACTCTTTACAAAATTTAGGATCGAAAAAATAAATAAATATTACAAGATTTTAGTACAACAGTAGTTTTCATATACAACATAAAAAGTAGTATAATAGTAAATTTTGAAATAATATTTACTATGACACGAGGTAATATTTACTATTATAAAATACATTTTTAACAACGATTAAATTGATTTATAAAGACGATTTTAAAAATGTTGTTATTTTAGTAGTCATTAAAAATTATAAAATTAAATAACGATGGTTTCAAATTACATTTCAAAGTTAAGAAAACACGATGATTAGTATAGTAATTCATCGTAAAAATCTAAATAAAAAATAATGACTATTAGGTTTTAACCATCATTTAAAATAGATTAAAAAGAATGGGAGGAAAATGGAGAAAGTATGACAATTTACGTTGCAATAATCGTTAAAGAATAAGAAACAACAATAGTTTGAGTAGAAACCGTCGTTGAAAGTTGTTTTTCTTTTTAAATTGCGATTGAAATTGGCATATATCTCAATCCTACATAAGTTTTTCAAGGAACAGATTCACCTTGCTTCTTCAAAAAGTTCAAATAATATCAAAACATAAAAGTTCTAACAATAATTATCTAATCTTCTAAACAAAACTTGATAAAGATATAAAAGTCCTATAAAACTAATATACTTTAACTTCTCAACTACTCTAAATTGTCATATCTATAAACAAAATACTTTTTGCCTATGTTTTTCTGACATAAGATATTGTATTTGATTCCAAAGGTTGTATGTCGTAAAAAAACTGTAAAAGTGAATTGAAATTAAGATTAATGCATGTGTAAAAAAACAATAGATTATAATATTACCTAATCTCTACCTCTTTGAATATCAGTTTACACAATGGTCACCATATAATGTATGATATAATAGTCACACTCATAGTCTCTAGTTTGTTTATTTCATCACACCAATAGTACAAAAATTTAGATCAATTAAATGATAATACAAAAAGAAAATTAATAATACAATATAAATACATTGAGGAGCATCCATGTGAGTTTTTGAGATGTGATACTTGTTCTACCACTCGTATGCTATATACACCATAAGCACTAAAATAATAACATTTAATATTAGAAAAAAAATAACATTTCATATTAAAGGTCAATGTAATAGTAAATGTTTCTTAAAATAGACTTACGTTTCTACTATGTGTTTCAAGTAACTAGGGTTTCTTATTTTATGCAATGAAAAAAACCATGCAACAGTAGGATCTTGAATTGATATAACTAGGAGCTGACAATGAAGATTGCATTGAAAATTAGTCAATACATATTTAAATTACTAAAAGTATAAGTTATTTAATAAAGATAAACTTACACAATTGTATATAAAGTAAAGTAGATTTGTTATTTAATGTTTCTATCGTTTAAATTATCATCATACTCATTGCAAAACTAACTAGAATCAACAATATCACACAGTTAACTAAAACCAACAATATCACATGGAAACATAAATTAATAATACATAACTCAAGTAAAAATAATATAATAAAATTGGGTATACAAAAAATTAAAATTAAGAGTAAGAAATTTATTTACTTGAAAATGACGACAATAATATCATAATGATGTAAGAAATAATATACAACAATGACAATAAAGAGGGGCATAAAAATAGTAGTGAGAATGCGAAAAGTAAGTGCTGGACTTGCAAACTAGATGCAGTAGTAATGATAACACACGAAAGATCAACAACAATAATGACAATTACAAACATTTTTTTGAGTATAAAAAGGAACACACTTAAGTATGCCAAGAAGATGAGAAAAAAGAAAAAATAAAAATAAAAATATAAAAAAACACATTAAAACATAATGAATTAAATATGTTTTTGTTCATTAAATCTATAGTGAAATTTGAAATTAATCATTTTTAAAAATTTTGAACCAATTTGGTACCTTATTTTTATTAGATTTAGTCCTTTAAACCAGTTTTTTTAAGTTTATTTGATATTTCAAATGCATTTCTCAGCTAACACTGAAGCGAACATATGCCAAATTGTGTAAACAAACTAAAATATTACAATGAAATGAGTTTGAAATGTCAAATAAACTTAATAAAATTTAGAAAGACTAAATTGACACATTTACCGAGTTGAGGAACCAAATTAGTTTAAAATCTACAAGAAAGATCAATTTTAATTTTCAGTACAAGTTGAAGGACAAAAAAACATATTTAACCCAAAAGTAATTATATAAATAAAAAATATATCAATGGCTATTTTTGAACAATATGCATAACAATAATAATTTCCTTTAAAATTATTATTATAAATTATAAATGAACGATAAATGATGACAATTTGGAAGCGATTATCATCATACATAAATTACTCTAGTAAAAAGTTATTCAAATATATTATTAATTATACATCAATGAGGATTGTACGAAAATTCTCGCTATTTAAGATTACCTTTATTATTTTACATTATTTTACATTACTGAATTCACCACTTCTTAAATAACACTTTACAAATGTTTTCTATTTTTTATTTCATTTTTTTTACATTAATAAAAATGTATCCTTAATAACAAAGTTATCATATGATATTTTTAATCCATTTGATCCGATGATATACATTCTTTTAAGATATAAACATATTATTTTATTTTTATAGTTAAAGTCTTAAAATTTGTGTCATATATATTATAATGGATAAGTCTTATAAAACTTAAATATTAGATTTATGACGTGAATACTACTAGTCTAGCTGTCTTAAATGTATATTTGATTTCTTATAAAGTTCAAATTGTAGTAGAAAACTAATTATTAGGAGACAAGTTTTTCAATTGTGTATTGATAAGAGTGAGATTTTTAAACCAAACATTAAGTTTGGGGTAGAAAAAAAGTAAATGGAAGCAAGAATGATATTTATAAGTGGGGTCTATTATTCTTCAATGTAAATAGTTTTCTTCCACTATCTAAACTATATAAAGTTGAGTTTATAAACAAACATTTGATCATGAATGAAATGACAAGGTTTTTGAAAAAAATAGAAAAAATGATAAACATGGTATACATTCAAATTACGAGGGAAAAATAATAAGAGATAACTTAATATCTTTACCCATTTATTCTTTTATAATGATACTAGTATACTGACCCGTACATACGCACGAGATCTATTTATTTTATTTTGTATATTAAAATAATAAAATATTATGAAAATTAAGTTATATTATTATAAATGTTGTTATTAAAGTAATAAAATAGTAATGTTGACAAAAAGAAGAAGATGAACATCTTTCTTCAATAAGGAGTTTTGATGATGATGATGATGACTTATGAAGAAATATGGAAGACTTGGTGATGATGCATGGAAAAATGTTGAAGACTTAAAAGAATGCTTCAATTCAAGAGATACATTGAAGACTTATGGGTTTAGTTATTTAGGTTTTGTAATATGTGTATGTTATTTGAAATAGTTAAATTAGTATGTCAAGAGTCAAAACGCAAAACCCATGTAGTAGAGCACTAAGAGAATTGTATTTATTTGCAAAACTCACTGGAATAATCGATTATTCTTAGTGATAATCGATTATCTCAATTAAAACTGATTTTTGAGAAAAGTCTCTAGAATAATCGATTATCACTGCTGATAATCGATTATCACTGCTGATAATCGATTATCACTGCTGATAATCGATTATCACCTGCTGATAATAGATTATCCTAACTGATAATAGATTATCACAGCAAGAAAAATATTTTCATAAAAGTTTCTGTGATAATTGATTATCACTTATGATAATCGATTATCTATGGCAGTTGTGACTTAACTTTTCATATTCTTAACCTAATTTCTAAATAGGCTTCTATAATTAGAGTGGCAAGCTTTCATTAAAAAATACAGAAGTTAGAGAAGTCCGAGTACTTGAGAATTCTTTGTGGGAAGGCTTTGAAAAACCTAGTGTGGGTAGAGCGATAACTTTCATCAAGTGGGATCTTGAGGGATTGAGTGTTGTTGCTGTTGCTAGGAGAAGCCGATCATCCTTTGTGTGATTCAAAGGAGGTGTTCATTCCTTGTGTGATTCAAGGAAGGTGTTTTCATCCCTTGTAGATTTCAAGGGAGGTGTCTTCATCTCTTGTGTGATTCAAGAAAGGTGTTTTCTAAACTCTAATCTTTCTTATCATTGATTGTAAGTAAGTTTGGTTTATTTTAGTAATTGAGTTAATCTCGTGTTTTAGAGATTAACAACTGGACGTAGGGTCTTTTGATCCGAACCAGTATAAATACTCTGTGCAATTTTTTCTTCTACTCTCTTTATTTTATTGTGTTTATTAAAATAAAGGAGATAATTTTAATTGATCTTTGATTTTAAAAGGGAAAAATTTAAAAGCACAATTTTTATTAAGAACCTAATTCACCCTCCTCTTGGTTTTTGTCCACACGCTCAAACATTCCGCTGCACGATACCAACAAGTAAATCTAAGTGATGCAATAATAGTTTAAGTTTTAAATATAATAAATAGAATTGATATCACAATATAATACAGTTAATTGAATTTATGAAATGATTATAATAGCCTATGATTCGTGCGAACATTTATTTATTTATTTTAATTTTTTTTAGAATAATAATATAATTTTTATTATATTTATTTAACCATTAAAAACATTAATAATAATATTAATATAAATTATAAATTATAAAAACTTAAAAGATTAAAACTCTATTTAGCAAAAGTATTTAGTATAACAACATTTTCTATAATTAAAAAAAAACACACTTATAATAATAACACCATTATGAATATATAACAATATATAAAGAGGATTCCTCTTTTTGTGTCCACTTTTCAAAATACCGATTTTACCCTTCAAATATAAATTTATTAAATTTTTAAAAATTGACCGTTATTTTTACAAACTTTTTATAAAACCAGATGTCTCTGCTTCTTGTCTTCTTATTTATTTATCAATGGTTATTCCTTTATCTGTTCTGATATATTTCACTTTATTTTTAATAAATATAATTTTAATATATATATTAACTTAATAACATTATAATATTATCACCTACTAATATAATATCACGCATATTTAAAAAATGCATGCACACAGGCGCGATAGCGCCTGTGTTACGCTAGTAGTAATAATAATAATAAAAATAATAATGATACCAATACCAATAATAATATTTATGCTATAAATATTAATATTAATGCTAACACTAAAGCTAATGTTAACTATAATAATTTATAATTATATATAAAAATGACAAGTAATTGAAATACGATCCCGTAGTAAATTAATTTAAGATGTTTGTCTAATTATAACAACAACAATAATAATAATAATAATAATAATACCATTATAATAGTATCTCGTAGTGATAAAAATAATAATAATACAATAACTACATATATATATATATATATATATATATATATATATATATATATATATATATATATATATATATATATATATATATATATATATATATATATATATATATATATTTGTTGTGTCCTCTTTTGTTTATACAATTTTATCCTCTTAATTATTATTTGTTAAATTAAAATAATTATTCATAATAAAAATTATTTGTCCATTTTATCATTTTAATAATTTTAGTAACTATTTTTTTAATTCAAATAATTACAGAAATATAAAAATAAAATGAACAACAAAACAAATAAAAAGTGCAAGTAATTGAGATATGATCTCATAGTAAATAAATGTAAAATATGTATTTAACTATAATAATAATAATAATAATAACAATAATAATAGATGTAACATCCCGTTTTCATAGTTTTTAAACTTTTAAACAAAACATTAAATCTTAATAATTCAAAAGCAGATGATGACGTAGACCAGTATAATATATAATACAGTCATCCTCAAAAATAACCATACATACACTGATCAACATATACAGCCATACATTTCAAAAGAGTTACAAAACACCTGATCAGCTAAGCAAAAAGGAAAGGCTACATCTACAACTGGTACGTCTAACACAATTATCTCACATCTCGGAGGGTGTATCCTCACCTGCACTTTTATCTGCTCACGCCATTCAGTAGGGACGATCATTGCAAAAGTAGAAGACACACAGAACACACCATAGAAACTAGAAGGGTAAGCTAACTTGAACGAAGAGCAAACCATGCAATTTAATTTATACAGAGGCGGAAAACAGGATTTATTACACAATCTATCAAAATCATCCAATTAGTCCCAACCATAACACACACACACCATTCTAGACTCGATATCCGGATTATGTAAGTGGCATTGGAGCTCCTGATGATTTGCACTTGAGATGGTTCCTAAACTCTGCAGAGTTTTAGGCACAAGGGGTATTCACCCAACCACTCTCAAGGTAAATCCCATCACCTCTATGATGGATCAGATTCATAGACCAGGACCTCCTGCTACTCCCCCCGACGTAATCCATCATACTCTACTTGAGTCTTGATGGTTACTAGGAGCGTCAGGATGCCACCAATCTGAGTCCTCATGCCCTTACATTCACTAAAACCACATTCCTTAGGATTTCCCTTGAGATCCTAACTCCAACATGTTCCCATTCACATCAAATTCGCATTCAATTCCATCACACAGTCTAACATGCATAAAGATCACATACAAGACCAACTATCATCATCTTAAAGCAATCAATATAGCATCATGCAAGCCAAACAATGAGAAAACTAACTTCTGCAGGGAATCTCGCTTAGGCTAGAGAGTCTCGCCTAAGCTAGAGAGTCTATCTCGCTTAGGCGAGTTGATCTCGCCTGGGCAAGACATCATACAGTGGCGAATTACAAATCCTGGGCGAACTCTCGCTCAGGCTAAACTGGCTCGCCTAGACGAGATGTCATCTCGCTCAGGCGACTCCAGCTCGCCTAGGCGAGGTTTCGCGCAGTGACAAAGGTGATTTTCTGGTATTTTCGCTCAGACGAGAGCGGCTCGCCTGGGCGAAACTACCAGGAAATCCTCTATGTTCTTCACATGCAAGCTCGCTCAGGATCATCCAACATCCAATATCACGCAAGGGCAGTTTCAAACACGAATTAAACATACAATCAAGCAATTCAATCACTCCCAAACACAATTCATGCGAAAACTAGATTAAAGTCAACTTCCCTTACCTTTTTGGCCAAGAACTAGATTGGTGGAGTCAATGGATAGCAAGAGAGCAGAATTCTTCCGTTTAACCTAGGAGAATCCATCATCAAGACATGGGAGACGAAGAATAACATGATCAGATTCATAATTCAGAGAGTGCCTAGTGGATTCTAACAGGAATTGAGCTCAATTTGGAGATATAACCTACCTAGGAGGATGGAAGCTGAGGGAGGAACTGCGGAGGGTCCTGTTGGCTGGTCCTTCTAGAGTTTGAGTATGGAGAGGCTGAAACAGTGAGATGGCAGCATAGAAATGAGAGAGGGAGAAGGTTGGGTTGCAGAGAATATTGAGAGAATGAGAAAGAAGAGAGGGAGTGTTTATGTTTTTAGAAGGAAAGAAAAAGAAGCAAAAGAGAGGGGTATCACAATAGATAATAATAATAACACTAAAATAATATCATGATGATAATAATAATAATAATAATAATAATAATGATAACAATAATTAGAGTTATAATTGATAATAATAACAATAACAATAATAATAATAATAATAATGATAACAATAATATCATGAAAATTAGGTTATATTGTTGTAAATGTTATTATCAATAAAATGAAGTTGTAAATTCAATTTTAAATATAATAAATAAAATTAATATCACAATATGGTGGAGTTAATTGATTTTAAAAAATAATTATAATAATATATGACATTTGTGTGTATGCACATTTTTTTTTTATTTCAAATATGTTTAGAATAATAATATAATTGTTATTATATTTATTTAACCATTAAAAATAATAATGATAATAATATTAATATAAATTATAAAAATTTTAAAAGGTTAAAAATCTATTTAGCAAAAGTATTTAGTATAATAACGTTTTTTATAATTAAAAAAAAGCACTTATACTAATAACATCACTATGAATAGTAAAAATAATAATAAAAATAATAACAATACTAATAATAACAAAAAATGATAATAATAATAATAATGTTTATGTTATAAATATTAATGTCGATGCAAATACCAAAGCTAATGTTGACATACTAATAATCTATAATTATATATAAAAATATATACATCAGTACCAAAACAATTAAGAAGGACAACTAATTGAAATATGATCTCGTAGTAAATAAAATTAAGATGTGTGTCTAACTATGATAATAATAATAATACCATAATAATAATAATACCCCATAGTGATAATAATAATAATAATAATAATAATAATAATACCATTATAATAATATCCTGTAGTGATAATAATAATAATAATAATAGTAATAATAATAAAAATAATAATAATAATACACTAACTAAATATATAAAGATATACACATTTTTTATGTCCTTTTTTTTTTACAATTTTATCCTCTTAATTATTATTTATTAAATTTAAATAATTATTCATAATAAAAAAATTTTCAGTTTTATCATTCTACTATTTTTAGTAACTATTTTTTTTTTCAATTCAAAAAATACCATGATATGGAGATAAAATGAATAACAAAACAAATACAAATAGCAAGTAATTGAAATACGATCCTGTAGTAAATAAAAGTAAAATATGTGTCTAACTATAACAATAATAATATTATTATTATTAATATTAATAATACCACTATAATAATATCGTGTAATGATAAAAAAAAGTAATATTAATACTACTACTAATAATATTAATATCAATACAACTACATATATAAAGAGATAAACATCTTTGGTGTCCTTTTTATTTTTTCAATTTTATCCTCTTAATTATTATATTTTAAATTTAAATAATTATTTATAATAAAAAAATTATTTTTCAGTTTTATTATTTTACTAATTTTAGTAACTATTTTTTTAAATTGAAATAATTGTTCAAATGGAAAGATAAATGAAGAACAAAACAAATAAAAATGACAAGTAATTGAAACATGATTCCTATATAGTAAGTAAAAGTAAAATGTGTAGGGATGTCAAAAAAATTCGTACCCGTAGGCATCCACGGATAAAACCGACAACGGGTAGGAAACGAATGTTAAAAATGGATACCCGCGGGTACGAGTATCATAGTATCCATACCCGTGGATACCCGTACCGAGTAAACTTTAATTCACAAAAATACCCTTATATATATATATATATATATATATATATATATATATATATATATATATTAGTAAAAACACTATGACCTAATTTTTTCTAAGTTGTACATCTTGTCTTCTATCTTCATTCTTCCAACTTCAAGTATTGGTACATTGTCTTCTTCCAGGTACATCCCTTGATATTCTTCTTTTTCCTTTCTTTGAAATTGGGCATATACATCAAATCCTATGTAGACAATGACGTTTATGGTATGATTGTTGTCAAATGATGGAATCAAAATAAGATACTTGGCACGTGGTAGTTGAGTTTTATTATTTGTTTATTTTGCACGAATCAATCGGAGAAAGTGAGCTTATTGATCAAAACACTAACTAAAGAATTTTCATTGTGGTAAACGTCATTTTATATTTATTTTTATAATTATTTGGACTTGTATGAACTTGAGTTTATTTGAACTTTATTTAAATTTTAGGGTTGAGTATATTTTTGGTCCCTTAACTTTCAGTAAACTTTGGAATTATTCCATTTTGAAACTTTAGACTAATTTAGTCATTTATCTTTCAAAATACGTGAATTTAGTCATTTTAATCAATTTTTGTTAAGTTTATTTGACATTTCAAGTGCGTTTTATAATAGTATCTGACTTAGCATTAAAGCAAAAATGTGTCAAACAGTATAAACAACTCAAATACAATTCTGAAATACATACAAAATATCAAATAAACCTAACAAAATTTGATTAAAATGACTAAATTCACGTATCTCGAAAGATAAAGAACTAAATTGGTCCAAAGTTTTGAAATGGACTAATTCCAAAATTCACTAGAAGTTAAGGAACCAAAAACATACTTAATCCTAAAATTTATGACAGTGATGTATTTTATTTTATTTGAATTTATGATTAAATATTTGTTTTTTAAATAATTTTGTAAATATCTAGGGGTACCTGTCAATACCCGCTGATATGAAAAAAAAAATAGGCGGGTACCCGCATAACGGATACCCGACGGATATGGGTATGGATACGGGGTGGATATTTTTCCAGCGGGTAGAGAGTATGAGGGAACTACTACCCATACCTTACCCGCCCCGTTGACATCCCTAAAAATGTGTATCTAACAATAATAATAAAAATAATTAATAATAATAATAACTATTATAATAATTATAGTTCTTAATAATAATAATAATAATAGTAATATAATAATATTAGTAATATAATAAGTAATATAGTAATAGAAATAATTATATTTAATAATAATGATAATAATATTTATAGTTGATAGTAATAATGATTATTAATTGTAGTTGATAATAATAACCCGTCGGATCTTGACCAATAATTTTGGAAGAGCAAAAATAATTTATAGTGAAAAAATTTGAACTCATCAATAATTTATTCGGAATAAAAATCTCCAGTTATTCCTTTTTGAATGTAAATAACCATATTGTGTTCAAGAAACTCATCTTTCATCTTATTCCAATTTTTGTTTTGATAATCTTCGTTGTAGAAAATGAAACATTAAGAGTTAAGTAAAATGAATTAAACAATCAATCAAGTAAAATATATTTAATTTGTTTGTTTTTGGTCGAAGATTGACATAATTCAATAATGGTCGAGAAATCCTTCAAATTTGAATGGGTATGAACATCAACAATGCAATATTGGAGTGATATTTTAAACTAATCATATATTTATCAATATACCTATTTTTTTAAGTTTAAGACAAAAAAATAATTTATCATAATCTAATAAAAATTGAGATGTAATTACTAACATAAATATATAATAGTAATAATATTATATATTACAAATAAGAGTAATAACTTTACTACTAATAATGTTAATAATACTAATAGTAATAATATATAATAGTAACATATAAAAATAATAACAATTATTATTATCATAATAATACTAATATTTGTTATAATTTTACTACTATCACTATAAATAATATTTATAATAACAATATTATTAATAATTAGATATACTAATACTTATAAAAATACTACAAATAAATGAAATTTATAGTTGAAATCAAATTTATAGTTGAAATCATAAATAAATGAAAAAATAAAAACAAATTGACTTTTGTAGGATTTGAACTCGGATCCTTTTGTACCAGAGTTTTAAATTGACAAAAAAACTAATTTTTATGACACATGTCAATAAAAGAAAATGAATATTGTAGTAATTTTGGTAGTATCTTATTTTTTTAATATGTAATAGATATTTAATTATCTATAACAATATATAAAGGGGATTCTCCTTTTTGTGTCCACTTTTTAAAATATCGATTTTACCCTTTAAATATAATAATTTATTAAATTTTTAAAAATTGACCGTTACTTTTACAAACTTTTTATAAAATCGAATGTTTCTGCTCCTTCTCTTCTTCTTTATTTATCAATGGTTATTCTTTTATCTGTTCTGATATATTTTACTTTATTTTTAATAAATATAATTTAAATTAATATATTAACTTAATAACATTATAATATTATCACCTACTAATATATTATCATGCATATTTAAAAAATGCATACACACCGACGCGATAGCACCTGTGTTACGCTAATAAATATAGTGACGATCTTAAATAATATTATACAATAACCATACTAAATTTGATCATCTTTATTAAATAATTCAATTAATGCATTATATTTAATAAATATAATAAATAATATGTTATATATAAATTTATTGACGAATAGTTTTAAGCACTGTATTACTAAACATAATCTGTAGTCAAAGTTACTAAGTATATGTATAAAAAAATAGATAGGTTATTAATATTAGAACATGTACTTTTTAACATTTGATTATTTTAAATAATAACGAACAAATACTTTTTCAGAGAATTACAATATATTTTAAGTTTATAAAATTTAATGAATATATTATATTTGCTAAAGATCATAATAAGTATATTATAAGTGAAATTCCCTGTTTCATAATTATTTTAAGTAATAGTAAAAGTAATAAAATTTTGATGCAATTTTAATATGTATATACGAAGAGAATGTGAGAGAGATTAGATTTATTATGTTTAATTTAATAAATACTATGATTAGTATAGTTCAAAAAATGGGCTATAGGACATTAAATATTTGTATTACATATCATATATTCAAGTTAAACAACATGGCATTTAAATTTTGTATTATTAAATGTAATGCACTTATTAAATTTTATTAAATATAATATATCTGAAGGAAAATCTTTCAATATTTATAGACAAATAATACTATTCCATTACATAGAATTAAATTAATCAACATGAATATATTCAGTATTTTTCAAACGAAATGTAAATGTTGATTAAAGAAGATGGATAAAAAAATGAAAAGAATGAGTTACTTTTCATTGAAAAACATATGAAAATACACATAAAAAACTACATGAGAATATATATATTTGTTTATGTATCCTGATATTTATTTTATTTTATTTTATTATCTAGTGTCCTCAAGACACTATTATAATACACTTCAATAAAAATAAAAATTATATATAAATAAAAAAAACTGCATTTAATACTCTTCTCCATGTCTATTTTATAGGTAGACAGATAGGTGCTATGACATTGATAAAGATATGTGTTTGGTCAATTTGACTAAAAGTTAGTTGAGCAATTAGCATTTGCTTTTCAGCAAAAATTTTATATTTATGCAAAGATCTTACCAAATAAAAAAAATAATAATGCAAGATGACAAAAACACTATATTTTCCATATAGGAGCATCATGTGCTTAGAAAATAAAAAAATAATAAGGTAGTCTAGGAGATCATGTGCTTCTTATTTTTTTAATTATCTCTATTGTTATTATTAATATGATGGTCATGTGCTTTTGATTTCCATTATATTAATCTTCCTAAATCATACTACACATGCACTACTATCCTAACCATCTATATAATACATGTTAAAAAAAATATATTTATACAATTCTCATGATCATCTCTCATCAATTTTGTATTTTTTTTAAATGATTATATTATTAATATAAATATTGATTCACTTTTTTAATAACTAATACATGTTAACAAAAAAATAGTCCAATTGAATGATGTAATGGCTAGACATATTGCATTCACACATTGCATGATTATATATACTTACTAAAAAAATTATCAGTGGCATCACAAATTTATTTAATTATCATCCTTATTATAATACTAGTGAGATTAGTTTTCAACATTGAGAAAGCCCTGAACAATAATTTACAAAAGATTCCACTCCCCTTGCTGGTTTAATTATATTTGTTCAAAGAATTTAAATAACAAGATATTATTTAATTCAATGAATTGATAAATTGGTTAAATAACATACCTTTACAGCTTTAGTCAGAATTTATATTTAATATAAATTTTTATACCAAGTAGAAAAATTCTTTAAACTAATAATCACCTCTCATCTTAAAAACAAAAACTACTTTTACTTGTTTCATGAATCCATTGTTTTCTTGCATATAATGTGAAAGAAACTCAAGTGTGAATTTGACATCCTAATAAATTAGCTAGCATGATCAAATGGGTAATTAAAATAATTAAGATGAGATTAATAATAACAATTAGTAACAATTTATTTGACTATTGAGCAAAAACCAATTGGTTTGACCAAAGTGGTGTTGTTGATTCATAATTATGATGTTGGGAATGCTTTAGGACAGATACAAACTATAGCCCTTTAATAGGGTTAACACTTTGGGAGAATATCTTAATGGAAGGGGTTATTTACTATGTTAAAGGAGAGGTTGATGGAGATGGTTTTCACTTATAAAACTCATAATAAATATACATAAATGTACTATGTATAAATTTTCTTATTCTTCAATAAATTTTGTGGAACTTTTCTTTTAAACTAAATCAACTATATAATTTTGGTTTGTTAAAAAAAAAATTAAAATTTTATTGAATAAAAGTGAAAAAAACAAATTGTATTCAAGTTCCTAAATTTTACCTCTTTATAAATGTATATTGTGAGGTTTAATATTATTCTATTGGTCCTTAATTTTTTTTGGTAGTAAATAAATATTAAAAATTTAATTTTGTTTCAATTAAATTTATATCTTTATTGGTTGTATACACAAATATCACAAGCTTTCTTTGCATTTTAATTATTTCTTAAAGTCCAATCATTTTACAAATAATTATTTCTGTCAAACTAGATGCAATCTATTTGCCTTAAATTTCATTGATTCATGTTCTTATTTCATTGTTGCAGTTCTATTTTAATCTGAAAGTATACAAAAAAATATTTATTTGCTTTCTTAATTCTAAAATATTACATTTCAGTGTTTGGAAAAGTGATTTATAAAGTTAAAACTAATAGTTTATTAGGATTTGAATAAATAAATTAGAGAAATTTATCCTTTGTAAGTTTAATCCCAATGTAATACAAGAATATTCAAAAACTAAAATTGAGTTTATGTGTTTATATGTAAAACTATAAACTTAAATCAGAATAGATAAATAAAAATAGAAAGTAAATAAGATAAAATTAAAGTTTAAAACGTCTATTAATATGAAAGGTAAGTTTAAGGCAGTTAAATATTTTAAAAAAACCATACTTAGTAAGTTTTAATGTTAATTACAAAAAATTTTAATTTGAAAAAAATGTGTTTTAAAATGATTATAATCACACCACATGTTTATTTTTTTGATTATACAGATCAGAAGCGTTATTCAAGAGATAAAAGATTCCATTATAGTAAACTCCCAAAACCTTTTCCCTCTCAATGTTTATTACATAACATATATGAACAAATGTTCATTAAAATCTGAAACCCAAATTAAAATTTAGGTTTGTGAAGGAATAAAGATGAAACAAGTATCTTTTTCTCTCCTTAAAAGCAGAACAAAACTGTGATCTATCACTATATTATTATATATAGCAATGGTGGGAACACTAGCTATGCATGTGTTTACCTTTGAACTCAAGTTATGTCATTGCCCAATGAAAAGAGATATATTCATAGATCCACTCTACATATTCACACCTAATATTTTACTCAGATTACAAATTTAGTTGAAAATCATTAAAAATATGATTCAATTACAATATATAAACGAAACGTTCAAGTGGGTTAAAAAATTTACTTTTTTAACAAATTTGTGATGCATAGGAAGAGAAAGAATGAGCATGAAATATAGAAATCTGTGATGGTATATATGGACATGGGCAAAAGAAGAGAGTGAGGATTGAAAGGAGAATAAGACAGAGATGAGGTAGAATTTTTCTGAGTGAGGATTGTGTCACACTGTCACGTGCCAATGCATCTTTGTTCATGCAACCCACCACCTGTTTGCTTTATTACCCCTTTTAACTTAAAGAAAAGTGAGGCACATCGCAAGCCAAACCAGAACCATAATTGTTGCTTATAAAACTAATAACTACACTCTTTCTCTCTCTCTCTCTTCTTTTATGTCCATTCCCATCCAACATTAATTACTATTATCCTTTCATCTCATGGTAATAGCCCTATTGCTTTCAACGGTTCTAGACTTCAACATGTTCACATTGAGTTGTTTTACTAGGTAATGGGGTGTTGAAAACAACATTGTTGTGCAAAGTTTATCATGAAAGTGGAATTTGGGGTTTTTAGATTAGTGAAATGGAAAAGAACAACAAAGGTTGTGGAACCAAACATGTTCACATAAAAAGACACTCACATCCTTCTCAGTACAGCTACATCCCATGGTTTTGCTGTGTAGGTTTCCATAAATGCCCTCTCCCAGGACAGTCTAGAGTAGAGTAGAGTAGACCGTGACTCAAAACAAAAACCAGTATACCATACTATAATAATAACATTAAATATTATCTTCCAATAGTATATAAAAAAATAATAATATATATCATCATATATATATATACTCAATTCTTTTGTCATCAAATTTGGTGTATGGTGCCATACAAATACACGGTGTTGGATTAGGATGTCCTACAAAACCTTTTTTGAAAATCCACAAAATCTTTAGTAGGAAATACTCTAACAGAAGAAGCAAGTAAGACAATTATATCGGTCAAATTTTTGCGTATTAAATACTATCTGAACTTGAGACCATTTCTTAAATGTAATTGCTACGGATTATTTTTAGTGTTAAATATTTAACAAAATCTAAACTTGAAAAATACTTATTAGACCTGAGGAATCCCGTGACAGTTGGTATAGGATACGAGAATAAAATTAAGAATAAGTTCGTATGTAAGAGTAAAGTTTTTGTTTTGTTTAGTATTTAGCATAACTCTGGACACAGTGAGATATAAGATTAACTTAGCGTCTCTTGAAAAGGAAATTTTGACAGTTAAGATGATGTTTTTGAGTTGATTAAGATTGTGTTGAGTAGAAGAAAAATGTGATTTTGCAAGAGAAAGAGAAAATGATGATATTTTTGTAAACCATTGTCGAGTCAGTTTCTTGCTCCCCACCAGTTTCTCTCTATCTCTCCAATTATTTTATCTTTGCCAAGACATCAACTCCCAAAAAAACAAAACCAGTGTGGTTTCCGGTTTCCAGATTCAGCTTAGCTTAGCTTTAAGGTGTCAAGCATATCTTCTATTTCTACTTCACCCCTCTTCCACAGTCACCTCTCTCTCTCTTTCTTTCTTTCTCTTACTCTTTCTCTCTCTTCTTGAATTTCTCTCTCCACCCACATGAGATGTGCCTTACTTTTCCAAAGGGAGCAGCAACAACTTGTGTACTCTACTCCTTGTTGTTGTCCACAACCTCTGAGGAAGAGATGCCCCATCACCAACACTTCCCTTGTTCCTTGAAGCCTAGTGTTGTTAATGCTATTATCAGTGTCTAGTTCTAGTTATCTGTGTGTTCTTTTTTTGTATTTGTTTTTGGTTATTTCTTTGTCTTGATGGATCTTGGGGTGGTGGGTTTGGAGGGGTTGGTGGGTTCAGAAAGCAGTTGCGCCTTTGGTTCTTCTCTTGCTCCAGATCCTGAGACAAAACACAAGTGGTACGGATCTGGGGTGCTCAAGCAAGAGAGATCTGGCACAGGAAGTGAAGATGAGTGGAGAACTTCAAAAGTGCCTAAAACTGATGACAACATGTCTGCGCCATCCAAAGCAATGCTCTTTCACCACAGAAACTCCCTGCTGAGATCTAATGTCACCCTTTTCTCTGAGGGCCACAACCAACCACAAATGCTGAGTTTCTCTTCACCAAAATCAGAGCCTTTGATGATGGACAAGGCCTCCTTAAATGCTACATTGCCTTTTTCTTACCACCAATTGTCCACTTACAGCAGAAATACAGGTACTACTTCATTACGGGGTTTATCTCAGGAAAATAATAATCATTAATTGTTAATTAATAAAGGACTGATTTTTTTTTTTTTGGATTTGGACTTGGAATATGGTATCCCTTGTGGGGAGCCAAAATATTATGTGGGTTGTTACGGTCTGATTCTACAGTACCGGTGGAGGGTCTTTTCATGGAAATACATGAGTGGTCTCTGTTTGCGAGTCATGTCACAAGAAAGTAAAACAAAAATTCTTCCCTAGATGTGAAATCTTCCACTTCTTCCCGTTTTAGGAAGAGGGATTTTGGTAAAAAAATTGCACGGTAAACTAGAGGGTACCAAATGAGAAAAACATATGAAGAGCCTTATATGAAAAAAAAAATAAAGTCCAAAATTTGATTGGTCGTGGTAAATAGTATAGTCTCTTTCCCTAAAAAAATATCTCTGTTCCACTTTTCATGTCTTCCTCACACGAAAAATAAAGGTTGACTTGACTGTTTTTTTTTTTTTGGAAATCAAGGGAAGTAAAGAAAATCAAATCATTGAAGGTTTCACGCCATTGATTGAACTTCTGCTACCCCTCTTTTGGCTGTTTTCTTTTAAGCTAGGAAGTGACTTTTTTTTTTTTGTGTGAGTGTGTGTTCTGTTTTTTAAAAGTGGTCAATCTCGACAGTGTTGTTGGCATGTTTTTTGAGCTTATCGTGTGTTGATATGTATTCTCAGGTTACAGTTCGGGAAGCATAAGCATGCATGGGGCTTTGGCTGGTGTGAGAGGGCCATTCACGCCTTCACAGTGGATGGAACTTGAACACCAAGCTTTGATCTACAAGTACATCACCGCAAACGTGCCTGTACCCACTCATCTTCTCATACCCATCAGAAAAGCACTCGATTCTGCTGCCTTCTGCAACTTTTCAACCGGCCTCCTCAGACCCAACACATGTATGTAATGAAACTCTCCTATTTTACCCCTAAAACAAAAAGAATCGTGTAACCTGCATTGAGAAGTGAGTTAATTAACTTTGGTCTGTTTTTAGTATATGATTTAGAGGACTGAGTTAATGTATTGTAGTTATTTGAATATTCTGATGGTGTTTTTCAATCAGGGATAGATTGTTGAATTGGAATTTGTATTCTAATTGGAGCAACATAGTATAAAACAGTTTTATGGTCTTATCTAGACACAATTCACGAATGTTGTTGTTGTTGTTGTTTGGTGTGATGATGACGATGTTGTTGTTGTTGATGTTTTGTGTGGCAGTGGGATGGGGAGGTTTCCATCTGGGATTCTCGAACAACACAGACCCTGAGCCAGGGAGGTGTAGGAGAACAGATGGGAAGAAATGGCGGTGCTCGAGAGATGCCGTAGTTGATCAGAAGTATTGCGAGCGGCACATGAACAGAGGACGCCATCGTTCAAGAAAGCCTGTGGAAGGCCAATCAGGCCATGCCCTCACCACCACTACCACCACAACAACCACCACTCCTCCTCCTAATGCTTCCTCAAACTCCATCGTGGTGCCCGGCAACAATAACAACAACAACAACACCTTCGCACACACCAATGTGCACCACCCTCTTCCCTCTCATCCCTCTCCAGCCAACACCATCAATAGGTCAGTCACCACTCGCAAACTATCTATCAATAATCATGTCTGTGGTTGAATAACTGTGTTGGTTAAAAGTCCTTTACTCTATCACTGCATTTAAGTTAAATTCAAGGTTCAATTTCAGTGTGGTCCTACAACATATTTTCAAATACTCTTCCGAGTTACGGGAACATATTGTGGGAATATTGAAAGTTTGACTGCAGTTCTCATATTGAATTTATAAGATTCTAAATTTGGCCTCAAGTTTTGTATATCTGTCATTCGTTCAAGTGCTTTTCTACTGTGTTTTCCAACATGGGGGGTTATTGTTTTCCTAAAGTGATGGGTAAAGTGAAGGAAATCTTAAAGTTGGAACTTGAGGACTAAAGTAAGAGTTTCCTCGTTGTGGTTTGTTTAGGTAGTGTGTGCAGATCTATGTGATATATTTTTGCTTGGTGTAGGGCTTTAGGACTTTGCACAAAATAGAATCAAAGAATCTAGTATTCCATCACCCTTTTGGGCAGAAAGGGACTGGTCGTGTAAATAGTGGTTGAGTTGAGATTCGTGTTAGGGAGAGAAAAAAAAAGATGGTTCAAATTCTGTTACTTTATCTGTGTTTTAAAGAATGCTTTTGATTCTTTATGGAGTGTTTTTCCTTTGCACGCAGGATGTTTATGAGTAAAGAGAACAACAACAACGCTAGTGAGAGGATGCAGGATGCACTTCCCATGGTGCCTCCAACTCTTGAGCTGAAACCAAAGGACCCTTTCATGATTCATAAACACCAACTCCCATATGATGAATCATCCTCAAGGAACAACAATGAGTTTGGGCTTGTCACTTCTGATTCCTTGCTCAACCCTTCACAGAAGAGAAGCTTTGGTTCATCATCTTCACAAAAGGATGATTCTGAGTCCCAACAGCAACATTCTCTCAGGCACTTCATCGATGACTCTCCAAAACCACAGTCTCATCATCACCACCATCACCGTTCTTCTGTCTGGCCTGAACTTGACAACATGCAGTCAGATAGGACTCAGTTATCAATCTCCATACCAATATCTTCCTCAGATTTCATGTCATTCACTACTTCTTCACCCTCTAATGAGAAGCTCACACTGTCACCACTAAGGCTTTCAAGGGAGTTAGACCCTATTCAAATGGGGTTGGGAGTGGGAAGTGGAGCTCCCAATGAGTCAAACACTAGGCAAGCCAATTGGATTCCAATCACTTGGGAGAGTTCTATGGGTGGTCCTCTTGGTGAGGTTTTGAACCTGAGTAGCAGTAATAACAACAGCAATGGAAGTGATCACTGTGGCAAGAACACTTCTGCCCTTAATCTCATGAAAGATGGGTGGGACAGTAGTCCTCCACTAGGGTCATCTCCTAATGGGGTGTTGCAAAAAACAGCATTTGGATCACTTTCCAATAGCAGTGCTGGAAGCAGTCCAAGGGCAGAGAACAACAACATGAAAGAAGGTGCCAGTGCCACCACACTCTGCAATGCCTTGTGAACCACAACAACTGGTGGAATGAGGAAGAAGGAGAAGAAGAAGAAGAGGAGAAGGAAGGAGAAGAAAAGAACTTTGTTCTTTTGACTTTAATCATTAGTGAAGTTTATATATATTATAATATATAAATACATATGGTAATCTTAGAATTTGGAAATATGTGTTCTTGTTTATTAATACCTTGCCCTCATCATAATTTGGATGTGTAGGTAGGTTTTTGGTTTGCTTGACTTGAATTTGTTTCTTTCTATTCATGCATTTTGGCAAAGTTTGTATTCAACTGTAAGTGATGTTGGTTGGAGTGTTTGGACTTGGTTGTTTTTTAAGAAGATGATGATGATGATGGACAGGTTTTGGGGTCAAGTTGAGACCATGATTTTGCATTACTATAGTATATATATGTATATTGTATAAATGTGTGTGAATGATATGAGTGAGCACATGCACTTAGAAAAAGTTAATGCAAGAAACACAAGTTTTTGTCATGGTCTTAAATGGAATAGAGAATTCTGATTCCTGGTTTTGAAGCTTGAAGTGTTGTTCTGCTTTTAAAGTTTGTTTGTTTGGGAATGATTTGGCGTTTGTGGAATGTGGACCACTGCGTTGTGCTTGCCCTTGCTTCTGTCCCTTTCACTTTAAGATCTTGCAAAATCTTTTGGTTTCACAAGGTTGTACTACTCTCTATATTTTACCATGGAACATAGCTATTTCTCTCATGTTTAACTTCGATCAACTTCGACTTGGATTAACTAATTAGGTTTTCTTTCTAATTTCTTGTGGGTGAAGTTTTATCTGATTATAAACAATGAATCATTTTATTTCTACATGAAGAGAAGCTTATCTAGACAAGATTTTGTTAATTTTATCAACATTTTTTTTTACTTATAGCAATTAATGTAGCTTTTTTAATTAAGGCAATGTCTGTGTTAAATTCCAATACGATCTTATGTGATAGTGCATCAATGTTAATGAGTTTTACCCGTAATATAAAATGATATTAAATTTATTTATATTCAATACATTTAAAAAATAAACTAGATATTTTATAAATTAGTTTTGTAACAAATAATCACTTAAATATATTCCTATATTTCTAATTTATTATTTGGGTTACAACAACACAAAGTACTTAATAGAATTTTAGCATTAAAAAAATAAATCTACAAAACTTAATACTATATTATATCGCAATAGGAAGATTGACCTTCAGACACTCTTTCAATCCTTGTACCATCTTTATTCAATCTCATAACATAAAAACATACAATTTTCTTTTAGAGGTAATAGTTTATTCAACTATACAACTTTCACATAATTCTATCTTGAAAGTCATACATGAATTAAATATAAGATTAAACTATAAAAACTAAACTATAATATATATATATATATATATATATATATATATATATATATATATATATATATATATATATATATATATATATATATATATATATATAATCGATTCAAACGTGTCACTTTATAAATTAATTTTATAAAATTGAATTAAATTTAAAATTCATCTTCACTTTTAATACATAACAACAATAATAACAGTTTTTATTTATTATTCTCTCATAAATCTCTATTTTATGTTACACTATTTTTAATTTTCATATGCTATCGACTAAACTATTTATTATTCATCTTCCACTCATAATGCAAGATATCATATATTTAGTTTGGTTCAAAGACATTCAATCTGGTGTAAGAAACATGACAACATATGTAATTGTAATAAAAAATAATTCAAAATAAAATGTAAAATTAAAGTATAAAGTATTAGGGAAGTCCGAAATCTCTAGAAATGAATGTGGCATAAGTTGAGTGAAAACGGACACCAAAAAAATTTGTCTCTAAAGAGAAGTGTGTGCATTAGTTTTTTGCATATTGTCCTTTTCGAACATTACAGCAGCACAGCCTAAGATCCAAAGAAACACCATGATGTTCCAATGTATAGTATAATACAATATCTTATGTTATGGGTTGCTTCATATATCATATATGTCCATACTCCATGCCCATTTATTGTTTCTTTATAGGGAGTAACGTGCCATTTGATCACTGTTGAGGAAAAGTAAAATGAAGTGAAAGTTAGACACAAAAAAAATGGACCATAAAACCTTTTGTCCTTCCCATTCCTCTGTCACTCAAACCATACATACTTTGCATTTGGGTATCAAGAATTTTCATACAAACAGTTCTCAGATAAGGAGCACACTGTTCTTATTCTTCTTTATCTTTAACATTTACATTATCTTCTTCAATTCAAAGAGAGACATGGAATCAAAGCCATGCATCTAAGATCAACAAAGATTAAGACTTTGTTCATATATTCTCATGCTAATGCTTTTCATTCAAATTCACTCTCCCACCTTTTTATTATCCTTCAAGATATTAGAAAATTTTTATAATATTGGAGATTCAATTGTGATAATTTTGAGTTTCACATTGGATAGAAATGAGAAAGTTGAACAACATATAAGGTATACGACCTATAAACTTATTGCTTTAAGATTTTGGACTAATTGAAAATTGAAATTAGTCCATTTTCAAAACTTTGAATCAATTTAGTCTCTCGTCTTCAGAAATGAGTAGATTTAGTTTTTTTAACTAAATTTTGTTTAGTTTATGTAACGCTTTAAACATGTTTCTCAATTAACATTGAAGTAAAAATGTATTAAACGGTGTGAACAACTCAAATGCTATCATGAAACGCGTTTGAAACATAAAAAAACATCAAATAGATTTCACAAAATTTGGTTGAAAAGACTAAATTCACGCATTTCTAAAGTTGAGGAATTAAATTATGCTAAAATATTGAAAAGTGACTAATTTCAATCTTTAGTGAACTTTAAGAGATCAAAAACATATTTAACCCTAAAATAATTGATTTCTCTCTAATATTCTTCAAGAAAGAAGATATCTTTTTCTAATTTATCTTATTTTAAGTTTTATATCGCAATTTTTTGTGTGATTTTACTTCTGCTTTGACTATCATCACTAAATATATTTTTACATTTTTACTTTAAACGAATATACCCATATCCTTTATGAAAGAGTTACTAACATATGTAATAATTCAGCAACTTGCAGTTGCATACTTGTTTTTTTTCTTATATTATTTCCTAAAAAAAAAAAAACTGTCTTTTAAAATATGAAGAGGAGAAGAATCTAACACTACTTTAAATTTGAGATTTTTAAAAATGGTAACTTCAAATTGTTGTTTCTCCTTGTCAAACACATAAACTGATAAAAACTCAATAAATTCTTCAATGCATAGGTTACTACTAACATGCCATGGACAAAAAACTAATCTATTTGTCTTGCAAGCTAATTTTGTTCCCTCTGATAAAATGTTACAGATGGAAATTAAAACTACTATTCAATCTAACTTTAGAAATTCACCAATTTCCGAAAATAGAATAAAAAGGGGGAGGAAGAAAGAGAAAAATGTGGTGATTTTGCAAGCAGTAGCTCATAGCACTCTATATGTTCTGTTCCATTGTTGTATGGTTTTGAAACAATGTTGTATCCGAGGGAACCAACAAGGAAAATGTCGGAATAGTTGTGTACTAAAAGTGAAGTGTTTGGCATGTTTCTATGAAACAATCCGTTCTCAAAACCATGTATCATAAAAAAGAAAGGTACTTTGATTTTTCCATTTTTAGTACACTTTCAATGGTTTGGCTTTATGCACTCAAATTGGCCACCATGTATAGATTACCGTGTGAATTCAATTATTGATTCATTGTGCTATTTAAAGACAAAAATTGATTACTTTTATTAAGTGATAGGGATTCTTTTTTCTGAATGCTTTAGATTGGACAACTATATTTGCTTTTATTCAATTGCCTTCAAATTTTATCTTATCATGTACACAAATTTCAAGTAGCAAGGAAAGTATTAGAAGGGATGAATATATATAGAAGGTTTAATGTGGTGTTTGTAAAAGAAAAGTACAAAAGGTGAAGAAGAAAAGTAAGTTTTTGGTTATAAAATAATTAAATTAACCTTATTTTCGTGGCATTGGTATTTTATGTTTCTTTGTATGCAATTTTTTAAAGTAATTTATTTTTTTGTTAAAAAACTTAAGAAACATGTATTGTTTTTATTTCCCTTATTTTCCTAGATCAAACGTACACATATACACCAACTTTTTTAGAGCGTATTTGCTATTTTTGGTTAAACTTATTTTAAGAAATAATCATTGTCTAGTTCATAGGAAAATTAGAAAAATGAGTATTTCTTTAAAAGTAATCAAACCCAAACCAGCAATATGTTTAAAATAGCGTGGACATTAACTTCTAAAATGAGCTAAAAATCAAATTAAAATAAATAAATTTCTAAAAATAGCAATTTGTTCGATTTTTTTTTATCTATAGTTATATTTTTAAATTGCATCAGGTATACGCCTTTAATTTATTGTCATGTTCCTGCATGCAGATATTCGAATTCAAGGTGGTCTGTAACCTTGGGCTCAAAACCCAATAACAGCTAAGTGGACTTCTTAATGGGCCATTGTTGTGGCCTTGGGCTTCAACCTGGTCAAATACCCTTGGACCAAAATTGTAAGTGAGAAGCTCAACGTCCTTTCTTAGTATGCCTAAATGTCTCGACTCACTTGTCAATGAAAATCTGACTGAAAAACTTGACCAGCTGTGCTGACCTACCAAAAAAAGAGGAAAAAAACTATATATTTCTCTTATAAAACAAGTTTCTAAATAATCAAGCTTATTTAAAATATATAAAAGTGTAGTCATTTGAATATTGTTTTTTTATTAATATTAGAGAAATTAAATTTATAAAAGTGAACAAACAATACCAATATAAATATTTTTTTATTCCTAGAAATATTAAGATCTTAAACAAATTTATGCTAAAAGGAATAATCTTATATTTACAAACCTTTAAATATGTTTTCGTTCCCAAACTAGTAATTAAAATTGTATTTTGTTCCTTTATTTTAAAATGTTTATCAACTTTGTCTTTATATTTTATAAAAGAATGTAAACAAATTGTAACTAACATCATAGTGGATTTAGGGACAAGATCTGATACCATGCTAAGAAGTAGACTTTTAAGTTTAATTTAACCCCATAAAACCGACTTGTATGGTTTGTATCCACTTATATAGTATGTAATTGTTTTATCTGTAATCGATGTGAGATTTCCAACAAATGAATTGAAGACTTAAGTTTCAAATAAGAGCTTTGTGTAGTTTGAGAGGAGAATTGACTCCAATGGTGAAGGACTTTAGAGAGAGATTGTCAACAAGAGTGTTGATGTTGGTAGAAGGTAGGGTAGGATGAAACGAAGGAATATCAAAGGGATTAATTCGTTCGGAAAAGCGAGGCAAAGAGAGTAATTAGTTTTGCACTGAGGAGAGAAAGTTATAAGGAGATGTGTATATCGAAGATATTTTGCATTCTTTTATGAAATATAAGGACGAGATTAATTAATACTTTGAAACAGGAAAAAAAAATACAATTTTAGTCAATAATTTAAAACATAAAAGATATATTTAATCCAATTTATAATAATTAGTATTCTATGATGCATGATCTATCTACCCTTCTTAAGTCCATCTAACTTTTCCTTGGGGAGTGGCTAGGAAGTGATGACCTTGTAAGCATGAATAATGGCGAAGGGATTGTTGACCTAAGGAGCATGAAAATACCCTCTCAACATCTATAGCAATGATTCCAATGTCACGACAAGCATTCTCCTCCATTAACAAGGTTGCATTCAAAATTAACATCAGAACTCAAACAGTATTGTAGAATCCATTAGTTTGCATGCCCTAGTTAGTGACCACTTTCCCCATCGGTGGGTAGAATATCACAACCAATATGTCATGTAAAAGACAGCCACACATGGTGGAATATCTATTGTTTCATCATACTTTCTGTACCTAATTATTCCAACTCTTTGTCTGCAACTATTTCATTAATTAATCACATGCATGAATCGAAATTTTCTAGCTAACACCTCAACATAGATCTTCCTAAGTATATTGAGTATGACATAAGTGGAGAAATAATTAGGTCATTCTCAACTTATTTATATTTATCTAATCAAATATTGTTAATTATTGAAAATCTAAATACATGTTATTTAGAAATCGATTGGAATACACTTATGATTATTGTTCATAATACTTTTTTCAAACGTAAATCCCAACAAAATCTTAATTGTGAATATTAATCCATAGGGATAACTACTTTAATAATGGTTACCATTTGTTATCACTCTTGCAATAGAGAAAATTAACGGATTATTTTATCATGTGACATGTCATTGTACATTTTTTTTTCATTGTTTTTTAGCTAACCGACTTTAGGTTGATTTAATTGCTTAATTTTGTATTGTATATTTGGAAGTTTCTTTCATCAGAATGGTTTACAAGATGGATCGGGTAATAGCTTGAAATAGATACTTCTTAGCTTTCAATTCTTTTAATTTCATTGTCTCTAATTCCAATTGTTGTGTATATGTCACTATTAGTCAGTTGTAAGTTGCAAGTCCACTTATTCTTAATGAATAACTTGCTAATTCTCCATCAGTGATGCTTGCTTTAGTTAGAAATAAAAACAAAAATAGAAAATAATAATAAGATAGAGATATAGAAAATAGAATTAATCAAGCTAAATAAATTTTATAATAGATAATTAGAATATAGGATAAAATTGTAAATAAAAAAATGATTAGAAAGAGCTTCACACGGAGTATTATCTTTGTAAAGAAAACATCACACTACATAAGGCAAGACAGAATAATATGCGCTCATTTATCAAGATACAACTATTTGATTGATCGATTGAATACATGGAAAGATATCTAAATCTCATGAACACTAATATTTTAAAAGATGATATAGAATAGAACACTAAAAAAACTTTTATGTAAGTTGTTTTGTTTATGGTGTATTTTTCTCATGCATATAGATTGTATTTATATGATATTTATACGTAGAAGAGAGTAAATAATTAACTCTAATTTACATAAAATAGTAAACAGTAATAAATTAATTTAAATAAAATAATAAATAGTAATAAATTTGATTAAACTAAAATAAATGTAATATATAGTTAAAAGAAATTTTCACCCATAAACAATATTTACGCATAAAATTAATAGTACATAAAAGTATAAGTAACAATAGATAATTTTTTTATTTAATTTTTAAATTATAATAAATATTTCCAACAACTTGCAAATCAACATGGGATTGCATTACTCAGAGGAGTCAAACATGCCATAATGTGCGTTTTAATGTAATCTATTTGCATTTGTTTAATGATGGTGGTTATAACAATCACTTTGATTCCAATAAATGAAAACTCACAAAAGGTAATTTGGTTATGGTTAGAGGGAAGAAAAGTTTTAAATTGTATTGGAGTAAAGCTTCATTCATAAGGATGTTGTGAATGTAATGTGTATGGAAGAATCTTTGTGGCACCGAAGGCTTGCTCATATAACTGGAAAAGGGCTTAATTGCATAGGTAAAATGGATGAGCTTTTGTAATTGAAGAGTTTAGGGTTGGAGAAATGTTGTCATTGCATGGATGGTAAACAAACCATCCTTTAAGAAGCATCATCCCTTAAGTATGTCGGTGTTGCGTGAATTGGTGTATTTTGATGTTTATGACTCATTAAAAGTAAAGTCATTTAGTGGTGCAATTTTCTTTGTTACTTTTACACAAGATTGTTCCAAAAAGTCGAGTTTGTGCACTTCAAAGAAATGATCAAGTACATGAAAAGTTTAAAATAATGGTTTGGTTGAAACACAATAAGGAAAGAAGTTGAAATGCGTTCATACTGGTAATGATGGTGAATGTTGTAGACCCTTTGATGTCTACAAGCAACATGTATCAAACGTGAAAAAACTCTTCCTAAGACTTCTTAGTTGAGTGATTTAGCAAAGAGAGTGAACAAGACTTTGGTTGAAAGAGTTAGATGTATACTTTTTGAAATAAAGTTGACTAAGCATTTTTTGGGAGAGGCATTGCTTGCAATCATACATGTTATTAATCTTAGTTCTATGGTTGCTTTGAATACTAAGGTGTTCGACAAAATTTGGTTTGGAAAGAATGTTAGCTATTATAATTTGTATGTTTATGGTTGCAAGCTATTTGTTTATACTTTAAAGGATGAAAAATTCAAGATGATTAGAAAGACTAGGCAATTTATTGGCTATTATCAAGATAAATTTAGTTACAAGTTGTATGATTCTATTGAGAAGAAGTTAGTCAAAAGCCATGATGTGCAATTCATAGAAGATTAAACCATTAAAGATATTAACAAGGTGGAGAAGACCACACTTGAGAAAGATAGTAATCTAAATTTTAGTAATTCGATGTGATTGCTTGTTCAAATTTAGATAATGCTAAAGGTGATGCTCAAAATGATGAGTAACATGGTGATGTTGATGATCAACAAGTTGGAGATAAATTAGAGGTTTTGATTTATGATGCTCAAAAGGAACATTATATAGTACATTATGATTATCTTGGTGATACGTTTGAATTACCACATGTCACCAAGAGGTCAATAGGTTGAGAAAACCATCTTCTAGATATCATGTTGATGGTAGTGAACATGAATGTTTTGAAGAAGCTTTGGAAAGTGAAGAAAAATAATAGTGGTTGATGCAATGCAAGATGAGATGAAATCTTTTCCATATCACACTTATGACTTGGTAAAATTGTCTAAGGATAAAATAGCTTTAAAGAATAGGTAGATCTTCAAGGTGAAGCTTGAGGTTTATTCTACATCTCCAAGATACAAAGTCAAACTTGCAGTGAAAGGCTTTAGATAGAGAAAAAGTGTTGATATTAATGATATCTCCTCACATATGGTAAAAACGTTATTCATTAGAACTATACTAAATTTAACTACTACTCTTCACTTGAAGGTTGAACATATGGATGTGACGACAACTTCCTTTATAGTAATTTGGAGGAAGATATTTACATGAAACAACTTATAATTTTCTTGTTGAAGATAAGGAAGATTATGTGTGTAAGTTGAGAAAGAGTCTATATGTGTGTAACATTGTTGGGAGAGTAGTGGTTTGACAATTAAGATTGTAGATGTGTGTAACATTGTTTACTACATAGATAAACTTTATTGTCATTATAAAAGTATGCAGGGAGTTGTTATGATCGAAGAACCCTTGATGTGAGGTATTCATGGTCCTCGAAAATGTTCTCACTGGGATAGTGTACCTATGTTGATGAGACTCACTTTTAAAAGAAAAATTGTTAAGAATCTAAATGTGAGTCGAAGCTTCAAATCGAGTATAAATGAAAATTTAAGTAATATATAAATAAAAATAATTATAAACTCATTAGTTTAAAATTTTGAATTGACAATTATATCAATTTTTTTATATAAATTAATTCAAATCTTATCGATGTTATATCTTTATAATGAATTTTATATCAAAATATCCATCATTATCATCATCAGAATATATATATATATATATATATATATATATATATATATATATATATATATATATATATATATATATATATATATATATATGATAAAAGTCTAACATATGTACATGAATTTAACAAATGTATGTAAGCAGTAGTTTTAATGGTAGTTTCATGTATTAAGAATTCTTTTAAACCAAAACTTCCAGCTTTCAGAATAGTGCAAAAGGAAACATGGACTTCCAAAACCAACTTTAATGCAAAATCCTAGGAATTCAAGTATTACATTAGTTTAATACAACTTAATGTTCCTATCCTCAATTTGATTCAACTCTTAAGACAAGAATCTAACAAAAAACAAAAACCAAAAAAAAAAACTTACCCCTTTTTATAGTATGATTGTTCAATCTCTTTTCTTTTGTTGTCTTCTCAAAGATGAAATCTTATCTTGAAAAATGATAGAAAATCAATCTATAAACCGAAAGAAAATACAAATAATTTAAAAATTTATAAAATTAAGATTTTATAATAAATAAAATATTTAAATCTATTAATGGTTTTGTTTAAGAAAACATATTCATTATCCTTTAATTTAAAATTAACAAAAACGTCTTAGATGGTAGGAGAAAAAAAAAAAGTTGCAGCTGAATAAATAACAACACTTTGACAATTAGGGCATAATAGGTGCGTGTATATATTCATAGAGCTAGATTTTATGAGCATGTATATGATACAAAACCATGAAAGGAAATAAAATGTATTGAATTTAAAACCATAGTCACAAATTTCCTTGATGAAGCAAACCTACTACATATATATGCAACATAGCTTACTTCAAATTAATCAACATCTTCCACTCTCATTCAATTTGAAAATTACTTTTTAACCAACCTTGCAGCCGTTTAAATAAACCTTACTACTAGTTCAACAAAACTTTACACGTCCCCATTTAACTCTATTAGTTAAAATAATCCTATACATAACGAAGGTTTCAATTTTATCTAATAAATTAATTTTATAAGATTAAATTAAATTTAAATATGAAAATTAAGAATGACTTCTTTTATCAATTTTGTCAAAATTCAAATTAATAAAATGACTTCATCAGTAATTTGATTCTTATATTTAGTACTTTGATTTATTTTAATCCCTATATATTTTTTTACCAGTTCTTTTTTTTTTATTTAAAAAAACTCGATGTGAACTTTTTAGTCAATTTGACATTAACGTCTTTTGAAGTTGTTAAATATGTCTGCATCTATCACATGTCAATATTTAGATCATCTTTTATATTGAAATTGCAACATGTTAAAATCAAAGGGATTTAAAGTTAGAAAATGATCTAAATTTTATTATTTTTAAAAATCTCACTGTGATATTTTTCCGTCAAATTGACATTAACAACATTTAAAGTTGTCACATATGTCTGCATCTGTCACATGTCAATATCTAGGTCATCTTTTATATTAAAACTGTAATGTATTAAAATCAAAGAGATTTAAAGTTAAAAGATGATCCAAATTTTAATATATGACACACCTAAATTTTGACATGTATATTTTCAAATATCAATTTAATTTAAGAAAATGATCAGATTCTTCTTTTTTGCAAAAATAAATATAAGAATTAAAATAATTATATCTATCAAATTACTAATTTTTTTATGATGAATATTATTATTTATTAAATGAGTCTCAATTTCATGTTCGAACCTACTATTCTGCTTTTCTTGGACACAAGAATATTAGTGCACTTGATTATTTATTCCTTTGGTACCCCAAACGAAAACAACATAGTTGATACCCATTGGAGAATTTCGGAATCTAATCATTTTGGTATCCATTGAATTTGACATATTCTTCGAAGTGTTCAAGGTACTTCTGCTATGGATCGTTTGCATAGTAACGAAGCAAAATAAGGGAAGAAAAAACAGAGAAGATCCTAGATAATCATTACATAATATATATAGATGCAAATGTTGGAGCAACCAAGAAAATAAAAATATATTGAATTATAATTTCAGTGTCATTTTTTGTATTCCTTTGAACTTATTTCTAACAGTCATTTAAGATTACTTAAATATCTTAATAATAAGATTCCTTAAAAAATTGTGACGATACATCAGAACATTCCCACTTGATTTTCGAAAGTCCATAATAAAACTCGTTGTTGATGTTAAAATATTCTTTTTTCAGAATTCTAGTCCATTTCACTGTAGAAGATGACAGTGGCAAGTGGCTGAGAATTTTAGAGTTATTCTTGACGAAAACGAAGTGTTTTTTTTTTTTCTTTTTTGCTAGAATTTTTCAAACCAAAAACTGAAAATTTGACGCATAATGTTTTGGTCACGGTTAATTAACAAGAAAGCTCTTTCTCTACGCTTCCTAGTTCCAAGTTCCAATCATGATTCGTGACGGAAACCTGTGCTGTGTGAAGTGCATACTTGCATCTTTTGTCTTCTCTCTGTAGATTAATCTACAAGCTATAACCCCTCTTCACCAGAATTTAGATTAGCCGTTATTATTAATCACAAATCACGTGATATAGCAACATAACATAGCATAGCATAGCCCCTTTATATTAATTAAGATCCTACACACACTACTACTACTTCCACATTGCAACCAAAACAACTCCATCATCATCATCATCACCATGAAACAGCACAACAACAACAACAGCAGCAACAACAACAACTATGGTTACAACGATGAAGAGAACATAGTTAATGTTCCTTTCTCTTGGGAACACAAACCTGGTCTCTCTAAAGTCAGTGCTCATGGCCACAATGGCTCTGGCTTGGTGCTTCAGCCTCCTCCATGTTCATCATTAGATCATAGACACAAAGTGGAGGAGGAGTCTCAGATTCTGTGTGCTGTGCAGAGCTCGCTCAGAATCAGCTCCTTTAGGATGGAGACTCAGAAGGAGGAAGACCCTTTTGTTGAAGCTTACAAGAAATGCACTCAAAGCCCCTTTATACATCAACACAGCAATAGGGTCCAAAAAAACATTAGATCTTGGCCTACCTTAAGGAAGTATGTCAACATTCTTTCTTGCAAACACTCCAATGATGTTTTGTAGTCACAAATAGAAGTTCGGATCATGATGATGATGATGATATCTTCAATTCTTTGTTTGCAAAAAACTCTGTCATCATATCTAGTCAGACAAGGTGGTCGGCTACATGAATCACATGATGTCAGTCAGGAATGTTATATGCTTTGAGATCGATCTCTCTTCACACCACTTTCTCCAAACTCTTTCTTCATGCCATTTAGCCTTTTATATTGGTTTGTTTATTGTTTATTGTAAGTATCATATATGACAATTGAAGCACCTTGGTCTTTTTTTTTTGTATAGAAAATGATTGGTGGAATAAAATAAGAAAGCAAGAGCATAGTCCCTGACTAGTTTATAATTTTCTGCAACCAAAAACTGATTCATGTTATCTAATTTAGAACCTTGGCCTGCTGTGAGCATTTTTATGCATTTGATTTTGTAAACGACAAATAGCCATAATGTTTCCCTGTGATCTTACAGAAACATAGATTTTGTTTCACATTGTGTATATTTTATAGAGACAGTTTTGTTCAAGTTAGATAAGCCTGTGAGTGATGCAAGTGTATAACCAGGATTTGAAGTTGAAATCATTGATTAATTGGATGAGCTTTGCGTCTGCTAAGCTACACACTGATTGGTCTAGATTGTGCAATTTGAAAACTTTGTTTTGAGCTAATATAGTACTAAGTGAGGGGTGAGGACAGAGGAGGAACAAGTCAACCATCATGGGTTTGTCTTATACTCTTGTATCTCCTTGCTATTGTCTTCTTCTGAGTGATGTAAAACCCGTGTGAACTTGGTCTTCTTTGCCCAACTCATGTGTCATCATTTTCCAAGTTAATTTCAAACCACAAAACTAAAATTTTCTATGCTTACGTTTTATGTGCTTGTCCAATGTCCATTGAGACTGTGCCATTACACACACTGTGATGGAAGTGGACCAAAAAAATCTATAAATAAATTATGATGGCCTCATCATAGAATAAATAACTCTTCCACCACCACCTCAGGTCCTCACGCCACATATAAGTATAAGGGTCTTGTCATTGTTCCATTAGCAAAAAACTGAGAGAATGAGTCAACCAAAGGATCATTCAGCCAGAAAGATAACCTTCTCATGGGAAAAAAAACCTGGTGTGTCCAAAGTAACAAGTGAAACTCTCATCCCAGAAGAGGAAGAGTTTTTGGCGAAGTTGCCACCCCCTCCTTGTACACCAGAAGAAGCCACTCCCAAAAACCATGTTCATAATTTCCAAATTCCACTTCCTCCTTGTGCTTTTCAGCCTCCTTTTTACAGAACTTCCTCCAAGAGGGGTCTCTGGTTTCAGGACAGAGACCCTTTTCTAGCAGCTTTCAAAGAGTGCACCAAGAATCAGAAAAGTGGCAACAAGGTGAACAAAAAGTTTATCAAACATGGAATCGAGTCGAGGGTAAGGAAAAGCATGTCCTTTTTCTCATGTACCAGATCTTGCACCGTTCATGACACCAATTTACTCAGGATCTCTCATCTAGATGATGATTGATATGTTGTAACTTCTTAATCTGGTGTTCTATTGGGGTGATTCCTGCACAAGTTACAAGTGAAGGTATATATGGTATAATAGATGTGTGAAGAATAATCAAAGTTGCAATATTTCTGCTGCTGTTATGTATGCTTTCTGTATGATGATGGTTGCTGAACCTTATGCTATCGATAGCCATTGTTGACTAGAAATTCAAAGGCAGTGGTAAATGTATGACTTTGCAAAAAGGCTATAGTTATTTCTAAATACTACTTGTTGTGTAGGTGTAGTTGATAACCTGCTATGGCTTATTTCACAGTTCATGTAATTTTGCTTTTATCTGCGTAGGAATTGAACATGTTAGAGAACTTCATAGGGGCAAGTTTAAATTTATGAGATATGTTACCTTAATTCACTAATAGATTTTTCTTAAAAGAATGTGATAGAATTAAAAAGATGGTATTTTGACACCACACTTATTTTTACTATTATTTAATATTGTCTTTTATTACTATTTATTTTTTCTTTCTTCTAAAAATATAAAAATTGTTTTTTTGTTAAAACTATTTTACTTTTACAAGAGTCGTCAGAGATATTCATCAAAACAATTTTTTCTAAAAACATGTAGATATGGTAGAATTAATACATGAGTTGATTCTTGAGTGGTCAGTATAAAGTATGATTATTGATATATTGACCAAAAGAAGTTATTGGAATGGATGACCAATACAGGACAAGAAAAGAAATTTAAAAGTTCAAATCATAACCCACAATGAAGTTATTTTCTTAACAAATATATGAATATAAGTGATGTTGTAAATAATTTAAGTGTCACTTCATTGTTTGATTAAAATTTTGAGAAAATTATTTTGCACTTATTTTGTTAATAAAAAGGTAATGAAATTAGTGTGAAGTTTAAGTTCAATGGATTAGTTAATCATTTATAAAATAAACATAATATTTTGGTGACATATTGTTATACCATATATTTAACTAAATAATCTTTCGGTATTAGAAAGTCAATCTGAGTCATTTTCAAAGTAAGAAATTATGATGAAATTTTTTATTCTTTAAGTTTTTTTTTTTTTTAATACAGGTAATATAATATTATTATTTTTATTTACACAAGTGATATTATTTTAAAAATCATAGCAACTCTATGTATCTATTAAAAACATATAATATCGAACATTTGGAAATTTAAATACACCATCAATTAAATTCAATAAGAATTTAAAGGACATATACTTACCGTTTAAAGACTGATAAAACAAAACTAAATAATAGTTCTCATACTAAAGTTATATTTTACTCTTATTTTAATAAATTAAAAAAAAAAATATATATATATATATATATATATATATATATATATATATATATTCTATATGTTTGTCTAATTTGTCTACGTTTAAAGATAAATATTTTCTCTTATGTCAATAAGCAAAACTTACATGTTTTCAGAATTGATTATTTTAAAAACATTTATTTTACATTGTTCAAGAAGGTCCTTTGTGGTGAGGAGTCTTACTTGGACATAAAAGCCAATAAGAATAAAGTTACATGGCAAATGAATTATCTGACAAAATGCAATCGAATATCTTCGTCTATTTAAACATAAATGTTAAATTTGGAGACATGTAAGAGTTAAATATACTTTTTTGTCTTTAATTTTTAGTAAAAGTTTGAATAAGTCTTTTTTAAGAGATTTTGACTAAATTTAATTATTTTATCATTGTTATATTTATTTGATGTGTTGAAAATATTTTAGTTGTTTATACATTATTTTTATTTTAATGTTAACTCATACATATATTTAAAACATTAAATAATCATAATAAATTTTTGTTAAAATAATTAAATTAATATATTTTTAAAGTTGATGAACTAAATTAGATCAAATTTTAAATAATAAAAGATTAATTTTAATATTCACTGAAATTTTATATATTTGAGTTTAATGAGGTGTGAGAACATACAAATACTTACATATTTTTACTTTTTATTTTGATAACTCAACAATTTTATTAGAAGTAGTTTTTTTCTCATTTTTACTTTTTATTTTGATAACTCAACAATTTTATTAGAAGTAGTTTTTTTCTCTCGTAGACATTTAAAAATATAATCACAACAATATAAAAGGTAAAATAATACAATAAGTTATATTGATAATTGAGTTTTAAAATATGAATACTAAAAACGGTAAGAGAGTCTTTATAGAAAATATCTTTTAATTAATAGTTACTCGTTGTTATAAAGATAGTATATTTATTAGTAGTTACCGGAAACATGTGTCCCGGATAATTAAAATTCAGTAAATGGTTGAACTTAAATAAATAATCATTAAAAAAGATGAAACAATAAGATAATTATTATAGTTTGAAAAATACTTAAATTTTAAATAAAAATGATAAAGACAATTGCTTTAGTTTAAGAAAATTAGTTATTTAAAAAATAATAAAAATTAGTGCAGATAAAAACCATTCTTCTCCGCAACTGCGAGACTGCAACTCTTCTTCTCCGCTCTCTTCTCTGCGCCACACACATACTCGCTTCTCCTCCACCCACGTCGCCGCTGGCCACCACGAAACACGCTGGCCACCACGTCGCCGCTGGCCATACCTGCTTCTCCTCCACCGTGACATCCACCACGTCGCTGGCAGCAGCGAGAAAACAGCGCAGTGCACGGAGAACGCAGAGCCACCATCGGACTGCGATTGGCGAACGATTCCGACCGCCACGACCACCGCAAAGACAGGTTTGTTCGTAATTTGCGTTCTGGTTCCCTTTCTTCCGATTTGTAACCTAAATTCCTGATTTTCGTAACCCTAAATTTCGTGATTTCCGACCACCACGACCCATTCTGTGAATCGTAATTGCTGTAGATGCTGCCGTTAATCGCTGTTCATTCTTAAATTTTCCCCCAATTTCAATTTCGTAGCTTTGGAGGATATGCTATCCTCGGCCACTGCACTTTTTTCTCTCCCTCTTATCCAAGAATATTTTTTCTATTGTATTAATACCGAGTAATGTAAATGAAATTTTTGGTTGTTCCATTGCTAGACATTCAGGGGTTTAAAGCAACAATCATATTGATGATGTCCGTTGAACTTGGAAGGAGGGCATTTAGAAAGATAGGGAACCTAATCTGATAGAAGGGAAAGCTTTTATTCTTGTAGAATGTAATGTATAGATCTTGCATATAGTCCATGTACATAGCTTTTTATGACCCATTATATGTGCTCTTCGTATAAAATAAAACTCTGCTGCTAGTTTTCTGAACCTGCCTGAACTGAATCAGTTATGTTATTATATATTGCAGGGTTATTTGTGTTGTGATAATTTTCTTGTTTAATAGATAATTGTTGTTGTATGTGATTGATCTGTATGAAGTGCTCAGTAGAATGTATCGAAATTGACCCTTTGGTCCCATGTTTCCTTCAACAGATATAAAAATGCCAAAAGTAAAGACAAATCGTGTTAAATACCCAGAGGGTTGGGAGTTAATTGAGCCTACACTCCGGGAACTTCAAGCAAAGATGAGGGAAGGTTGGAAATTTACATCATGTGCTTGCCTTACAATATTATATTATATTATGTTCTATGAAATTAGAAATTAATGGTTTTATATCCTTTATGTGGCAGCTGAGAATGATCCACATGATGGTAAAAGGAAATGTGAGACATTGTGGCCAATATTTAAGATTGCACACCAGAAGAGCCGCTACATATTTGACCTCTACCATCGGAGGAAAGAAATTTCTAAAGAACTGTATGAATTCTGTCTAGATCAAGGATATGCTGACCGCAATCTAATTGCTAAGTGGAAGAAGGTACCTAAAATATGTTTTTATTCTATTTTTGAAAAAGCTTTTGTTTTTTCTATTTCTTTTATCATAGATTCATTATATCCCTGGCATTTATTGTTACTGAAGGCTTAATCATCTATTTAATTTTAGGCTTCTTTAGCATTTATGTGTATAGTAGAAAATGGTTTATCTTGTATACATAACATTCACTGTTGTAGCAGCCATCCTGCTACACTGCTTTAGGTTACACTGCTTTAGGTTGCATGCTTGCATTTCTCACAAACTTTTGACCATGATTTTGTCATTTGTAAACTTGTTGTGAAAAACATCTTGTGTCTGTTTCAAACAGAAATTTGTGATTACACATGATTCTAATGTAATATAAACATGCTGGTTTTGTTCAGGTGGGTTAAATTTATACATAAATCACATTGCTTCAAACTCGTATTTAATCAAAAACAACATTATGAAGTCAAGATTGTCCAAAATTAAGTTAACTCATTTTCATTCTGATATTGAGTACTTGTGAAATGAGAAAATATGTTAATGCTGTACTCATTTGTGCCTTCTTGAAGATGTTAATTGTTTTATGGTGTTTGGTTCTCAGCCAAAAAGTGTTAAAAACAATATTATCGTATTACTGGTACTTAGATTTTAATTTATCTGTGTTGGACGTTGAGTACCTAAATCATCATGTTTTTGGTCCGAATTGCAGCCTGGTTATGAACGTCTATGCTGCCTGAGGTGCATGCAGCCACGCGATCACAATTTTGCCACCACTTGTGTTTGCAGAGTTCCGAAGCAACTTAGGGAGGAGAAGGTGATTGAGTGTGTTCATTGTGGATGCAAGGGTTGTGCAAGTGGAGACTGATTGGACAACAATTCTTGTATTGGTGTTAGTGGAGGGTTTCTTAGTACTAATTTCGTACTAATTTCGTCGATCCTTTATTTTCTGTTGTCCGAAACTCAGATGGGACACAATTTCTCCATTTGTATTGCTGTCTACTACATGAGTGTTATGTATTAGGTATATTAGTTATATGTCTAGTTCAGAATCTGACTTAGTTTTGTGCCTATTCATCTTTGTTAGCCTAACATGGTGCAACTTAATCAATGGGCTTAGAAGAATCTTATTATTATTATTACTATTAATGTTTCGAAGTAAACTATTTTTGTGAGGAAAGAACTCAAAGTTGAAGCATCTTCCGTCAACTACTTATTCGAGAATTTAATCTTTAAATCCAGTAGACTGCAATATCTTCAAAAGTCAAACTCGCCAATCCCATTCTTCATTTTAATTTCATCTTCTCAAAAATCGGGAGCTTTAACACTTCCATTCTTCAAATATGTGCTAAAAAAATATCAGAGATGACTATAGTACCTTTGGGGGTGTAACAGTTTTCATGCCAATTTGCCTTGCCTAACTCTGCTAAACCTCCAAACTTCTTTGGCTTGGTAGTCTTCTTCCACCCCACCTTCTCCTTAAAACTTGTGAAAATCAACAACAAAAGAGTTCCCATTCACCCCATCATTATATGTGACGAAAATAACCACTATATTATCTAATTAACAACCACATCACCTATTTATCGGAAAAATGAAAAATTATACAGTAAGATTCAATTGAAAAATATAATTTATTTGAGTATTTAATAAATCATAAAATTTTAAAAGAGACTAAATTGAAAAGTTTCAAGTTTTATCTTATATTTTAAAAAATAATTAAACCTATTTTTAATAAAAATATATTTATATTAGTTTTTGAAGTCTGTCAAATAACAATTTTAAGTTTAGTTTTTTTTAAATCTTTTTTTTTTCAAATAACTAACCTAATCTCTAAAAATTACTTTATAATATTATATATATATTTTTCGTAATTTAAAGTTTCAAAATAAGTTTATGTTAGATATGATTTTGAAAGATTCACTTTTAACTAGCTTTTTAACGGTGAGATATGATTTTCTATATCCAATTATGACAGGTAGTGCCACTTAATGTAAAGATTAGTTAAATTCCACAAATGAAAAATATGTTTGTACTTTTATTTTTGGCTATATATGTTTGATCCTTTATCTACTTACTTTTATTCATTTTGTTCTCTGGCCCTAAAAAGAAAGGTAGTTTAGTTCTTTGTTTGTTAAGAAAAAAAAACTTGAACTTGTATTTTCCATTTAGTCTTTTCCATTTATTTCATAAGGTGAAATAACACATCATTGATATGATTTTATCTTTATCTCACATGTCTAAATAATATTTGATGTTAAAGGTGTTTAAACATTGCAGTTTATTTAAACACAAATATTAAATTTTTAAATCTCAAAGATTCAATTTCTCTTGTTTCCAAACTAAGAAAAGTTGAGCATCAAAGCCAGCTATGAGGACAAGAGATAAGGTTTATGCAATTGTGTGTAAAAAAAGTAGCAATTTGGAGCAAGTAGATTTGAACCTTAAATTTACCAATGTAAATTTTATAACAACACTTATGCATTGGAGAGCAAAATATAGTAGAATTCTTCAACCATTTTCTACACTGACTTTTGCTAATTCATAATCCACTCAACTTCATTGACACTTGTTTGATGATTACAATGTCATTTGCAAATTCATAAAAAGCCTTAACACATTTCAAGATTAATATATACTATATAGTAATGTTCATAACATTTTCAAGGTTTTTAAGTTGGTAGTTATTCTCATTGTTAAGAAAATCACACACTCTCCATAGTCACAATGAGAAAGTCATTTTCTTACACCTCTCATGGATAAACCTTGAAAATTCATGACAATTAAACACATTTGAGTATATAATAATCGATATGGAACATAAAGAAACATCTCAATATTCTAGTTTGAAAATGAATCCCAATTTTTCTTTTATCCACACATATTTTTAATTCACTTTCATTAGAGTTAAATAGTTATAAAGATATTTTTCTTAACAAAACTAACAATAACAACATAAAAAGCTAGCAAAACGAATATCACATGAGTGTTTTTTGAAGTTTACTTTTCCTTTTATTTTTATCGATAAAAATATATAAATAATAGGACAACTTGAGGTGTGTTATCCAATTTACAAAAAATTACGTAATTCTTTTATATATAATATTCTTTTTATATCGTAGAGAACTTTACATTACAATAATCATAATATATTTATGTCATTTTTGTACTAACAAAACATTTTGATGTAAAAGAATACTTTTATCTATTTCAAATGTTGATCTTCTTTTCTGGTCAATATATTCCCATGCTTCCCACCTTATTGTTTGTTTAAACTTTATCACATCAAGACATCTCCAAAAGTATTACAAAAAAGCTTCATTTCTTGCATTGTGTATCTTATAACAAGCCTTCACCATAACTAACTAAGGGAGTGATCTGCAAAAACAATTATGTTTATAGTATATCTTACATGTCTACATAGAACAGATAATTAATTAATCATATAAATACTAATTGCTCCATTTGTTCTCAAGTTAAATGACAACAAATTATCTTATATCTTTATTCTATTCCAAAAGATTTTAACTGTCATATGTATATTAAAAAACTACCTAATTACCTAGTCATTAATGCGTTATTTCAAAAATTTTAAACAAGTAATAAAACTTAGACAGGTAATAGAACTTAAACACCGATCAAAATATTATTTACTTTACACAAAGATCAATTAAACAATTAGATAATAAATATCTTTTATGAATACTAATGAAATAAAATACGTGTGTCTTAACCTTTTCATTATGATAAAAACAAATAAAATAAATTATTTTTATCATAATTATTAAAATGAATTTTATCATAATTATTAAATAATTTCTTTCAAACTTTATAAAAAATATGCCCATAAAAATAATTATAAAATATATTTTTTATTACAATTTTGAAAAACCAATTACAAAACATAAAAGATAAAACTATAATAAATAAATTATATTAATGACTATAATTATTAACTACAGTTATAAAGAGAGACTTGTGTATTGAGATAGTTATTAATTATAGATCCCAAACCGAATATAAATTAATATATATATATATATATATATATATATATATATATATATATATATATATATATATAAATAAACATATAATTCGGTCTTTATTTTTTTATTACATTCGCCTTCCTCAAAATTGTTTACTCTTGGTTTTTCCCAGTTACGTTGCTGAGTCGTTGCAATTCCTCTTAAACCCTAATTCATAGGGTTTCGATTCGAAACGACAACAAAATTTCTGCGAGGTCAGCCAGACGAATAGCTTTGACCCGTTTCTGTCTGCAACAGCTGTAAGTTTTTTCGTCCCTATTCGCTCTATTCGGTCGTATTTTTGGTGAATTTTGTGATTGCTCGCAAAAGCGATCTATCCAGGTGCAATGAATCTTGATAAGTTTCGCCACTGAACGATATTCATCGCTGTTTTCGATTAGACTTTGGTAGAATTAAAGATTTTTGATTCTCTTATTTTCCTCTGAATGAGTGACATTATTTGCTGTCTTCGATTGGGCCCTGATAGGATTGAAGATACAAAACTATTTGCCTAGTGTGATTGATCTGTGTGAAGTGTTCAGGGACATTGTAACATTCGAGAGTTTGTTTCGTTTTTTTGAAATTCCAGTCAGTTGAGAGTTCGAGATGATTTTGCATGAGGAAAGTTCCTGTAGATATACATGAGCAGCGATTCTACATGTGTTGTTTTTTTTTTACTGTTATTATTTTTACTTGCAAATCATGTCGATGATCCACTCTGTTTGCATATATTATTTATACGATTAGGAAAATGAGGGCTTTTGGTTTATAGCATAGATTATGCTCGAAATGGAAACTGAAACTGGAGATTGCACAGTTACAGTACATGAGTTGAGGTTAAAAGGATAAAATGTGCCCAAAAATATGAATAATTAATTTTGCTTTCTCTAATGGCTGCCTTCTATTGTTCTCTTTTTTCTTCCTGACATGGCATAATAACAGTTAGAATGCAAGCTTTTCTCGATGATCATTAACCTTTAATAGAACTAGGAAGCAAAGGTAAAACTCTGTCAAATGCTACGTTGTTGGGAAAGTATTCATGTTGTCTACAAGGTTTTCTTACCATGTATCAAAAAGACATACTAATTTAGCAATGTAATAAGCTTTCAACATGCAATTGCTTTTTTGCTGATTGATGCATCCGTTTCTTCTTTGCAGGGATTGTTTGTGTTAAATGGCCAATAATTCTCAGCCCTCCAGCATGCAGGTAGTGTATTTCTCTCTCAATACCTACCATGAATCTTGTTACGATGAAATATTTGTTTGGTAACGTGTAATGTTTGTGTCTAGTGACGTACTTGCTTTGATTATGGTAATGTCGAATGGTGATAGAAGCAATAGCTCGAGTCTTAATGTCTGACTTCTTTTTATGTGTTTTCTCTGTTGAGTTAATGCTGTCTTTACTTTTGCTAAAAATGATGTTTTTTAATTTTCAATTTTTTCTGTGACTCTCTCTCCCATTGTGTCTGATGGTTGGGTCCTCCATGTTTTGGTTCATCCTTATTTTTGCAAATTCTATTTTATTCTTCATGATATTAACTACAATTTCTTGATCTCAAAATAAGAATCTATCATAATTTTTCCATCACTCGTGTCTTTTCGTCTGCAGTTTCGGCCAGTCATTCAAGCTCAGCAAGGACAACCATTTGTTCCAATGAATCCACAACAATTTGGACCTGCAGGCCATGCTATTCCTTCTTCAAATGTGGGAATGCCTGTCATTCAAGGTCAACAGCTGCAATATTCTCAACCAATGCAGCAGTTGACTCCAAGACCAATGCAGCCTGGTCATCTTGCTCCTTCATCACAACCTATACCCATGCCATATATGCAGACAAACAGACCAATGTCATCCATTCCACCTCATTCACAAACTGTTCCCCCTTTAAGCAATCATATGCCTGGCTTACCTGTTTCTGGAGCACCTCCTCATTCTTCATATACTGTATGTGCTGCCTTAGTTTTTAAAGCTTTACTGTTATATTGGTAGGTTTCCCTTGAGTTACTTTGTACCTTCTACACTCTAACATCATTGTACATTTTCAGTTCACACCATCATATGGTCAGCAGCATGATAATGCAAATGCATTGGCCCAATACCAGCATCCACCTCAGATGCTTGCTCCTCCTGGTGGTCAACCTTGGCCGTCATCTGCATCTCAGAGTGTTGCACCTTCTACATCTGTGCAGCCGGCTGGGTTGCAATCATCAGGAGCTACATTGACTGATGCAGTAAGTGTTTTGTTGATATTAATGCGTAGTACTATCTTTGTGTTCATTATTCAGTAATTTCCACTAGAGTTCAAATGCTTTTGTTTATACAAGCTCTACATATATATGACAACTTGTTGGAATTCCAATTGTGGAGTTCCCTTTTTGTTATGCTTTTTATATTTTAGTTGTTATACTATGTTTCCTCCTATAGATGTGTGCAATACATTGTTAATCCTACACCAGTGTGGAGAGGCCACCACCAAAAAGCTAGTGGGATGGTTGCTGTTGTGAAGTCTCGAACACATACACAATTTATAGTTTTATATCATACATATATAAAAGGCTGTAAAACAGAAAAATATGCAAATTTAAATAGTAAATTAAGAAATAAGAGGTGTACGAGAGATTAAGAACATAATTTGGAAAATATCTGACTAGAAGAAATTGGCGAAGAAGGGTTAAAACTGTGAGAAGTTGGGAGCTAAAAAGAGGAATTGGTAAGGGATGAATGTTCATATAAAAAAAGGGAAGTTATTGTGGGGGATAAAAGACTTAATGGCGGCACAAAATTTATAAACCAAAAGTTGAAAACAAAATTCTTTTAAGAGAAAAGTAAAACAAAACGTTAAAACAGGCGAATTCATTCGCTCTCATGGACACGGTTTAACCCAGAAGTTGAAACTCTGGCTACTTGCTTGTGTAGCCACCATGATTTTTCCACAAAACATAGTCACATCTGCTGCAATATCAAAGCCACCCCACACGAATGAAATGATTCATGTGTTCCAAATGGCTGACCACTATTTGCTTCCATAGAATGTGTACATGAGTCTGACTTTTAAAGAAAGCAATAGGATCAGTTCATTATATCTGTATGTTCCTCGATTTTTTATGGACGTTAAGCTAATCTACTAATGTGATCCTTATATTGCATGCCGCTGGATTTTGGATTGTTCAAATATAGCTGCATGAATTATATGTTATTGGTAATTAGTAATCAGACACATGAGGAAATTTATTAAGTCACGTTACATAAATTTGGTGGTATGAAAAAATCCCACATTTGTAACACTTACTTTATTTAGTAAATACTGAACCAAGTTTCATCCAGAGCATGAAGCTCCTACTGGCTACATCATGTTGCACTGGAGTTTAGACTTTCTACCTGAAACATCAGAGTGTTGCATGCACAGATATCTATCTCCCTATTTCCTAACTCTATTGTAGTGTACAAACTGCAATATTCCCTAACAATAACTGGCTTACAGCAGTTATTGTACTATACTCTCTACATTCTAAAAATTACTATACAAAAATTGACTTACTCATAGCAATAACTTCCTAATTGCAGTTATTGCACTGTAGATTCTGAGAATCATTGTCATATTGACTGCCATACTCCTAACAATAACCGTCTCATGGTAGTTATTGCTCTTTGTTCATACCTGGAGTAAACTCTCCAAATCAGTGGTCTGGTTGAACTTGCATTCTCGCTTGCCTTTCATTTTCTTCTGTGTCTGGGTCTAGGTATCCATCATGGAATAGAATAGTGACTTTCCTGTTGATGATGTCATTTGAGGCAAATTTTTGTTTTGAGAGTAGCTAATTGAATCTCAGTAGCCCAAGATGCTTTTGGTGATGGCTTTCTTTAAATGTGATACAATGAACTACATTTCTTCTCAGTAACTAATTTATTCTTCTGTTATATTATGATTTCTGAGAAATTTGAGCTTATTATTGCAATTCTCAGTGTTTTACTCTGACCAATTTTAGGTAACTAATGCTACTAACCAACAATCCTTATCTGATTGGCAAGAGCACACTTCTGCAGATGGGAGAAGGTATTGGTGAACATAATCATGTCTACTTTGCTAGCAAAAACTAAATATCTTGTATATTTGTCATTAACTATTTTTTGAAATAATTTATTTGTCTTGTGTTTTTGTTTTGGAATTATAATTAGAAGTTTTTGTTTTCTCAAATTAACCAGATATTACTACAACAAGAGGACAAGGCAATCAAGTTGGGAGAAACCTTTGGAATTGATGTCACCTATTGAGGTGAGTGGTTTTAGTAATTTGTTGATGTTCTTGTGAATGTCACTTTTTATTACTGTGGAACATGCTTTGAAAGTGTAAGGTGGTCAATCAGACCGGCATCTTATATGGATGTTGGTCATTTCTACAATGTTTACAATGATCATAGAAGGTTTATGGTGCGAATATCCTTTTATGTGCATGTGCTTCCACTGATTTGTAGATGTCATGGCAAGTCAGGAGAAATTTTAACAACTGCTCTATATGGTCACTGTGAAGGCGGGTTAGCACTTTCTCAAGGCAGGCAACAGTTTGCTATTTACAATCTTATTTTTTCTTAAAACATAAAATGTGAGATTGTTGTATAGCTATGGTTCTGCAATACCATTACTTGATGGTTGACAGCACCCTTCCCATCCCCTTCCTCCAGCAATTTTGTAGGGTTTTCTTTGTGGTGTCTTTTATCAATTGTATCTTTTGCAAGTTTATTTTCTGTTCTTGCATACACACATACAAGTAGAGATACAAGTTTTATGCTTTCCTTTTCTTTGTCCATCTCTCTATCTTTGCTCTCTTCACTTTTTACAATCTTGTGGTGGCTTGTGCTTTGCACTGGGGTTGGCTTACATATTTGTGTATAGGAATATGCAACTTCTGCTTTATTGTATTATCTATTGTAATTTGTTAGTTGTGGCAATAATATCATTTAACAATTTTCAGGGATGTTTTATTTCCTTTATTTGTTTAGTTTCCACCTGTAGTTTCTTGTTGCTGCGTGTAGTTAATTATCATAACCTTGATACATGATCTTTCTTGGGTGGTATACTTTTAGCATTTTCAAATCCTACTAATTCTGCTGGATGTGACAGAGAGCTGATGCATCGACTGTTTGGAAAGAATTCACTTCTGCAGATGGAAAAAAGTGTGTTTTATCTCCTATTGTATGACATCTTATTTATGCCTCTTTTTTTGTCATTAGTATGTAATGATTTATATTTTGGCTTTGACTTCTTTCAGGTATTATTACAATAAGGTTACTCAACAATCAACGTGGTCAATACCAGAGGAACTTCAGGTTTGTTAGTAATGATTACATGCTTATATTTGTATTTGTTTTTAATTTTATTCACTTCAACTTTTTTTTTTCTTGTCTCAAATTGAAATATTTTCTTTCAGCTGGCTCGTGAGCAGGCACAAAAAGCTGCAAACCAGGGAATACAGTCAGAAACAAGTGATACACCCAATGCTGTTGTCTCATCCATTGCAACACCAACAACAGCTAATGCAGCTAGCTTGAATCCTTCTTTGACATCAAATGGGCTTGCTTCCAGCCCATCTTCGGTCACACCAATTGCATCAACCGATTCTCAGCAGTTGGTTTCTGGATTATTAGGGACCTCTGTTTCACACTCTACAGTTACCTCAAGCACCACAGGTGTTGAACCAGGCAGTGCGGGAACTACAACTGCTGCACCTATAGTAGTTGCGGGAAGCTCAGGACTACCTGAGAACTCACCTCAACTATCCAAAATGCCACCCATGTATACAACTCTGTTCTGCATGTTCATTGTTTTCTCCCTCTTGTGTGGTTGAGTTGTAGTTTTCCAATAATGACTTGTGTATTCAAAATTTTCTGCAGTGTTGAAAATCAAGCATCTCAAGATTTTGCTCCTGCAAATGGATCTTCTCCTAATATTGAGGTAATTATTGTAATTGATGGGGCTTGTTTTTATCATTAATTAGCATGTACAGATTCTTATGTTCTGCTTGGTAGACAGAAAAGAAATGTACTGGAAGTGAAAAGAAAGTAAGAGAGTACAGAAAGAGTGAAAATAGATGTTGTTTGGTGGTAAGGAAGGAAATAAATGAAAGAGAATGAACGTAGAGATTTCTTTATCAAAGAAAAGTAAAAAATAAAAAAAATAAGAGGATTTTTATTTAATGTTGAAAATTATATTTTTTATTAATATTGTTTACTTATTCTTATTCTTATTCATTCGTTGGTGATACTTATTTATTATTCATTATTAATATTTATTTATTATTAATTTTATTTACAGGATATTAGTATTTATGAAAACAAAACTATATATAAATGCCTCCATAATCGACTATCTTTGTGGAGCCTAAAAATTCATCCTTTGCTTAATTTGCAACATAATTGTTTATGTTGGCTTGTGATAGTTTTCACATTTTCCTACTCTTCCTTTTTGTATGGAAACATATCCTGCAGGCCGGACCTACGTTTTTTACGCGTTTCTGCTCTTTTCTTTCCTACCAAACCCCACCCACTTCCCTCCCTCCCTCCCTCCCTTTCTTCAATACCAAACTCAGAATGTTGAAAATTGTTTGATTTCCTTCTCATTTATTTGTTTCAAGAGTATTTTCCTAAATTAAGTTCATGCTACTACGTAATTAATTTGTCATGAAAATTTTATTACATTTGAAAACTGTTTACAAAACCAAAACAGCATAAACCACCGATAGATGTTTTCTCATTCTCCTATTTTGTGGTCCTAGCTCTAGGGTGTGCCTCGTCTAGAGTGCTGCTGCATGTGGTGGTGAAACACAGTCTTTGAAAATAGTGAAAACATAACCCAGTTTCCTAGTTCCTTGGCACTAAATACTGAAAACAGTTTTTGAAAATAGAAACCAAACATAACCCAGTCTCTTAAAATTCCACAATGAGTGTAATGGAATTTGTGTTTTCCATTGTCTGTTTCTTTCCTATATCTGCAAAAAATATTTTGATGTTTTTGAAAACCAAATGTTTGAAAACTGTTTACAAAACTAATGTCTCTTTGTAAGTTTTCACAAACAGGAAAACCGAAAATTTCTGTTTTGGTTTTCTATTTTCAGTTTCTATTGCTCCTTTTCTTCTGTGCAATTTCGTGCCAGTTTTCTATTATACAGTTCTTTCTTGCACTTTCAAATCTTACTACCTCACTCCCTATTCTTTTAAAATTGATTTCTTTTATAAACTAAAACCAAAGCACAGTCAAACATACCCTGAATCTCTTCCTTTCAAATAGTTTTCAAGTTCCTATCAAGGCTCCTGATCTTGGTGGTTCTGCTTTTGCATCTGAAGTCCATGCACCTTTGTTGTATTTTTAATCACTCCAAAGGTTAAGTCTGTTTGGAAACACCTAGCAACTACTGTGAATTGAAATTTAGAGGATGAAAACTACAACTGCCATGACTGCTAATGGTATGTGACTGCCATGTCCCACCACATGAAATCTTTTAAGTAACTGCCATGGCTGCAGTTTAACATTTATCATCATTGATAATAGAAAGCTTGTGGGAGACAATATCGTTAATTTGTTGTCCAATTAAGAATCTGTATTTAGTCTACAGATTTTTTTCTTGCAACTCTTGCAGGAAGCTAAAAAAGCATCGGCTGAGGTTGGGAAGAATAATGTGATTCCATCTGAGGAGAAAACCAATGATGATGAAACTTTGGTATACGCAAATAAGCTGGTAAGAATTCATATCATCGAAATTCTCTTTCATTAATAAATCTTTTAAGAGATCTTATTTTTTCTATTTATATATATATAATGCCACATAAATTATTTACTGCTTTAGGAAGCAAAAAATGCATTTAAAGCGCTTCTGGAATCTGTGAATGTTCAGTCTGATTGGACCTGGGAACAGGTAGATGGCCTTCCTTTCATTTTTCTACTGTTTTTTTGTCTGTGATGCAAATGCTAACTTTTAGTTTTTAATTGTAATTCAGGCAATGAGAGAAATCATCAATGACAAAAGATATAATGCCCTGAAAACACTTGGTGAGCGAAAACAAGCTTTTAACGAGGTGAGAAACAAGCCTCACAGCAAATTCTATGCACTATCTTGAAGTTGATGTTTAAGTTTGCATCAACCAAGTATTTCAGTTACGTGACATAGTTGCTTATCATTTTCAATGAATTTGTAACGATTCTGTCTGGCTTTGTAACATTGAATCAATTTAATCTTTCTTCAGTATTTGGGCCAAAGGAAGAAGCTGGAGGCTGAAGAGAGACGGATGAAGCAGAAAAGAGCCCGCGAAGAATTCACTAAGATGTTGGAAGTATGTTGAGTATAATACCTGATTAATTTGTTCTTTATTAGTTAACTACTTAACTCTGCATATTATGCTTTCAGGAGTGCAAGGAACTTACATCCTCCATGAGATGGAGGTATGTCTCTGCATGTTTGGGTAACAATTTGTTTTTAGCTGGTCTCCTTAGGTTGAAATAATTCAACTTCAATTTTCTAATTAATTATTTACTGTAATCAGCAAAGCCATTAGTATGTTTGAAAATGATGAAAGATATAATGCTGTTGAAAGACCAAGAGACCGAGAAGATTTATTTGAAAGCTACATGGTGGAACTTGAGAGGAAGGTGAGATTATGTTACATTTTGTTTCCATATGAACCTTTGCATTCATGACACACCATTTAAATGTAGATCTTCTGACCAAGAAAGCTGCATAAATTGTTTTTCTTAAGTTGTGAATTTTCTTTAAATGTAAATTTGAGGAAGAATCTTGTTTTATTTGGTGGGTAGTGGGCCTTGTGGCAGCTAAGTGGATTTTATGGTCACATCTAGAACTTTAAATTTTGGGTTGTGTGTTTATTTCATAATGTAGCGAATAATTTGAATTGTATTATTGGCTTGAGTAAATATATTGAAAAGCTCAACTTAGTTTGGCACTGGTCAAGCTTGCATCTTTCCATCTTATTCAAAAGCCATTTTTTTGTTGTAAACACAATTTAAAGGGATTTGTGGTTTTGTAATTTGTTCACATGTTTTTCAGTGCATTGTAGGTTTTTATTTGACTGCCTTTTGTCAGGAACCGTGACTTTGTATGCAGTTTATGGCTGCTTTATTTTCTTGTCTGTTTCATGGCATGGAGACAAGTATATTAGATATGTATCATTATTGTAATTAAAATTATGGTTAAAGTTGAACCACTTTCTGTAATTCATGTGAGAAGAAACTAAAAATAGAATGAAGTCATGGATTGTAGAGACTTATAATCAGAACTGAAATTCACACGTCAGTTCTCCACTGTTGAACATGGATTCAAGAAACAGAGGGAATGCAGTTATTACATAAATAGAGCTTTAAACTATTGAAGGTGCCCACCCTGTTCCTTTTAAAACTCCATTTAATTTAATTTCATATACCTCAATCTCTAAACTGTAACCCATTTCCCTCTTTATTACCTTCCTCCTTATTGTACTCTTCCTTGCTTTCCATTTCCCTTTTTGTAGGTTAGGTTTTTTCTGCCCCAAGCTACATCTTCCCTTCCTCACTAGCCCTCACTTGCGCGGGGCTTATATTATTTTGTTACCCCTCTGCATGTCCTAAATCTCATGATGGGAAAAATAATAGCTATTTTTATGTGGAATGTTGTCATAAGCTTGGTTGTTTTCTTTGATGGAGATTATAATTCTGTGTAGGATGTGCAAGATACTAATATGGTTTTCAAGTGCATTGTTGACTACTGAAAAGTTAGTTATTTGTTACAAAAACATAAAACTCTTTATTACATTAAAAAGAAATAGTGCACTTAATATTTACGCTAGAATTTAATGTCCAAGCATTTCTAGCCAAAGCGAACCAATGACTGAAAATAGTTTTCTCATTATATAAGCCCCATTCATAATAACTAGAATAATTTGAAACCTCAACGATTAGCCACATTGATACACTGAAGTCCAAGCTCATTCCCAAAATATGTAAGAACTACAACAAATGGCAAAAAGGCTATTGCTCTGATGTTATCCAGCATTTAACTTCCTTAACGTCTTGGAGTAGTCCAAATTGCATGCTGAGATGTTTGATTGTCACCATTCTCTCAGGAGTTGGATGTTGTAAAATTGCTAGCATTAACATAAGATCCAAATTCGTTTTGTCCTAAGTGTGAATTAAGTGCACGGAGAAGAATCATGGAACCTCTTTCTAGTCTCATTTTATTATTTGGAACTATGAACAGATGGGGAGGTTGACGAGTCTGCTACTGTTTATTGTTTTGTAATCTGGGGCGGGTCTGTCTATTCCTGGAAGTGAGGGGTGGATGCTTATAATGTTGACAAAAGGTTTGCTTATTCTGGAATACTGTGTTCTATTTGTTCCAAAGAGTGCACAGCAGGCAATTGGCACCTGGCACTGGGGAGAGTGAATTCTTGTTTAGAATAAAATATAGCAATGAGATGGTGGCAAGTTAACTCCCAATTTTAATTCAAGTTGCTCTTTAAAATTGAAAGGATAAATTTGTGCAGGTATATTTCAAATTTATTTCATGACATTCTTAATGTTATATTTTCTGTGAAAAATTTAGGAGAAGGAAAATGCAGCGGAGGAACACCGGCAGAATATAGCAGAATATAGAAAATTTCTGGAGTCCTGTGATTATGTGAAGGTGCACATTTTAAATATGAAGTTCATTTTAGTTGTTATGGTTGCTATGTCCTTGAATCATCTCCTTACTATTTGTATTTAATTTTAGGTGAATAGTCATTGGCGTAAAATCCAAGATCGGTTAGAGGATGATGATAGATACTTGCGTCTTGAAAAAATTGATCGCTTGCTAGTTTTTCAGGTATATTGTCTTTTAGTTGGTCTTCTATGATGGATCTATGAACTGAGATTGGCTTTGGCAGGACTATATTCGGGACTTGGAGAAAGAAGAAGAGGAACAGAGACGAATACAGAAGGTATGGCTTAAGTGTATGATCAGTGGTTATGATTTAGTAAATATGCTTGTATGTATATGCGCTTATCATTGTGATATAGGATCGAGTCCGTCGGGGTGAAAGGAAAAACCGTGATGCATTTCGCAAGTTGCTTGAAGAACATGTTGCTACTGGAATTCTTACTGCTAAAACTCAATGGCGAGAATATTGCTTGAAGGTAATTGGATTGTTACAATGAAAGATGGAATAACATGGAAAGAAAAATAAAGTATGTTTTCCTCTTTGTGTAGGTCAGGGATTTACCTCAATATCAAGCTGTTGCATCAAATACACTGGGTTCCACCCCAAAAGATTTGTTTGAGGATGTTGCAGAGGATCTTGAGAAACAGGTGTCAAATTTGTTCTAGTAATTTCTTTTAAATGTTGATGATGTGTTTGACATAAAGGTTTAGGTGGTCTGGGTTGGGTTGAATTTAGTCTAGTTTTTAACCCAACCTAACTAAATTTTATTGAGTTGGGTTGGGTTGAGTTTTGTCTTTTTATTTAGCAACCCAATCCGAATATAATTGGGTTAAATAATTTAAAAAGTATGACCACTTCTATAACTTTTAACGATTTGTGATATGAAAATTTAGTCTCAATACTAATAACACAATATTTCGTATGATCAACTATAGAATTATTTACTCTATGGCAAAATTATTAGATTTTGAAACTTATAAACCCATTACCCAAATCAAATTGGATGCAGTAAATGAAACCCAACCCAACTTATTGACATAATTCAACCCTCACAAGATGTAGTTGGGTTGAGTTGAGCAAGCTTGTAGGTTGGGTATAACCTGCTTACACATTTGATGTTGGAAACTTGAAGGATATTATCATGGGTTGTGCTGCTGGATTACTGTTATTTTAGTCAATCATTCATTAGGCAATATGTCTGGCGTGAAATTCCGAAATTCCGTTTTGACTAAATCCTACCATGTTTAGTTGATTAGTTCCGAGAATTCCAGCAAGCCAATAGAAAGAAAGTAAATGCTCTCCATTTGTATTTAGAGTATTTTTTTGCTGACTTCAAGTAATTTAAAATAAATTCAAGGAGCTAAGAGCCCTTATAAATTTTAAATTTAGTGTCATTATTGAAGATTTCTGGGATGACCTGAATTTAAGTAATGAAGTACTAAATTCTTAGTATTATGATATCTATTCAGTAATGCCTAGTTGCCAACCTAGAGTATTATAGTAACTCTTTGCGTGCTTGTGTGGAGAAAGTGGTTTCTGAATTATCTATTTTTGACATGATTTTTTTACAGTATCATGAAGATAAGACACTCATAAAAGATATAATTAAGTCAGGCAAGGTAGGCACCAAAAAGATCTTCATTGCGTTTTATCTGTAACATGTTTGATGACAAACCATGCTTACCCAAGTCTCCTGTCTCATTGAAATAGATCACTGTGGTAACTACATCAGTATTTGAGGAGTTTAAGGCTGCTGTGTTGGAAGATGCTGCATGCCAAACAATATCTGACATCAATTTAAAGGTTGATTTCAATTGTAATCTTTGAAAATATAAATTATGTGATGTGTTGGAGTCAGTAGGTGTCCAAATAAGTAACATCTGTTATTACAGTACAAGGCAATATCAGGACCTCATTATTTGCTTTTGATGTCTCATTAACTTTTGCTGCTATAGAAAATTGAGACAATTTTTTAAGCTCAATATGTGATGTGTTGGAGTCAGTAGGTATCCAAATAAGTAACATCTGTTATTACAGTGCAAGGCAATATCAGGACCTCATTATTTGCTTTTGACGTCTCATTAACTTTTGCTGCTATATAGAAAATTGAAAGACAATTTTTTAAGCTCAATATTATTTATCGACAATGGTAGACTGTGTTCCGGTAGTTTTACCTTCTTTTGGTTAATTTTGCATATAATTTTAAGGCTTTTTTTTGCAGGTTAGTGATATGGAATTAAATCTATTGTGAAATGTAAAATCTTTAGTTATAGTTGTTGAGCTTGTAAATTTAATTTAAAATTTACTTTCTCATTCTTTCAATTGTGATATGCAACTCCTTATGATGCTTATGATTATCTTAAATGGCATGGGGCCCCTTGTTCATGTTGGAAAAAATCTCTATTAATAGTTTGCTGTTAACCAGATGTTTGATGTTGTATATGCCTTCGCAATATGGATTATATGACTTAGGCAATTTGCTTCTCTTTTGTAGCTTGTATTTGAGGAGTTGTTAGAGAGAGCTAAAGAGAAGGAGGAGAAAGAAGTCAAGAAGCGCCAACGCCTTGCTGATGACTTTACTAATCTGTTATACACATTCAAGGTAAATAAGATTCTACCAGTGCTGATTTATGTTTTACATTGTTTGGCTGGATAAATTAATATTAAGCATCGTATTTTACTTTTTAAGGATATCACTACTTCCTCAAAATGGGAGGATTGCCAGTCACTTTTTGAGGAGACTCAAGAGTACAGGTATGTTTAGTTTTTTTGTTTCTTGTACCCGTAGAAATTGTTCCTAGTACAGCGTGTCCATGATGGACGGCTTTTTGTTTGGTGTTTTACCATCCTGTTCTTACCCATAGGTCAATTGGGGACGAAAGCTATAGTAGAGAAATTTTTGAAGAATACATCACATACTTGAAGGAAAAAGCTAAAGAGAAGGAACGGAAGCGTGAAGAGGAGAAGGTGCGTGATTTTATTATCTCAGGTTTTCGTTTTGTTATTTTTTTATGCAGAAAATCTACTTTTCAATGAAGTGTTGTATTGTGTGATGGAGCTGGTTAACTTTTACTCATGGACTCTATATAGAGCTTTAACAAAGCATTCATATGTTAGCTTCATCCTAATCTTAAAATCAAATTGGTAACATCTTAAATATAAATTATAAGAATAATATCCTTATCTTCATCTAAATATCCCCAGAATTGAAACATTACAAAAATGCCTAAAATCTTAAACTATTATTCAAATTACAGATCTGCTATCATAGACTTGTATTTTCTGTAGGATTCATCATAGTAGCATCTGTATTATTCTTTAAGACAATCTACTATCATAGGCTTCACCTTTCAAGTTTTTATTATATTGGAATGATCTGGTTTTGTCATTGAAATTGCCCTGATATTTACAATTTGATTTTAGATGAGATATTGAATCGTATGTCCTCTTTTAATAGTGTACGTGTGCGGTCCTGAAGATGAAAATCAATCAAGGAAACAAATCTGTTTTTTATTTCTTTTAAACCTTTGTTCTTGGATTGCCCTTGGTTTTTCTGTACCAGTTTTCTAATCATCATAAGATTGCAGTTTTAGACGATGGTGTTTTGTGAAGCATTTGTATATCCTTGCACCTTATAACAAATCGAGCTTGGCGGGGAACTGCATTGATATTGATTATTTGTAGTTTAGTGTTTATATTGGAATGATATTTAACATTATAAATAATTGTTGCAGGTGAAAAAGGAGAAAGAAAGGGAAGAGAAACGGAAGGAGAAGGAGAAAAAAGAAAAAGATAGGGAACGAGAAAAGGATAAGTCAAAGGAACGCCATAGGAAGGATGAAACAGATAGTGATCAAGACATGGCTGACGTCCATGGTTACAAAGAGGAGAAGAAAAAAGAAAAGGATAAGGAAAGGAAGCATCGGAAAAGGCATCAGAGCAGTATAGATGACGTGGATTCCGAAAAGGAAGATAAGGAAGAATCAAAAAAATCACGAAGGCATGGCAGTGAACGCAAGAAGTCTCGGAAGGTGTGAACTGATTTTGAATTTCTATTTAGTTAAATCTTCATCATTTATGTTTTATGGTTCAGGAATAGGCATCTGAAATGTGTGAGCATATTTTTGCAGCATGCAAACTCTCCTGAATCAGACAATGAAAACCGGCACAGACGACACAAGAGGGAGCACTGGGATGTATCTAGGAAATCTGGGGGGCATGAGGAACTTGAAGACGGAGAGCTCGGCGACGATGTTGAAAACTAATTCTTCTTTCCTAACCCTTTTGCAGTTATCAGATGGAGAACTTAACCTCCATCTTTAGAGAATATTCACTTTCTTTCTCACTTCTCTGGACACAGCTGTGAATTTAGAATCCTTGATTGTAAAGAGAGATCTTTTAGTCCTCGTTTTAGTTTCGACAATTTTATAGCCGCGGAATTTGTACCAAGAGTGCTGCTGAGTACTACTGCAAATGCAAGTTTAAATTAAATGTATCATAAACTTTAGTTTGTATGCTCAATGTCTGCAGATGATTTGTGAATAAATGTTGAATCGTTAGAGTATCTGAAGTTTTTTTTACTGCAACAATTAAAATCTGCAGACATCAAAGGTGGCATGTTTATAATCTACACATTTGACTTCTCTAACAACGCGGGTTAGTATCAGATTAAAGTTTGGTTTTGTAACTATATTTGTATTCGATAATTCAGGGCGAAGGGATCATTATTCATCTACTGACGTGAAATGAGGCTGTTAATTCCGAATTCGATTATAAATAAACTTTGGCTACTTTTAAAAGCTTCTTACGATTCTTACATATTTTGGTTTCAACACATTTCACTATTGATGCCAAGTTCGGATGAAAAGTATTTTAAAAAAGTAATTAGTTTAATTTATAAACCGAGTGATCTTAGATAGAATGCAACGTCGACAAATGGGAAATTAGCCGAGTTATGATCGAACAACCAAATTCAACACGGGGGTTTTGAATGTGTCAGGGTGCAAGACATTTGAAGAAATATCACGTATTTAGTGTGGAAGTTCCAGTAATTTCTATTACAATTTCATTGAAGATGCTATCTAAAATTGCATCGGTGATCTCAATGGTGATGTCCTTGACATGGGGTTCGAACTTTTTCCACTCCACGATTGAATTCATGTAATCCAAAGTCAATAAGTAAGTAATGTTTGGTCCACCTAGAGCTACAGCTTGTTGGTCCCATTTGTTTGTTCTCTGACGAAGGAGCTTTCCAATCTGTAGAGGTCCCATAAATTGTCTGTAACCTCTCTTTGTGTCCTCTTCCGTTGGAAGCGTTATGGCAATATCTTTCACACAATCAAACAGCATCTTCTTTATCCTATGCAACACCCTTTTAGATTTCAACATCTGAGAAACATCATTAGTCCCACGAACAACAACCCTAGTACTTCCACACTTCCCTCTCTTCTTTGTCTCCTCAACTCTACCACCCCACCCACCAGCTGCTGATAACAACGACTCCCCTCTGATTTTCTTCGCCACAATATCACCACCACCACTTTGTATTCTCTGTTGCATTCTCCTCATATCCTCAATCACTGTTCCATCACCACATACAATAATCTTATCTCATTCATACATACAACATTATCTCGTCAAAGACTTAATTCAATTCTGGTTTTTAAAAAGCCAAAGAAAACAACCTACCATTTGGAGCTCTTGGTACATGAATCTTTCTCAGCAACTCATCACCACCTTCTATCAATCTCTGCCGCTGCCTTCTGTTTCTGGTAAGAGCAACAAAACCAGTTAATAATTTTTCTTAACGTAAGAAATTGAGGTTGCTAAAATATTTAAGAATTTGAGTCCTACCTCTGCTGCGGTGCCATGTTGTATAAAGTGTGGGAATAAAACAAGTGCTGCTGTTTATGTGAGAACACGGAGGTTCCTTCTTCATCAATATCTTGGCATGAACTGAACATAGTAAATCTGGTATCTGATGAAAACTGAAGAATGTGATCGAGCCCTTCATGTTTGTTTCTCTGGTCACACTCATGAACTTTGGTTAGAACAGTTTTGGTTTCTTTGGGGAAAGAGAGCTTCTTATATAGGGCTTTTAGGAGATAGAAAAAAGGGAGAAGACCCTTCTTCTTTCTGTTTAAGGTAGAAGTGTTGGTTGAATCTTCACCATTGGAGCTCCACCGGTTGGAATAGTCTCTTTCTGAAAGGTAAAGTTGTAAGATGAAAGGTTCTTGTTCGTCATTGAGAAACTCTGCTAATTTTTTTTGTGGTTGGAGTGTTGGTGAGGCCATTTGAGGTGAGTGTGTTGAAGGGTTTGAAAGTGTAATGGAAGGAGTAGAGAAGATTTTGCAGTTAAAATGAGGATAGAGAAGAGAGCCATATAAGAAGCTTTGGCAGTCTCTGCTACCACACAGATAGATAGGATACAAATTCTTAATCACAATCTTAATCCAAACTCTCCCTATATTTACTATGTTTAACTCCAATTTCAGACTTTTAAATTAACATATAATAAATGTCGAAAGTTTTAATTATTACAAATAAACAATTCTTTTTTACACCGAGTGTGGTTAGTTGCATACATTTATTATATGTAAAAAATGTAAGTAAATAATAATATAAAATCATTTTATCTTAAAGGTTTGGCTTGTGATTTTTCTTTGTCCTGTTCTGGCTCTAGTATAGGACTATTATATAACATGCATATATATTGCATCAGTAACCTTTATTAAAGTTTGTCATAAAATTCTTAACTTATTTACATGTTACATTAATTTTTATAAATTTAACTTGTTCTTTTTTTCTTCAATAACAAATTTATTTTATTAAAGATTGTCATAAATTTCTTAACTTGTTTACATGTTACATTAATTTTTATAAACTTAACATATATTTTTCTTCAATAGAAAATTCATTAAGAACTTAAATTTTATCTCACATGCTGTTCTAAATATTTATAGTTTTTGTCACAAAATTATATCTTTATTTTTAATTTCAATTAATAATTATAATTAAAAAAAATGCTCAAAGTATTATTTATTTCACTAACGTTTGAAAATAGAAAAAAATCATTACATTTATTTTGGGTTCATAATAAATTTAAAAATTATAAAAAATTACATAATAATAAATATTTAATTTACATTTGAATTTATATTTTTTCATGACCAATGGCTAAACATGTTTCACTGAATTTGCTTGAAATTGTGGATGAACTTACCTTTGTTGTATGTATGTTCTTTTATCAAGTATATTTTAAAGTCATATCAATGATCACTAATGACTAGAGTGATTGATAAATTAATCGTGTAAACCATAATAAAAATTGTCACAGTTAATACATATAATTGTCGCATATTTTCAACAATTGCAGTACAATATTATATATTTAATTTGTTAAATAGTTTCTCAAATTATTTTTCATTTTGTTAAATAGTTTGGTGACATCTTTGACAATTTTCTCTAAGCATTCTAGTGTACTTGTTTCACCAATTCAAACATATTTATCTGCATTATCAAGACTTCATTCATATGTTAATATATGATAATGGTGAAAATACCTTATTTTATCATACTTTTAGTCTGCTTAAAATAATTTGATTTTTTTTATCTTAATTCGTGACTCATGGGTTATATTTTTATAACTTTGAGTGAGTTTGAAGAGTTCTCCTAGTCGTGACGCTTTAATTATGGTTTAAATTCACAATTCAAATTATTTTTAATTAAATATGTTTTATGATTTAATTAGTTGGTTATTCATCTTCCTTCATTTAATGATTTCAATTTTTTTCGTTGAATTGTTAAAATTGAAGCCATTATCTTTCTTGATTTTCTCCGTGATTATTTACAACTTAAAAAGTCATAATAAACACATTATTAATGTAACGTACAAATTCATTCGTACCATCTAATCCGAATAACTCTTATCGGAGAAAGTCTAATGTTTGGGTCTCATATTTTAGTTTTTACAATTAATATAAGGACATTGCCATATGACGAAAGCAAATGTTACACTTTAATTTTTTTTTTTTCCTTTTTTAAGAAAACACGTGTATTAATATCCATTTGAGTTTAATAAAATTATCATATGCTACAAAACTCTTGAAAGTTTAATGGAACTTCATGTTATCTTCTATAAATTGAAATAACCTCAATAGTTAATGCAAAATGATACAAACATTTACAAATAAAATTCTTATTAATCATTATATTTTAAATAAGAAATATAAGGATTGAATATCAAAAGCAATACACAAATAATTTTTTATTTTGGGTGAGATCATTATAAGTTGAAGAGAAGGAAAATAAACTTTTATATTTAAAAAAAATACATATCTATAATTCGCAAACTTTTTGTTGGACATGCTAATTTACAATCTTATAAATTTAAATAGTGGCTTTTTTTAAGTGATAGAAGTTGCAGAGAGAATATTAGTTTAATTCATAAATTAGTATCAAAATAATATGAGTATAATACAATTTTTTTTATTTTAAAAATAAATAAATATAATTATTGTAATTTAACTAAAATTAGTATCTGAATCGAAACATATCAAATGTTATAATATTATCGTAAAATATAATTAAAATATTAAAATAATTAACTTTTTATATTATAAGAATTATATCTATTTATTTTTTAAAATTTATAAACTAAATTATACCAAAATTTGAAACATAAAATAATTTTAATTTGGTATCAAAATTTAGAAATTAAAAAGATATTTAATCTTAAATTTTTTCTTTTTGTGTTGGTGTTTCAAATCATTCCCATGACTTGACATGGAAACATGTGTTAGTTGGAGTTTTGGTCAATTTGTAGATTATAAATGTTGTCTAAAATTTTGTTTTCCACTCTCAGCTTCAACAAGTACCATGGTCCACTCTCTTTTTCTTGCAAGAATAATTGGTTGGTTGGTTGTTGCTTCTTAAGTTTAACAAAATATCAAAACTAATAACACAAACCAAAGAGAGATGAAAAATACACCCCAATCTAACTATTTTAACATCACTTCTAAAATTATTATCATGAAAATTACCATACATTATATAAAAAACATTAAATATTTAAAAATCATAAAATAAAAATGAGAAAAATGTAATACATCGAATTGTAAATTTAGAAAATTATTTAGTATTTTTGTTTGTTTTTTTTTTAAATTGAACAAAGTATTAGAAAAATGTGATTATTTCTTTTTTGGATGGTGGTAGTTTTACACTAATATTATCATTTGACACTCATATAAATTAATATTTTATTCAAATAATAATATTTTTTTAAAAATTATTAATGTTAAATAATAATTATTTAAAAATAATGGTGTCAAATAACTTTTTCTTTTCCAAAACTTGGTTGGCGTGAGAATCCGAAATAAATAAATAGAAAGTCGTCTAATTACGGCATTGAGAAGCGTGCAATCATGTTTAACGCAAACAACCAAACCCTACAAATAACACCATACGCCATTCAATTCAAACATTCATCACTGCTTAAGGTGGTCCTCATAGGATTCCAAAATGTGACAAAAACAAAAACAAAAACAAGAAATGCCCTCAAAGGTTGTTGTAGGACAAAAATAGTAATAAAATTTAGGTTAAATTAAATTCAAATTTTAATTTTATGATATTACCCAAAAGACACTATATTATAAGCCTTTTTTTTTCTTTTTTTCATGAAACCTTTTCCAAATAAAAAATAGACAATAATCACAAAAAATTCTTAACACATATAGAGATTCTGTTGTCCCTTCCTTTAACTATTGCATTTCCAACAAATTTCACACCTCCGATAATATTTTATCAAATCTTTGAGTGGCTATATTATTGAATACATGTTATCAAATTATTATCACAAGTTTGGGAACTTTATATTTAATCTTCAACAAGATCTTCTATATCAAATCTTCAAGAGATAATTGTTATTTCTTGAATTAATTTTTGTAGTATATTCTAAATCGAAATTGGAAAAGTTGAAGGAGTAGGAGTGCAATTGGCATGGTTAGAAGCAAAAGTTTGATGAAAGACAATGCGATAATAATAAATGGTACCAACTTTTGAGATGGATAGAACCACAAACTTTGTACTATTCTCCTGCAAGTCAAAATCTAATTCAATACCTTTCCCTTTACCACCATCTAGACCTTCTTTGTCACTTTGTGTCTCACTCACAAACTTTTACAATGCATCAACGAGATGAGAAAGCCTACCAATTTTAATATCATTTTTCTCACTCCAACTTCTTCATAACCGTATGGAAAAAATATGTTAATTTCTTTGCCTTCAGCTAAATTAACTCACCAAATTTTGACTCATTTGATACAAACAGGTGAGTTTTCGCACAAAGAGAAAGCATATATTACCTTTCTCTCGTTAACCAATGGTTAGAAAAAACCTACAAAGTTTTCATCATGTTTTTGTACGACGAGTAGTTTAATTTTTTCACATTATTATAGTAACAAATTTTACTGTGGGTGAAAAAAAATAGTGCTATTGTTAACTTGGATTCTTTTGTGTATAGATTATTCTGAACATTTGGCTGTTTGGACCACATTTCTTGACCATTACCAAAAAAAATCTCTGAAAACGAGTAATTGTTTGCTGTCATTTGTTGATGAATTCATTGTACAAACAATACCCAGAACCTACAAACAATATCTATCTTAAATTTTAAATTCTCGACATCTTCATTTTGAGTTTTCTTTTTCAGCTTTTACATTTTTAGCTTATATTTTTCTTTTTCTTCATAAACTTGGTGAAACTTACACTTTGTAAATTTACATTCAAATATCTTGAATTGATATTATTCAAATTGAAAGTTAAATGCTATTGATTAGGCAATAAAGAAAGTCAACTGGTTCTTTCAATCTAAAAGTCTCCTATAAAGTCATCCCAAATTTCCACTAACAACACATTATAAATATTACTTAACGTTTTCATAAAAATCAACTTAAAAATGTGAATATATAACTGAACATAAGTTGTGAAAAATTATACCATTTACTTCTCTTATAATCCATAAGTTACGTTAGTCAGCGTCCGTGTGTCTATGAATTATTTTTCAAAAGAAAAATAGGTACGAAGAATGCACAACGGCACAACCAGGCGGCAAGTTTGCTATTGGCATCACTTGCAAGAGAAAATGAAAATACTTTTTTATGTGAAATAAATACAAACTAAAATCCTTGAATATTTTAGGTTTGGCTAGAATCAAATGATTGTAATAATAAATTTAATACATGAACTGCTCAAGACTCAAATATTCACAACATATATACTACTCACCCAAAAGATTTGGGCACTGAAATTGGAGTCTGAGCTCTCCATTTCTCAATTTTGGTCTTAAGATCACTATGAAAGGAAATGAGTGATTCCTGACGACTAGCAAAAGCTGCGGCAAACTGCTTAACTTCCCCTTCTAGATTTTTCCTTCTCAGCACTTCAGTATTTAAATCTTTCAAAACATTTTCTTTTTGACTGGAAACCATTGATAGTTTCTCAGATGATTCAGAGAACTTCTGCAGCAAAGACTCTCTTTCGACCTTCAAAAGCTGTAACTCCCTTTCCATGCTTTCATATCTTTCACATAAATCCTCCTTTGAGTAAGCAGTTTCACCTCCCAAACCAGAGCCCTTTGTCACAAAAATTTAATTTAGGATAATCAAGAACAACCTACTATACTTCATCTCATTTTATGCTAGAATGCAGTTCTATATGTTCACCTATGCCAGTCTTTAGAAAACTTAGTTCACAGATTAGTGCCTAAACTAACGACAAATATCTCTGTAGACTTTCAATCAACTAGCGGCTTCCTTCAGCCTGAGTTTTAATCTCTCAACAATTCTCTTCAATGGCATTTCATTCTATAAAGAGCTAAAGAGAAGTCAATACAAATTTGTAACTATAAAAGTGATTAACCTGACTGTTTATTCCTACCCAATATATATCCCTAAGCTCTAGCCACATTCAACAAGTTGACTTTGGAGGTCCTGACTATTCTATGGACAAGACAAGCTAGCACAATATGAATCAAATCGACTCTTGTAAGTTGTAACATGAAGGAAATGGAATCTTGCAATCTTTCTAATTTTTTCAGTAGTATCTAATTTCTCCAATATTTCTTGTCAAAAGAAGCCAGACACTATATTGCCATCATTTGATGGCTATTATAATAAAGAAAACAACATATAATTATAGATTTGAAGGGTATGTATAACAATTCAGTATTTCTAACAATTCTATTTGCAACAAGGAGACCACGAGAGGAACTCGATAAACAACATTCTATTTCTAACAATACTTATACTACACACATATTCCACTAGGTAGAAATGAACCATCGGTGATTTTTATCGTTTTATAAACAGGACAACCCCGTGAAAAGCTACTATATATCTTAATCATTTGCTCAATTTCATCTACTGGACATATGCCAAGCAAGGCTTCGGTTACTATTGTACTAATGGCAATGGAATTCTTAAAGAAGACAGAAGATGCCCTAAAAATAAGACAAAGAATAAAACCATGATTGATGATCGATATCTTGATATTTGTGAGCAGACAACTACCTTGTGTTCACAGCTGCACTTATGTTTCTTCTCCAGTTCTTCTGCTATTGAGGTTTTCGATAACTCCAGCGATGCAATTATATTGTCAATCCTCTCGCGAAACATTTTTTGTTGTCCATTGATTACAGTACAGTTTTCAGTGGAAGACCTTTGACCATCCATATTCACTGCAATATGACCTTCCAAAGTTGAAAATAGATGTGCTCCAATTTCACTCACAGTTGAAAGTATCTTCTCAGTCGATAGTGTGCCACCCGATGCACATCTCTGTTTAGGACACAGGAGAAAAATACTTTACTGTTTCTTGAAATGATCAAGCAAATAAAGTTCGAAAAGTGGGATATAGTGCACTCATCCAACCTGCATTACTGACAAAACCTCCTCAAAGCCATCCTTGAAATTTCCCACAGATTCAGATAACCCCAGAGGCAATTCAAGCTTTAGTTGTGTTTCTTGTTGATGTTTTGCTGCTTCATCTATTAATTTCTGGCTTGATGGCACTTCCTTCGAATGCTTTTGCTGGATTCACACAATTAACATAGAGCCAACCATACCGAATTACAAAAAGAAGTTCAAACAGCAACTGTTAATAATACATAAGATCATGACGAACAATGACATGAGACGAATACAAATGATATATCGTTAATTCTTATTAAAAAGGAAGCTCACTATAGTAGTATTTTATGGACGGTCGACTCTACAAAAGCGATGTTTTATATCGCTGTATCAGTAGTTCAAAATATAGACATTAAAAACATTTTAGAAGAGTGCATGAGAGATATGTATAATTATCACAATTGTAATTTGTAGCGTCATACTGGAAGAATTATCCTTTTTTATTCATAAATCAGGTTACACTATTTTCAGTGGTCTTCTAGATTGATTACAATTCTATGGTCAAAATTTAAATTTCCCAAAAATATGTTGGGATAGGATATCCATCAGATACTGACCTCGAGTTCATTTATCCTTTCTTTAGCTAGCTCCAGTTGTCCCCTCAAATCTTGAACCTCTTGCTCATACTTCTCAATTGCACTTGTACAACCCTGACAAACACGGGTCAAAGAAACTAAATAACGACTGCAAAAAAATTGCATCATATACTACTTAATAAAGATATTAATATCATAATATGTAATAATTAAAAGCCACACGCAATCCACGGGCGTAAACTTACCGAACATTTGAACTACAAAAATGGTTTACAACAAATTCCAGTTTTCGTAAAACCTTTTAATACATGATCATGATCAGGTGAGTCTATGATTCTTTAATAATTCAACAAAGAATATTTTGAAAAATCCATCAACCAAACAAATTAAAAAAATAAAAAATAATCTCCTCTATGTATGTCCAGACACCGATTTCTCTTCTATCTCTTGTATATTCAGTTGTGGAGGGCAACCCGTGTAAACTGTATAGGGCTACCCTTTACTCTTAACTTTGTTCCTTTTGGGGGAGATGAGGATGGATGGGAAACAATAGAAATGCAAGAGCACATAAAAGAAAGTTTTTTGGGGAGAAAAACTTAATACATATGTACTCACAGTTGTATCAATTGTCGGGAGTGATTGAACTTTTCTGTTGGTGGGAGGAGTAGTTTGAAGGGAATCAAGATCTGCAACAAAACCGTTGTTCATTTTCAACCACATATCTTCATCAGCCACATTACAGAAAGCATCTGGAAGGGGGCTTTGATCTGGCAACGTTGAATACTTTGATCGCCTGACTACAAAAACACTGGGATCTGCCTTCGGAGATTTGAAAATATCTCCTTGAGATATACTACTAATGTCACTGTACTCTTCCATAAATCCGTGCCTCAAAAATCCCGGTCCCTAATGAATAAAATGGTTAATATCAGGAAAAGTGAGAATGCTGATAAAAAAAAAAATCAGGAAAAGTGAGAATGAAAATCATGTTAACTACAACGCGGTACAGAAAGGAAAACTGTGAATTGTTCCCATGGAACAAAAGTGATTATGCAATTCAGTTTAACATACAGATATAATGATCATTCAAATAAACGAGGTTCACCTGACTGTCGTTCGTCCCACAGTCTGAGAAAGATTTTGTAGTAGAATTTTCAAATTTCATCTGTTGTTCCCTAATCCATTGATTACGTGATTTCCTCTCCTCTTGCAGTTCCATTTCAAGTTTCCCACGCTCCATTTCATACTGTACAGTGAGATATGAGAAGATAGTTAAATAACTAATACAAAAATACAAATCAGAGTTTACGGTAACGCTTTAGAATGAACTTTAATGGCTCTAAATATGTATAGTGCATAGGAATTTGAAAGGTCAGACCTACCTTCAGCAAATCGTTCCTGAGTTTAAGAATCTGTTGCTCGAGCACCTCAGCATGGGACCCCTGAAAAGAAATTTCTATAATGTAACATTTTCTTATTTTGAATGTACAAATTATCATCAGGAGATGATTACCTCAAGCTTCTTACGTAGTTCCTCTATCTCTAATTGTTGCCGTTTTAACAAGGCAGCATCCGTCAATATCTGTAAAATTTCTATTGTCAAGACAGTGGCCAAATATAGGCTAGAAACAAGTACCGGCATGCACATGAAAGCACACCCTAAGCGCATATAACTAGCTGCGAAGGAATTGAAGGTTTATTATTTAAGTACCTATATGTTAACTATATTCCCTGAGAAAAACAAGTGAAATGTAGAGAAAAGTTCAGGCTTGACCCAAGTGAAATGTATAAATTGTTTTAAAATTTCTTCAAACTTATGCAGTTTAGGAAAGAAAGAAAGCAAGAAAGAAAAAATCACCATCGTAAAAGGTACTTATGCAGATTACGAAAGAAAGAAAGAAAAAAAATTCAACATCGTAAAAGGTACTTATGCAGATTACGAAAGAAAGAAAGAAAAAAAATTCAACATCGTAAAAGGTATACGCATCATCAGTAAGATCATCATGGTGGAAACTTAACATTGTAAAACGTAAACATTTCACGATTAATGGTACCTAGGCGTGACTACATATGCACGTACAAAACCTACACCGAGTTCCTATTCAACAAGCAATATGAAGCTTTAAGGACCGAAAATAAAATTTAATAACGTAAAAGTTACGAGGTACACCGAAAATACACAGACCTCATTCACTTGAACGCAATTCGTTATGCGTTTGGCTCTACTGGCAAACTGAAGAGTTCCCCTTGTTTCTTCAATGTGAATCTGAATGGATTGCCGAATATTTGCATTAAAATATTGTTGACCTCAAGCAGATGAAAAGAGCAACGCAAAACCGAAATCAAAGCCTCTACCTCTTCTGGTGCTATGGTGCAAATAATGGACGTTTTCGCATTACCACCAAGAGCAGGTTGGAGTATACGAGTTAATTTACTATCACGATACGGAATATGCCCCCTGCCATGAAACAAAAAGGGGCGGAGCATTATTATCTTGTGAAAAGCACCCAAAATTAAAATATTGCACAGGAGGCTGGACAAACAACTATATACCTTTGCTTCGAACCCTCACTTAGTTTGTTGATAACGTTTCCCAAAACCATCAAGCTTTTGTTAATATATTTTCCTTCTTTTAAACGTACTCCATCAGCTCCAGTCTTGGCAATCCTTTCAGAACCAGCTAGATCTACTAAATTCTAATTCCACAAACTCCACAATAAGCATGCCAATTACTCGTAAGAATTTCTTATAGACAAGGAAGGTGTGAAAAAATAATACAAACCAAGACTGAAACTCGAACAACATCATTAATTGAAGAATCATTGAAAGAATTGGAATCCTTTCCTTTGCTTTCAATCACCTGCATATTTCATTTTAGCAAATGAGTTAGGGGTAATTTTATGAGGAAAAGTTTTCTGATAAACATAAGTTTCGCAAATAAAAAGTTTGCGGGATACCATTCTAAATATTGTGTGCGATCTGCTACTCCTTACATTCATATTTGTCTCACCAAAATGTCTGTTAACTGTAAAAGTATCAAAGAACAATCAACAACTTAAAAATAAGCATGCATATACGTTCAAACTTCAGAGCAAATTATAAAAATGTATCAGTATAAACACAAACCTTCCCCTGCTTTAATGAGATTCAGCACTTGTTCAGCATTATTTACAATTTCCTCTTTCAGCCCTGAAACAAATACTCCACGCTGGCAAAAATTAAAATACAAAAGTCAGCCCATTTATACCATACATTTTCTATAGTGTAAATGCACATCAATTTTTAAAAAGAATACATATAGCAACTACGCAACCTCCAAACTTTCGTGAATTTGCAATTTCTGGTTTTCGACAACGAGAAGGTCGTTAATTTCTTCGTTGTAGATCTCCATATAGGAAACTCGGATCAGAAACTCTCGATCAGACATCTGGGGCACCGAATTGGTCGAACCAAACATCAACATTACATAAATAATCACAAACTTGAACAAACTAAACCAATTTCGTACTAAGTATTAAACATACCGTATCAATTGTCGCAAATATATCTCTAACTGCCCGAGGAATCACTCCGGCGTCAGTTTCAGAACCATTCATGGTGAAAGTCTTGCCACTACTGGTCTGCCCGTACGCAAATGCAGTTCCTGAGCATAGCATGTGACATGATCTCAACAAATCAACATTCATATTTAGAAATTACAAAAATTTAATTACATCAGTCACAATACTAGTAATTTTAGGTCAACGTTCAGACATTTAGTCCATTGAAAATTATATTATTAGTCGAACGAAACAATTGAAAAGAAAACTAGATAATGAGACTTGCTTTTAGAATAAAATATCTAAACATAAAATCAATTCCTTTTAAAACTAACTTTACGTTAAGCTATTCACTTAGTTGCTGTAGTTATCCCTATTTTACGCTTAAGAAAATGTTCAGACTTTTAGTCCATTGAAAAACTGCTTATTAGTTGAAACAATTGGAAAGAAAACTTGATGATGAGACTTAATTTTCGAATAAAATATTTAAACATAAAATCACTTCATTTCAACTTAACTTAGTGGCTATAGTTATCCCAATTATAACTTTACTCCTCTACGGGAAGATTATAGACTTTAGTAAACACAGTCTTTAATATGCGTTTATCACTGCTAAAATTCTTAGTAAGCTGGTTTATCTCTATCTCAATCTCATCAAATTTATGTATTACAATAATTTATCTTTATTCCTAATTGAAGTTGGATCTCCAACAATACAACCAAAGCATAACATAAATCTTACAATAAATTATATTAGCCATTCTTGGGATTTCCAAAAATTACACAGACTCTTCCTGAATTTCTAATCGTGTAATAACCACCCTTGAATGTTTAAAAAAATCATACCTACACTCCTTATCCCCTTAATATTTTAAAAATGTCGGCGAAGTTTATGTAACTTCATGAATCGTTGGAAAATCTTAATACAGCATTGTTCAGTTGGTTACCACTTGAGCTAAGCTAAGACTAAGACGAATATCATAACCAAAATAACTAAAATAACAATAACAAAGAGTAGTAGATGCTAGAAGTGAACGAGTATCGAATTTGGATACCGTTGAAGCCATCGAGCGCGGCGTGAATGATATCCTTGGCAAGGAGCTCGTAGACGCTAGCATTGGTGCTTCTTTCGTCGAATATATGATCTGAAAGAGTTAGAAATGGAAAATTGAAGAGTGATTTGAAAATAAAAAATAGAGGAGAAAGAAATTGACGATGACGATGACGTACCAAAACCGTAAGAAGAGGTAGAGAGAGGAGTGCCGTGGATCTTGTGAAGAGATATGCGGTTATCTTCGACTTTCCAGAAGGTTCCAACGGCGGAAGAGGAATCTTCGGACACCGGAGGACGGAGGCGAACGGCGACGCAGATCCTCTCCATTTTGCTGCTTTTCTCAGTGATTCTGTTCTGCAACAAACAGAGCGGGCACTGCTACGATCCTTTTCTCTCTTTCACTACGTTTGAATTTCTGTGCATTGACGGAAACACCCTTGTCGATCGCGGCCCAACCGTTGAATTTAATTTCTGGACCTTCACACAAGTGGGCCAACCAGGAGCGCCAAGATAGAATAAAAGTAAAAATTAAAAATATAAAAAGTAAATTATCAAAAATGTGTAAATAAATAATAAAAAAAAATTGTGGTAAAAGACATTAATAACACATGAATTGTATGTCCGTTTACATAATATCTCTGAGATTTTATTAGATATTGTCCGTTTTAAAATCAAAATTACTTTTATGATTTTATCTTTAAAAAGATGTATCCGAAAATTAAAAAAAATATATATATTTCAATTTTCTTTAACTTTAACTTAACAATCTAAAATAATTATTAAAGTGATATATTCTTGATTTTTAATTTAAGCTAGAATTAGTATTCCCTACAAAGTATGAACTATGTCTGAAACAGGCATATCTATGTTGGAACTTTTTGAAATTGGTTTATTAGAATTTTACATTATTCGATCTAATATAGGTCATATTATAAAATTATGCATAAGTAATAATTATCTTAGTTGACCGTATTTTTAAATGCATCAAAGAGATAAATATTGGGAAAAAGTTATGAACACATTTTAGTTAAAGAAAAAGTGAAAAATTGTGAAAAAAAAAATCCAAAAAAGGGACATACATGTGTTTATAACAGGATTCAATTTTAGACAAACAACATTCGTTAAAAAAATTTGGAGTGCTTTTACTGAGCTGATTAAGAAAGACACTAGGCTTGGTTGGAAACAACCATATATAAATTATCTTAGCAGGTGTAGAAGAATGGATTGTGGATTACAAAAAACAAGGTAGGTTAATGTTGTTGTTACTATGAACACACTAACATTTTAACAAACTTAATATTTTATAAGAGAAGACATATTTATTTAAAAATATAACTAATCATTCTATTAAATTTTAATATTTTTGTATTAATAAATCTGTAATAATATAAAAATATATATTTTAAATAAACTCATCCACAAATTTAAAATCTTGTTATATAAATTTAATAAGTTTAAAATTCAATTGTTTATTACGTGGTGATGTAAAACTTGTGTAGTGCATTGATTACTGTATATTCTATTAGCTTTTATAATAATTAATTTTATTAATATTTACTATCATAGCTAAAATATTTATAGTGCATTAATTAAATTTGTAATAGTTGATGTTATATTTATCTGTATTTTAAAATATTTCCATGTTACTTTATAATTTCCCATTAAATTGAGATTTGTTTTTCATATCATCTTCAATTACATTTTTTAATATTTTTTATCATAAATTCAGATGAATAAAGGAATGCATGGAGGATAAAGTTGGCAATAAATTATATAATAACTGCATTTTTATTGGTTATGACTACATGAAATTCAAACAGTATGTGGAAAATCATATATTTATTTACTTTTCTTATTTATTAAGCAACGCGTATTACATAAAATGTTAAATTTATAAGATTTTCAAAAGGTAACCTAGAATCATACCGGTTCACCAATGCACTTAGTGATCAGTACTGAATTATTTGCTTTCAAAATAGGAAACAGGTGAAATTATTATTAATTAAAAATTTATTAGATACTTTTGTATTAAGAAAAACTATAAACTAAAATATAACTCGATATTCGTTAAATTAAGTTAAGTCTAAAATGTTTATAACTCTAAAATCCTAAACCTTAAAAAAATTAACTCAAGTTATATAATAATTTATATATTTACTTATTTAGACATAACACCATTGAGTATTGAAAATAATCTCTATTAATGTGTTTGATAGATTAAACCAGGTTCTTATTTTTTAAATAGAATATCGAGATTTTTTTCTTGAATATAAAGAGAGTTTATAGTACTTAGTATAAAAACTTATATTATTAACTTTAAATTTAACTCAATTAATAAGATAGTTTAATAGCTCCAACAAATTAGTTAGAATAATAGATAATAATAACATTTTAAAAAATAACATTAAGTTTAAAATCTAACTGAATTATTTTTTTAAAATATTTCACTTATATATATATAATAATTTAATTATCATTATAATAAAATTTCTAAACAATGATCAATTTTAATGACAAAAATTAATTAGTCACTATAGTGATCAATTTAGATATCAACTTATAAACTAAAAATTATTGGTAACTAAAATAATTTTTAAATTGATGTCTAAGTTAATCACTATAGTGAATTGATATATAGATTGCTCACTAATATTAGTTACCAGGTTTTGACAATCAAAGAAATTGGTCTCTAAATTAGTAATCAATTTAGGAACTAATTCATTTGGTAGACAAAAATTGGGTAACTAATATTAGTGACAAATTTAGAGATCATTAACTATAGTCATTACTATAAAGATTAATTTATAAACTATTTTAGTTATCAATAATTTGTAATTATAGATTGGTATTTAAATTAGTCAACAAATGACTAATTATTTTTTGTCACTAAAATTTATCATTATTTATAAATTTTCTTATAATATACATATATAAAGAATGTCCCATAATTTATATATTTTCAAAACATACGCATTTACATAAAAGTGACCCAAACATTAAAATAGTAAATACTTTTCCCTCTTATCCGTTAGAAAGAAGGAAGATTCACCCTAAATAAATAATTCAAAATCATAGATTGTTATAAGATATTGTAGTGTAGAATGTCTTCTTTTTTTAGAACTAAAGTTAATGGTTTCTAGGTCAAAAGATGACACCTCTTTATTTACTCTTTCCAACCAAACAACGATTTTTGCTGAGTTCTTAAAACTTGCTTGTGAAGAAATAAATGGAAAATTAGAGGTAGAAGACAAACATAAAATGGAAGAAAAAAAAAATCACATGTCAATTAGTAAAATAATAATATTCTTAAACTCTCACCAATTACATAGTTTTGTATATGAATGTTTGTTTTAAAGTTTTTCTTAATTTTTTAATTTCACGAGAGTGATTCTGTGTGGATTTCATGGGGGCTACAAATCTGAATTCCAAATCGATTCTTTGCATTTGGATAAAAAACGACCAATCATCAAAAAGTGGTTGTAACTTTGTTAAGGGGACTTGACTTCAATGTGCATGTCCATCTTTATTATCCAAATCAATGATTGATATTATGAAACAACAATAAATAAAAAAAAATGAACACAAAGATATATTAAGTTATTTTAAGAGTAATTTAAGAAAAAAAATATTATTCATCACTCTTATTTTTTGTTAATTAGGTAGTTTGAAGTTAAACTACTTGCTAGAACCATTATTTAAAATAAAATAAACTAGATTGAAAAAAAAATTATCATATAACATATTTGTGTTAATTGAAGTTGAAAGTAATCCATGGAATTCATCACTTAAATGAAGCTTTATTTAATCACATGTTCTGCCATTGCTAGACATCCAAAAGCTGTGTAGTAATAGTTCACGTCATTATACCTTCAACTCATTTAAACTTTTTATTCATGTGTATATGTGTTTCTTTTTTATTTTAAAATTATGCTTACAACAATAATTAATATATCAAATTTTTAAATTATTTACTAAAAAAATAATATGGAAATATATTGTATTTTTATTACTTTTTATACAAATATTTTTTTCAATTTATTTATTAAATATTTTTTATAAAATAAATTTAACTCATCTAAATATAATTTTAAAATACTTTTTAATATCCGAGATAATTTGATAAATTTGTTTTTCTTTCAACTAAACTTAATTATTAATTTAACACATCAATTAAATCATTCAAAGACTTTACTTTTAAATTTACCCACTTTCACCCTCAAATCCCTTAAAAATATAAATTTTATCCTCTAATACACTCAAATTTATTATCTCCCTCCCCAAATTAATCGTCACAAGTGAACACACTCATATAACATTTTAATATTGATTTTGTTGTTTCTAATGACAGGTTATTGAATATCAGAGGGCTTTGATTTCGCTAAGTCTTTTGGAGTGGTCTGATCTGGTTACTTCCCTAGTTGGCTTATGTCATCCTTGTCCGTGTACTGTCCTGGGTTGACTTATGTCGTCCTTGTCCGTGTGTTCGTGTACTATCCTAGGTTGACCGTTCCTTTTGTGACCTTTGTTATGAGTTGAGGCCGGTTTAGGTTTATGCCGGCCTGAGCCGTGTACCTTAGTTGTTTCCGGCATATATGTGGGGATTGTTCGTTGTTACTTATATGGTTAAGTTGGTCAGGTACAGTACAATTTTTATTTAGAAGAAATAATTAAGTTCCAATTTTTAATTGAGGTTTTATTATATTTTTTATTTATTAAATATTAAAAAAATTATAGTTTTTAATTGAGTTGTCTCAACGGGTAAATTTATTCATCAACTAAGCGACGTGAATGTTATTTTATTCCATCATCTAGTTCATTTGTTTTCACATATTAATAAATGTGATGTTATGTGATTAATATAAAAATGATATTAATGTTGATAAATAATTGGTGAATTTTAGTTGACCTCATAAATAAAGTGTTAGATAATACATTTACCATGCTTTTATTGATTTTCACGACATCACCTATAGCGATTATGAGACTCTCACTATCACCATTGTTGACATGCAACATGTATCCAATGAAGATAATAGAAGTCATTCATCGTTTTATATTAACGATAATATCAGTTTATAGTGTTCACAAAATCTCACATTTCTAAGAAATAGATACAATTAAGCAAGTAATGAGTAAATCACATCACTCAATTATCAGAAAGATTAAACAACAAAGATTCAATTAAAGAATATAAAATGTTTAATACTTAATAAACTAAAAGAACTTGATAGAAATTCAATTAAAAATATTCAAATTTACAATAAACTTAAAACTTAATTAAATTGTTGACTAATGATGTATTTTTATAATAATTTGAGGAATTTGCCTTTTCTTGATATATAAAGTTCAAAGTACGAAATTATTTTCGTGAAAAAAATCATGGATTTACTATTATTCATTCATGTTTTTAATTAATTTTTGTTTTTTATAATAGATATTATATATATATATATATATATATATATATATATATAAATAATATTTATATGATGTAATCTTATCATGACTCATGTTTTTCTCTTTTAATAAATTTTTCATGCAGTAAGAGTGATATTTAGCATGAATTTATTTGGAACTTATTTTTAACTTTGTTAACATAAAATATATACTTTTTCCATAAATTATTTTTCATAATCTATATCCAATGTGTTATTGAGATAAATTTTATTGATGTAAAAATTGGATGTGATATTTTGATTATAGATATAATCAATATATAATATTTCTTTAGTTTTAACAGAAAGCAACAATATGTGGCTTTTCTACATCATAACAAATGTAAAAAGTGTCACATGATTAAGATCAAAGTAATGTGACATTATTTTCTTAAATTGGTTTTATTTTCATATGTCTCTACCTATGATGATAGAATGTTATACATAAATTTCTGAACTCAATTAATTACAAATTAAAAAAAACAATAAATATTAAAGTTAGTAATTTTTTATATGATGACATATTACTGATGAACACTAGGAATGTCAAGAATCATAGTTACACCTAATATGTAAATTTGTAGCCATAGTAACTACTAAAGTTCAACAAATTATACTTAAGTCCATTTTAGTTTAGTAAAAAACGAAGGTTACTACTAAATTAGTAAAACTAAATCAAATCATTTAATAATTTATAATGCATAAAAGAAAATACTTTCTCTGATCGTGACGAATTTATATAGTTTATTTTGTGTCCAATGGTTCATCTTCAATAAAAGCTTACAAAATGTATGTAATAGATATTAATTTTCTATTATAATGGCATATTCAAAATTATAAATGTTAGTCTATAAAATTTAAAGTATTATATTACTTATTTTAAGAATCCTTACATTCAGTGGCGGTTTGTTGTGACTAAGGGCTATGGTCCCTAAATTTTTTTATATTTATATAATTTAATATATAATTATAAATATATATTTTTTAAAAATTTGTGTTTTTAAAAAATTTGTAATTTTAATATATTTTAAAACATTTTTATACATCTATATCTATATATAAGGAAACATTTTTTTTTCACATCTATTTTTCAATTTTACCTTTTAAATATTTTTAAATAAAATTAATTATTTTATTAATATTTATTTTTAAGTGATCATTTATTTTATTTAAAATTTTTTTATTTGATTTTTTTAAACTTAATCATTATAAATGAAAATTAATTATAGTAAAATTATAAAAATTATTTATATTTAATTTTATAATTATAATAATAACAATAATTATAATTTTATTATTTTTTATTATCATAAAAAAATAAATAAAATATTTTACTAGTTTATATAAAAATTTTGAGATTACATTTTTTGTTTTTAATTTTTTTCAAAAATATCAATTCGGTCCTCCAATTTTTTTTAGTCTCACTTTGGTCCCGATTTTAAAAAAAATAATGCAATTTGATCCTTTTTTTGTTAAATTTCTTGAATTGGATAAATTTTTTTTTATCAAAATTGAAGTTGTGAATAAGGATGGTTTCCTTTGTTGGTGTAATTGAAATAATCCTAGTGTCAATTTTGATGAAAAATTATTGCTCCGTTTCAAGAAATTTAACGAAAATGATCAAATTGCATCAATGTTTAAAAATCAGAACAAAATTAAGACTAAAAAAAACTAGAGGACTTGACATTTTTTGACGAAAAAATAGATTGAGAGGGTAAATCAACAAAAAGTTTGACATCCAAAATATTGACTGAAGATCCGCCACTGCTTACACTACACTACCAAAAATTTTCATATTACATGAGATTTTTTTTGCAAATTTGTTAAAAAAATTTACAAGAAAAAACTTTTTCCTGCTATTTTCTCTAAGAATATTAATTGGCGGGTAATTCCTTTGTGGGTAATTATTTTCTACAAAATTATAAAATTCGTAAGTATTTTCTACAAAATTTGTTGTGAAAAGTGTTTTATACAAAATATTTTGCAAAAAAATTGACAGCAATTTTCTGTAAATTTTTTTTCATAACAAAATTTATAAATATTTTCTATTTAAAAAAAAATTCAAAACAAAATTGACAAAAAAATATGAATTTGTTTAATAGTGTAGTGAAAAATGAGACATTTATATCACTAATATAACATCAATGATATAACCTATGATGCAAAGTATCTCACTTGAAAAATGTGAGATGATCATTTTATTATACAAAATAACAATATTTATGTCGGACTTTAGGATCTTTGCATTAGTGATCCAAAGACATGTTCTTTCATATTTGGATGTTTTTGCTTTTGAAAGTTTTTTACCTAATTAAATTATGTTTATATAGTTTTTTATTGAGTTAATTGTCTAAATATCTGTTCTATGTTCAAAATTGATATAATGTTTTTTTTTTTTATCTAAAGAGAATGTATGAATGTCTTTATTCAATTATTTTTGTTCATCCTTGATATCGTATATTTGTTGTTTACATATAAATTTTCAAATTTAGCTATCAAATGTTTAACATTAAAATTTAAAATATAGTAAAAGTTATAGGAAGTACCAAATCAATAACAAAGACAAATTGTAGATCCGTGTTCATCGGTTGAATAACTATTGAGAAATTAACTTTTTACATATAAATTTGTATTTAGAATGTTTTGTATTAACAATTCTTATTTTGTATGACTTAAAGCTCAAGAACACCATACACCGAAGAAACTTTTTCGTCCTATTATAAACAAATGGATTATCTTATTGCATATATTGTATGTTTGATGAGTGTATCCTTAATATCATAACAACCGTAGATTGACTTCAATATAATCTTATTTGATTATGTGTTTGTCATTTGTTCTCTATTTATGATGTATTGTATATGTTTACCATTAGTATAATTCCGATATGAGCAAGGAATGATTAAGATCAACAAATTCATCACAATAACAAAATAAACTTTAAGTGAAATTTATAAATAAATTTAAGTAAATTCATGTAATACGCAAAATATAAATTGATTAGAACTTTTTTCATCTATTTTTTTTGTCTTCTAAACAATAATGTAGATGACAGCTGTAGTTATAAAGTTACTTTAATGTTTAAATGAATAAAAAAAGAATATAAGTCCAAAAATTAGAAGAATTATAATGTGTCATATTAATGTAGAAGTTGCTTTCTTGTTGGCCAAGGAAAATACTATCCTTATAATAAGATAACTTATATATCTAATAAAATTAGAAATGCAAGAATTTTTTTTATACACGTTTGAGTGAAAATGTTTGAAAATGAATTACGTGTCCAGGTACAAATCCATCAATGTGATTGATTTGTTATTATGTCTTAGTTTATCAACTTTAATTAATGATGTTACCACTCTTTTTCAAATTGATTGCATGATGCAAGTTGGTGAGTACGTAAGAGTTAAAGCACTATTTATACATATTCTTTTTTGTTGTGTAAATATTTATCTTTGTCGGAAAAAAAATAAAATAAAAAAAAAATAGCATAAAAGATGATGTTTGCTGTTGAAAGTTATTGCAAATTCACACTGGTACTGGTACTAAGATATGAAAACCTTTAAAAGCTGGCATGACGCGTGATAAGGTTCAATGGGTGGATTTGTGGATGAAATTCGTAGAATGTAACACTGAACATGTATCATACTTTACAAGGTGTGTCATGTATCTTTCATCAAAGTCTACAGTGGAAAAAAAATTTATAAATAAAAATATTTTTATTTATATTTTGTAAAGATTTTATCTTTAATATAATACTAATAATAAGTTTTTTATTTTATATATATATATATATATATATATATATATATTACAACAACTAGTTACAATAAAATTATAAAAATTATTACATAATAATTTTATTATCAGAAACAAAAAATAAATATACATACACATTCGTGTTTTCACTGATAATTATAATAATAATAGCTAAAATGTTTGAAACATTATATTAGATATCCAATTTTCATTTCTCTACAATTCCAGCTCTATTTACAAAATAATGTTAGAAGTTTTTTTTTTTTTTTTATCTTATCACGCACAAGAATAAATATGTTACTCTTCTATTATTAAAGTTCTTCTTTTTTAAGTTATAGATAATAGAAAATAAGTTAGCACGATTAAATCTTAAATACTTTTTTTTATCAACAATAATAAATATATTAAATAGAAATAATTTATCAAATAATATATACAAATAAAAATAAAAGAATAAAACACAATAATATACCTTTTTTTTTTCTTATACGTTACCATAAAATTGTTATATATTGACATAATATTATATATCAACCTTACCATAAAATTAAATTTTAGGTCACAATTCATATCATATATCAATTCTAATAACACATTGAGAAGTGAACCATACATATATATATATATATATATATATATATATATATATATATATTAAAATTGGCCCATATGTCTAACCTCTCATTTAAGTAGGATATGTTTATCTGTCCCACCTCTTCTTTTTTAAGATGTGAATTTACTTTTTTCTTACTGAATTTTAGAAAAGATAACTTTAGAAAACATTGAACAAATGCAACTTTTGGTTCCATCTATAGATTCTTTATGTCAACTACTTAATGTATTGGTCCAAGTTTTATGATTTGTATAAGAGAAATAAAATATTTTGTGAGAAATATATGTGAAACCAACTAGATTATATATATCACCTTTATTTATGTGAAAATAGACGAGTTTTACTTTATAGTAAAGAATATTGTATGAAATTTTCTTATGTTTTTAGATGAAAAAATTGGACTAGACCACTGATCACTCTGTTAAGAAGATAATGACGACCATTAGAGATGACCATCATTTTCAATCAATTTTGACTATCAAAATCAATCCCAATTGTCCACTATTAATTGAATAAAAAGTAATGTCTTTAAACCCAAAAATAATAAAATGGTTCTCTCAATAATCAATGTACACAGAGTTATGCATTAGATTTTATATTGTTAATTATAATGCATGATTTTCTAAATAGTGTGTTATGTTGTTTATTATATATGTTCTTACGAGTTCACTATGTAAAGATTGTTATTATGATTTTCTTTCTTCCTTTTTCAACAATTCTTCTCTTATATTCAATTTGAATGTGTTGGTATGTATTCTTCGCCAGAATTGAATGTGAGTTGTCCATGCAATGATACTCTGTGTTCAAGTCAGACAAGAAATAAGAAATGCAATAAATGCAGTAATAATGACAAATTTATTAATTATCTCGTGAATAATGTTATTTATATTAAATATTAGATTTAAATACTATGTTTATGGACTCTTACCTGATTGAGGCTGATTTATATAGATAATTACTAGAATTAATTTGTTTAATAATATTGGTAAATAATTTAGTTCTTAATATCATTCATATTGAAATGTAATAATGAGATCGACATGATTTTAGCTGTAACTAGGCTGACATATATAGTGTCGACTGATGAGATTTACTTGATATCGTCCATTGTAAGATATATATATATATATATATATATATATATATATATATATATATATATATATATATATATATATATATATATATATATATATTAAAGGTGATTGAGAACATATACAAGTCATCTTAAGGTCGAGATGACTTCACAACATACCAAGATGACCATGGAGTACTTGGTTGATCTTAAGATGTCACTCCATGATTTATACAATTATTATGTAAAGACTAAGATGATCTCAAATATACATAATACAATATCAATAAAAAGATAATAACATATTATGTGCTTTTATTATGTTTAGTTTGATTTTATGCGCTTCATATAATTTTAATATGTTACTATATATGGAGTTTATACAGGAAAGTTCTTTTACTGAAACATCCAACAACGTAATGTTATATGCTTGTATATAACAAAATTAATTATTACAAATGGTGTTAAACATTGTTTCAGTACATCCAGTAGTCTCACATTGTTTAGGAGTCGAGATCAAACGTAATTTAAATACTTATTACTCTCCCTCTAACCTTCAAGGTGTATTTGAAGGACAAATCTGTGAAGTAACTCCACGCTCCATACACTCTTGTAGTAAATACTCCATACACTCTTGTAGTAAATAATCCATCTTAATTGATATATACATTCATTTTTTCTTGGTTAAAAGAACATATTTTCTATAACCCAACTTGGTTAGAAAAATGCAAATATGTAACCACTTAAAAAAACCCAACTTTTAATTCAATAAGCATGGATCGAATGGTGTGATTGTAGCCAATATCACATTGATACGAAACTATTTTTCACATAACTTCATTTTTTTTTTCTTCAGAAAAAAGAAAGTAAAGTAATTCCATCCCTTATGATTAACAGGGTTGTTCACATGTTGGGGGGGTCCTCTATGACCTCATTGCTAAAATTTTGGCCACACCTCTCTTTTCCTTCTTTAATCACTTTTTTAGGGCAACTTTCTTTATTTTCTTTTCCCTTTTTTCATATAATATTTTCATTTTTTTTCTCATATATATAATAATTTCCTTTTGGACAGGGCAGAAGGCATGATCAACCAAATATCTTTGTCCACTTCAAGTCATAGTCAAATCAACAATACTTGACGATTATCCAAATCCAAAAGACACAACAAAAAGAAGAAACAACATTATATAACATTAATTCCATCATTGACCCATAACTATACCTTATATTTACATCAAATACATGCACACACATATATTTAATATATACATACATATATTCCTTGAAGATTCCCATCATATAGAGACTTAAATAATTGTCACTCACCCTCTCCTTAATTTAGACACTAATTAATCTTTTACAATATGATTACAAAAGCTACCTAAGACAAAACAAAGTGGCAACAACACCAAAAAGTAGAGAGACCCTCAAAATCTCTCTACGTTCCTCTTCCAACAACGTGGGGTTTCTCGAAACCACCACATGCATGTTGTGTGTATATATGTATATATTAATTTCATATTGTATTAAAAGAAAAAAAAAAGTTGACGAAATTAGAAAAGCTTAATTATTCTGACTTGAACACATGCACCCAACAAAAATTTGATGGTGTGGGATATTTAGTATATTAGGAAGAAGAGCTTAATTTATTGTACAGTAAGATACTAAACGACGTCGTACTTACTACTCAATGTGATATTCATATACACATAATGACATAGTCTAATTTTGTTGTTGTTGTTACATTTTAGTTTACGAGTGACACTATACTACTGTTGTGAAATCATGGTGGCTAAAATTTGATAAAGATTTGAGAGTGTAGCCATAAGGGTCACGGATTCGGATCTAAGACGTTCATTCTCCACGGAGAGAAGAAGATTCTGGTGCATGGTTAAGCATAACCGGTTTTTTAATTCTCGGTTTTCCATTCTGAGCCGGTTCGCTTGGTTCGTGAGATTCTCTAAATGCCGCTTCTTTCTCCAGCGGGACCGCCTAGCTGACTCCCGGTTCGACTGCATTCGCCGGAGCTTTCTCTCGTGCGTGGACCGGACCGCCCGGTTCGATTCCTGCGAACCGGACTCCGGGGTGGGCGGTTCGTTAACGAGGGAGAATAGCTCCTGTATTTCGGTCGGCGTGAACATGGTTTCGAGAACCGGTTGGGCTTCTTGGTGGAAGAACATTGTCGTTGGTTGTTGCAACGCGAGAAGAGAAGAAGAAGGAGAGGAGTGAACCGGTTGTGTCGGAAAAAACGAACCGGAGAGAGGAAAGAAGGGGAAAAGGGAAGAAGTGAAGCGTAGGGGCTGGGTATTTAAGGAGGAAAAAGGCTGCAAAACGTTCCAACATGTGGGGCCAGAAAGCTATGTGCGCATTTTCTCCAAAGAAGAAAAAAAGTAGGGTAACACATGTTTTAGGTATTTTCGTTTTTACACTTTAAAAATTACTTCTTTTACACACACCCACACACAAAAATTAGGGTTATTATATTTAAGTTAACCTTTTCTTTTCCACCAATCTGATAATCATATTTAAGTTAAAGCTAATGTGAAAGAGAGATTTATTTAATCTCTGTCAACACTTCAACAATTGAGATCATTTTCATTATATATATAACCTTTGAAATAGCTAATCTTCTATTATGATAATTCTGATAATTCTAATGATTAACACGATTAATGATTTTGTATATGACAACAAGAATAAGAATAAGAATGAGGAGCAAATATATTTTATATAATTATATAAATTGAATTTTTGTCTTCATATGACTTATTTTCCTTGCCTATTTGTATTTTATGTATTTGGTTTTTGTTTTACGATAAAAAAATGTATCTCCTAGTAAGTGGTAAGGATATTCTTCCGTGATGCGTAGTAGAAAGATAACATAATGTTGCTTTTGAGGGAGTGTTAATTCTTAATTGTGTGTAGTGGATTAGTTTTTGGACAACATAATGAATGAGAAGATAAGAAATTAATACATATTTTAAAAGCATGGTTAACTAAAACTAAGTTTGACCCATGTTAAGAAATTGAAAAACGCATTTTGTTAATGAATGAGGTGGATTTGAAAGTTTGAGATGAAGCATGGAAACTTTTGAAGGGTAAACAGTGTGGTGGTGGGGATTGATTTGAGGATGATGAATGACCTAGCTTTTGTTTCTTTGTGTATTTTTATTTATATATGGTAAAATAATTAATGGGGTCCTCATGAAAATTTTGCTTTAGCTTAATGACGAAGGATCAACCAAAAACGCATATGCAACGAATTGGATTAGAAAGTTACCAGACAGAGGCACTGCGCCGAAGTCATTTTGGACACGCACATGCATGGAAGGTGCAAAAGGAAGTGAAAGAAAGGAATAATAATAATAATCTTATTAATTTTTCTACCAACAAAACTAAAATTAATTAGTGTCGTCAAGGTGGACTAATTAGGGTTTAGTACGTGGAAAATTATGGCCACATAAGCCCACAATATTAGCCATTGTGATTGTGGCTATGAGTTTCTTATTTTCCTCTCCCACCCTAATGCACCCACGTCGTTCATCAAACCCTACAACAATCACCAATTTCAACGTAGCCACAACCACAATTAAAAAAAAATCCACTAGTCTCATCGTTGTCGCATTGCACAATGAATTTGTCACCATTTGGTGATCGATTTATTCTCTTTGTCAAAAGGGTTTGTGAGTTATAGATTAGACTCCATTTATATATATATGAGTTATCCAACATGACTAAAGAAAAAGATTATAACACAAAGTTTTACTAGCTATTAGGTTATTTGTTGAATATCAAAAGCTTATGTATCGTGACCAACTTTAACTTGGTTTTGTCAAAGCAAGAGACACTGTACGATCCGCGACCATACAGTGATTCTAAGTGCAAATTGGAAGATGGAGATACCTATCAAAGGTCATTGATTGCTTTGTTTTCACTCTTTTTGTTGATTTTAGTTGTAGATACCAAGTATCTTGAACAATTTTATTTGCTTGTTTACTATTTCACTAGCTATAGTTGATGTGGCAAATTATAAAGATTTATGGATGTCGTTATATACAGCATAGTGTACACTAATCTTCCCATAGTTTTTACGTGCAACATGAAAAAGAAAATAAGGAATCCTAATGCAATTAGTAATAGATATTTCATATGATTCTAGTACACCCCGTATAGTTTCACAGAGTACCCTTTCTTGTATTGTCATTCATCTCAACAGAACACATTTGTCTAATTCTCTATAAAGAAGACTTTTGATACATGGACTCGTCTAATCTGACTATCAAGACCAAATCATTGACATACAATTGATGGTCTTTTGAGAAAATATCATTGGGGAGATATAATACCAGTGAAACATGAGTACAACCTATAAATAAGATATTAACATCACCTCCAACCCAAAATCTTAGAGACAATAGATTTATTGGTTTTATTCCTTATATGATAATCAACTTTTTCACTTTTACTCAATGTATAGTTTAGACTGACACTTGGATTTCCAACACTTAGGAGTTAAGATACTTTTGTCCTCGAACCCTCCGAAACGTCTTATAAGGACAAAAATGTGATAGGACTTTCAGGCTCCAAAGTCAAAGCAGATAATACCTTAGATACAATAATTGTTCTTAACAATGTTATTTCAATGAACCTTTTTAAACACTTTTAAAGACAAAACTGTAACAAGAGTTCCAAACTCCAAAATAATTAATATCTCAAATGCGTTGATTAACCAATGAACTTAAGATCATAACACAGAGTAAATAGAGATAAAATCAATTTACAATTTATAAATGCAGATAATCATAACTTATAAGTTGGATTTGTGAATATGAATTACACTAATTTCTTAATATGATATTAGGGTGATTCTAACAAGTTTTGTAGGACTTACGATATTGCTACAAGACCACCCACAAATATCTAGTTTTAGACAAGTTAAACTAAAAATCCTTTTATTAAAAGAAAATGGAAAAGATAAAATAGAAATAAAAGCAAAGGGAATATTCTTGGGTAGTTTTGATTCTATTGGTAACTAGGGACCGGTTTTGGTTTGGTTGGAAGTTGGTTCCCTTGAAGAATGAGGAAAACATAAAAGGGGTTGTGAGTGGAGGATAACATGCGACCCTTTCTATGCCGTTTCAGTGTAATATGACTAATTTAAAGAAGCAAAAGGAAGAGAATTTAGCAACCCAAAGTGGTTTGCATGCATGTGCTTCATAAATTTTAATGCACTCTCCTTTATTTCTTTCCTTTTATGAGGAGTGGAAAGAAGTAGCCATAATACACTTAACAAACTATTTTAAAACATTCTTTATCATTGCTTAACATTTCTTAAAAACAACTATACAAATTCACAATCATTGAGTAAAGAGTTTAGGACAAAAACAACCTATTAGGGCTTTTAATATCAAAACATATTCCATTGCCAACTAAATGTGCAAACATCTCCCAAAGTTTTGAATTTTGTAATTGATCAATAATTTAATTAATCATTTAGTTTCTATTTTCGTAAAAAAAAAATATGTCAAGTTGGTCTTTAATTTTTCTTAGTCATAATTTTTGTAAAAATTAATACAATTTAGTTCTGATTTTTAAAAAATTGATGAATTTGATTTTTTTTTTTGTTAAGTTTCTTAAAACAGATCAAGGATTTTCTATTAAATTTGATAGTAGGAGTATGTTAATTAAACAAATAAAACAAACCATCCTTATTAATAACTTCAATTCAAAAAAAAAATGTCAAGTTGACCTTTAATTTTTCTTAGTCACAATTCTTGTAAAATTTGATACAACTTAGTCCTGACTTTTAAAAAATTGATGCAATTTAATTTGTTTTTTTGTTAAGTTTCTTAAAATGAATCTAGGATTTTCATTAAATTTATAGTAGGAATATGTTAATTACACAAACAAAACAAATTATCCTTATTAATAGCTTCAATTTGTTTGAAGAATCATTTATTTGTTTCAAAAAAATTAACAAAAAGGATAAAGTTATATTATTTTTTCAAAAATTAAGACTAAATTTCATCAATTTTCACAAATCAAAACCAGATTGAGATAAAAAAAAAGAAAAAAAACTAGAGAGTTAATTTTACGTTTTTAAATGAAAATATGGATCAAATACGTAATTAAATTTTAATTATTTAATATAAACTAAAATGAAATCAGTTTTTCTTTTTCTTAAATATATCAAAGAATTTATTTCGAACAGTCCAATTGCACTTCCTATGCGGAAATGAAAAAACTTAGTTTATGAGTTAGTCTATACTTATATATAAAAGAAATGTTTTTTAGTGTTCATATTTATTTTCTAATTTTACTCCTTTAAATAAATAGCTTTTATTAAATTAAAATAAATATTTTATCAAATTTATTTTTTAAGTGATTATCTTTTTAAATTTAACCTTTCTTTTATTTGACTGTTTTTTTAAATTTAATCACTTTTACAATTACAGAAATACCAAAAAAATAAATAAAAAATATTAGCAACAGTGTACAAAAATTATTTTAATTTTATAATAATAATAATAATAATAATAATAATAATAATAATTTTATTGTTATAAAAAAATAACATACTTACATGGTGTTCAGTGGTTCATACAATGATTTACATTATCGTTTCTTTTTGGAGGTATTTTTTTATTTTAGTTTTAGGTAGACACTTTTATCTTTTTTTTATATATATAGTATTTATAAATACTTTTATTTTTTTTAATATCAGTTATTAAAAACATCATAAAGTAATCATTATTTATTAAGAACATGAGGGATACGGATGTTTACTTTTAAATCAAGAAAAAAAATGTGAATACTATTTTATTAAAAATATAAAATATATCTCCATTTTAAAATTAATGTTAATGATATTTATTTATAATGGGATGAAATGATAACAATTTCCCCTTCTTATTATATATGGGAATCTCTAACACAAGATTGTGTAAGTGATGAGAAGAGTGTTCAATAATGTAAAGTATGAAAGTGAGTGTCCCGTTTTTTTTTATTTTTCTGATTTTGTCATTTTTCTTCCAAAATCACAAAAACTTAATCAAATGCGAAGAACAAAGTGAGGGAACCAATTGCGTATATGATATGCTTAAGTATGAGAACTTTACAATTAGATGTCACTCCAACATTCTTAATTGTACCCAAAACTTTACATAGATTCAATCATTTGACAAAACAATGGTTTACTGTAATTAAAATCGTCATGAAACTAATAAATGTTTATTGTACTGTTAATAATTATTCATGATTATTATTGATATTATTTAAATTGTTTGTATTAATTATTGTAATCCTGAAGTTATATTTTTTGAGTTATCTTTTATGTATATAAATATGTATCTTTTTTTGTAATGATATACATAAAAATATACCTAAAAGTTGTTTTTTATTTTCTCTTTTTCTCTTTCTTTTTTCTTTTTATTATTAACTTTATTTCATAACAAAAATTATTTTATTTTATTTTTTACTGCTTTGTTTAAAAAACAAAATCGTAAAAAACTTTTTTGAATAGATGGAATCAATTCTGTCGCAAATGGAAACTAGTTTAAAAATAAATTTAACAGTAAAATTATTTGTTATTATTTTTATTCCTAATTTGCGAATAAGTTTATGTGAATAATTTTTCATAATAAAATCGTATTTATTAATATTATTGATATGTGAGTCCTTGTAGTATAATGACAAGTATTCTAACTAAGTGGTATGGTTTTTAAAAAAATTTACATGAATATTTTTATTTATTTCTACTCCTATAAACACCTAATAAAAAAATAGTATTTTAATTCTGTAGGTGATTCTTCGTAATTTGTTATATATTTTAAAATAAAAATCTGATGTGATTGGGGTTGGATAGGCATGTACATGAATTGAGGGTGTTTGTCTATCATCACCCTGTTTGTTATTCTCAACAATGAAAGTGAATAATTTAATATTTTTTATTTGTTTTCTTGGAATATAGTTTTGAAATTTTGTTTGCTTCTCAATAGAGTTGTAAAAACGAGAAGTATTTAAGTGATTTCATATATTTATTTTGCAAAGCATTGCGTGTAAACAAGTAAAATAAATGTTGTTGATCTGAAATAGACATTATTCAACAATTACAAACTATATGATGCCAGAAATGAAAAATATTTGATGTTGTTCAATGCAGGAAATATGATAATGCAGAACCAATGAACTGCAAATAACCATTACCGGGATCTGACTAAAATTCACATATAAATTATACATAATCCTAAAACCGGAGTTTCTTTAGAGCAATATATAAGTTAATGAGCAAAGAGATCATAAACATGAAACAAAAAAAATGACAAAAACTGGAGATTTTGTGATGAAAATCTGGTAAAACAAAATCAAATTCATCTTATCATTGTGTTGGATGCTTCAATTGATGGAGCAACACCAGAAGAACTTTTTAGGTAAAAAATACTGGATGCAAAATTCAATTTGCTGCAAGCCTCCTGTTTCATTATATCTATCCTGTTCATGCAAGATACTTAATATTAACCTGCTTCAAGCATGGCTTTAATGAAGGCGCAGTGTCAAGCTCCAGGTTTTCTTCAAGACTCGTGTGTATAAAATTCTAAGCATACAGATGTTTTCCTAGAAACGAATTACACACAAAATTATCTACCAAATGCAAAATAACAAGAAGCTAAAATGGTTGTCACTTTCACATTTTCTCAAAATAACAGATTACATATGATTTTTCACAATTCCATGCTATAGTAGACAGCTTAAAAATAAAGTTTAATTCTCAAAGAATAACATAGCTAGCAGATTACCATAAAACTGCTCACATGAACCAGCAAAACTGATCACACAAGACTGGCCCAAGGACCTAGGATGCACCCAACACACTCTGAATATGGCTAACAAATGAATTCCATCAAGACACAGCTACATAACAACGTAACAAATAAAGACTGAACCTGCAGCACACATAACAGATATATTAGATGAAATAGCGTCATGCGCCCTACTACAAGTCATTGAAAAATCTAAAAAATCTAAAAAAGAAATAAAACAGTGGAATCTTGAACAATCTAGAAATTGTGTGGACAGAAGAACTATGTAAGGAACAACAAAAAGGATATGTGAAAGCCAATGCCAAACCAATAATGCCATTTCCAAACAAAGATCCTCCAAAAATATACTCATTTAAAAGAAATAAAAGTTTAAAGGACTTAAAGCAGATGCCTTGAAATCTGCCATGTTGTTACTGTGGACTCAATGAAAACCAAACTACACAGATTGTGTTACCTCCTCAGGTCTAACTCCATTATTCCTCATCTCATCAGAGGTCTTGAAAGCATATTCAGCAGCCCCTGACAAGTGAGCCAATGGCCACTGCATAGATAAAAAACTATTAGGTATCACCCCATCTTCTACCATATCCTTCTACATCTGTACAACAACTCTAAGGAGTGATTTCTTTTGCGAAGACAACATAAAGTTAAAGACACTAGCAGAGAGAATTGTCCCATTTTCTTTTACAGTAGAATAAAAAGACAACATAAACTTGTAGCATCCCCATCTGGCATACGATGAAAGCATGGTACTACAAACAACTTCATCTTTATCACATTCCACATCAAGCATCTCCAAGAAGATCTCTTCAGTCTGTTTTAGCTTTTCAACTTGCCCTTATAAGCGCTACACTACTCAGTATACAATTACACTTGGTCTGTTGTTCAGCTCCTGAGGCACCAAACTACCAATACACTATCAATCTCTATATTTTGGAGGAAAACAACAATATAAAGTGAAGTATTCATGCCATACAACACACCCACTAGGTTCACCAATATTTTCTTAATAATCATACCTTATTTTGAAGATTTTTTAAAGAAAGTATTTAATAACATTCTTTATCCTTTACTATCGAGTCATTTCTCGAATTTAGTCCCCACCCATCGCCCATTTTTTTGTTTGTCAATTTTGGTTTTCACTATTTTAATCTTCTCTTTTTTGTTTATCTGCTAACTTACATCCAGTATTTAATGCAAAAGTTGATGTGGCAGTACAGTGATGAGGTGGGTGTGTTGTGTAATGTCATATCAGCATTTCCTTTAAATATGGAAGTCATCTTAACATGTTGATTGAAATTGCACTACTAAAATAATGGTTCACCAAATTCCAAGAACGGAGACCAAATTCGACCAAATGAAACAGCAGCAACACCAAACAGGCAATTTGAAATCTACTTCCAATGAAAATCAAAAGTAACCCTCAAAATTTGATGCATTAAGGTAAACAATTGCATTCTCCCAAGAGTTTGATGTTACATCAAGGAATACAATCCTCAAAAATGAAGCAGTTATCTATCTCTATCGAAATTGGAACACACTCTGACCTCATGAGTTTTCAAATTTTCGATAAGTGTGAGCAATCTCTCCAACATCCATCTCAAGATCATCCTCAAGTAAAGGATCCTCATAATCCAAGGTACCAGTTTGATCAATCTGCACATGCAACTCCCCCATTTCAGAATCACACTGGTCCGAAACCAAATCATCATAACATTCCGCATCAGACCCCTCACTACAAACCTCTAACTTCTTCTTCCTCCCTCTGTAACCCACAAGCCCTAGGACCTTCTCCTTCCATAGCACCAAGGGACATTTCTCAATGAGCTCAGAACCCTCATAAGCCTCAGTCAAAAACACACTAAACCTCTTCCCCCTCTCTGACACATAGAAGATCCCACAATGCTTCAGCAGAAGCCTCATCAACTTCTGAGGCATCACAAGCTCCCAACGAAAGTGAGTAAGGTGATCAGTGACCAACCTCTTCTCAATAGTGAAATTAAGCAGTTCATGCATAACAGCAACAGCCCTTTTATCAAACTCCAAAGAACCAGCTTTAAGTCCACGGGCATCTGCATAGGGAGACAAATAAGACATCTCCTGAAAATGCTGAATCTTTTCAGCATAGTACCGATATACCCTCTTATAATTTGAAGGAAACTTCAAAGGGAACGGAACTGAAAGCACGCCAGGGAATTCACTTTCACTTCCACTTCCAGCTACTCCTCTCACCACCTTCTTCTCCAACTCAGTAATTGCCCATTCAGGATTCCAAGACACAAGCTCCAAAAACTCAATCCCATCAAGTGTTTTCACCACCTTAAAATGTTGAGGATACTTGTGCACCCAATGGACTCTAAAATCCAAGGACAACCCAAAATCTCTTCTAAAGTGAGCAATCTTCTCCAACGGAAGACGTTTCTCCACTGACATCATGAGAAACCTTGTAACATATTCCGCAGCCTTGTCAGCATGATCCTCGATGACCCTTTGCTGTTGTTCCATCAAGTCCTCGGCTTTTGGGGTCATGCCGCACCATAGGACCCCCTTTTGGTCCTTGTAGAGTTCAAAGAGTTTGGGGGTTTTGCGGAGGAAATCAGAGATTCGGTGGGGCTTAGGGAGGTTGATTTGCCTGCGGTGATTCTCTAGGGAGCGAACAGGAATAATCATTTCGGGCTCTTGCTTCAGAAGCTCCATTAAGTAAATGATTTTGGAGACTATCTTCCATTTCTCGGTTACGACTTCAAGGTCGTGAACCCTCTTCTTCTTGCTCCTATCTTGGACCCTCCTGCTGCTCGTCATCCATCGGATCAGAAACTCACCGTGGTAACAGTAACGATCCCTTGTTCTTCCTAACCACCGATTACACATCAACATCACTAATCCAACTTACTTCTCAATGTTACTATCTACAATTCCAATGAGCACCATCTAGCATAAGTTAAATTATCCAATAATCAACAAAAAGAAACAACAATACTAACAACATACTGCATGAAACTGCATTTCACATAGTGAAAAAAGGTGTTTATGGTGTAGCCTTGTTGGATTGAAAAGGTTTTTAGTTGAGCTAGATAAAGTGTCATAACAATTGTGCAGTCAAATACCGGGTCTATATCAGGAACAATTTCGGCATTTTCTACTTGGAAGGTTGTTCTGTCTAAGAGCATGTGAGAAGGGAAAAGGGAACTTTAGTTTAAAACCAATAAATTGAAACTTTCGTCATATTTCCAAAAAAAAATGATCAGAAGTATAGTTTATATTGATGATCAAATACCTTCAAACTAAACTTGAATGGCTTTTACATTATTGATTTTAGTTGAGATCGTCAGACTCTAAAAAGACACAGTACGAAGCGGTTGCAGAGCATAGAACAAACTATTCAAGAACAACTTGTAAAGTTCATTCTGCAACCACCAAGCCAAAAATCCTGTAACCACCATATCCTTATCATTGCCTCCATCATAACACAGAACCAGCCACAAATTTAGAAAAAAACTGAAGCAAAAAGCGGTCACAAAAAGAAAGAAGCAGAGAACAAAATCCTAAACCCCAATCCTAGAACCAAACATAAAAACGAAGCATAAAAATACTGTCAAAATCATAGATAGCATGCTCAACTGTTAACTACGGAAACGACGCCATTGATTGTCGTTTCGTGTGCGGAAATAAACAAAAACTCACCGCATTTAGGTTCCTTCTTCTCCTCTCCCTCTCCTCGCGGGCGGCTCTCTCTGTTCGTACGGCGCTGTCGTTCTCTCTGTTCGCCACGCCGTCGTTGTTGCCAGAGTTCGTGACGTCGTTGTCGTTCCGGTCATTGGCGTGGTGGTGCGCTTCTCAGGTCAAGACATTGTTGTCGTTCCTGCGTCACCGTGGTTCGTGCTATAATATTTTACTCAACTAATTTTCAGTTTCCATTGAATATTATGCCTTTGATTTTTATTTTTTTTTCATGTTATAAGCAAAATTTAACTCAAACTCCAATTAATTTAAAAATTATAATAAATATTTTTTTTTCAACTCCTATTGGATTAAATAAGATGAACTTTTTATCCTAAATTCAAAATAAACACTTATTCCTGTAGATTTTTTACTATTAACTTATATTTAAAATATTAATTTCATTACTATCATATACATATTTCATATTTTATTTAAAAAATTTTAGTTTCTTTATTCTTACCTTTGTTAAAACAATTCAAAATGATCTATTGAGCAATATAGATAGGATCAGACTTTGTCTAAAAAAAATCACAGTATAAATTTATTAGGTACTCATCAAATGAGGCTAAATTCGTTTTTACACATGTTGTCCTATGTATAAATTATTTCTAGGAAATGACACATAAATGTCAATTAAACATAAAAGAGTATAATCTATGAGAAAAAAGTTATGCTCTTTTTATAAATTATTTTATACTTTCTATCAAACCTAAATTTTTCCATGTTTATATTTCTTAAATATCATAAATATGTTTATTAATAAATAATGAGAAATTAATGTTACAAGTTATTAATAGTAAGATACATTAGTACATTAATAACATTGTTTTAAAATTTTTAATAAATTCATTGAATTAATTATTTCTTTTAGCATGTGTGATTACTTTAAAAAATTATTATATTAATTATCAAATAATAATAACAATTTTTACTACATTTCTCTCTCCCTTGATCTTAATGTTCTAAGTATTCATTCTACAATAGACTAGACAGACAAAAAAAATTATAAAATAATAAATATTTGAATGTTTTTAATTGAAATTTTAACCTAAAGATGTTAAAATAGGTCACAATGATGAAAAATCATAAAACATGCTAGGTAAAATAGAAAAAAAAAATCTAGATTAATTGGTCATTATTTTCTTAATTATACTTCTTTTAGTATATATATATATATATAATGAGTTAAGACGGTTTATTAGTAAATATGTCAAGATGAAGTTATGTTAAATAATTATTATCAAATGTAGTCATTTAGAATATTTTATTATATTTTGAATAAACTTGGGATTAAATGTTATGGTAGAGTAATATATGTGTTGTATAAAATTTTTCATAGTTATTGATTGTCACTAAATAACAATTATGGTTTATCGTATTTTTTATTTTTATTTTATTTGTCAGTAGAGTGATTCTTTATGATAAAGACGATAATGCTCGATATTTTTTTTCGACAAAAATAAAAAAGTATATTACAAGATTATAATATGAAAAAAAACATGATTCTCAAAAAGTTTTCATTTTTTTTAGAATGACTCAATTATTTTAAATGGTCATAAATAAAATAAAAAATCAAGCATGAGATAAAATAATATCTTAACCTTCAACTAATTATTAAAATAATATGAGATATTATATTCAATAAGAGATGTTTAAAGTTACATAGCTCAATGTTAGAAAATTATTAGGTAAGATAAAAATTTGAAAATAATAAATACAAATAGTGCGTGACAAAATACTTAAAAAAAAAATGTAAGATTTGAAAGAGTACACATTAAACCGAATTAAACAAGAATATGTTTGCTAAAGCCGAGAATAATTTTCAAATTAAAGAAATGAAAAACAAATAACATCATTCAAAAGTCACCATTGATTAATAATAGTTACTTCAAATAGGATCTGCAATATGGAGAAGAAGGGTTATTTTAAAGAGAACACAACGTGGAGAAAAAGTATTATTTCAATTCAAGCGAATCAAAAAAACATGAAAAAAGATAAGCCATCTCAAAGGGAACATGCAAACACTACACAAAGATCACAAAAAATGGAGAATTTTGTTAATATAACATGAATCCCACATAAAACTTGTAAAAACAAAAGGTGGTTTCAACACCAACAAAAACTCTTATACACCTACAAAACCATCATCATAATTATATGAAATTTATACTTTTTACAACCTCTTATTCTTTCCATGTTTTTATTATTTATAATATTTTTATGTTATTCCTATCAGTATTAAGTAATTATCTTTATAAGATTTATAATATAATATTTAATTATACATGAAAATATCGTTTTCAAAAAGCATGTTTTACTTTGAATTCTAATTTTCCAACACTTTACTTCCCTGAATCAATTTACTAATTATGTAAAATATATTACGTGTGCATTTGTTTTCTTCTTATGCATACTATAATATGATATTATATATATATATATATATATATATATATAAAGTTTTTTAAATAAATATTTTGTTTTGAATACTAAAATTGATATCATTGTTACATTGTCTAATTAAAATAACATACATATTCTCAATTAAAAATAGGAATATTCGGACAAAAAAATATTTAAAATATTTTAGTTTATTATAATTCATATTTTAAAATTTTTACGAATAAAATTAAACTAATGATATGTTTGCATACTAATTATTAAAATTCTCTATCAACAACCATCTATTTGTAAAAGACAAAATAAATTTCTCCTAAACATTATCCCATTCTTCCTAAATTTATTCTTCTATACAAATCTTAATTAACTATTGAGTTTTTGTATTTTTTTTATTGGTTAAGTTATGGTTTGAAGTTAAGGCTTTTACATATGGGAAATGCATATTTGTAAAGTTAAGAAGGTTTTTCATATATTGATTCAGTCCTAGCCTCAATTCCTAAACTTTCTCTCTATTATCCTCATGTTAAAATGTCAAACACCTTTGAATTTAACTTGTAACTAGTCAAATAGTAATCTTTAAACATTTTTAGAGCTAACTCAAATAGTATTTAATAAGTATTAATAAGAGTGTTTATTAGGTTAAATAATATGATGACTTAATTTAATATAAATAAATCGAACTTTTTTTAGTTTTTTTTGGATAAAAATCCAACTTAAATTATTATATAATAATGACATAACTACTATTTAACCTACTCAATTATTCTATTACCTAAAAGTGTATTTTCTAAAATACTAATTTATCATCATCATCTTCCTTTTATCTTCTTCACGTGCTTCCCAAATTTCCCCAACATCCATCTAATTTTTTCCCTTCTAAAAATTTCCATTTTTTCTAATCACAGTTAAAAAACCAGAGCAAACATATATTTTAAGTCATAACCCTATTACCATATTTGTGAAAGGGAAAAAAACGATGAAATTCGAAAAAGGAGCAATAATTTCGATCTACTCTGACGCACATTCACTTTTTCTCGGACTTCGTATCACTTTTGTGATGGAAAAGAAAGTTGAAAAAAAGCAAAAGAAACTTTACCCGGTGAAAGATGGCGATGATCATGACCAAGAAGACCACATCATTGAATATCATGAACATGTTAGGGACACAAAAACACAGAAACAGCTTTTTTTTTTTCAAACAAAAATTTTTAAACCATCTTTACTCTTAAACTTTTTCTTCAAGTTTATCTCATAATGATTCAGAGTTATTAGAGCGTGCTCGATCTTAATAACTGATAATTCTTCTCACAAAACCAGAACTCAAAAATGTTCCTGGTGTTTTCTCTTCATCGATCTATTTACCTTGTTTGAGTGAAACTCAATCCAAATTCTGAGTTTAAAATCTGTCACTAAAATTGCTGAATAAAAATTAGTCATTGACTGATCTCAAGAATGTTGAGAATTTCAACCAGAAAACCCAATTGAAGTTGTTAACCTTTTAGCATTTGAAATCAATCAAGCTTACAAGAACATTTTTTTTTTCCATCAAACTTAGAACATTCTCTGTATATATCCAAAAGCAATGAATGAAAAGTGGTGTCCAATTTTTCATTCACAATGCTGAAATTACATAACCCCAAGAACTTCCTCACACTATATTATATAAAACATCAACACTTACCAAGAAAAGAGAGACGTTGACTTTCAGTATTGGGTGGGTCAACAGGAAAAATGTTAACTTTTCTTTCCTTTCACTTTTCGTTTTCCGGTGGTGGTGGCGGCGGCGGAGCGGTGGCGGAGGTTTCCGTCGTTGAGGATCAGCGGCATGTCGTCGTTGGCCTCATCGACATCTTCTTGGGTGGCAATTCTGATGCAGCAATGTTCCAAGGAGGCAAAGAAAGCTGTGGTGACGCCATTGATGAACCACATGGCCACCCCATCAGGTTTTCCGCAACCTCTGATCTTGTTTTCGCCACCATTTTCGCTGCTACTTGTTGATCGGAGAGTGAAGAAGCCGTTGGTGGAGGAGGAGGTGGTGGCTGCCATGGCTACTGTTGAAGTGGCCACAACAACAAGAAGATGGTGAAGGTTTTGGTAGCTAATGAACTTTTGCTAGGTTTAGTTATAACTGTGTAATTTGATTATATATATATATATATATATATATATATATATATATATATATATATATATATATATATATATATATATATGAACATTGACAAAATTAAAAAAATAATAATAATAATAATAATCTTGGTGTCCTAGTATAATGGAAATTCAATTTAGTCTTTTTCATTCCCCTGATTAGCTTTCCTTTTTGTTTTCATTTAACAATTTTGATTTATTTGTTCTTGACATTTAATGTTTGATTAATTGTGTTTTTAGTTTATGAGATTTGAAAGAAACTTTCTTTTTTTACATTTTAGTTTCTCAAATAAATAAAAAAGTTAATGTTCTCAAATTTAGTAAATGATTATATTTTTAGTTTATCAAGACGTGCGATGGTAACATAAATGATTATAAGTTATCCCATGACCTTTATTTAAGTCGTGTCCAAGTGTCATATTATAAAAAAAAAATGTAAGTTTCAAGTGCTGAAGATTATATTATATAAAATATAAATTGAATAACTAAAGACATGTTTACCTAATTTTATGAATTAGATACATGTTTAAATTTGTAATATTTATTTAAAGTAGTAGGCACTACTTTTGTCCATATTTCCTTTAAATAACAATGGTAAAATTAACATACGGATCAAAAGTACAAAACTAAAATAAGAGGGACCAAGCTAAATCGAAAAAAAAAAAACTTCAATTGAAAATGTAATTAAGTGAATAACTAGACTTAATTACATCTTTTTTCCACAAATACTACGTGATTTTGGTTCTCTCAAATTTCAATAATGTTTGTTAATTTTTCATATATCACAAGCTAATATCCTTAAGTTTTTTGTTTCAATTATGTTAATTGGGTCATCTAAATATCATAATTCTATTAATTTAAATCACTTTGAACTTGTTGATGTGACATTGAATAATGATATAGATGGTGTGTTCTAAAAAACAAAAGAATTGGGTGTCAATGACATTAGTACTATTGATTGTTTTGGAGTAGTGATGATGATGGTGGTGATATTAAAATAGAAACAAACAATAATGGGCCTGCAGTCCATGGGAAGGGCCCAGTAATAATTGGTCCAGAATATTGCTTGCAAAGCGATGGCAGAAGAAAAAAAAAGGCACCATTTTCACATTCCGATTTGACTAAACAAAAGAGAAAAAGAGTGCGCAGGATAAGGCTTCATGAGGTTACTTTGAATTCCATTTAGAAAAAAATCTAAGATTTAATTAAAATGCCAGAGTTTGGGTATAATTGGTTTGATTTCAACAAAATATTCACTTTACCAACACAACCTAAAATTGTAAGTTTGATCTTTTATTAATTAAGCTTTTTATTACATAATTAAATGAAATATTGTCAAATTCTTTTTGTATGTAAATAGGATCATTAATTTATTATGTTCACACTTACTTAATTAAGAAAAAAGAAAAAAATGTATTTTTTTATGGATCTGTATTATCTAATTTAAGAGAAAATTGATATAAAAGCAAATATATAGAAACTAAAAGAAGTATTCAAAGAGTGACGAAGAAAAATAATAGAGTAATTAATATATCATGTGTACATCTATGTAAAGAAATTAACTTGGAGAAAAAATTTTATATTACATTTCATATATTAGGTTCCTTTGATTGTTTAGTTAAATATCCATTAAAATTTGGTTATGTTGTTTTCACCTTGTTACCAAAGAAAATATTTTTTTTTTCATCTTTAAAAGTTTCAAAATAATTTGTAGTGTTTTCATTAATTATTATTAGTGGAAGATTTTATTAAACTAGTTTTTTCATCTATATTGGATTTATTTCATTAAAAAGTTTTGGTGTACGCTAAACTTTTTTTTTCTTTTGTTTTATGTATACTATTTTTTGTGTGCATATTATTATATAGGGAAGATTTAATTTGTTTTCGCTGGTTATTATTATTTTTTTGTCTTTCCAACACTTTATAATGTATTGCTATAAGGTATAAATAGAAACAAAATATGATTTGAATATCTCATTCAAAATTTGAGTTCAATCTGGTGTTATTTCTTTTATACGAATGACTTGTGATTAATTGTATTCAAATCTTCTCTCTCTTCTTATACGTCAATTTAAAATAATGATTAAACATATTTTTCAACCCCGAATTATTATAAAAAAAATACGTTTTGTTCCTAAATTAAATTATAAAACATTTTTTCCTACAACTTATAAAAATAATGTAAAACAACATTCCCAACCAATAATACGAGAAAATTATATTATAGTCCACTAATACAACTCCATTTATCACATAAAATGTTTTATAGAACTTTGATACACCACTTAAACTAAATATTTTATAATTTAAAACTTATAAAACAAAAAACTAAAATCATAGACCTAATTTGAAGTGTGTAGGTGAAGGTGTGAATGTAGTATACTTTATGCACGATTCATGATTGCCTTTCTTTCTGGATTAGGTCTTCAACCTTCTGGATCACTTCATGCTTATTATAATCAACTCACATTCCCAACACCTAAATTTAATATGGTAAATCGAAAGTGACAACCTTGACGAACAAAAAAAAAAAGACTAAGTAGGTGTTAGCATTAAAGTAGTTAATAGTACACACAACTATAATGCCTTAAGACCAAGTAATTATATCTAAAATTAAAATTAATTTTATTATGATAATTTAAACTATAAAAGAAGATATTTTATTTTATTTTATTTTTCAAGTTCAAATAATTCGTTTGCCCAGTATATGGCGAATCTAAGTTGGAAGCCGTTTAAGAAAATGAGTTGAACTAACCTAATAAAATATTTCAAGTATTCTATTAACTTATATGAGGCTATGAGGTTAGTCTAGAGTGACTTATTTATCAGTTACAAATATGAACATATTACTTTCTTCTCGTCACATACCGAATTTCATTTCTCGTCGTGTCTTTTATTTGAGATTTGAAAATATGTTTATACATCAAAGTTTTGTCTGAAAATGAAATTTGTAGAAGCACTTAAGTTATTTTACTGATCATTGAAAATATGTTTATATATTAAACTATTTATAAAAGCAGCAAAAAAAAACTATGATTAAAATCCCTAACTATTTTTACTATACTATTGAAATTACTAACAAAATTTACTGAAAAAAATAAATTTGTCTATAAATTTAAATTATTGACAGATCTTACTGATGAATTTTAAATTTTTAATTACCGAAAAATTTATTTTTATCGATAAAATTCATAGATAAATTTATCGGTAATACATATTATATTTCGTTGGTAGTTATAAATTTTAAAATTTTTTGACAAAATCTGTCAATAATTTAGAATGCTTATTACCGAAAGATTTGTAGTTGATAAATTCGTCGATAAAAAGAGCAACACATTTCTCGTCCAAATATAGATTTATTATGAATCACACTTAAACCCTAGAAGGGGATTTCCTCCTCTCATGATTTTGACCATGTTCGGTAAAGATAATTGTTTCATCCTTGTTGCAAGTTTCACCTCCACACAAGATTGTCGCTGACAACACCTATCACTACTGGAGGTGTCACATACTTCGTTATCCTTCCTTCTCCCAAAACATAGATGCCCTTCTTTGCTCTTGTAGGATACCCAAACAAAGAACTGAAGGTTTCCTCCTTGTGACCTCATCGTGTAGATCAAAATCACCAACGTTGTCGGTGTCACTAATGCTTTCCCTTTTCTTTTTAAACAAATGTGTAGGGCTTTCCCCTTTCACTAGAGCATCACCGCGTTTGCAAGCGAAGATGACTATATGGAGGTAGGCGTTGATCGCAAAAGGTGATTGGAGTTGGGTAGGAGAAATATAGTAGAGAGGAAGAAGATGAAAGTGGAAAGTGATAGTTTTTGAATATGTTTGTGTATTTGGATGGTGAAAGCGATGGTGAAAGAAGCGAAAAATAGAGGCTGGAGATGGTGATGCCATGAAGATGATGGAGTTCGAAAGGGCGACGAAGAATGATGAAGAAATGGGGTTCTAGAGGCTGAATGGTGATGGTGTTTGATGGGTGGAGAGAATTGTGTTGGAGTGGAATAAAAACACAAACTTTATCCACTTTCACCGCTGTCGTAAATGGATATTGTCAACACACAATTTCCTCCAGGTGAATAAATTTATTTAAGAAAAAAATTATTTAATGGTAAATAAAAAAATGTGAAATAAAAATTTCTTCGAAGATTTTTAAACTTTAATTTTAGGAAAAAAAAGAAAAAAAGAGAGATGAAAAAAAAGAAAAAAAAAAAAGGAAGAGCCCAATTCCTTTTTAATTATCACACCATTCTCATGAGCCAAACAATCCAACATATTTTCGTTCTTACTCTTAAATTTTCTACCATTTGTATCTAATAGAGAAAATAGAGATATAATTATAATAATTAGAAGCAATATCTCTTCTAATAACTAGAATCAATATTATTGATTTCTATAATGTATTGCTATCATGACCAATTCACTCATTTTCTTGTTCATTACAATTAAGGGCTAGAATTATATCAGTATGCAATGTGTGAATTTTTCTTTATTTCTTGTGATTTGTGAATTCTCAAGTTTTATTATTTTTTGTTTTAATATTGTACGTGTATTTCCTTTTTTTTTTACACATAACTTTGACATTTTCTGTTAGGTACATTATTTTTGACTATTTACAAATTTTTTACTCAAAATCTTAAAAAAAATATTTTTGTTCTAAAAAAATATAAAGAACCAAAAATAAAAAATAATTATCTTTGTTTGCTTGTTATGTCTGTCTGATCGTTAGCGTCGCATGTCATCCATTTCCAAATAATTAAAAATACTAAAAACATAGAAATGTTTTCATAATTATAAAAAAACAACAAGAAATCAAATCAACAATTTCTAAAAGGTTCTTTAAGAACTACGTGATCCCTGATTTTCCATTATGAATGAAAATACATAGGAGTGAGGTCAATCCTTGTCGGGTTCACCAAGTAAAAATCAAATATTTTCTCAAATAGGTTTTTCATAAAGAACTACATAACCAACCTTTGATTCTCCATTGTGAATGGAGATACGTAGAAGTAAGGATTAATTCTTGTCGAGCCCAACAAATTAAAAAATTAGTTTTGTTTCTTTGGCCTGACTCGGGTCAGCTTAGCTCAACCTTTGGCTTGGGCAGACCCGATTCGACCTTCGGCCTACGCCTACCTGCCTCGACCTTTGACCCGACCTGGTCCAGTACGGTTTGACCTTTGACCCAGGTCGGTCTGGTTCGACCTTTGGCCTTGGCCGACCTAGTTAGACTTTTGGCCTGGACCGACCCAGTTCGACCTTCGGTTTGTGCGACTCAATTCGACATTCTACTAGGTCTGACTTGACTTTTTGGACATGTAGACTTTTTTTCCTAATTTATTCCATAACGTGGAGAATTTCAACTTCCTTCTTTTTTAAGTGAATTTCAAATTCTATTATTTTAGTTATTTGAAATACTTTCTTGAAATTCATCAATTTCAATATGCTTTTAATTTCCTCATCCAAATATTTAATTTCAAAAAAAGTGTCCACGTGTCAAGTCACAATTGTGTCACGTGTCAATGCTAGTGTCACATGTCAGTTTGCAGTTGTATTCAATTTAGTCCTGATATTCGTTATTTTTGTTCAATTCGGTCCCTATATTCGTTATTTTTGTTTAATTTAGTCCAAAATTTTGTTAAAATATAACCATTTAATTTTTAAAATTGACATTGTTATTAGTTATTTTTTAAATTTAATTATAAATTATAATATTTAATTATTAATTGAATATAATTCTTAGATTTAATTGTTAAATAGAATATAATTATTTAAATATTATTAAAATATAATTATTAAAATTTTAAAAATATATATTAACATTTGTAAAATTCACATTTAAATTTAAAATATTTAATATTTTTATTGCATTTTAGATATTAAAATCTAAAATATTTTATATGTAAATGTTAATTTTACAAATATTAGTTTATTTTTCTAAAATATTTTATATATCAATTTTAAAAATATTTTAGAATATAAATATTAGAAAAATAATAATAATGATATTCTTATAATATTTTAAATAATTATATTCTATTTAGCAATTAAATATAAGAATTTATTCAATTTATAATTAAATTTAATAATTTATAATTGAATTTAAAAAATAATAAATTCAAAGGTCAATTTTAGAAAAGATATTAATATAATTTGTATAAAAGATATTAAATTTAGTGTCAATTTGAAAGGGACAAAATTGATTTATTTTAACAAAAATTGGGACTAAATTGAACAAAAATAACGAATATAAGGACTAAATTGAACAAAAAAATAATACTACCACAAACTGACATGTGACACTAGCATTGACACATGGCACAATTGTGACTTGACACATGGACTATTTTTTTAAAATTAAAAAATTAAAAAAAATTAAAAAAACCAGGAGCTGACATGTGGCATGTACTGTTCAAAAACGTTAACTATTTAAACATCGTTAGTGAAAAGGACCAAATTGACCATAATTTGACGAAAATGAGGATCTAATTGAACATAAAACGAAAATATGGACCAAATTGAATAAAATCAAAAAGAATAGGGACCAAATGTACATTTAAGCCATAAATAAATTACTCTCTTAAATTTCCTCATTCAAACACACCATAATAGAGGAGGACAAAGAGAAAAAGGGGAAAATAATGGTGGAGAAGAGAGAAAAAAAGACCAAAAGGTGGTGGATGGTGGAAAAAGGAAGACAAAGGTAAAAGGGTGATGGGAGCTAGAGGATCGTAGAGAAAGGTGGTGGGAGTGAAGGAGAAAAAAACAAGAAATTTTCTTATAGAAAATGATAAAGATTTTGACACCAGAGACCTTTCAAATGATGCTAATCCCAATTTAATAAAAATATCCAAATTAATTTTATTCAACAAATATTAAAACTCAATTAATTAAAAAATAGAAATTAAAGTGAATTATAAACCTAAATATAAAAGTATCAAATCACTAATTAAACATAAATTATATTATCCAAAACATTAATATTTTTATAACTCAAAATATATATAACTTTAAATTCAAATTTATTTTAAAATGAACAATTCGATATTAAAATTTATAATTTAGATTCTATTTTGGATTCTATTTTTTTATTTTTTGAAATACAAAATAAAACATACCTTTAGATGGTATAAAATTGAGAATGCATTTTCAACAAAAATAAGCCTATGAAAACACATTCTATGCATTATCTATATCATGTATTTTTTTTTCCTATGTCGCAAAACATTATTAAATCATAAAATAATTATAAAAATAAATAAGTTGTATAATTTTATTATATATATATATATATATATATATATATCACAAATAATTTTTTATTAGGAATAATTGTTTGAATTTAAAAAATGTGATTATTAAGGAAAAAATTGAAAAACAATAACCAGAATGATGAATCTCCATGTAATAATATAGATCATTATCATGGTTCTCTAAATCATAATTACATAATTACATTGACGAACATTAATGTAAAATTCAATTACAATTCTTATCATCTAATCTTTCTTTGCCTTTTCTTTCATCAATTAATTGTTTGCTTTTGCTCATAATTATTTTATCTAATACAATCAATTTGGTATTAAATATTGTAGTACTACAATTTTAACTGTGAATGCAATTTTTGGTCATCAATTGAATATATTTTTCCGGTAAGAAAAGCCTATAGCGACAGTATTTAATACAATTGTATACCAAAATTCGAGAACTTAAAACCTAAAATGAATTTAATATATTGCTTTTAGAAAATAAAATAACATTTCATATTAAATAAATTAGTATTATAAGTCATGAAAAAGTATTTTAAAACCATGGTGAAACAATTACACAATCAAAGGTACATCTACAAAGACATCATAAAATTTATCTACTTACATGAAGAATTCTATATTCCAACAACAACAAAATATATTCAAATCTTTATAATAAAAAATATTTATTGAAACTTGTCGATCTGGATGACAAAGTGGAACCCGTCAAAATTAAACTAATTAGGTTGTAGTTTTCAATTTATAAATCCATTTTGGTCTGCTTTATTTGATTCATTAAATTAATGGACTAAAGTTGGATTGAAGTAGACCTAGTAGTAAATCCTTTTATTTCTAAATTAAAAATTATAATGAAAAATAATCTAAAAAAATAATGTTTTATATTATATACTTTAAAAATGAAAATATAAAATAATATTGTAATTTAAATTATAAATATTTACATATTAAGTTCTAACATCTAATTATAATAGAATAAGTTAACATGTAAATGCAATAATTATTTTGATTTATCCAATTAAAGACATTAATTAGTTATGTGTGTGATTTATAAAACAATTTTTTAAAAGAAAAAAAAGTTGGCATACAAACTTATCAATGGATCTTTTCATGTTCATCCATTGATAAGACAAGTTAAGATTTTTGTATCAATTTTAATATTAATGTTTATGACAAATCAGGTCAAATCGAGATGATCTGATATGTTTGTCAATCATATTATTAATTAGTTGATATTGAATAATAATATTTTTTTGATCTAAAATTAATTACATTTAATAATATACTAATTTGTTTCGATATGTTTGTGTTGATTACATTGTCGATCTCAAACATACCCTAAATTTTGTATATATTATAACAAACCGTACTCGGTATCTCTCACTGAGCAAAAAATTAACAAGTAATAGAGAAAAAGAGAGTGAAGTGAGAATGTGTAAACTGGCCACCCTCTTCACTTTGGCTCTTCTATTGAGCTTCAATTTAATCCATGCTTCACGCCCTAATCCTTCCCTTGAGAATGGGGTAAGTTTTCTTCTCAATTTTCACTTACCTCGTTGAATTAACAAATAAAGTATGAAACATTTTTTGTTTGTTTGTTTGTGTGTTTGTATTGTTTATTCTCTAAATTATTTTTGGTTTTGAGATTTGGGATGTTTGAATTGAAGGGTGTTGCAAAGGTTGATATAGAAGATGAGAATTGTGAAGAAGGGGCAGAAGAATGTTTGAGAAAAAGAACACTAATTGCACATATTGATTATATCTACACTCAAGATGGTAAAGAGGGTCACCACAATTAATGGAATCATAATTTGCATAATTTGTGTATGGTTCTTATTCATATATTAATAAACATGTGATTTGATTGAGTCTTGTTTATTTCAATAGGCCTTGGTTGAATTTTATTATGTTATGTATTTTCTCCCTGTTATCATTCAATGCAAGTGTGATCAATATTTTGCATACTAAAAGAACAATTTAATAAAAAAATATATTTTGGATATTTTAGTTCGGGACATAAAATTAAGAGAAAACTATAAAAAAAAAAGTGTGGCACTAGTAAAAACATTAAGCCCGTTGTTCACTTAGGATAGATTTGAGAGTGCATGATAATGAATTTGTGTTGATTTGAGTGGATAATATGCATGTTTTTTGAGTGGACTTAAAGGGTAAGATGAGTGAATTTAAAGATAAATTTTGTGAAAGTTAGTGAGTGATTTGATTAATGTAATAAATTAAATGAATTAAAAATATTAAAATTCAACAATTTATTAATTAACTATAAAATCATTATACATATCATTATATACAAATATATTATTAGTTACTATATATATTTTAAATTTCTGGAGAAAAAATATTTTTTTATTTTCTTATAAATTTGAATTAAAAACAATAATATTTACTTTTGAAATATATAACTAATGTTAAAATAGTTGTCGAATAAAATAATTATTAAAAATAAAATAAGTTTCAAGAATAACGGTTAAAAGGTTAAACTATTTATAAAATAAATAATTTTTAAAATAATAAGTAAATTGAAAAAATAAAATATATACACAAAAGAGATTTTTAAAATAATTGTTATAATTTGAAGACAAATCATATCCACTTAACAAATCACATTCACTTAACATTTAAAAATTAATTATATATTATTCAAAATTAGACAAATAAATATGTATCCAAAATAAGTTTTTAAGATAACTGTTAAAAAAGACAAGAAAAGTTTTTAAAGTTACGGTTAAATGTAAACTATTTATAAAATAACTATTTTTTAAAATAATAATTAAGAATAAAAGTGAAAAAATTAAATGTAAAAAAACGTATTATTTTTATATATTGTTATAAATAGATTATATATATAAATAAATATATTATTAATTATTAATATACATTAATTAATAATTATTATTAGATATGTTAACTATTAATAAATTTATTTATTTATTATATATATATATAATAAATTAATAATAATAGTATATTATGATTAATAATTATCTATAATATAAAGAGGTTATAAAAGTAAAATGTGTATAAATTTGTTCAAATCTTCGCAAAGATGAGTGGATGAGTTTTAGTAGAGAATATGCAAATCCCTCTTTGCTTTTCCACTTAAATCATTTAATGAGAACATGTACAATTTTCTATATCCATCTTCATAAATTTGTGCATTGTTATTATTTATTCAAGCAAATGACACAGGGATTTACATCATAGAAATTTGTGAGCAAATACCAATAAGTCAATTAGAAATGAATTTGTTATTTGTGGAGACCAAATAGATGACATATACTTATATTTTATTTGTTATACTCTCTATCTCTTACATGTGTATTTACATTTTTTTTTAAATATTTGTTCACATATATTTACAAATAAAATTTAAAAATATTTAACAAAATATTTTAATTATAAAAATTTATAAAAAAATGTGTATAAAAATATATAAAAATTGTAAAGAGGTATAAAAAGTTGTATAGTTAGAAAATTTCGTCAATTTGTAATAACTTCAATAACAAAGTGATTAACATTAGTCTGTTCTCATGTTAAAATGCATCATATAACATTTATGAAACAAAATTCATCCAAAAAATTAAATTTTAGTCAAAGAATTTGTCACTTTTTGTCATTACCTTTTTATAAAAATGTCATGACATATAATCAAACTAATCAATCAATCAAAGTATTCTTACCAAAATTTGAAATGTGAACCTTTGTACAAATAATAAAATATGAGCTGATCTTACAAAAAACGTTCAAATCACTCAAATCAGTAAGAGAATTAGGATTTTTGATAAGAGTGAGTATTAGTATATGAGAGTGTGTATTCTTTAGGAATACTAGATGTATTTTGGATCTTGAATCCATGTGATAAAACAATAAAACATGTAATGTGATATTAACCAATATCAATAAAATAACAACATACATTGAATAAATAATAATAATAATAATAATAATAATAATAATAATAATAATAATAATAATAATAATAATAATAATAATATGACACCTTATCTTATATACCAAATAATATGTTATTATTATTAATATATAATAATAATAATAATAATAATAATAATAATTATAATAATTATAATAATTATAATAATAATAATAATAATAATAATAGTAGTAGTAGTAGGAAGGTTGTGTTTGGGGTGAGCCCGTTACTTTTCCTTTTCCTTTTCCTGGACCTCCATATTCGCTATTTACACCTCTATATGTTGGGTATTTATTTTTTAATTAATCAAGAAAAGCTAGGGTTAGACCTACATAAATATTTTATTTTATAAAAAGGATTAAATAACATCTGACATACTGTTTGTCATAAGATAATAAGATAAACTTTGATGCCTTTTGAAAAAATAAATACCAAAACAGATATTTTTAAAAATACAAAACCAAACAATATACAAATTTTGACCCAAGACTATTTTCAAATTTATGTAATCCCTTAGAAATAAAAAACATATTTTCTTCCCTAAAATTTTATGATTTGTGCATAGGCATATTATATTATATTATATGTCGACGTTTAAAGAAAAAAAGCTAAATGACTTAGCTAATTTTAGGGGCCATATATGTCATAAGTCTATGTAATTGTTTATTATGCTTTTCTCTAAATAGGTTATTCTAAAAGTTAGATTGGTGTATTTGCAGTAAAAAAAAGGGATATTCAAATTATCAATTCAAAGTTCTAACTATTATTGTGTTTATTAAAACTAAGATTACAATATAAAAAAAGTTATTTACAAGTAAAATGACTACCAAAGCATGGTTGAAGAATTTGTAGAGGATCTGATAAAAGTTTAATCGTGTCAAGTGCAATGACAATGAAAGATGAAGAAAGTTCATGTGAATATATAGAGATTGAAAAATAATAATGTGAAAATAGAGAAAAAAAGTGAAAAGTTGTATTTTTTTTTCCTAAAATTAAAATATACAATATTAATCCTTGTAAAACACTAACATCATATGTGGAAAAATCCCATTAATTTTTCTAACAGTGGATTTGGTCTCCACATTATAGTAGGTTACACTAATTCTCATAATTGTGACACACTACATGATTTTTTTTTCTTTTTTTCTAATAGAGATTAATGTAAGATGTTAACATCGTTATATCAAAGTTCATTATAAAAATGGTGAGACGGCGGAGAAGCCGTAAAGGGAGGGGTCCTCCTGGTCACAAAATAGCTTCTTGGCGGAGGGCTCCCCGTAGAAAGAACACGAGGGCGGCGATCGGCGTTTCATGGGGTTGTTGACGGCGGAGACATGAGGTGTTTGTGCTGGCGTTGGTTGTGGAGAAATTGCGGTGACGGGTTCGTTCTGAGCATGAACGTTTATCTCACCCATTTTCTTGAACTCTTTCTTTCTGATTTCGCCAAATGGGAATCGTCACAACGAAGAAGAGAAGGGCTTTGAATTGTATATATGTGGGAAGAGTATTTTGAATTTTTGGCGGCTTCTGTTTAACCGTTAATTTTATTAAATAAGAATACTTTTAAATTAATATTTACTTTTATTTCAAATTGAATTTTAATAATTTCAAATTAATGAACATGTACACTGAAAATTTTTTATCTAATACCATAAAACACTTTCAATATAATATTCTTTTCAAAGTTATCAAATTCTATTGAAAGCATTGACAATATATTTAAAAAAAAAATTGAAATCATAAAATATTGAAAGTCTTCTAAAATATCAATATTATTTTTTCATAAGAGTCTTCGGGGTTTTTATGTTTGAAATCAAAACATAAGATGGATTATCAGGTAACTGTGACGTTTGTTTGGATTGAATAAGAGTGAATTATTTGAGCAATTTGCGAGATGCATCCATTTTGTAATCTCGCATGTGTAGAACATATTTGAGGGAATTACTACAACAAAGACCGTTTTACCTTGGGTCATGATTTACTCACATGCTGCATTTGAGGTGGGTTATTTTCGTTGCTTTCTCCTTAGTCTATATTTGCATGTGTGCATGGTTCATATGAAGAGATGTGATTGTGCATGGTAATGGAGAAGAACGTGGTGGTCAATAATGGAGTGTGAATCATGCATGAAGTTGTGTTGTTCATGACTTCATGATGCAAGTTAGGGCAATCCACTTAAGGATCGATCCATGGGTCTTTGGATCTAATCTCCTGATTGTTTGGAACAAATCTGGAAAGTTTGAGAATAGAGTGGATCAATCTTTGGAGGGTTGGAACCGATCCCAACATGGTAGATCCGGATCTAGTGAACTTGAAGAATGGATTCTAGAATAGTCTTCCATATTATTGTTATTATTTAAAATAAAATGAATTTCACAATTGCTTCGTAACATTTTTTTTACAATATACTATGAAAAATTAAATTATTTAATTAATTTTTATAATTTATTTCTTTCGATGGTAGTAGTAAAAAAATTAAAAAATAATGATAACTCATACAAATACTAATTTATACTATTTATTACATAAAGGGCAATATGGTAATTTAATTTTTACCTTTATTAAAACATTTTTTTTAATCTATCACATCAATTAAACCATCCACAAAGTCTCACAAACTTTACTTCCACATACTATCACAATCACCTCTAAATATCTTAAAAAAACATAAATTTCACTCTCAAATCCACTCAAACTCATTCACTCCCTCTTCCTCAGACCCACCATCCATTCAAGTGAACATGCCCTAACGGTTGGTGAGAATGGATTAAGTTATTTGAAAGCGAGGATATAAAAGCGAAGAAAGACAATTATTTGTGGGATGAAGTGATTTTTCAATCTCATTGTTAGAGTTGATTTGAAAGGATATTTTATAAATACCCTTTTATCCTCAAATAAAAAAGTCAATTTGGAACCAATTCACAGAAAACTCAAGGGAAGAGGGATCCAATCCCTTCACTTGGAACCAATCCACGAGATCTTGGAATCAATCCAATGATGGAGGACCCGCTTCCCACCTTTGAAGAACCGGAGAACTAATCCATTTGCACCGTGTGAGAGAGTGGATCCAATCCTCCCTGCTTCAATCCACATATGGATTACCAAAAAATAAAAAATTGTATACATATCATTTTTATATCTATTAAAATACTTTTTTAATCTTAATTTTATTAAGGGTATTTTGATAATTTTAATTTTATATCCATTAATTTTTTTTTAATTTATTACATCAATCAAATCACTCACAAACTTTACTTCCAAGTCCACTTACTATCACCCCTAAATTCTTTAAAAAAGTAACACAAAATTCATTCTCAAATCCACTTAAACCCATCCATTTTCTCTCTCTCAAACTCATCAACTCAAGTGAACGTACCCTTAATCTCATGAAACCAACAAAACATGAATAGTAATACGATGTTTCAGCTATAAAAAAAATGGTCGTATTCAAGCAAGAGAGATGTAATAAATTTAATTTTCAATTTTTGTCATCATGATGTTTTTATCTTATGGACTCTTCAAAATTTCCGATATTTATCTGTCTCCTATAAAAAAAACATATTTTAATAAGTAAAAAATAATGTGAGAATTAACGTCTTAGGAAAAGCTAATTCATAATTAACTTAAAATTTGTAAACTGACAAAAATTTATAAACTAAAAAAAATGAGAATCAGATCAATTAGTTATTAAGCAAGTAAAATAATATGAAATAATACGAAATTAATTATTTGATTATATTATACAATCTTAAATATTAGAATGTTTATTAATTATAATAAATCATCATCTTAATACAATAATATTTTAACTTTTTATTATAAAAATATGCAAAGATTGGGGCAGGAATTGTTGTAGTGCGAGTTAAGAAAAAGAAACGGGAAAACAGAACATAACATTACTAAAATCGATAATTGTAAAAAAAGAGTAAAAGAAAATATTTCAAGTAAATTATTGAAATTAAAACAAAAGGAAGAAAAAAAAAGGTAGTATCCAATATTAATTCTTTTAACCTACATGAATTCATTTATAGAAATACAATAGAAACTGGTAAAATTTAATAATCTTGGGAACCAAATACATTTATTCTACAATTTTGTTATGTTTTACTTAATTTAAGTCTAACCTATGTAAAAGAATCTGTAGAGGGACAAACATCCAATTTCCTTCTTGGAAACGGAAAATAGAAACTACGTTCCAAATAGAAGCAGTTAAAAGTCAACAAAGTTTCAGACACGAGAATTTTATGTTTGAAGTTTTGGTAGGGTTCTTTGTGGTTGTGTTTACACTCTGAATCCCAAACAACCCTCTATTATTTGTCTATATATATATATATATATATATATATATATATATATATATATATATATATATACACACACTCTCTTCCACTCAACACAGAATCTGAGTGATCAAAAAATAAGATTAGAAAATTGAGCATGTCTAAACAAGCCATTTTCTTCACTTTGCTTCTTCTCCTAAGCTTCAATCTCATCACGATCCATTCCTCACGTCCAAACCCTTCACTCAACACTCTCTCTTCTTTGCATGTGGTACGTGTAATTTCTTCTCACTTTCATCTCATCCATCTAGTTACAGTTAAATGAATCAATCCTTCTAAAACTTTCTTCTGTAATCTTTTCTGGGTATGAGTGGTTTTACAAAATTAGCTGTTATGTAAGTCAAAGTGTTTTCCTTTAATTCGCATCATGATGAATTGCTGTGTCTGATAAATAGTATTGTTTGTTCTTCGTTCATGTTTTCTGGTTTTGAGAATTGGCATGTTTGAATATTGAAGGCAGAGGTAGATGGAGAGTTTTGTGAAGAAGAAACTGAGGAATGTTTGATGAGAAGAACACTAGCTGCGCATGTCGATTATATCTACACTCAGAAGAATAAACCCAAACCTTGATGCCATCACACACTTTCAAGACCAAATACCAATACAAAAAAATAATATACAATTAATACTTATACATATATGTGTGTACCTATTTCATAAATAAACATGTGTTGAATTTGAGTTTGTTCTTTTGACCTTGTTGTTGCTTGATTCTTGTGTTATCTTGTATATGTATCAAAAGTATTTATATACTTGGCTATGGTAATTTCTCAAGTTCTTAAGTTCTTTGTATGTAAGATATGAATACAAGCATCCATCACTAGATTTTTTAACCTGGATTTGTACTTATAAATTATAAATTATAATGAAATAAACCATTTTTTGTTAGCCTTATTGCATGAACTGCATAAAAACTCAGAAAACTCTTTCTGCATAAACTGGTGCCTTGTTCTGATGTCTGCTATGAAACTAAACTTTGCTTTAATCAATTTGAACACAGTTTCCTTAACTGTAACTGTGATGAGCTCTCAATGATTGATATGTACTATATATGATAGTAAAACCCATCACCTTAATTACATTTAAATAATTAAACATGGCTAAATGATAACAGTTTGATTGTTTTGGAAAATATAAATAAAACTAAGACTAAAGCTTAAAATATGAGTGAATTATGTGCACAGAAGAAGAAATGTGAGAACACAGAAAGTCTTGGTTCAACAGGTGTAGTGTCCTTCTCGAGACTCAGAATGATAGATACTCGTCAGTTTTACATGACATAAAGAAGACCACATTTTAAATGAAAAAGAAAAAAGAGAGAAGAAAATGCCAACAATGTACAGAAGTTACGTGACTAAAATGTCTAGATATATAATCTAGTGATAAGACCCATCTTGGTGACTGGGGGAGAGAGAAATGCACTAAAAACCATGCTTTTGAGTCAAACCAAGTCACATAATAAGATTAAAAATATAATGCCACTTTAATTGCGATTATGGATAGAATACAATGAATAATGTATGAATTAAAATAACAAAAATCGGCGATTGAAGAGACTCAATACGAGAGTTCAAACCCACCTAATCAATTAGTCGTAAGATAAAACGCTTACCATTTAACCAATAGTTATGAACTCGTGATTTTAATTTTGATATCAAATGTTAGAATCGAGCACTTATCTTAACAATTATTCTATTATATATCTTATTTGGATTGTAACTTAGTCTGACTACTGCCACGAAATAATTGTGTAACCTACAGTCGATGGTATTGTTTTTATTGACAGAAAAGAATTAAAGGGTTGTAAAGATAGAAAATTGGAAAGTGTAACATCGTTCACGTTTTCCGACCAAAATTCAACCTCTGAAGTAACTATCAATCTCATGGTCCTCCACTGTGGTGTGAATTGGTCCCAACACCTAACTCTGTTGGTGGCACAAAAGTAAAAGCAGTGTCAAACAAGGCTGTGTTTGTTTGTCATCACGCGTCAATGTTGTGTCCCATACACAGCTTAATCACATCCATGGATTAGTGTTTCTGAAATTGGATAACCATGTTTTAGGAGAGGATTATTGTATGAATTCCCTCAAGTAGTTGCTTCCAAAACGTGCAAGTAAATCAAACTAGTGTCATCTCATGTGCCATAATAATCGCTTTCCAAAAGTGATTCTTGTAGACTCATGCTTCCTGTTCATTTGATCAGCACGAAGGAGCAAAGAAAAATAGAGTATTGAAGTGAAGAACGGATTTTCTCAGACAAAAATCGATTCTAATGTTCCATAATTGTAAATTAATAATATGAAATTTCATGTTTCCATATTATCATATTATATTGTTTGTATGGTTGATGGGTTGCAATGAATTTTTACAAATAAATTATGTAACTTAAAAGATAAGATCAGTTGTTAGTGGTAACAATGATAAATTTTGTTTAAATTTTTTTCATCAAACTCAATGCAAATGCAGGTTGGTCCCATTTCCATCCCTAATGAAGAAAGGTTGATGTCAATGAAATGAAATTCAGAGTAGGTCGGCAAGTAGAGGTCCCAGGACGAAGCAACACATATTTCAAGACTAAATGACCCATGCTAAGTATCAATTTCTACACAACTTCTCACTATTATCCATTTTTTCTCTCTGATAGACTAACTTGTCTATCAAGTATGGGTTCAAAAATGACACCATAAGAATGCAAAAGATAGTGAGTGGACAAGAATTTACCATGGACAAAATATCAACAAAAACTATGCAAAACAAATAGAAAAATATTACATTCTAAAATAATTGTCAAAACTTATAAATAAATAAAGATCATTATTCCAAAGGATCCAAATATTACAACTCAATCATTGCCCCTAAACAATAATGTATCATTAATAATTCAAATAAACAAACGGTAATCATATTGTTGCCAAAGAAATTTATAGGAAAATTTTTCATGCTATTTTATTTAAGAATTTTAATTGATAAGTAATTTCTTTGTACATAATTATTTTTTATAAAATTGTAAAATTTGTAATTACTTTTTACAAAATTTGTTATAAAAAATATTTTTTATCAAATATTTAATAAAAAAATTAGCAGTCATTTTTTACAATTTTTTTTTATATAATAAAATTTATAAGTATTTTTTATAAAAATAATTAAAACAAAATTGTCAGAAAATATAAATTGTTTTAATAATGTAATAAAACGATTCTCTTATGAAAAGAGTTTCATGTGTGAATCCATTTTTACATTTAGAATAGAAATGTTATTAACAAAATATGACATTGATATGTAGAATAACAGGTTAGAATAACGGGTTAGACTTTGAAGAAGGTGATTAGTTAGGTTTATTAAACTATTATGAGTCAGAGGCAGAGGCAGAGGCAGTGAGTAAATGGGAAAATTCTAAACAGCAGGGTCAACAGTCAATGAGGAGATAAATGGAGCTACACTCACCACACTACATTAATACTATATATATATATATATATATATATATATATATATATATATATAATATACCAGCATCCACAATGAAGTGGGTAGTTACAATATGTGCAATTTTACTTAATTTGGAAAAAGGTGCACTATAGTCGATCAATTTCATCACAACATAAAAATATTATGAAAAGTTAAGAAAAACAATTATGAGTGATTTAAATAGTATGTTATAATTTTTTTCTTAAACTGATATATTTAAAAAATAAAATTAATTTTCTTTATGAAAAATTAATAAATAATTAAATGATAATATTTTTAAATATACACTTTTCCTACTGGATCGAATATGTCCAATAAAAATCATTCTTGTTATTCTTTTTCGTCTTCTTAATATGAAGTTTTTGTAGGTTTTCAGTCTCGATTGTTGATTTTGAAAGGGTATCTCCAAACACAATAAGAAATTTTGTAATTATTGGTAAAAATTTACTAACAAATTGGTAAAATCACATTTATTGATGGATTAAAAAATCTACCGATAATGAATTTGTTGACAAAATCTGTCGGTAAATTAAAATTTATATTATTAATGAATAGTAATGTTGGCAATTAATGTCTTCGAAAGTTAATTTCATTAGTAAATTTCATGGGTAATTTATATATCATATTATTGATAGATTTTTTTCGTTTTTAAATCTATTAGAAAAATAAACAACAAGTTTACCGCAAAGTTTAATGATTTTTTTTATAAAAGAGAAGGGTGGAAGAAGTAAAGGAGAAGGAGGAAGAGAATGAGAAGTTGGAGTTGGTGGTGGAGGCAGAGGCACAATGATAGTAATAGTGGCAACCAAAGTTGTAGGAGGAGGAGGTGGAGGAAGAGGAAAAGAAGAACGAGATGAATGGAGAGGAAGAAGAAGAGTTGGGAGGAAGCTGACAATAATATAGTGCAGACATGATGATGATCGAGGTGGAAAGGTGAAAGAGGAGGAGATGAGGAACAAGAAGAGGAAGACATTAACACAAAGAACATTTTACGTCTGTTATTTTAGGTTTTTTTTTTCTTTGCCTCTGTTGTAAGTTAAACATAATTGTGGGAGACATAAATTTACATCTGTTACAATTATAACATACTTAAATTTATGTATGTTACAAAAACAGCATACATAAATTCTTTTTATTTATTTTTTCAGATTTGCACCAAATTCTTCTTCTTATCCTTCTTCGTCTTCATCTTCTCTTTCTTTGCATTTTTTTTTCTTCTTCTCCTTCTCGTTCTTCTTTTTCTTCTTCTTCTTTTTCTTCTTTTTCTCTTTCTCATTCTTTTTCACAAATAAAAAATATTTAATATCTGAAACTCATAACAAAAATCAACCTCTATATACATCCTTCATCGTCACACACTGACTAAAGGTTATTCTTCAAAGAAAGACCAAAATCCAAAGGGAACAAAGCATAAAGTTTATCATGTTTATACATCATCACGCAAAGACAAAGTTCAAGAGAAAAGTCAAAGAATACCAACCTCAGTGTCGAAAATAATTAATGGGAATGATGCTTTTCAATGCAGTAAACACCACAGAGGAACTAAACAGAAACTTTGAGCAACACTAGAAGCCCTATGAAAGTCGCAACTCTCGTCGTCATTGTTCTCAGGGGCTTCTATACGCTCTATGTGAAGGAGAAAGTGGAAAAAATTGCCTCTAAGATTTCTTTTAATGAGTTTTTACGTCTGACTCCTTCTCTTCGAACGCAAATTTTTATTTGTATGTCTTACCCATCGAGAACAAACATAAATTTACGTTTGACCTCAGAGGGTCAAACTTAAATGTTAAACTTAAATTTAGTGTGAGAACATTATATTTGTCAATCATCTTTGACAAATCTTATATCAATGATTTATCCAATATGAATTATTCGTAGAACCGAAACCTATAAATGTACAAATAATTTCAAAAATGTCATCAATGTCAGTTTTGTAAATACTTGCACAATTATAGGTTTTGCTTATTTAAGGAACCGAAGCCGATTTTTTTGTATTTCGGGATCCATTTAAACTCAAATTTGTAAAAATGGGTCCGTTAAATTTGTTTTTGTAAAATAGAATCAAGTCGTCATGGTAGAAGACGACATTAAACATGAAGTCGTCCTCCACCATGCCGATTTCTTTATTTTTTTTTTCAAAAAGTGAAACCGTACTGTGACAGACCGATTTCTTTTCACTTCAAAAGTGAAGTCGTCCTTATGCATGACGACTTCACCTTTCAATTCTTTTTATAATGTTAAACTTTATATTTGTTTGATTTTACAAGTTTAGTATTTTATTAAATGATACTTTTTATTTGATAGTCAGTAGACTAACTAAAATACAAATAAAATAAAATAAACCTAAACATATTAAATTTTTAAATAAAATTATTGAAGGATTTTTTAATATTTTTAATTTGTATCATTTTATCTTTTTAATTTTGTATTAAGGTTTAAAGATTAAGTATTTTAGAATTTCTTAAAACTATTTTTTTATATTTTTACTATAAACAAATATTTTTAAAAAAACTAAATAATATATTTTAAAAAACCAAATATAAAACTGAACTAAAAATAATTAAAAAGTGAAATCGTCATGCACAATGATAGAAACCGGCTTCCCACAATACGGTTTTGCTTTTTGGAAAAAAGAAAAAGAAACCGGCATGGTGGAGGACGACTTCACCTTTAATGTCATCCTTCACCATGACGAGTTGATCCTATTTTACAAAAAAAAAAAAATCAACGAACCTATTTTTACAAATTTAAATTCAAATGAACCCTGAAATACAAAAAAAACCGACCAAAGGCTAATATATGCTTCAATTTTTTGATAATTGAAGACTATAATTGTACATATAATTTTTAAATTGTCAATATTTTTTGAAAGGCTTCGATTCTTTTTTCTTCTGAAATTAAAACCGCGAAGTTAAATCATCCTCTTACACTAGTGTCGCAAACATGCACACATAGGCCAAGATGAAAGGGCCATAATAATAACAACCAAAACCCCCCGTTTTCCTTCCCACACTCCACTTTGAAGCTTCAACAATTCCTCTTCTCCATCATTCAGATCACACAGCACAAGGTCACGCCACCACTTTTCCATGCCCATGCTTTCCATATGCAACAATTATTGCACTCCCGTTGATTTGAATCAAACCATTTCGAGTTTGTGTGTGTGTTTTTTATCGATTCATGAAGAGTAGAAAGATGACTGTGTGGGGGCAGGGATATCTGTTACATATGGAAACTTGACGCTGTTGGGGAAGAAAGTGTTGAGCCATGTCCATGACAACGTTGTTGTTACGTTGCTCAATGGGACATTCATGGTCGAAAGTGGTATGTGATCAAAACCATGGAGTTAATAATATTAAAGGTCACTACAATTTTCTCTGACCGGACATTTTGCAACATGTAAATTTTTTTTGGGGGGTTGAGTAATCTAAAATATATTTTCGGACCTAGAAGATTATTTTGGATTGAACACTTCGAAATAAAAATATGTTTCAGAAGTATAATTTGAAATATTTTTTCAAATTCAAAAATGCATTTTCTATCAAATGTGTTTCGAATTATTCACAATGAAATATCTTTTCCGGAAATATATTATGGATTCATCAACCTCGAAATTACACAAATCCTAAATTAACATGCACCCAACCTAACAGCTATGACACAGTAAAACAAAAACAAAACTCATACTTTTGTTTAGTTAGTGAAGATCCTTGTTTGTCTCTTACAAAGCTTTAAAAAGATGAAGAAAAGTTCAGGGGTTGAGGCGTATAAGGAAGAAGGCGAAGTGAAGAAAGTGATATTATATTATAAACTCATATGAGTAAAATGGGATTTTAATAAATTTGGGGGTGCAGAAAGTAAAAATGAGTGCAGGAAATAGCGGCCGGAGAGAAAATGTACAACATCTTCGTAACATATTATCGGGCCTATCTCTTAATTGGGCTGACTTTTATCCAACCTATGGCCAGTTTTAATCCATTGTTCGCTCCACAACATATATAAACAGATCTTTATAATTCTGTTGTTTTAGGTTTTGATCTTTATAAAAAATATAAAAAAGTTTTTTTAATGATATTAATCACTGGAAAATAATTTTAAAACACTACATCTGATGTTGAGTATAAAACATCAATTGAAAAATAAATCATTTTAAGAATAATATCACTAAATACGACAAAATTAGTTTCAATTTTCCTATATTTAAACTAAAATTTCCTAGATTATTATTTTCTTCTTAAACATGATTAACCTGGCTCACACTTGAAAAAAAAAATCTATATTCTAAAAAATAATAATAAGCAAAAGATACGTTGATCCTCTAAAATATTATATTATTCTTTGCGACTTTGTAATATTGCTTATGAAGTGACTTTTAACTATTTTCTTAGCTTGAGTGATGTTTAATATTTATTTAACCAAAGGTATATATCAATTATTCAAAGTTGAAACGCAACAACACTGGACACATTCTCGTCACAGTTCCTTATACTCAGGACTTGACAATTCTCAATTTAACGGTTTGAAAATTGAAGCAAAATCTATGCTTTGAATTCCAATACCCATTTTTTTTATTAAACATTACTTACTAATATAGTTACTTGGACTCAATCTAATTTTGAACCGATGTTAATCATGTTTATTTTAATTGAGCATCTTTAAAGTGAGGAAATTGTTAAAAAAAAAAAATATTTGCTCTTACGATGTGTGTTTGATACGTGGAGAGAAGGTTTTGAAAATTTAATTGAAAGCGTTGAACACCTTTTCTTAACGGTATGAAATATTCAAATAAGAACTTTTCTTGACCAAAATACCAATTAAGTTTCCTCTTGAAAAATATTAGCATGTAACATCATATGCAAGTAAACTTTATTCAATGTTATGCTTAATCTTCATTAGGGTGTTAACTAAAACCCAAATAAATAAATAAATAAATAAATATATATATATATATATATATATATATATATCTTCCATAACATTAATAACAAGTAAATATCATTTAAATTATTTAAAAAAAACAATATAAAATGTTTGGTATCATTAAAAATACATATATAAAGGATTTTGAACCTAACTAGTAAAAGTGAATCGTGTCCTAGGAATTTATACTAGACTAAAAGTGGTGACCAACTTTTAGTTTTGATATTAACAAGTAATAGAACATGTTTAAGGTATTAAACAAAAAAAAAATAGTTTTATTAGACTATGTTTCAGGTAGAAATCCAAATGATAATTAAGTCAAAAGTAAATAGAGATGATTTGTACATAGATGATAATGCTTTAATCTACTCATGTCCAACTAGAAGTTAATTGTTAATGATCTACTATGTATACATAATATTCTTCTACCTAGATGTTTTCAATATGTTTCAAAGTTTGATGAAATCTATATTAAAAACAAAGACATCCTTTTATTCCAAATATTTTAAAAAACATATATAGTTAAGTGAATTAGAAGAAGAAAAAACTATTGCTAACATGTTAGATTATGACAGAACTTATTACCAATTTGAATAAAAATAAATATATTTTAATCAGACAAAAGTTGATTTTGTGTTAAAAAATATCTCAATACAAGAATTTAAACATAATCTATTACATTGAAAAGGAATATTGAATTTGTATTTAGATATTAAAAAATATCTTAATACTATTTTCCTCTAATTTATGTTTCTAGAAAGGTGAGAATAAAATAGATTAGGGATGATGTGTATAATAGCAATATGTTCTTCCGTAAAACACGACATCGTTGTTGAATTGTATTTCTCCTACATGGACATGACTTGTCACAGTTTTTTGCATATTAAAACAAAAAGGTTGAATTTAAATCCACAATGCTTCATTTTGAATCTTCCATTTTGACTTTCACGTGGTGTTTGTCTCTGTGCAGGAAGAGTGAGAGTGACGGATTCACTCCACAAATCACTTTATTACACCAAAACTAAAAGTTGCTTTTTTTATTCATATGAGTTCATGTTCGGATCAAAATTTTCTAATCAATTGTAATGGTAAGCTTTTACAGATAACATAGAGACACTAAATTTATAATTTAAAAACTAAATTTTGTACTTCCGAGTATCATGTCTCCTTAATATTATTAAGGAGAAAAATATATTTACATACTTCCATTTCTAATAAAAATTAGAATTAGTCTTTTCTAAAAATTTTAAACTAATTTACTCTCTTTATTGTATAAATATGTGAATTTATTGTTTTTAACCAAATTTTATTAAATTTATTTAACGTTTTAAACGTATTTTATTATAATATTTTAGTTTGTTGACACCGTTTGACACATTTCTGCTTCAATATTAGTTGAAAAATATATTTGAAATGTCAAATGAACTTTAAAAAAATTGATTTAAAAAATTATATTCACTAATTTATAAAAATAATTGACTAAATTGGTTCAAAATTTCTAAAAAGAACTATTTTAGATTTTTACTAAAAATTGAAGAAAGAAATATATTTAATTTTATAATTAAAAAATATATTTAATCTTATAATTAAAAAATACTGTGACTATAATTTGTAAAAAAATATATAAAATTGATGATAAGTTGTTGCAGTAGATTGAGTTGTACAATGTTCGGCATATTTGTCGGTGATTTGAGTTGTGAGAAGGAAAGTGAGAGAAGAAGGTCAATCATAATTCAACCACTTTTATTTTATATTATATTTTTGAGTTGCCAATGTGAGAAACATTTAATTTCTTCTGGAACATAAAGCCTCCGTTGTTTTTATTTTCTTCTGGATGTTGTTGTTTTGTTTAGCCTATGAAAAGCACAGATGCGTCTTCTTTCTTTCTTGTGAATGGAATGGTGATGGAAGCAGAAGGAATTTAAATTCTCTGTTGGATTTTGTTGTATTATTTTTTTATTGTGTTTTTATAATATACTGATTACTACTAATTTTAATATTTTAAAATATATTAAAAAATATTTAAAATATCAACACAGTGTATTTTTAATGTTCAACAAAAGACAACATCAAAAAATAAAAGAACCAGTAAAAAATCTGGACTCAAATAGAAGGGTGTAGAAGATGGTAGAAATGTAATTTTTCATTTGCACTCTCTTTAAATACTAGGGGCGCCTCCTGATCAGTGGCTTAATAAACAATTATTTCCCTCCACTTTGTGAAAATGACCTTACAACTGTAACTAAACTCTTCATTTTTCTCACCATTGTACTATTAAAATCTCTTTTGTGAATTAAGAGTAATAATTAATTATTTATAAAGTATTCTTACTTTTTTTTTTATATCACAAATTATTTCTTTTAATGGTACAAGAAATTGATTAGTCTTAATCAGAGATCCTAGTTTGAGAGAGAAAATTTGTTTTGAGTAAGAAGGGTGTCAAAACCACTCAGTCCGATCCATCCTGATCCAATCCGTTCTTGATCAGCCAAAAATAGGTTGATCTAAGCTGACCCATAATTAAAAATGAACCAAAAACTTCAATCCATCCTGTTATAGGAAAAGTCGCACCGGCCACTTTTTTATATAATTTTATAAATTTTTATTTATAAAATTTGTTTATATATATACATTTATTATTAAATATTTAGAGCATATTCAATCATAAAAATAACTTTTAGAATTTTAATCGATCAATTAATAATTATTATATTTACAGATTAAATTACTTTATTATAACTAATAATTGGAACTTAAGTTGTAAGTGTCAATGATTTAAATAATAGTATTTAATATTTAAATTTATACAAAAATATAATATAAAAAAATTAATTTTTTTTAATTATTTTAAATTAAAAATTAAAAGAATTAAAGAAAAATTAAAATATCCAGCAAGCCATGGACGGGTCAATTTGACGGACTAAAATGGATTAACAGATTGAAACACCAACCTCACATGCTCTTACGAATCAAACTCACTTTTACATTCCTAATTTTGAGTGATTTTAATTTACTAGAAAAAAAATCATCACTTAAGTTGTATACAGATTTTTTTTTTAAGTGAATTTACATAAGTTGAATGATAATAACAATAAAGTAAATGATAAAAGACTTTTCTTTTTAGTTTGAACTTTGAATGAATTATTAGTAGAAAATAAAAATATGATAGCAATCATTTCACAATCCAACATTTCTAATACTAATACTTCTAACATGTTTTGGTTGGATCACTAATACTGACCGTAGTGGTAGTAGTAGTAATCATAATGAAGGTGGTGGTGGTGGTGGTACTACTAATAATAGTAGTGGTAGGAATAATAATGTGGATTTGGTCTCGCAGATATATTTAAAGACTCGTCAAAAAAATGTGGGATGGATTGAGATATAGAGTTCGTTGGTCTGCAAAATTTTGGTTTGCATAATCCACAGTTAGTGTGGGCTAGCCCTCGTTCCGTATAACAAAACTTGCACTTGTATATATTGATTACTTTTATCTTGAAATTTTGCATGAATGTTCTAAATTCCTGCATAAGTGGAAAACACAAGTGCTATGTATTTTTGAATGTATTATAAAATTTGAAGAATGCATCGTGTGTGTCAAAGTACGAATATGAATATGATGAAAATGTTGAATTATCAATTTATCTTTCAACTTTCCAAAATTTTTGCTTAATTTTGTGAGCTTGTTAAAGTTTCCAAATTGATTGAATATTGAGAGTTTTATCATAAGAATTAAAAAAAAATGTCAGCTTACAGGCCCATGGGCTAGAACTTATGTGGGACAAACCAAATTTTTAAGCCACATTTTTAATGCAGGATGAGCCAGTCCAGTCCACATTTGTAATGCAGATCTAAATGGGTCGAGCCGGTTGTCATTACCACTCCTGGAAGAAGTAGAAGTAGGAGTAGTTTAGTGAATAAAAAATTTGTTCAAAATTAGTTCAAAAACAAATGAGATTTAAAAAACAAATCTCATTTAATGTTCATCAAATTAGACTTTGCAGTATTCATGAAAGTTATAGTCATATATGTTAGATTTACAATGGTTTTGAACTCATTTACAAATAATTAATGTATATGAGGAGTCCATGATCCTTCTCAAGAAGAGAAAAGTTATCCCTAAGAAGATCACTAAGAGCATGATTAAAAGGGAAACTTGTTCTTCACCTGTTCTTTGAATTTATTATAAAACAATGGAAAGAGTTTGGAAAATATAGACTAATAAATATTTTGTTTTTGTAAAAGGTGATATATTGGCAAATGGAACCCCAAACAGGAGAATGATAACGCGGTACGGCTTTGTTTATTAAGCTAATGTTTTCTCTTTCAGTATTCTTCTTTTTTCAATCACGACAAGGGGCATGTGTGTCTCGTGAAATTAATATTCGTTGTTAAATTGATAGATGTTTCCAAATTGTATAATAATATATTTTATTCATATTGTTAGTTTTAAATATATTTTAATTTTGTCCTCTCTTATATAATCTATCTTAAAATGGCGGATTATATTTTTCTATATTAGGGAAAGGAATCACAATCTTCTATCAAAATTAATTTCCACAAATTTAAATATGTTTTTAATGTTTTAAAATGAACAAACTTTTATCTTGATATTTCTCTAATAATATTTGCTTAATAAATTTTAATCTTTATAAAATAATTTAATTTTCATTTTAAACTTATCAAATATTTTGTTTTTGACTTTCCTGCTTCAATTATGCTAGCATGTGCATATCACTTCCATTTGTGCCTTCTCCATAGATTTCTTGTCCATTCTAAAAACAGTTCGATTTGACTGATGATAAGCTAAAAAAAAATCAAAATAAACTCTTTTTAACAAGCTATATTAAAACTGTAATTTTTTTTTATATATCTGGTGATTTAAGAAATGTCTTCTAGCGTACATACAATTTTAGGAAATTAAGAAAAACGAATAAATAAACTTATACGACAGAAATGAATTTATAACAAAGTTTAAAATTATTATTAAAAAAATTAATATTTATGTCAATTTTATTTTAAATTCTTTTTAAAAAATACTTATAAATTTTGTTATAAAAAAATTTACAAAAAATTATTGTCAATATATTTACAAAATATTTAATATAAAATATTTTTTATAATAAATTTTGTAAAAAATATTTACGAATTTTATAATTTTATAAAATAATTATTTATAAAAAATTATTTGTTAATTAAGATTTTTAAAAAAGGTAGTTTTTTTTTGTAAATTTTTTAAATAAATTTATAAAAAAAATCTATATAATATGAGATTTTCTTAAAAGAGTGAATTTAGTTTAAAATTTATATAAAATATTATAATATTTATAAATAAACAATTAAAGTAAAAAATAAAAGTTGTATAAATACTGATTATATAGATAGTGCCAATTATGTAAAAATAATAATTTGTTAATATATTAATCATAAAATTCATATAAATAAATAAAGATATTTCAATTATTCATTCTTTGACTATTCACAAAAGGAAATAAGAATTTCATTCCGGTGTTCAAATGAGTAGGTTTGGTTGTATTCAAGTACTCTCATGATTTCATTTCATATTTAATAGTAATAAAATTATAAATATTTTATTATTAATATTTATAAAATTACAAATATATTAAAATGCCTACTTTATTTTTTTTATTTTTATTTACTCGTCAGATGACTAATATATTTTTTTTCTTATATTTTTTTTGTATGATTTACATTTACATTTTATTTTATGTTATTTTTTATTTAAAATAATTTATCTGTCATATAGTTAATGTACTGTACAACTGATATTATATAGTATAAATATTCATATTACTTTTTATAAAGTCAATGCCAACCTGATATTTTTATTTAATGTCATTCAATTATACAATTAAATTACATTCAGCCAGATGCATTTCTACTTTCTTTTGTATATACATATTCACAAAGTATAATAACATTAGAATTTATTAATTATAATGGTAGTATTTATTAATTATTGTATAAAGAAACATAATGTTGTTATTTATTATTTTTTTATAAAGAAGTTTAAATGAATGCTATTTATGACCTGTTAATAGATGGCTTCTTTTGATATATTTTCCTTATTAAATTTCTTGAGAATTATAATACAATTTATTAAATTTTAATGTACGCAAAAAAATAATAAGTTGTTATAACTTATTTTCACTCTGTTATTTTATTTGTATTCTTTTCTGTATTCTCATATTTATTATATTAATTATTTTCATACATTCTATTTAAAACCTCAAAAGATAAAATTAAATTAATCTCTACTTCTAATACAATTTAATAATTATTTTATCGATAAAGTATACTTTACTAGAACTCAAAGACTACAAATCCTACCATATTTTCTTTTGTTTCTTCTTATTTACCAGAACATTGACAAGTTAAAAGTACGTGTATACTCTTTTAGTTTTTGTTTAAATTTAAATTATTTATAATTAGATTCATTAAGTTTGAAGTATTGTGAAAGGATAGTTTTGTAAACTTAGTTTGATTAAGGATCGATAAAGAAATTGATTTTATTTTCATATAGTGTTTAATGATATATATATTTGAATTCTATCATCATATTATAATTTTGTAATCGACAAAATTATATGAATACTTCACGATCTTAATCAAATTCTAACTTCTTGACATATGCATTATTTCTCATATTTTCCGTGAAAAAAAAATTATTGTATTAAAAAATTAGTTAATTTAATAATTTAACTTTTATTATAAAGATTTAATATTTATTACCATTTAATTATTTATATTTTTTTATAATAGATATAGTTTTTCTATATATTTGTATTTGTTTTTAATAAAATTTCATACAATAACAAATTATTGATGGTTTTTTTGAAGGTGTCAATGTAACGTATATCAAGTTCATAATAATATATATATATCTATTACAAACTTATTTGAAAAATTTATATAATACCTTTTTCTTTAATTTTGAATTTTTTTTTCGAACAAGTTTTCTTGTGAGTTACAACTTCAAGTTACAACTAGGAATAAAAGTAAAAGTTTAACCTTTTCTCATGTAATTAATAAGTCACGGGGAGATCTTAATCCACGTAACATTTTAATATGTAGAAAGTAAATTACATATAAATTATGACATACATGTGATTCTGCTTGTTTCACAAAATAAATTATAAGATAAATCATCACTAAATTATTTAGTGGAAGTAAAACATTTGTACTAATATGAACATATTTTAAGATAAATTTCGTTTTGAATAATTTATATATATATATATATATATATATATATATTTCCTTAAATTTTTAGATTATTGTTTTGCATTTTTTGCGCTGATAATAACAATATAAATTATTTTTAATAAAATGTTAATGGAAAGATTTAACGACAAAGTTTAGTACATGTCAATATTTCTTTAGCTATTTACAATTAACATTTCTGCACAAAAAAAAAATATAAAACTAAACATATTATTTAAAAAAAATAAAAATAATTAGACATTTGTAAGAGAAATAAATGTAAAAAGGGAGGTAAGTCTCAATAACTATTGTTAAATTGAAAACTGTCAATGCCCTTGTAAACTAACTTATCTCTATTTTAATTTTCATTGAATTCAACTGTGAAGAAATTGATTAGGATAATAATACTATGTATATGTATCAGTCATAGTATAAGTTCAACGGTTCTGTTCTTATCTCAATTAAATCCATTAGTCTTTGTAATCCCGTGTGCTACAAAAAGGTCCAACTCACTTGCTGCTCACAGTTTCTCATACAATAATATAAATATGGGTTAAATATCTTTTTTCTCTCTTAAATTTCAGTGAAATTTAGAATTAGTATTTTTTAAAAAAATTGATTAATTTAGTAATTCATCTTTATAAATATGTGATTTTAGTTATTTTAACCAAATTTTGTTAAGTTTGTCTGATATTAAACACATTTCATGATAATATTTGAATCGTTTACTTCATTTGACACACTCTCGTTTCGATGTTAACTTAAATATTATCATAAAATACATTTAAAATGTCAAATAAATTTAACAAAATTTGATAAGAAAAATTAAATTTACACTCTAAAAATAATGATTAAATTGATATAAATTTTTGAAGTGGAACTACTTTCAAAATTAACCTAAAAGTAGAGAAATAAAAAGATATGTAAGCCTATAAATATCTATACCCACACTTGTGTTAGCTTCATATTCCAACATTTTATTTCTTCAGCAACAATTACAATTCATCTCATATTCCAAAATTCCTTGTTTCACATTTCATTAGCCACAGTTAGAAGTTCGTTGCCAAAAATGACGAAGAGTGAGAGCAAGCTGATGAGGATCATTGGATCGCCGATAAGAGCGTTGGGGAAAGCGAGGGACATGTACGTGCGGAGCATAACCAACTGCGGCCAGCACGTCAGCTACTACGGCGATCCCATGGAAGGTGCCGGAAGGTTCTCCAGGAGCCACAGCGTGGCCGCCACGTCGGTGAGGTCCGAGAGGAGCGACGAGGATTACGCGGAGCTAGTGAGAGCTGCGTCGGCGAGAACAACGTTGGCGAACCGAATCCACGTTTCGAAAGTGTTGCCGAAGTCTAGCAGCGTCGGGATGGCGAGGATCGACGAGGATAAAGCGATGGAGTCTGAAGGAGGCGTGGCTTTCGCCGCCGATCTGTATCCGAGGAGTAGAAGCTACGCTGTGGCGAAGAGCAAACCTGCGTTTGAAACCGTTGTGAAGGTTCAGGCTAGGAAGTAGATTCGCTTAGGTTAATTAGAGCGGAGAATTTTAATTGAATTTGTAAGAATCTCAATTCTTCTTCTTCTTCTCTGTTTGTGGCTCCTGTTTTGGATAATTAAACGCATTCTGTTTGAGTTTATGTGTATTGATTTTAGTGATGATCTGAAAGATTTACTTGTAATTAAGATTTGTTGGCTTTGTTTTAGGACTATTAGAACATATATACATTTAGGCACTCTCAAGTTTTTAATCATTTATTAATTGGAGTAATCGTATCTAATTTTTATCCCAATGATGTACTTGAAGGATTCCAATTGGATTACGCATACATTTTATATATTTATTGATTTGAATTAAAATAATAGGAGGATCTAACATTTACCAAATAAATAATAGAAAAATGATACAGTGACATCTTAAATTTGGCCTTTTTTTTTTTATCTCCGATGTGGAACTTAAGATGTAATTAGGAGTTTTTGTTTTCAATTTTTTTTAACCGTGTGATGTGGCTTTTGCGTTGAGTGAAGTCCATAATTGGTTTTCCACCTTTGCAAGAAAATAGAGGTTTTTAGCGAAGCGCCTCATTCGTTTTCCATCTTCTGTGGTCGCTCAAAGCACCATTGAAAGCATTGAAGATTTTTGTTTGCTGCCACAAGGTTCTTCTGTTTTCTCTTTGCGGATTTGAATTCTTTTTTTCCTCTTTCACCTTTATTAGTTTAACCCTGGTTACTTTATGTTAGTCTAGTTAGGTTTAGTTTGTTTGTTTTAGTTAAACTTTCTCTGTAGTCTTTGTATCCTATGTTTGTAAACTCTCTGCGTTATCAATTTCAATATACAAGATTCTTGTTTCTGTAATGTGGTATCAGTAGAGAATTAACTCTCTTTTTTTCTCTTCGGGTTCCCTCTTCCCGTTCTTTGTCCTTCTTTCTTTTTCTTGCCAGTTTTCATGGCTTCCACTACCGCATCTAACCATTCTTCCACCATCACCATCAAAGAACCCCATCAAGATCCCACCCATCCTCTTTTCTTACATCATTCTGATGGCTTCGGCCTTCTTCTCACCTCACAACCTTTATTAGATCACACCAACTACGTAACGTGGAGCCGTGCGATGCGGGTCGCTTTATCCGTTAAGAATAAATTATCGCTCATTGACGGAACCCTAACCGCACCTTCAGACGACGATCCTTCTTTGTCGACGGTAACGAATCCTCACAAACTCTCCTGATTAACGATAACATCTTCCTCTACTTTGCCATTCGTTTTTCATATTTGGACAAAATATCTATAAGTGTTCTACAAATATATTTAATATTTTATTTAATGTTCATCAATAAAAATTAAAAAATAATAAAATAATTATAGTTTAATATTATTAAAAAATAAAATATAATTAAACATAAAAATAAATAAAAAATAGTGATAACCATATAAAAATTTTGCAAAAATAAAAACAATTAAAACATGAATTTGAGACTTTTTTTTTATATCTCAATAACCTCTTCCAACATTTATATTAATTTTAAAAAATTCTTTATATTAAAGAAACAAACAATATTTCATTTTTTGAAATTATCAATTATAATCATAAAGCTTGCAATATAAAAAAATTAATTACATAAACTTTAAAGTGAACTACTGCATTTAAATTTGCATCTCTAGAAGCCTTCACATCTCAAACTTTCACTCTCAAACACTTAAAGTGTCAGAAAGGTGTCTTTTCTTGCTTTGAGAGACTCTTAAAAGTGTCAAAAAGATATCCTTTCTTACTTATTTATTAGTTGAGACTTTAAAAATTTTGTTTATTTTTTTATCAAATACTTATTGCTTGAAAAATTCAAAGGGTATATTTGTCTTTATAAAAAATTTTATATGAATTTATATTATTTTAATTAATAGAGTTAATTATTTCAGTTTTCAATATAAAAATGATGAAAGTAATACACATTAATTGATCCTTAATTGATGCCCATTCTCCTTAAGGGTGTGTTCACTTGATAAGATGGATTTGGAGAAGAGTGTGAAGATGGATTTGTGAGAATTTGAGTGATGAATATGTGTAATTTTTTTATTAGATTTAGAGGGCAAAGTGAATAGATTTGAAAATGAATTTTGTGAGAGTTACTAAGTGATTTGAGTGATGTAATAGATAAAATAAAAATTTATAATGAATCAAGTTTGAAGATTACTAAAATACCCTTGATGATAAAAATATATGAAATAATTTTTGGGTTTGTTAAAAATATTAAATTTAAAAACTAATATTTAATAAATTTTAATAAAAATAAATTATATTAAATTATTATTTTTATAATAATACTATTATGTGAAATTATTATTATTTATTGTTATATTTAATGACATTATTATTTATTATATATATATATATATTTATTTATTTATTTATTATATTATTTAACATTATTATTTTTATTATTTATTATTATTATTATTATTATATACAGATAGAGAACAACTGGTTTACGTGAATTTGGTTTAGCACGTGAATTTATCAGAATGTGGTGTGGTAAGTGAATTTGGACTCGGGATATTAAAGTAAAAGTTCTATTAAGTCTAGTAAATCTCTCCATTTGAGTGAGATGTAAATCTCGTAAAGTCTCGTACTCACTTCCTCACAAATCATAAGAGAAAGATAATGTGATTTAAGTGCATGAAAGTAGAAGATTTGTGAAAATTTGTGTATGATGTGATTGATAATAAATTATAGTCTATATTTAATCTAATAAAAAGTACTAATTAATTTATCTTTTTTTCTTTAATTTTATTTTTTCTTCGCTTATTTCCTTTTAGACTTAAATTTACTTATTTAATATTTTTTTATGAAGGTGTAATTTTAATTCTTATTTAAAAATAATTATACTTGTAATTGTTTTAGTTTTCAAGATCACTTAGTTTTTTTTTTAATATTATGGATCAAGAATAAAAGACATCCTGGTAAAAATTGTGGACTTTCAGTATTCAATAAATTTATCTTCTTTCAATCGAGTCATTGCAGTCTTTTTCTATTGATCAGGTATTGTAGCTATTAAAGGAGTGACGTTTTATTATCTTGTCGTGTGACCTTGTTTAGTTATCGCCACATGTGATTTTATTATTTTAAAATTTTATGACTTATGATTTATGATTTATGGAAAGGTAGTTGAAATCAATATTATGAGTAAAATTGTAAGGATTCATATACACATAAATCATGAGATCAAAACACGCGAGTATATATATATATATATATATATATATATATATATATATATATATTAATCCAAATTTATCTTTTGAAAATTTAAATAATATGAATGAAAATAATTAATGTAATAAAACATGAAAATACGAAAAGAATTAAAATAAAAGAATAGAGGAAAATAAATCAAAAGAAGCAATTTGTTATCCATCTTCATAAATAATATTAATATAAAATTCTTTATACAAGAAATAATCAACAATAAGTGTTATAGTTAATAAATACAAGAAGTGTAACGTCCCATTTAATTATTAGACGAAATTAAAGGAAACGTCACGCAATAAAAGTATTGTAGCGTAGTCTTGGGGTCCTCAACACAACCCCTACAACCTGGGCACACCACAATACCAACATAAACCATATACGATCCTAACAAAGAGTGTAGAGTAAGAAAACATAAAACGATACAGGGACCGTAGCCCTAAAGAAATAGTGAATAGAACAACTCCAGCCCAGATGGCTAAGCCGCGGACTCGCCATTCCCTTGTTGACCACGAGAACTTCGCCCATCTGCTCCCATCAATCAAATTGATGATCATCGCAAGAAGAACAGCCACATACAACACAACCATGCAACAAAACGGGTAAGCTAGAGCCAACACATATTCATCATACAGTCAAATACATTATCATCATCCCATATCCATATAACAACCAAGCATGTCATGACTCTTCATTCAATACACTACGACTCGACTCGACTCATCAGGATACGTATAACTTAGTCGGATTCAGCGGATGCTTGCACTTGTGGTGGATACCTCTGCTCGACCCTGAGCTGCTCATCCCCGAGCTATGTGTTACAAGTGTTACGATGAATCAAATCTCCCTCACCACAAGGTTAACCCTTAATGAATTTCAGGTCTTCTGCTACTCTCACCACAAGAGTCAGTCCGCTCTAAGTGAGACTAACTGGCCCCTTAGAGTGTCAGGATGCAGTCATTACCTTGAATCTTTACCTAGTTATACAGATGGGGCACCACCATGGACACCTACTAACAAGGGCCATGGAATTACGTCCCGACCACTGAAGCGCAACCCCGAAGGCCTCACCTAGAGACCCCAAGGAAATTTACACGCTGACACGGACCAACATTCATAACTCAGCAATAAGGGAACATTAAATTATATTTTCATTTCCATACCAACCCCTGAGATAAAGTCCTCATACACATCATATTTCGAATCCATACCTCTGATCATCGCCATCCCATGAGTCTAGGGCCTCCTTTCATATCAATACCATCTTCCTTTAGTTTACATACCACTCATTCATTTCACATGCCAACTTTCATACTAAACCTGTCATACATAATTCGTGATTCATGCCAAACACGCACAATACTCCATTATATACATGTTTCTCATCATACAATTCACACCCAAACCAATATCAATCATCCAAGGATAAACGAACACCCAAACAGCCCACTGCCTCGCCCAATCACTCGCTTAGGCTGAGGGGTTTCGCTCAGGCGAGACGTGCTCGCTCAGGCGAGCCCCCCCTTCGCCTAGGCGAGGGTTCGATGAAGCACCCAAGGAACATCACGGGATCTCGCTTAGGCGAGACCCCTCTCGCTTAGGCGAGACCCCTCTCGCCTGGGCGAGATGCTCGCTCGCTCAAGAAGCCGAGCTGGTCGCCTGGGCGACCTTTCGCGCAAAAGTCCTAGGCGAGCTCCCTGTTTCATCTCGCTTAGGCGAGACCAACTCGCTTGGGCGAGATTTACAGGTCTCGTCACTGGTTCATCTGGAACAGCCATGTTTTTCAAACCAACCAAACATACAGAGTGTTCTCATGCATCAAATTGAAAGATTAAACCATACAAGCAGCAACCAACGCAAACACAGACCAAAACGACTGGAAATTAAGAACTCTAACTTCCCGTACCTGGAAAAACTTAGCGAAGATCCCTACTACGTGACCACGAGTACGGCAGCTCCAAGGATGCACTACATGGCTGCTGTGAGAGTGGAATAGAACCAGACCGGTGTAGTTAGCCAAGACTCTTACAACAGATCACGAAAAGGTTACAAAATGGAACTAGCACGAACTCGAAAGTCACTTACATGGAGTGACGGAACTTCCTGGCTCACGTAACAGCGGAGGCAGAACCCTAGCAGAGGGGGGTTGATGACTGCGACTAAAAGTTCTGTGAAAGAGTGGAAAAATGAGACTTAGGGCAACTGGAAGGGACTTTATCTACTGGGTCAGCCCTTTAGGCCCACTTACAAGGGCAGCCCCTTTAGTTTATGGCAGAATTAGTAAGGTGGATTTTCATGGACCTTACAAGAAGTAATAAATACTAAAGGTTATAATTAATAAATTTTAGTTGAATATTGTTGTGGTGTGTTGCAGCTAGATTTTGATTGTATTAATTTTTTATTGAGAAATGAATTTTAACTGTATTAATATTTAATTTAATTAGTGAAATGTTGTTGTGTAACTAAGGATACATATAAGAATGTAAAATTTTAATTATTTATGAAAAAATATACATCAGTAATGCAACAAAAAGTTTGAAAAAAAATGATTTACACGATTGTACAATTTTGGTTGACGATATTACCGATCATATTGTATTACAATTATGAGTGTGATCTCACTCGTAAATACTATATAAATAGTATAATCTTACTATTTTATGATTTAAATCTCAATTTTGATTATCTTAGTTTATGGTTTGTGAGTTATGGTTTATGATTTATGATTTATAATTTATAATGAAATATAAAATATCAAAATTAAAAAATTAAAAAATTTACAATTTTACAATTTTATTATTTTGTAACTAGTTTTAGAATTATATAATTTTATATTTGTATATTTTATAATTTCATAATTATGAAATTATGTATTTTTATAATTTTTTAATTTTATAATTTTTAAGTTTTTAATTTTTTTCATAATTTTACAGTTACATATTTTATATTTTTGTAATTTTTTAATATTTTTATAACTTTAATTAAATAAAAATAAAAATTGATAAATACACTAAATATTTGAAAAAGAAAAAATAAAATTTGTTACCGATAAATATTTGAAAAATATTTCATTATTATATCTGGTAACAAAATACTATGTAATGACATTGGTGGAAAGTGACATTACAGGATAACTTCACAAAGTTAACCGACATATTCAACTATAGTGACTTAATTGAAATTTTTTAAAATTTTAAAAACTCAATAGACCATAAAAATCTATTAAGGACTCAATTGTAAATTATTAAATTTATTAGAAACATAAAATATAATTAAGCCTAAAAATTAGGGGTGATCATGGATTGAATTTTTAATGATCTAATTCACATCCATTTTGGATCCAAATAATTGGATTAAATTTTCGATCCAAATCAATTTTTTCAAAAGAAGTAGATTGGATTTTTTAAAAATCAAGATCCAAATATTTAGATCAAGTTTAAATCCAGATCTAAATATTTGGATCAAGTTCAAAATTCAAATTCCATTTTTCATAAAATAAATTCAAATTAATTTTCTTAAAATTTGTGTCTATAGGGCTAACACCATAGAATTTGACAGATTTTTTGTCGGGGCCAACGACGCCAAATTTCAGCATGGGATGAACTTGGATGACTTTCGAACGAATTTCGGGGAGGACGTGACCAAATTTGGGCCAAGGTCGACTTGACAAAATTTCAGTCGAGATCGACTTGACTGGATTCGACTGAATTTCGGCCAGGGCCATTTTGCCTAATACGACCAAATTTTGGCCAGAGCCGACTTGGCTAAATATGGCCACATTTGGGCCAGGGCCTGATCAGTCAAATTTCGGTCAGTGTTGACTCCACTAAATTCGTCGGTCGAGACTGACTTGACTGAACATGGTCAATTTTCGATTACAACTGACTAAGTTGAATATAGTCAAATTTTGTTTGGGACTTACTCGACCGAATACGGCTAAATTTGGGCTAGTGCCGACTCGACCAAATTTTGGTCATGACCAACTCGACTGAATTTGGCCAAATTTAGGTCAGGATCGACTCGCCTAAATATGACCAAATTTTGGTCGCGATCGACTCTGCCGAATACGACCAAATTCAGGCCAGGACCAACTCGGTCAAATTTTGGTTGAGGCCAACACGACTGAATTTTGACCGGAGCTGACTCGACTAAATTCGGTCGAATTTCGCTCGTGGCCGACTCAGTTGAATACGACCAAATTTCGATCGTGACCGACTCATTTGAATACGGCCAAATTTCATCCTAGGTCGTCTCAGCCGAATACGACCAAATTTGGGCCAGGGCCGACTCGGACAAATCTGAATCGGGGCCAACTCGATTGAATTCGACCGAATTTTGACTAGAGCCAACTAGGCTGAATACAGCCAAATTTTGGTCGCGGTTGTCTCGGCCGAATACGGTCAAATTTTGTCTAGGTCGACTCAGGACAATGCAGTCAAATTTGGGTCGGGGTGAACTCAACCGAATACTTCCAAATTTTGTCCAGGACCAGCTGGGCCAAATTTCGATCAAGACCGACTTGACAGAATTCGGCCAAATTTTGTATAGGGTCATGCCAACTCAATCAAATACGACTAAATTTGGATTAGTTGGTCTTAACTTTTAGCCTAACTTAACAAAAAATATAAACTGAAAATTTGGATTGGATATTTTGGATTGTCCATTTTGAAAATCTAGATTTAGAGTATGGATATACAATCCATAAAATATATAAAATGTAGATAAAATTGATATCCAATTCAATAAAATGGATTGGATTTTTAATAAAATGAATATTAAATGGATTGGATCATAGCAAAAATGGATTGGATCATGAAAATTAGAGTTTTTGTCCATCCTTAGTTTAATTTTTCAGATCATCCTTTCCTTCCGCTCATTTAAGAGTTCAATAAATATAAATTATTATTGTTGTCCTCATAATTTTTATTTTTATGTGTTAAATAAACATTAATTATTACTTTTACCCTCATATTTTTATTCTTTCAATTTTATGTGTATTTAATATCTTTTTATTGATACATTTTTTTACAAGAGTATAATTTAAATTTAAATTTGTTAGTACAAATTTATGGATACATTAACAATTCTTTTATTAAACTTCTAAAATTTTCAATTAAATTGCAAGCTTTAAAGTTTATGAATATAAATTTCAAGATTTAGTGTTTGCGGACGTCGCATGTCTCTCACATTCCACGTCTCACGTTCCACGTCTCTCACATCTCTTGTCTCACGTCTCACGTTGCACGTCCCACGTCTCACGTCCCACGTCCCAAGTCGCACGTTCTACGTTCCATGTTTCACGTCCCACATCCCACATCCCACGTCATACGTCCCACGTCTCACGTCTCACGCCCCACGCCCCACGCCTCACGCCCCACGTCCCACGTCCCACATTCCACGTCTCACGTCCCACGTCCCACGTCCCACGACCCACGTTCACGTCTCACGTCTAACGTCTCACGTCCCACGTCTAACGTCCCACGTCTCACGTCCCACGTCTAACGTCCCACGTCCCACGTCTCATTTCTCACGTCTCACGTCTCACGTCACATCTTCCACGTCCCACATAGTCTCACGTCTCACGTTTAATGTCCCATGTCTCACGTTCCACGTCTCTCGTCTCACATCGTCTCACGTCCCACGTCGTCTCACGTCCCACATCTTACTTCTACGTCTCACGTTCTACGTCCCATATCTCACATCTCACGTCCTACGTCTTACATTCCACGTTCCACGTCGTACGTCTCAATTATTGCACTGAAATACTTAATTCTTTCATAAAATAATGGTGTTTTGGTTTACAGGTTGTAGTATAGCTAAGGTTCTTGTTTGTTGTTTATCCTTCTTCAAGTTTCTTCTTAATCGAAAGAAGACAAAGAACATTATTTTACCGGAAATAGGAAAGTTAACCTTATGCAACAATAGTAATTTGAAGCTTTTGCAGATGTCTGCTATCATTACATGGATGATTTTAGAAAAGTGTTTAAATGTTGGCAGACAATATTTTTTTATTGGTTTTTTGTTCTGATATTCAATATCCGAAGAGATGTGTCACAAAATTCTAATCAATGGGTGGGCAAAAAATCCATTTTTTATAATCTAATCTATTTTTTCTATGATCTAATTCGTTTAATATCTATTTTATTAAAAATTCAATCCATTTAAAATCCATTTTATTGGATATGGATATCAATCTGATATATATTTTATATATTTTATGAATTGGATATCCATTCTCTAAATCTAAATTTTCAAAATGGATAATCCAAAATATTCAATCCAAATTTTCAGTTTATATTTTTGGTTAGGTTAGGCTAAAAGTTGAGACCTACTAGTCCAAATTTACTCGTATTTGATTGAGTTGGCATGACCCTATACAAAATTTGGCCGAATTCTGTCAAGTCGGTCTTGATCGAAATTTGGCCCAACTGGTCCTCGACAAAATTTGGAAGTATTCGGTTGAGTTCACCCCGACCCAAATTTGACTGCATTGTCCTGAGTCGACCTAGACAAAATTTGACTGTATTCGGCCGAGACAATTGCGACCAAAATTTGGTTGTATTCAGCCTAGTTGGCTCTAGTCAAAATTTGGTCGAATTCAATCGAGTTGGTCCCGATTGAGATTTGGCCGAGTCGATCTTGACCCAATTTTGGTCGTATTTGGCTAAGACAACCTAGGGTGAAATTTGGTCGTATTCAACTGAATCAGCCACGACCGAAATTCTGTCAAATTCAGTTGAGTCGGCTCCGGTCAAAATTCGGTCGTGTTGGCCTCAACATAAATTTGATCGAGTTGGTCCTGGCCTGAATTTGGTCGTCTTCGGCAGAGTCTATCGCGACCGAAATTTGGTCATATTTAGGCGAGTCGATCCTAACTTAAATTTGGCCAAATTCAGTCGAGTTGGTCATGACCAAAATTTGGTCAAGTCGGCACTTGCCCAAATTTAGTCGTATTCGGTCGATTAAGTCCCGAACGAATTTTGATTATATTCAACTTAGTTGGCAGTGATCGAAAATTGGCCATATTCAGCCAAGTCGGTCCCGACTGGCAAATTTAGTGGAGTCAACCCTGATCGAAATTTGACTGATCAGGACCTGACCCAAATGTGGCCATATTTGGCCAAGTCGGCTCTGGCCAAAATTTGGTCGTATTAGGCAAAATCGACCCTGGTCGAAATTCAGTAGAATCCAGTCAAGTCGATCTCGGCTAAAATTTTGTCGAGTAGACATTAGCCCAAATTTGGTCACGTCATCCCCGATCGAAATTCATTCGAAAGTCATCCAAGTTCATTCCATGCTGAAATTTGGCCTCGTTAGCCTCGACAAAAAATCTGTCAAATTCTATGGTGTCAGCCCTTTTAAAAATCTAATCCACATCCATTTTGAATCCAAATAATGGATGTGGATCCAAATTTGTGTCCATAGGGCTGATAAGGCTGACACCAAAGAATTTGACAAATTTGGCCGAATACTTCCAAATTTTATCTAGGACCAACTTGGTCAAATCTCGATCGGGACCGACTTGACAGAATTTGGCCTAATTCGGTCAAATTTTGTATAGGGTCACGCCAACTCAATCAAATACGAATAAATTTGGGCTAGTTCGTCTCAACCTTTAGCCTAACCTAACAAAAAATATAAAGTGAAAATTTGGATTGGATATTTTGTATTATCCATTTTGAAAATCTAGATTTCGAGAATGAATGTTCAATCCATAAAATATATAAAATGTAGATTAGATTGATATCCAGATTCAATAAAATGAATTTTAAATAGATTAGATTTTTAATAGAATGAATACTAAATGGATTGAATCATAGAAAAAATGGATTGGATCATAAAAATTGAATTTTTTGTCCACCCTTACTAAAAATAATAAGTTAAATTTAAATAAATTTAATAATTAAATATGTCTTTTTGCATACAAAGGTTATTTTTAGTCTTTCGTATGTAACTAAAGTTAAAATACAAGTTATTTTTAGTCTTTCGTATCTAATAACAGGCAAAAATACAAAAGTAAAATTTGATATTTATTGTAGGAAAAAAAAGCTGCCTATTTTTTGAAAATTTACATAACTAAATTAAATCTTTTAAAAATATATTTACTTAGAATGCAAATTTGAATTTAATTTTCTAATTTGATTACCTAAATTTATTAAAACAAATGAGGTTTAACTTTTTCAATATTGAACTATCTTTTTTTTTACGCTAATTATTAATCAAGTTTTATCACTAACCCAAAAAGTTAATTTGATATCAAGCATTGAATTAAATGATTATCATCATACCCAAAAGTATAATAATTAATTAAGATGAATTCTTTATAGTTAAAAGTATAATAGTCTAAATATCATTATTCGAACTTTTTTTACTTAACATTCGATGAGACAATTAATTTCACTAAACAACTTATATACTAGATATCCTGTAAAAAAAAAAACATGTATTGATCTCTTTAGGAAGACTTGCGTTAAACATGTTTTATTAATGACACATACACAAATTCAAGAATCTTAAGCACTATCCAACGGTAATTTATTATTTAAGTAATATAAGTTAGAAAAATAATAAATTTTCAAGTAAAAAATAAAACATATTTCAATCATAACATATATATCATATTTCAAACCATCAATTCAACACTAAATAATGCTACACCAAGTCTCATATTTAAGCATGTAACATGTTTATACATAAGATAATTTCAAATTTTAGAATTTTAAAAAGAGTTTAAAGAAATTATAAACTTACAAAAAATAAAATTTCTCATAAAATAAAGGTGGAATATTTATATTTTATTTATAATTTTTGAGTTTTATCGTTAATGAAATTCTAATTCTTCAATTTTACCACACATATATAATATAATTTTTTAACTTAACATCGTGATAGTTTGAAACTTTTTTTTCTTCTAATTTGTTGTTACTTTTTACTAAACAGGAGTACAATGTAGAATGAAAACCTTGAAAAAAATATAAACGACAAAAACAATGTGAAAAAAAAAACACTCAATAAACACCATTATATGCACAAATGAAATATTATGTTTGAAATTGAATCTTTATATTTAAATATTTTTTAATATTTTGAGTATTTGGTATACCTTTCAAATATGCCTCCTTTTTTCTACAATATCTTAGATTGAGTTTATAATAATCATAATCTGAAATAAAAGAAATCTAAGAATAATTGTTAATTCGATTGTTTGGTCAAATTCAACATAAAGTTGGTCAAAGTTATTGATTATAATTTTTTTAAACGATGTTACACCATGTATCTTTATCATTGTAACGAATTTTGTTAATATGATAGTAACATGTTGAAATTCTAACTTTGTATTTCAAAATATAATAGGAAACTCTATGATGTAATATTAATGCACTATACGCAACTCATTTTATTTTTTATATTTTCAACCATTTTTTCGCATCTTAATTAGACTCCTTCAAATATTCAAAGTCACATTGGTGTATTATTATATTTTCTTCTAAAATGGCATTCTTTATTTTTATTTAATTTTTCTCATAAATGTTTCTTTTACGTTTTTTTTTTCACATTCGAGAATGTTTATTTTTATATTTGTTAAGAAATCATAATAAATATTATTATTTTTTGGGTATGTTTTATTATGTAGGAATTTTATATTTGTCATATGAGGGTGAGTAAGCTATTTTTCAATCTCTATTATAACTATTAATTTTTTTCTCATTTTTAATTATTTCATGATGAATTTCTTTTTAAAAAATATGAAAATTTAACTACACATATTTTTTTCGAAATTCCAGTTAACTGCATGCGGGGAAATATAAAATCATATCTCAAAATAAACACTCTGATATTCAAACTGTTATCCATTTCCCAAATAAAAAAATGATATATTAACATGAATATGTTTAGACAAACTTTTTTTATAAAGAATTTTATGACAAAACAAGTAGATTTTTTTTTTCGTAAAAGTTAATTTATACATAAACTAATTTCTAAAAGCTACCTAATATAAATTTTATAATTTTTTAGTTATAATTTATATATAATCTAATTTCAATTTATAAAAGAATATTTTATTTCTTTTGATATTTTTCTTTCTGAAAGCCCTTTCACAAAAATTGTCTTTTAAATCGTAACATTTTTTTGGTTGATACACAGACTGGTTTTCTTTTTGTTATATTGACTCTTAAAATTCTAGATTCAAATTCTCCTGCATTAAATATTATTTAATGCATTAATATCTTAGAATATTCACTCATATAGGTTTATTTTATATGAAAATATTCTGGAAATTATTAAGTATTATTATAGAGTTGAAATCACTGTTAAAACTTTACAAAAAGTTCATTTTTTTATCCTTCCATATTTAATATGAGATGTTTTTCTTAATCTCAAGTAAGATATGTGTATAAAATGATATTAAATGTTGTAATGAATACCTAATTATTTATCTTATAAGAGTGTTATTTATAATAAATTTATGAATTTTTACCCAATTGGACCTAAACTGTATAATTTTTTTGTTAATTTGTTTAGGATTCCTAATCCATTTTATACTTTAACCTTACTAATTATATTAACTGAGATATTTTTGCCGACATAATACCACTTTATCTAGTTGGAAACAATCTCGGTCATATAATACACTAATTATTAACTATGATAGGTTAGTTAATTCAATATTGAAAAATGGCTACAAAAAAGTATATTATTTAAGTGAGATAATTTACAAAAATTATCAATAATGAAATGAACAACTTTTAACAGAATAATGTGAAGATTTTACATTTTAGAAATATAATTAATATTAATAAAAAAATTAAACGACTTGTTAGTTATACTTTAGACGGTTCTGAAATTATTTTCTTATCCGACTACATCAGTGGAGTGGGCTCATTTGTTGGGCTGTGCTACTACTACTGTTTCCCTTGAGTTGAAACTTGAGGAATTGATATTCACACCCTGCAAGTTTTAAAAAAACTATTCTATTTAAAAACTATTTTTTATAACTGAAATTGTTTAAAAAGTGCTACTTGACATTGTTAAACAAATTATAGCAATTAATTTTGGTAATGTACAAAAAATAAGAGAAGAAAAATTAATAAGATAAAGTAAAAAGACTAAGATTGATAAAAGGAAGAGAGCATGAGGGTTGAGTTTTTCATGTTCTGGAACAACAATTTAATTACATTAATGTATATGTGTGGATGCATGGATGGTAGAAAACACAGAAGAGAGTAGTCTGGATAATGATGATAAATGAAAAGAAATTTTAATTATAATTTAAGTGGATTGTAAAATTTAGTATTTTAATTTATTTTTATTAAAATAATATTTATAAGTTTTATATTTTTTAATTGGATGATTTTTTTTTCTAGTTTGACCTTTTATTATATCATGATTCCTTACTTATTTATAAAGAAAAAATAAATAACGATATAATTAAAAATGGATTTATTTGAATTTTATTGATAAAAAATCATTCTATTAAATATTTAAAAATTTATATTTTTTAATTGAGTTTTTATGATGCGATGACACAAATATTTGATTTTACAATCTCAAACACACTAATTTGAATAATAACAAAAGATAAAATCTTAATTATCTATAGATAATATTAAATTTTTTTGTATCTTTATATTATTGTAACACTTCACACTAGTAGAGTCATGTTACATTATAAGGTGTATCAAATAGCACCAATAATAAAGTAGTATAAAGTCTAAATATCGTTTTCTCAATATATTTGTTTAATATTTTACTACTTTCGTAATTTACACTCAATTAGACAACAAAGTTTAAAGAAATTTTTATTTTATTTTAATCAAATAGTTTGTGTGCAAGAGAAATTTAACATAAAGTATTTATAATTGTCAAAAACTATACTTCATTGACTCAATTCTTATGCATTTTCAAACATCTAAATTTCAATTTCATTATAAAATTAACTCACAAGTGTACTTAAATCCTATCCTATATACTTTTGACATGTGATAACTTATCAAAGTTCAATCTTTTGGATCATCAATAAGTGAAATCATGTATTTTAACACTAATGAAGAAAGCTCTAGGGGTGCAATAAGGGTTTAGCCCCACAGGTCAGCCCATAGGCCTGTAAAAAATATGTGGGGTGGGCCGAGACATTGAACCTGTAGGCCCACTAAAACCCAATCGGCATAATCTGTGACCCACGCAGGTTGACCCGCGTAAAAAAACTTGTACTTATGTATCAGTTACTTTCCTTTTGAACTTCTGCATGAATGTTCCAAAATTTTGCATGACTGAAAAAAACAAGTATTATGTATTTTTAATGTGCTAAAATTTGAAAAATACATGGTGTATGTCAAAGTACAAATATGAATACGATGGACATGTTGAATTATTAATTTATCATCAAACTTTCCAACATCTTTGCTTAATTTTGTTAACTTATTAGAGTTTTTCAATTTGTTGAACATTAAAAGTTTTATCATAAGATTTATTTTTTTTTTTTAAAAAAGACTAGCCTGCAAGCGCACATTTATGCTGGGCGGGCAAGACTTTTCAGCCCACGTTAAAAATGTAGGGTTGGCCTGTCCGGATCGCATTTTGTGAGCCAAGTGAGGGTCTGGCCTAAACGTGTCGGGCCAATCCACATTGCCACACCTATAAAGTTTTATTCCTTTATACAATTTAGGTACTTTATTTTAGTTATAGGTTAAATAAATATTTTCCAAAATCTCGAGAATCACAATCAAGTCATGGGTTTTCAAGCCACATTAAGTTTAGAAATCAAATACTAACATTAAATTGGGAAATCATATGTATTAAGCTCACAAAATATCCAGAAAATCAGTTTATTACATCTAATATCAATATAGAGGCTTAACTCTCCACAATGTAAAATCCATGGTTTAAAAAATTGAATAATAAGAAATAAATTACAACATAGATCAGAATCAATGCATCTTCCAAGCTTCTTGGTAGCTACTCCACACTCTAGTGGTGCCTTCCATTTGCATATTTACCTCCAATTTTGTGACCTATTTTTCTTCTAAACCCAAAAAAGACAATACCCATGGATAAGGATGAAGACCCATAGAAAAAAGAGAAAACTTTCCAACAATCTAATCAACCAGAAAAAGTTTCCTCTTAACACCGTAATTTCTAAAATTATTTAATAAACTTATAATTATTTAAAAATATAAATAAAAGATAAAAATAAACAATAAAAAATATGATAGTGTCAATTATTAAAATACTTTACTAATATTGGGTATTTCAAAATTTGGTATCAGAGAAAAAAAAACTATTAATGTATTCAAGTATTTCTCAAAAAAAATTGTATTTATAACGTAAAAAACTGAATATCATATTTTTTAGACCATTACTACTTTTAATTATTTTGTAAGTCTTTACAATTATTAGTTCACCTTTTATAAAATTATAAATTTTATATTTTTTATATCTTATTTATAAAACAATACAAATTTTCAATTAGTTTTTAGTACCGCATCAAACAATTAAAAATGAAACCCACATTTCTTATTGTACATGGGAAAACTATCACATTTTTGTTGATAATTTGACCTTTTGGCTAAAATATGTTTAGAATAAGTTGAAGTACTGAGATACTTTGTAGATTTATTTTGCATAGATTCGTGTAAAAAAAAAAAAGAAAAAAGAAAAATTGGTTTACCTATTTTGCAGAAGACAATCTCCAAAACATTCACTTAATGGCTTGTAAGTTGATTTTATTATTATGATGCCCGGCCACCATAAAAAAAATATGAAGAATAAAATACTCAGTTGGTCGTGGTTGTTTACCAGAATCTTAATTTAGTTATCATATTTGTATTATTCTCGATTAGGTTTATATTTTTGTAAATAAGTAATAATTAGGTCCTTCTCGTTAGTATTGAACTAACACTGTTAAGTAGATATCATGTATTATCTCCTCATTTTTTTTGAATTTTTTGAATTTTTTTAAATTTTTTGAATTTTTTATTATTTAAAAAAATATTTATACACTCCAAATTTAGATCAAATATTACTTTTATATAATGTTATTTTTATTTTTATTAAATATTTTAATAATATTAAGTGTATTTAATATTAAAATTTTAAATATATTTATTTTAATTTGTTATAAAATTGTTTTAAAATTTTAGATTTGAATTTATAAAATTGTTATTTTTAAGTCATCTCTAAAAAATTGTTGATATTTAATGTTATACAAATATTTCGAATATAAATTTATAAATTTATAAATTTATAATTTTAAAATAAAATTTAAATAAAGTTTAATATAAAATATAATTTTAAATAAATTTAATATTATTTAAAATATGTAATAGAAATATCACTTGTAATAAAAATATCATCATAACATCTATATAAAAATTAAATTTGGAGCACATGAAATTGAAAAATTTTAAAAATATTTGGGACTGAAATCAAATCAAATTAACAAATACGAGGACTAAATTGAAATTCATATAATAATTTGACATGTTAACTATATTAGATTGACACGTGACACACTACAAGTGACACAGTGGTATAACTATTTTTTAAAAAAAATTAAAAAAAAATAAAAAAAACAAAAAAAAAAACGAGGAGTTGATACGTGACACTTACTTAATGGTGTTAATTTCATACTAACAGGAATGACCTAATTTTTATTGATTTATACAAATGTGGACTTAATTGAGACTAATAAAGATACGAAGATCAAATTGAGATTTTGGTAAAAAACGAATTAACGGATTATTTTAACCTCTTCTATATAAACTTATCTTCAATATTTCTTTTAAGGATTTTTACTTTTTGCATCTTCACAATTTCTCTGTGCACCCAATTTCAAAATTATAATTTTGTCTTCCAGGAAGTGACTCCTCTGAACTATGTATTTTGAAAACTTTCCGAAATAAGTTTTTTCAAAATTTTGGGAACAAAACTTCGGAATTAAATTTTTTTAAATGATATTTTTAGAACACGATTTACGAAACCGAATTTTTGAAATATATTAAATATATTTTAAAATATTTGTTTTAAATGGGACTTTTGGAAAAACTTTCCAAACTCATAAAATTTCTTCCGGTACGCGTGTTTTTAATATACCCGGACATAAAATATATTCTAAGATTTTTTTTTTCAGAAGATATGAAATATGTTTTAAAAAAATTCAAAATTGCTTTTCTTCTTCTTTTTGCAGTAATGATGCTTTGAGACAATGATAAAATTTGTAATAATAATTGTGTGGTGTAATAGTGAAACAAGTGTCATCTAAAGCGATTTGCAGCCCAATCAATTTAAACCAAATAAACAAACTCATAAACTTAAGAATCAACTGTTTCATAAAATAATAATTACATTTACAATAATAAAACCATACCAAACATAAAAATAAAAAGCATAATTTACTAAACACATATAACTGTATTGTACTTTATGTATCACATCCTTACACATAAAATTAAAATCAATTTTATTAATACAACTTAAATTTAAAAAATGTCTATTAAGTTTTTAATTTATTTTAAAAAAAATTATAATGACGCATAAGAGGACTAAATTAAAAAAAAATTGCAGGTTATCTAAAAAAATGTTGGATGATAACAACACAAAATTATTAGATAATTCAGAGAACATATCCATTTGACACTTTGAACATGATTTAGCTTCTTTCATTTTTTTTAGAAATTTATCCATAAATTCAATAAAAAAATGCACCATTTTAAGGTTTTGAGCCACGCAAGGTACTTTTTATGAAAACAAAAATCAATTTTGTTTTATATTTTTACATAAACACGTGATGATAATGAATTACTGATGATGTAAAAAAGGAAGAGATAGGTAATTAAGATATTTTGAGAGGTAATAGTTGAAAATCTGTAGAAATTTAATTTTGTGTTTGAAAAATACTTTTTTTTGGAAAATATTTAAAAATTTGATTTTTATGGTAAATTTTTAAAAATAATTTTGTAACTGTTCTTAATAAATTATTGTTCATTTGCCTATTTTGGTAGCCAACTTTTTTGCATTTGAGGATTATTGTGTTCCTAACATCTCGCTCACTCATTCAGTTGAGGAAGAACACTTTGTGGTTTTTGTTGTTATAAATTGTAATAATCCAAAGATTGTTCGAGAAAAGACCAGAAAAGGGAAAGATGGTGGTGCTGTCGTCGGAGGAGGATGAATTCGACGAGGAGCCCGGCGAGGTCATCGAATCGGCGCCGCCGCAGAAGGTGGGGGAAGAGAGGCAACTCAGAGGTTTCAAGAAGAAGCTTCTCAGACACGGACACGGTTGGGAGACCCCTAACTTCAACGACGTCGTAACAGGTTAGTCACCACCACCGGCCACCGTGGCTCTATTTTTTTACATTCTATCGATATAAATTAGTTATCAATGCAGTTCACCGTGTTGGAGGAACATTGGTCGACGGAACGGCGTTGGGTTCTTCCACTAGAGACACGGATCAACCCTTGACGTTTACTCTCGGCAATGGTGACGTTCCTGGGTTGGACCGTGGGATTACGAGTATGAAGAAAGGGGAGGTGGCATTGTTCACGTTACCTGCAGATGGTGAAGGTGATGTTTGGCGTGATTCCGACTCTGTTGTGCAGTTTGAGGTCGAACTCCTTTCGTGGATGAGGGTGGTGTATGTATGCAAAGATGGTGGAGTTATCAAGAAAATTGTGGAGAAGGGGAGTGGGAACGACCGCCCTTCTGATCTCGATGAAGTGCTTGGTAGTATTCTACCACTACCTTGTTGTGCCTGTTTATGCTTCTTTCTTTTTCCTTGCATCAATTGAACATATCACTAAGTAGAGAGTTGTATGTTAGAATGTGATTTTCACAGCCACCGAGTATGTCGATCAACTGAGACACAGTTAGTTTAATTAGTGGTCTGGAGATTAGGTTTGAGTTTGTAACTGTGGTTTAAATATTTCAAGGAGAGTTATTTGGCTCTTGGTTGTGGTGTTATGATTTTTTATTGTGGAGGATACCAAAAAGAATAATCTAACTTCCATATTTTGTTGGTGTACAGATTTTTAACTATATTAACTTAGTAATAATGGGCTTAGATAAGTGGATATTTCGAAAAGGTAGTATTCTTATGGCATGTGGTGATCCATGATCAGATGGCAGTGTTAACAATCTTTACAATAGGGCATTTTAATTAAGTTCCTATAGTTGCACATTTTGATGTTTTTTGTAGCCGTATTGCTCTGGGCATGCAGTGAAAATTTTGTCAGCTAATTAGTTTGTGTTGGATATTTTGCCACTGCAGTGAAGTATCAGGTGGCACTAGTTGATGGCACCGTTGTTGAAGAGACACCTGAAGGAGGAGTTGAGTTTTACGTGAAGGATGGTATGTTGTTCACGTAGCTCTCTCTCTTAGATTTCATGTAATAGGGAGTATAGTTTCATTTTTCATCTCACAGTTTGTTTGACTAATAATGGTGCTGGTTGAAGGTCATCTTTTTCCGATTTTGCCAAAAGTGATCATGACTATGACGAGGGGAGAAAAGGCCGAATTAATTGTCCAACCTCAGTGTATGTTTTTTGCTCCTCTCACCTGCCTAAATTTCCATATTTTGTATTTTCTGGTAATCAGATGAATGGTTTTTTGTATTGGCCTATATTTCCTCATTTTGTTGAGAGTTGGGACACATCAAACTTTGGTCTCAAAATAGGAGCCTGATTTGTGTAACAATCCCTGTAATCCATTGAAATGTTTATGCTTCTCTCCTAGTCAGTTTTAGTTCGCTAGCACTTTGGTTACTTTTACCATAATATTCCTTGTTAAATAGACCAATGTAGGGAACTGCCCACGTCCAACATTTGGCATAATTCTTTATTATAAACTGGGGTTCACCCGTTTAACCTTATTAGTTTTTACTGCTTCTTTCAAGTTCTGTTTGGAATTACGCTTTTATTCATTATCTTGAGGGGTCTTGTAGTTTGATGACTCGGATGATTAATTTTGAATTTATTTTATTTGGTTACTGCAGATGCCTTTGGGGACACGGGAAGAGACTCTGGAAGTGGGCTCTGTCCAATCCCTCCAAATTCAGTACTGCATGCTAATATTGAATTGGTGTCCTTCAAGCCTGTCATAAATGTTACTGGTGACTCCAAGGTGCTTAAAAAGATATTGAAAGAAGGGGAGGGTGCTTTCACAGCCGACGAGTGTGCACATGTTACTGGTAAAAATTAAAAAAAAACAACACACTCAAGCTAAATAAGCTCAACCACCAGGGTTGAGGGGTTATTAATGTAGTTGACTTGAATCAGAACAGATCTAGAACTGTAAGGATATGGATTGTTGTTGTATGATGTGAGAAGAAATTTCAAATCTATGGTCATGGTCAGATTATAATCTATATTATTAGACTCTTGTGTGACTGTAATTTTTCTATTTCCGATTTCATGCATCTCCTTCAATGTTAAAATTATTAACATATATAAGTAGTAAATCATATAATCTATTGTTACTGAATTGTGATTCTAGTTTTAAATTGAAACACGATAATTTACCAAAAATTGTGATGAAAGAATAATTCAGTTCATACACCTTCTATATTAAAATAATGAGTTGTTGTTGGCTAGTTTCCTGTTATTATTCCCAAATCTAGTGTCGCTTGCTGTTATTGGGGACAGGAGTTAATGTTCTTTTTACCGTGTTATTTGCCCATTCAATTTCAAATTTAAAGGAAAGGAAGAAGGCTCAGTTGAATAATTGCTTTTGATGAAATTCCTATTGCAGTCAGCTTCACAGCTATGCTAGAAGATGGCACGGTATTTGAGAAAAGGAGAACTGGTGAAGAACAACCCTTGGAATTCATAACTGATGAGGGTGAGGTTTTTCTTATCCTATTTTAGCTACACTCTTTTGCACGTTGTTTGTTATAATATGAAAATATCTTATCATAAATATCTTATATTATGCTCTAGGGTTAGTTTCTTAATTTCCTCATCATTTCTTAAGATTGACTATCATCTTTCCTTATGTATTCATGATTTGTTCCCTAATAAGTTAATATTATGAGTAATATACACAAGGGTTAGTGATCAAATTTTAATGAAAATATCAAACTCATCAAGAAAATGTAAGACGATCTCAATCAGTATTGATTCTTGTGTCCTATAACTAAATCACCATAATTTCAACACATACATTTTCCCCCTTGCTTGGGGATGAACTGAGGATTTTTAGAATTATGACATCAAGGAGGTGATGATAATAGTGTTTTTATTTTGTTGTCTGTAGAACAAGTGATTGCTGGTCTAGATCGAGCTGTGGCTACTATGAAGAAGGGTGAGAGGGCCATTATTTCCATACATCCTGAGTATGCATTTGGAAATGTTGAAGTGAGACGAGATCTTGCTATTGTTCCACCAGGCTCAAATGTAGTCTATGACGTTGAGATGATGGATTTTATCAAGGTAATTAGAAAAAAATCTTCCCCTTGTCAATTTGAAAATGTGAAGAACTTTGTTTTTTCGATAACTATGATGGAAACTTGTATCATTTACCGAAGAGTGGAGAAAACCAAAATGAGTTGCAGTATGATTTGGTTTTTCTTGCTTTGTATAGTTTGTTCGTTAGATACATGTCTTTATGTTTTCTGTGCAGCATTGCTTTCAATACTTCTAACTTTTATCTGATTTAAAGGAAAAAGCACCATGGGAATTGAATAGTAAGGAGAAAATTGAGGTGGCTGGGAGGAAGAAAGAAGAAGGAAATGTACTATTTAAAGGTGGCAATTACCTCCGAGCAGAGAAGAAGTATGAACAGGTAAATCCTTGACTTGTGTTGGTTTTGGGTTTTAAGTTTTATTAAAGATTCCTTTAGTCTGGGACATCTGCCCAATCCATGATACCTTGTTCTCTCTCAGGCAGTTGATTTTCTTAGTGACGATGGATCCTTTGGGTTCGGTGAGCAAAAGCAAGCTGACGCACTGAGAGTGTCATGCTGGTTGAATGGTGCAGCTTGTAGCCTTAAACTTAATGACTTTAGTGGAGCAATCAAACTATGTTCGCAGGTAACAGTCAATAAAGTCATGCATAAGATTTGAACCAGCAATTCTATAAACAGATTGGCTAATTGGAGAGAATAATAACTATGGGTGGGAGAAGTGATAACAAATTGGGATGTAAAGGAATTAAGAATAGTTCTCATCAGGTTCATGATCTGCTTTTTTTTGAATTATATGTTGAGTTTCTTGAAGTATCTGGCTGGTAGGGAGAGAGAAACTATTTCATTCATTGCAAAAAACTGTGAATTGATGGATATTGGAGAAACAGAAATGGAATTTTTCTGTAATTAGGCTTGGTTTTTTAGGGTGTAGCTTCTGCTTAAGTTCCATTCTTCCTGCTGAATTCTTGCTTTCACCTCCTTCTCCCTCTTTTCTTTTAACACTTTAACAGGCTTTCACATTTGTCACTCTTCTTTCCATTACTGTTACATGTCTGGACAATTAAATGTAAAGCCCTGTTTGCATCCCCTTTTTCCTTGTCTCTTGCTCACTCTGGGTCAATAATACACCATAATACGGCTGCTCACCCACACTCCAGTATTACCAGGGTATCTGTATGACTTTATCTATCAATTATATTCTGCTAAATTGTTTCATCTGCTGACGGTGCATAAATGGTTGGTAATGTACTTGTGGAAGGGTCCTTTAACACTTGTGCTGAGGTTTGAGATTTTTCGTGACATATTTTAACAAATATTTTATTATTTTTTTCTGCTAAAGTCACTTTCAATTAAGAGAAGAATCACACTATGTCTTTTCCAATTTCTATATGTAACACAGTATGGGCTTAGAAAATTGTTACATTACCATGTAAAAGTACTGACAAACTTATAGAACAGCCAAAAAGCTAACTAACATACTCCGGTGTCATTAAGCTTCTCACTATCTGAAAATATGGGAGAGGGTAATTGTACACAATGCTTGCAAATATGCAAAGATGTTATTTCCATATTTGAATCCTTGACCAATCGGTCACTAAGGCACAAGAACTTTACCATTCCCTCTGAAGTTATAAAACAGTTAAGAAGTGAAAAAATTCAATATATATTGGAAGCTTATTGTATGCTGATGCTAGAGAGCGCTAACTAGGAAAGGAAGGTTTTGTATCATCTCATCATTCAACATCTAAGATGTAGGCCTAGGTTATAAGAGTAGCTATCACATTGAATTGCTTACTCTTTTCTCAGGTGCTTGATGTTGAATTTTGCAACGTGAAAGCTTTCTACAGACGAGCACAAGCATATATAGAAACTGGAGACTTCCTATTAGCAGATTTAGACATCAAGAAAGCTCTTGTGGCGGACCCACAAAACAGGTACTTAAATAAAGGGGTTGATTCTCCTGAAGAGAGCTTACTGCTAGATTAAAAATGCGTGTGCTCATTACAGAAACATTTTTTTTTTTTTTTTCATTTTTCAGGGAGGTAAAGATAATTCAAAAGAAATTGAAGCAACTTCAAGCTGACAAAGACAAAAAAGATGCGAAGCTATACGGAAACATGTTTGCGGGTAAAACAAAGGACTCGTCTATGGCTATAAAGGTAAATATTGTTTAGACTTAACGACGACTCATTTCTGCATGTGTATTTGAATTGAGGAATTCTCGTCTTAAAGTCCCGCATACCTATTCTTTTTGGAGAAAATATGGTAGATGTAGGGTTGGTTGAATGAATTAATAGACACTCTTCAGAAAAAAAGAAAAAAAGCTAAAAAAATATGAGAGATAAAATAGTCTAATTTAAGCATGAATTTCATGTAAGGACCTATGGTGATAAGAATATCATAACAGGTTGGACTTATGCTCACTCTTTTCTATTTGATTAAAATTAAAACGTGATTTTGAGACAGTTGAAGGTCCCAATTCCTGCTGTGTGGATCTAGAGTCAGATTGTATGTGTATGGACTAGTGGATTTTTCATCAATGGTCGAAGCTTAACTAGAAGAGGATCTATTTTAGCTCCCTAGGCTCACATTTAATATTGTGGACATTTCTTTGTATCTAATGATTGCTTGGGAATCTATGAAGCTATCGTCGGTGCTACCGAAACATTCAATTTCCTAGTTTGGCTTGATGCATCGGATAAAGAAAGATTTCAACAATTTATATGTTGTCACTGTAGGATTTGTTTATTATTTCTTTCCTTTTTCATTTTGTAGTTCTTAATCTTTGTGGCTTGTTATTATTATATAAACACTCAATGTTCTTGCTTCCACATAAATTTTATTTGTAAATGAAACTCTTACTCTTCGGAAACAGAGACCGAAGGTTGAGAAAGACGATAGGGAAAACGAAGATGGAGCAAGAATGGAAGAGGACACAGTTGCTGATAGCGCAGTGATTTAACAGTTAGTTTGTTGTTGTTGAACCTGTATAGATTATAGTGCAAAGCTTCCATTAGCAAAAATTCGTTGTAGAAGATGGAACTTGCAAATTTAATTCGAACGGTAATCTACATGCTCGAATAGAATACATTAATTTTTACCATCATTTATACCAATTCCAATTAGCATCCAAATCTTGTTTATTTGTTGAAGCATTTATTCTTTATATATCATTAGTTGGCTAACTAAAGAAGGGTCATTATTGGTGGTAACATCACTTTGGTTGGCATAGAATAGCAGAAGACAGTGTTTTTCCTTTGCATGGTTTAACTCTGACAATTGCAGTAATAGGTTGAGTTAGATAGAATCCGTGTCTAATTTGATTACAAAATTATTTAAATTAAAGATAAGAGAAAAATGAAGGAACAATATAAATTAGAAGTAGATTTTATTTTATTTCATTCAATCTACAAGAAAATCATTCAAATATTAAAAGAAAAGTAACATTACAATATACTGGCAGCTTCCTCAAATTGGTGTTGGGGAATATATATTATTATTCATCATGTCTAATTTGGGTACTAAGCATTATGGAAAATATTGAGATTTCAAAATATTTAAAATGTTCGGAATTTTAATTACTTTCAACTATTTTTTTCTTATCTTTAGTAATTTTTTTCTAAAGAAAGAAATTCATTTGAAATTTTTTTTAAAACTCTTATAGTGTGTCTGCTCTATTATTTTAGCTTATTTATTTAAAAAAGTAAGGTGAATCCAACACTTACTGTAAATGTTCTTAAAAAATGATTTTTTTCTTTGAACAAAACTCGAAATACGGTAGACTTTAAAGAAAACTATATTTGCAAAGAATTAAAATATATTTAAGCATACAATAATTAGATAGGGAAAAAATTAATGTTCAGAAAAAAATATTAAATTAATAAACATATTATTAATTTAAAGACTAAAATATTATAAATGTGAAATTTTACAGCATTAAAATATTAATCATTTAATTAATATTTATTTAGAGTTTTTTTTTTTCCTTCCAAGAACATGATTTTCAAATGTTTTAAAATTTCTCTTCAAACTAATCTAACTCCGCAAGGAGGCCAAGTAGAATATAATCAAAGATTTCTTCTTCAAATATCAAACATGCACATTATCCGAACAATCGACATATTAAATTTAAATGTTAAGTGTCAAAATTATTACATATATTATGTAATATTAATTGTTATAAATATCTATATTTATATATAAAGATTTTTTTATTTGTGTTCATATTTATTTTTCAATTTTATCATCTAAATAAAATTATTTTAAATTAAAATAAATATTTCATCAATTACAATCTTTAAGTGACTGTTTTTTTAAATTTAACAATTTTTTATTTAATCATTTTTAATTAAAAAATTACCTGTAAAATAAATAAAAATTATTTACAAACCTATTTATAAAAATTATTTATATTTATTTTATAAGTATAACATAATAACAATAATAACAATAATAATAATTTTATTATTTTTTATTATAAAAAAATGAAAGAAAAAAAACGGGCGCATGTATTTTCTTATCGTCTAAGATAAAACAAACTTGGAAGACACAAACATGTACTACTATTACAAATAATCTAATAATTATTTTATCTTATCATTTCATTGCCATCAAACAACTTATTAATAAGTTTTAATAAGTTATCATTGTTATGAATTAATGGTCGTCCATTGATTTATACAATTACTCATATGATTGATAATCATATTATTCATTACTCTTTATGATGTAATATTTTGTATTTACTATTTGATTTTATATCCTTTCTGGGTTACCATATTGTACCTATAAATAGGACTCGTCCTATCAGTAATGAGACACACATAAAAACAGAAGTTGCTCCCTACTCTCTCATTCTCTATTCTTCCTCTCCTTTGTCTCTCTTATTACCTTTATTTTATAACACGTTATCAGCACGAGGGTTATCCAACTGAGCGTGAAGGCATATTTTTTTTTTTCTCCCTAAGAACAACGCTCTATATTCCTTAACCGAGGTTCTTTCTAATCTTTTTCTCATTCACAAACTTTATCTCATTTTCTTTTTTTTGTGTAATGATAATTGTTTGATTTATTTTTCTCTGTCATATTATTATTATTATTATTATTATTTGATTTTAATAATTTCATACATGAAATTTGATTATATTAATATTTTATGTGCTAGTTTTAAACACGCGAAACGTTGCAAAATTCTCTGTCATAATATTTTTATTATGACGATGATTATTATTAATATTATTATTTTGATGATGATGATTATTATTAATATTATTATTTTATGTGTTAGTTTTAAACACGCGAAACGTTGCAAAATTTGGATTTGTGACCCTTGATATTGTAAGGAAGAATTCCTTATATTGGATTTTAAATGTTGAAATATATTTAGATGCAATGGATATTGGGATACCATTAAATAAAGAAATAAAGCAACTAATTTGCTCATAACAAAAATATTGTGAAAAGAGACTTCACAAATATTGTGAATTTATTTCATGCCTATGCATGGCTGGCTGGACAAAGCAATAAAGCTTTTGATGAAAAATCATGAGATCCGCCTAATCTGCTCCATTCCCAGAAGTGAATGGAGCAATCAATATTATGAATTGATTTCATGCCTTCTTGTGGCTGAACAAAATAATGAGCTCTTGATGAAAAATCATGAGGCCCGACCAACTGGTTCTGCTCCATTCCCAGAAGTGAATGCAGCAACATCTGATCCATATAATCATGGACGAGGTCAAGACCATAATAATAATCGTGGTCGTAATTTTGGCCGTGGTCGTAGCCATGGTCGTGGTCGTGGTCGTGCTATTAATCATGGTCGTGGACATGGTTATAAAGGAAATTTTCAAAGAGAAACTTCATCAACAGAAGTGGAACAAGAATGCGAAAAAGGAAAAAGAAAGGGGTGAAAATAATGGCAAAAAGGCTGAAAATATATGTTACCGTTGTGGTAGTAAAGGTCATTGGACCCGTGCCTGTTATACACCAAAGCATCTTGTTGAACTCTACCAAGAATCACTTAAAAAGAAGAATGTAGAAACACACTTTGCTTATGAAGATGGTGATTCTGATTATGGTCATATGGATACTACTCATCTTGATATTGGTGATTTCTTTTCTAAACCCGATGGAAGCATTGATCACCTTATTGGTGATGGGAGTGTTAGAAAATAGTTTTATTTTATGATTAATTTTTAAGACAATGTTTTATATTTAATTCATGTTGCTTTTATATGTACAAGTTTTTATGTTTTTATGAATAAAATCCTCTATTTTATTTTTTTTTTTCTTTTTCTCCTCTTACAAAGTAATCTCTAATATTGATATTTATGTTTATATGAAGAATGAATATTGGCATTAACACCAATGATGAGGATCTGTGCCTTGCTGATAGTGCAACAACTCATACAATTCTCAAGAGTAATAAATTTTTCTCTACTTTGGTAATGCGAGAAGTCAATGTTAGTACTATTTCTGGTACTACAAATATAATTGAAGGCTCTGGAAGAGCTACAGTACTTCTGCCAAGAGGTACAAGATTGCATATTAAAAATGCATTTTATTCTCCTAAGTCCAATAGAAACTTATTAAGTTTCAAGGATATTCGTCTAAATGGATATCATATTGAGACAAATAATGAAGGAGATGTTGAATATCTTTATATCACTCAAATTGAGTCAAATAAAAAATGTGTATTGGAGAAATTATCAGCCTTCTCTTATGGCTTGTACTACACATATATTAATGCGATTGAGACGCATGTTATTGTAAGCCAGAAGCTTACAAATAAGAATGAATTTCTTGTTTGGCATGATCGGTTGGGTCATCCTAGATATATCATGATGCGAAAAATAGCTGAAAAACTCATGTGGACATCCACTTAAAAGTCAAAAGCTTCTTCAGTCCAATGATTTCTCATGTACTGCATGTTCGCAGGGAAAATTGATAATAAGACCATCACCAGAAAAAATTAGAAATGAGTCAATCTCATTTTTAGAACGAATACAAGGTGATATTTGTGGTCCAATACACCCACCATGTGGATCATTTAGATATTTCATGGTATTAATTGATGCGTCCACTAGATGGTCACATATTTGTTTACTATCAACTCGAAATCAAGCATTTGCTAAGTTATTAGCACAATTGATCAAGTTAAGAGCCCACTTCCCAGATTATCCAATTAAGAAAATTCGTCTTGATAATGCTGGTGAATTTACATCTCATGCTTTTAATGAGTATTGTATGTCAATTGGAATTGAAGTTGAACATCCAGTAGCACATGTTCATACTCAAAATGGACTTGCAGAATCATTGATAAAACGTCTAAAATTGATTGCACGACCTTTACTTATGAAAGCTAATCTTCCAATGACTACTTGGGGATATGCAATTCTGCATGCTGCAGTATTGATTCGCATCAGACCAACAAGTTATCACAAATACTCTCCTTTACAGTTGGTTTTTGGTCAACAACCAAATATTTCTCATTTAAGAATTTTTGGGTGTGCTGTATATGTCCCAATTTCCCCACCAAAAAGGACTATGATGGGTCCTCAAAGACGTTTGGGAATATATGTTGGATATGATTCTCCATCGATAATAAAATATCTTGAACCATCAACAGGTGACTTATTTACAGCTCGATTTGCTGATAGTCATTTTGATGAATCAATTTTTCCAACGTTAGGGGGAGAAAGAAAGAAACTGGAAAAAGATATTGGTTGGAATGAATTATCATTATCTCATCTTGATCCTCGTACAAAAGAGTGTGAACTAGAAGTTCAACGGATAATTCATTTACAAAAATTGGCCAACCAATTACCAGATGCTTTTACTGACACAAAAAGGGTAACTAAGTCGCATATACCCGCTGCTAATACTCCAATCAGAATTGATATTCCTGTTGGACAATCTAATATAGCAAATGAATCTCAAACACGCCTAAAGCGTGGTAGGCCTTTGGGTTCCAAAGATAAAAATCCTCGTGTGAGAAAAAGGGAAAAAAGGCAAGATGGCCTAATCGAGGGGGTAAAAGTCCCAAAAGATTCTTTTGACATAATCAATGATTCGGTTCCAGAAGAACCTCAGGTACCTGAAATTGTTGAAAATGATGAGATCTCAATAAATTATGTCATGAATCATAAAATATGGAATCGAAATAAAGTCAATATTGACGAGGTTTTTGCATATAATGTAGCAAAGGATGTCATAAGTGACAATGATGATCAAGAACCAATGACAATTGAAGATTGTCGGCAAAGAAATGATTGGCCAAAATGGAAAGATGCAATCCAAGCAGAATTAGATTCGCTTGCTAAACGAAAGGTTTTTGGACCTGTAGTTCGCACACCTGAGGGTGTAAAACCTATTGGGTACAGATGGGTTTTTGTACAAAAACGAAATGAGAATGGTGAAATTGTTAGATACAAAGCACGGTTAGTTGCTCAAGGTTTTTCACAAAGACCTGGCATTGATTTTGAGGAGACATATTCTCCAGTATTGGATGCAACAACATTTAGATATTTAATTAGCCTTGTTGCACAAGAAGGTTTGAATTTGCACCTCATGGATGTTGTTACAGCCTATTTGTATGGCTCTTTGGAAAATGATATTTATATGAAACTCCCTGAAGGATTTAATGTGCCCAACAAAGCAAATTCTAAAAAGGATTATTCAATAAAATTGAATAAGTCCCTTTATGGATTGAAACAATCAGGACGTATGTGGTATAACCGTCTAAGTGAGTACTTATTAAAGGAAGGGTATAAAAATGACCCTATTTGTCCTTGTATTTATATGAAAAGATCCGAGAATGAATTTGCCATAATTGCTGTTTATGTAGATGACATAAACATAGTTGGAACTCCTAATGAGCTCACAAAGGCAATTGATTGTTTAAAGAAAGAATTTGAGATGAAGGATCTTGGAAGGACAAAGTTTTGTTTGGGATTACAAATTGAGTATTTAAACAAAGGTGTTCTTGTACATCAAGAAGCTTATATAACGAAAGTGCTTAAAAAGTTCTATATGGACAAATCACATTCACTATGCACTCCAATGGTGGTGAGGTCATTAGATGTTGATAAAGACCCTTTTAGACCTCAAGAAAAAGATGAAGAACTACTTGGTCCTGAAGTACCATATCTTAGTGCTATAGGAGCACTAATGTATCTTGCTAATTATACTCGACCCGATATAGCATTTGCTGTAAATTTGTTAGCAAGATATAGTTCTTCACCTACAAGAAGACATTGGAATGGAGTAAAACAAATACTCCGTTACCTTAAAGGCACTATGAATATGGGCTTGTTTTACCCAAATGATTCAAAATTAGATCTAATGGGTTATGCAGATGCAGGTTATTTATCAGATCCTCATAATGGTCGATCACAAACAGGATATTTGTTCACATGTGGTGGCACAACGATTTCATGGCGATCTGTGAAACAAACAATAACAGCAACATCGTCAAATCATGCAGAAATTTTAGCATTACATGAGGCAAGTCGTGAATGTGTTTGGTTAAGGTCTATAATTCAACATGTGCGACAAACTTGTGGTTTATCCTTGGGAAAAATGAAACCAACAACGATATATGAAGACAATAGTGCATGCATTGCTCAATTGAAAGAAGGATATATTAAAGGAGACAGAACAAAACATATTCTTCCAAAATTCTTTTTCACTCATGATCTTCAAAGAAATGGTGATGTAGAGATCCAAAAGATTCGCTCATGTGAAAATCTAGCAGATTTATTTACAAAGTCTTTGCCAAGGAGAACTTTTGAGCAATTGGTTCATAGGATTGGACTCCGCCATCTTAATGATGTAAGTTTACATGAGGGGGAGAAATTAGAAGATGCAAAGAACAATATTATATAGAATGATGTACTCTTTTTCCTTCACTAGGTTTTTATCCCAAAGGGTTTTTCCTAGTAAGGTTTTAACGAGGCACATTCTTTTATCAATGGACACCCAAGGGGGAGTGTTATGAATTAATGGTCGTCCATTGATTTATACAATTACTCATATGATTGATAATCATATTATTCATTACTCTTTATGATGTAATATTTTGTATTTACTATTTGATTTTATATCCTTTCTGGGTTACCATATTGTACCTATAAATAGGACTCGTCCTATCAGTAATGAGACACACATAAAAACAGAAGTTGCTCCCTACTCTCTCATTCTCTATTCTTCCTCTCCTTTGTCTCTCTTATTACCTTTATTTTATAACAATCATTACCATTAACCATCTTTTTGATGTACGATCTTATTAGACAAATAATTAGGAAAACCTCTCATAGACCACAAAAATTACTATAGAAAGGTAATTTACTTTTTAAACTATAAGAAATAACTTTTTTCTTAAGTTAATATATTTGACATTTTAAAATAAAAAGATGAAAAAAAAAGTCAGAGAAGCTTGATGGGCCTGAGATACCAAACCCGAAACATATTCGGATCCATTCAATCCAATCCAAGTCCGCGCTTAAACCTCAAAACAAAACCTAACTAATAACTATGGCCGCCTTGGGTTTCTCTTCTACCCTAAACCTCTTTCCCTTTCCCTTTCTCTTTCTCTTCCTCTTCCTCCTCTTCTTCTCTCTCTAAACCACTCTCCAAATTGCGTTGCGCGCCGTTTTGGGGTGAGGCTCCATGGTCGAAACCTACAGGGTAAGGTCCGTCGATTGGAGACCTTCGCCGGTTGTGGCACTAGCCACAACCATCGACGGCGCCCGAGTTGCCGCGGCTCGCCAAGATGGCTCGCTTGAAATCTGGCTGGTTTCTCCCGGCGCCATCGGCTGGCACTGTCAGCTGGTAACCACCTAACTAACTCATAACTTAAGGCGATCCTTTTTTCTCTCGATTCTGTTCTCTGTGAGTGTTTGAGTGAGTTCTGATGCATTGGTTTTGGCAATTGCAGACTATTCACGGAAGCCCTAACGGAAGAGTGACGTCGCTTGTTTGGTGCCCTGGCGGCGTCGACGGAAGCCGTTTGTTTTCGTCCAACGTCGATGGAACGGTTTCTAGGTGGGATCTTTTCAACTTGAAGCAGGAGGTATATCATATAATGGAGTTATCTTATTTGGCAATGATCGAAGCACCAATGTGGACATTTTTACGTGTTTCTTTCTTGCTGTAGAGTGAGGACCAATACTAACTGAAACACCAATTTAGAGACAGTCCTATTCCTCAGAGGGTTAGGTTACGTGTGGTTCTTGGTTGTTTTATTGAATATGTTTTTGGTTTGTTGTGTGGGTAATGTTTAGGGTGTTACGAATGACTGATTTTCTTGTTTTTTTTTTTTGAAAGTTGAATTGTTTGAGTTTATTGTGTGGGTTGACTAATTGTACACGTGGTGCTTGCAGACAGTGCTGAAATCTGAAGTCTCAATCTGGCAAATGGCGATGAAGTTTCCTGTAGATGACAAGGTAAATGATGAGAGTAAGGATGGACGTATGGGGATGGTGACCGAAAATGGGAACGGTTTCCATGATTTTGGTGAACATGAGAGCAGTGATAGTGATGATGATTCTCATTCGCCTGGTCCTCTTGAGCGTTCTTATCGGGAGCTTCCACGCGTGGCGATTGGTTTTAATGATGGAAGATTGAGAATCTATGAAATCTCTGACACTGATGAATTTATTCTTGTAAAATCTTTCCCCCTGGTCACAGGTGAGATTTTCCTCGAGTTATTTGTCGTGTAGCAGTTTTCCAATTTGGTATGTGTGTGCCCATTAAGAGTTTGTTTTTTTTTTTTACGGTTTACAGGACGAGTTTTAAGTGTGACTTGGAGTGCCGATGCTAACTACATATATTCAGGAAGCAGTGATGGGTATGTATTGAATTTATGATTGATAAAAAGATCACTGTGTGCGCTGCTAAAGTTGCTTGAAGCTTAGCATCAATTTGTTTTTGTCCTTTATAGAAGCCAAATTGTATGCTCCATTTTGCAAAAAAAAAAAGACTAGATCTATCTAGCAACATAGTCTACATTTTATTAGTGGTGTCCGAGTGTACCCTTATTTATTTTTCTTGTCTGACTCTTAACAGTTTGATTCGTTGCTGGAATGCTACATTGGGCAATGAAGTCTACAGGATTACAGCTGGACTTGGAGGGTTGGGCAGTGGGCAAGAACTTTGCATATGGTCATTACTGTCTTTAAGGTGATAGCATGCTTTGTTGAATTGTCTTTGAATTTACTAATATGAATACATCTGCAATCCACGTACACGATCTTGTTATAACTTTGATGGTAGATTTCTTCCAATTTGCAAACTCTTGTCGCTCATTAGATAGTCATTTTGTAGGAATGGTACACTTGTCAGTGCGGACAGCAGTGGTAGTGTCCAGTTTTGGGACAGCCAACATGGAACCCTCTTGCAAGCACATTCTTTACATAAGGGACATGTATTTGCTCTGGCTGCAGCTCCTACTCATAATAGGGTGTTTTCAGCTGGTTCTGATGGTCAGGTAACACGTTTTATTAGTTGTCAATTCTTGTGAAACCGTAGTAATTCATCTTCGAAGTTGAAATTGGCTTCTTATGTTCGCTTTTGATGTTATTTGGAAACTTACCTTTGACCTCACGCATTATTTTCTTCACACATGTATACGATATTATTTTCACTGTTGTCTTGTCATTGTTGAGGTCAAATTCAAGTAGTGACCGTATATTTTCCTCAGCATTTTTTATCTTGTCCATTAATATGTGGTGTTGCCACATGGAAGTGTATAAGATGTTTTGTTGTTCTCATTGTCCACACACACAAATGCCAAAATGCAAATAATAGTAGAGTTAAATGGTTTAAATAGTATAATGATAAAGAATAAATGAACAGAAATCAGAAGTTGAACCACTAGAGAGGTAGTTCCATTCCATTTTCTTGTGTAGGATGTTTGGCACTTGAAGTAATGAACTTCTTGCCAAGGATCGAAGATGATTGCTATGACCTTTTTGGGTCAATGTGTAGCTGTGCATTTTCGTCAATACAAGATAACAATGATGTTTTCCAAACACTGATATTTATAGTCATTTGGTTTTTGATATTTAGCATTTAGTGTAATTTTGTCATGTGCACTGCGTGCATTGGATGTGTTCGTGTAGGTTAGATAAGCATGATTTAGTGAGACAGTTGAAAAGGAAGATTAAATATACATGTTAAAATAGTGTACAGCTTTAGCTTGGTCTTGTATTTCTACATTTATTCAAAAGCAAGTCATAGTGTTCTCCATTACTTTACAGGAAAATTATTGTATATAGCTGTTTGGTTATGTGTTACCTATGCTGCATCATCTAAGTATGTGTAACTGTTTCTCGAATTGTTCTTGGTCAAGGTCCATTGTTGGTCATATTTTAGGGTGTCTAATTTATTGAGTTCTGAATTTTGTATTCTCTCAAGAGTAATGTCAGCATATGGTTCTGTTATTCTTTATTCATTAATTTTTGAATCAATTAGTGTTATTCCTTACTTTGTCTGTTACAGGTGTGAAGTATAATAATGTTGGTTTAGTTTATTTGTTTGCAGGTTATTCTTTACAAGCTTTCTGATAGTCAGGCAGCATCAGCTGATGATGTCAACTATTCTTCTATGACGAAGAGATGGATCTATATTCACCATGTAAGGTCTCATACACACGACATCAGGGCCCTTTCTGTTGCTGTACCGATAAGTCCTGAAGGTCTATATTTTTTGTTATTTATCCTTCATATATTTATTAGCTTGTTTGGATGAGCTTTTTAAATTTTTTGTTTTAATGAGAAAAATTGAAATAGTTTTCCAGAAGTTCTTTTGAATACCAAAAACAAGTGTTTTTTGCTGTTGAAAAGTTTATCCAAAGAAGCAGTATCTTTAGTTTTTGTTTATATATTTTCTATTTTCTGTTACTTAGCTGTGCTTTTTTGTGTAGGTGATATTAACCCTGAAATTAACCCAGAGAAGAGGATTAAGAGAAGTCGAGGTGCCAGGAAGCCCACTGATTTTAGTTACCATAAGTGGGCTCATTTGGGCGTTCCCATGCTTATATCAGCAGGGGATGACACAAAACTTTTTGCCTACCCAGTCAAAGAATTCACCCAGTTCCCTCCTCACGACATCTGTCCGGCACCCCAAAGGACACCCATTCAACTAGTGCTCAATTCTATTTTTAATCAATCCAAAATGCTTTTAGTCCAATCATCAAAGCACATAGATGTTCATTTGCTACCGCTTAAAAATGTTTCCACCCCTGGGGGCCTTACAAAGACCGAAATAGTTGCTCGAGTCAAGAGTAAGGCATCTCGAAAGATAATTTGCAGCACCATTTCTAATTCAGGGGCGCTCTTTGCATACTCTGATCATAAAAGGCCTAGTCTTTTGGAACTGAGAAGGTGTGAAGTGGGAAAAATCACATGGAATGTTGATAGAAGGGAGCTTCCTCAGAGATTACCATTTGCCCACTCTATGGTTTTTTCTCACGACTCTTCCAAGTTGATAGTAGCAGGTTGCGACAGAAGGATATATGTAAGCCAGTGACATGCTTCATATCTGTTCATAGTTAATTTTGTGTTTTATGTGGAGTATGGTTGCTTAATATTGGAAGATCTTTTTGCTTGTCAGAATTTCTGAACATGTCCAAAATGTGGTTGTTATTAATATTCTTGCCCCTTCTTTGCTTGACCTCGGTTACTTTTTGCACCTAAACCTGAAGATTGTTGTTAGGGAATGTACTTTGTTTGATATTGCTCTACAGATAGGGTCTGTAGTCTGACCCAACTGTGAATCTGCCACATCCTCCTAGAAAAATCTACAGAAGTTTTTCTTTATTATTTGTGATTTATTGAACACTTTTCATTCTGCCTGCAAATGCATGATCAGTTATTGTATAATGTTATTCTTTGCTATACATTGGTTTTCATAGCATGTAGTTTATCTATTGATTAATTTACTTGTCAGTAATTTCCAAATTGTTTTGTTAAAATATTATGATCTTAAGTTGTAAAGATGTATGTTTTGTTGATACTTTTTGCTTTTGAACAATGCCCTCTTCACTTGCAAATGCATGAGTACTTGTTCTTGTTGTTTGCTATATGGTTTCCTAATATATATTGGTTTGTTCAGTTAACTTCTAAGTTTATTTATTGGTTTGTTTGTCAGTGGTTTCCAAATTGTTTTAATTATTATGATCTTAGGCTGTAAAAATTTGTTTTGTTGAAACATAACGGTTTTAAATGCTGTAGGTTGTGGATGTTGTGAAGTCTGAGTTAGTGCATACTTTTACCCCCCGTCGTGAGTCTCAGGATGAGGATTTGCCTCCAACTGAGCCACCAATAACGAGATTGTTTTCTAGTTCTGATGGGCAATGGTTGGCAGCTGTGAACTGTTTTGGGGATATATATGTATTTAACCTGGAGATACAAAGGTGAGGTTTCTAATTTGCTTAATCTTTCCTTTTTAACTCTGGATACCCATTAATGCAATTGCTGCTTCTCTGGAGATAGCTGGTCATTTTATTTTTGATAAGAAATTTGAAAATAAAATAAACTTTTGGGGAGACACAAATAGTTGTTGGACAATCTTCATAAAGCTTTGATTGGACGTTTGCTACTTTTGCCGTGGTAGTTCTGTAGTATAACGTCTTCTGATTAGGTGTTGTAAAATAGCAAAGGGTGTTATTCTTTCTCCTCTTTTGTCGGGTGTGCTTTTCTTCTGGCATTGATTGCATGAATTATTTGATATTGATATCTTGTTGTAATAAACCTGCTTGTGTTGCAGCCAGCACTGGTTCATTTCAAGATTAGATGGCGCCTCTGTTACAGCTGGTGGATTTCCACCCCAGAATGACAACGTTTTGATAGTTACAACATCATCAAATCAAGTGTATGCACTTGACGTAGAGGCCAAGCAGTTAGGGGAATGGTCAAAACGACATACTTTTGCTCTTCCTAGGAGATATCAGGAATTTCCTGGTGAAGTTATTGGGCTTTCATTCCCTCCAGCAGAAGCTTCATCTTCTCCATCGGCAATATCATCTTCGGTTGTTGTCTACAGCTCCAGGTATATGCCTTTTTCTTTTCATTGTTAATACGAAATTGACAACTTCCATTTGTGGAATTATCAATATTTTTTACATGTTATGAGCGCCCTATTACTTTATTACTCGTGCCCCCTTTGTTTTAGGTATTCTTTAAATTATGTTGTTGTGAAGCTTCATATATATATATATACATACTATATATAGAATTTCGTCCTGTTTAGTAATTCCGTGATATACATAGTTTTTTAGATTTGCTCCTACGTTTGTCTCTGTTTTTCCTGATATCTTCAACAAACAGACAGTAATGTGATATCTATGTCTGTGGGTTTCAGGCACATGATACATGTAAAGTTAACCCTTAAGTCAGTTGGTTTCAGAATTGTGATATTATTAAACCATTCCTGATTCAAATTAGAACTACGAAATATTTTTGTTTTTCTATTTATTTATTTTTGGATCATTTTCTCATGTTTCAAAATTATTCCATGTTCAGGGCAATGTGCTTGATTGACTTTGGTTTGCCTGTGGAGCAAGATGAAGGTGATATGCTTAACACACAAGATTCAAGGGCTGGGAATTTACAATATTTTAGTGTTAAGAAGGGGACTAAGAGGAAGTTTGAAGTTTTACCAATAGATAAGCCTGTTAGGAGGAACTTTCAAGTTCTACCATTAGAGAATCCTGTTTTATTTTTAGCTCATACGTCAAAAAATTCCTTATTTATAGTAGACAAACCATGGTTGCAAGTGGTCAAGAGTTTAGAAGCCCCACCGGTCCACAGACATATATATGGGACATGAGCTTTAAGCAACTTAGAGAATTGTTCTCAGCTTTGAGGGGATATGATGGGGATAAAAGTCCCTTGTTTTTCTTTTTTGTCTCTTCATGGTTGGGAGGATCTAGAATCGTGTATTGTGTTATCATAATCAATTTTGTTCCATTAGTAATAGCTTCAATTTACATTTTTTTATCTACACAATTTCTGTACTTTTACTCTTGATCAATTCCCAGATTAATTTTGGCTGCTTTTATGTATTATAATCTTGACACTTCTCATGCTACATGATTATTATGTAATTAAAATTTCATATAAAAATAGTTTGTTGTATAAACAAGGACTTCATCAATATGTGTAGTAGGGATAGCTTTCATAACAAGATTTCGGGCGATTTAGTTGTAATTATATCCTTTTAATTTGAAAGTTCTTTTCTTTTCCTTGATTTTCTCTGAAGTATTTTGGAAATTGCATAAAGGCTGTTACACATGCCTAGTGTATTGATCGGATGGAGTAAATAAAGAGTAAACTGAAACTATTTTCAGTAAACTCAAGATGAGTTGTGGATAGGATATACTCGTATGACACATGTAATAAAATTAGAAGAATGTATTTAGTTTTACATCTAATAAATATGTTTAAATTTCTCTAGATATTTAATAGTTGTTCTCGTCATTAAAAACTTGCGTAGGAATTGTGTTTGGGAGAATCTTGAAGCAACTTAATTTTTTATATTTAGAGTTTTGTAGTTGGGTGTATAAGTTGGAAAGCTACGCGAGTGTTCCATGGTTGGCATCGAAAGAGTTGGAAGACTGTAATTTCGAATTAGAATGATTAATTAAATAGTAGAGAATAAAGTAAGAATGACAGGTGAAATAATGTGTTTGTCCGTTTCCAAATATCTGAGTTATTTTGTAGTAGATCCATGCAGTTGGTTGGAGTCTGAGGATATAAAAACTACGAATAAAAGATTTTGTTGGATATCGTAGCAAAACAAAAGTTGAATAATTGTACCGAGTGTTATGAATGGATGAGATTTGAAGTGGGATAGTTTTCAGAAGGTGGTGGGGCTGTTCCGAAAATGAAGGTTGGCTTTTGGTTGGATTTGGATACATTGTCCATTTGGGGTGTGAAGTTAAGTTACCTTGCCACATTTACCCACCCAAAGTGGTTGTGAGCTAGGCTGGCACTGGCTGTGGCTCAACTTAATAAAGTGGGTCACTACTCATTACTAGGCCTTTGGATTTGATATATGCTAAGTTCATGGTGGTGAAGTGACTTTTCCTTTTCCTCTGCCTCTCTTCCTACCTAGCTGTGTTCAGTGGTGAATTAGTTAATTCAGTTTTGTTTTGTGTTTATTATTACTGGAGAAAAAGGAAGAACAGTGAATACCATATGAGGAAGAGTTTGTGAATAGTATCAAAAGAACACGACCTGGGAGGTCCCAGAGATGCCTGCCACTAATGACAACAAAAGAAAATGGAGGACACAAACCTTATTCAGTTTCCTATATTCTCTTAGGTTGCTCCCAATACCATAGGCAGCAGTAGCATACGAGCACATTAAAAAAAAAGGGGTAAAATTACAACATAAGAGCTTTTCTTTTTTAAAATATTTTGAAAAAAAAAAGGAGTTCCTTTTGCCTTTGCCAGACATTGAGTAGCTTCTCTCCTTTGACATCCATTCTTCTGGTCTCTCTTTCCACAGCAATGCAGCAACAACAGTGACAAGGGCTACATCAAAGTAAACTCATTTCCCTTCTTCATCAAAACCACCTGATCAGAACACATAACAAAACCCTTGTTAGCATATTTTCCCATCACTCCTCTCTCACTAACAAAACATAATGATCTTCACCTTCTTCCTCTGACCCAAGTTTTCCAGCTAGAGACCTCTCCAAGAAACTGAAGTGCTTCTGGAATTTTGTCTTTTTCTGCACAGATCAATAAATTTAGCTCAACGCAATCAAAATTTTCCATGCAAAGGCCTAATGCTTTTACTTATAACATAACAGAAAAATTTGACAAAATAATCAGCACTAGAACTTGAGTTGTACCTTTATTCTTGTCGCAGATACGCATTGAGAAAAATCCAATGCACTCTCCACTTCTCCATTCCCGGGGAAACTCTCTTGCTTCTGCTCAACAACAAAAGAACCAACTCATTAGCAATTTTTTTTTTTGACTGCTAAGCAGAAACCATTGGCGCATACAGTGAAATTAACCTTGTTACTCTCCACGGGATAGTTGAAAAACGGAGAGCTTGCAGTGTCATCGAGAGGTGAAGACTGTTGACTTCTGCCATATTCTTTGACCTTCTTCTCTTTGGTTGTAGAAGAAAGGCAAGGATACCAATTCTGACAACAGTATTCGTTATCATAATGTGGAGGCCCAGAAGAAGCATCAGACACCATGGACAAATCTTCCTCAGACTCCTCCTCCATTCTTCCTCCCTTTCCTTCATCCTCCACCACCCCACTTCTCCTCTGCAAGTAATTTTCAGAAAGAGAAGATTGGTCCAAATAATGGGTCCAACCGGATTCACTACCACTACTGTATTGTGAAGCAGAAGATATATGATAATCCATTCAACCCTTTTTCTTTCTTCTATACTACAACCAGACACCAAGGTTGGTGTTGTTTTTATAGATGTTCAATCTGTCTGTCTGATACGAAATATGATCAAGTGAAAGATGAAAGATGAAAGATGATATAGTAGTGGTAGAGAACCTAGACTTGTGCTTCTTCTTATGTAGTTCTTCTTCTGAGCAGAAGAAAGAAAAGGAGTAAAAGGAGGATTGATAAAAAAAATAATAAGAAAGAGAGAGGAATTGCCTAAGAATTGTAAACTGGTTCTGTCCTTTTGCACAATCCTTTCGCCTTCTTATTTTATCTTTATGCGAATGAATCAATATTGCCAGTTGGCCTTGTGAACGTGTGTGTACGAGAGTGTCTGGTAGTGAAAGAGTGAGAGAATGTGATAAGGCGAGAGATTATGATTTATGGCACCATTGCATTGCATTGCATTACTTTGCTCCCATCAAAACATAGTGCTGTCCTTTCAGGACAAAAGTTAATCTTAATTTGGCCAAGTCACAACTAATGATACTTTAATGATTAGATTTTTGTTTCTATTAATGGTTACTACCCTCGCAATTTGACTCCACAATAAATGCACTCTGCTCCCTCTCCTTTCTTCTTCCACACCCTCAAATATTGTGCTTGCTTTGCAACAACCAACAAACCACACTTTCTCACTTCATTTATATGTGTCTCACCCACCAATCAATATTTAACTCTCAACTCATCTCAGGGAGCTCAGAAAGTACTACTTACAACATGACATGCCACACCACAAAGTTTTAGGACCCTTTACAATTTCTTAAGTTTTAATGTGGAACTGTCTCAAATCAAGTCATTGTTTAGTTTAGTTTGGTTATTCATTTTGACATAAATTACCATCTTCAGTACCTGTTTCTTCTCTCGTACTACAACTTCCATAAATGTAAGTCTCCTCATAGAGCTAGACACACCCACGTTTCATTGAAAGAAACCACTAATGAGCACCTGATTTGAATGTGTCACTAATAACAACCATCTCTGCTTACAATAAAATATAGCATGTTACTTGATTTCTGTCTTCTCTTTAGTCACAAGTCATGTTTTCTGGGAAACATCACAATTGTTCACTAAACAACATTTTAGTGACATTAGGATATCATTAATCATGCACGTATCTGCATAATGAAAGATGAAAGTTGATTTGAGTTAAATCTAAGTAGACCCTTAGTCTAAAAAACACATTGAAGTGCAAAAATGTTAGCCGTGTGGTATCAGAGTTTCCCCTATAAAGATAATTGAAAGTTACGTGAGAGTGAAATTTAATGCAGAAAGTGAACCACTCAAGGGTTGAGAGGACAGTGTAGAAAAGAAAAAGCATGAGGATGGTAGGGAGTTGATGGAGTACAATTCAGATTCAGAAATGGCACACAGGTACAATTTGCTCTTAGTGACAAAAACTCACCTCGTCCAAATGGTAGAAAATCCATATAGTACTTAGGACAACACCATACCCCACTCAGTGGAGAAAATATTGTCACATTTGGGTAACATTAGCCTTCAAATCTGATATGTATGTAGCTTATTGTATGTACCAGTACTATGCAATTCAAACCATTCAAACCATTCAACAGTAAAAAAACAAACAAACAAACAAACACTTGTTTAGAATCAATCAATGAATAATAAAACCTTGCTTTCCTAGATTGGTTTCATGCCCATTTACTATATAGAATTTATGAATTAAAGAAAATTAGTGAGTGACCCTACCACATTTCAATAAGCCATTGAACCTCTCTGTATCTTTTTTTATTTTTTCTTGTGCGTGGATTGACAATGAAATGTGACTTTATGTAAAGATCATAGGGCCACTACATGATTCTGGTCTGACTCCAATTGGTCCCTCTCTTTTAATACAATGTGTCCCTTTGCAGCTTTCTAATGCATTCTGCTCTGTTAACCACTCCGCTTATCCATCTTAATCATCTCTCTAATCCATCTTAAATAAACAAACCAAAACACTGTTCTTATGTTAATGCAATCATCATGGAATTTAGGACTTAGACCCCAACATCATGCACTAAATCTAAATGCTCTTTTCTGACATCTTTTCTGCCTTTTTTTTATACTGCAATTTGATGCAGTAAACATGTTTTTTTCTTTCATTCTCACCAATCACAGATCTACTGTTTCACTGCTTCACAGACTCATACCATTAGACTCAAATCCAAAATCTTACTGTTCAAACTTTGAACTCTATTATTTTAGACCACTTGTTTTTAATTGGGGTATACTAAAGAAAAAAAAAAAGAAAAAATTCACTTGCTCTCTACTTATGCAATCATTTCTAGTTTGTCCCAAATGTTTGTTAATATTACAAGACTGTATGTACTATTGATGTGAAGATACTATAAAGTGTAGGAATTAAATTAAAAGTAAGCATGATGTGTAAGTAAGAACTAAAAATACAGTGCTTTTTTGTCCAACTGTGTGATATTTATTTTTATTTACTCTCTACCTTACGATGTCTGTTGTTACAAAAACGTCAACATAAATTGCTGCAATAAAACATACTACACAGACCAAATCTAAAATAATGATTACAAATCCAAGTACTTATTTTGGAAAAAGTCTCATGTTCCATCTGAAAATCAAGTGACAATATGGTAAGGTTTAATTGAGGGTTTAGTCTTCAACATGTTTAATTTTCTTTTTACTAAATAGTTATTTTGTGTAGTTTTCATTTTTTACTTAGCCTCTCTAAATCCTATACGTATTCCTTTTAATCTTTATTTATTACGAAAGTCTTATTAACTTCTTCTAAATATGTCTAATTAGTCTTCATAAAGGATGTGCATAAATCAGGTAACAACTTCTAAATGTTTTTTAACTAATCTTTCTTACACATTACCAATTTCTTAATTAGCCTCTAAAAGCATAATACTAAATGATATTGTGATAATATTTATACGAGTGAATAAGAAATAATTTGATGAAAGAAATATTTAAGAACGAAAATGTTTTTGATGGAGATATAATTAAAAATAAAAATGAAAACATCAAATTTTGGAAAAAATTAAACATGATAATAAAGGATGACCAATCAGATACTGTCCACGTACATACGAGCAGTTCAAATCATGATGTATGACTCATACGTTATTTCTACTGTTATAGTGATATACTATCAACCAAAAGAAAGAGAAATTGAAAAGATAGAAAAAGACACTAAAATAATAATACTCATGACATGTCTGCAAAAACATACTCATAATTTACAAAAATTTATTGATAAATAATTTATAAATGTTGACTTTTTTAATTAGAGACCCCGTATTTATTAAAGATAAAATAATTTTATGGTACATAATAAGAAGTAGATTATTTGTTAAAAACATATAAAATTTATTTGAAGTATATTTTAGTAAAATTTATTTATTTTTATTTGACTGTTATTAAATTATCATTAAAATTATATTTGGTCAAAATTTAAGTTTAAAACATGAATAAATATATTAAAAATTAAAAGTGGAATTTCAATGAAGAATGAATAATTTAACTTGATTGTTCATGTTAATTTTAAAGTTTTGAAAACATGTCTAACAATAATTTTATTTTTATTAATTTATAGGATTGAATTAAATCTAAAATTTACTTTTTAAAACTTAAAAAATTTGAGATAATTGTGAGAAAATAAAATATTATAGGTGGTGAGAAAAGGTAGAGTAATATGACAGAGTATGAGTATGGAGGAGTTTGGTCCCCTTTGATACGGAAAAGTCAAAGATTGGTTATTGCAACAGTGTCTACCAATTCAAACCCTTTGCTTCCTTTTTCCACCATCAACCTTTCTTTCCCTTTCACACCCCATCAATAGTACAAATCACAAATCATCAAAGTCAAATATTAAGCTTCAATTTCCACCAATCTAAGCAAAAGGGTCATATTGGTGGTCTTTCATAATGACCTCAATTATTGAGATGATTAAGAAGTGGCAAAAAATGATTAATTAATGAAGGAATGACACTGGTGATGCTAAACTATCCACCAATCATTTTCTTTTTTCTCTTCTCATTTAAATTTAATACCATTTTTCATCACTAGTTTTAGATATTTATCATTTTTACATGCTTTAATAACTAAAACATTCTTTTTTATTGAGAACATTAAATGTACAAATAAGAGAAATTTAATAACAAAAAGGATATAATATGTTTTACAAATTTTATTATGAAATCTTCTCATACTATTTCAAAAAATAACTTCAAACTTTAAGTTAATTTTATAAAATGAGGGTTTACACTTTATTTATCTATGTTGTGAATTTAAGTGTCATTTAGGAAAAATGAGAAATTTGATCACATGCAAGGAGGAAGATTTATAATTTTACTGTTCTAAGATTTTTTTTTTTGAAAGTGACGTCAATTCTTTATATGAGTTGGATTATGTCTCCATGAATTTTTTTTTTCATAGATCCATCAATAGTATTAGAGTCAAAAATTTGTTTTAGAGATTGACTGATATGAGTACAATATGATTTCCATATCAAAAGTCTTCCTGAGAGAAGGTTCAAGTAAATGTATCCATTAAGACGGCACGAATACTTTCACTGGAAGGAAAGTGTACCAATGTGAAGGAATTCATGCTTGAGGGGGAGATTGTTCGGAATTCAATTGTGGGCCTAAGTTCCACATTTAGTGAAATGATAAACTTGAGCATTATATAAGGATGAATACCTATAAACCTATTACATTAAGATTTTGAGTTAGAAGTGATGTAAATTCTTATATGAATTGGTCTAAGGTATCTTTGACGTTATTTGCCTCCCCAGTAAATTCTCTCCTGGAAGATCCATAAATCTATTATAATTTAATTATATATGAAATAGATTGTTTTATATAATAAAAAATTATAAAATTTTTCACAATTAATTTTTTTAATGAACAATTTTAACCTAAGTTAATTTATTGGATGTTATTATATCACATGTTTAATAGCCTTTGCATGATATGAAGTTTTGAAAAAAAATAAAAAATAAAACACCATACACGCATCGGTTAATAGACACATTATTTTGATTTAACTTTTTAAATATATTAATTTACCCTTATACAATTAACCGTAAATTGTTTGAAAATTAATTGACAAAATATAAAAATGAAAAGAAAAAAAAATTGAATGATAAAATTATCAAGGTTGATCGTGAGGTGTTATAATACCTTGGAAATCCTACATCGATTAGAGATAAGGTCGTGTTAAATAGTATATAAATAAATGCAAATTTTATTTTACAATTTAATTTTATGAGGTTGAGTTAGGTTTAAAGTTTATTTCTTAGCATAATATTAGAGTCATGAATTAGAACCTAACAGACCATTCATTAGGTATAAACATCACTTTACAAATCGATTTTGTGAAATTGAGTTAGAATTAAATTTCATTTCTTAACCCAATATATAATTAAAGATATGATATTGTTATCTTACACATAAATTTCATTTTATATCCCAACAATAAAAAGTTAAAACGCTAATCTTACATTCTGCAGCCTGTTCTATATCCTTTAATTTCCTAAATTATTGAGTTGTTGTGGATAATTGTTTGAGCATTATATTTAAGTAGCTTATATATTTACCTCTGGTTCTTTTCATGTACACGTATGTAAGAAAGAGAAAAATGAAGAGAATGAAATGAGCACTAATTTTGTCCTCTTCTAAAATTTATGGTAAAGAAACATTACTGTAGACAAATAAAAATAATAAATTATAGGCTTAAATAGTTTTTTTTTTCTTCATTTTTATAGTGTTTGTTGCGGATGGTCATCATTTTGACAGAATATTTGAAATGGTCATCATTTTTACCGAATGTTTAAAATGATCCTTATTTTCGCAATTTATGTTTTATTTGGTCCTTTTCTGTAATGCCGTTTAAATCATTAACAGAGCATTGTACAGGTGACACAGCTTGTATGTATAGTACACATAACACACCCTAATACAAACCATGCTACTTGTACAATGTTTCGTTAATGATTTGAACAACGTTATAGAAAAAGACAAAATAAAACACGAATTGCGAGAATGAGAACCATTTTAAACATTCGGTAAAAATGAGGACCGTTTTAAACATTATGTTATAATGAGAACCATCCGCAACAAACACTACGAAAATGAGGATAAAAAATGTATTTAAGCCTAAATTATATAAGAAATAGTATATATGCAATGAATATATATTTTTTAGGAACAGGAAATAAAAAAAGTTTTATTGAGTGATGAATTTGATTTTTGAACATCATATTCATCACGGTACTTTTCTCTCCCTCTAAATTTAACTTCTGGAAAGGTGAACTTTGAATTTTGTTTGTCTTTTTCGAAGGACTTAACCTAATTCTAGTTTCACTGTTGTTTTGCCATGCTGTAATTTCACAACCTTCAATAGTAACAACATGTAAGTACTTTCTCTGTTAATGGATTGACAACTCATGATATTGGACTCAGTCTTCTTAATTTTTTATGTAAATTTTTTAACCATTATAATCACGTTTGCCAAAACTAATTATTAACATTATTTGAGATCTTAATGAATATAATATACATTATTTCATGTCTTAAATTATTGTAATTAAATCTTATTTTTATGTAAGTTGAACACAACAATCCAATTATTCTAGTCTTCCTTAAATTTTATATTTATTAAACAAATAATTTCTGTCACTATAATCTATCTACCCTAAGACGCATTTCACAAACATGCTACACTAAATCCCACATCTTTTATATTATCATAGATAAATGTAGCATAATTATTTGTTCTTATTAAACCTTTTACCTTTGTTAGGTAAGTGAAATGATTACATTTTTACATTAAAAATTTTAGAATAAAATCATACTCGAACAATAAGTATTTTAATTTTTTTTAAATGGACTTTAATTAAAACTTAATCACCTAAGTAATAAATAAGACAAAAATATTAAAATAGATTTTAACTCATTAGCCGATCTTTCTTACTTAAATTAGAAAATTTATTTTTAATCATAGATTAAATTCAAGTGAACTCATTTAACTCACACATTAATGAATTCAAGTTGAGTTGAAAATGGATTCACTCCAACAATAACTTTTAGTTAACAAATTCATAAAATAGGGTTTTTATATCATTTAGATGAATTATATGAATTTTATTAAAAATTTATGAATGTTATGTATTATATTTTATTTGAATTTATAGTTAAAAATGTTAAATATTTTAATTCTTTATTGTAAATATCCATGAGTATTGCGGATAATCGTGGATATTAAAAAAATATACGAGTATCCACATAACAGATATGAAAACAGGTATAAGACGAATATTTATCTAGTAGATAGAGTACAATATTTTATTATATGTACCTTACTCATTCCATTAATATTCTTACTTGTCGATCCTCTTAATAAACTTTGTATTTTACTTTAATATAATATTTATTTGAATTTTTTAAAAAATTTCTATCATCCCATTTAATGGTCAAAGCCAATAATATACAGAATCTTAAATGAATGTTTCTCAACTTTGGATTAGGCACCCCTAAAATATAAGTTCATTTCAAAGGATCAAGTAGATCCATTTTAACTTTTAATTATATTAAAATAAAAAACAACATTTTTGTTGTTGTGAAAACATCACAATCAGAAAGAACACCAACAAAAAAATTCCAAATTGATGTGTCGCAGTTGTTATATGGGTGAATTGGCACTGGTTGTCAACAGATGGGGAAATAGACGCTTCACTCAGGTGCCAATCAATGATGACTTATACGTCACAATATCATAAAAATGTGTAAATACTTACATAAGCAATACTACATTATCATACAAATAATCCATAACATGAATTTTGATACCAAGTAGGGATAACATTTCTTCTAAGAATTTAACTATGAATTAAAAGTAAGTTTCACATCGAATACATTTAAGAAAGTTTAATTTTATATGTTCGGTTTATAAGGAGGGTATCATTGGAGAGATGCAACACCAATGAGACCTGAGCCCAACCACATAAGGTATTGACATCACTCTCAATCCAAAACCTTAAGACAATGAGTTTATGGGTCTTTATTCTTATATAGTGTTCTACTTTCTCATTTGTAGCCAATGTGAGACTTAGACTCACACTTGGATTCCTAACATTATATTTATAAAAGTTTAATTAGTTAGGAAGAGTTTGATAGAAGAACCATATCTATTTGACGGTCGCTGAGTTTTGATATTATGGATGGAGTTTCAGAAACTATTGAAAAGACATAATATCAATGAAATATGAGTCAAATATATATAAGAGATTAACACAACTTTTAATTTAAAACAAAAAGATTTTACAAGTTTTTTTTCTTTATATAAGGTTTAACTTTTTTTATATATATATTCAATATTAGAATTACACTCACATTTAAAATGTGTAACTCATACCTTAAAACTTTCAATTATTTTATATATAAGTGTTGAAAATAATCTAAATGTGAGTTTAAGTTTTATATCAAGTAAAAATGACAGTTATACACCATATAAGATGAAAGAAGGTATAATTAGTCGTATAGTACCCAATTTGGTGCTGGAGTTTCTAATTGGTACCCGGTTTAAAAAAAATGTCAATTGCGTACCCAAATTAGTTTAAGTGCACCAATTGAGTCCATACCGTTAAATATTCCCAAACGGCGTTTAGGAAGTGGTGAGGTGGAAGTGCAGAAGGGATACGTGTCAAATAATAACAGATGACTGGTTGAAATTATAATTGTACAGTGTTCCACATGGTATTTATATTTAAAGAAGATTGGCCCTCATTTTTCATTATCTTCTTCCTCTCCTATGTTCTGCCCTAATCCAGTTTCTTCTTCATCAATATCCGGACAGTTTGTTGTGCCCTAATTCAGTTTGTTCTTCCTCTCGTTTTCTGTGTTTTTGTTTTTATTTTGTAAGCAGCGGAGTGGTGGCAATGATGTATTTAAAGGGTACAATTACTTTTGTATTCACCTTATCAGCCAAAGCCTCCTCACCATCCCTAACACAAACTTCTTCATTGCCCACACCATTCTCCTTATCAGCCAACTCCTCTTCACCATCCCCAACACAAACATCTTCATTAGCTACTCCATCCTCGCACTCAACAACAACTTGTTCTCCAATATCCCCAACTTCAAAAAAATCAACCCTAGCATCAAAACCCTAATCACTAAATCAGAGAAAAATACAATACCAACCTTTCGTTATCAATGGCCCGCAAGTCGCTCTCAAGTCTCCACTTCAGTGTTCAAAAGTCGCCTTCAATTTCTCCACCACTTCACGAAGAATCCTCCACCAGTTCGTCTCCCTTGTGTCACCTTTCTCCAATTTCACGTTTTTATCACATGCTTCAGCGACTTCTTTTTTAACTTTGTCGCCCTTTTTTTTTAATTTTCGTTCTTTTATTTTTAAAATTTTTCATTACAAGACATATTTAATTTTCTTCCCCAGCTTTCCATGTCATTAAAAATTAATTTCCACGTGTTCCAAATTTAATTCACAGACCAACCAGTATCAGTCAACGTTAACCTTTCTAACGGCGTCAACTTAAATGGACTCAATTGGTGCACTTAAACTAATTTGGGTACGTAATTAACACTTTTTTTAAACCGGGTACCAATTAGAAACTCCAGCACTAAACTGGGTACTATACGACTAATTATACCATGAAAGAACTAATAAACTTAATGTCTCGAGATTTTTGGTTAAAAGTGATATCAATCCCTTACTTTAATTGAGCTCAATGTCACATATATAATATATAATATCTCTCTAATGACACCCTTTTATAAAAAATCAAAGGAAGAGAATGTATCATTGCATGAAAAATCTATCAATAAGATAGTATTTATTTGACAATTTCGCTGTAAATAATAATAATAATTTTATGATTAGATGCCTCCTTAATAGTATTTTAAGTGTAAGTGCATTGCACATATACTTTGAAAGATGTTTACATCATGATCATGAGAATTCATATGATGCGTAAAAAGTTAAAGTTAAAAGAAGTGAATTTTAAATTCAATCCGATAAAATTTACTTGTAAAGTAAGATTTATATCTATTTATATACTATTAAATTGTTTTATCTTTTGTTTGGTACGAAACTTATAAGAAATATAGAAAAATAGAGTGCATGAAAATGGTTGGAAGAAGTTAGCGGGGCCGGTTGTAGCAGGAAAAGGGATATTGAAATTATGATTTAGATGACTATTGGAAAAAAAGGTTACATTATTATGAAAATGAAAGAAGAGTGAGAGTTAGAGATAATAAGAATGGTAGTAGCTGTATCAGAGAAAGCAATGACAATGGTAATAGCAACACAACGAACACCCTCCACTGCATCTTATCATCCACTTTCCGCTGCCCATGTTTTCCGGCTCATACAATATATATATATAATTTTCCAAATAAAATCTTTCTTTTGAATTAAAATTAAAGTCAATAAATGATCGATCTTTGAAAGAAGAATTTGGGAGAAGAATCATGAAGAAAACCTAAACACAAATAGAATAGAAGTCTAATCCACGGACTACTTCTAATTCAAAATTTTAAAACGATAAATTATTTATCTTTAATATTTATATATATGGTGTTTACTTTTATTTAATGTAAAAGTTTAGACTCGCTTAAATTTTAATAATTAATATAAATTTAATTTAATTCTACAAAATTGGTTAATAAAATAAAAATTGTTCACTTAATATGAACTAAGATAATTATGTTACGAGTTAATATAGTAGACTCTGAATAACAACAAGACCCGGAATAATTACGAGTAGTTTGATTAGAGATGTTAAAATGAGTTTCAACCTGTAAGCCAATCTAGTTTACCACGGGTTCGAGCCAGGCTCACTTAACCCACGGGTTAAACGGGTTCGAGCCGGGTTGGAGGTGGGTTGGCCCACTTAACCCACCAACATCTTTTTACAATTTTTTTTATTTTTATTTTTAAATTTTTTTAAAATTTTTTTAATAGTTATTTACTACTCCTATTATATATGTTTACAATTTCATATTTTTAAATGCTAGAATGTTGCTCAATAATATTTGAATAGTTTGAATGTTTAATTAATTTGATTGTCAAGTTATATATGTTGATACTTTAATCTTTAACTATAATGTTTATAGTAAATTACTCAAGCAACCGTCTTATAAACATTTTTTTATAAATTAACATGACAAAAATGTATAGTTTTTTTATTTATATTTTGTTGAATAACATGATAGAAAATTTGTAATATTAGCTATGCTTTCTTAGACTATATGGATACTTCCTTGGAAACAATTCTTCATATATTGATGGTGAGCATGATCAAAACATTGGTTCTTGATTTTACTATGATTGTCATCTCATGGGTTACTTAAAAATTTATTTAAATATTTGAATACTAAAAAAAAATATTTTTTTTAGGTGGATTGGTGAGCCAACCCACTTAACCCACCAACCCGTAGTGGGTTGAGCCGGGTTACAAAATTTCTGGCTCACCATAAAATGAGCCGGGTTGGGTTCATTCATTTTCAACTCGACTCGTGGTGAGCCAACCCGTGTGAGCCGGATTAACTCACTTTGACATGTCTAAGTTTGATTATGAATAATAAGACGAAATCTTATTAAGATAGACTATTATATCCTATTAACAAATGAATTCAATTATAACTCATCTTTAGAACATATAAAATTAAATTTACTTTATTTATATATTATAAATTAATTTTATTATTAATTTATCTATAACTATATATAAATAGATTTTCTCTTTTATGTTCACATTTTATAATTTCAATTTTATTCTTTACAATATAATTATTTGTTAAATTTTTAAAATTAACTATTATTTTTGCATGTTTTCTATAAAATTATCTCTCTTCTTTCCTTCTTTTTTTTCCTATTCATCAGTTATTTTCTCATCTTTTATCCATTCATTTCATTTTATTTTTAATAAATATAAATTATTTTATATATTAATTTAATAATATTATAATATTATCACTTATATTTATAATATTATAGATACTTAAAAATTTCATCAAAATTAAACAATAGTAATATAATTTATATTTAAATATATTTTGAAGAATACATGATATCTATTATATATATATATATATATATATATATATATATATAAACAAAAATATAAAAAAAATATTAATACTAGTGTAAACATAAGTACTATCGCGCCTGTGTATAAGTGTCTTTTAAATATTCATGATATTTATTTGTAAGTAATGATATTGTAATATTATTAAATTAGTATACAAAATAAATTTATATTTATTGAAAACAAAGTGAGATGAAGAGAAAAGAATAGGAAATAACTACTGATGGATAGGGAAAAAAAAGGAGAGAAGATAGATAGTTTTATATAAAAATAACTTTGAATTTTAAAAATTTAACAAATAATTATATTACAAAGAGTAAATTAAAATTATGAGATGTGAAAAAAAAAGAAATTTTTTATATATAATTATAGATACATTAAGATAGAAAAAACATTTCATTACAACAATTCATATAAAATTATATATAATTTATATGAAAGGAAATTTCAATCTAATCGTACATTTACTTTGATCACTTCCCACATAATATTTTCAACCAATTTTTACTTGGACAACATTTTAATTCTCCAAAACGAGCATCATGAAAATTTTCTGTAATTTCTCATTTATTTTTCATTTTCTATGAACTATTAAATTTGGTAAATGAAATATTTCAAAACAATTAAAAGATTATGAAATACAGAGAAAAAAAATACCGCCAATCCATTATTAATCCAGAAATTATTTTTGGTTAATATGACAACATCTTCAAAACACTTACTCTTTTGACATTGTGCTTTACTTTTTTTTTTTACAAATACAAAAATTCACCCTTTTTTATGAGTATTTTACTCTATTAATGTCAAATGAGATTTTTTTATTATAATTTCTCATTTATTTTTTCATTTTGTATGAATTTTTAAATTTCAATAAAAGAAATATTTCAAAACAATTAAAAGATTATAAAATACAGAATAAGAAAAAATACCACCAACCCATTATTAATCCAAAAATTAATTTTTATTAATTTGACAACATCTTCAAAACACTCTTTTTAAACCAAATTTTTACAATCTTTTAACATTATGCTTTACTCTTTTTTGTATTTACAAATACAAAAATTCACTTTTTTTTTTTTCACTTTTCTAGATCATTGTCAAATGAATGTTATGTTGCGTCAAACAATTTTTTCCCAAACAAAAATAATTAAAAAAGGGTAAGATTTAGGCTATACCGAAAAAATGTTTTTTTTTTTTACACTAGATGCATCATTTTGACAATTCACTTCTTTAAGGATATTTTGGTTTGATGATTAAAAAAGTTTATAAAAAAAATGTTAAAAGGTAAAGTATGTATAAAAATTTGTTGACAGTGTTAACATTCAGCATTTAGGCATAGAAGTCAGTGAAATAAAATGCAGAAAACTACCAAACATTTGGAACATGAAGTAAATCATATCAGAAATCAGATGAACAACAATTGAACCTTGCATTGCTCTAAACATTTTTCTCCAAACATAACACAGTGAAACCACACAGTTTTGACAAGGAAGTTCAAAAAAACAAAAAATGAGGAATCCCATTTGCATTAATCACGGAAATAAAGTGAAACAGGAAAAAAAAAACAGAAGATGGTGGTGGTGGTGATGGTGGTACTAAGAAGGTGGAAAAAGCTTATCAAGTCTGCATGGTAAAGAGTAGAACTCATCATTCTTAACATCTGCACTGTACAAGCTGAACCTCTCCCACCACTGCAAACTAATGTCTTTACGTGCACAATCATCTTCACGAGACAATGTCACATCCAAAACGAAACCAACCAAAGCTGCAACTGTTGTGTGGGACATCAACATCACACTCACAACATCATTCAACTGCACCACATTCATTCAAATCAAATCAATGAATCATAACAAAAAAACTGTACACCACATCACATGAATCAGATTTCAATCATGGGGGTTTGGGTTAAAGAGATTTCACCCATGAGGGAATTCCCCTATGCTCCTTCACGTGATAGTATTCTGTGAAATATTGTGGTATTGAGAGGCCCAGGAAGAACGAGAATCCCAACACAAATTTGGTTCTGAAATTGTTCAGGTTGCAGAATTGGAGAAAACCAAGCCCCCCAGAAGCTGCATAATATTCCAAAATCGTATTTAACATTACTAAGTCCTTTTTTCAACCAACCATAACACCACAATGAACACTAATCAGAGAGAACTTACAAACGTAGCCGAATAACACACAATATAATGCTGCTATAATTGGCATGGGTACTGAAGCAAAAAATGCTCCCACTTTTCCTAGTTGAAGAGAAAACAGCATGTGTTATCATACTTTAACGAAGAGAAAAACAAACTAAGGGAAACATAGCCAATTAAAGAAAATTATTGGTTCATGAACAATAGTGTCAAATCCTGTCTTATTAGTCAAACAAACTGAGGTGTATAGAGCTTATCATTGGTTCATGAAATATAGTTTCTAATGCTATCATATTAGATACAACAACCCATCATAATTAACAAGGTGAGAGTTGCATATACTGATATAAAGTAGTTTTGGCAATGTTAGTATTCAACTTTGGATCTCAAATACTAGTGTTGTGCCATATTCTTCTCCGAGACTCTGAAATCATGAATCGTATATATATATATCACATTGGTTACCATACCGAATATAGAGAAGAGAATCATAAAACCAGATGATATTTGAACCACTCTTCTGCTTCCTGCTTTTGTCAATGCTAACAAACCAGCATTTTCTCTGAAATACAAGTAAAGCACAATCTGAAATAATACAGAGAGAAAAGTGGCCCAAGGTATAAGATAACAAGTTTATAATCCTTACACCGATGCTGTAGACCCGGTTATAGAACCAAACACGCCACTCAGCAAAGCACTTACTCCCTAAAAACACAATAACAATGACACAAACAACTAAAAATAGGTCACATCACATCACAGGTTTTATAACTAGATTCAAGGGAGAAAATTGAAAAATTTAGTGAATCCTACCACCCAACCAGCTCCACGGCTGATAACAGATGGTGGCACTGGTGTGGCACTTCCATATCTTGCTGCAGCATAGCATGTACCAGTATACTGCATAGTTTGAAGTTTCAAGGCAAACAAATAGTTTGAACAAGATGAACATTGAATGATTTTTCAAGTTTGAATGAATCAAGGGGTAAAGTGACTACCTCAAAAAATGAAACAAAGGAAGCAGCGATCATAGCTAAAGCCTCCCCAGCATTGAATGTAGGAGGCCCCCATTGGAAGAAACCAGGAAAATACACCCTGCGTATAAATGCTAAACTTTGACCTCATCTTAAAAGGGCTGAAAGTGGTGTAGCTCATAAACATTTCACATGTTCAAACATTATTAACCATTTTTGAAGAACTATGTTTTCATACATACAACACGTGTGTTTCCTATCTCATGAATTGCTGTTCATGTCACAGTATCTTCTCGTTTTCAATCTCATCATTTCTACAATTTTCTTTTGAAAGACAATGTTCAGCTCGGTAGTTCTTAGCAGCGTTTAAATAACTGATCACTGATTGAGAAAACATGTCTGCACTCAATCTTACCATGGAGCGGCTGTAATAAGTCCAGCACGATCGGTGCGGCAATTATTCTGTGTACTTTCTGACTTGTGGTTATACACAGTGCATGAAGTTAGAAACAGTGCAAATAACCATGCAATTGTAACAGTGAAGAGCACTGAATATCGGTCATATATAGGCTTCTTGATGCCAATATAACGATTAAGATACTGCATAAGCATAGAACACTGTCAAACAGTTAGATCAAAAAGTTAAAAAATAAATACTAAATGGTTTAAAGTTTCTTAGGAATTGTCTCTTCACTGTTTTCATCCTGAAATTCTTATTTGAAATCACACACTCCTGTTTTGTAAAATTTGGTCCACCAAGATCAAGTAGGACAAAGCAAACAGGTAAAAAACTGTGCAAGACCAACTTGCCTGCGATATGAAAACAAACACAACTAGTGTTGGAAGCCCAATTTCAACACATTCTGCCACCTGCAACATTGATTGGAAAATATAGATGGAGGAAAAGCAATACAAAACTTCTGTCAAACATGAAAATCAAGACATCACAAATACCATTGGGAAACCAAAACGATAGAGGCTGAGTCCTGTGAAAGTTATATAAGGGACTACACTCAGTGGACTGAGGAACCTGAGATGATTGAAGTGGCTAACACTATTAAAAATGTTGATCAAAACTAATATACAATAGTTATTAAAACAAGATTATCAGATTATGAAACCAGCCAAGAGAATCACACTAACCTAACAGCATTTCTCCAAAAGCCAAAAAATCCAATAGCCATTTGGAAACATGCAGTTATGATCAAGGCACCTTGAATAGCTCTCATTGTCTGAATAAACCTCTAGAAAAATCAAGCACTGAGTCAGAAAATCACTAACAGTAACAGAACAGAATATAAGAAGCAAAAATAGTCTCATTGACCTCATAAGGATCTGTGTATGAATTGTATCTTCTGGCATGGATAATAGAAGTTATAGGTACTATGTAAGTGTATGAACCAACAACTACAATCGGAAGTCGAGTTCCAAACAAGGATTGAAGAAATGTGCTTATTCCAGAAACAAACAAAAGTGTCTGAAACACTCGTGTCTTCTCAGCCTACATTGATCAAACCATTCAGTTTCGTTTCTAATATTTAAAACCTCAAAAGCAAACAAAAAGTTCTTACAACTCCTCCACCCATTTGAGGAACAAGTATGGTTGGAATCAGAACGGTAACTCCAAGAGTCAGAAGGTAATGCTGAAACCCCAATAGCACTGCTTCACCTGCATCATGCAGCAACATTCAGAGTTAATCATATATACTCTTTCAGAAACATTTTAACAAAAAACTTTGCTTCTTTCTATTTTTTGCAAAGATATGTGAGATTTTGTGTTCTAAATTCCAAAAACTTCAAACTTTTTACAGTTCTTATTATCATTATTACAAGTAGACAACAGTGTACTAACGCCATGGAGGAGGACTCAGGATGCAGTATTGAACTCCTGGCAATTGTTCATGCACAGCATGTGGCTTCACCTCCTCCACTTTCTTTGCAGCACCTGCGTTTTTGTTAGTAGCACCACCTTTGTTGTCAGTGACAGCACTTGCATGGTTGCATGCAGCATTATCTTGAGACATCTTTTACCAGTATCAGATGAAAGAACTTTTTCAACTTCTGAAATGATTGATCATTTTTCTAATATAAGGAGAATTGTATATGAATTCCAATTAATTTCAATTCAGTAACCAAACATTTCAAGATTAATTTGGTTTAATCAGTTACAAGAATTGGATTTATGCCCCATTATTTTTGTTAATGGTATAAAACGGTCTAGAACATTAATACATTTGTTAAGTGCCATGAAATTATTCCACTTAAAAGTAATTATCACTTTCTTCACCAGGGTTTGGGATTAAAGTATTTTTAAAATTTGAAATCTTACTTGGTTGGATATCTTCCCTTTTGGAAAATTTCATCATACTAAACAAATATTGTTGCTTTTAGATTAAATATTTGGATGCATGGTAGATAACAAAACCAAATAGATTAAAACATATTAAAGAAATCTATTTTATTAAGTTTTCAAATAATTACAATAGAGTTTTTATTCCATCTGTCGAATAAAGATCAAGCAAAACAAATTAAAATTATACATGTACAAAACAATTATACAATTATCCAATTTATAGCTACAAGTTTGCTAGAAATTTGATAACAGATTTTTCTCACCTCGCCTTTTTTTTAGAAGATATGTTTATAGTTTCTTATTTACATGAGAAGACATCACCTTTAAAATTTAGTTGAGTTAGTCCCCACAAAAAGTTGGCCTTTTCGGCGGAGTCTGCTGCAACTGAAATTTGACCGTAGTTAGCTGAGTTAACATTGACTAAAATAGGGTCAAATTCAGTCGAGTCAACCTCGGTCAGACATTGATCAAGTTGGCATGGTTCAAATTTGGTTGAGTAAGCCCTGAACGAAATTTGACAATTTCTACCGAGTTGGTCACAATCGAAATTTAGTCGTACTCAGCCGAGTCGGCCCCTGATTGAAATTTGATTATATTCAGCCGAGTCGGCCCCTGATCGAAATTTGGTCATATTCAGCCGAGTTGACCTTAACTAAAATTCAACCAAATTCAGTCGAATTGGTCTCGATAGAAATTTGACCGAGACGATCCTGACCCAAATTTAGTCGTATTCGGCCGAGTCAGCTGTAAAAAAAATTTGGCCTTATTAGACTAAGTTGACCTCGACCAAAATTCGACCGAGTCGATCCCATATTAAAATTCGGCCAGTTGGCTTCAACCAAAATTTTGCCAAATTTTGATAATGTCGATTCTAAGAACATAAGTTTTAAAAAAATTCAATTTAAATTTATTGGATTATAAATTTTGAACTTGATCAAAATATTGGATCAAAATTTTAAGTTTGATCCAAATATTTGGATTTGGGTTTTATAAAAACTTCAAACAAGTTCTACGAAAAAAAATGAATTTAGATCAAAAATTTAATTCAATTATTTGAATCTAAAATGGACGTGAGTTAGATAATTAAAAATCCAATCCATGACTATCTTTAATTTACACATTAATTAGAAATATCATCCAAATATCTAATTCGAAACATAAAAAAATATTTTGAATTAAATGTTTCATAAAATATTTTTTGAATTTAATCTAAAATATTTTATTTTTCAATTTATATTTTAAATTGTATAAGATATTTTCAAATTCGAAAATATATTTCAAAATACACGTTTCAAAATATTTTTTAATATATAATTTGAAATGTTTTTTCGAATTCAAAAATATTTTGAAATTTTATAATCCAAAATTCGTTAAAAGAAATGCAGAAATAACTTTTAATGAAGGGCAATTTCAAATTTATACATTTTATGGGAGTGCATTAAAAAAAAGAGAGGTGGAGACAGAAACGGCCTTAATGATATGGCTCCTTCTTACTCCAAGTCATGGCATCTGGAAACTGTAGTCCAAATTGTATCAAAGAACCCTTTTAAGTTTTACAATTTGAACACAAGTGATGTAGTCTCCAGTACATTACATTTTCAGTTTCTAAATTATGGAATGCATCTAATGCTTTAGAAATTTAATCACGAATTAAATAATCTATAAATATATTTTAAATTCATATTATATTTATAGATTGGATTTGTTAAGACAACTTATCAAATCTTTAATCCGTAAGTTAAACTTACCACTTTGAATTCCACAATCCAAAATTATCCTATCGTGATAAATCCATTATCACTACCAATTATATGATCCGAAATGCCATTTCATTAAATATGAAATTATTATTTTCGAACTGTTAAATCCATTACCACAATCCATAAATAACTCCTCTACCAGTGTCACATCTGCAGTTGCTCTCATCCTTTGAGAGAAATGAAAAGCTTATTCGAAAGAGTTAAGTAACTTCACCATCTACAAAACCTTTACCTGAATGAATTATAAAATAGAGAAGACAAGAAACATTAAAAAAAATGGAGGATGATGGAGAAGGAAATGTTGGTGATGTTATGTTGTTTGGTGTGTAATGTTGTTCGGTTCATGATATCAATACTATTAAATATTAAACATTTGATTTGGTAAAAAATAGCAGGGGAGCATTTTGAAGAAGACACATTGCTTCACACATGATGCAACTATGAATACCAAATGAAACTCCCTGTAAACAACACAGCACAGTAACAGAGTAAAGAGTAAAGAGTAAGGACATTCAGATCATGATGAATATGAACAAGTTGCAATCTCCATCAATGAGTCATGGATTATGCAAAGGAAACACAAACATTGCATATGAATTCATTTGATAAGAGCAGCAGCATTGTAAAAGACTCTATGATTGATTCTAATAAATTTGAGAAATGAAAACAACTTCACCAATTATTAACAAGACCACAGAACTAAGTCTCAAATCTCATCCTTCCTTACCCAAACCATATTTTTCTCTGCTCTCCCCACCCGAACTTTAGAGTGTTGTTGATACCTCCTCCGCTGGTGAAAATCACGAACACCGGTTTTCATTTCCTCTGATTTTGCCTTCTCTTTTCCATTTCCCGAGTTAATCGATAAAACCCCAACTCTCTCTTCAACCTCATTCATCTTTACCAAACCATCCTCCTTCTCCTTCAACTCGCTCTCGATTGTGACCTTTTCTGACGCTTTTTCCTTTTCCAGTGCTGTTGTTCCAGAACCTTCTCCACTTGCTTCTCTCTCCTCCGTGTTAGTTTTTTTCGGATTCACTTTCCTATTGCCCCACTTCTTCTTCCATTTACCGACTTTTCCTTTTCCGGAGCTGGTTTTGTCTCCGTCTCCGTCACCGTCACCGACTTCAGTCACCGATTTGCGGCGGTTATCCGGTTTCACTCCCGCAATCAGGCGCTTGGTTTCAGAATCGCTCCGAATCTTGACAACATAGCGCTTCTGAGCGCGAGACTTAGAGGCGGCGGATCCATCACTCGGAGCGGCTACTTGCATGTCCGGTTGATTTTTGCAATCCTGCTGCTCTGGAGATTGTTGATGTTGTTCTGGATTTTCTCCCATGTCTTGTGATTGTGATTCCTTATCTTGGTTATGTTGCTTGAGCCATCGTTCACGGAGTTGAGCGAGAGTGAGGTAGTTTGGAGGTAAAGGAGAGTGGTTTTTTCTTCCATGAGAACGCACACAGGCACAAAACACGCACTTCTCTTGAATTAAAATACTAAATAGATATTCATAAATTAAGTATTACTTTTCTTAAACCTCAAGTCAGAATTTATAAGAGTTCTTGTTAAAAACCGTTATTTTTTTCATTAAATTGAAATTTAATGATTGATATAATTTATATTACTTTATATATTAATGTGTGGAAAATATTGAAAAACAAATGTTAAAGTAAGAGAAGATTTGTCTCTTGTCTATAAAACTGACATTGAACTGTCACAAAACCTGCAATTATTAACATAGTTTTTCGAAAAAGGGAAAGTAAAACTGTGTGAATACAAAAAGGAATATACAAACTATATGAAAAAAGAACTCTTTCAAAAAAAAAAAAAGTTTAATTCATTTTATGTTGTGAGGTGACAGTTATAAAAAGCATTGGAAATGACTGAATTTTTATTTTATTAAGAGATTGAGATTGAAAAATAATTATCTAAAGAGGGATATAAAAGTCTTATTTGTAATTATTCATTTAATTAATGAGAAACCACAAGTCTTTGTTGGAAACTAGTGGGACAATTTATTTGAAAACGATAATTATAATAATTATATGTATGGACCGAGACGGTAGGGTCACTATTCAAGAGAGAGAAAATGTAAAACTTTCAACACGTGTTCTTTGAGGTCTGAGAACTCACATGGCATGAAATATTTAAAAAAAAAAAATTTAATCTCATAAAATAAAATTAATATTCTATTCCCTTCCAAACTTTAATACAGACTCTTTTCAAAACAAATTTAAATTTTCTGTTTATATTATTATACAACTAATAGTCTATTCAACTTTTCTTTTCATCAGTAATTGTATTTTTATAAACATAGATATACCATAATTAGTAATATTGTAATGGTAAGATTCTTAATGTTAATAATATATATATATATATATATAATTTAATAAAAAGTTATTTTTTATTTTACAAAAAATTATTGACAATATTAATAATATAATTATTTTAAAGTGAATTTCAAACACAATTTAATCTCACTAACTTAGTTTATAAGAAATTTGCACTTAGTTAGTATCAAGACTTAATATTTTTTTAAGTACGTCATACCTTTTATTAAATAATAATTTATACACATGAACCAAACAAATATTAAAACTTAATAAGAAAATATAATATGATAATAGAGTATATATATAATTTATCTTTATCAAAATTTATTGTTTTAATCGATAATTTGTACACATTATCCAAATAAATAATTAAAATAATTAAACATATTATAATAAAATTTACATAACATCTTTTTAATAAAATTTTTACACTAAAACTTATTTACTTTTTATCTTCTTTCTTAGTATAAATTTATTAATTGAATTATGAAAAGAATAATATTTAAAATAAATTACATAATATAAAGTAAAATAAATATTATAAAAATCAAAAAGAAAAACTTTAAATAGATAATTAGATGTGGATTAATACATTAGTGAACTTGATTTAAATAAAAGAAACATAAAAATTGATAAATATATCACTAAAAATAGATAAAACGAATCTAAGAATGAAAGTCGATTAATATGTTAGTAGTAAATAATTAAATAATGAAAAAATAAAAAATATTAATATACTATTAAAGAAAATTCATTAATAAAATTATTAAAGAAATAAACAGGAAAATTAATTAATAAAATTATTAAAGAAATAAATAGGCAAATATTTTAATGAAAATAAATAAATAAATAAGAAATACAGAAGAATATTACTAACAAAGGACCAAGGATACAGGTGATAGAAAATTAGATGACACAAAAAATAAAACAATCAATATATTTTTGAAAATACATTAAATAACAGACATATAAAAGAAAAAAAATAGTGCAATAAAGATAATATATAAGCTTGGAACTATATAATCTTTGTATTTTAATTATTTTATGACATTTAAGGATGACAAAATATGTAAAGAGAAAGAAGGAACGAAGGTTCGGAGAGAAGAATGTCAAAAGAGAAAGAATAAAGAATAAAATAAATAAAAAAGGAAAAAGGTGAAATTTTGATAGAGTGTTTTTTTAATATTATTACATGAATATATTAAAAACATGAATATTTAATTAGTATTTTGGGGGCGAGAGTGTGTTTATTGTAGGACTCTTGTTCACCTTATCTGTCAATCGATAATATAATATAATATATATATATATATATATAATTATAATTATAAATAATACCTGTTAAAAACCTTTATTTAATCAAAGTAAATTTTCATAAGTAATTACATTAGAGAGAATCTAGTATATTTTCAATGATATTTAATCGTTAGTGATAACTATTAAATAGCATTGATATATTGAATTAGTAGAATTTTTATTTACAGAATGATTTGATAGAAATTATTAATAAAATAGAGAGAAAACAAAAACAAAAAGTTTTGTGTAAATAAACAATATTGTTACAAAATACAGAGCAAGATTGCATCCATTTAGAAAAAAAAACATGCTATTTTTTATTTGAAAACCTTAAACCTTTGTTTTAATTTAAATTACTATATCCCTTTATTATTATATTTATTTTATTTCATACTATTTTCCTTATTTATATTTTTTATGAGTTTTTATATAAACGATCCAGGAGGAAAAAAACTACTCCAAATGTGAATCTGAAATGTGAAATCATAGTCAATTTCAATAAGATGCAAAGTTGACGTGATTTTCAAAATGTTAATTTTTTCTAAAAATAATAAAATAATAATATTAAAAAAAACAAAAATATTTGTTTTATTTTTTGGGTCCGATAAGGATTGACTTTGGTTTTACGTATTTTCATTCAAAATGAGAAATTAGGGTTACATAATTCTTTTAAGAGAACTGATTTGGAAAACTATTTGGAAAATTATTTGATTTTTGGAGGTGAACTTGACAAGGACTAGTCTTGCTCATACGTATCTCACGGTGGAAAATCAAGGATCACGTAGTTCTTAAAAAACTTGTTTGCTTAAAAATGTTGATATTTTTATATTTTTAAAATTTTAAAATTTTTTGGTATTTTTAATTACTGAAAATATGTGTCACACGATACGAGCGGACACCAAAAGAGAAAGAAAAGTATTTTTGGTATTTTTGAAAATGAGTGTCACATGGTGTGGGCGAACAGACCGTCACACTAAAGTGAAAAAACATTTTTTCATTTTTAGATTTTTTTCTATCTTTTGTAATTTTTATAATTTTCAAATACTTTTATTTTTTAGGAAAAAAATTAAAAAGGTGAAATTTATTTAAGAAGGATAAAAGTGGAAAACAAAATGAGAGTGCATGAATAATTAGTGAGAGGTGCATGAAGTAAAATAAAAAAGAGTCCAAAATAGAAGATAAATACAAATCGGCTGTGATGTTAGTAAACCTGGTGGTGCAGAAAGAAAAAGTACACAGGAGGCCAACACAAATAATGAAGATGTAGAGATTGAAAAATGTAGGGTACACGAAGGAGACCGACCCAATACAAAGGAGGGTGAGAATATTAAAAGTGGTGGTGCAGGTAGTTAACGAAATCAGATTTAAACCCAACCCCAAAATAACTCTCATAACATGAAAACCTTAAAGACGGTTTCTTCCTCCTCTACGTTGACGACCCATGGCATTAACCCTCACCCACTCATGGCTGGCCAATGCCAACGCCGACCACCGACGAAGGTGTTGCCAGTTGCCGACGCCGTTGCCTCCCATTTTCTCTTCTTCTCATTTTTTTTCTATCATGCACATGTGAAGTTGTCTCTTCTTCTTTGAATTTTGAACTAGCCACTAATCATCATCAATGTCGTACCTATTTCAGCCAGCTAAGGGCACCGACGACGACGTCGATCACCAACAAAAGTTTCACCGGTAGCAAACACGTTTAGTTCCTCCTTCTTCTTGCGTTCTAACGCGCACGAGAGTGGCCACTATGTGTTCTTCGATTGAAGCTCCAAGCCGTCGGCGATTGTTTCTCCTCTGCACTATGTTTTCCTTTTATGTTAGAATATAAGTCAAAAGCTTTCTATTTTAGTTTGTTAAAAGGTCTCTATAATCAGTTACAATTGTAAGACTTCTTTCCATTTTAAACTTTCATCCTGTTTTTGGCTTATGCTGTATAAGAGGCTGCTTTAGCCAGTCTATTAAATAACATAGTGGACAGTACGTATCAAACTCTCTCTATTTTACTTCTCTCTCTGCCTAATTTCTGTATGGTATCTAGAGCTTAGACGATCCTCGGGTTGTGAAAACTCTGTAGAGCAACATGTGCGATCTCGACGAAAGCGTTCTTCTACTCCAAGTTTATGTTGTACTTTCTAAATTCAGAACGAATAGAGAGTGTCTAATGGCTGATCTTGGAGGGATGATGCAAGGAACATTACCAGTGTTCGATGGAAATTGTTCGGCGATTGGCGGATCAAAATGCAAGCAATCTTTGGCTATCAAGATGTTGCAGAGGTAGTGTTTGATGGATTACCCGAGCTAGGATCTAAAGCCATTGATAAGGAGAAAAGAAATTACAAGGGGCTTCAGAAGCTTGATAGCAAGGCACACTTTCTTCTATACCAGTGTGTGGACGCCAAGGTTTTCAACCGCATCTCAAAGGCTGAAATAGCCAAAGAAATTTGGGATATTCTGGTTAAAACCTATAGAGATGGTGATAAGAATAAACAGGTGAAGATGCAGACCTTACGAAGAAAATTTGAGTGTCTAACCATGGAAGAAAGTGATACTGTGGCAGAATACTTCGATAAAGTGCAAGAACACATCAACGCCATGTGACCCTGCAAAGATAAGATCTCAGACCAATATATTGTTGATAAGATTCTAAGGACTTTACCACCTCGATTCGATCATGTAGTAGTACTTATTGAGGAAACTCGTGATCTCGAGACCATGGAGTTGGAAGAACTGCAACACTCATTAGAGACTCATGAGCATCGCATCAACGAACGACGACAGTACAAAGAACAAGTTCTATAAGCGCGGTTCAAATATAAAGAAAAGGGAAAGATGGTTAGGAAGCCTAACAAGAAGCGTGTCAATCATAAAGAATCTCAAGAATAGATAGCGGAAGATTCAAGTGAGTCTGATAACCAGGACCATGTTTCTGATCAGGAGAAGGAGTGGAAGTTTGATAAACGAAAAGTCAGGTGCTATAACTGCCAAAAACTTTGGTCATTTCGCAAAAGAATGTTGGAAAGGAGCTGGAGCCAAGAATAAATCGTAGAACCAAGCGAATCTAGCACAAGACGAGTCATCTGATTTAGAGATTGTGATGTTGATGGCAAGAACCCATGAAGATGATGCAGAGGGGGTCTCTTGGTATTTGGACTCTGTTTGCTCGACGCATATGATGGGAAAAAAAGAATGGTTTGTAGATGATCGAAGTCTCACTGTAGAGGGATCTGACAGGGTTGTTCTACATGATGATAATGGGAAGGAAGTTGTTATGTACTTGGTTTAAGGACAAATCTCCTCAACCTGGGCCTGCTTTTACATAAAGGATTTGTAATGAAAATGGAAGATAACTGCCTTAGTGTCTTTGACCAAGAAAGAAAACTAGTTATTAAGGCAAATTTGTCCAAAAATAGGACATTTCGTGTAGTGATGCATGTTGTAAACCATCAATATTTCACGCTGACACAAGACAAAGCAGAGTGGTTGTGGCATATGCGCTTTGGTCACTTGAACTTTAGAGATTTGACTCAGTTATGCAAAGATTCAATGGTCAATGGGCTTCCCCCAATGCAGATCCCTGATACAATGTGTAAAGAGTGTGTCTAGTGTAAGCAACCAAGGAGTATTTTCAAGAAGTATTTGCCACAAACGACACAAAACAAGCTGGAGATAGTATATTCAGACATGTGTGGCCCTATGCAAACCACGACTCCTGGTGGCAACAAGTATTTTGCTCTTTTCATTAATGACTTGACAAGAAAAACATGGACATATCTCATCAAGCAGAAAAGTGAAGTATTTTATGTGTTTAAAAGGTTCAAGGCTACGACTGAAAGACAATGTGGAGAAAAGATTAAGGTGTTGAGAACAGATGGGGGTGGAGAATACACCTCACTCGAGTTTGGAAGGTTATGTGAAAGTGTGGGTATCACTCATGAAGTTACACCTCCATATACGCCATCGCAATATTCATCTTTCTTTCTTAGCCAACCTGCATAAAACAAAAAAGAATAGAAATACTTCAAAGCCAAAGACCGTGACAAATCCTCACCATCCTCTATACTCCACTCCATTATTCCTATGCCATACACCTTCCCTCACCTTCATCTTGAACCTGCACAAAACAGCCAAACCAGTTCATCCACTACCTTCACGCACTCACACAAATTCACTTAACCCCTTTCAACACAAATCGACATCCATCGACCAATACATACAAAACAAAATTGAACCCCAGCCCTGCTAAAACCACCAAACCATCATCCCCATATTCCACGAGATTCACCGTCACCATCAACAACCTTTATCCACCCAAAACCATACCCGTCACGCCATTGTACCAACACACAGAATCACTACCATTTTCGCATCCCACTTTCTTCCTCATCATGTGATTTATAGCCCAAAAATAGAGAGGAAAGAAAAAATCGTTGTTGGCATTGTCGTCGGTAAGTCGAAGTTCGAACAGGCTGAGTGGAGGATGAGAGAGGAAAGTGTGAACATGTTGTGATGGTTTTATGCGGGAGAATGCAAAGGCTTTGGGTGTAGTGAAAATGTGCAAGAGGTTTGATGAGTATAGATGAATAAGAATGACCTAAGATTATGTTTTCAAGCACTCAACCACAACAACTCAAGCCACCATAACTCACGTATGATCATGAATCAACAACAAATAAAACATAGCAAGTCCAATTAAAACAACATCATGTTCACTTAAGCACAAACAATTTCATGTTCATCCGAGCATTCAAGTATTGAATCTTCCATGATGGGGTGCTTACCTCTTGGACCTCCTGCTGGTGTGGTCTTGGTTCCTTCCTTGACTCTCTTTGTGCCCCTATCTCTTTTCTCATTCCATATTTATGATATTTCCTCTCTTTTGTTCATAGCCGAAAGACATAGATGGAGTAGGAAGTGTGAAGTCACGGTTGCTTCCTACCATCTTTTTTCTGCAGTTGAGTCACCTTTTTCCTTTTCAATCAATCCATACGAACGCGACAAGTCAACATAGCATCTCTCCATCATCCTTAGTTGATGCAGTTTCCTTTTTATGACAAATAAGAGCAGTTGAGGCTAATCCATGAGCCAGGGCACCAAATAAGGAGAGGGACTAGTCTACTAAGTGCAGATAATTGAATCCTCACACCTTCTTTCTTTTTCTTTTTTTTTCTTTTTTTTAAATTCCTTTTCTATTTTACTTTTTTTTTTCTGTTTTTCTTTACTTTTTTTTCAAATCATTTTTTTTTCTTTTTTCTTTTTCTTAAATAATAAAAAGTAAAAATAAATATGAAAAACATGGAAAACAAAATAAAAATAAATAAAATAAAAACAAAAATGAAAAAAAAGATAAGATAAAAGGACAAAATAAAATCAAACAAAAATAAGATAAGAAAGAAAAAATAATAATAATAAATATATATTATAATCCTGACGAAATTGAATGTTGACAAAACTTTCATCAAACATCATAGAAAAAAAATATATACATCTTATCTTGTAGAAGAAGAATAACATCAAAAGAAAGAAATGAACGTGTTCATTCAGTAAAAATTGAAACTTTCATCAGAGAAAAAAAATCAATGGAAAAAGACATACCTTTTGTAGAAGAACTCTAGTAGATGAAAAAAAGCTTTGAGAGAAATAAATGAATGTGTTCATTCAGTAAATATCTAAACTTTCATAAAAAAAACTCAGAGAAAAATACACACCTCTTGTCGAATAAAAACTCGAAACTTTCATCAAAGAACAAAATCCATAAAAAAATACATACCTCTTGTGGAAGAACTCTTGTACTAGAAGAATACATACCTCTTGTAGAAGAACTTTGGTAGAAGAAGAATACATACCTCTCGTAGAAGAACTTTGGTAGAAGAAGAATACATACCTTTTGTAAAAGAACTCTAGTAGAAGAAGAAAAGTTTCGAGAGAAGAAAATGAATATGGTCATTCAATAAAAATTACATCTGAGTGAAAAAAAATCCTTAAAAAAATATATATATCTCATAGAAGAAAATCTTTTGAGAGAAGAAAGTGAATGCTATCAACAGAGAAAAGTACTTACATACATCTGAAAGAAGAAATCAGGGAGAAGAAGAAGAAGAAAAGATTGTAGAGAAGAAGAAAATCTTCTACCTTTAACAAAGAAAAGTTTGAGATGATGAGAGTGAAAGAGAGAGGAAGAGAGACAGAGTGTGAAAGGAAAAAAGAGAGATTGATTTTAAAATTGTGATTGAATGATGAGAAAAAGTTATTTTTGTGTATTGATTATTGATTTTATTTGCTCCAAAATTCTGAATGATTGACACATCAGTGTTTTTTTTATTGTGGTAAAAACAATTGAAATCTTGTTTTACTTACAAATTTTAGCATCATATTATAGAATTTTTATTGTCGATGGACATTTCTACCAATAACAAATCAGCCAATAAAATCCATTGGTAATTTAGAATTTTTGTTATTGATTGATATTTCTATCAATAATAGATCCATCATTAAAATCTATAAGTAATTTAATGTTTTAGTAATCCATTAGTAAATTCAGTCAGTAAAACGAACACCAAATTTTTCATCATTTGTTTTGGACTTTTACCACTTTATGGTGAAATTTGTCGATAAATTTCGTAAGTAAAATTCGTCGGTTATTGAATTTTTTTAAAAATATGTTGGAGAAAAGAAGAAGAATTAAATTGTGATAATTACCGATGAATTGTGATCATCAGTAATTACCGACATATGTATGATTGTCGAATGTAGGTAAAATTTATCGTCAAACATTTTAGCAATAAATTTTTGGTCATCTCTTTTTACCGATTTTGGTTGTTGGTAATTATATTTTTTCTTATTGTCACTATAAGAAAATGTTTTATTAGTAACCAATTTTAGTGACCAAAAGTTATTAGTCACTAAAATGACTAATTTAGATACCAATTTACAGAGTAAAAAATTATTGGTTACTAAAATAGTTACTATTATGAATAAAAAATTATAATTGATCAATAAATTGGTTTTTAAAATTAGCTATCATGGTTTTGGTTACCAAAGGAAATTGATCATTAAAAATTAGTTACCTAGGTTTTGACTACCAAAATGACTTAGTTACTAAGTTGGTCTTTAATTAATTAGTGACTAATTTAATGACCAATTATAACTTTTTATTTATAATAGTGACTATTTTAGTAACTAATAATTTTTAATTTTATAGATTGATATCTAAATTGGTCACTATAGTGACTAACAACTTTTGGTTACTAAAATTAGTTACTAATGAGACATTTTCTTATAGTGTGTGCTTTGATAATTTGGAAAATGAAATGATCTTTAAAACAACATCACAAAAATATATACTTGCAAACATATAATTGTATCATCTTGTCAATCAATTTCTTTCTTTCACAGTTAAATATTTGAGCAAAAACATTATCACAACTCTTAGTACTTTAATAAATATTTAAACTTAATTAATTAGTTTATGTTTCTTTTTTCTTCTCTGTCGACCTTCCATCACCACCTCTTTTTTCCCATCACACACCCTAATCAATGTCTTTTTCTTTTAGCATAATCAACTATAAGATAACACTTCATAACAAATGACTTTTCGTACTCTTCCAATTCTATTGATCAAAAGAAATCTACCAATAGGGATGACAAACCGACGTTGGCAACGTGGATCAACCTGTGGGAGATGTGAAAGAAATAGTTATAGATGGCAGAAAACTTAAGATCGGGGGAGATTTGGAATCGGATCATGAGCGACGACTTGTCCAAGTGTTGCGAAGTAATCTCTCTTCGTTTGCTTGGAGTGTTTCTGATATGGTGGGGATAAATCCTGATTTTTTATGTCATAAACTCAATGTAAACCCTACAGCTAAACCGAAGGCGCAAAGACGCAGACGGTTAAGTGGGGAACATGCACAAGCTGCCGGGGAAGAAGTGAGCAAACTTTTGAAGGCAGCTCACATTAGAGAGATTCAATATCCAACCTGACTGGCAAACGTCGCGATGGTCAAAAAATCTAATGGGAAGTGGAGGATGTGTGTTGACTTCACGGATTTAAATGACGCATGTCCAAAGGATTCTTACCCATTGCCCAACATTGATGCCTTTGTGGATAGTGCATCAGGGTGTGCGTTATTAAGTTTTTTAGATGCCTATTCAGGATATAACCAGATTAGGATGTATTTTCGAGATGAAGACCAGACAGCTTTCATCAGTGTTACAAGGTGTGATAGCAACATCAGATTCATTACTTCTGCATAAGGTTTGGTGGAGTCTAAACGCTCTAGTCCTGGTCAGGGTCGTCATGGATGAGGTTTCTCTTCGTAGGGTTAGGGGAGCCCAGGAGTAAATAGAATCATAGTAAGCACCCATAATAAGCAATGTATGGGAAGTCAGGAGGTTTTCTTCACAAAAATAGGAGGAAATAGTAGCAATGGCAGATATGTAGGGAAAGAGAAGGGGAATAAACAAGAAGCAATCAATGAAAATGTATGAGTGTGTATGAAAGCGGAAAAATTGGTAAAGTAAGGGGAGAGAGCGTACCTGCGTAAGGATGGAGGAAGCAGAGAGAAGCAAAGGGATTGTGGAGAAGGAAGTTGAATAATTGTTTAGGGTTGTTCGTGGGACAGTAAAATGGGGGTTATGTTGCGGGATTTGAAAAAGAAAAAGAAAGAGCCGTTTGATAAATTACACGTGACGGGAGGTTATGATGATTATATGGGAAATGAAGAAAAGGGGGTTACTGAAGGGACAACTTTTGGGTTTTCTCGTTCTTGGGGAAAGAGAGAAAACACAGAAGTTGGAGAGCTATGTACTTGTCCAGAGCCCATGTCAGTCAGAGAGCGAGTTAAAAGAGACAACAAGAATTCAAATATGAGATGGGGGAAGTTGTGGTAGAGAAGAAGAGCTTTTCGGCTAGGGGACGAATTGATGTATGAAGGCTCGGTATAGAATCGATGTGGTGGAAGTAGGTTAAGAGGTAGTTGATTCCCGATATTGCCGGGAGGAAATATTATGGGAAGATTTAGAGAATATTTTTTGGGATATTCAGGTAGGTTTTTAGGAAGAAGTTATTTGTTATTATTTTTAAGAAATATTTTAGGAAAAGATAATTTTATGGTTGTATGTTATCTCTAATTGTTTATATTTGTAACTGATTATGATATAAATACAAGGGGGTTCCATGGTCAAGGGACAGATTGTTTTTGACCTAAACAAGTCTTAAGCTAGGGTTAAAAATATTTCTTTCTTTATATTTTTAATTAAGAATTAGCATACAGTAACAAAGTAGTGGTTGTAACGTTTTGTTTTTGTTGTGTGACATGGGTAGTAGTAATAACCCTAGAAGGGGACTTAGTGATGTGTGAGTGGTGTGTGCGAGTGGTGGTAGATGAGAGTTGAAAAGAGTGAAAAACGAATTATATATATATATATATATATATATATATATATATATATATATATATATATATATATATATATATTTTACTGTCATTTCTTGAGATTGATTTCATAAGAGTGATGAGTTGGCTTGGCCAATAGTGTGTCTCCAATGAGAGTGAATGTCATTGATTGCATGCAATGGGAAAGGGTGGGAGAGACATGTGGAGAAACAACAAATGTAACCGCCTGCAAAGGGGAAGTGTTTGATGAAAGTAGGGAAAAAGACAGGGCGACCAAACCAATCCTTATAGGTGTTTTCATGCATGGCACTCTAAACCACACGCGTTATCATCACAGATACTTTTCCTATAATAAGCCAGAAATACACCTCATTGGTCTTGCACATTGAGCCTCCCTCTTCTTAAATGAGAGCATCTCTTACCCCTTCAAAAAAAAAAATTTCACCCCATTTTCCGATTCTACCATTGCTCACTGCACTACACTCCACTGTGCACCATGCTGCATGCTTATCCAATACCCTCGTTACCAATAGAATCACCATGCATGGTCCCACTTTCACAGTCCAATCCCCACATCTCTTCCTTCTTGAGACTACCCAACACGTACCCACACCACAGTTACAAGTGTCATTTTCTCCTTCCTTCTCCCTTCATGTTGCCTACCTCTTATTGGCCACTTCTCAATACCTCAGTGCCACCAAACACTCTCTTCACTCCTCCCCCCCTTCACCTCACCACACCCTAACCCTCATCACTTCCTTTATAACCCCCCCCTCATTTCCCCCTCTTCTTCACAATGCCCCTCTTGCAGCCTCTATAGCATCATTATTCTCTCTCTCCCTTTTTCAGCATTTTCTGCAGTTTTTTTCCTCCACCCAAAACCATGATCAAGACCTTGAATCCCTACCCCAATCCAGCAAAAACTGCTGAGATCATGTCCAGGTACAGGCCCATAGCTCCCAAGCCTGAAACCACCCCAAACCCCATGACCGAGGGCTCTTCCTCTCTCCCTAAGCAATCTCCTTATCTCAGGAACTTATGGCCGCAGTTGCAAGCCAGGCCTACCAGAACCAGAAAGAGAGGTAGAACTCCTTTCACACTACTCCCTTCCACCCTCAAGAGACAGAGAACTCATATCCTAGGATATTGTTCTCCCCCTCCTTGTCATGTAACATCATCCCCAGCAAAGAACCTTTCCTTACAGGGCTTTCCTACCCCACCACTCCCTCTTCCCCATCCCAACCATGGACTTGGAGTGCTCAATCGCGGCATGCAAAACAACAACCTCATCACTCCTGGTCTGGTCACACTCCCTCTCCTTCCTTGTTCCCCTGGCGGCCCTGCACCCAACCTGGACTCCATAACAACAACAATGAAGCCCTGTGGGGGAGGGATGATAGATTTGAACACCAAACTGAGTGTTCCTGAGGAGATAGATCTCTTGCAACAGCTGCAGAAGCCGGTTTCCAACAATGTCATACAGCCACATGCAGTTCGCCCCATCGGCTCTTCCATAACTGTTGTCTGCATGCGTGAAGACACAACTCTCCCACCTGTCGCTCGAACCCCAAAAGGGTCTCGCGAGGTGGAAGATCAGGCTGAGTCTGAGGCCTTGCCGGTTGTCATATCAGATTCACAGCACAGGGTGAGGATGGCAAATTCTGCATACAAGGAGATGGTGGGTGAGCCGGTGTGTCCTTGGCTCGATGCTACGGTGACCGCTGGTGGTTCTGGAAACATGCAATGCAAGAGGATCAGTGGAGAGGTAGCACTGAATCTTTGTGGCTCGAACATCCCAACTTCTGCAAACGGATTCTCTTGCTGGGTGAGGATCGAGTGGCCAAGTGAGCAGAAGAAGTGCTGTGTTAACGCCTTCAGTGAGGTTATGAAGCTGACTTGTGAATCCAGGGACTACCTCTTCACTTGGAGGTTCCACACCCGTCGTACCAGAGAAGCTCCTCAGTCAAGTTGCACCGCTTGAAAAAGTTTTCATGATCAATGCACATAATGTTCTATTCGAGTCTCTCTAGTATCATGATTACCTTTCTTTTCTGCTATCATACATATATGTATATGTATATGTATGTACATAGGTACTATCAGGGAGATGATCGAACATAGTTTTCCATGTTTCTTTAGCATGATGTCATCATCAAGAACTATGTATTTAGTACTTGATTAGTATTATTTACTAATAAGCTATGTTTATGTTTCGATGAATCCCTCCCTAAGAAGTCCTTCTAGAGAGGAGACATCAGAAAAAAATAAAATAAATTAGTACTTTTATAAGTTGTTTGGCAGAAAAAAGAAAACTGGTTTTATTTTCTCGTTAGCAAGTACACAGCAACTCTTCCAATGCAGTTTTTTAAAATTTTATTCTGAAAACTGGTATAGAAATCCTGGGCACAGTTTCACACGAACAAAAGATCATAGAATGGGGAAATTGCACCGTTTTTTCTGTCAGTTTTGCCGAATGAAACTGTCTTTATTTCATGGTATTAATTGGGATGTAATAAAGAGGGTTGAAGAAGCTGATAAAAACAAGGTGGTGAGACGGAGACGTTACTGCCTCGGTTTTTAAGGTGGTCTTTATCAGACCATGAGGGAGGAAATTTGGAAAAAAGGGAAATTTATTGCAGGGGGTTAAGGGAAAGTAAAGAAAGACATGCACTTGCACACCATTTTCATGTTCCATGAGCAGGGTGGGGACAAGAACGGTTCTTGAAGCACTGAGGAAGAGACACGTTTTAAATAAGCTTGTAAGTGATGAAGAAGGAGCAATCTCATTCCCAGCTTCAAAAGTGATCTGGGTGAGGCTGCTGGGTTTACGTGAAAAGCAGTGTCATGAGATCACGAGTGGAACAAAGAAAACAAGACCTAATTAGTCATACGACAAGTAGTTAATGCCGTGTTCAATTAATGTGTAGCTTAATCAGAAAACTTAACAGTAAAGATACTCTAATATCAAACAACGAATGCAGACATGGCACGCATGCACAGGGTGTTGAGACAGAAGATGTCGAAAAAGACAAGTGTCAGCCGAAAAGATTGCGAAAGTGAAATGTTTTTTCCTCGAACATGCATGTTGATGAAAACTTTAATCTCCAAAAGTTAATAAATCATGAAATAATCACCAAATAAATGAGTAGAAGGATCGAGAAATTATGAAAAAAAAGGCTCTGAAGTTACTTCGCTGTCAATTCTGAGAACTGCATACAACTGTAGCCAAGTGTTCTCCAACCATTTGTTATGGATATTCCCACCTACTGTGACAAGGAAAGAAAAGGTGCTTTTTTTAATGCTTTTATTTTGAATAAATTATACTCCCTGCCTCGATATTTCCTAATTTTAAAGAATATATATTTTCTTTTATTGAAATCAAATCTATAATACAAACACTTCAGATCTTATTCTAGAATGTTCTTACAAGGTTCACCTTCTCATTGAGTTCGGCCTGTCAATGTAAATTTTTAACGTCACAATGCTTTTGTAATTTTTCACACTTTTTAATTACTTTATTTTAATATATTTCGGTAACCATTTTTTGTATCAAATATTTGTACAAGTACTTGATTTGATATCAATTTTAAATCTGGAAAATATTCTTAGAAGAGATTCTTACAACAAGTGACATTTTTCATTATATATGGATGAGATCTCGTAACCTCGTGTAACCAGTTTGGTAATCTAGTGAAGTTTGTGTTTTTGTTGATTATTTTTAATAATATGCTCTTCGATTTCCTTAACCTAGCTAGACATATGCCTATTACAAAATATTTTATTTTAAAAAAAAAGTATTTCATATAAACTATCGATTATTATTTTTCTCAATTATTTTTAAGAAAAATACACGTAAGAATGTAGGGACTAAGAATATGCTAAAAAAAAAAATTGAGGTATCAAGCCCTCTCCATTGAAACAACACAAATGCTTCAATCGACAAGGACATTTCAAAGACAAAACAACATAAATAAGGACATATCAAAGATAAAACAACATAAATAAGGACATATATATCAATGTTCAATGCTTTAATCGATAACATGAAAATAGTGAATGAAGGTTTTGTGAAATTTTTAAAATCCTCAATCAAGTACAATACTCTTACAAATCTAAATATATTACCACAAATGGCATATGTGATTTTTTTTCTTCTTCTGAAGATGTTTTAGATTGCAGAATATTTTGATGCAACTCTTGGAAAAGGTGCTGATCCTTAAGCAGATCACCTTCTATAGTTTTTGTACTCATTTGTTCATATGCTTTACTACATTGAGAAGTCAATAACATGTTATTTAATAAGTATAATATTAAATAATGTCTAAACAAGAGCTCTTAATTATAAAGCATAAAAATGCAAGATTCCTACAAAAATACAAGATTCTTAAAAATATAGCTTCATATTTTTCTTCAACTTCATGCACTCATTATCCTTTATTTTCTTTTTAAATTATATTTAAATTTGACTATTCGTTATCTATAAATAAAACACTAAAACATAAGTTAGATGAACTCAAATTTAAAGGCAATTTAAAAAATATAAGAAAATATTATGAAATTTTGAATCCCTTGATAGACAAAGTATGTTATTATTTATGTGCTTACATCTATGATAAAATAAAAATATAAACAACACTGAAATCAAACTAATCAAATATTTCATAATTAAGTCAATCTAATGCAAATAATGAGAAATTAATGTTATTTCCAACCAAATTATATATATTAATTCTAAATTTATTCATAGGCATTTCGTATATAATCAACATCACTCACAAAGAAAAATTTATGATGATTATGATAATGATGATGATCCTAGTGTTGCCAGCCATATATGCATAATAGTTCCAAGTGCTAAAATTTAGAAAGTTTTATCTGGCAATAAAATAAAATTTGAAGCTTTCAAGAGATCATATATATAACTGTTACTATTGTAGTGATGTTAGTAGTACATATGCATGCTTCCAAAACTTCAAAGCAGAACACAGAATTTTTCAATTCCCAACTTTGGCTTACCCTTGTTTTGATGCAGTTTGGTGGGGGCATTACAATCTGCCACACCCATCATTAAACAAACACATTAATGCTCAAGAAATAACACAACAATTAAGTCATAAATTCATTTTAACTTAAACAAAATTGTCTTCTAAAATTTCTTATATAAAAGTCCTATATGCACAGCTTGAAAAATAAGAGTAGGGAAAAACTTGTGCAAAGAGTTTTTGATGAGGAAGATTGCTAATTGAGTTGAAGATGGAATAAACAAGGTAAAATGTACCAACTTTTGTCTTTTTTTCTTCGTACAAGACAATAGTAAGTTTCAAAGTGTTTAGTTTGTTAATGAAAAATCAAATTGTAAGAATATCACACCTTAAGATGTTGGTTGCAAGTGTATTTGTCATTTTGGTTAAAGAGTAAAATAAAAGCCAAAAGTTAATGATAGATATATAATTTAAGATAGCTTTTAACTATCATAAGAGTTTTAAAATAGATTCTAAAACACACATTAATAATATATAAAGTTAATAATTTCAGTTAGATATAAATTTAATTTGAAATCTTTGAGAATCTTATTAGTGATGTTTTGGATTAGTTACTCTCTATGTTATTTTTTTTATAAATTAATTTAATAATTATATCATCAAATACATAATGTCTAAATTTTTAATTAGTTATACATATAACATACAGTTTTAAAATAGAACAATTATATTTTCACTACTAAATTTTGACAATTTTTTCTTAAAACATAAGGTGTCATCTTCTAAGTGGTTTTGAAATATTGAAAATGAGAAAAAGGATAAATGTAAAACCACTTAGAAGATGACAACTAAGTTGTAAAAGAAAATTGTCCAAATTTAGTAGTTAAAAAATTATTTTCCTTTCAAATATGTTATATATGATGGATAAAGTTTAACTTTTGTTAGTATCATTTCATTCATGTTTATTGTTTATTTGGTCAAAATAACATTAATATAAAAAACAAAAAATAAAAAGACTCGATTGGATCTAGAAGTTAAGATTTATAGTTTTCTACTTTCAGATATTCAATTGAGAACGCTCTATTTCCAAGATGAAATTGACCATTTCAATAAATTTGAAATATATATATATATATATATATATATATATATATATATATATATATATATATATATATAGAAAGTGTTTTTTTTCTATAATACTCTTCTTCGATAAAATCAACTATGAGTTATATAGAATGATCATTTAAAAATTACAATAGAAAGAAGCTCTGATAATTAAATTCGTGAATATACATGGTGATGAGAGCAGATATTAATAACAGCAAAAAGACACCAAGAATACTGGAAGAAGAAAAAGAAATGGTGAAAAGGTTAAAAAGTAGAAAGAAAAATGAAAAGTTAGTGATGTCATTAGAGAGAATGAGGTCGATTAGGGGCATCAATGACAGTGGGAAGAATAATAATAATATTAATATATTATTACTAATTATTAATTAATTATGAATATCATCAGCATATCCTACAAAATAAAGTGATAGTGTTTGATGCAAAGAGGGAAGAGGGACACCGGCTTTGGATATTCTAAGGTACCCAGTTGTCGTGTTCTTTGTTTCCCACAATCTAACGCCATATGTCTCCTTGTTCGCATCGATTCATGCCTTCTCTTTCGACTTCGTCTTCTTCTGCCACTCATGAACCTCTTCTTCATATATTCATTCACTCATCCATCTCCACCCTCCAACCAATGGCATCGCAAGACCCAACACTGCTTAAACTCCATTCAGCGCGCTCCGACCTCAAAACCCTCCTCCAGGCCTCATCGGAGGCACAACACGACATCACACAAACTGAAAAAAGGTTTTCTCTCTACCAACAATCGCTCTCAACCGCCTCCAGAAGAATCCTCCCTCTGCAGTCCCTCACCATGTCCAGAAAAGCCCTCGACGCCAGGATCACCAGAGCGGTTTCCCCGGCGGTGGAACTCCTCAACACGTTCAAGCGCACGGAGGATCTTCAGGCCAAGCTGGTCACCTTCTCGGCCGATCTGTCGTCGGAGAAGTCGCAGCAGAGGAGGTTGGAGAAGCTGGTGGAGTACGTGGGGTGCGTGGAGGAAGTGAAGGAGGGGATAGAGAAGATATGTGAGGAGGTGGAGATGGTGGTTCAGAGGCTGCAGGAGGTGGTGGAGTTTGTGAGCAGGACCAAGGCCGCAGATCAGGGCAGGGACGTGAGGCTGAAGGATGCGCTGGTGACGCTGAAGGTGCTGTATGAGAGGGAGGTGGACGAGATGAGGTTTGAGGGGTTGTTGGATCAGGCGTTGCTCCATGTGCAGGATGAGTTTGAGGAGCTGTTGCTGAGGATGAAGCACCGGAACATGAAGGATCTGGTGCACCACCATGGCGGCGAAGAAAGGGAACTGGGGTCGGAGATGGAGGTTGAAGCCCTCAGAAGAATTTCAACCACCCTTGCTGCCAATGATTGCATGGACATTTGCATTGATATATACCTCAAGGTACGTCTTCAACCTTCATCTCATCACATCAACTGTAATATTCTTGAATTGTGTGTGTAAAATCCTGATTGAACATGATTGAACAGGCGAGATACAGAAGAGCTGCGAAGGCGCTAATGAAGCTAAATCCCGATTACCTTAGAACATACACCCCAGAAGGAATCGACGAAATGGAGTGGGAAACCTTAGAAACAGCCATAACCCTATGGATTCAACACTTCGAAGTCGCAGTGAAGAAGGTGCTGTTGTCAGAAAAGAAACTCTGCGAGAAAGTCCTGGGCGATTTCATGGAGGGTCTAGTTTGGCCAGAATGCTTCATAAAAATCTCCGACAAGATCATGGCCGTGTTCTTCCGCTTCGGAGAAGGCGTGGCCCGAAGCAGCAAAGAGCCCCAGAAGCTCTTCAAACTTCTGGACATGTTTGAATCCTTAGAAAAACTGAAACCCCATGTATCAGAAATCTTCGAGGGAGAACCCGGCGCAGACATATGCACGCGGTTCCGTGAGTTGGAGAAGCTCATCATCGATGCTTCGAGCAAAGTGTTCTGGGAATTCGGACTCCAAATAGAAGGCAACATCGACGGTCTTCCCCCTCCGCAAGACGGTTCGGTTCCGAAGCTCGTACGTTACGCCATCAACTACCTAAAATACCTAACCGCGGCCAATTACAAAACATCCATGATCAAGGTTCTCCGAACACAACAAACGTGGAGAGGCAAAGATGGTAGTAGTACTGACACTGATGAGACTTTAACGGAGGAGGGTTTGTTGAAGCATGCGATTTCCAACGTGATGGAGGCGCTTCAGAGGAACATAGAGTCAAAGAGAGTGTGTTGTAGGGACAAGGTGTTGGTGCATGTGTTCACGATGAACACGTATTGGTACATATACATGAGGACGAAGAACACGCAGCTTGGTGAGGTGTTGGGTGAGAAGCGTATGAGGGAGGATTACAAGGGTGTGGCGGAGGAATGTGCTTACTTGTATCAGAAGGAAGCATGGGGGGGTTTGGTGAGGGTTTTGGATGGTGGGGAAGGGAAGGGGAGTGTGGGAAGAGTGGTGAGTGAAAAGGTTGAAACTTTCTTGAAGGGTTTGAACGAGGTTTGTGAGAGGCATGCGAGAGGGGTGTATGGTATACCTGATGTTGATCTGAGGGAGCAGATGAGAGAGGCTACAGTGAGGCTTGTGGTGCCTGCATATGCAGATTTTTTTGAGTGTTATTCAGAGTTTTTTAGTAAGAAAGGGTACCCTAGTGTTGAGAGGGTGAAAGGGTTGGTGGTGAAGGCTTTTGATGGGGGAAGGTTGAGGAGGAAGAGTTCTGCTTCTGGGTCTTTGGAGAGGGATGTTGTTGTGAGAGATGTTTGAGAATTCATTCACATTTCACACTACAGTTCAGCTTCAACACAACAGAATTGAATTCATGGTATTGTGTTAATTAATGCAACTAACTGTGAGATATGGAGTCATGAATATTATTTCCTTGTTTTGGAATTTGGAGCAAATGGAATGTTTAGGAGAAAGCAAAAGTAAATTCAATGTACCTAATGTTGACCGGTCATACAATTATTATTAGTTTGTACACAACTCCTTTTCAACAATTTAAATACATATTGAAAGATAAAAAAAAATGAATTTTGAATTAATTATTTACTTTCCCTGTATTAATATTTTCGTTAGTTTTTTTTTTTCTCAAGTGGGGTTAATTAGGGAAATGTTGTATGATTAGTACCAAAATGTTATAAATTGAGTTGATAAATGTTGTAAAATTGTAATTGGTATATTTTAGCACTTGTAGTGGTTATTGGAATGTTTAGACCGGACTCAGATAACATAATTATGCATAATCAAGTTTTACATAATTAGGCAAGAATACACTTGTTGAGAAACTTCATTTTTATTGACTTTGTAATTGCTTATCAAAGATGTACTCACTCAGCGAATCTAAAGTTAAGGAACTTATTAACTTTGTAATTGATGATTGAGAATACACTCATTGGACGAACTTTAGAGTTTACCTCTATCCCTTCTAGTGATTATTCGCTGAGCAACTCATTCTGATTATTGAGCAAGTGGGGCTTTATGCACTACTTGTTGAGCAAATGGATGATCTTGCTGAACAAATATATCAAGATATACTAGTTATTTTCTATGCTAAATTTTGTGTGTTATGGTAAATGTAAATTACTACTTATGAAATGATTGATATGTATCATGAAACAAATGTATGTTTTGATGTTGTTGTAGGGTATTTTCCAATGAGGAAATCCTACTAGTAATGTGTTTCACTAGGGTGTGTCTTATAGTTCGTACTATTCCATTTTGTGAGATTATTCTAAACTTTATTAGTTATTTATACTCATGTAGAGGAGAATGGTTAGTGGTGAGAGTAGCAGGAGGTCTTGACATAAGGATGAATCCATTATTCTTATAACTGTGAAAGGGATTAACCATGTGTAGACTAGGTTATATCACATGTGCATGACTTCACTAATATGACACAAGTGTACGTATCCAAATAATATTGAGTCTATAAGAGTTTGGTTTATAATATGACATGTTGTGTGATTGTTTTATATACTTTGAATTTAAAAATTTATATGTAAATGAAGTATTTATAATGCATTTGTATCGTTTCAGCTAGTTTACCTTTCTCATGTGTTTTTGTCTTATGTTGTTTATTTTCTTTTGCGATGATCACCTTTTTAGTGAGAGTAGATGTTATTGCAGTTTTAGAAGCATCTCTAGAAGATGAGAGAACTATTAGATAGATTAGTGAAAGTTCTTACGGGAGCTCTATAAGTAATTAGTATGTGTTAGTTGATTTTAGTTGGTTTGTATAGATGACACATGATATTCATTATTTATTATCGTTAATTATTTAAATGATGTTAAAAAAAAATCAAATTAAACAAAGTTGATAAAAATGAAAACCTGATTAAATAGAAAGAAAAATATCAAGATTAAAATGACAAAATTGAACAAAAATAGAAATAAAATATATATTTGAACCTGAATTATTTAAAAAATTATATCACTTTTATGATTTTTAAAATTATGTAAACTAAAATAACTAAACTATATATTTATAACTATATATAATTTGTTTTATGTCTACGTATATTTTCATTTTTATCTTTAAATAATTTTTTTTAAGTTAAAATAATTATTTTACGTATTTTACTGTTTAGTAATCTTTTATTTAAATTTCAACAGTTTTTACTATTTAAATCTAACCATTTTTTAATTAAAAAATTACCTAAAAAATAAATAAAAATTATCTATATAAAATTATAAAAAACATTTATATTTAATTTTAAAATAATAATAATAATAAATTTACTTTATTTTATTATCATACAAAAAATAAACACATATGCGTGTTTTTTTTCACTAATACTATTATATAAGAAGAGATTTTTTGGTATACACATTTTATTTCCAATTTCACGATCAAAATAATTATTTTACCTTTGAAATAATTTTTTTTTTTAAATTTAGTTATTTTTTTATCTGACATTTCTTTTACCGAAATATTATTTGTAAAAAAAATATCCATAAACAGGAAAATTGTAAAAACAATAAAAATAATTTTATTATTTTCTTTTATCATCAAAACAAGAACACACACATACACTGTTTTCGCTAATTAAAAACAAAAAAAACAAAAAATTATGAAGAGAGGATGAAACGCAGGGTTGTCGTTTTACTAGATGCGTGACGCTTGTAGTTGTCGTTTTACTGGTACTCAACACATTGGCCAGGCAGGGTTTCTTAACGAACCACAGTAATGGAGGAGGAAGGAATGATTCCATAGCGTTAAAGAATCTACCAAACTCCATAGCTCATATATCTCTCCACCACGTCACTCTTCTTCTTCTTCAACTCGATTTTATTTACTTCCAAGAAAAACAAGAAGATGGTGAATCAGGAAAACGACGACGTTTCGTCTTCCTTCACCGATTTTCCGGTGGACATCCAGGTCTGCATCCTCTCTTTCCTCGCCCCATCGGAAATCGCCACCCTGGCCTGCACGTCCAAGCAATTGGGTTCTCTCTGTGCCCGTGACTCCAAGCTGTGGTTCAGCATGTGCCAGCGCAGGTGGGGTTCCAAGACCACCATCACACAATGGGGCAAAGCCAAGGGCACAATCTCCTACAAGCACCTCTACCATACCCTTCACCACTGGGAGAATCTCCTTGGTTTTTGGCGCCGAAGCGGATCTGAAACCCCTTTGTTGCTATTCTTCGAATGGGGTCCCTCGTTTATCTCCGCGTCTAGGGTTTCCCCTTCCGAATCCCTCGCCTATGGAGTCACCAAAACGCCTTTCCTCTGGATGAGTCTCTCGGAAGATGGGGACGTGGTTACATTTCTCGATCCTGATGGAAAGCCCGGGGTGGAACGCGGGATTCAGAGCGAATTGGTTGCTGTGGAGGTTAGTTTAATGGGAAAAACGCACTTTGTTGTGGAGGAAAAGCAGTTTAGGGGTTCTATCAGTGATGATTGCGGAGATGAGGTTGTGGAGAGTGGATCGCCGCCGGAGAAACTGATGGCGGAGATTTACCAGCATTTCGCGAATCCGCGGAGTCCTGGCGGGGACCGGTCCCGGAGACAGCGCCGCAGGGAGAAGGAGAGGCTCGCTAGGCGGAAGTGGGAGTCTCAACATTTTGTCAAGATCGTGAATTGCTCGCCCACGCCGGAGAGACCCTTGCAGGGCATCTGGAAGGTGGTTCTTTGCGATCTCAATTGTCAATTTATCCATTGTTGTTGTCATTGGGTATCTCAATTGTCAATTCGTTCATTGTTGTTGTCATTGGGTATCGTATCATTCATCCGCGATTTGATAATTGGTATTCATGTCATGGTTTTTTGAGTCATATGGTAATATGCTGAATGTTGAGGTGAGGAACAGATATAGTCATGATCTGGTCATGATCAAGATGTCGAAATTGTAATTTTGGGCGGGTTTGGAGCTCTCTAAGACCGGCTACATTTGCCGCATTGTCAGGGTTTGGAGCTCTCTAAGACTGGCTACATTTGTCCGCATTGTCAAGGATTGTCGTGAAAACACAACTTCAATTTAAAAATTTAAAAATTTGAAAATTTGATTGTTGTAGTTGGAAATTGGGGAGTAGATAGAACGTTGAGAGATTGGTCAATTTGATTTTGTGGTCTCTCAATTAGACAACGTTGACAAGTGTGGGTTTAGATTGGATGATCTTGTACATCTATTATTGAGTTCATTTCAATATAGAATAGCTTCAGTTCATGTATGTCGCTTGCATCTTGAGTGACCCGTGGATTCTAAAATTTTCAGACTTTCGTTTAGATCGATGATGATTATGAAGATGAGTGAGTGACAGTAGAGATTTTCATGTAGATTGATGATGGATCATTGGATCTTTTAATGTGGTTGTTGCAGGGAATTTGTGGCGACAGGAGTCTGGCATTTTACCTGGTTGCATATGATGATATTGGAGGCATTTCCTGCCGTCGGATCGGGGATCATCCAGAACGAATTTTGGGATATGGCCCAGTTTTCTGGACGTCAAATGCTACATTTTTGGAATCTCCATTTCCTCTCGAGGAAGAATCATTGTACGCTAGTCGGGTTCATCTTAGACCACTCCAACCTGTCAATGAAAGTGAGTTCTCTTTGTCAGATGATGAAGTGGTGAACGGAATTCAGGATATCCGGGTCTCAGAAAATGTAGTAAATAGGATTCTTCACATAAGCTCAAGTTATGATTTAGTTGTTCCAAACCTTTCCGGGACAATAAATCCAAGTGCTGAGGGAAGGATTTGGCAGTACCAGAACGGTACTTTTGGATTTGGATTCCTCTCAGATAATTTGGTTATAGACATGAAACACATTGTACATAATGGTTGTATTGTGGATACTGTAAAGGCTTCTCCTCATTGATTTCCTCTCCTGCACTTTCTCTGTTCATATAGATACATCATGAAGTCAGATGTCACTTAAACTTTGTGGCATATTGTATGGTTAGCTTTGAAATAATAACAATTCTTCTAGACTGTATCCTCCTGACTTGCTTCCCCTCCCTCTCTCGTCTCGTGTTGATATTCATTGGCTAATTTCTTCTTTTTTGCTATGATGTAGACAGAAAGTTCTAGCAATAGCTATTTAATTGCAAGAACATGCCACTCCATCACTTTTGTAGTTAGAACTCAAAAATATTGTTAGGAATCTGCTAGTGAACTAAAGCCTTTTTACTGGCTTTGTTTGGATATTTAGGGATAAGTGAAATGAAATAAAATAAAATTATCATATCGTTGTCTTGATATTTAATAGTAGGATATCCTTCAATTAAGGGAGAAGAAACATAGGAAGTATTGAATGTGATGGGATATTATGGATTTCACGATGCTTTCATTCCATCATATTAACAAATTCCTATTGATTCTATTCTTCTCCATTTCATCTTTCCTCATCAGTTTAAACAAATCCTGAGGTTATTTCATTACGTTTATTTGCTCAAATATTTTTATCTAAACTACTGAAATTCATTTGGTTGTTTTCCATTTCTTTGGTTTCAGTTATATTGAAAGAATGTGGTTTTTCTCGAGAATTCCTCATTGTTCCATTGAGATGGAATGATAGTTGATTGCATTTCTGTGCAATAATTGGGCAGTGTAGATGGATATTGGAAAACCAAATTTGAGTATAGTAACATATGTATATTCAATATCAATTGGAAGTGCATGAGAGTTTCAAAAAGTGCAGTAACATGTACTTCTGAATCACATTCTGAATCAAACGCTCACAACAACCAAAAACATATGATAAAGATCCGCACACTTCAACTAACGAAACTGCAAGCAATGGTAAAAGATGAGAGACGCAGAAACATATGGTGCACAAATATGGAACTTGAAAAAACAAAGTTCTGGGATTCAAGAATCTTTCATCATGCCTCCGCAGCAACTTCTTCACCATTGATTTTCCCATTATTTTCACTCTTCTCATGATCACCTTCGAGTTGGCTTAAATTTCCCTTCTCCTTGATCAATTGGATATGATGGTGTTTGCAGTAGAGTTTTCCCTCGTGTGCTATGTAATTGGAAGGACTGATAACACACCCTCCATGGCAGCATTTGAAACAACTCTTATGGTAAGGTGTTCCATTCACAGTAACCTACATCATCAAAAATATTCATTCCATAAGCAGAACAACTAGTTCTAAACTCTTAGACATTATAGTTGATTGTTACCTTCTCAGTGGGATACACTGTTTTCTGACAACCAGCACATTTATCCCTTGTTCCACCAAACATACTTGACACTTTGGCTGCTCCAGGTTTCTAATAAAAACATATAAAAGTTACACAAATGCTTAAAAAAACTTATTTCTATTGTGCAATGTAAGTACCTAGACTTAAGATTTATTACCTCCTCCAAATTTTTCTCTGGCTTCGCAACTTTTGGTGTCCCTAGTTAACCAAAAGGACGTGGGGTTGAGTAAATAAGAAGAAAAACACAGTGAGACATTAAGTAATTAGATTCTTGGTATCCCTTGTTACCTTCAAAGCTTTTGTCAAGGCTCCCGGTTCTTTTGAACAGTTGATCAAAGTGTGGTCTGCAGTAAAGAACTCCCTCAAAAGAGTTGTAGTTGCTAAGCTGCATATACGTTAATCGGTTAGTGTTAGTGTCCCAACCAAGATCACGACGAAATCGGTTATTTACGGTTAACAAACTTCCTTTCGTGAAAACTGCAATAATGTGTAATGAGGCCTTAATACACCAAAAGAGAAAAGGTTCCTATATTATTTGTCAGTCTTCTAAAACAATAGTATCATGCAATCCTGGGAAGTTTTGAGGCAAAGGAATACAATATTCCTGAGAGGAAAGTGCTTAGTAAAAAGGAAAGGCTAAGATTGAATGCACAATTACATTTACATCAGATCCAAAACCAGAAGCCTGAACTAGACTCTGTATGTTTGGTAACACGTTGGTGATCATCAACAAACAAAGATCTGGAAAGCAACTATGAGTTGTTTTGTTTTAGTGTTGCTTTGAAAACAAACATGCACTATATAATCAAAGAAAATTGCGACTAGGGGCAGAGAGAGAGAGAGAGACCTTGAGGGTTCCTTTGCAGTGGTGGCATCTGAAGCAAGCTTTGTGGAACACTCGGTTATCTGCAGTTAACTTATCAACCAGATAAACAGTTTTGTCACAAGCCATACACTTCTGGGTTGTTCCTGCAAATGCCATTATATCTTTATCTTCTCACCTCACAGACACAAGCTATGATCTCTGTGGGTGTGTTATCAGTCTTGGTTTCACACCAAGAGAAGAACAGAAGAATGAAGATCGGAGAGGAGACAAGGAAAAAAAAAGGTAAGAAGCAAGCAGAAAATTGCGGAGAATAAAGCAAACTTCCAAACAATTATAATGTCAGTGACAATCATTTTGATCAAATTTCAAGCACCTAACCACACTTTTCTCTCGTATATTTTAATGTTCCAACACTGTCTTCAACTGTGAATATAAATGCGTAAAAACTAAGAAAAACATTTAAGTCTAACATGTACGTGACATGATTGTACACTCAACTGTTTACTAATAACTGTGATTTTTGTTTGTTACCAAAATCTTATGCATCATTTCTGTAATTGTTGTTAACATGATTAACAAATTTAGCCGACGCACTTTGGCACATGGACATTCACTTGATGTAAGAGAAAGAAAGCTGCACAGCATGAGCCTACCAGCAAGAATTCATTGGCCCTTTTGCTTCAAAGTCCTCCAAACCACTTTCCAATCTGTTACCAATAATTTTAAATTATCCACCAACATCCTTTTAATATTCCTCTCTCATATTTTCTGATACAAAATATTAAATAAAAATCATATTTTTAATGACAGAAAGTGTTGTTATTGTTCCTCAAATCATAAATACCAAGTAAGGTCTCTGATTAAGTCCTAAACAAGTGCATTAACTGGTTACTAGTTATCAAAACAGGTCTTCCAAAATACTGAAAATCCAAGTGGGTATTCACTGAAAATCAAAAAACTCACTGAATATTCTGAATTCGTATTTGATTAGAAAGGCACTTTGTAATTGTGGGGACCCATGGTTTCAAAGTTGGAGCTGCCAGCACCTTATGATTCAACATCCAGCTGGCTTGCTTCTTGAAACGAACTTTTCAGGAACAGTAAGACATAATTTCTTGAGTTACAAGGTTTGATGACGTTTGATTTGTGTGTGTCAATGTATGATGGACCAAACGAAGGAAGCAGCTTTTGCAATTCAACCCTAAGGTGATTGATTGCATAGGCACCAAGATAGATAAGTGATGTTAATCTCTTTAAATATTTTGGTGGGGGAAAGTGTTGATTTTTGTATATTTTATTTACATGAATGAAGAAGCATTGAGATGTGAGAAAATGTGCCACACCTTGAAGATATTTGCATAAAGGTTCCATGATGGGTTGTGTACAAGTGTAGGTGGTGTGGTTATTGAGATCTACCCTCCCACTCCAATTATGGTGACACCTTGTATTAATCTGTTATTGCCCCCACTTCAAAAACAAACTTCACTTTGCAATCTCTCTTAAAAAAGTACATTCATTATACGTTATTAAAATCTTAATAAAGCGATTGACATGGAAGGGCATTTGGTCTAGTGGTATGATTCTCGCTTTGGGTGCGAGAGGTCCCGAGTTCGATTCTCGGAATGCCCCCAATGTTTTTGGATATTGCTACTTGGTTTTATAATGTTTAGTGAAAGTGATTTTTTATTGTTATTTATTACTTCGTTGAATGAAATTAATGCTATGCAATTAAATAGGTTAGGTAGAATAATGGCTCTTTTTGTTTATTCTGTTCTTCACTTTCTTTGTTTCTAGAAGACTTTTCTCTTCTCAGTTTAAGAAAACCAAGAAAGCAGGAACAATGAAAAGTTTGATTATAGTTTATGATTTGAAAGAAATATTAATGATTTTTCTTTAATGTTTAGGTTGTGTGGTTTGTGAAACCATTAGAATATGATTATATTTAACAATCATATTTTTTACTACTGAATTTTGATAATTTTTATTTATAAGACAAAGTGTTATTTTTTAATATGAGATATTAATTTTTAAATAGTTTTAGAATATTGAAAATAAAAAAATAAAAAATCACTTAAAAATTAACATGTCATAGTTATAAAAAAAGGTTGTCAAAAATTTAGTAATAAAAACATATTATATTCTTTCTAGTTTTTAAAAAAATATATATTTAACTAATTATTGAGATTCTCTCATGTTTTTAAAACATGACATTTAATTATCTTATATTTTTTACAATATAGGATACTCACTTATTAATTTAATATTATGTTCGTATTTTAAAATTTAAATCACTTTATTAAAATGATAAAGAGAGTGCACTTTTATTTAAAATATAGAGAAAATATGAATATAATGTTATTAAAAGAAGAAAAGATTAAAATTTATTTTAAAAGTAGAATGTTTAATATTGCATCAAAAGAGGTAATTATAATTTTCCAATATAATAATCAATCTTATTTCCATCTATATATACATAACCAACCATGGAACAGAAATCCACAAACATAATTTTCCATAACCCAAAAGTCAATTTTATCATGATTCAACATCTCATTTTGTATGAAACATATGGTTCACACAACTAATAGCTTATTAAGAAACAAAACAATGAACTTAGAACCAAAGATGTCACATGAACATGAATTTCAAAGGAGAGAGAGGAGAAAATGTATGTCAAAAATTTCAAAACATAGCCAATACTTCAATTTCTTAAAATTCGAGTGTGTTGATGGAGACATGTTTTTTATTAAATTTTTTATATAAATAGGTCTTTGGAAAAATTATCTATTTATGTATAAGTTTTTGTTTTTATTAAATGCAAAAGGAAAATTGAGCAGATAATTTTTTTAAGACTTCATTTACAAAGAAAATTTAATTAGTCTTAGTGAAAGTATTAATCTTTCATAACCTAATTGAAATATTTATTGATTTGTTTTAAAAATTAATTTTATTAAGATTAGTAAAATTTATTATTCGTTGTGTATATCATATGTTATTTACTATTACACACTAAATATGTATAATAAAAAAGTTATTGAAAATTCTACATTAACTTTAAATAAGCATATTTACCATATATATATATATATATATATATATATATATATATATATATATATATATATATATATATATATATATATATATATATAAACTAGAAAAAAAATGTTAAATTAAGCACTAGCATTTGTTTAGTCTCCAAATGGAAAACGAGAAACACTCGAATCAATGTTCTTTAGAAGAATGAGAAAGCCACCTGTATGTTATCGTGCCTTCATATATTAATTTAAAACCTGAAGTACGTTAACTTTTTTAATATTAAAATATATTTATTTATATATTTAAGAAAAGAAAACTTGATTAAGATTTATTTTAATTGCTCTTAAAAATCGTTAAAATAATTTTAAAATATAACGTTTACCATTTCAAATACACGTCGAATTTTATAATATTGGCACTTATCTAATTTTCTCCCTGTACAATTGGAGGTTTTAATATTTTGTCAACGATTTTGTTTTGTGAAGACTGATTATCAAGATCTGATTATATTGAGAATAGAAAAAAATCACTATGTCAAATAAAACGGCTATCCTATTTTGTTTTCCAACAAATTACTGCTTGGTTATGTCTATTTAAATATATTCGCATTTTTTTTTCTAATTTTTAACTTGAAAAAAAATAAAATACACACTTTTGTTCCATTATGAGATTGTATGTGCTAACCTATAATACGTATTTACCGGTATATATAGCGTCATTATCCTTTTAAATTGAAAAACCTGAAATATATATTTTCCATCTTTATTAAAAAAATCTTAGAAGTAACACACAAACAAAATTATGAAGAAAATTATATGCATAATTTATTTTTCTAAATAAAATATATTAAACAAACCTCTTAAATGTAAAAGTGTTAAATATATTTTTGGTCTCTCAAGATTCATTGAATTTGGAATTAGTTTTTCTTCAAAAAATTTGACCAATTTAGTCATTCATTTTTAAAATGCGTGAATTTAATCTTTTAACGTTTATTTGACATTTCAAGTGCATTTCATGATAGTATTTGAATTGTTTAGACTATTTGACACATTTCCGCTTCAATGTTAAATCAAATATTATTATAAAATACATTTAAAATGTCAAATAAACTTAACAAAATTCGGTAAAAATGACTAAATTGACGTATTTCTAAAGATGAATGACTAATTTGGTATAAAGTTTAGAAAAATGACTAATTTCAAAATTTACTGAAACTTGAGGAACAAAAACATATTTAACCGAGTATAAAAACATTCGCTTTATATTAAAACCTTGTTTCATAATATTATGAATTTCAAAATATTTTGTATAGATACAATAAATGAAAACAAGTATGATAAATAAATACAGAAGAGTTGGAGATGATGTGCATAAAATCTTACCATACTTCTTCCATCCAAACCACAAACATTATCCCCAACATATTCTGATAAGCAATTAAACACTTTGTTATAGAAGTTGACGTATAATTTATCTTTTCATTTCTAACATTATTTCTTTTATTCCTTTAATTTCTTCTTTATATAATTTATTTATCCTAATCTTCTTACATGAACATAATGTTAATTAGTGGCAAACTATGCTGGTTCAAATTTCATTATTCATAAATTGCAGACACAAAATCTTAGTGTATATCGTAGAATATTTTAATTATAGAGAAGATCTGAAGCAATCTATTCCTCAATTCATTGACTCCGATATAATTAATATATAATGACAGTTTGTCTTGGAATTGTACAGTTACAACTACATATACATTTGCCTACAATTTTCAGTAAACCTAAAACCTAATAATAATAAAGATAATCAATTCAATATATATAATCACATGACATGTACGTCATGCCTGTTATCACTATAATAAATAAAATAAGGGCACAAATTTTCCTTCAAAAATAAATTAGGGTCATGAGACTTAACTAAGATGTCATGATTAAAAAAATAAAATAAAGTAAAAATATTGTTCTTTTAAATGGAATAGTATTTTATCACATTATAAGTAATACAATGACTAAAAAGTAGTAGAATAAAAATTATGATACCAATATATTAAAGCTTCATATACAATAAATATTACAAAAATTTTAATGGATAAAATAATATAAATAAAAACGACTTGTTATTATTTATCATTATCATCTATATAATAAAAAGGTAAGAAACAAAAAGAAATTTCATCGTAAGCAAAATAATAATAAAATCTTAAACATATAAAAGAAAATTTTAAAAATATTTAAAGATTAAAGAGAGTAAAGATGGGTTTTTATTAAGTATTATTTAATTGTTTTACAAAATTAGTGAAAAAAAAAATACTCACTAGACACTACCAAGAAATCAAACAATTTTTCAATCACAAAACAAATAAAAATTTACTTAAATGACATACCTAATATAATCTTAAAATGCCTTTTGTAATTATTATCCGTTTATTTTCCACGACATTAGCCTTATTGGTCAAGAGTTGCTATATCATTTTATTGCTTATAACTCATTTTGACCCATTCATCTTTGTTTTGGATATAAATCATTACATAAACTTAATCATTTTTCTTTGTACAGAAAGCTTAATCATTTTCTAGAATATCATTAAATCTCAATCTACCTGAACGTATCAATTTGGTACATTTATTACACAGCCTGAAATTGATAAAACTATCTTAAATCTTATATGAAAAGCTAAACATAAATGGAGTTACAATTTATTATTTAAGAACACAATTTTAGATTTTCAGTTTGATTACCAATGTTCTATTTTACATTATACAATTTTATTTTAGTAAATTTAAGGGTTTTAAATATGTTTTTAGTACCTTAACTTTTAGTGAATTTTAGAATTAGTCCATTTCAAAATTTTAGACCAATTTAATCCTTCATATTTCGAAATACGTGAATTTAGTTCTTTTAATCAATTTTTGTTAAGTTTATTTGACATTTCAAGCGCGTTTCATAATAGTATTTGATTTAACATTAAAGCAAAAATATGTCAAATAGTGTAAACAACTCAAATACAATTATGAAATGTGTATGAAACATCAAATAAACCTAACAAAATTTGATTAAAATGACTAAATCCTCATATTTCGAAAAATGAATAACTAAATTGTTTCAAAGTTTTGAAATAGACTAATTTTAAAAACCACTTAAAGTTAAAAGATAAAAACATATTTAACCCTAAATTTAAATCCAAACATCACAAAACTAATTCCTCACAAAATGGCAACATATATAATATAAGATATATACAATTTCAAACACAATCAATGTATGAGAAACAAAATATTCTTGAATTGACAAAAGACCACGCACCCTCCATGTTGTAAGTTGACAACTACATTTAGTGTCATTATTAACTAATTTCTGGCTTTTGTATTCAAACTTTGTTCCTTCTAGAATCAGTTATCAATAGATATATAAAATATTGGCAAAAATATCAGAACTTGTTTCACCAAACAAAAGACTAATTCCATACCCTTCTCCCCAAGAAAATTATCACCTTGACAACTATAAAATTTATACAAGTCTTACCTCACTTTCTACGCCACTTTACTCTATCTTTTCCCATAAATCCTTCTGAAAGACCAAACAAAAAAATTTTCGTTTCTTCCCCTTAGTCAAAATCATTAATGTCCCTGTAGAAGCTTCGATCATTGTAAAAGTTTGAAGCTTTTGTTTTATCTATGAGTTGACTCTGACACATGCTTTGGTTCAGTCATCTCTATCTTTCTGTGTTTAAACCCATTATCTAAGCAACTTCAAAGAACTCATCAAACCAAACCAAACCTTGTTTTCTCCTAACACCAAATTTTCATGCATACGCTGAGCCCTTTTGTTTGTGGCACTTTCCATAACGAATACGATGATGATGATTCGTGTCTTGCAAGTCCTCTCTCTAGCCCCAGAAAATATAAGAGAAAAGATAGCAAAAACAACCCTTATTCTAGTCGTGGTCTTGACAAGTTTTCTGAGCTTTTGGCTGATCTTGATGAGAAGAGGCAGAAGATTTATTCACAGACGAACCCTCATGACATCTCTTTCGTTCGCTTTGTGTATTCCAACACCGATGATATTGTTCCTGTGGTGGTCAAGGTCAAGAAAAACAACAAGGATCACAAACACCAGAGCCAAGAACTCAAAGGGGTGAGATCAAGAACAACAACGTTGACTCAAACCTCCGAGTCAATGGTAACTGATACTGAAGAAAGAAATAATCAACCGAAGATAGAAAAAAATCAAGGAAAGAACTTTTCTTGGGATATGGGGAAGCCTTCTTTCTATTTGCCAGTGGTTATGGTGTTGATTTTGTTGCTGTTGGTTGTGTTTGGAAGATCTGCTACAACTGTTTATACGTGTGTTTTGTGGTATGTGATTTCCACTGTGAAGAGTGGTTCACCATCATCAAACACAAGGAGTTCAACGAAGAAGAAGAAGGATGGTGTTGGAGAATTGAGTGAAAAGAAGAATAATGTGATGAACAATGAAAGGGTGAAGAAGAAGGAGTATGTGAGAGGGTGGAGTGAGAAGAAGATGGTGGTGAATGAAGGGATTAAGAAGAAAGATTATGTGAGAGGGTGGAGTGAAAAAAAGATGGTAACTGGTTGTTTACTTTCTCCAAAAAGTGGTGCTGATTCTGAGGCTTTGAAGAACAAGGTTCAACAAGCACACATTCACATAAGCAAAGCTGGTGAAGAATGAATGAAGATTATTATCTGTTAATTTTTTGTGTTTTGTTTTCCATTGTTGAACTGGGAATAGAGGTTCTTTTGTGTAGTGTGAATACATGTTGCCAGGTTTTCGTTAGAAAAACTTGTTGAAAATTCAATTGTTCTGGTTACATGTTGTGAGTGTAAATTATGGTAGAAATTATGGATTAGGGTTGTTGACAATCTAAGCAATGTGTGTTTGCACATGGTTTTTGGTTCTTGAAATTTGAAAATCAAGGGATGAGAAATGGTCAAAATTGCAGTAGATCTATTCTGTACATTTTGGATCAGCATAAACATTATTCAAACCAAAATAATCTATTTAGATCATTTTTTTCAAAAAAAAAAAAAGGTACAAGAGAAAAGGAAATAAATTTTGACTTAATATAATTTTAATTTATATAAAATGAATGAATTTTGATTTTAGTTTTAAAATAAAAAAATTATTTAGAAATACAACTTTTTAGGACATTTCTAGTAAATTCATCAGAGAGATTTAACTTTTAGTCTAGATCTTTAATATGTTTGTAAATATTTTGTGTGGAGAATGCTCACCGGTATCCGAAACTGGTTAAAGAATAACAATTCATAATGATTTTATTATTTTTTATATTAAAAGTTAAAATAATTAAGTCTATTAATTAAAATAATATAAATATTTATAATAAATCTTGTAAAGAAAAAATTGTCTCTTGAAAATTTTAAGTAATTTCCATACAAACTAAGTATTTTAAAATTTTTAAGATCTCTGCTAAGAGGTTAGATAATTAATTTTTTATATTACTAAATTTATGTATTTATGATTAATAATTTAGGATATTGAAATATTGTTTGTTTTATTAATTTGGAAGATTTTGTTAAATTAACATAAATGTTGCAAAAGGTTAATAAGTTAAAGAAAAATTTCAATGAAGTCTCAAATTGATATTTTAATTTTTTTTTTTTTACTCTTAAGATGTCTAACACTATTTTTTGTGAGTTTTTATATTAATTTAAACTTCTTTATGTTTAATTACATTTTAATTTTTAGTAACATTAAAATATAATTATTTTATTATTTAATTATTTTTTAACTTTTATGTGTGAATACTAAATAAAATATTAAACGCAATTATACACAATTAATTTTGAACTTTTAATAATGAATTTTTATAAAATTTAATATATATTAATTATCTTTATATCCTTAGGACATTAGTTAACAAGATCTATATTTGTGTACCTTTTTCAACACATTTTTCTTATCAATGACCAACACATTTTTCTATCGGTGACTATATTTATTTGGAGACATGTTTTTCTTACCCGTGACTAACACATTTTTCTATTATAAACCATATTTATTGAGAGACATATTTATTTTCATTTGAATCGGTCATCTACACAATTATTCACTATGATAAATTTGGATTAAAAAAAATTGTTTCAAAATTTGTTTTTGAATGCACTTTCTTTTATGAAATTATGTTTCAAAACTCAACTATTGTTTTCAAATTTTGTGTTTGATATGAAAAGTTTTGAGTGAGTTAGAAACCTAGCTCCCTCCCAACCTTGCAATTGTATTCACTACATGAATATCTGTTTTTCTTTTTTTTTTCAACAGTGCGTCTTTGCCTCACTAGGACACAACTGGGTGTTGTTCCCGAGTGGATATATTTTTCTTCAAAATCTCACTTTTAAGTAATACGAAAAAGAAAATTACTATAGAAATGAGAAATAAATTCAAAACTCAATAATAATTTTATAGATGCATATTGAAATAAAGGTATTACCCCTAACCGTATCTCAATATGCATCGGAACTCAATATGCATAGGGACTAACTAGACCAAATACATTTAAATTTAGGACATAGTTAACTCCATCAAATTTTGATCGAGATCTTAAACTGAATTTTGATCAGGGCTGACACAACTGAATATGACCAAATTTTGGTCACGGCCGACTCAACCAAATACGACCATTTTTTTTTGGGTCGACTCAGCCAAATACAGTCAAATTTGGGCCATAGTTAACTCGGCCAAATGTTGATTATAGTTGACTCGACGAAATTCGGCCGGGCCGACTTGGCTAAATACGGCCAAATTTTGCTTGCAATTGGCTTGATCGAAACTGTCAAATCTCGTTCAGGATCGACTCGGCCGAATATTGTCAAATTTGGATAAAGACCGACTCAACTGAATTCGGCCAAATTTTGGTTGGATCCAAATAAGTTGAATGTGACAAAATTTTAGTTGTGGCCGACTTGGCCGAATATAATCAAATTTCGTCCGGAGTCGACTCGGCCAAATATAGCCAACTTTGGTTCAGGGTTGATTGGGCCAAATTTCGACCAGGACCGAATTGACTGAAATTTGGCCAAATATGGCCAAATTTCATACAAGACCGACCCCACTGAATACGACCAAATTTCGTACAAGACCGACTCCACCGAATACAACCAAATTTTAGCCGTTCCAACTCGTCCGAATATGGCTAAATTTGGACTAGTCCATCTCACCCTCCAGCCTAACTCAACTAAAAATTTAAATTGAAAATTTGGATTGAATTTTTATCCATATTTGAAAATATGAATTTAGAGAATGAATATCTAATTTATAAAATATGTAAAATGTAGATCATATTAAAATTCAGATCCAATAAAATAAATTTTAAATAGACTGAATTTTTAATAAAATGATCTTAAATGAATTGAATAAGAATAAAAGTGAATTGGATAAAAAAAATTGATTTTTTTTATCCACCCTGACGGGTAATTACGTATTAACAAGTTTTTCCTTGTAAAAACCAAATATACGTCGAACGGATTAGAGTCAATGAGCATAATTGTCCAATCTTATGAATTACACCTACCGAAATATTAGTAGTGTGAAGTTGAATTTCACCTAGGGAAATTATTATGGATAATATTTGAGATGCAAAGTTTTCTTTGTGAACTTTGTTTAGCAAATTTGTATCTATTGAGTAGAATTCTTAAAAAAAAAAATAACATCTTTGATAAGATTACACTTTAAAAAAAAAAAGAGTATTGCATATTTGTGTATTGTAAATTATACACGTATTAGTTTCAAATATTCAGTAAAATTTTCCATCAGTCTTTTAGTTTTTATATATTAAATTAACACTTTGATATCTTTTATAGACTAGGAATGTGTCCGATTATTACCATTAAATAATGAAAAATATTTATATGAATTATAGTATTGTTAGGTTAACCTGTCTTGTTTGTGATTTTTTTTAACTATGACAATAGCAACAATATTTCTGTATTGAAATTTTTAAATTTTTTATGTATTTCAATTTATAAAGTTGTATGAATCAGTCCATGTATACATCGAATATCCATATTGAATTACGTGAAGATTTAATTATGTTCAAATTTAAAGTAAGAATATTGTTGATGTTACATTTAATCTGGTTAAGTCGCCAATCCTTACCTAACATTCTTCTTGAATCTGAAAACATCCACCATTTGTTGTTAGTCTTAATCCACGTTCTTGGAATTGAAACTTAGAAAACTAACTCTTGATTTCTAACAAAACAATAACTTAATACAAATTTATGATTAAAAATAACTTCTGGAAATCAGTTTCACTCATCTTGAAAGTGCCGAAACCTTGCCAATTTTTTGAAGGGGCAAAGTATTGATGTAAACACATCTCCACTACACCAACCGTAAGTAGCAGTGTTTTAATGACTCAGTATAATTCAGAACAAAGAATTCTAAAGTCAGAACAACAAATTGGTGACCAAAGATAAACCCCATTATCCCACGTCATAAGCTTGAATTTGACCCCAAAAATAAATTGTGTGCAGTCCAAAATTAAAGTGCTGTGAATTTGTACCTAAAAATTAATAAGCCTTTCAGTCCTCATTCCTGCATTAAGTGACGGGGTTTCTAGTCAATATTTGCAGACATTACAAAGGTTCAAAATAGTGAGCCAAAAGCCAAGATTTAAATAAAACAGAAAAAACTTGGAACAATAAGAGATATCAAAATCTAACCTTGAATCTCCTTGCTCGCACATTTTCTGGCTTTGTGGACACCGTGCTATTCTTCTTCTCTTCCCTTTCATTCCTTGAATTCCGAAAAAAATCATCTTTCTCCCAACTAACCTCGTAATCAGCCTTCAATCGTGATCCTTCCTGATCATAACCGAGACATCACTTATCAGGTTTTAACATGTTCAAACTCTCAATTTCTGTCAGCTTACAATTTAATCCTATGTCCTTTGATCATGGAAACAACTTACACACATATAAGTACTTATTTACTGCTAAAGTTTACCTCAAGTTCTGAAATTTTACTATAACATTTCAGACACCATGGTTGTGCAAGATTTCGAAAAACAACTCAGATACTAAGCGAATACCTTTTGCATAGAGCGACCACACAGAACTCTCATTGCATCATTGCAGTCTTTATATTTGTCAAACTGCACCACAATCTTGCAGTAAAGGCCTGAAACTAGGTCTCCACTGCCTTCATTTTCATCCTTACCAAATTCATTATCCTCAGCAACATTAAGATTCCTATTCAAGAAATAGAACAAGTAAGCACAATCCGATAACTGAAAGGAGTGCAATTGCAACAATTGGATAAAATGTGTTTTTGGTTACTAACTATTTAGTTCACCAAAACTGAATTTAGTTCTTACATTTTTAAAATGCTGATCTTGTCTTCCGTGTGATAGATTTTGTCCCTTGTCAAGTCAAAATGTAGTACACGATCAAGGACAAAATCCATCACATTAGAGAGAAACATGGAGAACAAAACCACTGATTTTAAAATGTATATACTAAAATCAATGTTGATCAAATAGATCAAAACACACATTTTACTCCCAAGTTGGTTGCACAAGAATAAACCACCAATTTCAGTCAACCAAATTTTATCCTCTCTCGTAATAGCTTCTGAAAAACTGTTGATTTTGATGAACTAGTCCGAAATCATAGAAGAAAATGAGAAAAAAAAATTATATAAATTTTTCTAGAACCTAAAATTATCTTATTTGCAAGTTAACTTTTGTTAAAAATCATGTTATCATTATTCTGAACTTAATTATCACACATTCCTATCATCATCTATCTCGTGAACTTATTGTGGGTTTTGATATATGAAGTTTAAAGCATATTTGAATAAGAAGGAGGTTCATTAATATACTTTTTATAGCATGTATAATTTATTATGTACCAAGAAAACTTTTACAAATACAGATTCAATCTTAATTTGTGGAATAACTTATTTAACTTTCTTCTGCTATTTGTCTTTAAAAAACTTTACTCAACCATACACTATATCATACACAAACTAATTTTTTTTATTTATTTTCTAACAAGGGGTTTCAAAGAAAAAATAAATAAAAATCAAACATATATGGTATAAATAATCTCTCAAGTATCGAATGTCCATAAATTGATATTTTTTTACGACACCAATGATTAAAACCGTGAAGAACATAGTATTCCCAACATTGTGATGCAAAATATTTTTGAGAAATACCTAACATGATTTCTAACACATAGAGGATTACTCATACACAGTTCTGGGGTAATAATTTGAAGATGAAATTGATGCTTCATTCTGAGCAAAATATATGAGTGAGATGAAAAACGATACTAAATCATTGAGCGAAATTACATAACAAACGAACCTTATTTTGCCGAATGTAGAAAAGATGGTGTGAGTAACAAGCATGGAGGGTTTAGACGAAACCCTGGGTTCAGCGAACCACCGCGACGGCACGCCTCTCAGAACAACGGTATCAGGCTCTCGCCGACTCCGAGACGCTGAATGCTCCTCCCAATCCTTCTTCATTCTGTCAAAATCGTCGGAAACGGGAACAGTAACGGCGAGTTTGAACTTGACGCCTTCGAGGTTGAGTTCGATCGCGTTCAGATTTTCCACGAGGCGGTTGCGCCACTCGACAAAGCGGGTCTCCTTTGGTAAGGAGGAGAGGTCCCACACGCGGAGCGTTCCGGCGGCGACGGGGTCGTCGCGCTTGCGCTTCTTGAGGTTCTTGTTGCGCGTGAGGTGGAGGTCCTCCTCGGGGAGCGTGAGGGAGAGGGAGGTGTGGAGGAACTCGATGAGGGCGCGTCTGGTTTTCCATTCGTCGATTGGGTGGGAGAGCGTGAGGGGCGTGGAAGGGTATATGACGAGGTTGAGCTTCACGCGCGGGACCAGACGGAGACCGTTCTCAATCTCCAACGTCTTCAACGCTTCTTCTTCTTCTTCTTCTTTCCTCTTCTCTTCACTCATTTTCCTTCCTTTGCTATTCACAGTGAAACGCGGTCGTTTTCTTCTTTCTTACCAAGGTCAACAATTTCTACTTCCTCATCTCGGCCATTGATTCCCTTTTATTATTTCTGCTTCCTTTGATCATCAAATTGCATTTTTTTTCAATTTTAATTCTTATTTTCAGAATATTCATAATACCGATAAAATTATCAAACTTGATTATTTATAAATGTGGATTTAATTTTGTTTTATAACTATTTAATTTAACTTAATTTAATTAATGGGGATACAAACTCAACGCAGAATGAACACCTGTACTATCAAAGCTTGCCCTCTTTGCTTAGAAATTAAATCATAACATCAAAATTAATTAATATTGCACTCTTACTTTTTATACATTCACAAGTCATTACATTCTCAATTGTCATAATTACAATACTCCATACATATGTTATCATTATTCTAAATTTAATTATCATCACTCATCCTGTGAACTTAATGAGTATTGTGGGTTTTGATTTATGAAGTCTAAAGCACTTTTGAATAAGAAGAATGCTAATTAATCCACTTTTTAGCATGTATACTTGATTATTTATGATGGATAATCACTTATAAGCTGCACAACTTATCTGTATAATAGATTATGTGATAAAAAAAAGTTAAATATATTTTTGGTTTCTCAAGTTTCGGTCAAATTTAGAATTAGTCATTTTTCAAAATTTTGACCAATTTAATCTTTCATCTTTTAAAGTGCTTGAATTTTGTTATTTTAACCAAATTTTGTTAAGTTTATCTGATGTTTCAAGCGTATTTCATGATAGTATTTGAATTGTTTACACCATTTGACATATTTTCACTTCAATATTAACTCAAATATTATCATAAAATGTGTTTTCAATATCAAATAAACTTAATAAATTTAGTAAGAATAACTAAATCTACGTGTTTTTAAAGATTATAGACTAAATTGATATAAAATTTCGAAGAAAGACTAATTTCAAAATTCACTGAAACTTAAAGAAAAAAAAACATATTTAACCCTCTAAAAAGTTATTAGAATGACTCTTTCGTAGGCATAATATTTAATTATGTGGTTTATAATAGACTATGTCTCTGTTTACTTAAAAATAACATATAAATTACGTTAACATTCTCTCGTATTAAACATTTTTAATCGTTATAACATTCCTCCCAAAAATCATATAATATTTACAAACACTTTTCTTATAAATTTACTTTTTGCACTATGGTCAACAGTTTTGAAACAAACATTACTAAAATAAGTTAATTATTGTCGTATATTTTGAAAACTAATTTAAAATCATGGTACTAAATGATGTTGGAGGGTAAGAAAATTGTAGAAAAATAAGGTTACAAATATACAAAATCAAAACAAATATTTAAAAGAGTTAAATAAATGATAACTTAATGTTTTGTTTTATTTTAGTTTTTACCTTTACGAACAATAAATGAAAGACAGAAAACCTTAAAACAGGAACTCTCTTTCTATTTTAGTGAATATATATATATATACTATTATTTTGTTGTCCAAATCAAGTAATAATTATTGTCCTTTATTAACTTAATTATTATTTTATTATTTATTATAAATATTTATTGGTTAGGCTTTTTATTAATTTATAAGTTTCATTTCTCTTTTATATAACTACTATATTTATAATAATATATAAAAAGGATTTTTTTTTAATATTTTAAAATTTTAATTTTTTCTTTTAAAATATAAGTATTTATTAAATTTTTAAAAAATATTCATTATTTTCATAAACTTTTTATAAAATCATTTATTTTTTTTAGCTTTTTATTTATTTACCGACTATTATTCTTTTATTTTATTTATATATTATATTTTATTTTTAATAAGTATAATTTTATTTTATATATTAACTTAATATAATATCATAAAATACTTTTATGTTTACGCGAGTCTAATCATGTTAATCTTTATGTTAAAATATAATGTATATTCTATACTGATTATGAGATAGAATATGCAATTTTTATTTTACTACACCATCCTTATTTTACAAATTAATCAATTATGTAAAATAATTATATCTTTTTTAATCATTATCAATACTAAATTTTTTAATCAAATATAAACATTATTCTGTTATAATAAATTTTATAAAAAAAAAAAAGATTCATATCTTTATGTTATGACGTATTTTACAAAAGCACGCATATACGTTTATGTGTTGTAATAAAATAACAAAAAGAGCGTGAGCCTTTTTAAATTAAATATAACTTTAAACCAATTAATCACAAATAACTGATAAAAAAACTGAAAAAAAATTGAAAAATATATAAAAGATAAGTGATTTTAAATTTCAATTTGAAATAATGAAACAATAGAAAATAGTTTGTATTTTGCCGGAATTTAAATCACATTGAAATTGTAAGCGAAGTTGAAGCCTTGATAACAGAGAGAGAAAAAGAAAGAAGAGAGAGAGAAAAAAAAATGGGTCTTTGCTTTGGTTGCTTCGGCGCAGACAAGCGCATGAGCAAGGAAGAAGAAAGGTTAGCCTCTGAAGAAGCGCGTGCAAAAGCTGCTGAAGCGGCACAGAAAAGGTTTTACCTTTTTCCATTTCTCAACATCCCTCTTTCTTTAACCCTGTTTCATCTATATTCTGTAATCTTTTAACTGAACCGTTCAATTTCTGGAAAAGGAAAAAGGGTTTTTATTTGTACACCACATGGTATGTTAGACCCTTAATCATTGTACTTTTCTTGATTAAATATGTATCTGCTTTTGATTTCGCTTTTGCTTTATACCTTGCTAATCACACTTTTTGGTGTTTTATTTTATGCCTTCAGATCATTAGTAAACCCCAATTTGAAATATATAAAGGGGAATTTTGGTGAGAGTAATTCTAGGGATATACTATCGATCATACACTCCTATTTTTCAAGATCACAGAATCACGTGGATCAAGCGCCTTATTTAATTAACTTCTATAATGAATTCGTAGTTTTCTATAAAAGAGTATTCTATAGTGTTAAAGAATGTGTTATTAGCGTTTCTGTTGTTGTATAGTACTGTGGCCTTAATTTTGTTCATATAGCTCACTGCTTCTTCTTATCCTTGAATGCTATACATTACTATGTAATGCGTTCATATAGAGGCATTATACCAATATCACAATTGTCTGGGAAAATTTAATGTCAATGTGTCTGGGGATTGTTTATTCGTATCACTGTTAAGTACTACTACTACTAAACTTTCTGAATATTTTGGAAGTCAATAGAAAATGTATGCAAGGCTTACTGCAGTTAACAAATAGATGATGAATTATAGTCTACTTTTAGAGGTGGGGTGAAGCATGATTAATCAACAAAAGACATTATAATGTTGTTATAATGCTCTTTTATGGATTGCATAAGTAAAGTAACTGCTGACCAATTTGTGCATGTTAATTGGAATTGCAGACAAGAGCAATTTGAGAAATCTGCAGCAGGACGAGCTGCACGTGCACAGCAACAGGCAATGGCAAAGCAATCTGCAAACCCCAACAAAGGCGAACCCGTTCTAAAGGTTTGGTGATTCAAGATATCACTTATTTTCTTGATAATAAGTGTTATCATATAAATCTGGAGATAGGTTCGGTACTCCTATTATGAGTTTGTTGAATTAGTTTTTAATTTCTTTAAAAACGTCATTACCCTTTAATATACTGCTTTCTTGCCTGTGCTTTTTGACTAACAACCTTGAAATAAGTTTGTAGAATACTCATCTTTTTATATCTCAAATCTTTTGGTTCTTCCATTTGTGCATGCAGTGGCAGATGGGTTGAGGTTAGACACTTTGTGGAATCAACTTTTTTTAGGTGTTGTAAGGTGAATGATCCATCTGATGAATTCTTCTTTGCTCTTTTATTTGGTTATGAAAGTAGTTTAGTTTTTAAGTTCTATAAAGGTATAACAACAGATTTTATTTGAAGATAATTAGCATTAACATCTATATGAAAATGCATAGAAAAGTAGGCTTAACATAAACGATAAAACTGAGTTTAGGCATATTTTGGACTAAATCAATTTGGGAAATGGTGGGGTTGTAGCCTATTGTAAACGATAAAACTGTTTTCAGTCTCTTTTCTTGGCTGTAAACAATATTTTGATAAACAGAAATTTAATGTCTACTGTAATGCAGTTCACTGTCCGAAATGTATATCAAGGTGAAAAAGGATTGAGTCGGATATACACCTCAATAAAATATTAATGGTAATATTTTTTATTTTTCTGGAACATTCTGTTCAAGAGCATTGCGTATGTAGTAATAATACATGAGAAAAGTAAACGTATAGCGACTAGAGATGTATTATTTTTATATAGGTTCTGAAATAAATTTCGAAAGTATTTTGAAGGACCAAAAATTTAGACTAGTTTCATTTGGCTCTTCTCAGTCAATATACATTCCAGTTTTTTTTTTTTTTTGAGTAAACATATATAGAGATCTGCCATTGAACCACTTGTAATATATTTTGTAACATACATTGTGTTAAAGTAGAGACCACTATCAAGTACCTTTTTACTTATCAGAATGTAAATGTCTCATTAGTCTTTGTTTCTTGTGTTACAGTATTGATGACAGATCCAATCAAAATTCTACCCTCTGCATGTTTCATTTGTACGGAAGATGTAAAGATGTTTACAGCAATAATTGTATCTTAGGTGTAATTTGTTGTTTTCCAGACCAAGAAAAACAGTGAGTGTAAATTTGTAAAGAAATCATGGTGAATGGAAACTGGATAAGTTGAGATGGCAGTTTGATTTTCTTCCCCTCTATTGTATCAAATTCAGCAACTCAATTTGCTATAACGAATTAGAGAAGTGTGGCCCTTGAAATATTATCTCCAACGTGTATTTTTCGCTAAGATTATCAGTAGAACAAATATATTTGCTTCTACTCTACTATCCGTCTTTGGTTACAACTACTAATATTAACAATCTAAGTGTAATTTTATATACGAGCTAGGAGAAAACGAGTTGAATACTTGGTCGGTTATCTGAGAATGTTTTGAAGAGTAAGCAATTATTTCTTAGATTTTATTCTTTGAAGTCAAGTTCTATTTGTCTAACATAACAAAGTAATATCGTATAAAATCATAGAATAGAATGTTACTTAATCCAATCAATTCTTATCATATAGACTATAAACAGTGAGTATTATTTTTCTAAAGTGAGGAATGTATTATACAAATAAGAATGGAGAATTATACCTATCAACTAAAACTTAAGAACTCAATCAGCAGCCAAACTACACGTTAGTGAACTTCGCGTGTGTACATTCTGCTTGAAATTATGCTATAAATTTTTTATCACTTGGGAACCAAACTTCTGTCCTAAACACATCCTGTCAAATATGAAGGACATTGCTTTGGAGCATAACGAAATAAATATATAAAGGAAAATGATATTTCAACAAAAGTATTTGACAATGGTGACGTGATAGCGATTTTTTAAATTTTTATTATCAAAACGTAAGTTAGTACGTGCGGCGGAAAGAAAGGAAACTGAAATTAAAATATAAGTTAGAGAGAGAAAGTGAAGAAGAGAGAAAGGGGGAAAGTGAGGGTGCGAGGGTGCGAAGTGAGAAACCGTATCGAGAGAGAGAAGAAGCAAGGTCGCCAGAGTTTCTGGTTCACTAAAAGTGAGATTTTAGAAAGAGAGAGGATGGGAGAAAGCGAGAAACCGACAAAGGGAGAAATAGGAAAGCGAGAAAGATAGAGAGAAAGAGGGATAAAGCGAGAACGGGAATGAGAGAGTGAGAGGAGTGAAGCATTGGAGATTAGTGGTGGAAAATAGCAGTCATTGCCGCCATTTGGGTGGGTTACCGGAGACAGGTCGTAGAGGAAGTCGTCGACGACAACGAATTCGTCTTCCCAGCGTACAATTAATATTGTGTTGGGACATTTGTTAAAAGAAAAAGGATATCGGGAGTTAATCGAATTAGTCAATTGTCATTTATGTGAATGTTAGGCAGTGCATGAATGATGGATAAAGGAATTTGTAAATTACTAAATTCATGAATGAATGATCCAAATAGCATATGTAAATGAACTTTACTGAAATATGCACTGAACAAACTAAACTTTGCATGTAACTCTCCACTTAGTTATGCGTCACTCGCCACTTATTTCTCGATTTGTTGTTTTGTGGGTTGTGTGTTGTTTGACAAAGCACCCAGTGTAGTTCATGGAGATTGGGTTATGAAGAAGAATTTGTAAGTCATTGAATGAAAGAGCAATGATCCAAATACCATATATAAATGACTTTGACTGAAGTCTGCACTGTCCATACAAAAACGTAAATGTTACTCCCCACATAGTTATTCGTTACTCCCCACTTAGTTTTGGATTGTTTTATTTGGTTTCTGTGTTGTTCATCAAAGCACCCAGTTTAGTTAATGGAGCATGGTTGATGGAGAAGACTTTGTCAATGATTGAATGAAAGAGCAATGATCCAATCACCGTATATGAATGAACTTTACTCAAGTCTGCACTGTATAGTCAGAAAAGTGTGCGTAACTCCCCACATAGTTATTCGTTACTCCCCACTTAGTTTTGGATTGTTTTATTTGGTTTCTGTGTTGTTCATCAAAGCACCCAGTTTAGTTAATGGACCATGGGTAATGCAGAAGACTTTGTCAATGATTGAATGAAAGAGCAATGATGCAAATACCATATATGAACGAACTTTACTCAAGTTTGCACTGTGCAGTTAGAACATTGTGCGTAACTCCCCACATAGTTATTCGTTACTCCCCACTTAGTTTTGGATTGTTTTATTTGGTTTGTGTCTTGTTCATTAAAGCACCCAGTTTAGTTAATGGAGCATGGGTGATGGAGAAGACTTTGTGAATGATTGAATGAATGAGCAATGATCCAATTACCGTATATGAACGAACCTAACTCAAGTCTGCACTGTTCAGTCAAAACATTGTGCGTAACTCCCCACATAGATTTTCGTTACTCCCCACTTAGTTTTGGATTGTTTTATTTGGTTTCTGTCTTGTTCATGAAAGCACCCGATTTAGTTAATGGACCATGGGTGATGGAGAAGACCTTGTCAATGATTGAACGAAAGAGCAATGATGCAATTACCGTATATGAATGAACTTTACTCAAGTCTGCACTGTTCAGTCAGAACATTGTGCGTAACTCCCCACATAGATTTTCGTTACTCCCCACTTAGTTTTGGATTGTTTTATTTGGTTTCTGTCTTGTTCATGAAAGCACCCGGTTTAGTTAATGGACCATGGGTGATGGAGAAGACCTTGTCAATGATTGAACGAAAGAGCAATGATGCAATTACCGTATATGAATGAACTTTACTCAAGTCTGCACTGTTCAGTCAAAAAATTGTGCGTAACTCCCCACATAGTTATTCGTTACTCCCCACTTAGTTTTGGATTGTTTTATTTGGTTTTTGTCTTATTCATGAAACCACCTAGTTTAGTTAATGGACCATGTGTGATGCAGAAGACTTTGTCAATGATTGAATGAAAAAGCAATGATGCAAATACCGTATATGAACGAACTTTACTCAAGTCTGTACTGTGCAGTCAGAACATTGTGCGTAACTCCCCACATAGTTATTCATTACTCTGCACTTAGTTTTGGATTGTTTTATTTGGTTTGTGTCTTGTTCATCAAAGCACCCAGTTTAGTTAATGGAGCATGGGTGATGGAGAAGACCTTGTCAATGATTGAACGAAAGAGCAATGATGCAATTACCGTATATGAATGAACTTTACTCAAGTCTGCACTGTATAATCAAAAAATTGTGTGCAACTCCCACATAGTTATTCTTTACTCCCCACTTAGTTTTGGATTGTTTTATTTGGTTTTTGTCTTGTTCATCAAAGCACCCAGTTTAATTAATGGAGCATGGGTGATGGAGAAGACATTGCCAATGATTGAATGAAAGAGCAATGATGCAATTACCGTATATGAATGAACTTTACTCAAGTATGCACTGTACAGTCAAAAAATTGTGCGTAACTCCCCACATAGGTATTCCTTACTCCCCACTTAGTTTTGATATCTGTTATTTCGATTTTGTGTTGTTTGAAAAAGATCCCAGTTCAGTTCATGGAGCTTGGGTGCATGGAGAAGACTTTGGAAATCATTTAATGAATGAACAATTATCCAAATTGAGTATATAAATGACCTTCACTCCAATTCGCGTTGTACTGGCAAAAACATACATGTAACTCCCCACATATTAATGAGTAAGTCCCCACTTTGGTTACATTACTGTGTTTTCCCTATACTGAATTTAGACAAGTGCTCCTTTGAATGTCCATTTGATGATAGAAATTACATTTTGAGAGACTAAATGAATGTTCAATGTTCCAAAATGATACACTTGATTGAGTTTAGTGAAAGCTGAAACATTTTAAACATACAGTGTATTGTAGCTCCCCACATACGTTTGCGATACTCCCCAAAACGATGTTTAACATAGTTTTAGTGAATAAACCACTTGAAGTTTTGATACGACGAACAATAGGGACAATACTAAGCAAATGGTTGCCGCCGACGAAGGAAGGCGGCCACAGAGTTCGCAAAACACTACCAACTCCAAAAGCTTCTTCTTCTGGATGATAGGGATAGTCTACCCGAAAACTGTAACTATCCTCCACTAACAACGGCAAAATGCTTGCCGGAAACACGCTTTCAGTGAACCGGAAACTCTGACAACCTTGCTTCCTCTCTCTCGCTCGAAACGCTTTCTCACTTCACACTCTCGCACCCTCACTTTCTCCCTTTCTCTCTTCTTCACTTTCTCTCTCTAACTTACATTTTAATTTCAGTTTCCTTTTTTTCCCGCCGCACGTGCTAACTTACATTTTGGTAATAAAAATTTAAAAAAACCGCTGCCACGTCACCATTGTCAAAAACTTGTCAAATACTTTTGTTGAAATATCATTTTCCATATATAAATAAGTAGCTAGCTATATTTAGCTGTAGGTTTCTTCACAAATATTAACCGAGGGTATATTTCTCTCCTCCCATTAGTTGCTGCTCATGGCTCTTGTATAATGCTCTTGTTGAGCTCACTTTTTTCTCAACCACAAAAAGTTTACAATTCTTGTTTCAAGGTCTCAGTCACTCAAATTTTTGCACTGGAGCTGAAAGCTTCAGCTCATATGCGGCTTGAAAGCAATCTGCTGCTTGTTGCAATGAACCTTCCATTTTTGAAACTAGTCCAAGGTTAAACCATGCATCATGGTTTGTAGGATCTAATCTCAAAGCATTCATTAAAAAGCTTCTTGCGATTGGGAGTGATTGCATGCCAAGTTTAAGCATTAATTTTGCAGCTGAAATGATACTGGGAATGTGATCTGGTTCTATTGACAATGAGACTGAGAAGGAAGCTAAGGCCTCCTTATGCAATTTTCGAGATTCAAACAACAACCCTGTCATTGTCACATGCAAGTAATTTCAGATTGGTAAATAAAAAATGTAGAAATATACTGCAGTTCAACAATGAAACTTGTTCCATACCAGTAATATGCCAACTTCTTGGAGAAAAAAAATCTATCAACTGAGCCTTGTCAACACATACTTTTGCATCTAGAAAGGAGCAAAGATCTACATAAATGCTAGCCAAATCTTGCCACACTTCCATTTCCAACTTCTGTTGTTTTAATGCCTGCAAACAGATGAAAAGTCAAGGCGATAAATTCTTCTCAAGGATTCAGGAGATTACTTAAATACCTACACTAGCAAAAAAACTGTCCCTAGTCATAAGCATTGGATATTGGACCAGAAAAATGAAATATACAAGAGCAACTTCACAGTGTTGTTCCCTTAAACAATACTACACACCTCATGCCTGAATGCCTTAGACTGAAGCCAATGCTCCTTTTGTGATTCAATTACTGCTAGCAAGATTCTGTAGGTTTCTACTGCTTTCTTAGGTTGCTGCTGTGTAATTTGAAGTATAGCTTTCAGTCTCAGTAGTTCTAACTGGTCGATACTTCCAGCCTCATCTAAACCAAAATCAACTATAGTTTCTGCATCCTTAAACCTCTGTTGCGCTGATACTATGAGTGCTAACAACTGCCAACCTCTTTTTGAGCTTCCAGCCATTATGTCAGAGTATATCATTAAATTGTCATATGCTGCATTTAGATTTCTTTGGATTGCATTTTCCAATCCAAGGCTGAGTATCACTTCTGGATCATTATTTCCATTTGAATCCACAGCATCATTTAGAAAGTACAAAGACTCTCTCTGAAGTATAACTCTTTCAGAATCTAGAACAGATACTCTTGCAGCAGCCCCTTTGCAAATACCCAGAAATTTTTGGCCCTCACCCAGAAAATGCTCATTTTGATGCTTGGCTAGATCAATAACTTTCTGTGAAAACTTAATGCCTTCATGAGCATGGTTTGGACATAAAGAACACAGCTTTGCAGCAAACAAAAATGAAGGAAAATAGGGTTTATGCTTAGCTTCAGAACTACCACAAGCTTTCCTCAAAAGGTTCAAGGCTACTTCATTCTGTCCTGCTGCACTGTAACATAGAGCAAGAAAGTGCCACCTCTCTGCCCGATCATAAACCCCTGGAAGAATCTTCTCTACGCTATCTGCCAGTGATTCAAACATTCCAGTAACTGAAAGTGAAAATGTAAGATGATCCATTATTTCAGGGTCCCAATCTATTTCCTGAAGTTCCATCTTTTCTGAGAGTATCAACAGCAAAAGTATGGCTTCTTCAGTACCACTCATAGGTGTTGTTAAACCATTCACTTGCAGCTGAGAGGGTAGGTTTACTTCAGCACCACCATAGAGAAGTGTGGTAGCCAAATCTTTTTGTACCCTGGCCAATCTCCATGGCTCCAAATTCCATGGCTTGATCAGAGCCCTCCGATAAGCAGTGACAGCTTCGTCTAGAAAACTAGCCTTGATCCATAGATTTGGAAGCAACTCCAATGCTTTGTGGAACATTTCCTGCAACTTACAATCTTCACCAATACCCTCAGGCATTCCTTTAGGAAGAGCAGATTCTACTGTGTCCACAATAATTCTGCACTCTTTTGCAGCCTCTGGTAAATAAGAAAGCAGAAGTAATTACTAATTACTAATCAGTGTATTAGTGGCTTCACAGACCAAAAACAAAACACAACCATTCATATTATAATGTCGCACTTATGATGCTTGGATGATGATAATATGGACAATTGTTCAAGATTCTCTGACATATAAGAGCCAAACTTTAAATCAAACAAAACAAAAGAATATGAAGGTGGTGATACCGGTGTATCTTCCAAGTTCTTCTAAGGATTTGGATTTAAGCAAAATTGCCTCTAGAAGCAGGCTTACTGAATGCATTGACATTACATTTGGAAGCACATTATCAACCTTTGACCGTGGTTTTCTTTGCTTGGTTCTTTCGGCTATGGCCCTGATCATTCTCGGGGCCAAAGTCTTTATGTCTATGCCTTCAAAAACTTGAAGGGCAGCATCAAAGTTCCCTCTTTGGTATTCAAGCCTCCCCAGCAAAGCCCGAGCTTCCTTAAATTCACCAAAAAAGGACAAAATTAAAATCAAACAGTGGTCTTAAGTTAGCAGAAAATATTTTCACAACATGCTGGTTTGAAGAATAATTTCACTGAGAATAAAATACTAATTAATACCTCATAGTTTAATGAGAGTGTTTCTTTTAAAGTAGATTCAGCTTCTTCCACTTGCGTCTCATCAAATTTGGATTCCCAATCCCCAGTCCTTGAAGAAAGACCACTTGCAGAGAAATCCCTTGTTGCCAAGGACTCAGGTGACTGTGGTGCCTCTTCAAACTTGAATTGCTCCCCGGAACAAGCACACAACATCTTCCAAAAAGTGTGGTTTTGAAAGTGAACCCAACACAAATCACTTCTTATTGCACACTCTCACAGGGCTCAACACCTTCAACAAACACGGTTCTGTTAAATTGATTAACACGGTTGAAATGGTTGGAGTGAACTATCGTTACTATTGAGACTGATTGTTCCTGTAGAGCTAGAACAGCAATGGTCTTAACTTTAATCAGCAAAATGAAGAATGCCACAGAGTACCCTTTTACCTTGAATTTGGAATTTCACCACTAGTGTCATGAAATGCAAAAACATAATGCTAAGAATGACACGTTCATGCAACTGAAAACAAACCACGTAACTTGTGGGAACACAAGAAAGATAGAGAGAGAGATGATGACAGATTTTTCAAATTCAAAGGCAATGATGGATGTCATAAGAAAGAGAAAAGGAGGAAAAGTTTTCTAGATGAACACGGGTGGACATGTGAGAACTGAGAAAAGAGAGAGAGAGAAACAATAATAGTAAGAACAGTGCCTAGGACTTACCAACCATAGCTCAGATTCCAAAAACCTGAACCTTATCAGTGTTTTACGCCATGAAAGCTACCCTTCTGTCGAACTTTCTGTTTCTATGTTTGGATTATCTGAAACCGGTCCTCATTGGTTAAAAAAACGCACCCCTTTAAAAAATTCAAAACCTTTTGGCCTAAGTAAAGAACAACTCACTCTTGGAGTGTTGAGAATGTTTGGTAATAGGAGCATTCAAATGTTGTTGGTAAATTGCTTGAGTTGGTTTGAAGTTTCAACAATGTTGGTGTATGTGTTCACACTCCACACCACACTTGATGGAGATAGTGGCAGAAGTAGTAGCTTAAGAGTTGGAGCAAGAATTAACGGAAGAAAGTGAAATGAAAGGAAAAGCAAAGGGTGTTGTCGTGGGTTGCCACTATCAACATGTCCCCATACATTGGTGTCCACATTAATGTTGTTTACTTTCCAACCTTTTTGTCAGTCACTGTATCCGAAACATATATTATGATTGGAAAATGTTGTTTTACACATACAAAGAATAAAATAATGGATGTAAAGGATATATAATTTTTTTTAATGTCAAAATAATAGCACCCATTATATTTTTCTATGCTTCAAATGCCAAATTTTTAAATAATCAATGAAATCTGTTCGAGAGATATACAATCTAATTCACTTTTTATCTACTATATTTTTCTTATGTGTTTAGCAGACTTTTAATTTCTTTTAGTTTATTTTGGTTAGTATCATTTTCAAGTTTTCTAAGGGGCCTTTCGGATATTTGTGGTTAATCTTTTCATACAGAAAATTAAATAATATATAAGAAAAGAAAAATTAAACTTGTATTAAAGTTTTAGATTAAAAATGATGTTATACTATGTATTGTTCCCTCCATATAAGAGATGTTAAAAAAATATAGAGATTAAGAATGTGTTGAATGTATAAGTTTTAAATTAAGAATATATAGGAGTGATGTTGATGGTGATCAAATCGATAACATTTTATACATAAAGAAACCAAGTTAATAATATTTTATGTATAAATGATGAATAGAGAATTTGCTACACATAACCATTAAACTCCTTTATTTAATACCAAGTAAAAGAAGAAAAAAAATAGAAAGAGAGAAGTGTAAGTTTAATGTAATGGTAGAAAACAATAAATGGTTTAAGCTTTTGCATGAATATGTAAATAAGAGGGATAATTATCCTAATTTATTTTTTATTGTCGTTTTTTAATTTCGTAAAAGTTTTTTGCTTACAACGATTAGATCAAGAAAAAAAAAGAATGATGGGAAGAGGATGGTTGAAGAGTAATTTCATATTTTTCATACATAAAAAGTTAAACTAAATATTTAAATTAAGAGTTTGGTGGATATACATTCAAGTGTAAACAAGTTTCATGTTCATTCCATCATAAATGACAAATAATTATTATTATAAAACTCAACAATTTTTTTGTGTTGACTTTTTGTTGAATGATAGTATACAGTATTCACCATGAATAATTTTATACATCCACAAATAATTTTCTTACTTCGAAAATAGAAAACCTTTTTCTTTTTGAAAACTGAATGTCACTTTTTGAAATTAACGAGATTAGCGGATAAATTAAGGCACGCCTCTCTTAATTATCGCGCCATGATAAAGATTAATATTATAATGACTTTCTTATCTTATATCAGAGAGTGTTATGTTACTGTCTAATCAAATCATTAAGTGATTTTATAGCATCATGGTTACTTTCTGGACAATAAAAATTTCTTCCATAAACGAACTTCTAAGTTACTATTTTAATTTGATAATTTATTTAGTATAAGAAAATATTATCAAATAAAATCTATATCAATTTCATTGAATCACATGATTTTCCTTTTTCGTAGTATAATTGTTTAAATTTCATATTTACTAAAAAAATATTATTAATGTTATTAATTTTTATTTGTTTAGCATAAAATCAGAATTTGACAGCAACAACATCACCTTTGTAAACTACCAGAGCACTTAAATGGTTATTATGACTGTGGTCGCCATTACATAAGTACGCTTTTATATTTGTTTCTGGACAAAACCCCTTAAATTAAATTAATTTTAACATAGTGGAAAAAGCGTCATGCTATTTTTGTTTTAAGACAAAAAATTAGGAGAAAAACCTTAAACTTCGAATTAAAGATTATCCTAAATGACCTAATTATCGAAACTGATGAAATGCAGATTGAAAACATCATTTTAACAAATAGATTTAAAAAATCAATAATAGAAAATTTACCAAATTTCTCGGCTGAATTTTCTTGAGAAAATGATTGACAAGACGATGATAAAGTGGTGCGTTAATGAGGGGTGTTTGTTTGGTATTTCCTAAAAGAGAAACATTTTATGAACAGTGCGTGACAATATTCAAAAGTTAACAGTTCGGAAAAAGAAGCAATGATGGTTGCCAGAACATTTAAGCGTAGGCACATGGACAAAACCTTCAAACGGAACCCAGCTCAGGTGGCTATCACGTGGAGTTGATTTGGCGGGAATCTACCAAGAGAATCAATGTAAAAAAGTGAGTAACAAATTTTCTATTATAATTTCTTCATATATAACTTATTGAAAGTTTATAAAATATTGATTAAATAAAATGTGAGATTCAATAAAAATATAACAATAAAAAAAGTGTTAAAAGTGTATTATTAATATTTAATAATAATAATAATAATAATAAAAATAAAGCAGCTTGGACTCATGGAGTGGTAGTTTCTTTTGCTTTACCTTTAGTTTTGTCGCTTCTTAATTTTCTGCAGCCGAGATTCCTTCATCAACCAGCGACTTTCTCATACTCACACACACCACATGCTTCTGTCATGTCAACTTCCTTCTCTCTCATCCTTCATACTTTACAGCTTCAACGCATTTTCCAATTTTTCTCAGAAATTAGGGTTTGGAATAACAACTCAAGCCCCCCTTAGATTTACTTACCGGAGTGAAGCTTTTAACTCTGTTTTCTATTAAACAAAAGTATTAAAATTAAAAAAGTTAGCTGGTAAATATAAACAATACATTGATTCCAGCATTACTAATATTGAATGGGTTTATCTTAATAATATCACTATGTGTTAATATCTCTCAGATTAAAATTTGCTAGTTTACTTAATGTTTAACTCGCTATTTCTAAGTCTTTAAATCTATTTAAAGATTCCGTCTTCCAATTGAAATTAAAATAAAGGGGGGAAAACACGGTCTGTAACCCCAGGAACACTCACTTTATTGCATTACAAATTTATAATAACAATAAATAAGCAAGCTAGTTCTCAATCCAGCGAATAGTCATTTGAGTTTTTAATTAAGAACATGCATAAGATATTTTTTGGCATATATATATATGTCATGTCAAGCTGGCATAGTTTGCAGAAATAATTTTCCTAGCCATTAAGTCGAAAGCGTTGGAGAGAAGAAAAAATAAAGTATAAAATTAATGATCGAATCATGAAATGAACACAATTCCTGATAATAATAATTACATGTCCCGCTCAAAACGCCTCGTCGTCAACCATACTGGCTGCGTAGTGACCCAAATTTCGGCCCTGTAGTTAACCAGAAGAGAAAAAAGGAAGAGAACAAAATTCAGTACCGTATGACTGTTAAGGTACCCCCATTATATTCAAGCTGATTACATAAATGGCAAAGCATGATTGTACCCAGAAAACTTAGTTCCAAATGTAATAGACAGTCTAGACAAATAGATCGAGAAAACTAGTTTGTATCAAACAAGAATGCTCTTATTGGGACAGTTCACATGAATGAAACACCTCAGAAATCCCCCTCATTGAAATTGAGAGAGAGCCTTAGCTCGCTCCAACGTCAGGTCTGAGGAAGGTAACCCGCCCGTTGTTTATTGTAGCAAAAATTATCAAGGTATACCACTCTTAACCAAGTACTTTAAATGGGAAAATAAGACTTAAGATCGTTACATGGCAAGAATACCAACCTCAGATAACAACCGTTGCTTATTAATTAATTGTGTCCTAGCCTTGTTCTGAACTGAATTTGGAGACTTAAACATTCTCTGCAAGAGGGACAATAATGCAGATAAGTACACAATGACAAGAAACAAGAAAAAAAAAAGTATATAACAAGTGAGAGTAGTAAACAGACAATCAGTAATCAGTCATAGAAACCAACCTTTTCACCGCTAGACATCCGATGTTCATTGTCATTAAGATATCTTCTCTTTGGTGTGAAATTAAATACATCTTGAAGGAAGTCATTTTCCTAATTTGACAAGGGAGAAATAAGTTAACCAAGGAAATAATAAACTTTTCAGCAAAACTAAAATGTTAGTGATGAAAATTGACAAGATTAAGCCAACCTGCATATGCTTGATGAATCCTCCCCCTAAAAAGTGCTTGAGAAAGTTCAACTGCAAAAATGTAAGTTAAAGTTTAACACAGAAATGGAAGCTTTTGTCAGAAAAACAGATGAATAAAAAAGATAAAAAGAAAAAACCTGTATCATTTGGGACCATGAAGATGTCTGCAGTGAATCACCACCAATTTTCATAGAAACTTCAGGAGAGTAACCATACTAGTAGCACAAGGTATTAAAGTAAGGTCAGTAAATAAGCATGTGTTCCACATGCAATATATCTTCTATTAAAAGAGGGTGACTTAGTGCACAAGATTCCAAGTAAGCGATGTTTGAGAAGGGTACATGTACACAGCCCTACAACCCCAGAGTCTATTTACAGAATCTGAACACATGATAAGGTAACCAGGCTTTTCTTAGAATATAAATTACAGTTAATTAGAAAGGAAACTCAAGTACCTCAAAAAATTCCACAATATCTCGGAACAAGTTCCTCTGATTATTAAGATCTTTCTTAGCAGAACCTTTTCCACCAGCCTCAACAGAAAGGTTTTTGACTTGATTGACAACCTTCCCTTTCAATCCTTGTAAATGGATGTAACTTTCCTGCAGGTTAATCTCTTCTTGAATCATTTCACTTGCACCCTTAGAATCAGCAGAAAATTTCTCTATAATTCCATTCTCAAAAATTACAGCCAGTGCTTCACCAGCAGCAATACGCATAGGCCGGTCTTCCTTGTCTAGAAGACTTGATAAATAAGATATAGAACTGCATGAACAAAATCAATTATTTGGATCCCAGACAATGAAACAATCCTAAAACATGGTCAGGATTTTAAATATATAATTGAATAAGGAGTTTGGAATTTGAGTTGGATGGAAATGAATTTGGATCTTAAATTTAATCATGTTATGGGAGGCCTTTAAGAATTAGAATCATAACTCATGAAAATTCCTAGAGATACAAAATGATTACTGAGGCCCTTTCCAATTCTCATTGCAATTTTAGATACGTGTTTGAATGTGATAAGAAATTTTTTAACAAAACTGATTCGAGATCAAAACCATGGTTTTGTTGCGCCAGTACAAAAGCAATATTTTCGAGGCGAAGGAAAATCCTGTTGAATATGTATAGATAAAAATATCATCATGCTTAAATATTATGTCATTACTTTAACAATATTTATGTGCCCATATTAATTACCATACATAAAAAAGTGATTTTGATCAACAAATATTCGTTGTATTAAAATTACGTTCAAATAAACTTCTCGTTATAATCAAATTTGAAAAATAAAGTTTATAAAAATCAATTTTACAAACTGTAAGCCAAACATGGACTTACTCAACATCCTAAAAAATTGTGAATACCACACGCAGAAAATGAAATTAAAATTGTGCTCAACCCAAAAAACAAAAAACCGAAATGCATCTCAGACCTGACTTTTTAAATAATTATCATAGAAGTCAATACTTATATACAATGGATGAAAAAACTTCTACGCTATCAAACTTAGAATTTTAATTCCAAGATGTACACAACGCAAAGATAAAATCTACATTTAGAACCAGATCCAATACTGATAACATCGAAACAAGTATTAAAATTTTAAACAATAAGTTCAATTACATCATCTAAACTGGTCCTTAATACATCTTTAGTTTTAATAATTCTATTAACATTTTCCCTGCCCCCAGTTCGCATGTTATTCCAAGTTCCATGGGAGAAAAATTACAAGTATTCATAATCCTTCACAACAAAATTTCATCCTCCCTGTCCTCACTTAAACTTCCAGTCAACCTTCTGGTATTCAAATCCTACACACCTGCTTCTATGACAAACAGGTTCAAAAAATTTTGGACTGCTAAACTGCATGTCATATATAAAAACGAATGCACACAGAGGCTTTTTGTTCTCTTCCAATAACAAAGAAGAATGAGTCAAGAACTAGGTCACACTATTTAGAAGTCTAGAATGCAGATCTGAAATGAACTCAAGGTTGGTTTTTAGGAGGAAAGTTCCAACTAGTTGCAGTCCCAGGTCAACTGTAGAACTAAGCTAACTAAAGCCATGTAAAGGTGCAAGCTATGCCCTTTTTTCAATACCAAAAACTAGTGCAGGATTAAATGAAAAGGGATACACAGAAACAGGATAGCTTACTTTTGCCAAATTTTAGAATTTAGCTTGAACTCGCTCATTGTAGATAGGAGAAAGGACCAAGCAGATATGACGGCAGTTATTAATGGAGCAGAAGGTTTGACTGCAACTACCTAAACAATAAAATAGCTAAGTAAATTTAAGGTAGAAAAGTTAGGAGCACTAATATAGAAAAAAAGTGCAATAATAATTGAAAATAAAACAACTATTAATAGAGATACATAAAACTTTGGATTAATAAGCAAAATAGAAATACTACTAACAGTATATTTGAAAATAAATGCCTACATTGGAACCTAATCTGGGATGAATCACTCGCCACAGTATGTCCATTGATTTCTCTGTTTCCTCTTGATCATTCCCACCAACAAAAGTGATTATAGCCAAGCATGCCAGCAACTAAAAAAAATGGCATTGAAGAGAGAAGATTCAGAATCAGAGTCTCTGATGACTCATAAGGCAAATTTTGAGTACAGAAGTCTTTCCAAAATATTCAAACACCTACTTACTGTTAAAATTCATGAGAAAGTAAAACATGAGAAAGTGATAGAAAGTTGAAAGTATTGAGAAATCTTTGGTATTTTGATATCTAGCCTCTGAGAGCTTGTCCAGAGTTTATATATACTTCTAGAATCAGTTGAAACTGTAATAATACAACTGATTAGAAACAGAAACACAACAGAAAACTGATTTCCGAAAGCCTATGGGCTTGGTATTTATGGCCCCAATTTACAACAGAGAACAACAGCTACAATAGCAACAAAATAATCCACATCTCGCTAATACTTACTGAAGGAATTCTTGTCAAATCTGATTTAGATGTGAGAAATTCATCAAGAGGACGAGCTGTTTCCTCAAAAATTTCCCTTGCACGATTATCACCACATCCAACAGTCAGAGACAGCAAACCTACAAAATAATCAAATTATATGCTTAATTATATGAATGAATGCAACATTATACATTCATAAGATGATCCAAATCATACCAATGACATGTGATGCCAAAGCTATTTCCTTTGCAGATGCCTTTTTGGATCCCTTTTTTATTGAAGCAAGACATAGATGCAATAAAGTAGCAAATCTGATAGAGGAAAGGGCCTCAAGGTTAGAAACATCATACTTATTGCAATAAATAAACCAATGGGCAAGATATCACATCTCTGTACTGAACACGAATATTTTTTGACATTGCAACCATCCTATTGAAGTATAGGAAATATATATGGGAAACATATAACATTTTTTTCAGATTAATGTAGTTTTCCACATAAACCAGCCAGTTGATGACACAACTATATTAGAAATAATAAGATTTAGGAACACAGCATAAAACACAAAAATGCGAGTGTGTTGAATACATCAGCATCATCACTAGACTGAAACACTGAAATTAGTTGATAGCTTGATTGTTAATTTGACAAGTCAGAAACACAGAAATTTCTAGACATAAAAGTCTAAAGAAGGAAATCTAAGCACCAAAGAATGATGCTTTTATTTTTAGTATGTGGTCATTCAAAACAGGAAAGAGTTTCTATTCTATATATACACGGAGGAATCTCATACATTGAGTACTTAAGCACTTTCTCAATCAATTTTGTTTTTGGCAAGTAAACAAACGTGGGGTTATTGGAACTCCAATTTCATATTCATTTGTAATTGTTGAAATACTTATTTCTGCTAGTGTAGTCAGTAGGACTTTAGTAGGGAGTTGAGTGTTGAGTTATCTCTAACCATTGTACCTAGCAATCTAGGCCAGTCTCTTAGCTTTCCATCTCCCTATTGTACCAGCTCCTACTCAATATAAATATACGAACATGAGAAGGATCTTTCAAGCCTTTTGAAAATATTTTTCTTTGTTTTAATCTCAAGTTGGTATCAGAGTCAGGTTTCGATCCTGAGACCTGTGGGTTATAGGCCCACCACGCTTTCGCTGCACCAATCCTATGAAGATGTATTGCGATAATCAAGTTGCTCTCCACATTGCATCAAATCCAATATTTCATGAGAGAACTAAACATATAGAAATTGACTGTCATTTTGTTCGTGAAAAGTTGTTGACAAAAGAAATATGTATTGAGTTTGTTGGATCAAATGACCAACTCGCAGATGTATTCACCAAGTCCTTAAGGGGACCCCAGATAGAGTTTATTTTTTCCAAGCTTGGTACATACAATCTGTATGCTCCAGCTTGAGAGAGAGTGTTGAAATAATTATTTCTGCTAGTGTAGTCAGTAGGACTTTGGTAGGGAGTTGAGTGTTGAGTTATCTCTAATCATTGTACCTAGCTGTCTAGGCCAGTCTCTTAGCTTTCCATCTCCCCATTGTACCAGCTCCCACTCAATATAAATATATGAACATGAGAAGGATCTTTCGAGCCTTCTGAAAATATTTTTCTCTGTTTTAATCTCAAGTGTAATCTACACTAAATACTTTTCACAGCAATTTCTTAAATTCTGCCAACTACATTAAAAATTACTAATGAAAGTGAGCAATGTGGGATGCGAATAGCCAATTGAAAGTGACAATAGCTGCAACCGATAAAGAAACACTGCTGAATCAAATTTCATCTTTCAGAACTAAATTGAGATTGCGGACTTCCCATGTTGACTTTATCCTTTATATGCAATCTCTTAGAAAGTAATATAAGTCTCGGTCAACCTTACAAAATTGACTTGTAAAGTGATATATGCACTTACTTATATACTCTATTTTAGTCATATCTCTAGACATTGTGGGATCTCCAACACAATCAAAATAGAGTGAAACTCAAAGCCAAAGGTATCCTCTTAAGGTTAGTGAGGGCTTGCTAGGTTGGACAAAGCACATGTATCAATTTTCTTTATGTTGCTTTAGCGAGTTGTTACACATACAATGCAATTAGGTAAATAAATGATACAGCAGAAAGAAGTAAACGGTTGAATAACGTAAAACTCGATAGTTGCTTACTTCTTATCCACAAACTGATGCTGCACGTTGCTACTGAATGCCCCAACGATCACCGACAATGCTCTCTCCCTCGTGGAACTCCTTTATTTCCAAAACAAAAGAGAACAAAATTTATATACATGCATTGATAATGTAAAAATCTTTTACACCATAAACCATCATGTGCAGTAAGTTCGTTATATTGAATACTGACTAACTTGTCTGAAAATCATATCAATGACGATTTTCCACTAGTTGAGTTCACTCGTAAACTAAAACTTGTTATAATTTTAGATTTGGAATTTGCAGCTGTAAACCAAGTACCTTTTCTCGTCCAAGGCATCGAGAGCTTGATCGAGAAGAGCGTCTTGATCGAAGTGCACTTCTTCGTTCCCTGAGACGGAGAAGTGATCAGTTCTCGAAGTTGACGACGAACTCACACTACTACTGTCATCGTCGCTATCCAACATTGCAGCATTTTTACGTTGAGAATTACCTACTCATACATAACCAAAACACAGCACAAAAACAACCAGCAACTTCATTCAATTCAAACTCCATCATTCATTCGCCTCGACATCATAATAGCAGCACTTAACATACTCATATTAGTCAGTCAGTTAATCAACTAAGCAATTTCAATTAATGCGCGATGGATCCAATAATTAAGAAGAATAATAAACCCTAGAAAATTAAATATAACAGAATATGATTGTGAGCTCTTACGCTTTCCCATAACGGCAACGGTTCCAACGGTGTTGTGTTGAGTACAGAGCGTTAGAAAGTGTTACGAGATGGAATGGAAATGCGATGGAAAGGTGTGAGGAGGAGGGAATTGAAGGGAACGGAATTGGGAGAGAAGGAGGATGAGAGAAATAGGTAGAATAGTGAATGATGAGCCATGAAAATTCAGAAGAAGAAACAGAAGAGAGAGAGTTTTTGGTTTTATCTGAGATGAAATTTTGATGTGAAGATGAAAAATGAGGAATGGTGTGTGGCGTGGTGTGGTTCTTGCTGTGCTGAGTGGAAGCTTGAAAGGGAATTATTCAAACGGGTGGTGTGGAATATTCCGAATGTGGTGTGCCACATACTCTGTACTGTGGAGTTATTACGTGGCACATCACAAGCCGTTGACATAAATGAACTTTGTCACGCTCTTTTTTCTTTTTTAGAGCTATCTTTTTTAATTATGCACATTTTAGGAAATAAAGGAAGTGAAAAAAAAACGAGTTGAATTAGATGTTGTTTGGGTGGAAAACAATAAATAAGAGAAAGAGAGTAAAATTTATATTTTTAATTCTGTGATTTATTAATAATAATATTTACTAATCTTTACTGAAACTTTCAACTTATATATGAAATCCATATTCACATTCATCCTCAATTTAAAGTAAAATAATCAATTATATTAAATAAGATAATTTACAATAAATCCTATCTCCTTCTTCAACTTTTCCCACTTTATATATAATGTGTTAGTAGTTATTAAAAAAAAAGATAAAAAATGTCAAGACTATTTCACAAAAGTTATGATAAATGACGTAATTTTTAAGTTTTTATTTTAATTTTTGAAGTTAGCATATTATTGCATATGTAATGGATAATAAAATATGCGATAACATTTAAAAAAAAAAAAAAGAGCTGATTTTGGTAACCTTCACGTTAACACATGTTTGTTTATTAACAGAGGGTGAGTTGAATTAATTAATGTAAATATGTTGAATGAGTACAAACTTTTTGTCTGTATTAAGTGCTTATTTTAGATTAGTCTAAAATGGAACCCACAAGGAGTTATTAAAAGAAAGGTTAGGTCGTGATTTGGTATGTGTCTCTGTATGTAATGTCTTGTTGAGAAGAGGGTCATTATTTTCTAAAAAAAAATCAGTGATAAGTAACTATTAATTATATTAATTTTTATTTTTTAAATTGCAAAATTATTTATCAATAATTAATAGTTAATTAATTGCAATATTTCATTAAATATATAAGATGTTAATTGGTCTAATTTATAACATAACATTGCTAATATTAGACAAAATTTTACTATCAACCGTAATCGTTAAGGTATTTTAATAATATTCAATAAATAGTATATGTATTTAAAAAATATAATTTGTTAATGTAATTTAATATTTCTATTATTGTGATAATCTAGAAAAACAATATTTTAAGAGTGATGGTGTTTTAAAATAATGAGATCATATTATTCTGATAATATAATATATAACTATAAATAAAAATTTTATAAAGGGGTTTCATTACTTAAAAATATTTTATCTCTCTAAAAATCTCTTTACTAGCTCTCTACATCTCCTCTTGACTTTGTAATCATCTATTTGAAGATCGGAAACCGTCTGTGTGATCCTCGTAGTGAGATCTTCAAGTTCATATGATCAGTCTCTCAAATTGATTAAATTGAATTTCATCTGATCTTTGGTGTTTTCTAATCATCAAATTAAGATCGCATGTGATTTTGTCATCTTTTGTTTTATTCTTTGCTGATTAAAGATCATGAGGATATGACCTGATCATTTTGTGATGTATCTGTTTTTACATAAAGTACCTTGTGACTTAGGGAAGGTCGTGGTTTGACTAGTGTAAATGTTGAATTGGTTTCAATTTCTTAGATTTGATGATGGAATTTGATTGTAGCATGAACTATGTAGCAAATTGGTGTTAATTATGATGTTGACTGTTTGGTTGAATATGTGTAATTGATAATGTGTTTAGGTTCCTTCATGATGGTGTTTTCTGTAAATGGAATTCTGGTATGACTTGGGCAAATTAAGGGGGACTATTTTCCCTGAAGTTTCAATAGTAAACTTGTTGGACGAGCAATCTCGTTGCTGATCGAAGGGGTAATCTTTGCCGATCGAAAAGATGTGTTTGTTGAGCAAGTTGATCAAAGTTTAAGAAATACTTTGCTAATTTATTTTGGGAAATGTTGTATTATATAAAGATAAATGTTATTGATATTTGAACCAATGATATGTTTGTGAGAATAGAATATGACTGATTAAAAGAATTTCAAGGGAAATCATAGTATGATGGTGTTTTAGTATATGCCTTAATATAGGAGATGTCTAAGTAGGAAGGTATTCTGAATTATAATAATCCACACTCGTCTATAATAGAATGAATTATGTGGTAAGAGTGGCAGGAGTTTGCAGAGTTTATAAACCATCACATGTGTATACTTCCTTAAAATTCTATAGCAAGTGCATCATCTGCATAATCAAGTCTAGAGTCAATTAATTTGAATAAATTGATAGAGTTCTGTGACTTATGCTTCATGAGTATATTGCTTATGTATGATATAGTTTGTTATGAAGATGTTTTAATACATTAACTTACCATTCTCTTAATTATTGTGTTTGTTTTCTTTTGCAATGATCACCAAATAATGTCAGCATATGACCCTACAAGTAGGTGCGGAGACAAGAGTGACAAAATCCATTGGTAGAACACAATAGTTCAAGATACTAAATGTATCAATCGGTTATTGATGTAATTGTTTATAATACTTTTTATAATTATTTCCTTGGATAACTTTATAAATATATGATACTTTTCATATTTAATTATTTGTTGTGTACTAGGATATGAAATATTTTATTTAGTAGTTATGTTATTAAATGGAATGTTACACGTTAATTTTTTTAACATAAATTCTCTCGGTACCTTTAATTTTGATAAAAAAATGTTTTTGTTATGGATTACTATTATTCTAAATATAATGTTTTTAATAATAAAAAAACCATAAAAATTCACGTGATATAATATTAATAAACAAGTGAGAATGATATATATATATATATCAAAACGATAAAATGATTCGAGAAAATAGAAGATTAATGGATATGGATTAAGGTAGGTCAAATTATATTTTATTTATTCTATTATTTTATGAACATGAAACCTAAGAACATATGCTTCAATTCTAGCTACGTACCAATCGATTAGGACGACGTTTCCTTTTGTATGAAGGATTGATTCAATATTTTAATCAAGTCATTATTTAAATTTAATCTCATATATATCCATAAATAAATAAAATATGGTTAATTCAGCAGTTTAACATAATGTATCAAATACATTATGTTTTCACATTTTTGTTCACTGTCAAATCCATTTTTGGTGCTTGTCTGTGTTGTTGTGCCTTCAAAAAAGGTAAAAACTTGGAAGAGATGAGAAAGCTCTGCAGCTACTGCAATTGGAAGCAGAACTTCTGCTGTATAAAAATACAGAGTCTTTTCATATCATCAATTCATCATTAGGATTTTGAGGCTCACTGAAAGTAAACTTAGCATGTTCCACCAATTCATACATACCAGAAAAAGAAAAGAGAGAGGTTTTATATACTTTAAGCTCTGAAGAGGAGATTAATTCTGTGTTCTATGAACTGTGTTTGCAGAAAAACAAAGAAGAAATTGAACTGAACAGAACAAGGAATATCAAACAAAATTCAATTAATGATTTTCAAATTTTTGGGAAATGCAGGTAATTTTGGCAACCATCACCAGAAAGAATCTGCGACACTTCTTCCAATGTTGTCAAAATCGCAACCTCGTATCGTAAAATCGCACGATTTTACGATTCAACTCGTAGAATCGTACGATTCTAGCGATTTAACTCGTAGAATCGTAATATCGTTACGATTCAGCATCAAACATTCAAATCGTGATTTTAATTGGAAAATGAAACGACCCAATTTAAGAGGCTAGACCGAAAACCCCTATATATCATATCGCAACACTTCCACCATTTAACCTAAACCTAAATTTGAGCCACCCAGAACCCTAGCTTCTTGGCCCTGTCTGCGAAACTGCGAATCCTGTGACTTTTTCGCTTTCACTGAAAATGGCAAAAAGAAAAGGGAAGCAATTGAGCAACACTGGAATCATGGCGAAGAGAAGAAGCAAGAGCGTTGAATCCAGTAGCAACGTGGATTTGAGAGAGGAAGCGTGTAGGCAAATTGCTAGGTTTTTCTACATCAATGCCATTCCCTTGGAGGTTGCAAAAGGTGAAGCTTTTCAGAAAATGGTCAACCTTATTGCAGGCCCGGGGTTCAAGCCACCCTCTTATGATGAACTTAGAGGGAAATATTTGAAGCAACAAGTGGCTGAGATCAAGGAATCAATAGAGGCGCATAAAGCTGAATGGAAGAGCACAGGATGCTCTGTCTTGATTGATGATTGGACTAATAGCTATGGGGTCACTATTTGCAATTTCTTTGTTAACAGCCCGAAAGGTACTGTTTTTCTTAAATCTCTTAATGCATCTGAAAACTGCAAAACTGTTGATGGCATTTTTGAAATGATTGATGGCATTGTTGAGGAAGTCGGTGTAGAAAATGTTGTTCAAGTTGTTACTAGGAATGAATCTAAATATAGAGCTGCTGGGAAAATGTTGGTGAGCAAAAGGAGGAGATTTTTTTGGATGCCTTGTGCTATTGATAGCATTAATTTGATGCTGGAGGATTTTGTGAAAAAGTTGCAGATCCATAGAGACACAGTTGCAAATGGGAAGAGAATTACATCTTATATATATTCAAGAAGTTGTCTGGTTTCTTTGTTGCATCATTTTACTAAGGGTAAAGATTTGATTAGACCAGGAGTGACTAAATTTGCAACATGCTATCTAACTCTGAAGTGTCTCTATGATAAGAAGGGGGCATTGGTGAAGATGTTTACATCCAAACAATGGAAATCCAGTTTTTTTTCTGGAACAACAGGTGGGAAGCTTGTTCAAAGTCTCGTTATGGATGATAAGTTTTGGAAAAGTGTTGTGATTTGCTTGGTTGGCGCTGGTCCTCTGATCAAGGTGCTTCATTTGGTGAGTTTGGACCAGAAACCAGTCATAGGTTTCATTTATGAGGAAATGAAGAGAGTAAAAGAGAAGATACGGCAAGCCTTTAAATCTGTCAAGAAACGGTAAACTTTTTATAGTGTTTCTCTAATTCACTGTTGGTATGAATTTGATTTATTACTTTGTGTATATTCTTTCTCTGTAAACTACTTCTGACGAAAGTGTTTTTTCTCTTTTTAGTTACATGCCTTTATGGAACATCATAGATGAAAGATGGGACGAAGAAACTCTTAGGCCTTTGCATGCTACAGCTTATTATCTTAACCCTCGGTTCCATTATGATCCTAGTTTCGAAGAAGATTTTGATGTTAAACTTGGTTTGTACGGGTCTTTAAGCAAGCTGGTAGCAAAGCAAGACTGGTCTAAGGTTGATCATATGCTTGAAGATTTCAAGCATGCTAGAAACTCTCTTGGTAATGAAATAGCAAAGATTGCAATTAAAACCAAAAATCCAGCTGATTGGTGGGATTCATATGGTTCTGAACTTCCCGAGCTCCAACATTTTGCTAAACGAATACTGAGTTTGACAACCAATTCCTTTGGCTGTGTGGATAACCGGAATGCCTTTGATATGGTAAAATTTGTTAGCTTAGCTTCACTTGTAAACCTATCAATGTAGCCATTTATTCATTTGATTTTTATTTGTTTAGGTACACATGAAGAGAAGAAATCATTTGAGGCAACAGACACTGAATGATATTCTGCTAGTGATGTCTAATTCGAAGTTAGCCGAAAGGCACCAAGCTGAAAATGCCGTTGAATATAGCATAGACGATCTTTCTTCTGATGATGAATGGATTACAGAGAGTAATGAAAGCATATCTAACAATGAAGAATCAGAGTTATATGACTTATGCTTGTTTGTTCCAATTGAAGATGATGAAGCAGATTGTAATGATGATAATGGTGCTTATGTAGATGACCTACAGATTGATGATGGTATTGAATTTGATGAAGATGCAGATGTTGATTATGAAGATGAGGCAAGTTACACAACAGATGATGTCACGGATAGAGGTGTGTCGGAAACATTCAATGAACTATTCATGGATTGATGCCTGGTTGGTTAAAGTCCCCGGCATTTTTTCTTTCATAACGAGTAGCATGGTTCTTCAGTTTTACAATTAGTAATAGAAGTTTCAAGTGTTTCTTTTTTTGGTTTTATCTTGTTGGCATTAACCAAGAGTGACTGAAATCTCTTCCTTCAGGACAATAGTGGCCAGATTTATCGCGCCACTCAAAAATATGCTCTTTTTCTGTTTTTTTTTCCTATAAAACTTTGTTGACCGGTGCAAGATTGGAAGCCTTAAAATACCAAATGAATCATATATATTATATACCTATAGACTATAATCAACACATACTAAAATATGAAAATTATTGGATTGAGCGCATATCAGTATAGTTAGGTTCACCGGTTGGATTATCAATTGAGACTTTGGATACTGATATTAATTGTTAGACCGAACGTTTATCGTTAAATCAAAAGTTATAATTGATAATCAAAAAATATAACTTTAGTGTAAAAATCTAAACGATCATGACTCAATTGTCATTGCGTCTACCATAATAACAAAATTAGATTATAGAGATGGATAAAATAGGGTATGGCGAAAGAGGAAATAAAAGCTTAATAAGAATCAACAATGATAGAAAAAATGTGTTTATATATCAATTGTTGAATCAGATGATTACTATCGGATCAAAGATATAATCGATAATTAAAGTATAACTTTCTATTCAAAAATATAACGGTTTAGACATCACCATTCTATCTCCCCCTCTAGCACCACAATAACATTAGATGACATAGATGAAGAAAATATGGTTATAAAGTAGCTAAGCATGTGTGGAATGAAAAAAGAGGAAGAAAAAGCAAAGGAAAAACAGCAATGATAGGGAAAGTTTGTGATTGTATTTGAGGTTTACGCACGCGTGCACTCCATATCTAATCACACTGCTCAAATGCTTCATTTGGTTGGTCTCACTTGTGTCAAGTCCCCACCTCCCTACCCTTGTCTCCTTATCTCTTCCAACTTATCCCATTATTTGTACCATCCATTTATGGTTTCACCGTTTTTCTGACGTCAATTTTGGGGAATCATCCACGTCAAATCACCACACTAAAGTCTCCAAAGTTTTAACATATTATTCCTCCTTTTTATTCCACACTATCCCTCACCACATAAATGCTAATCTCTCCCTCTATTATCTATTTCTAGGGTTAATATTCTTTAATTCTTCTGTGTGTAAAAAAAGCTACCCTTTATACCTAACTCTATTGGTTACACAACCTTTTACTGTGATCTTTTGCCATTATTTTCTCTCTTTTGAGCTGTGCCAACACAGAAAGAGTTCAATTACAGTTGATTTGAGTTTGAGGTTAACGTTAGATGCGTGCAATTATTTCTTATAGACCACACCAGCTCTCCTTTTTTTTTTCTTCTCATCAACCATGGACACTTCAAAATAAAACGTAATTTCTTGGTTTAATCATCATCACCACTTTCCAATTGTAAATTTATTTATGTATTTGTTTTTACAAATTTCTTCCCACGTTAGTGGTCAGAGCATATGTAACTATGTGATTTAGATATTCCTTATCTACAATAGTAACTGTTGTTAAAACCATTCTCCATATCTTTTGTGAATATAATTTGAGTTATGGTTGCGTATATAAAATGTTCAAATTGACATGCTATACAAACAAATATAGTTAATCCATATTTTTCATATTAATTAATTACATTAAATTTAAATTCATACATATATATATATATATATATATATATATATATATATATATATATATATATATATATATATATATATATGTAGGCACAGATGAAAATCATGAGAAAAAAGTTGCTCCTTGAAGTACTATTCAATTCAGTTTTCCTAAATAATGTCTTGAATTCAACTTTAATAGATAAAAAGTGTGGCTGAAATGAAAAAATTACTAAGCAAAATCGTGATTTTGCAGCCGCGTCTATAATGTTGGTTGTTGAAAAAATATGTCAGAATATGTGCCTTGACGCTTTTTAGGAAAATGAGGTTTTTGACAAAATTATTTTTACAAAGTTAACAAACTTTTTATAAATAGGATTAAAGTAGATTAATTTTTTATTTTTTAACTAAAAATAATAATAAAATAGTTATTTTTTATTTTATTTAGTAGTTTCTCAAATTTTGTTCAAATTTTTTTGTTAATGTATCATTTTCCTTTTTTAATGTAATATGGAAGTTATTTATAAAATTGGGTCAAATTAATTATAATTCGTTATACGTTTTATACAAATATTCATTGAATATTCTAAATATTAATTAAAAATTATTTTTGTCAAAAATAAAAAACACAACAAAAAAAAATATAATATTATTAGCCATTCAATGTTAAAAGGATAGAAATATTTTTTCCGATGTTAAGTGCCAAAAATGAAAATATAATTATATAAAAATCAAATGACAATCATTACACAATAATGTCTCATTAACAACCAGTTTTAGTATTAAATTGTTAGTCGTTATAATGACCAATTTAGATATAAATTTACAAAAGAAAAAAATTATTAGTTACTAAAATAGTCACTATTATAAATAAAAAATTATAATTAATTTCTAAAATTTAGTTACCAAGATTTTAGCTAGCAAAAGAAGTTGGTCACTAAACATTAACTACCAAGTTTTTTATACCAAAGGAATTAATTTCTTAATTAGCCTTTAATTAATCAGTGACTACTTTAGCAATCAATTATAATTTTTCATATTCATAACAATGACTATTTTAGTGAGTAATAATTTTTTATTTTATAAATTGGTATCTAGAGTGGTTACTGTAGTGACTACTAACTTTTGATCACTAAAATTGGTGGTTAATGAAAACTTTTCTTGTAATGAATTAAATAAATGTCAAATAATAATTTAAAAAAATAAAAGTGATTAAATGTGTCTCTTAAAAATGAGTCTGGAAACTAAACATCTAGTAAAGTTAATACAAGTCTTTTAAGTTACTTAATAAATTACAAATATTTTAATAATTTAAAACAAAACGAATATGAGAATAAATATGAGGAATGAGTATTGAGGAGGTATGAGGAAAAAAATGGGATAAATATGCATATATACATCTCATTCTCATACTCAATCCGAAAAATTGATTAAAAGTATTTAGCAATTCAAAATAAGACAAAAATAAAGACGGATACAACTGGAAATGGAATAAGTATGTATATATTCATCTTATTCTCACACTCAATTTAAAAAATTGGAGACTCCTTATCAAAATTGGAAAGGATTTGGATACATTTATCATCCTAAATTATGGGTCACAAATAATATAGAAAAAAAATATTATATCGGTTTTTATTTTGTTAAAATACTTACATATTCACCACGTAGGTGCATAAACAATGTAGAATGTCCCAATAAAAATTAATGTAAGAAGGTGCATTATTTAAATTTGAAACATGACGAGACAAGTTCCTAACAAAAATTAATTATAAAAAAATTAAATATTAAATATGTTTTTCGCCTCTAAACTAATAAATATATATATTTATTTCGTCTCTACACTTTATGAAAGTCATGTAGAGCATCTTTCTTAAAAAATAACACATGAAATGTTTATCATGTGACAAACAAAATTTTACAAAAGACTATAATACAACATCAAGATGTTTGTTAAAAATATTTTTTTACATGACTTTCACATAGTACATGAACAAAATATATATATATATATATATATATATATATATATATATATATATATATATATATATTTAATTTATAGACTAAACTTAAATTTTTAAAATAGTTAAAAAAAACTATTTAACCCAAAAATTAGTAAATATATTTTTATGAACAATATATATTTACAAGAGAAAACAAATTGGTGGAACTATAGATGACAGGTTTCCAATACATAAAAAGGCTATAAATGAATTATAAACGAAAAGAAGTGTCATTATTTTGTCCACTTAACTTATGCATACATGTAGCTATTTAGAAAAGGTATAGAATGTTGATTTGGATGAGAAGTTGTAGGTGTGGATGTTTGATTGGTTATGGGCAGGCAGAAAATTTAGGTTAGTGAGATAATTTGATTGAAGAAGAAGAAGAAGAAGGCATAGGAAAGGAATAGAATGAAGTACAAATCATGCAAAATGAAAAGTCAAAAGATGTTACACCAAAGTCACATCCAAACCCTATTCTTAACGTATTGAGAGTTTCTTCCCACAAGGAAGTGGAAATTTGGTGGCTATACGCGTGCGAAGAAAAGGAAAAATTATTACACACTTTTCTTTATCCTCTTCCAAATCTATGAAAAAAGGAACAAGACTAGATACCTGCCTCTGTAGGATGAATCAAACATAGATAAAAGTAAAGTGAATGGACTTGTGGTTTTTTAGTGCATCTTAATCATTATGTCTAAAACCCCTTCCAACAATATTTTCACGTTCGTAATAATAATACAATAGAAACACTTTCTCCTCCATCATTTATCTATCTATCTATCTTTTATTCTTCTTCTTCTTCTATTGCTTCTGTTCATAACTATCCCTTCCTTTCATTAAAAGCTTCTTCTTATTGATTCTCATCATCTACAAAAACCTGTCATGTCATTCAAGGATGAGTTTTTCTTCTTTCACAATGAAAACAGACAAGGTGCTATAAAATTGTCTTAATAATAAGTGTTGGAAGAAATTGTGAGAGAGATCGCGAGTGCAATTCCTTTTTAATATTTGAAAGCTAAAAAGTTGGTTTAAAGGGTTTGGAAGAAAGAGTGAGAGAGATTATGGTTCAATTCTTCAGACTAACAAAGTACTAACAATTAACATTTGCATATAAAAAAAACAATGAAAAAAGATAAGAGCTTAACTTTGAATTTATTTATGTTTGTTCATTTATCATAAATTAAGCTTTTAAAACTATGTATAAATGAATAAATAAAACATAAAATTGTGTTTACAAAGTCAATTTATAAGATTATGTTTCCATCCCTCATATACTATAAATTGGTTTCATCTCTAATCGATATAAGACTTCCAGTAAAGGAACTTATTTATACACAATTTTCGCTTGTACATATTCATTTCACAATGTTTCAATAAATTGTGAATTCATAATATATATATATATATATATATATATATATATATATATATATATATATATATATATATATATATATATATATATATATATATATATTGTTGGAAATAGTCCAAGTGTGAGTCAAAGTCTCACATTGGATAGAAAAGACAAAGTTAAAAACTATATAAGAATAAAGACCCATAACAACATTGTCTTAAGGTTTTAGGGTTAAAGTGGTCTCAAAGGATATTAAATAATGTTTATTTTTTAGACTATGCAGTTCAAAGTTTCTCATGTTTTTCATGAAAAAAATCATTGTGATGTAAGTTATTTGATTTTGTTTTCATTAATATAAGTAGTAATTTAATGTTTTACTTCCATGTATTTATTTACATTTTTTTTATAATAGATATAGTTTGTTTATATTTCGTGAAGTGTAATTTTTATCATGTATGATTCCCATATTTTATTTTTTATTTTATTTATTTTTTTAATAAATTTTGATGTGATGATAAATATTTAATAAACTTTAAAGTGCCAACATAACTTAGATATCAATATTCACAGTTATGTCTTATATGACATTATTTGAAAATTATATAAAATAACAATGAAGCCTAGTTTAATATTAAATTGATATATAATTTTCTTGATTAGCCATTTTAGGGAATATTATGGTATGTATTGATATTTCAATTTGAATCATGTATCCGTGTTCGACACATATCCGTGTCCAATACTTGAGGATACTTTACTAATACCTATTAATGAAAAATCTAGTCCACAAAGCAGTAGTACTTTTATGATGATAATAATTTATAATTTTTTTATCTTTACAACTTTAATATATATATATATATATATATACACATATATATATATATATATATATAATTTTAATTTGGATTTAAATAGTAGTAATCATGTATTTATAACATTTTTAGCAATAATTGCACACTTTTCAATAGACAATATCATGTGTCATATCCTATTATTTTTATAATAAATATATGGCTTAAATACCTTTTTTGTCCTCATTTTCGTGGTGTTTATTGCAGATGGTCCTCATTTTGACAGAATGTTTAAAATGGTCATCATTTTTATCGAATGTTTAAAATGGTCCTCATTCTCGCAATTCGTGTTTTATTTGGTCCTTTTCTATGACGCCGTTTAAATCAGTAACGGAGCACTACACATGTGGCACTATTTGTATTACGTTACATTGGGGTGTGTTACGTGTACTGTACAAGTGTGATAATTTAGAAACCATGCAGAACATCACAACAATCCAAGCACAAACAAACTCCAAAATAGAATTACGAATACCCTAACCCACGGGCAAACACAACCCAGAAAACCCTAAACTCACCTACCTCTTTGATGATAATTAACTGGAAAATTGAAAAATTGAAATGAAAAGCGCGACTGCAATCCAACGATGAAATGACAAGTATTAGCTGCTTCCTCTGCAAATTCGAGCTCAAGAAAGATGAAGATGAAGAAATCGTCTCCAACGATGAAGAGCGTGACTGCAATCCAACTCAAACCCTAATTGCAAAATTTCCCCAAAATTGAAAAGTTAACATTAATTAGTCATATGTACACTATACGTAACACACCCCAATGCAACGTAATACAAACAGTGCCACCTGTACAGTGCTCCGTTATTGATTTAAACGGCGTTACAGAAAAGGATCAAATAAAACACGTATTGCGAAAATGAGGACCATTTTAAACATTTGGTCAAAATAAGAACCATTTTAAACATTCTGTCAAAACGAGGATCATCCGCAATAAATACTACGCAAATGAAGACGAAAAAGATATTTAAACCGAAATATATCGAATATATGTCGTATCCGATACACGTATCGTATATATATTACAGACTCAGAATCATTTCTATTAAAGTAGTTTTCATGGAAGATTTGATATGACCAATATGCATCTAGTATAGAATGGCGATAAAATTCTTATAATGGACATAAAAGAGAATGGTTGGTACACAATGATAGAGGATATCGAATATATATTATTTCCAGTTTAATTAATTAAAAAAGTCAATTATAAAATAAAGTGCATAAAATAATAAGACTCGATAGTTCTTTTAAAATAATGTTATATGACCATAAAATAATAATGTTATAAGTTGTCTAAAACAATTTCATGAGTTTATTAACTGTATGATCAATAAAAAAAAAAAAAAAAACTTTATCGGGTTAAGAAATCACTATTACCCTTAAAGTGCTTAATGACTATAGACTACTGTAAAAGCTTTTATATCAACTAATAAAAAATATCGTTAGTATTGTTCTGAAATAGTTATTGTGAAATTTAATAAATTTATGATACATAATATTTTGTAGTTAAATGACAATGTGCACTATGATTGCATAAATGATTAATAAATTCATTAGACGCGAGGATTTATGATTAAATGATGTGTATAATTAAGTTTTTTGTTATATTGTATTATATATTGATTAGAAAGTAAAGTGTTATGTTAAAGTTAAAGAAAGATTGATTTAGTTGTTTGTGGGGGAGGCACGTGCCACATATGGATAAAATGAGAATCATTTAGTTGAACGGAAGTTCCACGCAAAGGAGGAAGCAACTTTTTTGGGATTAATTGGGTGCTCTCAACTCATCTTAACTCAACTCAACAACCATCATTTGGTGACCAATAGATCATAAGGATAGGATTCGAATCCAATGTATGACTCTCTTTTTCTTGACTAGGGGAGCATCACCCCCACCCCACCCACTTTTTCTTCAAATATATTTTTTTATATATTTTTCTATTCCTATTTTCATAAATATCATTATATCTTTTAATTTCTTCTTCAATAAATTAGAGTCTAGAGCTAAAATTTAAGTATTATATCTTCAAAAGTTATTGGAAGTCCCACATCGACTAGAGATAAAGCCAATTCACAATATATAAATGGGATGCAATCCTTACCTTACAAATTGGTTTTGTGAGATTGAGTTAGGCTTAAAACTCCACTTCTAACATGGTATCAAAATCACGTTAGAGCCTATCCTAAAAATGATTTAAATATATCTTCTTCTTGTAATCCTTTAAAACATCTTTTAAATATAAAATCAAGATTCAGACTTCAATCCAAACAATATTTCATGTTCATTGATTAACTTTAATAATATTATCACAATAAATTTAAAGTTAAACAAAACTTAATAATTAAATTAAGATACTTTTCTAAATAAAATAAGATGGGTTATTTAGTATATTAAACCTAATATAAAATATTGTACATAAAGAACTCAATTCTAATAAATTTTAGATGAAAGAATGGTTTTTATTAAACATGTGACGAAAAAATATGTATCTTCTTATAGATTGGGTCAGTGATAATGGTGAATCCTTACGAGACTTTCATGTAACATAGCATCTTGAATTGAGTTAATACTATATTAACAAAATTTATGTCACACATGCAACTGAGACAAATTGTCGTTGACTTTAAAAAACAAAAAAAATTATCCAACAAATCTTATCACCCAATATTCTTTCTTACATTCATCATTGCTTAAAAATACATGTGTGATTTACATTCTATTTATTATTTGTTTGACACATATGCATTGTATGCGAGCATGACACATAGGTCATGATGATTTGTCATATCACCAACCCAAGTTTGACAACACAAACACAAATTTTGTGATCAAAGTGACTAAACTTTACTATGTGTTTAATTTGCAAGCGGCATCAACATGATAAAGTGATGTGATAATTTAGGTGAAGACAAGCTTGAAAAAGAGAGACTTCACCTATATTGTGTTTTGATGATTTCAAGATGTCAACAATTGATAAATAAAATGTTCATGTATCATATTTATTGGGTGCAATTTCATGGTTGGTGATCTATAATCCAAATAATTAAGAAGATCGTTAAGCATTTTAAAATATTATTAGAGAATTAAAAGTGTTTTAGGAAATGTTTAACGTAGTCACTAATGGTTTGTAAAAAAGATAAAATGGTTAAAATTTAACTTTGCATGTGAAATTAGGTTAAATAATGAATTAATTCGCTCTTTTTATAAAATTTTAAATAATTTACTATTTCATAACTCGATCTATTATTTAAAGATTCACATTAACACATATGTATTAACAATTTTGTTGCATGTAACATTAAGTGTCTTGTGACGGAATTTAAGTGAATCGAATCATAATCGAATCGTGATGCTTAGATTGTTATATTCTTAATTAGAAAGAATATATATATATATATATATATATATATATGTGTGTGTGTGTGTGTGTGTGTGTGTGTGTGTGTGTGTGTGTGTGTGTGTGTGTGTGTGTGTGTGTGTGTGTGTGTGTGTGTGTGTGTGTGTGTGTGTGTGTGTGTGTGTGTGTGTGTGTGTAAAAGTCGGACCTCCAAATACTATTCTTTTTATCTATACTTCCCCCGTTTTTTATCCTGTTTTCTACATTCCATAAACTGATTTCTGGAGTTCTAAAAGGCATCTTTCACCTTAAAAAATCTTCTCATAATCCCTTGAATGTTACCACAACAGAGTGGACCCTAAGCAGGTGGTGACCAATTTCCCTATGGCTTACATTTTCATTATTTTCTTCGTTGATAATCTTCGCATTGCTATGTGTGAAATCCTTACAAAAACCCCTCCACTTATTCTCATCCATCAAAATCTCAAACAAATCCTTCACCCTACAATTAAACCTCTCTATCAAACTGATCATTTTAAACCCCTTCTTCCCTTCACCCGTCTCATTATTACCATTAATATTAACATTACCACTACTATTAATACTACTAACGCTCTTCTCTAGCACCACTTTCTTCGCTTCAAGGTCATCCTTCAAGCCCACCCTTTGCCATGCCTACTTTTTGCTAGTATATAGATTTAATTTAAATGCTTTATGATTTAAGTTTAAATTGAGTGTAGGTTTTCACTTGCATTTTTGGTAATGTTCTTATATTTTAATGACCTAGAAGGATAACACCAAAAATCCTAAACTCCTAAACTTCTATTCTTTGCACCATCAAAGTACATCAAAGGATAAGTAGCCACGCACAACGAAGTATGCAAATAGCAGAAAAAGAAAGTACCGAAAGAGCAAAAAACCAAATATGAACAAAGGAGCACGAAAAAAAAAAGTAGCAATGACACGATTACTTGTCACTGGCAAAATCGCACGTAGTGACAAAATCGATAAAGAGAAACGAAATTAGGGCAAAATCAAAAGCAAAAAATCGAAAGCATTAGCAAATGAAATTAAAATGAAATCGAGATTGAAATGCTGAAAGACAAAATAGGGAGATCGAAAGAGAAAAATCGAAAGATGAAATAGAAAGATGAAATATGAAAATAAAATTGGAAGCAAGGGAGATCAATATTTGTTACCTCAAGCTTCATTACGTAGAAGTTTTCATGAGACAGTGAGGAAGAACGGTGAAGAAGGATGTGCAGCGGTGTTAGAGGATGGTGGAGAGTGGAGAACTATCTTCTCCTCTAAGACACGACCACGCGACAAAGGAAAGCAATATTGCACCTCCTGAGACACTAATGTTTCTAAAACATTAAAAATTACAAAAGAAAATGAAAATGAAAAAATTAATTAAAATTTAAATTTTGTATTTCACGGGAGGTTATTATAACCCCAACTAATTAACCCCTTCTAAAATTAAATATTTTTGTAATGATAATGACTAATAATTTTTTATTATTAAAATTAGTCATTATTTAGAATTTTTTTTAGTGCAAGTTTATATTGGTGGAAGATCAAAATCATAAATTATATATATTTGTAATTGAGCCTTTAAATAATGAAATTTCAGCGATCCTAGGTTTGATTTTGGTTTTTCAAAATAGATGAGAGAGATTGAAAATACATTTTGAGAGTATTTCAAATATTTTATGAAATTCAAAAAGAAAATTATACTTTGATTCTTATTTTTTTGCCTTTCCTTCTTTATTTTTTGATATGACTTAGTGTGTCATTGATTCTTTAAAAAAAAATAATACATTAATAATAACTTACATTAAATCACGTAAAAAAAAAAATAAGAGTCTAAATAAGAGAGTTATAATATTATTTGTTTTTTATTCGAAAACCTTATCTCATATCCTCACGTTAACCACAAGAGGTGAGCATTAAATTGATTTAAAATATGATAAGCATAGGGGCCAGCAATTAAATGCATCGGAAAATTGGAACATTTTGAAAATTCAAAACACCAAGATAAGAAGGAACCCTAAAGCAAAATATTATTAGACATCATGTCACAATAAAACCACTCAAAATATCCAAACTCGTTATTCTTTAAATAGATAAGATTGAATTTAATACCTAAAATGCAAATTATATTTCCCGACATCAAGTTAACAAATATATTTTTAAATACATAAGATTGTGCATTAAAATTAAAACATTTCAAATAAAAATAGTACAATGCACGTTTGAATTTATTAGTTTACTTTTTAAAAAATAAAATTAAATATAATTTAAAAAAATGTATAATTAAAAATTCTTTATTAATTTTCTTTATTTTGACATTTTTAAAGTTAATATAACGTATTTCATAAAGTTCACACATTATGGTCAGACGAAATGACAGTTCTGATTCCTCTCATGTAATAATTCACTAATTTTTTTATAAAATCTTTTGTTTTTAAATTACAATTAATAAATAATTGTAATTAAAAATTCATTGTTTTACATACTAAATTATTTTATTATAATTAATAGCTAAAATTTAGTTTATATGTATTTACAATCAAAAATACAATATTACATATTTGTATTATTTAAATAAAACAAAAAAATATTTTAATCATTTTAATTTTGATAAACCCTCCCTTCTCTCAATCTACTTGTGATATTTTTATCAAACTTGTGTTTACAAGAAACGAGACTAGTAATATTAGATTTTATGGCATTTACTTTTCCAAGAGATTTACTGTGTTATCTCCTTCTAAATCATCATCTCTATTTTCTTTTAATCCAAAATTTTTACAACATTTCATTTATTTTTATGTGAGCATTAGCATATTTGAATAAAAAAATCTTATATATTCTAATACTTTTATATTTCAAATGCTTTCATTCACTACTAAAAAAATTTATATTTCCTGTCAATTTTGTTTTAAAATTTTTTTGTAGGAAATACTTATAAATTTTGTTATGAAAAAAAAATTGCAAGAAATTGCTACTCATTTTCTTGCAAAAATATTTTATATAAAACACTTTTCACAACAAATTTTGTAGAAAATACTTATAAATTTTGTAATTTTGTAGAAAATGATTACTCACGAAGGAATTAACTGCCAATTAAAATTCTTAGAAAAAATAACAGAAAAAAGTATTTTCTTGCAAATTTTTTTAACAAATTTGCAAGAAAAATTTTATATAATATGAGAATTTCTAGTCGTTATTGTTATTGTTAATTTTCATATGCATACGGTCATTTAATGGGAAATTAAACTGCTAAACACGTTGTGAGGTTTAAGAAAATGCTGATTAGTTATACATCTCTCTCAAGAATAATAGAAGGTGCAAAATCAGAAAGCATTTCATAGCTTTTTAAAGAAATATGAAAGTAGCAGATGAGAGAGTTATGAGTCAGCAGAAGAATTTGAACGTGGAAAAATAATTGTCCCAACTAGGTGGTTCCTTTGTGCCAACATCATTCATATACAGAACCTTGGAACTTTGGAACAATTGCATTGTTTCTCTCTCGTTATGTTGGGTTTGGGGCCCCAACATTCAAAACTTATCAACTTGCTTTTTGGATAACTTCCCTACCCATGCTCTTATCTTCCATTTCCAACTCTAAGGTGCAAAATTATTGGAATTATGCAATGCAACACTTTCATAATTTCCTTCCTTTTTCACATAAAATTTAAAACACCTTTCTTTTCATTCATTCATTATCCATTATAGTGGCTAAAACACAACCACAATACAAAAAATAAATTTCTATATTCACTCTATCACCTCCCTTTGATCATCATATCACTTTATCCACTTTGTCGGACCACACAAATTCGAACCCTAGGTCAATGGTGATCACTTCCTTTCAATTTTTTTCTTCTCATTTTTATGTAAATATTTTGTTATTTCTTTTCTTTAAGTAGCATATTGTTACTTTATTTCCATCCTTTCTTAAAGTGAAAACTACATTATTTAAAAAAAAAATATGAGTTCCTCAAGATTTTTAAGATTATAATTAAAAATCATCCACATTTGGGCGTGTTTGTGATTAAGATTGATTTTAAATAACACATATTTACAAATAACGTAATTCATAATCAATTTCACTATTAAAAATTTCATAGTACAAAAGTTAACTAAAAAAAACAATTTTAAACACAGACACTACTTGAAATTCTCATATTATATGAGATTTTTCTTGCAAATTTATTAAAAAAATTTGTAAGAAAAGACTTTTTTATGCCATTTTTCTAAGAATTTTAATTGGCAGATAATTCCTTCGTAGATAATTATTTCCTATAAAATTATAAAATTTGCAAGTATTTCCTACAAAATTTGTTGTGAAAAGTGTTTTATACAAAATATTTTGCAAGAAAATTGGTAGCAATTTCTTGAAAAAAAAATTCACAACAAAATTTGTAAGTATTTCTTACGAAAATTTTTTCAAAACAAAATTGACAGAAAATATGAGTTTTTTTATAATGGGAATCAATTCTACCTACTACAAAAACTTGCATTTCTGAAAGATAAGTTATTATATGGATCCAAATTCATTGACACAAATCATTCCATTTTTGTAATTTATTCATGAAAAAATTATAATGTATAGTTTGTTAATTATGTAGAGGCTAAATTAAAGCATTCTAAATGTTTATCATAAAGGATAAAAAAAAATGTGATCTCAAACGAAGAATACATGGTAGAGAAAGAAATAGATTATTCAAACAACTTCTGATCATAGAAAAACAAGGCTATGAACTTATGGCAGAGAAAGAAAGCAGAATTTAGTAGAGCATGCACTTGTATATTTATTTATTTATTGTTAAATGAATTAGTGGTGAAGATAAGGTAGAAGTTTATGCCTTTAGGTAGTGGTTTGGAGTAGCATATAGGTATGGAAAGAAAGGTGGAGAGAAAGGAGAAGTTAAAGCATGGTACATCTTTGTCATATAGATAGTGAAATATTTGAAATAGACCAAGAAAAGGTGCAGCCAACATGTCAAATCCTTCTGTTCTGTGTCTCAATTCTCTATTCTGTGGCCAGTAACATGGATGCGGAAACAAGAAAAGAGAAAATTAAATGGACCATTGAAGTGTGTGAGGGTTTAGCTTGGTGAAGAAAAAGAAAGGGTTGAATGCAACTTCCATTGAATCAGATTCGAGTTTATAACCCTAACCTGTAATAACATCTGATGTTGAACTGCATGCAGATTCTAGAGATTTATCTGTGTTTGAAACGTCAACACTGAGCTACAGAAAAGGGTGGTGGAAATAATAATGTTATTGTGTTAAGTTGTAGTGTAGTGGGTTGAACATGATTAATGCATGGAGGACCCTCACCTTCTGTCATTCTTTTGTCGTCATAATCAGCGTCATCGCCATTTTCTTTCTGCAAACTGCTCTAATACTCATGCTCCATACATACATCTGTTTCACAGTCACCTTGTTTACTACTGTAATAAGTTCTATCTTTACTTAGGTTCTCATTTCACGTGTTTTTCTTTTCTTAAATTTTATAATCTTGTGAATTTTGAATGACTTTTTGTGTTTACTGAAGTAGAATTTATAATTTGAATTTGTGTGGTCTCGTTGCTCAGATTTCAAATGTTTTAAAATACATTAAAAACTATTTTAATATAACAATATCAGTGTACTTTGAGACTCAGTAAAAAATCGTCAAAAACTCAATAAAAGATTTGGACTATGGATTTTAGTTTGATGTAGTTGCTATTATTATATTGTTATAATTTTGATAAGTACTTCGTAAACATTAAGATCAAACACTCTTTCTACTATATACTTTGGATTGCATTAGTTGATAATACACTTTTAAATTTTAGAGATATTTTGGTCATTAGAAAAAATTAACTTTTATATTTATAAAGAAAGAGAGATTGAAAACTACAATAATAGATTTAAAATGTATGTAAACATTTTTTTATGTAAAAGTAGTAAACCCATATACTTTATATATATAAAGAGAGAGATTTTATAATTTGTCCATATAAGAAAGTTGATAACTTATTTTATTCAACGGTATATATTATTTGTATTTACAATCAATTATAATTGTTCCATTTTTCATATTGATTCGCAACTAATATGGAAAGTATGATCTTTTTTATTTCGGGTATAAGGATCAAATGTTCACCTAAACAATTTGTTAAGTCTTTAATTCACTTAAACAATTTGTTAAGTCTTTAAATCCTCTCTCTTGTTATCATTTTAGTGCTTTTGTACGTTGCGTCGGGAGTACCTGTCAAAGACACTTTGATGTTAAAGAGTCAACGATGGTTCGATCGATGAAAATAGTTAATGTTGTAATTAATGTGAAAGAAAAGTTCCAACAACCATACTTTTGATCTGCATTGTAGTTTCTTACATGGCTTATGATTCAGTCAACCTAATCATAACCCAAATACTTTTTAATCCTTATTACTAGCCTTTTTATGCTAATTAGAATGTCGTTCGGCATGATTGCTCGGATGGCATGGCATATAATTTGTATAAAGGACAATATGGTATAATCTTGAAGACAGTCCAACTGTCAATACTAAAAGGGGTCGCTCGGCTGCCTAGCAGTTATTAATCGCATAAATGTAAATTTTCTTCGTAATAATCTCATTCGACCAATAGATACTCGTTCAATCATATTTTTGGAAATCTTTAAAATAATCTCACACGGTCGATCATTAGAGTTAACCAACCAACCCACATAGTACATATTGTATATTGATATTATATATATATATATATATATATATATATATATATATATATATATATATATATATATATATATATATATATATATATATTTATATATATATATATTTATTTATAATACTCAAAACAACTAGTGTTAGTCTACAGTAAAAATTGAAGATAAAAAAAAAACGTTATAAATTACTTATTTAATTTCTACAATTGGAAAATTTTAGTTTTTTTAGCTTTAATACGTGTTATTTTTAGATGAGGATTAAAGACTATTAAAATTATATATGCAGAATTCAATTATATAAAGACAATTCATAATTTTTAAATATAAATTCTAAACGATCAAGTTAATATAACTACAAAAATCAAATAATGAGTAACTAAATCATTCGTAAATAAAATAATTCTAAAAAATATAAAAAAAAAAATTATTGAGAATTAAAATTTATAAAAAGTAAAATATATCTAACAAAAAATTAAAAAAAATAGTTAAAAAAGAAAAGAAAATATTAATTAATAGTGAAATCGAGAAGAAAAATACATCCATCTAACTTAAACATGAAATAAAGCATAAAAACTTAAGATCTTAAAGTTTTAAATAAATAAAATATAAATAATTAAAACCAATAAAGATGTTCATTTATAATAATCAAACACTAAGTACTAATATACCCGCATACGGAATCAAACAAAATCAAACAGTGGACAATAATTTTAAAAAGTTATTTATTAGTGATTTCTATAACCTACGGACTCCAATCATCCATATAATCCATGAAACGAATTGGACAAATAAATTTTCATTTATATAAATAAGTATTTCAACGAACTTTAACTTGTTTTGTGAAATTTAATAAATATACACACATATAAGGTATATAGTGTATTTATAAGAAATATGATTGGTCACAAGAGATATATTTATTTGTGATGTTAGTTTTCATGATTTTCTTAATAATTTTTGTATGACTATAAATTTTTTACTGTATAAGATTGACTAATATTTTGTAAGAGAAAAAGACAAAATCTTTTAATAATATTAAAACGGTACGAGGCAGCAGCTGAACCAACTGACAAAAATAGATGTTGGGACATAAATTTCTTGGATTATTTATTAACATTAATTGACCCTATGGATATGGATGCACCAACTCATATTTTATTTATTTTAATTCTCGAATTCATAAAACAAAAATATTAAATCTTTCTACTTCTTTCATAAAAAGAATAAAAATACGAAAACATTTAATTATTTCTTTTGATGTGAAAAAATAAGTGTTTTATCAACTTTGATGTTTTTTATTTGATATTTGAATTGATCTTAATTAACAACTTTAAATTTATCACCGACTATAAATTTTTGTTTGATTTGATGTAATATGAAACATGTGCGAAACAGTGAATTTTATGTAATATGTTAAAAAAATATATTTTGTATTCAAAACCTCATAATTGTTATAATATCTTCTTCAATAACTCTTTTAACTTTAAATTATTTTCAAAAAAATCATAGAGTTCACTTAAATCTTATAAACTCATATAATGTTTTCAAACATTTAAGTTCTTATAATGTAAACTTAATAAAATTTGAACTACTAATTATTAATTCTACAAATCTTTTTGAATGAATGATGACATTGCTACATTGTTTTTAAAATCTACTATTTTTTTATCCAAAAACAATAACCTTTATTTTAATTCTATAATTAATCTTATAGGAATATAATAACCTATAAGATCACCATTTTTTAATATATTTTTTTCTTTTTCATATTTTTCTTGTCTGTGCGTGTATCCGCCAATATAACAGTCAAATCAAATCGTTCAAGTTAATAGACAATAATATATCCGTACATAAAATCTTTATCTATTGTATAATATTTTAGTAATTTTTTACTTTGGGTCAAAATTAATTAAGTAAAAGAAGTTACTTTACGATAATTACACCTCGGAATATAATCATTAAAGTACTTTCCGATAAATTTTAATCAAAATCCGAATTTATAATAGAAAAATATATTCTTTAACATTCCTCCAATCTGAATTCTGAATAGGTGAAAACCAAAAAGATGAAAGAAAAAAAAAGGTAGAGTGTAAAAATTTCTGCGTCCGTACAATGGGATAATTGGGCACGACAAAAAGTTATGATGATTGTCATGTCGCATCTTCATCTCATCCTCTTCAAAAATCTACCATTTGCTTTGTTTTTCTGATTTCTCATTAGTCCAAGTTTTCAACTAATCATACCAAATTCGTTTTCCAGAAAGTAAAATCACACCAAATAACAGTGTTTTCAATCACAAATGTTTAATCAAAATGATAGCTTCACTAATAAATCTCACATAACTAGCATATACTTCTATTCTTAGTTTTACTAATTAAAGTTTAACGTTTGGTTGTTGTGTGTAATAAAGGTTAAAAACATTTCATTAAAACAGCTCAAGTTGACTCTAATAGTACTTTTAACTTTTGCTTTCACCTACTGTTAACACTTTTTAACATTTAATTTTCGTTAATGATTTTACTATGCAACATAATTTTATTCATCTTATTTTTCGTAAACACATCCTACGTTATAATAAAATGTTTGAAAATATTTTTCTCTCTCTTATTTTTAGTACCCCACTGTACGTCAAAACTGAAGAACTTCCCAAACAGAAGGAAATAAATAAAAAAAAATTTATTTCGTTTTCTAGTTGCTTCCATACGGCATCTGCTTTTGCAATAATAAACAAGTACGTCACTGCCTGTACCATTTAGTTTACTCTAACTTATGTAAAAAAAAAATTAATATATTTTTAGTCTTAATTTAAATAAGGTGTAGAATTTTCACAATTAACTAACTTATAAATAAATTACAATTTTTTTATATTTAATTTATTTTTTATCTAGACCTAACCTATGTAATTGTGTTTTATTAAAAAAGTAGTATAACTAATTAAAATAGAACAATTTAGAAAAAGGTGAAACAAAATAGAGGGAGAATGGTGTGTTGTGATTGAGTGAAGGGTGGTGGTGGCAGTTATAAATAGCACCCAAAGAGACAAAGGAAACAAAATATAAAATCAAACAACCACCTTCGATTCAACTGTTTCAAACCCCAAAAGCCACGCGCTCTCTATTTCTCTCACACAAACCAAACCCACTCCACTCGTGTGTGTGAGTGAGTGCTCCTCTCTCTGATCGTTTTAATAAGAACAAATTCGGTATGGGGAGTTCCATTCTGGACGCCCTCAACGTGCGCGTGGAGGGCACCGGCGACAAGTACCTAGTCCTGGCACACGGCTTCGGCACGGACCAGTCGGCATGGCAGCGCGTGCTGCCCTACTTCACGCGCCACTACAGCGTCATTCTCTACGACCTGGTGTGCGCCGGCAGCGTCAACCCCGACCACTTCGACTACCGCCGCTACACCACCCTCGACGCCTACGTCGACGACCTCCTCAACATCCTGGAGGCCCTCCGCGTCCCCCGCTGCGCCTACGTCGGCCACTCCATCTCCGCCATGATCGGCATGCTCGCCTCCATCCGCCGCCCCGACCTCTTCTCCAAACTCATCCTCATCGGCGCCTCCCCCAGGTACCCCACCAAACCCTATCTATCATCATCATCCATTACTACAGTTTTCTTTCTCTCTGCTTCGATTTCTGCTACCGCTTGTTTACTCAGTCTCCAATTTGAAATCGGGATGAGCCAATTTTGCTCTTGCAGAACTAGTTTAAATTTGAAAATACTTTTATTGACTTAACCTTTTTTGATCCGGCGAACTTGATAATTTCGTACTAATTTATGCTGTGTGAGGTAAAAAGACTGTTGACAAGGGTAAAAACTGTGTCACGGAGTGTAATTGTTCTGTGTTTGGATTGAAACTACGTAATGGAATCATCTGTTACATTTAGGTTTAGCGCATCAAATGGAAAGGCTAATTATGAACATAATAAGCAGAGATATTTGGTGTTTAGTTTAAGGGGTTGGAGAAAGGTGTTTGAGATAAAAAGAAAACAAGATTTGGGAGTTTTGCAGTTTTGATCCACGAAAAGCAGTGGAATTAGGTGCATGCAGATGCAGAGTGGAGAGAGGAGAGTGGTGTAATGTGTGAGTAATTGATCGAAGAAGAGTGATTAGAAAGTCTCACTGGTGGTTGAATTTTGTCAGATTTCTGAACGACAAGGACTACCATGGGGGATTCGAGCAGGGAGAGATCGAGCAGGTTTTTTCGGCAATGGAAGCGAACTACGAGGCGTGGGTGAACGGTTTCGCGCCGCTGGCGGTGGGGGCGGACGTGCCGGCGGCGGTGAGGGAGTTTTCTCGGACGCTGTTCAACATGCGACCGGACATCTCGCTGTTCGTGTCGCGCACGGTTTTCAACAGCGACCTGAGGGGGATTCTGGGTCTGGTCAGCGTCCCCTGCTGCATCATGCAAACGGCACGTGACATGTCCGTGCCTGAAACCGTCGCCAAATACATGAAGGAGCACATCGGCGGGAAAAGCACCATCCAGTGGCTCGACACGGAGGGCCACCTCCCGCATCTCAGCGCTCCCTCCTATCTGGCGCGGCAGTTGGAGATCGCGCTGTCGCAGTAGCGCGTGGGAGTGGCGGCGCGTGGTAGGCGCGTGGTAGTTCATTAATTAAGTGATTAAGTGTTGCAGTAGAATCAGTGTTAGTATTATTAGTAGTAAGTAGAAGGGTAGGGTAGAAGCTACTACAGATGGGTACTACTAGAAGAAAGAAATGTACGAAAGGCTCCGAAAGTGGACACGTGGCGAATAACGTGTGGGTGTTTGCTTCTTGGACTTTCGGATTTTTTTTTTAGGATAAGAATCTGCACGTGGATTTCACGTGATGCGTCCCCTGTTTTAGCAGTATCTCTCTATCAACGTAATTATTATTATGATTATTATTAAACTAAAACATTCTCTTTATTTTTTACTAAAATTTATTAAATCTCAATTAAAATTTGAGATTTTTATTAAATTTTAGTGGATGATAAAAAGAATGATTTTAGTTTTTTTTATCGCTTTTTGTAGTTCTCTCCTATTTTTTGAGAGAAAAAAAAATAGCAGAAATGAGAGAGACCGGTCTGTGTCTGTTAGTGTGATTGTAGTTTTTATTATTAATATTAATATGATTGTAGTTGTTGCTATCAGGGAAGGCGTTGGTTTGATTTTGTGGCCCACTTATAATTGGGCTTCGGCCTTATTTGAGTTTTTCTTTATTGATTTATTTTTCGTGTTGTTTTCTTTTACATTTATCTATTTTAATATTTTTAATGTTTAATGGTTAATGGTTAATTAATATTTCTAATTAGATTAAATTAAGATGATGATTACTTTTAGATGATAAATTATTCAACTAGAAATAAAGTACTGCACATTTATATTTTCTAAGAACACGATAAAGTTGAAATTGCTAAATTACAAAAATTTTCATTTTCATTTTAATATTTTATGCATATGGTATAAAAATTGTAAAAACAAAATAATGCCATAGGTTAGTCTATTTAGTTTTGCCTGTGGTTTGACTAACGGAATAGAAGTTAGATTGATAACTACGCCATTAATGACGTGATATTATTCTTGTGAAAACTACGCCATTATTCTCATTAGTTATTACATAGAATCTTATGGAAAACTTTATCCCAATAAATCTTATGATTTTATTATTTACAGTTCATATATGTAGAACACCTACTAAACACTTTTAGCTAATAAAATCGTGTTTGGTTTAATGATAAGAATAATGGAATACAAATTCCTCTTTCTTTAATTTTATAAATTTGAAGGAACGCATATAGAGGGCTTGGCATTTAATTTTAAACTATTGTTGTATAGATGTAGATTTATTATATATGCTATGCAAATTAACTGTCACAGCATCAACTAATAATGAATGTGCAGTTAAATTAAAGGGAAAATACTTAACAAATGAACATAAATTGAGAGATTTGTTTATTTTTCATTTTGTTAAACATATGACTACGGGTGTGATCATTCAAAGGCCCATGTAAACAAGCAATATAGTGTGGACTAGAGAGTTGTCAGTTTGCCAGGCCTAAAGGGCTTGGACCCGATCTAAGTGGCCCAAGGTAAAAAAAAATCATATGATAGAAAAAGCCAATAGCTCATGCTGATTGGTTCGACCTTCAATCCAGGTTGATTCAGATTAACCATCAATCCAAATTGACCTGTTTCAACATTTGGTCCTAGCTATCTGAACTCAACCTTCGACTTTGATATACTCATTTCAACCTTCAGTTTAGGTCGTCTCGGCTCAACCTTTGGCCCATACCTACTAGTCTCGACCCTCAGTCTAAGCTCCTTGATTTGACCTTCAGCTTAAGCTCCTCAGTTCAACCTTCAACTTAGCCTAATATATTTCAACCTTCGACCTTGACTCGATTTGACCTTTGGCTAAGGTCAAAGGTTAACTTAACTCTACTTTCGATCCTTACCAACTCGGTTGAGTAATCTAGTTCGACTCAGCTTTACCTTCGTATTAGACTAAATGTCTTATATTTAAAAGTTATATAAAGTCTTGTGGTAAAGCCAGATTCATTGTAGTCCTCACCTTAATCCACTTTAAAAGAGGACTTTGGAGATAAAACTTTTTAAACCCTCTTATTTGGTGGACTATTTAAAGGTGAAATTTATTTAGGACAGGATTAAGACTAGTCCATTAACCATGGATCAAATTAAAACATTTAGTATGAATGCTTAAACATGTTATTACTAATGTCACATATTTTGACTTTACTAAATAAGTTTTTTCATAATGTTTTGTGGGATAAGGTCAATGAACTATCTTATCACACCAAACTATAGTTTATTTTTTATTATGTCTTAATATAAGTCAAATATTAATCTTAGATGGATCTTACTTAGTAGGAGAATATTAGAAGATATCTTTATCCCTTAAACTTTTATGGAGAGTAAGGACTTAATTTATGATATCTTTGTGAATATATATCTGATTATGGATCCTTATACCATTGTAGAGATAAAGTACGTGTGCGTTGATAATATTTGTATAGATTTTAAATTAAAATAATTTAAAAGTTGCTTAAAAGTTTATATATATATATATATATATATATATATATATATATATATATATATATATCTATATTATATTTATAAGTTTAGCATAAAAATTAGATAATAATATTTTAACTTGTTTTTTTTATCAACTTTTAATTTATAATCTCAATCACTCTAAAATTATTACATCATATCACAAAGAGTGATTAAATTATCATATCACAAACAAAAATTGAAATAGATAATTGAGAAGTGATGAGAATGTAGGTTAAAAATGAGTTAAAATATTATTATGAAAAAATGTATGAAATTAGTACTAAATTAGAAGTTTGTCATGATTATGTACTTAATTAAACTGTTGTCGCATTTTCTTTGGTAGGACTCACATGAAAACACACATGATTTGTCAAAGCAAGAATCTAGTACTCTTTTTATATTTGAATAATAAACGAATTTCGTTAAGCTAATTTGTATTTTGTCTTAATGTGAATATGTATAGTTTTGGATAATTATTATTAAAGAGCTTCTATTGTTAAATATTTAAACCCTTTCTGAGGTGGGTATCTGATGCTTGTTATACTTGAGAACAAGAATTTGGCAATTTAAACCCTTTTACAGAGAATATTTTTTGGAAGATTTTTTATGGAGTGGTAAAAGAAATTGATGGGTGCACTAGAATATTTATTACAGATCTTTTAATGAATGCTGGGTTTTGATTAATAAAAATACACAATTTATTATTGTGGTGTAACAAATTTTAAAGTTGAATACATGTTATAATTCAATAAAATTATAACATCACAAAATTTATTCTGTTATCAATAAATTTAATTATTTTAAATAATAATAAAAAATTACTTTTATATTAAGTCCGAAACTTAAATAAAGTTCAATTGTTTGAAAGATAACAAAATTATTAATAATGAAGAATTAAATATTTAATATAAGAGAATTACATAATTTAATAAGGAAGGAGATAATTTAAAAGAACGTTAATTTGAAAATAAATGTAAATTTATAATATAAGGTTGGGTAGGTAAAGTAAAAAACATAAGTCTTTTTTTTTCATAACTTCTTACAACTTGTAAATAAATTTGCAATGCCGAATAAAGCTTGTTAAATTAAAATAAATATTTTTCAAACTTGTATAGCTTTGATATGTCAAATAAGGTGTTTTAATTATTTTTTTATTATTGTTATTTCCTCATATTATTCCTGGTACATTAGATGATAAGATAAATTTGTAATAGTTTCATACAAAAAACTATTTAATTGGACATGTTTTTCAATTATTTCGTTCAGTTTGGTGGTCTCTACTTTAAACGATTTTTTAGTCCAAATCATGGGACAAGAAAAGACAAGACCATCAATAAAAAAAATGAAACAAAAAAATCCAAAAGATAAGGCCCAAAAAGATAAGGCCCAACCATAATGCTGCAATACAATAAAGAAGTATTATAAGAAAAGACAAAACAAGGTATAAACTAGAATATTGGTGTTAAATAAGAGTTTCCAAAACTATTAATTAATAGTCTTTTTAGTAATTTTCTCAATAGTGTGTTTCTTTTCAAAAATAATAACTTTTCATTTATTTCAATTCATATCTTTTATCTTTTGTTGTATGAATTGAATTTTGATATTATTAAAATAAATTGTCCATATTTTTTCAAATCAAAGATCATTTTTTTTTTATCATAATATTATAATACTCTAAGTAAAGTTCTATAGTTATACTATTAAGAGCATGTATTTTTAAATAAATCTTTAAAATTAACTACGATTATATATATATATATATATACACACACACACACTAACTCATAAATCTATAAATATAAACACAAAAATCTTCACATACATATTTTATGATATCAATATAGCTTGATAATTTTCCGAAATTTTTTTATTAATCATGTCTTACTAATGGTTAATACCTAACTCATTTTAGGTCCTTTAATTGTATTAATCTTAATCTCATATGCCAACATAGTACTTTGTCCAAAATTTCATAAGAGTAATTAAAGAACATTCTCACATTTTAATAACCAGAAGTCTAACATTTTAATTAAACATATAAAATGTAACAAGAGTAAGCCGTTCTTTTAGCATATTATTTATTGTTAATAAAAAATTATTAAAAATATAAAACCATGAGTGAGAACTCAATACATAAGGATTATAACTTATACATAATTTTGTAATTTCTGATAAATTTTATCATTGACAAAATAAAATATTGAAAATATGTAACATCTTTGAATATAAAATATCGTTCAAGCAAAATTTATATACTTTTAAAATAAATTCTATCTACTTTTAAATTTTACCTTAAACAATTCCATTTATTCTTTTATTGCTTTGTGGTATTCAAGCAAACTTTTATAAATATATGTTGCGCTTTCTTTATTTTATTTTCCTAAAGAAATATATGATAAAAAAATTTATGAATAAAGGTGCAACTACGATACAAAATAAAAAGTAAAATAATTTATTTTAATAACGTAAACCTCTATTATACTATTCTTAATCTAATAATGATTATTATTAATGTTGAAAAGTTAATTTCTCTCGTTATGTATAAAAACGTTTTCTTTTTACTTTTTCTACCAAATCATGCTTTGAAGAAAAGAAGAAGCCAGGGTTGAAGTTAAGATCTTTAAAAGCACTCATGCATGTCTTATTAGGTGGCTTTAGTTAACATTATTGACCCAATATTTTGTTGTTCTCTTAAGTTCCACATTTCACATGTGCGTTAAATCTATACATTATATAAATTTAAATTTATTTTGAAAAATACCTAATACCATATTATATTCATTTAATTATCCATAACATATGAAAAAAAATGTGCCTTGCCTTCAATTACACATACTAGTTGAGCTACAGTATATCCAAGCAAAATGTCTTTATAATTTTTACAATTTTTTAAAGGATTATTTAAAAAATGTACAACATTAATGAAATATGAAACAAAATTCATATAAAAGATTTATGTAACTAAAATCTAAAATTTTAATACTATGAATTTGAGTTTTTTATATGATGATTAATTTTCTTATTTAATATAAAATTTAAGATTTAATAACTAATTTGATTTTTATATTCTAATCTATAGTTTATTTTGGTTTTTATATTTTTTTATTCAGATGAATTATAATATGTTTAAATGAAATCAATTTGATCTATTCAATTAAATGAGTGTCATCGTTTGAAATGTGTTATATATCAAATTTTTGAGGATTACATATAAAAAATATCATGTATCAAATCAGAGAAATCATAAAATAAAAGATGATAAAGATTTTGACACATAATATTTCAAACGACATTAACATAAAATAAAATAAAATAATTTTATTTAAAATATATTGAACTTTAATTGAGTATAAAAAAAAATAAAACATATAAAAATATATAAAAAATTAAATTACTAATTAAATCAAAATTTAAACTCATAATTTTCTATTTCTAACATTCGATACCAAGAATTGGAATTAAAATAATGAGAAAATAAAATCCATGGTTTTTGCTTGCTAATTTTGGAGAAATTTTTACTCCATCCACATGGATTTATATTATACTTTAGTTGACAAATTAACATTGAATTGGTCAACTTCGGTGGCTGAATTTTCATTGCATATAATTTTGGCTTCTTCTCAATAAAATCTCACCATAATGATGACACCTTCTCAACTAAACGATAGCGTGTGTTAACAACAACATACATAGTCTAAAATTATTTGTTTTATTGGTGAGGAGTTTTATAATGAAAAAACAATTATAAATAAATATGAGAGGAGATCGTGTAGAGAAAGTTCTTATTTTTATTAAATTAAAGATTGAATCTAATGGTTTTTTCTTTTTCATATTTCTCAACTAAATAATGAATTTCAGATTCTTATGTGGAGAGATTTTGCACGAACTAGTCATAAGTAAATTTATATAAAAAATATTAAATATGTTTTTGTCTTTTAACTGTCAGTGAATTTTAGAATTAGTTTATCTTAAAACTTTGTACTAATTTAATTTTTCATCTTTTGAAATACGTGAATTTAATTATTTTAATTCAATTTTGTTAAGTTTATTTGACATTTCAAACGTTTTTCACAATAGTATTTGATTTAACATAAAGTAAAAATGTTTTAAACAATATAAGCAACTCAAATACAATCCTAAAATGCATACGAAATATCAAATAAATCTAACAAAATTTGATTAAAAAGACTAAATCCACGTATTTTGAAAGATGAAAGACAAAATTGATCTAAAATTTTAAAATTGATTAATTCCAAAATTTACTAGAAATTAACATACAAAAACATATATAATCCTATAAAAAATATAATAGTATTTTAGTTTATAGTTTAAAATTTTAAAATTTTCATCTCTATCTATCTATTTATTTTATTTTATTTTATTTTATTTTATTTTATTTTATTCGGTAGGATATTGTCAATGCAGGCTTATCTGCACAACAGTTGGAAATTCTAAAACCACAAAATGTACGAGACTTGGCATTTTTTTGATGGGACAGAACAACTAACTACTACTTTTGTAAGAGAACATAAGTAGAAGAAAAATAATTAATAATGTTATGGTTGAAAATAATTTTAGATTGTTTTGTTCCACAATTCCCGCAATTAAAAATGGGACTTTGGGATATACTTTTCTTACATTCTCTTACATGTTTTACTTACTTTTCTTTATTCATCATTTTTTTTAATGTATTCCACAGTTGTAACATACACAAAAATAAACATTTTTTTTATCTTGACTATTATTATCTTAACTTTTATCATTAATACTCCTCATATACTTTTTCAATGACATTTTTTAATATTAGGGTAAATATAAGATATTGTTAGAGAGTGTCACTATTATGTGTTATCACCTTCACTGTTGTTGTCATGTTGCTATTATTGTAGTTGTTTGTACCACTGTTACAGACAAAATGTTGCAATAATATTATCCAGTAGGTACAAAACATTGAAAATGATTAGAGTTTATCTTTATTTATTCTTAAATCCTACTATATTCTACTGTATTTTTTATCACCATAGTCGAGTTTAATTAATAGACTTTCTTAAAAGACTAATACCTAGATTCTTTTTACTTAAGTTAATTTTTTAAAAACTCCAAGTTTTTTTTATCTCTTTTCACCCCTAAATCAGCTTAATTTATTGATTGTTAAAAATTATGTTTAATTATCTCAATTTTTATTATTTATTTATTCATTTTGTTCAAGTTGCTTCCTCTAAAAAAAATGAAAGTAAGTTACTTAATTTTTTAAATCCAATGATAACTTTAAGGTTCAATCAAATAACTTATTTTGAAGAGAGAACACAATACGACCTTTACAATTTAATATAGTCTCGTTACAAATATTGTATTTTATTAATGAATTTTAAATTTTAACTATCCACTAAATAATTTATTAATAATGAATTTATCAGTAAAATTTTTCGGTAAAGTATAATTTTTATTAGCAACCGAGATCAAGATCTACCAAAGTCGGTACGTGTGGAAGGTCTACTCGAGATAACCTGTGTCGAAGTTGAGTTAAGTCGAACCAAACCAAAGTCCAACCATGTCAGCCCAAGTCGAAGTCCAACCAAGATAGCCAAGGTCGATGTCGAATTAAGTTGACTCAGACAAAGGTTGAACGTATTAAATAAGAAAAATTGTAAAATAAACATATTAAAAAAAAGTAAAGGAGTTGTATGACCAAATTATTTAGTTTTACTTTTTAATAGTTAAAATGTTTCGCATCATAACTTTGAATTATAATTTTGGTTAACTTTGATGTTAATTTATGTGTTTATGTTATAATTGTGTTGTGCTTTTATGTTATATATTAAACTTGTAATTTTTATAACGGGTTAACTATGTTTTACATCCTCAAACTATTGAACATTTTTTGTTTTGGTCTCTTCTTCAAACTTTAATCTATATTAGTCCCCCATCTTCTGAAACTCGTGGAATTGATCCCTATTTTAGGACGTCATTATTTTTTTTTTTTGAGTTGGCAAACGGAGTTCCATGTCACCCGTTATTTTAAGGGTCAATTAAGCTACAGTGAAACGTGGCAAAACGAAAGTTAATTACTTTATTTTACTCAGAAGCTTCAAAGAGAGGATTCAATCTTTTTCACCTCTCCAATACCTGCTGAAAATTTCAACGTGGCACATCATGTGCAACATTGTCATTATCTATGCCAAACCCATCATCATCACCAGGAACCATTTCTTTTTCACTCTCATCATGTCTATCTCGAACCTCTTCTTCCCTACCATCTTCTTCCCTCACCTTTTCTCCCCTCACCTTTTCTCCCCTCACCTCTTCTTCCCTAACCTCTTATTCCCTAACATCTTCTTCTCTAACCTCTTCTTCCCTAACCTGTTCATCAGCAATCACTTGGTCAACAACCTCTTCTTCCCTAACATGTTCTTGTCCCGCCTCTTCGCCCACTCCTTCAATACACTTAATTATTTCTGGCATACTAGGAAGATGCTCCATGTACACTTCAACTTCTTCTTCATTATCCTTTGCATACTTAGCTAGGTTCAAAGCTTCCCTATCATCACTCAGTAGCCTTAGATTGTTGTATAGGCTTTCGGATGAACCCTTCCACCAAAGTCTAACTTCACCACCATACTTGAATTCTTTGACTATCTCCAATGCTTCAATATACGACCAACGATTAGGATCAATGCATTTAACCACATGTATTTCTCCACCAACAAACTTCACTCCCCTCTTCTTTTCAAATCTTTCCATATGATACAAAACGAGATCAAAACTCATTTCGAACCCTACATTGCAAAGCAACAGAAAAATCACTTCGATGCAAACCTAATGGAACTAAACAGAGGAAAGCAAAAATGAAACCAAAAAATAACCACTTACCTTCGTCGAAGAACTTCGCGACACGAACCTCCCAATTTGTCTTCGAGCTGGAAACCAAAACCCCCAATTTTTCTTTCAAAATTAGAACCCTATTCCAATTCGCAATCCCACTTTAAAGCTCCTATTCGAAAATAACAGTCACACTCCCACTATCATCCAAGGCAAGGTGGGAAGGTCTCTTCGAATTCTTTTATGCACTTTCTAATTAAAAACAAAAACTTTTCACTCAAGTTTAATTTTCGTCTTCCACGTTTGCACTGTAGCTGATATCTCTCTTAAAAATAACGTGTGACGTGAAATTCCGTCTGCCAGCTCAAAAAAAAACTAACGGCCTGCTAAAATGGGAACCAATTCCACGAGTTTTAGAATATGAGGGACCGAAATAGATTAAAGTTTGAAGGATGGACCAAAACCAAAAACTCTCAATAGCTGGAGGACGTAAAACATAGTTAGCCCTTTTATAATTAATGATTTTATTGTTGGTAATCGAAGTAGTTAAAAAATAATATTATATTTCTTTTATGGAATGAATCGATATTGATACAAAAGTATATTATTGTTGGTCCATGATTTTTAATATTAATTTATTGAAAATTCGAAGTTGACTAATATTTTTAAAATCTAGTATTTAAACATTATTTGAATATTTTAAGTTGTCTAATTTAAATTTAAATTTTAAAATTATATATATTAAAATAAATTTTGTTAAAATGAAAGTTTATTTTATTAGATAAATTCAACTGTTTTACCTAAAAAAATTTAAATATAAATATTTCAATTTCTTATTAAAATGCTTCGTTCAAACACATTTAAAAAAACTTATGAAAGAAACATATTGAATAAAAAAGGAAGTGTTTGAACAAGTTATTTAATTTTCCCTTTTAATAGTAAATTGGATTATGATTTTGGTTAACTTTGACATCATAACTTTTGATAGTAAAAAGAATTATATTGTTGTATTTTTAAAATCAAAAGACTTGATGAAATATTTTACAAATAATAAGACCAAAACAAATAAATAATGAAAATATAAAGATAAAGCACAAATACAAGCAAATATTATACAGTGTATAAACTTGCCGCTAAAATCTTGATTTCATATTTATAACAACTTCATACATGCTAAGAATAATTAAAAGCAACTAATGTTTATATAATTTTTCTGTTTTATGAACATCTTACTTTTACAAAACTAAAGTAACTTAAAATTCATTGTTGTGCTAGTTTTATGTCTCAAACATAATTACCTCAAAATAACTATCTTTCACAAAACTAAAAACAAAAAAAGTTAACTCCTTTAAATTTTAACAACTTTTGTTTATTTGTCTCATTAATTACCAATACCTAATTAATTATCTTTAAATTTCAAATTTATTTATAATCAAATCAATATAAAAGACTAAAAAAGTCACTTGATTGGAGATGTATTAATTTATACCCTTTAAAATTACAATAACAAGACTACACAAGGAAAGTTTATTTTTTTCCCCTAAAAAGGGAGAAAAAATAAATAAATTTTTTCCTAAAAAGAGGAAAACAATACAATTATTTTTTTCTTTCTAAAAAGAGTTACAAATCTACTTGATGATTGAATGGTTGATTAGGGTTAGCCCTTTCATCTTATAAATTCACCAAAATTGGAGGTTTGGTTCCCATGTGGAAACATGAACCTGATTTGGCATTTAAATTAGGAGTTGGTGATGGTTTTAAAGTCTCTAATCCTAATATAAAAGAGAAAGAAATGAAAGCAAATCACGTTGATGAGTTGACCTAAATGGTGAAATGAACATGGCTTGGCTTCTAAAAAAAAGAATATACCCTTAAAAATACTACCGTATCAAATCATGTCATTTCCTTTCATATATTCAATCATCGTGTTGATGAAAAACAATTAACTCAATTTCAAAACAAAGTAAACTTGAAAAAGAAAGACATGCATAACAAGTTGATTACCATTATTAGCAATTCAACACAAAATAGTATCTGCCATTAAATTTTATCCTCTTTTTTACTAGCCCAATTTTATCCTCTAGACAAAATAAGAAAGGTTTCTTTTACGATTTTCGATTTAGTAGTAATAGGAAAACAATAATCTTTATTTATACATAAGTTAAACTCTTGTTTATATAAATAATTTCTTATGAATAAATAAAGTGAAATAAAAATTATTTATTTAGTATACTTTTACTTTTTATATAATAATATATTTTTTAATTTTTTAATTTTAGTATAACTTTTTTTATGGTTTTTGTTTTAAAATTTTACCGATATAGCCGTTTGTGATTTGAATACATTAATAATAATATATTAAGTAACGTCATAGCATTAAATTTAATAACATTTATTATATTCAATAATTATTAATTTTCTAACAATTCTAATTAAAAAAACACTTAAAAGGTCTGTTTTGAAATAAAAAATTAGTAAAATATTTAATCCATTTACTTTTGTTGTTATTTCTTGTGATAGGTTTTTAGAAACAATAGAAATATAAGACAGAGGCCAGCATTTTAGTGGTCAGATTCAAATTCTTTCTTTTTATTAATTTTAAAATTCAAATTACAAATCAAGGGAGTTACTAATTAAAACTACTTACAATTAATCTTACCAATCAATATATTTTATAATAAATAAAGAAATACGAGAAATCTCATTTGTTAGTGCGAACATTCTTAATCTGTCGTTCTTATTATGAATCTATTGAATGTTATGTATTTACTTTTTTTTTTCTAGACATAAAAACTAAAAAATGAATTTTTAATAATTTATAGTCGTTGAAATTTTTTTCAATTTCAATAAACATTTTTGGTAAATGATTTTTAGTGGTTGAAATAGTTTGGTTTTTTAATAAAGACTTTAGTAAATCAATTTTAATAATTAAAAACTGTCAAAAACATTAATGATTACTAAGAGAAATTGAATAATATTAAATTTAACATCAAATAATTACTTCAATCTTCGTGTAACTATCTATCATATTTTTAATTTGACACACAATAATTTACATAAACCGATAATAGTCTATTTTAAAAAAGCTAATTAAGAATCAAACGAAAATATGAAACCAGTCAATTTTTATTAGATAGTAAAAGGGAACATTTTAAGAAAAACTTTTATGTAAAGATAATATTGTAATGTTATTAAATTAATAAATAAAATAAAATAATATTTATAAAAAATAAAATGTATAGAGAAAATATAAAAAGTAATTGTTAATAAATAGAAGAATAAAAAAAGATAAATAAATAGTTTTATAAATTTTTTTAAAAATAATAATTAATTTTTAAAAATTTAATAAATAATTATGTTATAAAAAATAAAATTAAAATTATGAAAAAAGAAAATCTCCTTTACATGTAGATATACATTTTAAAAATTTAACATAATGCTTGCAGAGAGAGTTTGAGTCAACAGCCGTCAACAAGGACCCACAGTCCCAGACAGCCATCCTAATCCATAATGGGACCGAACGACTAACTGCTAATCTTTAACGGAATACAGGACACGTGTCATTTCCATGCCACTTCTGTTCTACTTTATGCCTTTCATTTCTACAGAAAAAGGAAATTAAACAATAATAATAATCAAACCTGCTTACGACTCTCTGCTCCAAAAGTCCTAACTCCTAACCCACTTTCCTTTTCGATTTTTGTTCCTTTCTTCCACGCTAACCATGTGGAACCCTTCTCTACTCAAACCATCCTTTTCCCCGCTCTCTCTCATTTTTTTAATGCTGCTTCAAACATCCTTCCATTATTCCCTATTTTAAATCAAATATTCAAAATCAAAATCCACCGAAAATATCTCCACCAATTCCTCGCTATTCCAGATGTACACGCACTTGAAACAACTTATTTTTATTTTTCCCACTATTTTAATTACATTTATTCACTTTTTTTATAAAATAAAGGCCTCACTTTTTTTAACACATTTTCATTTTGTTTATTCTCTTTTCTCTATGCTTTATCTCTCATCCTACCTAATCCCAGTACAAAAACAAAACAACACTGGTTACTTTTCGCTGTGGAGTCTTGAAGAACTCTCTTCTTTTCAGAACTATGTTCCTTTTCTTATCTCACTATATCCTTCTAATTTTAAGGCCAAATAAACTAGTACCACACTTATAACGCCAATAATTACATAAATAGTTGCGGGCCCAAAAGCTATAGCATCAGCCCTCACCTTCACAGCAACAAAATATAAATAATGACGAGAAAAAAAAAAAAAGGAAGAAAAATAACCAATGGTGCTGAGAGGGAGTGCATTATTTTGCATAGCCCAAAAACCAAACCAACCTCAAACTCGTATCATTTGTGCCACAAACTTTACAAAGCTTCTCGAAGATATTTACAGAGTTTAATTAACTCTCCGTCTCTCTTGGAAGGACGCTCGTTGTGTTTTAACCAATTCACAATTTTACTTTGCGGTGTTTGTTTCCACGGCGAATAAATGACTGCCAGAGTTTACACCGCCACTTCTGACGCAAGACCACCACCACCGCCGTTGCTGGATCTTGGTTGCCGCAGAAGCTCAATTAATTTCTCCGCCTACACACCAAGAGATAAACAAAAATAAATAAATAAATCCAACAACAATAACTAAAATTTAATGTCAGCACTGAAACAAGCTTCGTAATTAAATTATTCCAAAACCCAACCAATGAGATTGGCATAAACGATGCAATGGGAATAACTGAGTCGATGCTCACTAACACAAACTTATTTGCACAGTGGAGATCCACTGTGCAATGAGGCTGATGTGGCACTACATTTACAAGTTATTATTCAATTTTAAAGGAGAATTTGTGTTTATATAATTTGTTACAAGAATAAGATGGCAAACAAATAATAATAGTAATAACAACATTTTTTTTTACTGTATTTGATTTTAGAGTAGAGCCACGTCACCGAGGAAGTTTGCAGAGAGTAATGGAAATGTTGAAGCAAAGGGAATGGAATTATACCTTTTGCTTGGCGCGATTGGTGCCGGACTGAGACAAAGCCACCAAAGGAGGAATCGCACCTTCGCGAGCCACCCTAGAGCGACACGCCAAGCTATCTTCGCACACCTGCAATAGAATAACAACCGCGATTTCCTTCTGCCTCTGAGTTCCGACCTCAACGATCTCAACCAGCACCGGCACGCCGCCTTCCTCCACCAGCGCCGCCCTCGCCTCCGGCACCGTCACCAGCACGCTCACCACGTACGCCGACTTGTCCACCATGTTCGACTCGAAGTCCGCCATCAACTCCACCAGCACCTTCATGATCCCCGCCTTCACCGCCCTAAGCTTGTTCTCCTTCACCGTGCACAGCGAGTACAGCGCCGTCGACGCGTCCTTCTTCGCGCGGAACCCGCCGCTAGCCAGAAGGCTCACCAGCGGCGGAATCGCGCCGGACCGCCCAATCGCCGCCTTGTTCTCCTCCACCTGCGACAGCCGCAGCAGCGCGCACGCCGCGTTCTCCTTTGCCGTCGCGGTTCCCGTGCTCAGCGCGCGAACCAGCGGCTTAATCGCGCCTGCGGAGGCGATTGCCTCCTTGTTCTCGTCGCAGAGCGAGAGATTCAAAATCGCGGTGACGCCGTATTCCTGGAGCTGGAGGTCCGGCGACGAAATGAGTGAAATCAGCGGTTTGATTGCGCCGGCTTTGGCGATTTTGACTCGATTCTCCGGCTTGTTCTTGGCGAGCAACCTGATTTCCATGGCGGCTTGTTTCTGATCGTCGAGTGAGGCGGAGTGGAGATCGGCGACGAGTTGACGGATCAAATCGTCGGAGTTTTCGGTGGCGCAGGTGATGAGGAAGCGGCGCGTTTGCGAAGAAGCGGTGGCGAATTCGCCAGATCTGTCACTGTTGCAGTCGCTGAAGGCGGAGGAAGAGGAAGCGTCGTTGATGCTGAGTTGGCTGAAATTGCGTCCTAGGTATGTGTAACTCTCGGTTCCCATGAGAGGGATTAGGATCCGAACCGGAGGTTCGTGTTGGGGTTTGTATGTGAGGTTCGGAGCAAGATTAATGTGAAGGAGAGAAAGGGGCTGGTGAGGGAGTTGCGAAAAGCGAAGATTTATGAATTGGGAGTGCGAGTGGGATAACATTTCTACATGTGTATCCCAACCATGCCCTCTGCGGATGACACGTGCACATATGAAGATTGATTTTACCACATTCCAATCTCTCAGGCACGTGCCGGGACTGCACCTTTAAACGCGTGCGTGCGTACCAACATCGTTTCTCGATGAACCCTGTTCTTATTCTGCTCAATCTTTTGTAAGTAATTAATGAAAAAATCGTACAAAAATTTAAAACAATAAATTCATTGAAAACTGTCTCATTTCCAAGGCATTTTTTTTAAAATAGTTTAATAAAAAACTTTATTTATTATTTAACATATTTTCAATAATAACAATAAATATTCCACTTCAGTGACATTTTATAATTCTACTTTAATATTTTTGTCTACATTATGATAAAATAATTCTTTTAATTTCTTAAAGTAAAACTATTGTAAATGTCTATAACGACCTTAGGTTTAAAAAGCCATTGTATTTTAACCGTAAAAACCTTAAAGCCAAAAGGACAATTGGGACAAGTAACTTTGACTGACCTGGCAGTTTTTAATGAGATGTTATATTTGCTGATTATTCAATTAGTACTAACAAGAGTTGAAGAAATAATAATTGCTGTAATCTTAAATTTTTAAAATAATAATAATATATTTTTTTCTAAAGTATTGGCATTTAAAATAATAGTTTTATAATTAAGTTGAGAATTATTTTATTTTCATATTTTTATTCTTCAAATGTGTTTCTACATTCTTTTTGTCAACAACCATCACCCATACAAAATAATTGATATAAGGGATATCAAATTCTTATACAACAAACAAAACTAATATTATGGTGTATTTAAATTCATTGTGTCTCATTCGTAAATAACTGACTTGTTGTAGCACCTCTTTTTTATTAATATATTTCTTTTAAAATTGCAGTGATTCTTTTTCCTCAAAATGCTCCATGTCATTTGCACACCATACTATACTCCACATTCTCTTCTGACCATATTTGTTCCCTCCATGTGCTACCATTAGTGTTCATTTGCACAATGTGGTAGTACCATATTCAGTTGAACCCATCTATAGCACTTTTTCCATTTCCTCTTCCTTACGTGGTGAGAAAATAACGTGGTTTATAGTTTCTAAATCAGATTGGAAAAAATGACACATAAGGTTGGATAAATTATGTAATAAACCCCTCTTATACAAATTTTCTCTTGTTGGTAGCATATTTTGGATCATTTTCCTTGATGAAATTACTCACTTTTGGTGGAACATTCTTGTCCCGCAATTCATCATATATATTCCTAGACGACTTTCTATTTTAATGTCATGTATACATTGATTTGCATGTTTAATAAATATTCTTAGAAATTGTTTTCCCATAAAAATAATTCGCTCATCCATTTTAGATTACATTCCATCTCTCACACTCCCATTGTCTCATCTTATATAGTGCTTTTATTTATTCTGTAGATACACTAAATAGCCTAGAATGTGTTTGTTGAAGGCTTGGTTGTTGTAGCCAAATATCATCCAAAGCTTCATTTTTTTTATTCCTACCTCAAAAACTCTACATATTTGCTTCTCAAACCACCCATTTTCACATACCTTTTGTATATTATTACTCCACTAAGACAAATTTTTGTTAGAAGTCTCATATCGACTAGAGATAAAGTTAATTTATATTATATACATGTATACAAGTCTCACTTTCCAAATCGATTTTATAAAGTCATGATTAAAACTTATGCTAATATAATTTGTTATTGTTGAGTCTATTATTGCACCGGTTATCGGAACACCTTTTAATGTTTAGTAGTTATGTATGATTAAGTTTGAAGTCATTTCTCAACAATATAAAATTATCAATATTAAATCAAGTTTTTAATGCAAAATACAACAACTTCATTCTATCTAAATAGGTTTGTGATCTTTTAAATTATTTTAAAATGCCATTTTTTTCTTTTATATATTTATAATTCGAGTATTATAGAATATAGAATAAATATATGTGTTTAGTTCCCGATAGAAACTAGAAAATCACTTTATACATGTACGTACATAACCAATACAAATATATCAAATTTTGTAAAAACTAAAATCATATTTTCAAATATTTTAAAAATAATTATAATAAACGTGCTTCACTCTTTACTTTATTTATCACAATTTTCTTAGGGATAAGATATTATGACTCTCATTTTTTGACTCACATCTTTTACTTTCAAATATTACTTAGTATGAGTCATTAATTAATGTATCACTATTTTTTTTAAAGAATCAATTATACACACTAAGTTACATAAGATAATATAAAAGTAAAAAAATAGAAGTAATACGATAATGTTTAAATGTAAATCATGATAAATCTAAGATGATACTATTTATTTAATAAAAAAATTAATTATTACACTAAAAATTACTCAATTCGGCGGCGAAACAAAATAAATCCAATAAAATAAATACTCGTATTGGTTTTACTTTTTTATTTTTTATATAATGAAATATATTGCTAATATGGGTGAAGAGAAAACCAATGAAATAACTATCACAGATGCGAAAATGAAAATGAAAATGAAAGATCGAAAGTAAGTTGAAAGTACTATAATTTTACACCGTTCTTTTTCTTTATATAATAATAATAATCAAAAGAAGAATAGGATATTGGCTATATTCTAATAAGTGCTGAATTAAATACGTCCCAGATATAGTTATTGTTATTAAAGCCCATTTGTTAGTAGATCAAACATTGTTACCAATGATACCAATAGGAATAATACACTTTTCACACTGGATTTATATTCTTTTTTGTCGAAGAAATATACTTTTTTTAGTTGTCTGAAATTTATTAGCATGATAAAATCACCAAGGTCATTTCTCTTGCTTTCTAAAAGATTATTAAAATCTGTCTTTGTTATGATGGTTTATTAAGAATTACAAAACTACTGCAAATGCAGAATTTTCTTCTGTCAAAGAGAGCTAAGAAAAATCGGGTAAGGAAGGGGTAAATAATAAAATTATAGTTAACTCGAAAAATTTTAATTGTACTTAGACAAAATTTCTATTATATGGTGGTTTGTGCATTATAAATATAGGATACATAATCATATGGTAAGTTTAGTTTTTGTTGCATGTAACGTCAATCATCTCGTAACAGAGGTTAAGTAAGTCGGATCATAATTGAATTGTGATGTTTGAATTGTTACACTCTTAAAATATAAAGAGTTGCATTTGACTATTGATGAAATGAAAAACATTCTATGCTAACAATTTTAATGTTATCTTCGTTTAATTCAGTGGTTAAATAAATATTTGATTGTAATATAATATTAATATTTGAGAAACAAAAGTGACGCAAAGGATATTAGAAGGTAAGCGTTTTGTAATGTCTAAGCTATTCTACCATTGGTTGGTTTCTGAAGACTTGTAAAATATATACTTTATTAAATAAAACTAAGGACCAGAACGTGGGACTTTGAATCTATTAGCCATATATGCGAGTCGGTCGGTATGGTCTACAATTATGTCAAGTAACACATTGTTGGATAAATTCATATTCTACAAATAAAAACTTCAAAATAACGTGACCACAATCATGAAAATTACAAGCCAACAACAAATAATGGACACAATAAAATTATTATTTTCTTATTATAGGTTTTCTCTCTTTTTTTCTCAAAAGGATATGAGTTTAATCAATAATTAAAATGAAAAGGAAGTGTCAAAATTGAACCAATAGGTACAGGTACTTTGTACCCACCATGACAGTTTCAACTATATTTGAAATGATTGATGTAATATACTTATTATGGTGTTTATTTGGTCATCTAGGTATAATGTGATCTTTGAGGTTATGGAGCTATGTCTCTTAAGTACTATGCCACTTTTTACCCAATTTTTTCATAAAAGGTCATTTATGGATAGAGACATTCATTAAAGAAGAAATTTCTGTTTAATAAATTTTCTGATTTTGATCATGCTGGTATAACTAAAACTTTTGGACTTAGTCATTAATTCCACTGATGTTGCCACAGGAATATAACTAATTTTGTCCATGGAATTTCAATCATGGAATATAAGAACTTCTAAAGTAATAAGTAATGTAATAAGTAATGTATGAATAGTTTATTTATTTTCTAATTCAGATCGAATTATAAGTGATTGTGTATGGTTGCATTATTATTTTTTATAATATTTTTTTAAATCGCAGTAATTTATTAGTAAATAACAGTATGATTACATTAATAAAAAGATTATGATAGTTGTTAATTATGGGTTAAATTCACGTTATGGTCCCAACCATTGTGAAACTGAGTCATGAGATTCACAAATTTCTTCTTCCTGGCTTGTTCAGCCATTTGGTTTTGACTCACTACTGGTTTTGACTCGGTTGTACTTGGAATATATGTATATATATTCTTTATGACCATGCCTATTTTTTGTTTTATATGAAAGCTTTTAAAATTGGAAAACGTTTGTAAAATAGTAATTTAGTCTTTCAATGGGTTCTTTTCATCATACACACAACACGCGCTTACTCTTAAGGTGTTTGGATAACCCTGTTTTTTCTTCTAAAGCGAAAAGCAATTCATATCTCTAAGAGTTTAAATTAATTTATGTAAGATTAATTTTTACAAATTTTGTATATGATTTTTTTTTTCTTCCGAGTTTTCCTCTCGGAGAAATATATTTTAAATAATTAAAAGAAAAATTAAATATATTAAATCTAAATTAATGATTTACTAATACATATTTATAAACTATTCGGTAAAGTCAAAATCATTATTTGGTCTTCCATTTATCCTAGAGTGGCATGACTTTACTCATGCATAACCTGAACTAACCACAAATTATCAAACAAAAGTTTTTCTTTTATGCAATTTGCCTTTGAACAAGTAAAATGACTGTGTCAAACCAAAAATGTACGTGACGTTGAGAATACAATGATAATATATATCAAAATACTAAATTCTAAATTAAATATAAAGCTCTCGTAGCTCAGTTGGTTAGAGCACCCGTTTAGTAAGCGGGAGGTCTTGAGTTCGACTCTCAACGAGAGCAATTATTTTCGTTTTTTTTTCTTCTTTCCTTTTTTATATCTTTTTATTTTTTTTTTTCGTTTTTTCGTTTTTTTTTTTCTTCTTTCCCTCTTTTATCTTTTATTTTGGTTCTCGAAAGGGTTTACATAAACCCTTGGTTCTTCGTGGAGTCTCTGTGCTGCAGAGAAAATGTCAGGCAAAGGACCAGGTTTCTTCTCCGATATCGGCAAGAGTGGGAGAGGTATTCAACTATCTCTCATTCATTCTCAGTTCTTTTATGTTATCGTTCGTAAGTAACCAAATTCTTATTTCACTTTCGCAGATATCCTCACGAAGGATTACAACTCCGATCAGAGATTCACCATCTCCTCCTCCGCCAATTCCGGTCTCGTGCGTTCACGTTTTTCTCTCTTCTCCGTTTTTCCACTTCACTTTCCGATCCCTATGTTTCTCTATCTTATCATTCGCTCATAATTATTTCGTTCCGAATTTTTTTACTGATGATTTTAATCACGTCGTTCATTTGCATCTCAAGGAAACGGAAAACTTAGCCGTGTTAGGTTTTGTTTGAATAAAATGTTCCATGAATATTCATGAGAGAAATGTAAAATGAATTGAAGTGTAATCGATCTACGCATGTCCGTTGGAGAAGATAGATTATTCGGGAAGTTCATTTTCTTTCTTTCTTTATTTATTTTTCATTCTCTTTTATGTTTTTACGAAGAAGTTTATCAAGTAAGCCTTAATTTTGAGAGAAATAGTGATTGTTAATTATTACGTGAACTAATTCAGGACCTGAAATCTACATTGGTGAAGAGCAGAGGGCTTTCCTCCGGTGATGTAACTGCGGAATTTAAGTATAAGAACAAAGTGGTGAATTTCAAAGTTGATACCGACTCAAATGTATTTCCCTCTCTCTTTCTCTCTATTTTTTCTTCCATTTTATAAATTTGACAATATAATGTTTTCTACTTAGATTGGTAATTGTTTTTTTTTTTTCTTTTTTTTTTTTTGCTTTAGGTGCTGACTACATTCACTGTCTCTGATGTTGTGCCGTCAGCGAAAACAATTGCTTCGATTCGTTTGCCTGATTACAATTCTGGAAAGGTACTGAGATTGGACTTTTGGATTGAAGTCTGTTATCGTGGACTTGTAATGATTATATGCTTTTGATGTAGTTTGAGGTTCAGTATCTTCATGATCATGTGGCTTTTACTCTTGGTGTTGGTTTAACCCGCTCCCCTGCAATTGATTTTTCTGGGACGATGGGCACTCCTAGCATTGCCTTTGGAGCAGAAACGAGCTATTCAACAAGTCTTGCCAAATTTACAAAATACAATGCTGGTCTGTGCTTTAAAATGCCAAGTTCCAGTGCTTCAGTAATTTTGTAAGTAATTGAGGTGTTTTTTAATTGTCAATGTTAAATCAGTACTTTGAACGCCTATTTGCAAAGCCAAGTATTTATGGATGGAATATTTATTTGTCTGTAAAATGAAATTGGAATGTTCTTTCTATAACAATTTTCAGTTTTATTTTTTCCAGGGAGGATAGTGTTAGCAACACATTTTCTGAAACTTTTGTTCTGTTGAACCTATTACAGGTTGAAGTTTAGTGGTAACTACAAAATAATGAGCGAAGGCACATTAAATTGAAGTGAGACTTACTCAATTACTTAACTCTAATAAATTTGAACCAATAATAAAAATGTGTTAGAGAGTGTATTACCAGCATTTTTCTTTTTTGTGTAGGTGTTTTAAGACATTGTGATAGGTAACGCCTATAGCTAGTTATATTAGTTAGTAGAGTAATTAGAGTTAGTTGAGTTGGAGTAATTAGATAAATACGGCATGTTGCCTATATACATATATAGGAAGAGGTGTTAAGAGGAGTGACTAGACAATTGGAGAGTTAGTTTTGTGGCTTGGGAGAGTCCCGAGTATCTTGAATATCCAGGATATTGACTATTACTTGTATAGTTTCAGTTCTTGATATTATACCCACGTTGCTGCAGGATTTGGAGCTAGGCCTCTTCTATAAAGATTTGTTCATTTACTGTCAAATCACATCCAGTTTTATAACATTGTTGACCCTGGAAGAGTTATCGAATAAGTATTACCTGCATTGATTGTGTAGATAAACCCTACAAATAAAGGGCATAAATTAGTCTCAATGTTGGCAAATTTATGTTTTGGTACATAGGTACACTTTTCATTTTTGCAGAGGTGATAAGGGAGATTCCATGAAGGTGTCATATTTACACCAGCTAGAAAGATTGAATGGAGGAGCTGTTGTTGGAGAGATTAGCAGAAGGTTTTCTACGAATGAGAACACCTTAACAGTTGGATGTTCGTATGTCGTTGATTCTCAGACAGTTTTGAAGGCAAAGCTGAACAACCACGGCAACCTTGCGGCTTTATTGCAGCATGAGCTAACACGCAAATCATTCTTGACAATCTCGGGCGCTTTTGAAACAAAGGATTTGGACAAGAATCCCAAGTTTGGTTTCTCACTCTTGCTCAAACCATAATGGATTCGTAAATCGAGGTAATTTATTAAGTTATATCTCGCAGCTTCCTTCGATTAAGTTGAATGAAAGGAAGAAAGTGGAGGAAATTGGTATAGATTGTTGATGTATTTTTTTTATCTCATTATCTTCAAGTGATTCATTGGACAGTATGAGATTAGAAAGGTATTGTCACTGGGAATGCATCTAATTTTTTTATGGCATCTGATTTATAACTAGTTGTCTGAAAAAAAAGCTTTTATTTATCCTGAACTTCTGGTTATTGTCCGAAGTTTGTGAATTTTGTCTTGAGGATGTTGACACTACGTATGTTGCTTAATTCACACACACTTAACTGTATATATTTGAAGGGCATCCTTTGTTTGCTAAATGCCAATGACATCCCAGGATATAGATTATGTTTGAATTCTTTTGAAGATAAATGTAATGGCCTATAATTCAAATTTACCACAAATCAAGGATCTGAGCTCAATCAGCATCTCCCATTGACATAAATGTCACACGAATGACATCCTTTAACCCTGATCCTGTGGACTATTTTGGTGAGAAATCCACTGTGTTCGTAGTTCAGGCACCATTTTAAACAATAGCAAATTTCCTGAAGCGGTCTGTGCAGATTGAAGTTGTGTAAGCATATTGTCCTTAATAAATTGCGACATTAGGCTATTTTAATACCTTATCATCTGCTTCAAATATTGGGTGCTCAACGGTATTGTGAGACCTCAGGTATGTATCATGCTCACAATCACTTGCTATGTACTCAGAATCATGATACTGATGTTTAGGAGAATAAGATAGCATGTTTGGAAAAAATTATTTAGAATTTATTGACTTATCTTATGAAACAAACACTTGTTTAAGGGTATATGGATACTATGGAAACAGCTTAAAGCTTGTACGGAAATAATTTGATACCATTATAGTATCAATTATAAAATAAAGTCATGCACACTTATTTTTCAGCAAGAGCTTCATAAGGTTTATTTACCCAATCAGTTACGCATTTAGACTAAGGTGGGCAAATTATACACAGACTTTCTTAAAGCGTGTTCTTATTGATGTCAGCCATCTTTGTTTGACCATTTGTTTGTGGGTGTTCAGTTGATCAAACGCATTACTTTATCCCTAGTTGTTTGCAGGAACTGCTCTAAACCTTTATTTATGAATGGATGACCGTTGCTTGTGACAATTGATTGGATGAGCGTCATGTTGACAAGTGATGTTCTTCCAATAGAATTTTTGTATTTGCTCAGCCTTTATGTTTTCCAAAGGTTTAACCTTCATCTATTTAGTAAAATAGTCAATGACTACTATTAAGAATTTGATTTGTCCCTTAGGCGAGGGGAATAGGCTGAAAATATTCCATTTTCCAAGTGATAACTATGATATGTAACTCTTACGGAGGAAGGGTATAGAGAGGTCATGCTTTGAGCACATACATACCACATATTCTTTGATGGGGCTCGACTAGAATGTATTTGTCTTCATCATTGAAATTGTAGTAGGGGAGAAGAGATCCTCATCTAAAGAGCTCTTTGTTGAACATTGTATAATATGAGTTTTGTTGTTGTATCTTTCTAGTCTCTTGTGGCTCTCTAGGAAGTATGTTGTTAAGTGGAAACTGAATGATAGGTGTCATCCATGTGTGATTACCAACACATTATTGTGATCCAAATTTGATGTTATGAGAGTTTTGTGTACGAGGGTCTGATGTTGTCCAACTTTTTCAATAGTTGCAAGTTTTGAAAGGACATTGATTCAATCATTTTTCTCTCTTAGGACTTGAGCAATGCTGAATTTATTTAAGTGATAATATTTTTGTAGAAGTGCCCCTTTGGTTTGGTATTTGTTGATCTTGTGTCTAGTGATCATTGGGGAGTTACTTTGGCATTTTAAAAATTTGACTCCCTCTTTGTGGGCTAGTCTTAGATTGGGAACGAGTGTTTCATAGTCAATCTAATTGTTTGACATTTGGAAGTCGAACTGTAAGACTTGCTCAAGGATTTGAGTACCACATTGGCTTCACTACTTTTTTGTTAGAGTCACCAACGCTTAAAGACCACCATTCATGTTGGTCATTGAGTTTGAGTAGCTCGACAGGGAAATCAAAGGAAACCGTGCCTTCATAGGACATTGAGTTCCAAAGAATAATCTAAATTTTGACAATTCAACATACCATGTTGTCATCCTTCTTGCTAATTTAGGTTTCTACAATGCTAGCTTGATTGCGTTGTCAATCTACAACGTCAAAGCTTTGAAAGTGTCGACATAATCTTGCTAGTCGAAGGACATGAGGAGTTCATTCTTAAGCCACGGTTGTAGTTCGATGTAACAATCACAACTCGTCTGACTCTCGCCCATGAGGTGGGAGTCAAGCATTAAAATGCCAAAGAAACTCCAAACCAAATAGATGAACGACAAGTGCGGAGCCAAATAATCGCTTTTACAAAATTACTATTACATTGCCAAAAATATGGTTGATCACTTTGATAGATTGTATGCAAAAGAGCAGAATAATTGAGTCACATCCTCCCAAAACTTGCTAGCATCCATATGGTAAGATAACATCATACCCTAATACAAGAAACTTTTAGAGCATTGAGTTGGGATCATGATAATTTGCTACAAATAAACTTGGGTAATCATTTATTGATGTCCTAATGACATACTTTCCCGTGTGTGACAAGATGCCAGAAAGATATGATGACAAACCTCATATTATGTGATGTTCAATAAACAACTCTTCGGACGAGAATCTATTCTCTCCTACTAAAATGTCTAGGTGATGATCAAGTAAAATATGTTCTAGTTGAGCTCCATCGAGGAATATGCTACACGCGCTCAAAGCATGACCATGAGAGTAGTTTGAATGGGATATTACTTCTCACTCTTTATAAGGATGCACGACTCTTCATGAAAAATGCAAAAATGTTAGCAATTCGTCTTATTATAGATGGATATGCATATTTGTTGGTTGGTTAATTATTATCCCATCATCGTCTTTAATCGACTGGACTTTATAAGATTTCAGATGGGGCACAGGAGTTAAGTCTACCTTGTCTACCAACCTAGAATTACGAGTGTTGTAGGAAGAGTCTGTATCCAATTAAAGAAGTGTTTTAAAAAATTTTACATCTAGTGTGGAATAGGTTCTCTCCTTGTGGTCCAAGTTCAAAAGATTTGCTTTCAAGAAGCCTTCTTACCACTAATAAATCTCTTTCACAAGGGAGAATTTCCTTCCCAGATTCTAGAACTTTTCTATATATAGGTGAAGAATGAACTTCATCCTGCCTTTTTCAATCTTAGTCCTTTGAAATCATTATTATTATTTTTTTTGTTGGGACACTATGAAGAACAGTGCCCTCTTCCAAGACATTTAAAGCACTGGAATCCAACCACCACATTCATAGCTAGAAGGGTTGAAGAACAAGTAAAAAAGAAGACTCTTATACTTTGGAGTAGAGTACTAGACGATTCGTCTTGTCTTCTAGTTTTGTAAAAATATGGGTACCTGTGTATGAATAATTTTTTTTGTTAAAAACTAACAGAAGCATAGGAAATAAGGTTTGCATTTAGGCCTCATCTAGGTCAAGATTCAAGATCACATGATTAACCTTTCATATGACTATGCCCATCACCTAAGTGTCAAGCCTTATAAACACTCCAAATTAGCAAGAATAAATTAATTAGTTTGGTATTTAGTATTGATTATAAATTTAAAAAAGAAGCAAAAAAAGAGTAAAAGATTTCTAAAATTAATTATCTAATTCATTAATGGAAATTAAATAAAACTAATATAATAGAATTAAGAATGTTGTATTAAGACTTTTTTACCACTTCGATAATGAATTCTTGAAAAAGTGAGAAGTCAAATTCTTGATAATAATCATAGATTATTTAGGAAAGAGGTTGAACTTTTTATAGTTATATTAATTCAAGAAATACAAAACTTGGTTTGAAAAACCATGCCTCGAGCATTTATTTTTCGTGAGAATTGCATATGGAATTCTTAAAGTATTTTCATTATTGAAGAAATTAATGTGATTATATCTTATGAACTATCCATTCTTCAATTGTTCTCGAAAGTTGAAACAATTGTAGACCCTATTCCAGTTCTTAAGGAGAGAACTATGTTTAAGCTTTTAAGTCATTTAATAATAGGACCTATCAAAAGTGAGTTAAGCAACTCCATTATATTGTACAATTGCAGAAGCTCAAATAGTATTCATCAAGTTTTATTTTAGGGAGAATTACGTAGAGGGAACAGAAGAATGTCTTTTAAACAAATATTTTTTAAAGAAGCTCAAATAGTAGTTACTTTTTTTTAAAGAAAGAGTTGTTCATCATAAGAATTTTGCTTTAGCCTTCAATTTTATTTCTTTTACATTAATTTGTACTTTACTCCTAAATCTCATTTGTAACTTATATTATTGATGTCCAATGTGTATATTTATGATATTCACCTAGGACGTCTAATGACTAGTTTTATTAACATTCTGAGTGGTTACAATTCAGATAGTAAAGTTTTCGCAAAAGTGTACTGGAAAGGTAGATAAGTGAAATAAAATAAAACCAATGTATAAAAAAAAACAATAATAAAAGCGTACTGAAATATTATATTCACTAGATAAAATGTGTAGGTTACAGTGGCAAAATTTAAACCAAAAATTCAACGCTGGGTAGTCAACACTGCACAGTACCATCTTTGAACTTGTCAATGATAAATCAATTTGTTTCTCTCTTTTAAACATGATAAATGTTGGTCTGATTTAAATTTTAAATAATAAATATTTTAGATATTATTATATAAGATTATATATAAATTTTATTTATTGTAAAAGAATATTTCAACGTAATTTTCAGGGATACGCTCATTAGATCTAATATTTTTCTTCAAATATATTCAAAGTCAAAGATACATGTTAACATGTTCTAAAATTTAAGTTGACTTATATCAGCAAGATGTTATAGTGTAATTAGTTTGAATGTTTACTTAAAAAAAGCAATCTAAACTTAGCTTTTTGATTTTCTAACTATATCGAAGTACATACAACGGAGCAGTTCAATTAATCTGTAATTAATATAAAACTTAACTAAGTCAATAATTATATGCATATTTAAGATTGAACTTTATAAATTCAGCTCAATAGCAGTTGAATTTCAATACATTTTTTATTATAACTCTATTATTTATATTATTAGTTTACTTGGATTAGAATCCCTCATGGTAAAAGTCTAAAACTTAAAATAAAACGCTAATCTTTTACATGAAGAGCTATTGATATAAGAATAACCAAGCACCAAATCTTATATCTCACAGGAAATCCTTAAGTTGTTCAAATTATTTTTCAATGCAATGAAACTTAAAACAAATATAAACAATCAAGTCATGGGACCATGAAGAAAAAACAGGTAATATAAGATCATAAAAAGAATTATCTATTGTAATTAAAAAAAAAAAAACTACATAGAATCACGGTTTGTTATATTTAACCACAATGAATAGGAGACTAGCTACTTCAAGAGATTTGAAACACACAAAAAATGAATAAAAAATGTAAAGCTTGAAGTTGAAAGTTCATTTAATGCTCTCCATGCCATCTACAAGAACTCCAAAAATGAAAAAAAAAAGAAGGCATTTTCCTCTTAGAAAAAAATTCTATGTGTCATATGTGTAAAAATTGATTTCTCTCATTAAATTTGATGTCTCTTTGGGTAAAAATGACAAGGTAAGTTTGAAGTTTTTGAGGATTTTTGCTCAATCACATCAACATATTTGCAATCCAAAAGTTGGAGTTCTCTGTTTTACGTGTTCAATTGAATAAGCAAAACATCCTACAAGTGACTTCTTTCTTCTTAAGTTCTCAAGCTTCTATTTTTTATTAAAAGCCTGGAAAGATTACTAATACAGATATAGTATACAAATTCACCAAAAAGAAAAAAAAAACTAATAATACTTCATTGGATAAATATGATTATTTTTTTTAAAGTACGATAATAACATGTATCACATGTCCATTAACATACAAAGCATTATTTAAAATATGTCAACTAACTATGGAACAACTGAACAAAAGTAAAAAAATTTATGAGAAATAAAAAAATGGAAAAAAATTAGAGTACTAAAAGCGATATGTAAAGTAAAAGTTATTGGAGAACAAAAGCAAGAAACAATATAGATTTAATCATATTTAATTATTAATGTATCACTTAATAAACATGTTACCACTTAACAAATGCAAACAAATGATAGAGATTAAACAAAAATAAATATTATCGATAGCTTGAATGGGAATTATTTTATTGAACGGTAAAAGTCAAATATTTTCATTTATATTTGTACTATGAGGTATATCGTAATCTCCTTATTCTCATAAATATTTTAAGCCTCAAGATCATTTATTACTTGAAGGTGAGAGGTTGTGTACAATAATTAAATAGGTATTCAAATCTCCCTATCCTCAAGAGTATCTTAAACAACACTTGTTTCAACTCGAATTTAGAAATGCTTAGATATATATTTGACCATTAGCCATAAAATTCAAACATGTTTTTGCATGACAACTAAGGCTTCATAAAATAGATCACCTAAAAGATGAAATAAGTCTATGTCGTGGCCAAAATATAGAAGAAAAACACATGTGAATGTCTTTATTATACAACAATTGAATGAATAATAAATCACTTATAAATAAAATCTTTAACAAAAGGAGAAAATAAACATATACTTATATCATGTTATATATATATATATATATATATATATATATATATATATATATATATATATATATATATATATATAATAAGTATTTTTTTTACTAAGCAACCTAAAAATATCTCATATTGGATTTATTTATATTTTATTTACTAAACCCGACAAACATTTAACTAAACAAATGGAGAAATTTAAGATAAATATGAAAGGAAAAATTGTAATAATAAATTTGTGGGTAGCTTTCAATTAATTATAAAAATTGAGACGCTCTAGAAGTATATGATAGATTTCAGCAACAAAACACATGACGTAGTTTATTGGTTTTGGTTGTTGTATCTTTCTATTCCACACAACGAAAACAATACAAAAACATAGTCGTCAACAACTCATTCAATTGAACTTATCTCTGCAGATTGATTATGCAGATCACCCTTCTGTCGGTACGGACAAAACCGATTCCAATTAACAAAGATCAGTTTTTTAATCTTCCCCAAAATCAAAGCTTTTTTCTTTTCTTTTTTACAGTTAAATTATACATTATTATGAACTTTCAAATGTTTTCTGTAGCTCTGATAACTCCATATTTTACAGCAAGAAAGTATCAGATAAAGAGAAGACTACTTGTTCGAATTGTATGTTTGTGCAGTTACGTTATCTCACATTTCACAAATTTCGGTGGAGTTGTTGATCCTAATTATGATGAAAAGTTGTCTCCAAATTGATGACATAGGATTTTCAATTAAGTTGGATTTTAGCAGAAAGAACAAGGTCTAGTTCTTCTTCCACTAGCAGTATACACACCTCAACAATGGTAGAAAATTATCAGCAAACCCATTTCTGTGACTAAAAGCAGTACATGATACAAATGTAACAACAAAACCCTCAGAAAATGGCAAACATAACATAACCCAAAATTCAAAAACTTATGATAAAATATACAAAACAAACAGATACACAGCAATCAAAAAAGTAAAACAAGAACAGCAGCACCACTTTATCTATCAGACTGAAGCATAGAGATTTGGAACAAAAGAAAACCACTTGAAACCACAGCTACATTTGAGAGGCAAAGAGGGGCACCTGGGAAGCCAATGCCAAGTCCTCCTTGAAACCAAGTAATACAAGATCTCTGGCCAAGTGTAGCAGCAAATGCAGATCATTCCCTCATGCCAGAAGCAATAAACATGCTCATAGTTATGGTAACACACAGACACAAACTTCTTGCACATAAGATCAGGCAAACTCTGCACTTCCACCCAATTCCCATCTCCACCCAATTCCCACAACTTTATGCTCCTCGAGATTCCGTTGTTCCCAACCCCACCAACCAAATACAGTTTCCCCGCTCCGTCACTCACCAATCGAACGAATGTGAGCTGACTCGGTAACCCCACAACGGGTTTTTCCCACCTTCCACTCCCCAAATCAAATATCACCACACAACACGGTTCCGCGGTTGCAAAATACAAACCCCCTTTGAAAAAAACACCTTTTTGGTGGTGATTGTCGCCGAGAACCGGTCCAAAACCGTCGAACCGTTTCCAAGTTCGAACTTTTGAGTCATAAACAAAGGCGGAGTTCGTAGCGGCCTCAGAGCAGAGAACAAATATGGTGTACCCTGTTGGGGTTGTGACGAAAGTGAGATGCTCCAAGTGAAGAGAGAAACTTGGGTACTGAATCTTTCTAGAAGACTTGGCCAGAAGGTTGCACACTATCAAGGAGCACGATAGCGAATCGGAGAGGCAGAAGAGACCACCAGAGGAGACGAGAGTGGTGAGGGAAGGGAAACATTGCAGTGAAGAATCGGAGAGTGAGAGAGAGATGTTGCGCCACGTGCCGAGTGTGCAATCGTAGAGAGGGAAGTGGCGGTGGAATTGAGGGTGTGAGAGTAAGAGAAAGGAAGAGAAGGGTGAAGAAGACGAAGAAGAAGATGAAGAAGAAGAAGAGGGAAAAGAGTGTTTGGAAATGAAGGAGGGAGAGAATACGAGAGACCAGAAACCTTTGCAAGTGGATCTGAGATTCAAGAAGGTTTTGAGAGGAAGAAAGGAGAGGATGTATTCAAGGATTTCAGGTGGCAATTTGCTCCAAATTTTGGGATCCATTGGAGGGGAATGGGACATGATGAACATGTGTGTGTTCCTCTTCATCGGAGTTTACGAGATGTCTGGTTTTCGTGGAATATTTCACTATGTTGTTGTTTCATCTGAAAACAAATGTTGAAAAAAGCTTTGGGAATTGGAATTGACTCAATTTTTTATTTGGGTTGCAGAAAGGTGAAGTTTTGCACCCTTTGCCTTTGCCCATAGAAAGTGACTGCAAAACTGAACATAGTGACAGAAAGGAGAAGCAATAAACCATTGACTTGACTGGCTTGTGTTTAGAACATGGAACACGAAAATGGAGAAGTGCCTAATTCTATTCTTTATTTTCTGAGGAGATTTTCCATTTGATGAAGAATCACGAATACTCATAAATAACATTTATACTCATCAACAACATCCTCTTCTGTTTTTGTGATTTCTTGCTTTAATGAGTATGTTTTTTTTTTTTTTATAAATATTTTTTTTTATAAATTTCAACACTTTTAATTGAATGTTTATTAAGAATTTATATTCTATTTAATATTTTAATATTTTTAAATAAGTTTTTCTCATCAATTAAATAATATAACACTTTGAGTTTTCAAGCCAAACACCCTAGACTTAGATAACAAAAATAAGATGATATTTTTTTATAAAGCTAATTAGGATAAATACTTCACTTTTTTATTCTTTTTTATCCAAGTTTATAATACTTTGAAGACTATAAAATTAAACGGTCACATAATTTTAATTGATGTCAGCAATTCAATTAGAAAATATAAATATTTTAAACATTTAAGACAGAACAGTTTTTTTTATTAAAAACTCAATTAAAAATATTTAAATTTTAAAACTTTATTAAATTATTTTTTTTTTATATAAATAATAAAAACTTAATTAAAAGATATAACAATTATAAATATTCAGAAAAACCCAATATTTTTGTAAACATTCAATTAAAAATATTTCAATATACAAGAAACTTAAAACTTAGAGAATTAGCTTTTTATTTTTACTATATATCTCTTTTCAATTACAATTTTATCATCTAAAAATCTCAAATCTGAATGTTTATAACAAAAAGAAAAAAAAAAGCTCGACTCCAATGACTTTTATATTATTAATTTAATGATAATTTTTCTTATTTGTTCTCCTGCTTTCTAATATTTAAATAAAGAAAAGAAATTATTTGATACCGTTTGAGTGTAAAATAGTTTTTATGATGTTGATTATTTAACACTTTCTAAAAGCATAACTTTCAATCCAGATTATTGAATAATATTGACAATTAAATAAGAATGGCTTAAAATTATAGAATATCATATGATTTTTTTCCAAAATTAATATGTATAATGATGAATTGCAACGTTCATTTATTGTCTTGACAAATCTTGAAAAAAATGGGATGTCACTGTAAATGAAGGTTACGTTGTTCTTCAAACTGATAGTAGTAATTTACCCTCTTCTCCTTAGTAATAGAAGGAGTTAGTTTTGGTAACTCAAGCAAATCTATGGGTTTATATTTAGTATTTTAGAAATTGAAGTGTGAGTTTAAGTTATATATATTGATTAGAAATGAGAAAGTAGAGCAGTATATAAAGATAAAGATTTCGATATATTGTCTTGAGATTTTAAGTTGATAATGGTGTTATACCTTATGGGGTTGGACTCAGATTTTATTTGGTGTTTGTTCTCTCCAATAAAATTCTCTATGTAGACTTAGTACTAACAATGTCTCAAAATTTAAGTTTTCAAATAGAATACTTACTGAGAAAAAAAAATAGAAACTCTTTTCAAAAAATCTATTTATTAATCATTTCTAATTTTTCTCTTTCTAAAACACAAACATACTTTATTCTTGAACGTTTTTCGGTGCTGTGCTAGGTAATGAACCACTCGTACTAAAGTGATATCCTTAGAATTTTTGCAATATAAAATGGAATATATATAACGTTGTATATGTTTGAGCTTTCGGTAGATTCCATGCATGAAATATAGTAATTCCATACACAAGATTTTAACGTATTCCAATAACAAAGAATGGACTAATATACTAATTTAACAAAGATCACACTTTTTAACAGTGGAAAATTTGAAAAGGTGTACAAAAGATAATTGAAAGAATATTGAAAAAGTCAATATTCTTTATTAAGAAAAATTGTATGTTGCATTAGGTAATCAAAACCAACATCCCAAGACTTTTCGAAATTTGAACAGAATATGTTAAAGTTGTATGTCTAAGCTTTCGGTAGAAGTTAAGATGAAAGTTGTATTTCAATAAGTTAACCATTTTTTGTTTAACAATAAATATGTTCTTTTTGTGATTGAATTTAACTATTGAAATAATTTAGTGCAATAATCTTAACAAAATTTTGATTTGATAACTATATAAAATGACATAAAAGTTTTTGGTAATAAAATGAATGTGCTATTTTTATGATTAAATATGTCTCTATTTCTTAAATTTTGAGTTAAAATTAAAATTCATCCTTATTTCAAACTTTTGATATTTAAATTCTAAAAATAAATGAATATAATATATTTATGCATTTAATTTATCTTTTACCAGTTAAACACATTATAGGTTGTCATTTAAACGAAAAAATATCAAAAAGTATAAATAATTTAAAGGTTTGTCTAAAATATCGTTTAACACGTCAAAACAATATAATATAATTGAACAGGTAAGAATATATATATATATATATATATATATATATATATATATATATATATATATATATTAAATCTTAAAGTTTAAAGATAAAAATATATCAAAATTTAGGAAAAAAAAATATTTTCACGTCAAAATTAAAAAGATATTTTATCTTGTTTAAAAAATAATAGTTATCTACTAATTATTCCATAGTAAAGTGTAATGGTGATTAGTTGTTTGTTGAATTTGAACGTAATCTTGGGGTTTTATTTGCAAGGCATCTTTTGGTGAGAGTTCATTGAATACAAAAGCTAAAATGAAGTTGATGGTAAGAAGATACTGATTCCCCATTGGAAGCCTTTAACTACTCACTTTTCTTTCATCTTCAACATAACCAATTCATTGATTAATTATAGTATATGCAGAAGATGGGGAGCATGATGAAGAGATGGTCCTTCAAGAGGCTCAGAAAGGAATCAATGAGGAAGATGAAGCTTCTGAGGTCTGCATTCAAGTTCAAGAACCTTTATTTGCCACTCTCCTTCATGGACTGCGTCATTTTTAAGATTGTTTTTGCGTTTGAGACTCTTATGTTGCTCTTCATGCTCTCTTCTTTTTACCTCTTTTGCGGCTGCACCTTCTAGTAATGCTTCGTGAATCACCACAGAAGCATTATTTTTTTTTTCTAATACTTCTTGGTTAGATTCTAGCTGAATGTTAAATACAGAAAACTGTACCAGCTTGAGTTGTAAACTACGCCTAATACGTAGTAACTATACATGATATTAACTTTTGTCTGTAATAAGTGTTGAACAATAATTAATGGTTCGCTTCACAGCATCCAATGATGAAATATACTGATAATTATTAAGGAATGTTTACAAAACTAATTATAAATAAGGTTTCTACTGACTTATAAAGTGCTGATAAGATATTTTTAACTATCCTTTAAATTGTTTGCACTTTGTGTCAGAAAAGAAAGTAGAGAAAAAGGTTTGCTTAGAGTTAGAGCATAATAAGTTGATGGTATGGTGGAACTTGAAGAGCCATGGATAGAAGCTTGTGATGATGAGCAAGTTTGTTCGTGTGTGCATGCAAAGTAGGAGTGTGAGATAGGGATTTAGATTCTTCTTCTCTTATGTTTCTCTGTACTTTCAAAATATACTTATGAACACTTATTTCGATGTTTTATAATATATTAAAAAAAATTAAAATACCAATAATAATGTATTTGAAGACATAGTAGAGAACACTACAAGAAAAACCAATAAAAAAGAGGAGCACAACATTGAAATGAGGACATAGGAGCATAAGGGTAGAATAGGGAACTTGGAGTTTAATTAGAAAGATTGGATCCACTTCACTTGTGAAGTGGTGGAGCTAACACAATAAAAGGCCAGTGAGTTGTAATTTACATAATGATATACTATTAGATAATTTCTTTTAGTCTAATCTTTTGATTGTATGATTTTATCTTTTAATAAATAAAATATAGTCTATTTATTTAATGAAAAATTTAGTATATTTTTTTAAAATAACTATAACATGTTTCTTTTAACATTATTCTTACAAAGTTGTTTGTATTTTTTAAATTATTTTGTTTTAATATTTTTTTAATATTTTTCCTACAATATTTCTTTTTGAAATTATATTATTTGATAAAAATATAAATATAAATACGTATGTATGGAAGTGCATATGTTTTCTTAGTTTCAATAATTTCTTTGACATCAATTTAGAATGCTATTTTTCTAGGATGATATCTTCACATGATAAATAAAAAATCGTTCCACAGCTAATTATATTATAATTATATATTTTCTAAACTAAATTATTAATATATCTTATATTTTTTAAATAAAATTGTCAAGTAAATGCTAATTTACAGGGTGTAAAATTCTCTTATCTTTTTTCCCTTTTTACTTTTCGGATTGCTAATTTGAAAGTTCATTACTCGAATGTAATGTTGCGGATTAGAACATAAAATAAGTATAAGAAAAAAAATATTAAAATTCAGAAAACAATAAATTGGATCCAATACAGCACGAGAACTAGTTATCAAGTAATCTAGCACTATTAATGTTTATAATTTTAACTTGTTAATATTTGATACGTACTTTAGTTTTTGAATTTATGGAAAAAAAATAACAAACCACAAAAATATATTATTGAGAAATTAGATGATAGAGTGGAACTATCTAATAATTTATTCTGAGATATTTTACATTTTACAGCACACTAATGATTTTACAAAGGATGTGTCTTTTTTAATTGACACTTTAAAGTATGATTTTATTTTAAAGCATTCAGATTCATTCTACAGTTTATGATCTTCCCGATCCTTACTTATTTGAAATAAGTGTTTTTTTAATGTGTAGAGTAATAACTTACAATGTGTTACAACTTTGGTTACATGAAGTAAATGAAGGAGCAAAAGTTTCTTTAAATGCCTGCGGTTTGGTTTATGCACAAAACATCAAACAAAAGGGAAAACTCCTCGAGACTTGTAAAAATGACTTCATAGAGTGAATATTTAAATAAAACATTGCATTCATGATAAATATTTTTATTTACTTTGCTTTTTGCTGTCGTTTTCCATTAAAAAAAATTAAACTGAATGACAGTTTGCAAAATTGAGAACTTACTAGTAGAAATTTTAAATTTTCAAGAGAATTAAAAAAACATGTTGTGAAGACTAATTTAAGAGTTTATTAAACTTAAGGTGGACATATTGTAGAACTATATCAACAAAAATTTCACATCAGCATTGTTAGAACTACAACAGGATATACAGGCAGTAGTAATAGGTGAAACCTCAATTTTCCGTTTCAGCCACTCTCCAGAAAGAAACTTTACAGCTAAAGCAAACAGCACAAAAAATTTACATTCATTCGCCTTGAGCATACAAAATATGGCTATCAAAATCATATCCACTCAAAGTTCGTTTCTTTGGGAAGAACCAAAGCAATGAGACAATCTGAGGGATCAGGTGCAATAGAAAGCAAAGAGCAAGTTTCAAGTGTGTGGGGGAGAATGAATAGCAGCCTTGCCCATATGGATTTTGAAGCTGGGATTTTAATAACCCCAGCACAGTCCCTCTGCTTTAAGTATGATATGAAATCCTGAAACTGGTTTTCACAAAGGGTCAACAAGAGGAATGGGAATGTTACAGGACAAAACACAAATTCCAATTCTCACCAGTTAGAATGATTATGATGTTAAGAGGATTTAAGAAATAGAGCACCATAAGAGGTTTTTTAATAACAGATTAAGAATATATTAAGTACATCTCAGCAAGGGGTTAAAAGTCGGTCCATTATTCCTTGTTCAGAATTACGCAAACATTTATCAAAGGATTCTGAATAGTAGTAGAAATTGTGAGATAACTTAGTTGCTCCTGGAAGTCCCAGTAACAACATAGACAGGTAAAATAAACCCACCATAACATTCATGAGGAAAAAAAAAACATACCCTTTTGTGATCAGTAGTGGAAGATGGGATCAGACGGCACACTTCCCTCTGCACCAGAAATCAATGCCACAAAGTCAGATTCTGGGAATGATACAGTGATGCACACAACCTCTACAATAACAAAGCCTTATCCACATGGATTACACAACACCATTCAGTTTGGTTATGCATGACAGACAATATCAATCAAATAATTTAAATAATATTGGATACCTGTACACATATTATACAACTGTCTCGGTATCAGAATTATGTCTCCTCTATAAATCTCTGATGTATGTTTTTCTTAAAGTAGCGAATGAATCAATATCGTATTGTGAATATAACATTTTTGTTCAAATTTGGCTAGGATTAGGCCTTCTCAATAAATTTTTTAAGAGGTAAAATCCAGCAATAATATGACAATAACAAATCAATATGATATCAACCATACTAAAAAAAATACAGAAGAAAACCAATAAAATATCAGCAATTCATAATTATAATTATATAAATATAATACATAATTATATAAGAATAGTATATAATTATAATTATTATATCATGTCATATTTGCATCTTGACTTTTAAAAAAATTGTCATATTTATCATTGCATCATATTGTGCTTAAACTGGTTTCACTGCCCATATGACAGCAAGACAGCTCTCGTACATCTCAAGGCCAGAGAAGAGCAAGTAAAACGAAAAACAGTCATTTGGGTGCTATTACTGATTCACTGCTACATTGATCCAGGGTATAAATCCCTTAAAGTCTTAAATGAAAGTTGAACTGGCAAAATATACCTCTCAACCTTCACTTACACGCTTACTTGTGGAGTGTTTTTCATGCAAGCCTATGGTTTTCTGACAAGTAGTGCCGAAGGAAGATGTCATATCCTGCATAAGAGGAAAGGACGACAACACAGGAGACTAACTTCTAGACTACTCTTCCCCTGAAGTTGAGGAATAGTGTAGACAGACTCCATAGACAAGCCTCTTTTGGGTGGTAACTGTTGATATCCCACATCAACTATATACATAGCTTAAGTAGAGCTTATAAAGGCTTGGGTAATTCCTATCGCATGGGCTAGCTTTCGGAATTGAATTAGGTCCAGAAAAAGTCAAAGATGGTAACACACCACAGGTCCTCACTGCTGAATCGCATTGAACAGGACTAGGACACTGAGTTCAGCAATAAGCATTCACTATTTTGTCCACTAATCTGATCTATCACTATCATTGATCCAACACTGGACCATCCAAACCTCTCCAAAATCCACCAGGCAGGCAGCTTTGTCAGTGCAATATAAAAAGAAAATCAATTCTACCTGGATCCATAACTTCCATAGTTGAATATCTTTAACCCCAAAACTTTAATGTTCTATATGCACAATCCTGGGAGAGATCAATGTTGAGACCCTATGGATATGGTGAAAGTAGCACCAAAAGGTTTGAACAGTCCCCGTTTCAAGAACTAACTATTTGGATTGAGTTAGGTTTAGACCTAAAAGTACAACATCCCCAAAATTCGGAGATTTGATACCAACTTGAAAAAGGTGGCTGAATTTTATTTCTAACTCAGTAATTTACAAGGGCTGATTACAAATATAGTCCAATCAAAATTGGTCATGATTATGGAAAAAAAAATTATGATAATTATACCATGCAACAGGTCCTTATAAGTCAAATTGTAGACAGGAGGAAGCCAGAACGTAACAGGAAATAAGATTAACAAGCAAATTAGAAATTACAAGGGAAGCTAGATGGAAATCAAAGCATGCTGACAATGTTTGTGCATGCTATAGTATCTTGAGAAATGTAAACCCAAGAATATAATCAAAGAATCCATCTAATTTAACAGCCTAAGAAAAAACATCAATTAAAAAATTACACACATTCTTGACAAAATGACCATGAGAAGGTTGGAGAGGAGGAGCAGCCAAAGGATGCGGGAAAACTCACTCTATGAGATGGTGTAGCAGCAAATGTTGATTTTACATGTCGAAGATCCGTGCGTTTTGTCATGTCTAATTTTGTGGGCCACCTGCACCAGAGAAAAGCAATATGAATGGACTTCCATTAGAAGAAAACAATATTGACAAATAACCAAGCAACAATGAGTGTCTTACTCAGCAGGCTCGGGTATGGCATTTGAGTATCGGCAAATAGCTGAATCTGCCTTGCACGCATAAATTGTACAGTAATTGACCCCACTTTTACATAGATTCCCCTGCCATTGATACTGCAAAGACTGCTCTGGACATTCTATATTGACTGGTTCTTGGACAGGCAGTGGCGGAGGAGGAGGGGGAGGAGGAGAACTAGGCAGTGGAGGAACCAAGGGAGGCTGAACCTGGGGTAAAGGTGGTGGAGAAGGAGGAAGTGGAGGTGGCATTTCAGGCTGAGGAGGTGGTAAGGATGATAAAGGTGGTGGTACAATTGATGGAGGCACCTGCTGGTTATAGGGATGCATTGGAGTTCCTTGTATCTGAGCAAGTGGAGTCACTGAAGCAGGAATAAAAGGACTTACAACAGCATTACCATGAAAATTATTTGGCATTACTCCTGTGTTGAACTGGCTGACTGGAAAATGATTATTAATTCCCCGATGATCCCATGGACCATTTGGAGGAGCATAAACAGGGTGAGAAAACGTAGATGACTGAATTTGCTGCACTGGTGGGATGGAAGGTCCATGTGCTCCAGAATGTGAAGGTGGAACATTACCTGAGGTAGAAGATAGAACTCAATTTCAGAAACAGGGACAATTGTTCACCATAAAGCAACATATGCACTTAAGTTATTTGATTTGTAATTTCATAACTAAGAAAAAACTGTCCTCATAGACAAATAAAATTCATAGAGCACTACCTCCTTGATGAGGATCCTGAGACAAATTATCATAACCGTCAGGTTTCCTTGCCCCAACCTCTGACATCTCCCTAGAACCAGGAAAGTGCCAGTTTGAATGAGGCAGAGGTGCACTCTGTATTCCACTAGTATGATTTTCAGAATTTATTCTGGGGGACACAAGCTCCATAGGATTGTTCTCGGGTTTAACTGAAAACGGTACAGTGTTCTGATGTCCAGGTTTGCTGTATAGAGCAGGGAGAACAGAACAAGTTAGAAAACACTAATGAATTGAGGACTTACTGAGAGACAATATAAAAGCTGTTGGACTTGGAAGAAATAACAATTCTTAGCCAACACAGTAGTGAATTCAAGATCAATAGACAATGGTGTAAAGTAAAATTAATTTTCATCGCTGGAGAACTGATGTGGATTATGTTATTAGTTTCTGTTATTTATTTACGCTTTTAAATTTCATAATTAGGAATTTTTATTTGAATTTTTTTGTTTAGGAATTTGTTTCTGTTTTTTATCATCTTATTTTAGCTTAAATTAGGAATATTTTTTTGGAGGTATTTCGCCATGATAGGTCTATAAAAAGTTAGTCTAAATATTTTATTATTCTGGATCATAAAATAAGCGGGGTATATGATGATTGGGTGAGAGGAGTACACCACCCAAAACCAGTACACGTCGATTACAATGGCCTGATTTTGATAACATTGTCACACTCCATCTATGTCTCAGCTTTTGTGTTCTTTCTATAACTAGTGCATTTTGAGCTTTACTTTCAGATTCCATGGTGAGACTGATATGTCCCAGTGTCCCAAACAGTGGTGCTACACTATAGACAAACACAGTGGGAAAAGCTTGGACTTGCATCTAATAACACCAGCTTTCATAATTTTGGTTTTTTTTTTCATGAAAATTAACGCAACATTATCATTGTGTCCCATATGCTCAACCTATGAGGAAATGAAATTTCAACAGACACGCTAACACTTGCCTCAGCAATTGTTAGCTTGAACCCAGCATCCTGGGTGCCATCCCATCTAGTGTTCCCATGCACCCATTTGAGATTGTCGATAATAATGTTTTTGGAATGCATATATTAGGCAATTTACTGTTGAATAGTTAGCTGTGGTCTTCAAAAAAAGAAAAAAACTCACTCAATAAGCTTATACTGTCAGGCAAAGGCTCAAGATTAGGTTTTATATCTTCAAAACACCATTTACCGGATTAGTCCTTTTGGCTTGAAGTTTTAACATGCACACTATTTAAAAAAGCTCGAGACAACGAGGATCAAACCCCTAAACACTTGATAACAAAGGTTGTGATATCATGCCAAGAGCCACCTTTCATCCCTCCTAAAAGCTTAAGTTGTTTGGTAAGGTCTCAAGATAAACAGTACGGATCATTTGACCAAATTTTATATCAATGGGAAAATTATCCGTGCATGTTCAATATTGTTTACTATTATCATTTGAAAACTCTTAAAATAGTGGTTAGCTGTAACGAGAAATAAATAACTATCTTTACTCAATATGGAATTTCAAATGTAAAATTCATAAAATACAATTAAGACAGCAAGACAATCTAAACATGCTACTTTTTAGTTTTACATTGTTTTTCTATAGAGGAAAGGGCTTAGTAGTTAGTAACAACATCGTGCCATATTTAGTATATTTTACACTAGAGCAAATAAGACTAGCTAATAATCAATTTGGTTTAGAGTGTATATATATTACATACCAACTCGTGAACAAGTCAAACTGAAAATCCAATTAAAATAATTAAGAAAAAAGAGAACCAGGTGTTCAAATGCAGATATCCTATTGGGTATCTTTTGTTTGGACTTAAGAGAGTATGAGGAAACATTGAAGTTTGGGGCATATGCTTCCACATGGGAAAATCATTAACATGTGTGTACATTATAAAAATGCATCTAGTATACCTGAATTCTATCTGAAAGAACAATCCAGGACAACCACGGAGATTCTTTAGAGTAGAAACTGCTCCATCAATATTATTGCATTCGACAAACCAACTGCACCCCATCTGTGTGCTTGCTTGTGTCAACTGCACAATGGATCCAGCGTTTCCAATGGCAAGATTGCAAATGGACATTAACTCATCATCTGAAAGGAACATAGAGCTACTACAATGTGGAATAGTTATGCACAGAGTGCTGGATGGCACCATATCTTCTTCTCGCATGGAAGGACAATTATTGCCAGTCATATAATTATCATTGAGACCTAGGTTTTGATTAATATTATACTTTGAGCGCAATGAAGCAAGTAAGTTGGACAAGTGAGATATCGCCGTTCGACTGCTATCTGCGGGGCTCCCTGGTAGAGTTCGAGCATGTGGTGATCCAGCAGAATTGTTAACTTGAAGGTCAAGATGGGGAGGGGGAGGGGGAGGGGGAGGTACAGGTCTTGCACCATCCATATAAGCATGCCCAATTCCAACATTAACTGTTCCTGGAGCTGGACCAAAATGCTGATTGTAGTTACTTCTTTCTCTTCGCAGTTGTCTCAGATGCAACATGACAGCTGTAGCTTCTTCAGGCGTTTCAAATTCCATGAGTAATGCAAACTCACAGCTAAGATCAATGAATGCAAGAGGACCCTTGTGTATCATTTTTCTTGTTTCATGCATGACCTCATCCTTGGCCCATTGACTGGGAATATTTCCAACATAAATATGAGAACTAGAGCCAACTGCAACACCATTCATTGCACCCCTAGTTCCAAGCCCAACATCCATGAACTTTACACGGCAAGGGAAACATCCAGGTAAACAGTGTCGAGTTTTTATTGCATCAATGATCCTTCTGTACTCGACTAAGGCAAACCCTTTGACTGGGAAGAAAATAAATTTTTCAATAGGACCAAATCTTTCTAGGTGAAACCTAATATGACTTTCGGGCACATCAGGTCCCACATAACCTATCCATAGCAGCCTAGAAGCAGAGACAATATCCATGGCAGCGGGATCCCCATCACAGCACCACACAATTTGACCTTTTGTTGAAGCAGTTGGTGACATAAAATGATGATTAGGAGATGCCAAAGAATTACTAGCAGAACCACTAGAGGATCTCAACGGAGGTGAACTGAAATTCATACTTGAGACTTGATTTTTCTCTACATTCTGGAAGTCATTTCTACCGTCAAATGAATTACTCCTAAAATTTACTGGTGTTCTAACTGCTGGTGAAAATACTTGATGGCTTACTGAGTCCCTAGGTGTGGAACATCTAACATTTGGCATATTTCCTTCTTCCCCCACCCCAATGCTCATGGGCTTTGAGACTCCATTATCATACTGCAAACCCACTTTTAATGCTGGAGCATTGTCAAGAGAAACTGCAGAGCTATGAGCCATCACATATTTATCAGAAACCTTATCAGTAAAACCATCAGTAGAACCGACATAAACTCTCAAATTGCTGCCTTTTCCAGATGATTCACCAATGCTTTCATGTTCCTCAGAGATTCTAGGAACCATGTACTTCTTACTATTAATGTAAGTAGAAGAATCAGATTTATCTTCATCACTATCTCCTTGACAGTCTTCCAAATCTGTTTGTTGAGCAAACATTCCAAGAATTCCTTGCAGTATTGACATAATTTCCAGTGATGCATTTGGGAGCAAGTCAAGTAACTTCTTACATCTACACAACATCCATTTCCGGAGTTGGGGATCCTTGTCAAGAACCTGTATACAGAATGCCCGGAAAAGGCTTCTAAGTAGGAACCTACTAGAATTAAAATTCCTAACTAACGACAATTAAGAAAAAAGTACCAAGTTTAACATTCTTCAGTGTCACCAGCAATCAATATGCTAATAATTGTTAACAAAATATAAAACCTAAAAGAATAAAGCTCAATCATGGAACTAAAAATAAAACTCAAACCAGAAAATCACATCAAATCATGTCTTTAAAATGAAAAACTATGTATGAAATCATTTTTCTTTGATGAAAACAAGAAAAATTGACGAGAACACCTTAAATTTCAAACAGTACACTACAACATCTTACATTTCTAACAAATTGACGAGAACTTGATACAAATTAGAAACTTTTTATGTGGTTCACATCTTAATGTGGATGCCATAATAGTATTATATAATATATACTATTACATTATACATATAAAACAAGGAAAGGGAGAGAGACTAGAGAGAACCAACAAACCCCAAAAAAAGTAAAAATGGTTAAATTAACAATATCATCCTACACCAGACAACATTTATAACTTTAGTCCCTACATATGATTAAACCTTACAATTTATCACAAAATTGAAAAAGAGTGTTCACAAAAAGGTCCCTGACATTTGTGATTTATATAACAGTGTCAATTTGGTCCCGGTACTTGATATCATCATTATAGAGCAATAATAAAGTACAGAATAAATGTAAAGACTTATGTATGTAAATTGTTAGAACAGCCGTATTGCAGGACAAAATTATAAAACACATACTTTGTATAAATGATGATATCCAACACCAGATTAAAATTATATAGTATTACCCGTATAAGCAAACAGCTCTTGCCAACGGATGAATCAACACCAGAAACATTGTTGTCTCCGATCACAATTTCCTCACCAGCCTCATCATCTCTGATTCCTGACCCAGTAGAATCTGTACACGAATTAGGTCTACTAATTGCGTTATCCAAAAGGTGAACTGTTTTATCATCATCAAACATGCCAGTCACCTGGCTCAAAAAATGCTGTCCTTCATTCTTAGTTCCCTCTTTTGTGGCAGAACCTAAGAGATCCAAACAAGCTGCAAGCAAATCTTTTGGACACGAGAAAAAAATCCGAAGTAGACATAATACTCGAAATTTGGACAGTTTAGACAATGGAGATCCATCCTTCTCTAAAACCTTTTGTTTCAACTCAGAAAAGACCTCGGGGTTATCTTGCACATTCAGGAAATTCTTGTCAATCATATGTAAGACATCCTTTCCTTCAAATAAGGCCATAAAAAAGGTGAGCACATTCTGAAAAACTGCCGAGCAAATTCCTCTAATTACAGCTGATGTTGGTGCCACTGATGAAGCAACGCAGCAGACATCAGCTAGGCCACAAATACAGGCTCTAGCAGTTTCAAATGCAATACCGTTGGAATCCTCTCCTCTACTAATCAATGCCAGACTAAAGTTGTGCATATTAATAACAACTTTAGCTGCAGCTTCCAAGGCTGTTGGACAGTGACATGCATATCGAGGAATAAGATCGGCCACAATTCTTTGTACACTCATACAACCTGTCAAATTACAGAAGCTTCAGTTTGGGAAACAGAGCACTCTATTCCTTCAATATTCTTGGCAAAGAATATAGTTTACTATCAAATTAAGCACCTAATAAGGCAATGAAATCACATGAGATAGAGACATAGCTATTTGAGGTGAAATTGAAACCCAAATCTCTTGAACTTTTAGCAACTACCTTGGCCTAACAGAGAGGGAGACCCCAAAATCCTAGATAATTTACAACAAAAAAGAAACACATCACTGCACACACTAAAGTGGCTGAATGATGTTAGTATTGCGGAAGTGGGGTATTAAGCACTTTTTTTCTCCATTTAACGACAATTGTATACCATCTTCAGTTCTACACATAATCATCTCAGTTTTTCTCTAACTCGATTAATTCCCTTCATTTCAACATTCTCATTTCTGCTACTCCCACCTTTCTCTCATGTTGTACCTTTGGGGCCCAAATTTGCCACCATATAGCATCGCAAGACCATAACAGTACAATAAAACACATGTTTGATAGGTACTTTGCGATAACAGATAATTTCCAATGGTTTTTTCTCTTCATTTTGTATTATTACTCTCAAATATATAAAGTTAGAAACTTGTGATATGACATTTTCTCTCGTATTAACTTCTACATTATATTTCTCTTCATTGAAATGATTAGTGACAAAACAGCTCAAGGAAGATGATGCCGCTCTAGTACTATGTTGAGAAAGAGAAACCGAGAATGAATACAATGAATTTCGTGCGTTGTATATGCACGTGAGTATTCTAATTTGTAATTAATAAGAAATAAGAAATACACTAAAAAGAAACAAAATCAATATCTAGTAATGGAAAATATACGGTAAGATATTTATATCATATCTTCCTATTTAATGTAATCCAATCATATCTCTAACACTCTCTTCTCTTACAAAAATTGCATTGCATATATTTCCTCTTACTGCAACTTAGGCAAAACCCTTTGGCTTACAAAGTTAAAGTTTAAAGTTAACTATTTTGCTTAATTCTTTAATCAAAAGTATATCATCTGCGAAAAGCATGCAAATTAGGGATAAGATTTTTGTGAGTCTCTAACTTCCAAGACTAGATTAAACAAGAACTTGATACTGAGCCTTAATGTGATCACATTTCAGAGGTCCTTTATTTCGCCTCTTGGAGTTTTGCCACTCAGTTACCAGCAATACATGTCATGGAAACACCTCTCTTCTCCGAACTCTTCCAAAGCACTTCTCTTGACACTCAATCGTAATTTTTTTTCAAGTCAATAAAAACCATACGAAATATTCTATTGTACACCTTCTCATAGCAAAAAAAATTGATTTAATGAAATCTTAATCCCTTCTCTTAATAGATGATGCTCCATCACCTTAACCCATAATGTCAAAATATGCCTCCAAACCGGTGCTTCATGAAAGAACTAAACACAGATATCAATTTTCATTTTGTTAGAGAGCAGCTGTTATCCAAGGAACTTAATATTGGATTTATCAGCTCTGATGACCAACTTACAAACATTTACTAAGCCATTAAGAGGGTCTAGAATCCAGTTTAAATGCTTCAGGCTTGGTGTATACAATTTATATACACCAACTTGAGGGGAAGTATTAAAATTCTTATTATTTAATTGTACAAGTTCATAAAGTTGTTTTATGGGAGTATGTATACAAAGCCTAAGGATTAAGTGTTATAAGCATTGTATTGTACACTTTTCATCTATACATATAAAATACATCAGCTGAGAACAATAACTCCCTGATTTTTATGAACTCTAAATTCAAGTGAATAGTATTCAGAACTCTTTCCCCATATTTCAGAAAGAGGATTCTTGCACGCATGGTCTAGACTTCTTGTGAGTTTTAAGGATCAATTGGCAAACATTTTGACCAAGTCCTCATCATGTACTAGGATAGACTACATATGTTACAAAACTGGATGCATGCAATCTGTTTATGCATAACCTTAAGGAAGAGTGTCGATTATTGTCAATCATATAATTGATATTGTTGTTTCTTTCTCCATTTCGTAGTTTCCTCATTTATAAGATTAAGTATCATAGGAAAGTTTTTTGCATCATAGGAAACTATTATAATATCTCTTAAACTTATGGATTTCTTTCTTCTTGTTTCATGTGTGCCTTGTATCTATATGCTAACATGTGTACCACAAAGAGTATTGCCTAATCAATCAATCCAATACAAAGTAGTCAATACTTTTCATTTCAGTCTAAGAGAATCGACATTCGTCACCAAGCGTGAGGAACATTTCATGTTTCAGAGAACATTCCAAGGGAATTGAAACCACGGGCAGCTCCGAAACAAAAAAGGAAATTACTTATTTCATTTCATATACTCGAAACATTGGGCAAACCTAAGTAACGCCAAACCAGGCGAACTTTATGCACAAGATTCCTAATGGATTCTACAGAAACGTTCCTCTCCAGCAATATCACATTCCGATCACAATCAAACAATTGACAACAGTTTAACAATAGTAAGAACCGCTAGTTAATGAGGTGAGAGCGAGAGGAAAAAGGTTCACCTCTGGAAGAAGTTATGAGCACGAGATAACTCTGTTCAAGGTCTGCCATGGCGGAAGGAGCGTCTTTCTGAAGCAAGCAACGCTGAATCCGCTTGTAACCTTCGAAGACGCTTCGAATTTCGTCCTTGTTCCGCCGCTTCGCGAGAATCTCTTCCTGGGACGGCGGGGGTAGGGTTTGCGGAGAGGGAGGGGTCGGTTCGGTTGCAGGAGGCGGCGGTGACGGAGGCGAAGACGGTGGCGGTTCCGGTAAAGGCTCATAGAGCTTCCGCTTCTTAGGAGGCTGCTCCACCGAGGCCATGGCTAGTGACGGCAGGACTTGACTCACGACGCAGTGCACGAGTCCCCTGTGCTCTCCTCGCATTTAATTTATTTACTGTATGAAATTACTTAAGCTCATGTTTTGATTGAACCATCACAGAATAATACAGTGGAATGAATTCCGATCTAACACATTAATTTTATTTTTTGTTATTTATCTATTTTTGTTTTTAAATTTTGTCATGAAATTATTTTATTACATAATTTTGTATATATTGTTCTTCTAATAAATATATGTTAAAACATCAAAAGTGCAATGATGACGATGATTCTTACATAATAAAGTAATTGAATTAATTAGTTTAGGGATTTTGTTACTTTAATCAAACTTAAAATAGGGTATTTAAAAAGGATGAGAGTTTTTTTATTTAAATAAAAAAATATTTTTAAAAGGAGTAAATAGTTAAATTGGTTAATGAAAGGTTTTTGCATGGATTAGTCTTTGAAAAAAAAAAGTTCTAAATTTGAGTTTTGAAATATTCTTCATTTAATTTTTAAATCATTGTCATTCAAACATATTTATCAGATTATTGTATATTGACATTATACAGTGGCGAAAATTTTAAAAACATTAGATTTTTTTTTATTCTTTTTTTTAGTTTGATACATGATTCAAGATATCCTAGTCATTTTATTGTTACCAACGTTCTACTAACATATGAACTCACATGCAAATTGAATGAACTATAAAAAATCTAAATGCATGATATTTTTTTAAAGACCAATTAACCATTGCACAATTTTTGTAGGATAATTTTTAATAACTACTCCTAAAATAAGCAAGTTAAATAAACATATAGAGCTACACAAATTATTTGAAGGAAACTATTTTTCACAAATTAATTCAGTCATTATTTATAAGAGGTCAACAACAAATAACTTATAGGAGGTTAAAAAAAATGATGAAGGCCAAAAATTATAGAATATAAGCCATACCACAAAGTTAAGAAAACCATTATAGCTCGAAACAAGTTTTGTGATCCGATTTTATGAGGGTTGCCTAGGATTTAGATTTGTGTGTGAAATTAATGAAGCTTATATGTTGAAATTTTGTGAAGAAAGATAAGTATGGTTCTCAATGTTGAAATTTTGTTGAAGTTTATATGTTTAAAATAAACTTTTATAAGCATTTTAAAAATGAAAATAGCCATTGTAACATACAAAAATGTTTACAATGAAATATTTTGATATATAATGTATTAGAATTATATTATTATTGCAAGAAAATATATATATATATATATATATATATATATATATATATAAAATAATTAATCATCAATTGATTAAAGATAATGTTTCTTTGTACTAAAGATAATAAAAGTAATTAAGTTTTGGTATTAAAAGATAATAAAATAATGATAACTTTTATATCTTGATAAATCATATAAAAAAATATGAAGTGTTTTAATTATAATACAAAATATTATTATAAAATAATATAAATATATTTCAATCAATAAAATAGTTACAATATTTATGAATGTAACATAATACATGTAAATAAAATTACTGATAATAGGGTATTATATAGTTAAATAATGTTATTTTAAAATTATATTATATTTATACTATAGGTAACTTTATAGTTAATAGATATGTTGCTTTGGTGAGGTTCATTGGCAGCATGTGAGAACATTGTATTAAAATATGAGATAGGTATATAAATAGTCGGAATCAGCATAGATATAGATAAGATAAAAAGGTGGTTAATGACTGTAGTTAAAAGAATGTATTAGAAATTTAACGCTTAAAAATTGAATCTAATAAGTATTGTTTCTTAAGAATAGCATCTAGCTGAAACTACGTATTCCATTTAATCCTTTCAGATTTTGCATGTGGATTTCATTATACAAGCATTAAATGCAGGTGATAAAGAACAATCAAAGTTTACTTCTTTCATATTCACGCTGCTATAAATAGATTCAATAAAAGGTGAAAAGGTGAGAATATGAATGAGAAATAAACTTATTTGCATGTGTATTGTTTGAATGTGTATACGTTGTGATGAAAAAATTTAGTATCGATCGAGTATAGATATGAATAGTAAAAATATTCAACTTTTTTAATTGAATATGAGAATGAGAATAAAGATGTGCATATTTGTCTTGTATTGTACTCATATACCTATTATATATTTGTTCATGTTTAAATTACTAAATAATAGTATATATATATATATATATATATACTTTTTATTTTTTATTTATTTTAATTATATGGCTTGCTATGAAATATATTAGTATTTTCAACATATTTTTTGTCTTATCACAACCATTACAGTCAATTAAATGTTTTTTATGTCTCAAATTTAAATATTTATACTTTTTTTTATATTTTTATTTATTGTATATTTTCTTTTCACATGAGAATGTTTAACACTCTCAATTGAAGTGTTCAATAACATTTGATAAACTTTGTTAATTTTTTTTATTTGTTATTTAATTTTATAATGTAGAATATTATTTTGATATTTTTTATATAATTATTCTTATTTTTCAACTCATTATTATATGTGTAATTTTATCACTATAATTGTATAAATAAATCTTATTTAGTATAATATAATAATTTAATGTAGTTCCAATAAATATATTTCATCACTACCCAACATATATTAAAGTTCAAAAGATGAAAGATGTATGTTAAAATTATATTATTACTATTAATTTAATCTATGTTCTTTATGTGATTTGATCAAATGGTGTGTTATAATTTTTATCAGTGTATAAAAAAATATATTTCATTACTATTTAAAAAATTGAAGTAAACAAACATTTAAAATATTTATTTTCCTTTTATCTATTTTTAAAAATATTTAAAATTTTATCAATTAAGGTTTCATTAATATTTGTAAATTTAATAAATATTTTAGTTTTCATTAAATTTTATTTGATATTCTAATTTGAAATATACATAATTATAATTATAATTTTTTTATAAACATTTGTGATTGAAAAACAACCCTAGTTTAATATTAAATATTTTATAATATTATGTTTATAAAAATTTTAATTATTATATAAAAATTAATTAATGAATAAAAAATGGATACAGATACAAGTACAAATATATATTTATTATTCAGTAAAAATGATAATAAAATAAAAATTTAATATCCGTTAAATTTGGATGCAGAAATAAGTATGATTTTTTTTTTGGAATTAGATATGAGAAACTTTTTGATAGAAAAGACATTTTTCATCTATCAAGTTATTTTTATTTTAACTTTCAATTGTTAGTAGATATTTGAAAGAAAAAAAATATAATTCATAAATTAGTTAGTGTAAAACATTTAATATATTAAAATTTGAGCAATACTTAACTTTGATGGAAAGGACTTTGTCGTCGTTATCGATGGCGTTCAATTATAGACTCTGAATTTACTAAGCTTTCGAGATTAGTTTTTTTTTTTTTTTTTTAAATTGTTTGTTCCATATTCCCTTTTCTCTGTCTTAAATGTTCTCTAATAATCAGCACTCCTTCCACTTTATTTGTGTCTACATATTATAATTGTTTTAATTTATAATTATTGCATTAATTTGACTAGTTTTATTTTCAATGGATGTTTGGGCTACAGTGATCCCTCTTTTCAAGCCCGGGTGAATTATTTAAAACATTTTACTCTTTTATTAGCATGAATTTCTTTATTTTTTTATCAGTTTTTTTATCAATACTAATTTATGATTTTCTTACAATCATATATTTGTGTGATGGTGATAATGTATATGAGGTACCATTAATCTAATAGATAGATATATTATCTTTGAAGAGAGACTTTAAATATGCTTATTTGTGCGAATGCAACTTTTTCAAGTACAAATTAAATTAAAAAAGTGACATATATATATTTTTTACTTTGTTAAAACATTTTATATTTGTTCAACATAATAAAACACGTCATTATTTAATAAAATTCCTAGTATTTTATGTCATACATCTTTATATTTTAAGAGCTTGTACACGACTATATAAAGTATATAATGATTAATAGACTTTAATATGCTTTAACATAATTTTATTTTAAAAGTAGAAATTCTCCATATTTTTTTCTTCTTCTTTGGCTATACAGGGAAACGCGTTTGATTGATATGGACATGCTACCATCCACGTATATTATGCAGTTCCCAAATTAAATAATTACAAAGTTTAATTGCTTCAATACTCGTTTCCAGAAGAAGTCTGCATGAGATTAATTAATTTAACACGTCCATAATCATACTTAATAACTAATCAATTTAATACGTCTACGACATAATTATAATTAATTACTACCAAAAACACTGGAAATACATTATAGGTATAATAATACCACCCCACGACAAGTATATGACTATCTTATAATATTTTTTTTATGTGAACTTTTAAATTAGAATTTTTTTTCCTATATATTATGTATGCATTTAACATACAGGGTTTTTTTTTTGTACAATATTAATTGTTTACGTGGACCAATCGTTGTTTATGTTATTAGAGTTTACGCTTAAGGTTATATAGTTTTTTTTAGTCATCCCATTCTTAGAGAGATAATGTATAAAATTGTAGTTACGAAATACGTCTTTTCTACAAGTATTAAAGTAGTTTACACGGGGTTCGAAAAAAAATATTATTATTTGGTTCAAGTATATTAATATAGCATGTTAAATAAAATAAAATAAAAATTGTAACTCTGAAAAGGGAAATAAAATATTAATTTATTTTCAATTAAACTCCGTGTTTTTTGCACATACGTGCGCATCACCTTAACAAATACAATATTTTTTTTTTAAGTTCGTCATTTTTATGGTAGGCGCACAAAAATTCTGTAGTCAATTTTAATTTCGAAGTCGTTTTTATAGAATTTAGAACTAATTAATTGAAGACTGTGTATAATAAATGCTAAAAATTGGCTCAAATACAGTGATTAAATAAATAATTTATGAAAATTATGGACTTTCGGTCTAAGCTACTTTAAAACTTGAACTATTTTCTCTCACTTTGGGACTAATTAGTGAGTTGTATCTTATAGATCGGGTAAGATTTCTAGAAAATTGTTTTAGTTAAACAAACATGTAAGATTTTTGTCTTTTATTGAATGATATATTATTCCTAGATAGAAATTTTCAGATATTCGAGTAGTTACCTTTTGCCAATAAATATTTTATTTGGGATATAATATTACTTGGAGAGTAGTTAAAATGGGTTATTTAGCCCAAATTATTTTTGATGATTTCTTTTTTTTTCTTACTTCATAAATTAATCTAACTTTTATATTCTGTCTTCAAAATATAATGATTAATAATGATTTTGATATTTTAAAATGTATTAAAAAGAACTATAATATAATATCAGGACATTTTTAATAAGACAATACCAAAAACTCAAATAGAAAATATGAACTCCAGTTTTGGCGTGTTAAAAATAAGTAAATGTTATATTTTGATTTTAGGATTTTATATCAAATTAAAACATGTGTAACTAAACTTTACTACGGGCTTAAATGGTCTTTTATATGAGATCAGTCCATTTAATTTTAGAGAATTTTTAGAATTTACTGTTAAACTTGAACATTTATTATATTTAAGGGAGTTTTGTAATTGATTATGATAATAAATATGATACTACATAAAAAGTTTAGCAGTTCTAATAATAAATGCAGGAAATAAAAAACTAGTTTTTCTTTCTAACCTAAATATCACATTATAATCAAAATAGTTGTAGCATGTGTCATTTTATGTTGTTTTGTGTCTAGTGTAGAGTCCTTTTGCATACGTTTACAAATCTATATAATATGTCTATTCTCGACATTATTTATTAATTAACGTTAAGAAAATTTCAATCTTTACATCTACATCAATGCATTAATCAATATATAAAGTTATTTTTTTCCTACCATATATAACTACAATTTTAGTAATAAAAGGTAACATGCTTCTAAAAAGATACATATATTTTCGCTTTCTTCTTTTGTCTATATAGTACATTTTTTTTCTTTGAAGAGGTTATATATCATACATTTATATATATATATAAGCAATGACTCATCCATTCATCGATGGAATAATACAACAAATGTAAGAGATAATTAACCTGGACTTTTAACTTACGATAAATCTTAAAAATATTATGAATATATATAATTATATAATTAAAAGTATATTAGAAAAAACAGTGATAGGATCACGTGACACATATTGGTTGGATGAGGCTATATAATATTCAGTTATTTCGGTTGGTAAGGTGGTTTAACAAGACATAAGAAATTGTGAATGGAACTAAATGTTCCCATTGAGAGTTCACACGACACAGCTATGACATTTTAGCATCATGAACCCTAATTTTGAAAAGCAAGAACTTGAGGGCACATCATAGAGAATAGATAGAATTTGGAAAAGGGAATAAAATCAGATTTTTAGGGTCTCCAATAATGGTATATAGTATATATATATCTGGAGCTTCTAGATTTTATTCTGTGGGCTTTTCAACTGGTATAAGGGTTTGCTTTGGTGTTGTTGAGGAAATTAGGGTTTCTTTAAGGCATTACCAAAGGTCGTGCAATGGGCACAGCAATTTCCAAAGTACAACCCACTTTGTTTGAGACAGACAGTGCTATAAAAAATGAAGACAACAACATTGTATATCCGACACGTGTAACCGATGGGACCGGTAGCTTCGGCGGAATCTATGGACATGGACCAATGAAGTGATACAGTCTTCTTATTCTTCTCAATGTGTTTAATTCGATATTCGATTAATCTCATCTCATTCCATCCTTTCAGGAATTTCATTCATTTTTTGCACAATATTACAGCTAGAGTCGTAGCTATATATATTATATAAAAGATCATCCACATATATATACATTTCAAAATTTAAGCAAAGACTGATTGGATTTCATCATCAAACCTAAATTCGATGAATTCAAATATTGGATCTGTAATTTATGAATTATTTAATAGCTTCTTTTAATTCATTAAAATGTTTTTTTTAATTTTATGCTTATTATCCTTTAAAAATTTCATTTTTAAATATAATAGAAAGTTTATATATTTAGTCTCTGGTGGGTATCAGTCAAGTATGTTTTGTTACAAAAAAAAAGAACATTATAACATGTAACTAATATTAAAGATAAATATTTTATTTTTTATTTTGTAAATTGTTTTTAAGGTCAATGACATATTAATATTAATCTTTCGTTTAATAAACATGAGATACTTATTACAAAATCAAACATGTTTTTATTTATATTAATCATCAACAAAATTAATAAAATTAAAATTATTGTACTAAATTTTTTCTTCTTATTATACTTAAAAAAATGTATCGATAATTATTGTATTGTATTAAACTCACAATTTATATATTTTTAATATATTTAACTTTGTCTCGCTTTCTTAAAAAATGAGTCAATATAATTTTTTAATAAACTGAAAATAAAAATATTATAACAATAAATATTAAATATCAAATAATAAATTACATGCCAGTAACTTACATTGTGTATATTTGTTTCAAATGTGTCTATAATTTATGATGTGTCCAGTAATGAATATTAATTGGATTTGTCATTAATTAAGTTTGTTTTCAGGATTTAATCAATTTTTCGCTTTGTTTGACAACTTTATTTATTTGAAATTTATTTTTCATTGAAGTCTGAATTTACAAATTATAAAACTGTGAGTATTATTTAATTAAATAATAAAAAATTATTACAATTTCGCACCCTAATACTTTTTGTACTACAAGGAAGAAAATTACAAAAAAAAAAAAATCATTTGTACAAGTTGTTGGACAAATGTCATACGAATTTACGAAAATGCTAAAGAAATTTTAGTTGCACTTTTTATGTGGAACGAAACTAACCCGATCTATCTTTTGTGAACAAAATGCAGAATTAGGCAAAATAAAAATGGTATGAATAAAATTTCATAATACAAATGTCGTAATTTTTATCGGTTATTTTTTTTAAGCTTAATAACAGAAAAAAAAATACTTAGCTTACCGAATATAATAAAAGTACAAAAAATATCATAGTTACGCTTTTTAATACGATAATTATGTGTGATTTTTTATTGGATAATATTTTCTTGGAAAAGGTAAAACATTTAAGTATTTGTATGTTAATATTCCACATTGATTTGAATGGAACCTACTTATTTTTTATTGAGTTAATTTCTTAGTTAAAGATTTAAAGATCAAATTAATCTAGAAGTGGATCGATTTGAAGTTCATTCTATTATAAATTCAATCTAGACAGACTCGTCACCATTCATGGTCATGTAATGTGGTTTAATTTAATTTGTTTTTATGACTATGTGCTATGTTTAACCTATATTCTTCCTTATCCTTGAATAGATTAATGCAAAAAAGTAGGTACAATATTATTTAATGAATATTAGAACTATTGTACTATCATGTAACATTCAATGGGTAGCTGGAAGAAAACACAGATATTTTTTGGCCATAAACATAAACAAGTTTGACTTTGTAATATATACAAATTCACAGCAATGTCAATTTCGTATGAAGCTGTACTTCGTTGCTGTCAATGAGTTGGAAGATATAACATCAAAATAATTTCATGTTTTTCATGTTATTTATACTCTTTTAAGACTTCAAGGATTTTTTTAGTCAAAATGTTTTTTCATTTGATTCCAAGTTTTATTGATATCATTCTTGTAATAAAAAATTGGTTTAATTAGTGGGATGTTTTCATTTAGATGTGTAAATTTGGTATCCGCTTTTAAAAAGATGTCAATTGAGTCTTACTTTTTTAAAAGATGACTCAATTAGGTCCTCAGCAAAAAAATATTAACACCGTTAACAATATTGATATTTAAAATGACTTACAAAATTAAATATTTATATTTATATCAAAATTTAGTGGTAAAAGTCATGAATTAAGTTAAAGACTTTAGTAATTTTTGTCTGAAAGGGACTTGAGACATTTTTTCAAAAGTTGAGACTGAATTGACAATTTTTAAAAATGAATATCGAACTGACACATCTGAACGAAAATGGATATTATCCGACTAATTAAACTTAAAAAATTATATAAACAATTTTGGTACCGCCTTCGTAATTTTTTTTACCTTATTTATATTTATAATAAAATGTTGATTTTTATGATAATTATTTTTTTAGTCTTACTTAAAATCATTTTTAATTGATTATTTGTGTAAAAGAAAAAGGTAAAATTGACCCTACATGAATTGACCGCTATTTGATGTGTAATTATTATTCTTAAGCTTATCCTAGTTGGAGACTAAACATTTTAATTCGAATAATAAGATAGAAAGAAGAACATTTGATTTCCTTTATTGTTTCTTAAGCACTTTAATGTATACGTTTATAATGTGTCAAATTAATCTCTATTAAACTACGAAGAGAGGAAAGAGAAAAAATAATATAAATTCTTTTCTGTGAAAGCAATAAGATATAACACCATGTCTGTTGAAAATGGAAAAATATAAATAGGAAATTCTTTAATCAACAATGAATGTCTTTATATTAAAAAAACATAGTTATTTTTCGCACTTTTAAATTTGATTATATCATTAATCAACATCAGGAATGATTTAAAATAATAAAAGAAAGGATTATTTTAGAGAGAATAGAAGAAAGTTTGAAAAGTATCTACTTTGGATTAATTTATAGGAAATTATTTAAGCTTAACAATGATATTGTGAGTTTGAGAGTTATGGGCTTGTATACAAATAAAATCAATTAATTTTAGATTTATTAATTAAAAAGCATACTTAGGTTCATTTAGTATCGTTGATCGTTGATGGCATACAATAGAGAATAAGATTTTCTGAATTATTCTCGTTTGTGTCTAATGAAGATGATTTATAGAATTTAAAATAATGATATTTTTAAATAATAAAATTGTTAACTGAAAAATAACTCTGATTAATGTTAATCGAAAAATAACTCTGGTTAATGATCTTATCAACATTGTTTGAAAATAATCTCATCTATCATCTACTAAAACTAATATGTTAATGTTAATTGAAAAAAAAAATTGTTTGAAACATTATTTATGCAGATGAAAAATATCCTAATTAACATCAATTGAAAAATAACATTGTCTATCTGTCAAAAAATAAATAACCTAGTATTAAGTTAACGATGTGATCTTGATTTAGCAAACAGTTCATTAAAGATGAGTCGATAATATCACGACTAAAGTCAAATCGGAGAGAATATGAAAAGAAAATATATAAATTAAAAGAAAATAGATAATATGAATATTTTCAAATTAAAAGTTTTTAATTTTAAGTAATCAAATAGTTTTCATAAATTACTGCAATTTTTTTTATTTTTTTATGAAAACAAAAACATAGTTATTATAAATCATTTCAAATGTTTGATAAAAAAACGTATTTGAAGAGAATTAGGACCTTTTTTTCAACGAAACATATACGAGGCTCTGGTTTTTAACTTGCTAATTCTGTACACATAGCTTTTGTATTATTATCATACCCTTTACTAATCTCCATAGACTAGTAGTAACATAAATTGTTCTACTATTATTGCTTGTCCCATAGGAAGTTAATTAACCTTTTGGATTATATTTTGTATAACCTTCCTAAGATTATGGACAACCTTTTTTTTTTTTCAAAACATTGTTCAAGTTTTTGTTCAAAACCATTACAAGTATATCTCTAATCATAACCTAGTCAAACTATTATATGTATACGAGGTGCAGAAATTCAAATGCTGCTACCTAGAATAAAACTTGGCAAGTATATGCGAAATGTAGATACGCGAGTGCCCTACAGCCTGGAGGACATGATCTGTGAGATACCAAAGTCTGGAATAAGGCTAAACAAAAAACGATTTCTTCATCATTATATACTAAATAAGATACGAGAATCCTTCCACATATTAGTGTGTGCCATTTTTTCTTAGAAGTGAAAAATCCTTGTTCAGTGATGTTAAAACTGAGAAACAAACACAGTCTCAGACCGTGTTAACAAACAGGTATTCTACTGAACGTTTGAATACTTTTAACGTTAAAACAAATGTTATTATTGGACAGCAATACCTTACATATGTTTAGTATAGTTTATGACGACACAGTACTACTTAGGCCAAGAAAAACATAACAACGTAGGTGGACAACATATAAGACCTATCTCAGTAAGGTTAAATTTGTTAGAAATGGACTTTAAACCTAACACAACTCCACAAAACTGACTTGTAAAATGAAGATTGCACCTACTTATATATAGTAAAATTGGTTGTCTCTAGTAAAATTGGTTGTCTCTGGTGGATGCGGGGTTTCCAATAAAAACACAGAAAATGCACAAAGAAGAAGATGTATGTATTTTGGTTGATAAAAAGTGCAGACATACATTGAAGCAATGGTGAATTTGTTACAGCAAGGAGACAAAGAGCGTTGTCCACGGTTGATGTGTCGGTCCATGAAGTGGTTTAAAGAAAGTGAGATCATCCCACGATGTAGCCGTCCATGGACCTTCAATTTTCTATTCCCTCACAGAATTCCTCTGCGTTTATTATATTCATATATGGGACTCCCACGTTCGTTCTTCAACCTCAACAACGCGCATGCTAAGTTAACTCCACTTCTAACTCCTAACTACATCACTGTCACCATTAATTAACACCCTTGTTAATCTCGCTTACTGCCTCTCAATCTGTTTTCAGCACACTTTTATTCAGTCTTAAGCTGTTTATAAACCCCTTCAAAAATTATCATTATTCTAAATTATCACGCATGAACTTGGTCCCATATGAGTTGTACTTTGCCCCTCAGTGGACTCCTGAGTTCAGTTACAGAGAATTAGGACCTATCCATCACACAATGATTACCAATTTAAAATGCTATTTGCAAATGAAGTCAATGCTTACACTAACACTTTTCCTGGGATTCAGTATAAATATGTCTATAGTTTTTGCTTATGCCAAGCCAACATTTATTAGCTTCAATTCTCTTTATTGGACCACACAAGAAAAAACCTTCAATTCTCTCTTCTTTTTTTCCTAAACACACGACAGAATGGAACCTGTTGGAGCTTTCCCTGATGGAGAATGGGATTGCTTTCGCAGGATGTTTGATCATGAGCATGATTTCACACAGGAATTTCCTCTTCTGCTTGATGGGGGCGATGAACTGAACATTGTGACACAGCAAGCCAATTTCTGTGCTGCTCCTGAAGCTGCTGAAAATGAGCTCATGTTTTATTCTTTAGATGCTCACAACAATTCAAATTCTTCACAGTATATTTCTCAGGAAAGTAGCTATAGTAACAGTAGCAATTGTAGTGGTGATGACACTGTGTTCATTGCCAATCCGGGTAGCTCAAACTATTATTTTAGTTACCCTGATCACATGTTAGCAAATAATGCATGTGTATATTCCTTGGATGAGAAACATTTTGCCCCTTTTGCTCCGTCGCTTGGTAACATTGCAACCGAGGAGAGTGTGAAGCTGTATCAAGAATTGGCAAGTGACAGATTGGAGAATTCTGAATGCAATCAAATGGAACCTGTTGTTTTTCCCTCCAAGAGGAAGCTTGATGATGTCCCTGCTGAAGGTAAAATCAACAACAGATCAGAGAATCACAAGAAAAAAGCTCGTGTTTTAAAAGAAGTAAGTTTTGTCTCTGATATATGATTTTAGGCTGAAACTGATCGAAACTTAATATTTGGTCTACATTGAAGGTGCAAATTGATAACAATGTTCTGTGTTTCAATATCAGGTGCAAGGATGTATGAAGAACAACACATGGTCCAAGAAGAATGAGAAACATGACAGCAATAGGGAAGATGCAGAAGAGAGAAATGCAGGATCAGATGGACAAAGCTCTAGCAGTTACATGTCAGATGATGATAACAAGGAAAATATTGGAGGAGCTAATTCAGAATCTAAATCTGCTCTCAACTCAAATGGAAAAACAAGAGCAAGTAGGGGATCAGCAACAGATCCCCAGAGTCTGTATGCAAGGGTATATAGACATTTAATCAGTCACTTTAAATGCAAAACCTCTTTTCATTTCATTTCATGGCACTTACACTCCTACTTGAATCTTGCAGAAAAGAAGAGAGAGAATAAATGAACGATTAAGAATCCTACAGAATCTTGTCCCTAATGGAACTAAGGTAAATAAATAATGTTCATCAAACTCTTGTTTCTTGACAAAAATATATGAAAGTGTATCCTAATGGAGTTGTGTATTAACTTCACGGATGGATGTGTGTACTGCAGGTTGATATAAGTACAATGCTTGAAGAGGCAGTGAATTATGTGAAATTTTTGCAGCTTCAAATCAAGGTATGCATATGAATAGCATAAAACTGAAAACCATGTTTCAAATTTGGAAATTTTAACCTTTGTACAATCAAATTGTAACAATTTTTGTCTGGTTTTTTCTGGTGTAGCTTTTAAGCTCTGATGATCTATGGATGTATGCTCCACTTGCTTATAATGGACTTGACATTGGAATCAATCTGAACCTGAAGAACTCGCTACCACTCTGAGATCAAAGAGGGTAAACTCTAGAGGACATGTTTACCGTTTTAACAACAAACGGAAAACAACTACATAGAACAAAAAAAGTGTAAAATAAGATTGTTATTCTAACTTGTTATTGTTAACTAATATGAATAAAATAGTAGTTTCATTCTTACAGAGAAGGATACTTCTGTTTAATCATGTGGGGTTTTTGACTTTCTTGTGATAATCATTAAACTATTTGAAAGCCAACTTTTTGTGCTCTAATTTGGTGGGTGCCTGGGTTCAAAGAACATTGTAAAACCAAAATGGACAAGTTACAGTTCCACCACCTATATAAAGTTCTGACAAAGAAATCAATCAAACTTTTGGGAGTAATACCATTGAATCAATTTAGCTTAGCACCAAGTTTAACAAGTTTAGTGGTAATTTTAATGATAATTAGAAACTATATCAGCAAATAATTTCATGGAGTTGATGTTTTTTTTTTTTTCATGAGTACTGATATTTTTAAAATTAAAACTAATATCAAAGGCAATCTGTTGAAAATCGATTCAAAATTTTAGTTAACATAATATCATGTTAAATATTATGTTATTTTATAACACCATACTTTTAATATTTAAAAATAGGATGATTTAATTAAAAAATCATCAAATTAAGCTGGAGAAGTTTATTTTGTATATATAATTTGTTTGAATCATTTATAGACTTGAATGTTAAAGCAATCCATTTTCCCATATTCATTTGATTCAACCACAACAATATTTTTCCAATCAAACCATTAAAAAAATATCCATTAAATCAAATTTGTTTTCTTTATTTTATTGAAATTTAATTAATTTTAAATTTTCTGGTAAATTTGATTATTTTTAATTAATTTTTTATTAAAAAAATCATTTTATTAACTATCCAAAAGTTTTATACTTTTTCAATTGAATAACTGTCATATGAATTTGTTGTCAACTATGTTGAAGGGGTTATTACTTATGTTGTCTCATTGCATTCTCAACATGAAAAATAAGAAATCACACTTAAATTTTAGGTTTATAATAATATTAGGTATTTTCAATTTTTTTTATTAAAAATATTTATTATATTAAGTATTTGGAATATTTATATTTTAAAATTGAGTATCTCTTCTTTGATTTTGTCTGTTTTTTTAAGCAGAGTAATGTAACTTTTTAATTTTGCAGTCTCAAGCATAACACTTCCCACATGAAAAACAATAAAAATAATCTCAAACCCTAATTATTTTTATAAAAAAATGTTGTTTTGCTTTTCATTAAAAAAAATATTAAAACTAAATTCAAATCAATTACCTATAAATATCAAATAATGTCATTTGGTAAAAATAATAAAGATTTAAAGCTTTCTTTTTTACGGTACAAGGTAGTGTATTTGAGATTGTAAAATCAAATTGCAACATTACTCTAATTTATGGTAGGATCCCAATCGAAAAAGATAAGTATTCTGGACATACAAAGATTTTTTTTAATAAAAAAATAATTTAAAATACCCAAATTTACATGGGATTTTAAAACTTAACTATGTTGTCTTGCTTTTCTTTTTACTTTTTCATGTGGAAACAAGTAATTAGCGAGAATGCAAAGTAATAATTAAGTAAGCACACAGTGAAGAGTTTTAGTACTAATTTTTTTATTATCATAATTTAATTCTACCGTTGAAATATATCTAGACAAGATAAATAAGGGGTGTTTAAGATTCACTTCTCAACTGAAACTTATACTTCAGAAATAAACTTTAGTTAGTAAGACAACCTAAACTTATACTTCAGAAATAAATTTTAGTTAGTAAGACAACTCAACTGAAACCTATACTTCAAAAATAAACTTTAGTTAGTAAGACAACCTAAACACAAAACAATTTAAAAAAATTAATAGGTTTCTGTCAAACACAAGAAAGAATGAGAGTAAGAGAGCAAGTGTGAGAGCAAGAACGAGAGAGATGAAGAGCAACCGCTCAAACACGCGCACTAACAACGAAGACAACAACAATGATGTGACGTCCCAAACGCAACTAATCAAGACCAACATGAACTTGCAATGTTGCGACGTCCCAATGTAAAAAGATGACAATGATCACCAAAATGCAGTGGCAACACCAAAGCGAGAAGAAAAACAGTATTAAAAAAAGGAAGAGAAAAACAAGAACGAAAGAAAGAGATAAACGAGAAATAAGAAAAAACACAAACAATAATAAAGACAAAAACAAACCTCGATGAAGGTTATAATAGAAGAAAACATGAAATTGCAACGACGAAAGGAAAGAATGTAGTGGTGTTGTGCGACAAAACCTTTCGCAGGCTATAAAAACTCAAAGTTATCATAATGTCCAATTTAATTAAACATAATAAATATGTTACTTAATAAATATGTTACTTAATAAAACAATCTCATTCTCTCGATAAATACATTATTTATCAGTTACACATACAAATTTGATGTGAATTAAAAATAGACATTATTATTTCATTAAAAAAATATTGGGAATCACAATAACTTTAAAACAAATAAACCTTAAAACTAAAACTAAAGAAATACCTCATCAATTCTCAAATATCATTTTCCCAATAGAATATTTATAATAATTATATATATATATATATATATATATATAATATTTGTTTGTGGAATAAGTTTAAATCATTATCTGAAATTTTTATGTAACAAGTAGAAGAGAATAAAAATGATTACCTCATGAAAAAGAAAGCTAGCTTGGTATTGAAAAAGATTCTCTCGGCCCATACTATTATTTGGGCTAAGGTGACAATGACCTAATATCACACTCATGTGGGCTTCAATACATTTAATATATCACTCACTCATCTTTATCCAAATCCAACCATACTTCTAATTTCCAATTTGCTTTTACCCACTAAACAACAAAATTATTAACTATTCACAAATTTGTGTGTGACTATTAAATCTATGAGGTCACTCACTTTTTGTGTTCTTGCCATAGTCATTATTTATTATAGTTTATCTCTTTGAATTGGACAGATAGGGGTAGGTTTCAAATACCATATTTTAAAACGTGTTTTGCCTTTTTAAAACTCTTTAACTAAATTGTATCCTTCATTGTCAAAAATGAAAATTTGTGCAAACAAAATCACACGTTTTTCTTTAACTATATATATGATTGATTGAGTCATTGTTTTTCTTTTTATATTTTACATATAATGGGTAATAGATTATTTGAGTAGGTCTAATGCGGTTCATAATCTTAATCAATGGTTTAATGGTTTAATGGTTTTATGTAAGCAGTGACTTAAGCCTTTTTCAGGTTTAATTTTTGTAATCAAAGTTGTTAATTAATATATGTGTTAAGCTTATTAAGGGAGTTTTGTTCAGAGAGATATAATATCAATGAGACCTGAATCCTATCACATAAAATATTAACTTTCAATTCAAAATTTTAAGACAATAAATTTATAGATCTTTATTTTTATATAATACTTTACCTTTTTATTTATAATTAATATGAAACTTAGATTAACATTTAAATTTTTTTTAACCATACGAAAGGATTTGTTTGTATACTATCAACAGAAACTTATGAGTATGTTCCTCAAAATATTGTGATAATGAGAATCACACTATTATGTTAAAATTAATCACTGGATGCTTCTCGTAGTTTTCCAATCCATAAAACTTTTTTTTTTAGTGTTTTTACTTTCTACACGCTAAAATTAAACATGGAATTTTCCAGGAATGGAAATTGGGACTTCTTGTTGTTGGGCCCACCTTTTTATGTCTCATTCAATAAACTATGCACATTGTCAGCTACATTAATTACTTTTTAATTAATGATGCATAAATTCCTTTTATTCATTTCTTATATTTATTCATTTTAGAGAGCAAAATATTTACATCAAATAATGGTAGTGACGAATTTGGCATGATTAATATTGACAAAGTTTGTGACAACTGTAAACAAAAAGTGATTATGCTTGATGAATTTATTAAAGGGTGTTATGAAAAAGATATAAATAATTTAGGATAATAAATATTAGTCGTGAGGGTTTTAATATTTTATTATAAATTATGTTTTTAATGAAATTCAGATGTATATAATAACATCATAAATAAATATTTAAAAAATTATAAATGATTTAAGTGAGAAACAAACTCACAAGTTATGTTGTATTAAAGTCTTATTTTAGTGATGTTGTATTGATATTTAAATAAATTTGATACTTAGTATATTTTATAAACATGAATTCATTCACATCAATTATAAGATAAGATAATTTTATAATGTAAATTTCATTTGTTATGATATTAAATTAAGATTAAAGTTTATTTTTTATAAAATTAACTTTTACGCAAATAGTTTGAAAAATATAATATTTTCATATATTATAATTAAAATAAATATTTTAATATTTAATGTGGAATGATCAATATAATTTTTTATATCAAATCCGAAATTAGAAAAGTCTGGTTGCAGATAATAAACTCAATTATCATACTTTAGTAAATTTCCTCATGTTCCATCAAGATTAACTAAAAGAGAAAGAAAGACATGTATTAAAAAAAATTTCACTTTAAAAAAACTGAAAACCATAGTTTAAACAAAACTGAAAACCATTACAATATATATTGTAACAATTCAAATGTAGTTAAATAAATCTAGCTAATAGCGAAAAAGAATTGCTTAATAAATAACCATTAATAATGTATTCATATATATATATATATATATATATATATATATATATATATAATAAAATGTAGCCAACAAACAACTTAATATGAACTATTTCTTAGTGAAAAACAAACTTTACAGTAAATATTTTTTCTAAAAAATGTCATTTTTCTTGAAGATAAAGAAAAAAACTAAATCTTCAATTTATTTTTTGTTTTTTTCTTATATTCTCTCACACATGGTTAATGTTGTGTTAGGTAAGAGGATACTACACTCTATTCCACTTGTGTTTTAGTGACACATATTCTACACAAACATCTAGATGCTTCTTCCTTCCTCTTTTTTCCAATACCTCTATAACAACATACCACGTCATACCCTCACGCTTTTAATGCCTCATACACCAAACATCTCATAATTAATATTTTTTTTAGAATATATATAACTGTACAAATAAATAAATAAGTATATATTATTCAATTTTAAGTATATGCTAGCCTTTTCATTTTCAGATTAACATTACAAAATCATGTACCATTTAAAATTTAGATAAATATCATATTGCATCTATCTTTAAATTGATAAGAAAAATCCAACAAGGTGATTTGATAATGATATCTACAGTGTGTGTAGTCAAGAATATATATAATGATATTGTGGGTATTTCAAGTTTTAATTGTATTATTTTTCTTCTAAAGAATCATAGTAGATGGACATCTCCAAAATGTTATTTGACAGTTATTTTTATCATAATATATAATAATAAACAAATGAAGATTATAATATTACATGTTAGACATAACACACCTCATATTTGAATTATTTGTGCACAAACTTTATGATCACTCTTTAAGTCACTTCAGGGACAAGACAATAAGACAATTGGGCTTTTATAAATTATGTCTAATTTCTATCATCACATATGATTAATATATATACATATATAAATCAATTAAACAAGAAAAGTTTGAAAACCTCCATCAACAAAAAGAAAAAACTTTGAAATACTAAACAATCACTGTATTTACTTCTGCTTATCAATGATATCATTTAATAACACAAACTTCCATTTCTTTTTATTAGTGCATTAAAGCCCATATTTTACTCATCACACATATATAACATCAAATTTTATGGAAATCCAAACATAATTATGCAAAAAAAATCATAAATGGGAGAGGTTGAAGAAGCAAAAAGAAAAAAAAAAGAATGAATGATGAGTTTCCAAGTTGCAGAATAATAGAGGTTTTAAGGGTCGGCCGAAAAGATGTTGACAACGAAAAGATGAGTATTGTTGACGTGTGCAGGCTGCTGTAGAGTTTTGGTCCAACTCTCTTTTACATTTTGACTACCAACTTTGAATTTGGAACCAGTCCCACTCTCACACTCCCACAGTGACACCTCTTTGACCACTCTTGCACACCAAGAAACTCCCCAAAACCTCTTCTACTTTTCCTATCTCTTATTTCTCATATATAATAAATGATTTTATATTTAAATAAATCTTACCTTGCACTTGCACACCACTTCTCACGCAACTTCCTTCACCTCCTTATATAAACACCTTCACCCACTCTCACTCCTAACTCAATCAAACACAAACCAAACATCACTCTCACACCTTCAATTTCTCTCTATACATTTCTTTTCTTCTTCTTCTTCTTTTTCTCATTCATATCAAACACTCACACACATGGCTCTGGAAGCACTCAACTCACCCACTGCAACTGCTCCATCTTTCTCTTTCGAAGACCCAACCATTCCATGGGCAAAACGCAAGCGTTCCAAGCGTTCCCGCGACCATCCTTCAGAGGAAGAGTACCTCGCTCTCTGCCTCATCATGCTCGCTCGCGGCACCACCACCACCGCCGCCACCGTTACCACCGCAACTAACCGCCACACCACCGTTTCACCGTCACAACACCCCACCCCAGATCCTTCCACCAAACTCACCTACAAATGCTCTGTTTGTGACAAAACCTTCCCCTCTTACCAAGCTCTCGGGGGACACAAGGCCAGCCACCGAAAACTCGCCGTGGCCGACGACCAGCCTACCTCCTCTGGCATCACCGCCACCAGCACCGTCAGTACGACCGCTTCCGGCTGTCGTGCCCATGAGTGCTCCATCTGCCACAAGTCCTTCCCCACTGGACAGGCTCTTGGTGGACACAAACGTTGTCACTACGAAGGGAACAACAGTAACAATAACAACGGAAACAGTATGGTAACCGCCTCTGAAGGTGTGGGGTCCACTCACACCGTGAGTCACGGTCATCATCACCGGGATTTTGATCTGAATATCCCTGCTTTTCCTGAATTCGCGACCAAGGTCGGAGAAGACGAGGTTGAGAGCCCTCACCCTGTGATGAAGAAGCAGCGTCTCTTCGTGATTCCCAAAATTGAAATCCCTCATTTTCAGTGAATTTACTTGCTTAGATTTATCTTGATTTTCCAATTATTTGGAGAATTTTGAGTGATATATAACTTGATTTTGTACATAGTGCTTGGAATTTTGTTGGATAGTACAGGACCAGTTCTCCTGTTTAGGTTGTACTTTCAATGTTGCAGATTGCAATTTGATTCAATTCAATTGATTTATTTATTCCATTCAATAATTTTATATATTTTAAAATAATTAAAGTATATCTATCTATCTAATTTGGCGTGTTTTGGAAGAATAATTTATGATTCGAATGAGTTTAATGTGAGAATTCTGCCATCATGAAAGCACAGAGTGGCATGAGGGGTGCAGCAAGTGGTGGCGACACTGTCGGTTTCACTGTTAATTTCAGTTGAATCCTCTCTTTGCATCTTTCTTCGTTGTTAGTGGAACTCAACACTGATTCATGTTCAATGTGTCTAATAATTAATATATTTATATAATCGTATAATAGTTTTCTTAATTAATAACTATGTTAGGTGATGGTGTAGAATGTGGATCCAATTTGAAGTCGAGTCAGTGACCACTTAAGAATTAGAAGCTGTTTTGGTTTTATTTCCGGTTAAAATCACGTCAATTTCTCACTTAAGGCCAAACGTGTATTTATAGCTTTGAATTTTCACGTCAAAGATGCAAGAAAACGCGGAACCAAACACGGATACAGTGTATGTACACTGGAATTGTATTAAGCTTCACGCATGTAAGTGCATGTATCATTTTTTTATATATATATATATAAATTGGAAAAATTTTGAGAGAAAAAATATTACAGTAATTTTTTAGAGTATGCAATGATTTGAACAGAAAGGATGAGGATGTTTGGTGTATATAAATATGGTTTCTAGATAAAAATGAGGTTTAAGCATTTTACACATTGTGCTTAATTATTATATGTATTTTTTTTTCATATATTTTATTTGTTAATACATTAAAAATGGACGTTGACTCTGTTCATTTATTTACTGGCATTAACATCGAATGCATTGAATTGAATGCAAATGGTCCTAACATTACTAAATGCCAAAGTGTCATTAACAATAATAGTTTATGGTTTTGATTCGTTTTACCTGTGTGCGTATTAGGTAAGGCATGGATCTGAGGTTTTCATTTTACATGTGAATGAATGATGCAGAACTAAGAAAGTACTAAGAATTGGAGCAAGAGACAGTATCTCTTGTAATTAGAAAATGAATTAAGGTACCCAATTTCACCTCAAACTCTCTTTGCATCATAGAAGACAAAGTAATCCTTTTGTGTTCATACTATGATGTTTCTTTCACAATTCACTCAAAATAACTGAATAGGGCTCAACGCGTGGATCTTCATGCACCTTCTCATAGGTTCGGTTCACACGTTTTTTCTAATTCAGGTCTACACGTTTAAAAGTTTCCACTTCCTGAAAAAAAATTAGGAATAGATGACATTATGTGGCATATATGCCAATTCAGGATGTTTAATATAATGTATAGATGTAAAAGACAATGCAAAAGAAGTTAGAGGTGACGCATAATTTCTCATGAATAGACTCCGATTAAACTAAACTAGGCTATGGATGCTGTTAGATCTACTAAATATTTTTTTTATAAACATTTCTTTATTTTATTTTATAATCTCTCTTGTCTGTGCATTGTTTCTCCTCCAATCAGATCTAATATTTAATATATTCATTTTCTTTTTTCAGAATGTTTTCTTTGGTAACTTTTATTTTAAAAGTTTATCATAAATAATTATATTTGTAATAAAGAAAAAATTTATTGCTGCATTCTCTGTAATTAATATTAATTTTATTGTATGTACTGAAGAATCAAATCTATTACTTGGTAAAGGAATAAACTTATGGACATTATAACTTAAACACTAAAATATAATTATCAATTTTTTTATGTTATAGATTAATATTTGAATTATTTTACACTATTTGATATATCGTAACTTAAATGTGAATTTAAAATATAGTTTAACATATAAAAAATATTAATATTATTGGAGATGACTGTATCAAATTCACGTCTAAATATACAAAATAAAAACATATTTAATCTTACATTAAACTTTGAAATATCTTGGTAAAACTTTTTTTTTCTCACTGTTTCTGTTTTTTTTTTCAACAATATATTTGGATGAGTTATTATGATCAAAGACAAACAACAAACTCTTTTTTTATAAATTTTATACTTTTTGTTTATAATATATATTAAAAATATTATTTATATTTTTAAAAGATAGATTAAGAGAGTGACTACTTTTACATTCTAAGTTATTTAATTACCCTTATAAGTGTAGAAATTATCTAACCAAAAGGTTTATATTAGATTAAGGAGAATTGTTGTACTTTTAAAATTTTAATAATTATGTTGGTTTTATGTATCAACTTGTATTAATATTTTGAAGTAAATAGTATAACATGTTTGAAGAAAAAATAATAAATCTAAAACTTAATAGAGAATTATACAATTTTAAATTGAAATGAAGAATGAAGAATTGAAAATCTTTTTATTCATTCTTTTATATTTACTTTGTAATCTAATTTTAATATAAAAAATCAAATTTTTTATACACCTATTTATGTGATGACAAATCTTTAAAAATATTTTAAAATATTAAAATTAATGAATAATATATTTTAAAATCAAGTATATAAGTATCATAAAATAAAAATAAATCATATTTACTTATATATTAATCATTTATATATTGAACAAAATTTTGAAGGACCAAATTACCCTTAAACAAAAAAAACTTTCGTGTACTTATGAATCTTGTGATCATTAAATTATATATATATATATATATATATACTATTATTTTAATAAATCTATTATAGATGAGTACGAACCTTTCATCGAAAAAAGAAAAAAACATTAAATTTAGCAGTTAAAAAAAGAACAGTGATGTGGTCCACAAAGTTAGAAGCAGACACATACCCTCCAACTGCCACCAACGATGTCTACCTTCCTCCAATCTTCCTCTATCTGCTTAAGGCGGCGCTTTTCTACTCTTTTTTTCAATTAAAATAAATAAATAAATCTATTACACTATTATTGCAATATGCTTAAATATTCAAAATAAAAATTTTAAAAATGAGAAATTATTTTATTTTAATTTAATTTATATTATCGAACTTTTTTAAATTTAAGAAAACATCTGTTTACTAAAACTGTTTGGTTTTATAATATTTTTTATTTTTCATAGCATCATCTTACTTTTTTCATGTTGAGACTTGTTAAAATAACCATATTTATAAAGAGAAAATAAAATAATATTCTATACTTAAAAAACACTTTCAAGAATCACTCTACATAACAAAGACACTCTGGAGAATCTTTTGGCTGTTTCAATGCACATTTTTAACTCATGTTTTCTTTCTTTATTCTCACGTCAAATACAACAAAAACGCGGATTCATTAATTATTAATTAAAGACACAACGGAATTACTACGACCTTTGCATGATAATTTTAAAATAAGTTTATTCAAGCATAGGAAAATTATTATCTTCGATAAGAACTTATGGTGAAATTTCCAATTTATAATATATTTTAAAGGTTAAGTTAACTTTATGTGTTACTCATGTAAAATCAATTAATCTATATTTCTTAATTTTTTAAATATGTTATTTTTAAGTTTAATTTCAAAATTAGCATGTGTAGAAACTAATAAGTATTCGACTTCAATGTTTTCAATAACAACATATTAGTTTTTCACAATAATAGAAAATAAAGCTTTAATTAAGTTGTACCCTTTTATAAATATGGGTGTCTTCTTTTGGAGTTATATATGTACTCTTGTTTGTTTGTTTTATGACATATATACCCATCAAATTCAGGAACAATACAGTAATAAAACTACAAAAATGAGAATGATTAATCTATATAAATTAGTCTTTTATCATTAAATTCTTTCATTTTTTTTTGTTTTTAATTATTTTTTAAACTGGTATTTTTTTCTCATCTTTAATGTTGTGATTTTTGTTTGAACCTTTGAAGATAAATTATCATTATCTCTTACACAATATATAGTCTTAATAGATATTATATTTTTTACCACTTCCATCATGTGTGAAAATTGAAGTTTTTACTCTAAATGAGTAGAAAAAAAAAAGATATTGAAAATTAAGTTATGGTGTTCTTGATTAAAACAATTATAATAATTATAATAATTATAATAATTAGACTAAACTAGTTGAATTATACTCACTTATATGTGTCAATTTGGTATTTGTTTGTATAAAGGTGTCGATCGAGTCTCAAACTTTTAAAAAATTATCTCAATTAGATTTTTAAAAAAAAAATTATTAACATCATTAACTTTATTCATAATTTTTATTACTAAATTTTAATTAAAATATCAATACTAATTTTACCTAATAATTATAATACCTAATAATTATAATAAAAAAAATGAAATACTGTATTTCACTGAGCCTAAGGTTGGCATCCACTCATTTCCTTTACATTACACGTGGCTCGTAAAGTGAAGGACACAACACAACGCACTTCTTCCTTAAGTTGTTTGGACTTCAAAAACACGTTTTGTGAGTCAGAGTGTGCTTCTGTCTCCAAATGCTCATGCCGTCCATTTCATATTTCTATTTCTCTTGTCTTCAAATCCACACACATTTTTTCTTCCTCTCATCAACTTTCATTTTCTTTCTTTTATTGCTTTCTTATACTATTTCTATCAAAATGTAAAATAAATAAATTAATATACTCACGTGGACACAGATGTTTTTAACTAAATTTTAGATAGCTGTTAAAAATATTTGTAATGTAAAAGATATTTTTTTATATTTTTATTTAAGTATTTTGTTATCAATAACGTGATTGATATTTCTTTCCTTTTTTTTTCATTTTCAAGGTTAACTTGTTCTCTTTATAATATTTCCAATTTGTTTCTTGGAAACAAAAATAGCAAATAACAAGTTAACTAATAAGTTAAAAGATATTAAATAGAAAAAAAAAAGTTGATCGATGAAGTAAAAATAAAAAATACAAAAAATAATAATCATATTTAATAGTAAAAATCAATTTAAAAAATACTAAACAATTTTTTTAATGCTCAATTGGACAAAACTTTTCAATAAAATCTCAGTTAAAACTACCTAAATTTACGAGTGTTTAAAATTTAAAAGAATATAAAAATTATTTTAAAATTATGTATCATAAAGATATAATATATTTTTATTTTAAAAAAAAAATCGACCAATAATAAAAAAACATTAATTAAAGTATTAACTTTATAAAAACTTGCAATTTTAAAAGTAACGTGTTACGGTGAGATTTAAAATGAAAAAAAAAAAGAAGTTAAAATCTTCATTTTCCTTTAGCTCCTTCTGGGAGTTTCATCTCGTATTCTACATATTTCTTAGAACATTTCTTTAATAACTTTTGAAAAATGTATCTTTTACAGTTCTCAAATTTTGTTGAAATAAATGAGATACAATGAACGTGAAGCCAAAATAAAACTCGTATAATATTGACAATAAGGCCAATAATATTGACACACCCTTGTTTGATCTTTCCACCCCTTTATTTTAGTTTTTTTTTTTAAATATTCTTAAAGAAATCTAGTTTTAGTTAAAAATAACATCATGGTGTTAGGGAAGAACAGTAGAAGTACAATATTTCATGAAAAATAAATATAAGTATTTAGAAAAAAAGATTGAAATTAATCTTTATCTGAAAATTTTAAATTTAAAACTTTAAAAATAAATAATTCTTTTTTATCTCAAATATATTAAATTTTTTTACGTATGAAACATATTCATACTAATATTTAAGTTAATGTAAATTGAAAAATACATTTGATATATAAGAAAATTTAACCTTAAAATAATTACATTTATTTGTTTTTAAAATTTTTGGATTAAAATGTATTAAAATTTTAATGACATAGTACAACCTTAAGTTAAATATATATTTGAAAAAATTGAGATGAGGGTGACGGGAGGGGATTAAAATAAGAATTTCATGTGAAACAAAAATACGGTGGTGGTGAGGAAAAGACAAAATAATGGGCCTTAAAGAAAATTGAAACCGGCCTGTAGCAGTGGGCCAGTAGCATATCCAACGGCCCAAATCGGGAAAAATGTAATTTGAATTCATTAGAAGAATAAAATGAAATAAGAATGGAGGCATGTGTGAAGTTTGACAAAGCTCTTCTTAATAAATATTCCTCAGCACACTCGTCACATTCACACAACAAACAATAAAGTCTTATAATTTCAATTAATTTTTATATAATAAGCATTAATGTTTTAAATTTATAAAGATTAAATAATAGTTTATCACTTACAAAAGAAAGAAGCTACCCAACACGCAAAAGGCACCATCAAAATCAAATTCAACCTCAGTTAGTTATTCCCTAACTACACTTCCTTTTCCCTTTTCCCACACTCATTTAATCACAGAACACAACAAATAAAGTGTGACACAAAAAACGATTGGGAACGAAAGCAACGTAGTAAAACCGAAAGAAAGACATAGCAGAGAGAAAGAGAGAAAGCAATATCTGTGATATGAGTTGCAACGGTTGTCGAGTGCTGCGAAAAGGTTGCAGTGAGACATGTCCTCTGAGGTCGTGTCTGCAATGGATCGAATCCGCCGAATCGCAACGACACGCCACTCTCTTCCTTGCTAAGTTCTTTGGCCGCACCGACTTAATCTCCTTCATTGCTTCTGTTCCCCAAACCACAAGACCTGGTACATACAATACCTTCATTCTACACTTCTCTTCAATATTACTCTATCACAATTTCTTCTGTTTAAGGATCTTTAATTCCTAATTTCATCTAAATCTATTACTTTATTCTTTCGTCTGTCCTCTAAAGTCCTTGGATATTTCTGATCAACATTACGTTTCTGTTTGAGTCAAAATATTTTAAGATATATGTATAATTCAAGAGGTGATTAAGGTTTGTGTGATTTTCTTTTCAACTTTTAATTTTAGAGTTTTTACTGTTGTATACTGCTCATAAATCAATTTCTCATCTAAATTTTTTAAAGTTATGTTTAGAGAAGTATTTTAAAAATTAAAACAACAATTAGATTCTATTTTTTCATCATCATCTTCTTCTTCTTTCTTTGTTCAGTTTTTCCTTTAACTTCACTCTTTCTTTAAATTTTCCGTGCTTTGCATCACCTTCTATTCCACAACATCTCAAACTTTTAAGTTATATTAAAAAAAAGGTAAATATTAGTGGTGTCATTAAAAGTTTTTTTTTAAAATGTTAATACAAAAATTACTTCTCGTTATGCCCTATACTATAATTCAGATAGTCAAACTGTGTTGATTTATAATTTTTAATGCATTTTTTCATACAATTTTTTAGTAAAGACGCTGTTAAATAGAAAAAAAAATAGAAAATGGATTTTAACGGTAGAAAAATAAAATATACATACTATAAAATGATTAACTTTTTTCATTTTTCAGGAATCAAAGTATATCTTGAATTTGCTTTAGAGATATTTATTGTTTTATTCTTTTTTTTTTATTCTTTATTATCAGCATTGTTTCAGTCTCTGCTGTTTGAAGGGTGTGGGCGAACGGTAAATCCGGTGAACGGTGCCGTGGGACTTCTGTGCAGCGGAAATTGGCACGTGTGTGAGGCGGCGGTGGAGACGGTACTCGCCGGCGGCGTTCTTCGAGCGCCGCCGGATACAGTGGCCGGAGCTTCCACTGATACGCGCCGCCCTTTCCGGCCACTAAGATTGGAACATGATGCGAATGAGAACTCATCAAGAAGTTTGATGAACGGAGCAGAGGAACCGGAAACGGTGCGTTACGGTGGTCACAAGAAAAATCAGATCTTAAATTTGTTCATGTAAGATAACACGTGGTTACACATGTTGGTATCATCGTGGGAAACTTTTGAATTTTACTAAAAAAATCAATTCTTGAAATAAATTTCAGTTGAAAAAGTTAATCTTTGATTTTCGAAATAAAGAAGAAGTAATTAATAAAAAAAAAAAGAATCAGGAGCATGTTAATTTTTGCACGGATTGTTCATACTTTTAATTTTGTTTTCCACAAGTTTAGTGATGAACGTGTAACCTACTTTGAGTGATGTGTAATGTCGAAATAAAGAAATGGAAATAATAGAGATAAATAAATATAAATAAATACAATAAAAAATGAAAAAAAGAATAAGTATATGTAAATTCAATTTGAATTCCGTAAAAAACCGTGGCCCCCTTATTAATTAGCTCCCGAAGTGATGATAGCTTTAAAGTGAGATCACAAATTGTCAATTTTGATTAAAATATTTAATTAATTATGTATAATCTCTCTCTATAAATAAATATATATGTATATATACTTTTTAAAATGAATTAAAAGATCACATTCATGATACATTTTGTTGTAAAACTTAACATGAATTGAAGTTGTCATATAAATTATGGTCTATCCATTTAGCTTATGCAACTGGTATTTTTAGGATTTTTTGTTTTGTTTCTTCATATGAGTAAAAGATATATTAAACTCACCTTTTGGAAATTCCTACTTATAGCTTACATTTTATTTGTTAGATCATGTTTGATATTTAATCAAATAATAAGAATAAAAAATTAAAATTAATTAAAATTAAAAAATAAATCAGAACATGTTTTTTAGACTATGTTTTCTTTTATCCGAATATTTTGTCGTGCAATTGATGCGTTTATTATATGCCAGAATTTATGCTCCAAACAAATGGAACAATTTTTATATGATCAAATTTATATAATTATTTTTTAGGGTATAGGCCACCTTGGAAGTGTATTAGAGTATAGGTATAACTTTTGACAAGGCCCTTGGGTCATTAAGTCATAATTTCATTCAAGAAAGCATATAAAAATTAAGTAAAGATAATATATAAAAAAAGTAAAAGTTAAATATGTTTTTTATCTCTCAACTTCCAGAGAAAATTAAAATTAGTTCCTCTTCAAAACTTTGACCCAATTTAGTTCTCCAACTTTAGAATTGCGTGAATTTAGTTCTTTCAAACAAATTTTGTTAAGTTTATTTAACATTTCAAACACATTTCATGATAGCATTTGAGATGTTTATACCGTTTGACACATTTTTGCTTCAATATAACTAAGAAATTATCATGAAACGTATTTGAAACGTCAAATGATTTAACAAAATTTGGTTAAAGGACTAAATCCACGTAAATTTGAAGTTGAAGAACTAAATTGAACAAATTTTCAAAGAAAGACTAATTCAAATTTTCACTAAAAATTGAGGGACACAAATATATTTAACCCAAAAAATAATGTTAAGAATAACATAATCTACTCTAAATAAATATAATTTTTTATTAAATATCTAAATAAATAGAGAAATTGTACTCAAATAATTGAAAATATATAGAATAAGTTGATAAAAATGATGGAAAAATAAGATGATATAACTCAATCATGCTGTTTGGATGAATAGATTGGAAATGAAGGGTGTTTGGGAATAGAATTTTTGACAGAAAAGAAAAGCTTAAAAAAAAAAGGTGAAAATGGTGCGAAGCACGTCAGCTTCTTAAGTTTAGTTTGGCACGGTACTTCTCCATGGAAGTGGGTTCCACGTAATCTATTTGTATAAATTTTTTAAGCACTCACTATTTCTAGTAAAAAAATTATTTTATAGCATTTATTTTATGTAAAACATCATACCATTTGAAATTTGTTCTACTTTTTTATATATGAGATACGATTTTACTATATTCCCTCCTACTTTTAATATAAGGCACATTTTAGAAGAAATTGATTATTCCTTTCTAAACATATACTTTGTATAAAACATTAGACTTTTCCTTTGATTTTTTATTAATTATTATGACCAGGTGTATTTTTAAGTGAGTCGATTCATTAACTCACCAACCTGTGGTAGATCGAGTTAGGTTATAAAATTTTTGACTCACCAAGAAGTGAATTGGGTTGAGCTGATATTTTGTAACTCAATCTGTATCGAGTTGACTAACTTTGAAATCTCTAATTAAAAGTGAGAGGTGTATTCCATGATTAATTTTGATGCAACAACTAATTTAAATGATCACTAAATTACACAAACTGGTATTTTTTAACTCAATCCAGGCCAGATTAACTCACTTTGATACTCTTAATTAGAGATTAGATGTGTATTATATTATTAACTTTAGTGTAACAACTAATTTAGGTGATAACCAAAATCCATTACAGTCTTATAAACTACATTTCAAGTCTAGTGCCATAATTAAGAAAGCTAGACATGTGCTGTCAAATAGTTTTGTATTGGAACATGATAGTTTGACACTATCAATCTTTTATATGCTCCTTTAACAATCGTAAATATCATAATTTTATTTTAAAATTTTGTTCATAATTTTTTTTTATAAATAAATTTAATATTTTGTCATTAAAATATGCTATAAAGTGAAAGGAAGAGAAAAAGGTAGTTGTCAAAGAACAATTTTTCTTTTTGTTTGCACCAATAAGACATTTTTAAAAAAGAATTATCTGAACTACTCCACCATTTTTATAACATTTTTCTAGTGGTTCCGTAGTTTTAGGGTTTTCTTTATGACTTAGATGTAACCAAAATATTTATTAAAATTTTGTGATTATGAACTTTTTTTCTTTATAATTCACACTTTTAGAGATTAAAACTGAACTTTAAATATTTTAGAAAAACTAAAGATATTTTACTTTTAATTTGATTCAATTTTCAAATTACCGGTTCGAAAAACATGAAGAGGGAGTCAAGCAAGATATCTTGCAAGGTAACAGTTTTGATGGGCTTGATTTTGTGCCTGAGATATAGTTCTATTGGAACGCCAGGGAAGTTTCTTCTTGCACCTCTATAAATTTCTTTCCCACTCTCTCAATTATTGTATTTTGAATTGTACAAAGAGTATAAATTTTGATATTTGAAATTTAAAATTTAGAATACATTTTTTACTTTTTATTTCGAAATATAAGACCCAAAGTATAAAAATTATATTTCAAATATGATCCAGATTGCATTTTTTATTTTACATTCTTAATTGTATAATTTAGCATACAAAAGATTATATTCCGATTTTTTATTTCAAATATAAAAAAGGTTGTGGGTGTCTAAGTTGAAATTATGAGGTGCAGGAAGAAATGGCTGAATGTCATTAAGGAGGATCTTAAGATTTCAAAACTGTGTGAGAAGGAATAAAGTAAAAAAATTAAAAATTAAAGGTTTTCTTTTACTTGTCTAAATTATTTTTAAAAAACATGTTTAGTTCTTAAACTAAATTATATACATGTTTGTTTCTATATTCTATGAAATTTATATAAAGCAACTTTTTCATCAAACTACATAGAGATTATCTTATAGTTCAATGCAAAGCCCAATATGTCACATAAAAATATTTCACGTATCATTTGTTTCATTTGTTGAAGATGTTTTAAATGATTTTCGTAAAATTTAAAGGCGAAATAAGTATATAGTTTAATTTAACAACAAAATAAAGTTTTTAGATATAGTTTGGAGATGAAAAATACTTTTGATTCAAAAACTAAAATGTTATCTTCTTGGTGCAAAATGTTTTAATGTTACGTGCTAAATTATTTTGTGGAACAATTTATTATGCAGTCAATTTATACAACAAATGTTTCATTGTAGGAAACAAGAAGAAATGTTATAAGTTCATAGCATTATTATTTTTTATATAATATTAATCCTCTGTTATCATTTAACATAATGCATATAAAAAATGGATAAAAATGTAACACTTTCAATAAAAGAGTGCTTAAATTGGATTATTTTTAAATTTATCGAGTATATTGGTGTAAGTAAGAGTGGTGTAAGTAAGAGTGAGGAAGTCGGTGATTTTAAAATAACTTATTTTATATGGATTTAAAAAAAAAAAAACAATCTTGTTAGAGCAAATTTTTAAGAGGTAAAAAAATTACATAAAATTGTTAATTTTATGTCTCATAATATCTTACTATAAATTTGTAAAGTTCATTAAACTATATACTAATCATTCTAACCATAGTATGATATGCTGCTGGGTTGACAGATTTGAAATACCAAAAGTTGAACATGAACTTTCTAGAATCACTCCCATAATATGTAAATATAATTTATGATAGTAGAAATGATTTAGGACATCTTTTCCTAATCTAAATTGTCACTACCTAAAATAATTTTTGTAGCTGTACTTATTTGAAAAGAAATATTTTTTAGTATAAATGATTTATTTAAGATTAAAACCTTTATAAAAAAAATATAGAGATAAATAAAATAGAATTTGTAATAATAATACACTAAATGTATTCTTTAAATGGGAATATAATTGTAGTTATAAATAAGATTTTGATCTACCATAAAGTCTTATCACTCAATATCAAGGGCCATATTCTAAACTATTATAAGGGAACTTTATAATGGTAGATAATTCAGCTTACCTCAACAAGTCTTGTCACTCAAAATTAAGAGACTAACCTTCCTAAACAAGTCCTACTTCTTAATGTTGAAAAATTCAACTGGATCTAAATATAGTAGAAATGAGGAAGTTAACTTATATATAAGAAATAAGATCTATAAATCTAACCGTTCAAGGTTTTTATTAAATATGACATTAATTCTTCATGAGAGTTAAACTCATATTAATGGTATCGGTGTATGCGATTTATCTTGATAATCAACTAAAATGAGTAAAATATCATCCTCAGTGAATCTTCATAGAAAAACTCATGAAGATCCTTAACAACTCTTATTGCTCATAAATATATTCTCAAGCAAATTTAAGAAATAATATAATAAATTTTAATACAAGTTATCTGGATTAAAAATTGTAAGATAAAGTAATGATTACAAGCCCGAAAAAAATACTTGATTATAGATAAGACTGACAAAACCAGAAATAGACTAAACATGTTAAGTGTCTCTAGCTAGTTACTTCTCTTGGCTAAATCAATAATATACTAAACAAAAATAAGTAATTTAGAAAATAAAAAAGATACTTAACTCTTAAAAAATCATTTCAACTTTCTTCTTTCAACTTGGCCAAAACTAAAAAAATCTTGAAAACAAATAATTCTAATGGAGGCTGACAGAGAGTAACACATAGTGAAATTGAGAAAATAACCCTAGCGAATATATCAAGGAATAAATAACCTTAATGAAGGGCCAGAAATAGTCACAAGGTGACAGCTCAACCTGGGAAGAGAGAACCCACGAACTTACGTGAACCAAGTCCAGGCTCATTAAATCGGCAGCTCAGCTATTTATGAACAATCAGTTATGTTATGGGACCATATTAGAGCTACCCAGGTTGTATTTATCTCTACATTTTTACCTGAGGCAATTACTCCTAAATTTGTTCGACAACTGATTAATCAGACAACCGTACAGAAATTTAAGGGGTAAATAATAACTTCAAAATATTAACGCTAACATTTACCAAATCAATCAAATGCACAATAATGTCAGTAACGGACGATAAAAAAAACTTGGAAAGATACGAGTCATTTATGTCAATAACAGATAATTTTTCTACTTGACTCTAAATGACGAGGATGTCAGAAATCAAAGCAAGCGTATTTTCCAAGGGAGTGTAGAAAATACAGCAAATCGTATCCACATTTTGACATTTTTTTTCCCATAAGCTAATACAAACTCACAAAATACAAACAAAAGAACAAATAAACTAAAATATAAAATGCTACACAGTTTATATACATCCTCTAACAAAAAAACAAATAGAAGAATGTGTATACAAACTATCTCCCGAACGACAAATTTCAATCCTCACTCCTAGCGCGTCATCAATCTGAGAGCAACTATTTGTTACGAGTTTCTTTGTACAATATGTCGAAATCCTGTTTGACCAGAATATTTGTGCTATCTGTAATTTTTCCTTTTTCATACTAACTAGCTTTTCTCCATCAGTAATGACTGTTTCATGTATTGAATTCAAGGCCAAAACAACCATTCCTATGTTATGATGTTAGCACTGAAAGTTGGCTGGTCAGACAATGTATTATTTGGTTGTTATTTTTACTTCAGTGCTTCTAGGTTGACATTTCAGTTGAGCAACATGCGTTCTCAGGCTACATTCTCTAACCTGCTCAAGATTTTATTAACCAATTTCTAGTCATATAACCGCAACTACATTTAACGATCATCCAAGGGAAATCAAAAAGTACTTTAAGCTTCAATAACATATTTGCAAAATATGAAATTTACCTGCAAGGTTGTAATTACTGATAAAAGGTCTTTGCACTCTTCAAGCAAAACACGCTCCTTCGCACTTAAGTTGGCAACTTCGACAACCATCGAATTTAATTGCCCAACCTATCAATTGCAAACGAATTCAGACACATTAGCATCCTAATTGCTACATAACTCCGATCCATAACAAGTATTTTGAGTGATAACAGAATAAAACCACAGAAGCAGAGATAAGAGCATCAGTGATATTTATCTCGTTTAAAATTAAAGCCAACGACTTTGCATTTTCTCACCTAATTTAAATATTTTAACTTTTAAGACCTAAAAAAATAGGATTCCCCATCCCAATTTCCCTCCCTTTATCTTACTTTTACAAGTTTTAGACAGAGATTGAATTGACCGAACCTAACATAAAATGCAAAACGATTTACATTAAAATATCATGCTCTTGTGTTCTGTGTTTTGGTTAATGTAAATATTAAGGAAAATTAAACTATAACAACTAAATTTTGACAACTTTCTCTTTAAATTTGAGTTGTTATTTTTTAAGTGATTCTCTATTTTTCTATTTTTTCATTTTCCTGTATTTGAAACCCATTTAAAATATGCCAACTTAGTTGTTATAGTACCATTATCCAAATATTAATTATCCGTGAACTCCTCAATGCTTTTTTCACTAGCATTGATTGACATGAATACACCAAGAGAAGAAAAACTCGGGAAAGATAATAAGATCCATGTTTGTAAAACAAGATTCAAGTCAATAATCAACTCGTTAGATACTGGATTTTGTTGTTTTCCTCACAAATGGATCCCTAAAACTGCACCCCAAACCTACCACGATAGATATCTTGCACTCCTACAATTGTGGAACAAAATAGGAAAATAATGAATGCCAATGATAATTTAAACAGATGCCAATGATAAAAAATGAATGCCAATGATAATCTAAACAGTATAAAACAAAATCAGTTTTTTTTTTCACAATCATAATGTAGCCTCGTCGAAAGTTATCTAGAAAATAAAATAACACTATGATCACTCATCATAACAGATATAATTGAAACTCAACATCTGAAAAAGGAGGCAGGGTAAAAGAAATACGTACCTTAGGTGACAATATGCAAATGGAAGACGCCATTGCCTGCATCACATCCATTGCTGAACAAATTGCATCCTTCAAATTTAGCAAATCTGGCTGAAGCAAGTACAGAGCTCTTCATATTAGTCCCAAATATGATAATAAGAAGGTACGTAATTGCTATGTCACACACTATCCATAATTAGATAATAAAGAATAAACAAGAAGCTGAAAGGAGAAATACCTTGGCCCCACCAACAACAGGAAGACGAAGAGTGCTAGCCCTTAAGGCTTCGGTAGCTCCGGAGAGTGAAGTAGAGTAAACCCGATCCAAAGTAGCCCAATCTTCCAAATACAACATCTGCATAAATAGTTTTCATCAACAACATTATGTCAAAGCTGAACACAAAATTCTATGTCATCATAACCAAAGCAAATAAAAATATCTCTCTAACTGGCTGTTTGAGTTTCATTCTGGTCATAGACTAATGCAAACTGATTTTTTCCCAAATGAATACTTTCTTGCTTTGCCTCATTTGAGGTGTGTGTGTGTGTGTGTGTTTCCTGTGGTAGAAAAAGAGGTTGTATGATCTTATAAAAAGAAATGGATGAAACACATGTACTTCGCAACAATTTCAATTAGCCTGCCTACCCGGAGTTTTCTAATTAACTACAAAAAGAAGATTGAAAGAATGAGCAATGCCAATGTATCTAAACCCAAAATAAGCTTCAATATGGAATAATGACAGTAATGAAACAAGATGCCATGAGATGCCAGCTGTACCATGTAGGACACGATGAAATGGCAATCAAACTAGTGGAGAAATGATAAAGCTTCAAATCAAGTGAAGCAAAACTAGATATACACTAGTAAACTTGGAGTAGGGAAGTTGTAGATCTTACTTGATCCTTCAGGATGTTTATTAGCTTAAACTGTTGCTTCAGCAATTGAAACTCTGTTTTTTTGGCTCTAACAGATTCTCGTATTTTTGACATAGCTACCCATGCAGCTTTGAGGCTTTCCTGATACAACGAAGAATATTTACAAAGAATATAAGCAAAACACTAGCAAACAGTCTGACAAAACATAAAATCCTTCTCCACTCTGTCTTGCCTAATATGACTTCACCCTTTACATTACAAATATGATCACGTTTAAAAGACAGCCCATGGCCACAGTTTCAGCCAAAACAACAAGGCTTCGGCCACGGTTTCCATCTGAAACTGTGGCAACATTTATCTGGAATTTCCCTCGATATCAAGGATGTAACAAACCACAACAGGCAGTTTAAAACCTTGATGACATGGGTGCTCATGATCATATGCTAAATTCCATCTAATATAAAAAGTTAAAAAAGAAGTTATCAATCCACAATCTTCACTCAATACAGCTTCAACGAGTAATGCACAAGCAGGCAAATTCAAACCCGCGCAATTCAATTTCAAAACAAAAAAAATTCGAAGTAAAAAATACCTCTGCATTGAATGTCTGCGCAGAGAGAGCAGAATCGGCTCTGGCGTTAACAAAACGCCACTGGAGGAGCCTGTTATAGAAGAGTCTCAACAAATGCGCATCAGCAATCCGATTCTCCCCAACCTTTCCCCTGGAAACGTCAACCGCGAAACTCAGAACAGAAGGTTCACTTCCGGACCTACTACTCATGCCACCAGTGACGCCGTTTTGCGCACGTGACGGACTTACTCCTCTCGAAGGAGACCACACAGAAGGCGTCGCTAGTTTACTCGGAGAAGCAGGACGAACCGCGGAACGAATAGGAGAACCTTGAACAACACGGCTATTCACAACTCCACGAGGCGATGAAACAGCAGAATCCAACACTGATTTCCTCTGCACTAAAATCCTAGGACTAGGAGCAGTAGAAACAGTTCCTTTATTTCCAATTACACCGTTTCTAGAAGACGGAGCCTCTGTTTGGCGCCGTAAACGGTTATTATGCTCTTGCCAGAATCTAGCCGGCATCACGATCCCCCGGGAACCTCGAATTCCATCTCCAGAGGAACTTCCAGAGGTTACACTTTCGGTATCAGAAGCAATAGGCTCAAGCTCAGCTTCAGGCCGAAACTCAGATCCGTTAATTTTGTTACTCTCCGATCTTAGCGTCGCGTCGTGAGAAGCTCGAACATCCGCCATTACATTCTGCAATGACCTAACAACGTTCTCCGACGCGTCCGTTTGTTTTCGCCCTGTAGAATCAACACATTCCAAGCTGCGGTTCACGCAATTCACTTGTTGTGGTCGCGACAGTGATTTTGCGGGCCACCGGTGCCGATCTATCCCCGACCTGGTATTCTCTGCATGATCCGAATTGCCATTTCTCACCGGTGTCGGCGTCGTTGCAACCTTCCTCCTCTCCGGCGTGCTCTTCCGCAAACTCTGTGATGGCGGAGGTTTCGTTGTCCTGACCTGGATCGGGAACGACTCGCCCTGAAACGAAACAGACAAGCTCCTTGTGGAAGTGAAGAGCACTTTCTGAGCCGCCGGAGCGTCTGTCAGGGTAGGTCGAGGAGTGCCTTGTCGCCGGCGCTCCGCTGACTGACACCGCTTCAACGCCGGCGTCGGCGTTTGCTTTGTAGAATTGACCGCCCTTGTCACAACCAGCGGCGAATGGCATCGTCGCGGAGGAGACGAAACGGAGGAAGACGAAGACGAAGAAGACGACATGTAGCGAGAAGTAATTTCTCGTGCTTTGGGCCTTCGTGGAGGAGCGAGTGCATTGTCCGATTCAGAAGGTAACAGAGGAGTTCTCCTTGGAGTTGGAGTCTGTGCTCGTTTAGGGTGTATCGGCGTAGAAATCGCAGCCACCATTGTTTTATTCCAAAATTCTACTAATCCTAATTACAATATTTTCATTGCTATAGTCAAACAATCAACAATATTCAATTCGAAACTCAATCAAAACTTAAAACTCATCGTTGGAATTCACGCCGAGTCTCGGAACCCTAGAAACCAACTGAAAAACGAACAAGCTACAGCAAGCATTGAACGGAATAGGAACAGAGAAAAAATTGCGTGCGAGTGCAGAGAAATTTGGTGTTGCTAATTCACGATGAAGGTTGAAAATGGGAAGGAAAATATGACCGTTACGATTTGCCGGGGATTGACCGAGTAAGAAGTGTAACTGTCGAAGCAGTGGAGTCACACGCTGCGCGATTGTGCTTCGCTTGTGAAAATTAACGCCAAAATTAGAAGAAGCAAACTCAGCCACCATGAGAATGACGCGGACACTGTAGCACACGCACGCGCGGATTTAGGGAGAGTAAAAACACTCGCGTGACTTTAAGGGCATTGCGGTAAATAGACAATGGTTTACGTCAATTTGCGGTGCTTCGTGGCGCTGGAGGCTTTGTTAACACGCATTTTTTAATTTTGATAAAATTAATAAAAATAAATAAATATAATAAATAAAATAAAATAGTAAACGTGAAAACGACAAGGAGAGATAGAAGAGTACGGGTGTTGAAAGTACAAACAAGGGTTGAAGTTGGAATTGGATATTTGCGTTTGGGTGAGGGAATGAATCTTCGGAGAGACGTTACGCAAACGACACTTCTCAAATTTTATAATTGGTCGTTAAGGCGAAAAATTATAAGTAGCCGTTTTTCCTTTTCAGCGTATGTAATTGGACCAAGGTACCAAAACTTCAAAGGAACTTATCGATAACTATGTATATAATTAATTCAGTTTTGGAGCACGCAGTACTTTACTTGCTTTAACTTTTCAGTTTTTTTAACCATTATAAACTTTTCACCTTTGACGCAACACAAGGGCCTAAATCGTTAGAGTTTTTTTATTGATAAAAATGAAGGTTTTGTTTTGAAAAAAATAAATTATATCAATTTTATAATGCTATTAATTTCCATTACACAAGCAAAATTACAATTATAAATAATATTACATGAGATCTTACGAGGTTGTATTTTTACACAAAAAGTTATTCTAATACAAAATTTATTGACATGAGTATTGTACTTAGAACTTGTAAGTTTTACCATTAGCCTTATATTAATATATTTCAAATTAATTCTTAAAATATTTTTTTGTATTTTCTCTTTCAATTTTTTTTCTCAAACAAATTAATGTGTTAATTCTCATAATGTAAATCACTAGTTGATAACCATATAATCTTTTAATAATTATGACATCACTGTGGCATCTATATGGTAATCAAAAGTGAATGTAAAACTTTCCTTGAATCCTTTTTGTCTCTCTGCCATCGGTTACTGTGGTAAGCACAGTTAAAATATTTAATCACCTTTTATTACTGTTTTGAAAACTTTACAGCTCCAACTATTTTGTCTTATTGACTTTAATATATATATATATATATATATATATATATATATATATATATATATATATATATATATATATATATATGAGTTTGTGTGTAAAAGATTCAGATTATATTCCTTGCAAGAAAACTTAAACAAATTAGTTTTGATTAGTTTTTTCTAATTTTGATTAATATCTATTTTATTTTCAATAATTATTTGTTTTGAAAGAAGATAATAATATTATGATTTTTATTTTTTTACTTTCATTTTTTCTGATGTAAATTAATATATGTTATTGATTAATGTATTCGTATATATTTAAAAAAAAATCAATAATCCACGTTAAAGTACATTATAAAATAAAAATAAGTAAAAGAATAAAATTCAAAGTATAAATTTTCTTAAAAGAAACCTTACATATATTATCATATTATCTTCCAAATAAAGTTCGAATTTGATTGGTGAACATCATTGATCATGTTAAGAATATGATATATAACTTTTGTTCCTTTTTTGTCACAAATTATCTTATTGTTATATCTATTGCTGTTACATTTTATGGTTCCTTTACAAAGGATGTTCAAAATTTCATCCGAAAATTTCGTTATTATCAAATTCACTTAATTTTAAAAATTACACATGTTAGAGTTCTATAGGAACAACAAATAAACAGTGTGAAAACCAAAAGAAAACTTAAGCTTCAAATTTTAAATTATTAGATAAACGGCAGGCTCATATATTTTTATACTAGTTATTATAAAATTTATATTTTAAGTGCTTTTCATTTGTTATTTTATATAATAGTAGTAAGAAATACAAATTTTCAATGTATAATGGGTGTACGTATTACGTGGAAGTGTTGTTTTACTAATTTTCAGTCATTAATTGAATAGGGGCAAGTTTCTTCTTCTGACATTTTCCTATTCTTGTTTTAGTAATAAAACAAAACATAGGATATATGAGTATTACGGGCACTACAAAATGAACTGTAATCAACTACAGAAATTTAGTACATGATTTTATACTGAATTAATGTAAACAAATAAACGGCTCAATACTCTATATTATTCGAAAATAATATTGAAAACTATAAAAAAAATTACCCACCTCATATTTCAAAATATAAAATATTATTATTATAGTCTTAAATTGGTGACTTAAATACATTTTTCGTTCTCATTTTTGTAATGTTTATTGCGGATGGTCCTTATTTTGATAGAATGTTTAAAATAGTCCTAATTTGTACCGAATGTTTGAAATGGTTCTCATTTTCGCAATTCGTGTTTTATTTGATCTTTTTCTATGACGTCGTTTAAATCAGTACACGAGCACTGTACAGGTAGCACTGTTTGTATTCATCTTCGTCTTTCTTGAGCCCAGATTTGCAGAGGAAGCAGTTAATACAAACAGTGTCACCTGTACTCTGTTACTGATTTAAATGACGTCACACAAAAAGACCAAATAAAACACGAATTGCGAGAATGATGATCATTTTAAATATTCGGTACAAATTAGGACAATTTTAAACATTCTGTCAAAATAAGGATCATCCAGAAAAAAACACTACACAAATGAAGACGAAAAAGGTATTTAAGCCTAAATTGTTAAATGAGTTATTTTTTATATCTTAGCACATTAAATATAAGATCTAACATCATTGATTATGTTTTAATACCATTTTCTATTATTTCTGGTCCGTTCGAAAACATAAAAACAACTACCAACTAACGAAGTTATAAAATACATGAATAGAATCACCCTATTCTAAATGTTTCAACTAATAACCTTAAGAACGATACTGATATACTTTTTCCTCAATCAGCCTCATTGATCACTTTTACAGTATGATCTTATTTAATTGCAATTAATTCATCACTTTTTTCTTTTATCAATTTAAAGGAAGGAGTATTTTTTCAAGATATTGTCCATTTTGGATGGAGTTCCGTCACGGGAGATTTCAGAGGACGGAGAGAGAAAAGAGTATTTAAACTATGTTTGATTTTGATTTCTAAGTGATGTGAGACTTATTAAGTATACGGAAACAAGACGCCACTTGAGGTAATGGGAGTTGTCGTTCCCATAGACGGCACCAATATTCCAACCTGACCCAAGTTCATTCCAGCTACATCATTAGGAGCAACCATTGCGTTCCCAAAGTATTATCCGCTTTAAAACATAAAACTTTGTTATAATTTTGTCTTTAAAACACAGTAATTGTTCCTAACGATATTATCGAGGAACTTGGATCGGGTTGAAATACGTTTAAGAATGGAAAACTCAAGTGAGATCAATTTACAAAATGCATAAGTTCCAAGCCATTAGATTCTGAGTAGTGATGTAGGTGCAACAAAATTTTCAGGTATTCTTAAAGCACCTGAAGTTATCATCGTGAGAATGTACTACTAACTACCAAGTGAAAAATATGAAAAGTTTTTGCCTGGTCGTGTTTTTGTTCCTGCAAAATTTGTAATCAAGAGCAGGGTACTAGTTATAGCTCTTAATAGGTTCTGTCATGTGTGATTGTCTTAACTAAACTTTTACTTTGCATTTAATTTGCATTTAAGAAATATGACATCTCTGTGTGCATTAATAGTATGTTACAGGCAACTTTTTGGGGTGATGAGTTAATGCTTTACAGCAGGTAAATTGAAGCATGTATTTGGATTTTAGATCTGAAAATGTAGAGGCACTATTCATTTCAGAAATACTGTATTCAAAAACCAAAATCTAATAAAAATGGTGTATGAACACATGCATGCATTCACTTTTAACGCGTATAGGACCACTAAAAGCTACTTCCTTCTTCAACACTCTATGCCATTATGGTTTCTTTTCTTTCCCTTCTACCATCCCAGAATATTAAAGATCACTTTTACCATTCACGTCTTTCTTATACACGAGGGATTATTTTAAGACATTTCACGAAAAATTCAAGTGAGTCTAAATTTCATATTGAATAAAAATGTAAAATTCAACATAAATTTAATATTTTAAGATTTTAGGTCAAAAATACTGTCAATTTTTTATATATGAATTGGACTCGTATCTAATTAATATCGTATCTTTTCGGTGATTCTCTTTCAAAAGAAGACCGTCTCGGATAAATTGTGTTTAGGAAGCATAATTTCTCTACAAAAACTTGATGATACACATCATTAATAATTATAATAAGACTTGAAAAACATTAATAATTCAACAGAGATATGATGACAACTCTCTAGAATATTTAGCGAGGAACAATGATGTTGTCCGCAGAGTGAGAGAAAACATGGGCAAGGAAACAAAGAGCACAAAGGGGCTCATGAAGAATAAAGAATCAGGAACTTTATTACCCTAAAAAATGATGGGTAATGAAAATGCTAATTGTTTCATTGTTGTGATTAGATAAATAAGTACCCTTTTAGCAACAGAAAGAAGGGACAATGATTTTGCAAGCGAAGCAGAAAAGCAGCACTTTTGAGGATGCTCCTGCTTCAACTGTCTTTGTTCATTCTCTTCTCTTTATATCTTTCCCTTTGCTTTAGTAGTGCTTTGTCTGCTTCATCTTTGGTAGGTCCTTAACCAAATCGATTCACAACTTCTCTCCAACAAACTACACACACTAAAATACTACTGCTACGTACCTACGTTACACTTTTTGATCTCATAATTTTATTTTAAAATTTGTTTTTCTTTTATGTTCTTGAACTTTCATGTGATTAGATGCCAATTATCGTGCTAACTTTTAATTATTCATACTCTTGGTTAATATAAATTCCATGTTTTTGGTCCAAACTTCCTTTCGATGTGTTTTGTGTTTCATTAATTGTATTCGTACTTTCCAAGAAAAAATAGAATTTTATTTTTTCTAAAAGATTGCCAAAAAAAAAAACTCAGTACATACGACTCACTTTCTATTACCTCTTGAAGATTTCTTGTCGACTAAAATTCGAAGGGAGAATGCAATTATTACGGACAAATTTTAAAAATTCAAAATAGGTTATAATAACTTCATACCATTTAATTTTGTTGATACAATCATAAATTCAGTTATAGATTACCTAGTCACTAGAGAATGTCTCATGGTAGGCCCAAAACCAACTCATACGTAGCCATGACTTTCTAAACCAACAAACTCTTCCGTATTAAGGAGGATAAATTAATAACATATCAAGTGATTCAACAATAATTAGACTTCAACCAAATTTTAGAACTTATATAAAACATTTTAAAATAATAAATTTATAAGTCTTCTTTATATATTATTATATGTAAGACTTAAATTTAAGGTTGTATTCCAAACATGATTTTGTAATAAGTTTAAATGTTAAAAATCAATTTGTGTCGAGTCATGTATGAAAAAGAAAACTCACAATATAAGATGATATATTTGGTGATGAAATTAGATAACTTTTCTCAAAAATCTTGCTGACTTAGGTAAATTTTATTATTGAAGCATCATTGATTATAACTTTATTCAAGTTGAAAGCATTACAGAAATTTGACCAAAAAGATTGGTTGAGAACATTGTAAGAAACGGAGAGTATCAAATCACGTTGGGAAGAAAAAGTGGGGTTGGTTAATAAGAGAGGTCCACTATAAAGCGTGTGATGTTAATATTTTGATGATGACTTAAATTTAACCAAACCCACACTACAAAATTGCACTGGCTAGAATCATCACTTGAGAAACACTTCAAACATTAATCATGGGTTTGTAAAAGCTTAACTTTTCATCTAACTAATATTTGTTCCTTGAAGTACCACCCAATAGGACTTAAAAAAATTATTGAAAAATCATATTTTGACTTTCATCTTCTATTGTCTGACATAATTTAATGTAGACTATTAATTCTTTAAAAAAAATAGTATATTAATTAATTATCCACATTAAATCATGTAAAAAAAATAAAAAAAAATGAAAGTCAAAAATGATATTATCATTTTCCAAGATTATTATTATATATGTATTGCTTGGTCCCATGTTATATGGTTCCATTCATTCCCACGTACAGGTGTTACATCTTTGGAAGACCAAGTTAGCATGACATGCTAGGTATTATTAGGAAGTCAAGAAAAGTGAAATGGGAAAAGAAAAAGTTGATGGGACATGAATTGAAGCACCTCTTTACTTGTAATAGTAGGAATCCTAGTGGCACTGGCTGCTCAAAAAATTTCAGTCATCAAGCTACATTAGAGACAATAATTCTATCTTAAGCACCAAGTGACTCAACAAGTTTAACCCAAAAAATGTGGTATTATTCTTAATCAATTTTGGATTTCAATGGAATGCATACTTGCTTTCACTTCTGATGATGGTTATCTTCAACAACAACTACCATTTAATAAATACTAATATGTATTTAGAGAAAAGAGATTTTGGATTCAATTTTCCTGTTAACAATTAGCGATTGTCGATAAGAAAAACATAAGAAGCTAAAAGAAAAAATAAACATAGGTTGCAGAAACACAAAGCAACAGATAGAAATTTGGCATGATCCTTAGTTATAAGTACATAGGATGCTCAAAGGCACAACTGTTTTAAACAACACTAGCACACAGAATATAAGGACAAGAAGGCACAAAAAAGTGAGTAAACAACGTGTGAGAATGAGTCCTATCTTTATTCTGAGCATGAGCAAATGGTCCAGAAAGTTAGTCAGAATCTCCAGGAGGTGAAGGTGCAGGTTTTGGGATGTATGGAATCAGAGGGGTTCCATGCTCAATAGGATCAGGATATAGAGAGGCCTTTGATCTAGAACCTGGTGGTGGATCAACGGGACTGTAATCAGTCGGAATCATATCATCATTGTTGCTCATAACACTTTCAACATTGTTTCCATTTTCCTGAAATTTCAAAGGGATTCATCTTAGTTTTACATAATCAACCACTAAAATTCATTTGTAATTAGGTTTTTGCTTCCTTAACTACAAAGGTCAAGGGCCTTTAAAGGATTATAAAGCATTCTTACCTTCAGTTTCCTGCTCACTGCAATCACTGTTGCCTTATCACCATAATTGGTCCCTGTGAAATCTGAGATGGTATTACAAAATGTAATGTTAATTATAGATTAAGTTCTCAACAATAAACAATATAATATGCAAAATAATCCGCTTAGTCAAAATGTTAGAAAGAAAGTTGAAAAAAGTATATGTAATTTGGGCAGAAAAAATAATCGAGCATGCAGTATTTTGATTCAATTATATTATACTGTCACACACAGTGTCTTTTACTAACTAATATATGAGCAGTAACATACTTAATACAATCAATTTATCCTTGGAGCAACGCTACCATGTTGTCCGAAGTTTCAATTCAACTTAGTGGATCATGTTTGTAGCGAGAAAACAATCAACAGAATAATAACAAAAACAGTTTGTCTACTGCAGAAAATCGTACACCAGAAAAAAAAAAAGAATGAGATTTTTTCAAAGAGTTTGTGGATTGGAAGCTGCCATCACTAATGCATGCATACCCTTATCTCTTCCAAAGAGAAAAAAAAAAAAAAAAAAACTGAATGAAGCACAAAGAAACATAACTAGTTCAAACACAAAAATTCAAAACACCCCATGTGTCTTTTAACCGACGAGCTTGTCTTACACGGTGATAAATAACAAAACACTTGACAAACAAAGGAATCTAAGATTTACATCATTGGAAGAGATGTAAGTAATTTTCTGAAATAAGAAAGGAAAGAAGATGTGTACTATACCAGGTGTTGCAGTAGTAGGAGTTAAGATGTTGAAGAACATCAAAGTTGCTCCAACCACCAAGAGCAAAGCAAAGAAACCAGAAAGCTTCATGTTAGCAACAGAATGAACCTGCTGAAATGGACAATGTCCTAGGAATGGAGCACTGGTATAATATAGCCCTTGTCCGAAGAAAGAGGTTTTAGTCACCGCCCGCTGGTTCCCAATATTTTATTATTAAACATTTTTGTGAATTGCTTTACTGTGATGATAACGTGCTTGGGTACTCGAATTCCGCAACAAGAAATAGTGACTGCATTAAAGACTCATCAGTGATGACTGATGAGCCTCTTCGTTCCCCAATGGTGTAGTTACAGCTCCAGCAATGGCAATAAAATCTCAACGGGCACCGCAGAGTGAATAATGGCAATGAAACTTCCATGTTGCCCTCTATCATTTACTGGGCTATCCCAATGAATTCTCTCTACACACTTCCCAATCTGCTAACACCACTCCTGCAGTTTTTTTTTTTTTTTTGAAAGGAAAAAAGGTTTTTTCTTTTACACCATTTGACAATCATAGCTTCTTCATCACAACCATCTTCATCTTTGCATCTTTCAGAAACAAATGAGTGAGCCCAGAAGCAAACAGAGAACCACACCCATATTCATTCGCCAAATACAACACAACATAGACTTCATCCCCACAAGCGGATCGACTCAAGGGTGAAATACCTAAATTAGTTGCTCGACTGAAGGCTAAAACACTTAAAACATCAGCTCTGGCCTAACTTAAAAAAGATAATATTTAATTTTTTTAAATACTATTATTTTTTATTAAATTAGTTATAAAATTATATTTTAAAAAAATTAAAAATAATTCTTTTAGAACTAATATTTCTATACTAATTAATTATAAAATTATTTTATTACAAATGTATCTTTATTAAATTTACTATAAAATTAGATTTAATAAGAATAAAATCTTACCATAATATTTGTAGCGCCGATATACTTCTATTAAATTAATTATAATTTTATGTTTGAGAATAAAATTTAATTAAATTATTATTAATATTTTTTAAATTTTTATTAGTATTAAAATTAATATTTAATGAGTTAAAAAAAGTTGAATAAATGTTTACAGGGATAATTAGCTAATTTTGTTAAATTTAAATGTATAGATAAATGCTTTTGTAATAAAGGAACACAGTAAAATAAATTCTGTAATTTTTTATATTAATATATATATATATATATATATATAATTCTTTTTTGATAAAAAAAATCTTTATTACAAATTTTGATTACTATTCTTTTATTTTATATTCATGACTTTATAAATATATATATATATATATATATATATATATATATATATATATATATATTAATTTCATTCTTTAAATCTCATGTTATTTGTGTATCAATCTTATATTTCATTTATGTTTTATTTTTTTATTTGTGTGTTGTTTTTATTTTATTCGTTGAGTTTGTATTAGGTTTAAAAATATGGATTTTTTGTCCAATTTTATTTTTTTTATTTTTTAATTTATGGGTTTTGAGAGTTCTTCTATATATATTTTAATGAAAAATTTAAATTTGGCTTGATTGAATTGTTGAGTTATTAACTAAGTTATGATTTAACCTTTTCCTATATAATGAAAATGAAATCTCTAAAAAAAACATCACTTGGAATTGAAAAACAATGTAAAAGTTAAATAAAATTAATTATAATACTTTTGCATAAAAAAACTCAAAAAATAAATTTTAAATAAAAAATCTTATTTTAAGTACTTACCCATGCTGACAAAGTCCTTCTTCAAAGTTATATCCTTAAATCTTTTGGTGAAATTTTATGCATTTTGTTGAATGCAATACACATGCAAGCAACTTCCTTGAGTTCAGCCAATCATCGATATGTTGAATAATGCACTAATGGAGTTGTGGGGGTTCGATATTAGGCACATGTTTTCTTGAGGTGTAACATGCCTCCTAAGGTTTTTTAGGAAAAAACCAAGCTTTTGTTGTTTCACCGTCAACTAGGGCTGGGTAAAAATAACTGTACTGAACTGAACTACCAAAAACTGCACTGAACTAAAAAATAGTTCGTATGAACTGCACTGAACTAAAAAACAGTTCAGACAAACTGAACTGAACTGTTTTTCTGAAAAATAAACTGGACTGAACTGCACTGCACTATAATATGAATTGTACTGAACTGTTATAAACTGAATTGTTTTATGAACTGCACTATATCAGAACTGAACTGCACTATTTTTTAACTGAACTGCACTATTTTTTACTGAACTGCACTATTCTTGAATTGAACTGCACTATTCTTTAACTTAACTACACTATTTTTGAACCGTTTTTGAATCGAATTGCACTGATTTTGAATAAACTTTACTATTTTTGAACCGAATTGTACTATTTTTGAATCGAATTGCATTGATTTTGAACTGAATTGCACTGTTTTTGAACTGAATTGCACTGTTTTTGAACTGAATTGTATTATTTTGAACCGAATTGCACTAATTACATATGATTGTAATACGCAATAATAATATAAAGTTTATAATTTGAAAGTGCTTAGGAAATAATACTTGAAATAAGCCTCATACTTCAATACACCAAAATCAAAATATTTATACATCTTAATACATAGGTTCTCCAGTAGGTTCTCCCATAAACAACATCAAAATGTTAATACATCTTAATACATCTTCAATCATCTAAATTAATTGCACTTGAAGGTCCCACTTCGTCTTGAGAAGTTATATCTACAAAAAAAAATATATATTTTAGGCTTTCATATAAAGTATCAACCAAAAAATATATAAAGTTTTCATATAAACTCACCTTGCTCAAATTCATCAAGCTCTTTAGGATCCTCATTAAAAAGTATAGAGAAAGGTGTTCCTCTTAACCAATCTTGTGTGCAAACAAGTACTTCCACTATTTTAGGCGTTAGGCAACTACGATAAGGATTAACCACCCTTCCTCCTGTACTGAATGCACACTCTGATGCTACGGTAGAGATGGGAATAGCTAACACCTCTCGAGCCATGTTTGCAAGGATAGGAAATCTAGTTGAGTTGACCTTCCACCAATGTAAAACATCAAGCTCAACTGACTTTGTATAAGGTTCAAGATCCTCTCTCAAATATTTATCAAGCTCTGATATATAATCAAATCTACGTCCTGTAGCTCTTAGGTAGAAGCTCATGCCATGAGGATCATCATCTTCATCATCTAGTTGGGATTCTTGTTGGCTACTTTGAGAACCCTCCTCAACCCCTTGATATTGATCATAAAGTGTTTTTAAAGATGACAATAATTTTGATTTCAATCCACTGGTCATGCTAGGTTCAAATATATAGTCAATGAAGTAATTAACAAAATCCAACTTACTCCTTGGGTCAAGCACAACAGCAATCAATAATAAGATATTAATTCCATTGGGATTTCCCCAATATTTGTCATACTTACCCTTCATCCTCATTGCCATCAATCTTATGCTCACATTAGTACTCTCAGAATATTGTCGAATCTTTTTACCAATTCCAAACACTTCCTTCATATACATATGACTAGTGACATAAGAAGAACCAGAAATCCGCATGGTAGAGTCATAAAACATCTTTAAGAATGGTAGAACAGACCTCGCATATTCCCAATCCTCTTCTAGTGGCACACCACTACTTTTTGCCATTTCAGCACCAAATTTCTTATCTTGCATATCTAGCAAGACAAAGGCATCTTTGTACTTCAAGCTTGCCTCTAACATTAGATAAGTTGAATTCCATATGGTTTCAACATCAAGGCAGACAAGACCTCTATAAGAAATTCCTTCTTGTTCAACACAGGCCTTGAATCTAGCAAATCGAGCTGGAGAAGATTTGACATATTTAACTACACTTCGAATTTTTGAAATTGAATCTTTTATCTCTTTTAACCCATCCTTCACAATCAAACTTAATATATGTGCGCAACAACGCATATGAACATATTCTCCCTTTAAGACAAGACAATTCCATGATAACATCCTTCTTTTGAGGTATTGGACCCCAACATCATTTGCTGTAGCATTATCCACAGTGACACTAAGGACTCGCTTCAACTCCCAGTTATTCAAACAAGCCTCAACATGTTTAGCAATGAGCTCCCCTGAATGACCTGTTGTTTGAGAAAAATTCAAAATTTTCTTATGAAGCTTCCAATCTTCATCAATAAAGTGAGCTGTTAAACTCATGTAGTTTAGGTTTTGGATTGAAGTCCATGTGTCTGTAGTTAAGCAAACCCTCCCACACTGCTTTGATAGAAAAATTTTTAACTTTGCTTTTTCCTCTTCATAGAGTTCCCACATTTCACGCCTCAATGTAGTGCGGGATGGGACCTCAAACCGTGGTTGCAAGGATCGTACAAAGTCACGGAAGTCTTCATCTTCCACAAATCGAAAAGGAAGCTCGGACTTCACAAACATCTTCACCAACTTCATTCGAGATGCATTTTGGTCAAACTTAGAAATTGTTGGTGAAGGGCCAACACTAGCCCCTTCTGTAGTTGATGATGACATTTTTTTCCTTTTGAATGCTTCTCTATTTGGATTTTCCTTGCATCTTATCAAATGATTCCTCATCCCACTTGTTCCAGCCAAATATTTAATCAAATCACCACAGTAATTGCACTTAGCCTTCTTCTCAGAATAAGGGTCTTGTTTGGTAAAATGCTCCCACACATCTGATCGACCTTTACTATGCTCAGTTGATGATGTAGCCATAAAAGGAGGTAAAGGATCAATCCCAGAAGTAGCTGGTGTGAGAGTTTCGACAGTTTCTGGCAATGTAAAATCCATCTGATCCAAGATTGCAGCTTATAAACTTGATTGTTTTGTTCTCCAACCTGAATTCATCTTCTCCAACCTGATTACATATTTATATCAGTAAAAAAAAAAAGAAATGTTCCAAGAGACCATTGGCTACTTTTCATGTTAAATTTCATAACAACTCCTAGTGTTTACTTCAAAGAAATTTTGAAAAATGGAAATTTTTTTCCAAAGATGATATTTCTAGGCCCATATTCCAACAAAGCCTAAGTCTGTAGCTGTTAGATTATTGTTTAGGCTTGTATGTGGCTTTACTATTGTAGAACATGCATGTTTTCATTGTATTAGGCTATTAGGAGTTATTAATAATGGACAGTTTTCAACAGAGCATTTATGTGCTCTTAAACTTCTGCATTTCAATCATGTCACATTGGTTATAAGGGGAAGAACTGAGGAAACAAATAGGTGCTGCAGCTTACATTGAGTGTAGTTCAAAGACTCAACAGGTAGTGGCTTTAAATTTAACTATTTTTGTTTTTATGCACTACTTATTGTTGCTATGACTTTTAAAATTTGTACCTAAATTTGTACATTGTGGGCAAAGTAGAACAAGTAATTTGAGATTACAAATGCATTGAACACTTACTATTATCAAGGGTAGGAAAAATTTCCTTTATTCCCTTAATACACTGGATGTGCCTCAATTTTGAAGACCTAACTTTCAAATCATATTTATGTGCGTATTACCTAAGTTCGTATTCCAAACATATAAATATAGATAGAAGAATTGATTGAAATAGTACGGTACCAATTCAATGCTTAACATGTCACTTCTGTGCATAAGGGCAAAATCAGCAAGCATGTGGTAGTTTCTTCTGCACTCAATTTCATTTTCGTCTTTTAGAAGTTGGGAAATATGGCGTGGAGGCTTTTAGCATTACGCCCTCTCACTAAAATTCAATTCCACAACATTCTCTCCTCCAATTCCTCATTTCCAAAAACAAGGTACTAATTTCAAACCTTGTTTTACATTTCTAGGACTAGTCTTGTATTACACTACTTATCATTTTTGAGTTTTTTAATCTTTGCTTTAGTTTATAATATTGTGAGAATAAAAGAAACATAATTGAAACATCCCAAGGTTGTAGAGAAACAGTATCAGGATTCTGAGAAGGCCCCAAGTGGTAATGAGGGTGATGGCAATGCCAAAGTAAATAGGAAAAGATTGAAGGGGAAAAGAGTAGTTGTAAGATGGCTCAAGTTCTTTCGATTTAAGAAGAAGAAAGAGTATGAAAGGATGACAGCAGAGGAAAATTTTTTATACAAATTGTTGAAATTAAGTTCAATTTTTTATTTTTTTACTTGTATATCGACCCTTTCTATTGTTTTCAAATAGTATGTATGGTTTTGAACCTTTGCCTCCCTATGCTTGCTATATCTATACATACGTTTGTATTTCTTATTAGTATTTTTCATACCACTCTTGATAAAAATATATCTGTTGCTGTTGGAAAATTTGTCATGGAATAGTGTTTTGTTATAATGTATGCTAAAACATATTGCTTAAGAAATCATCTGGAACACTAGAAGCCTCTCAAGCAATATTTTGTGCAAAGAATGTAGAGATAAATTTATTGTTCTCTGTATTTAATATTGGAATCCTGCTCTATAACTATTCAAATCTTTAAATACATAATTTCAGTAACATAAACATGAATTAAGCCTTTCAATGTTTAATGATGATTTACAGAACTATTTTAGTGCATTCATTTTTATAATAAGTTAACAACTTGCCATCTAATTCAAGTATTTTTTTTCTCTTATAATTTGCATAGAATTTGTCAAAATATGTTTGGTAAATTGTCTTTGAGGATATCTAGATTTTTGAGAGAGACATTGTTTGGTACTGAACCCGAAATCAGGGTAAAAGTGTAATCTTTATATCTTAAAAGTCAATCTCTGCCCTAGCATAGTATCTATGTGATACATACAGATATGTTGTACATAAAATTTCTTGACTGTAATAATATTATTTAAAGTTCATATTAAAGATCAGTTCTTATTCACAATATAATGCATATTAAACTGTTACTGTTCATGTGAAACAGGCTATGAGGATTTCAACAGGTTTTTGCATTACAGGATGGTTAGCTGTCTTTTTCTCAAAGGTATTCATTTTCTGCATATATGTGCTCATATGAAGAAAAGTTGTGGCAAAATACTAGATAGGTTTTTATTCTTTTCTATCTATTGCAGAGTTCTTACTCCCTTGACTTGGGAAGATTTTCCACAGGGTACGGCATTGGAATTATCTCATACGTGGTAACTAATTTTGATAATCACTTATTCCATTCATAAAGTTTAGGCTAACTTAAATATGTTTGTTTATTCATATATGTTTCCTCTTCACTATAGTATATATAACAAAAATATGTATAATGTAACAGGTTCCTGTGTACATAGTAGAAATAGCTCCCAAACATTTTCGAGGAGGACTTGCAACAACAAATCAGGTGAAGAAATATTAGGAACTTTCCTATCTTGTTCTATATTTAAATTTCAAGAGTTAAGTGCAAGTGAGTTGAATTTTGACTCTGACTCTGATTGATTTGCAGCTTTTGATTGTTACTGGAATGTCTGTTTCATTCTTAATACTAGTTTTGAATTGTAGGCTAAGGTGTAACAAATTATGGATACAAAAAGGGTATAACTTGCTTTAAGGAGTCTTCGGGGTAAAGATGTGGATATTTCTCATGAAGCTGCTGAAATTCTGGTACATACAAAGATGATTGAGAACCTTCAGAGAAATTTCAAAACAACTTGACATGTTTTTGACCTTAGCTAATTCTTTTTTTGGCTCAATAGGATTATATTGAAACTTTTCAAAGCCTTCCAAAGACTAACCTATTGGATTTGTTCCAAAGCAAATATGTGCGCTCTTTGGTTGTAAGTAACACACTTCTCTTGCAGAAATCTAGTGGCAATGAACATAATTGCTCAAAAGATCTAAATTGCATTTTTGTCTCAATTTCAGATTGGGGTTGGGTTAATGGCATGTCAACAATCTGTTGGAATTAACGGCATAGGATTCTACACAGCTGAGACTTTTGTAGCAGCTGGTAAGTGAGAAGAGTCAGAAGAAACCAGTTTCTTCGGTTTGTTTTGTCACACTTATTTTTTTCAACTGTTGAGTTTGCAGGATTTTCTTCAGGAAAAGCTGGAACCATAGCATATGCTTGTATGCAGGTAGTTCATCCCTCCACTAGTTTCTCACAAATCAATAGCGTGAATACCATTATTGTGTCTGAACTTCACCAGTTACAATGAATGACAGGTTCCATTTACTATATTGGGAGCAATTTTGATGGATAGGTCTGGAAGAAGGCCTCTTATAATGGTAAATGGGGATTGGACCACTAAAATTATTTGTATTCATTATCAACTCAGAAACTCTGGACAAGTTAGCAATTTGGTGAGGAATGGTATCACTGAAACTGTTGTTACTAACATCCAGAGTTAGCAAATTGGGAAAAGATGAGAAATTGAGTGTGAAGAGTACCTTTTATGCCATGATTTCTTTCTCAACTGGGTTTCAAGTTGTTGACGAACAAATCCCTAACAGCAGGTTCATCCCAAAAGATTAGAATGATCGAATTGGAGAAAAAAGAAGAAGCGAAATGAAAACCTAAAGATATAAAGAGATCACCTTCGACGGCAACAATCTTCAACGGCGGCGAAACCTTCGACGGCGGCGAAACCTTCGACGGCGGCGAAATCTTCGACGGCGGTACAACCTTCGACGGCGGCGAGGCGACGGAGACAGGATCTGTTTTGGTCGTGGTTGAATCTCGGTGGAGAAAAAAGAAGAAGTGTGTGTGGACTGATCGGGATCGAAGACAAAGTAAAAAATCACAGTTCAGTGCACTGGATGTGAACAGTTAACTGTTTACAGTACAATTTTTCTAACTTTAACTACAAAACAATACAGTTTAATTTTACTGTTAATAATTCAGTTATTTTTGGTTTAAAACAGTACAATTAACCTAAGTACAGTACAATTCAGTTATTTTTGCCCAGCCGTACCGTCAACTATAGCTAAACCCTCGACTAAAGAAATACTTAGTCTTCTCACTCAACTCCCTCATCCTCTTCCACAAACTCAAACCCTATCCCATGGTCACCAACAATGCTATATTGTGGAGGAATTATGAAACGGACAAGCATCGCAAATAGTCCATATGGTTATAGCCTATACTTTAGATCAGACACTACTGTCACCATGTTAATCCTCCACAATTTCACTTTGAATGAGCTTCTACAAAAAATAAACCAAAGAATACATTGTGTGGACTATTTTATAGTAATTGTAATTGACTACTTTCATCCAGTCAGGGTAGTTAATAACAAGCTTATCCATTATACAATTGGAATCAAATCAGATAATGATATTGTACAAATGATCAACCATCGAAAAAAAGTTTAACGTATAGACTCATATTTGCATCATCCCTACACTTAGAAATACATTAAACTATTCATCTAAACAAAATATATATATATATATATATATATATATATATATATATATATATATATATATATATATATATATATATATATATATATATACCAACTTGTGAAGAACTATGGAAAGATGTGAAACCTTGGATACATCCAAATCCAAAACCTGATACAAGAAGATTTAGACATCCATTTGTGTAATTTTTAAGTTTCAATTATGTCAATTGTATTGTGTTAGATGTAATTGCTTTCATTGAGTAACTATATTTCCTATTTTATCCTTTTCAATTTCATTATTATAAATTCTCTAATTCAAAAAGATATTACAAAAAAGAGAAACCATATTGTATTACAAATCCTATTTCAATTTCATAATACATTTTCCATTTCTTAATTTTTATTCCCATTTCCTATTGTACAAAAAATCAAAATCAAAATAATTATTTAAAAACAATAATTTAACAAAATCCAACCAATTGAACATTTTAGTGCTTCAACAACAAATTTTAACTCAATTATCTATTCCTTTATTTTTAAAATGTAAATTTAATAATGTACACATTGCATTTAATTTTTCTACAAAACTATAAATCATCAATTGCTAATTTATAAACTTTCAATAACAAAATAATAATCAAATTATTTATTTAACAATATTATTATACATTTTTCAATACTATATCAACTTATTATAATGTTTACATATATATATATATATATATATACACTTTTTTCCTTCCATTTTTTTTGAAAAAACAAAAAAAAAAATCCAGCTCATAATTTGGTTCTCAGAAAATCAAATTTCTACTAGTTTCCAGGCCGAATTAAGGAAATGGGGTGGTCAGAATTTCGCATTCCGGAAACCGAATTTTGACACATAATGAAAAGTGTGTTACTCATGTAAATAAAAGACACATTATGCTTTTTGGGGAACATAAAAAGGAACCTTGCTGCATGGGAAAAAAAATCTTCATTTTTCATCTAAAAGTTTAAAACAACGTATTTATGATTTTTTTTTTCTTATGCTTAACGTTTTCATTTAAAAAAGTTAGACTTAGATTTCCAAACATAAACATTTTTTGTATACATTACATGAGTTGAAACTAATCAAATACTCTATTTATATATAATTCTTTCTTGGAGATAAAAAATAAGATTGGTACGAGTTTAAATAGGCTATAACTTCTTATTTACTAATTCCCTCTCTCTCAGTAACTCTTACCAACTTGATATCTGGTGGAAAATGAGTGAAAAAAAAACAACCAAAGCTAAAATAACTGTCTCATTCATAAAATTCCAGTCAAAAGTAATAGTCATCAAAAGGGTCTAAGCTTGCTAGATATATATATACCATATATTGCTTCCATTTGGCACAATCTATCTCAATTTCAATGAGATACTATGCAATTCTATAACAGAGTAAATTCACATCACGTAAGAAGAAAGGATATATATCATGTAAAAGAAAAATAAACATACAGAAGTTGCACAAACACAAACTAACAGAAATAGAAATTGACATGATCCTTAGTTATAAGTAGGTACATTGGCCACTGCATAGGATGCTAAAAGGCACAACTGTTCTTTCACAACACTAGCACAAAGACGCACAGAAAAGTGAGTAAACAACGTGTGAGAATGAGTCCTATCTTTATTTTCAGCACGAGAAATGCTAGCAACACAAACTTTGAACAATTTCTTATTTCCCCATCAAAAGAAATATGTTAAAAGAGTGTGAATAGCGTTCCTCTTGTGAGCATAGCATATAGTTGAAGAGATGAGAAAGTTAGTCAGAATCTCCAGGTTTAGGAGGATGATCAGGAGGTAAAGGTTTTGGTATGTATGGATTCAGAGGGCTTCCATGCTGAATAGGTCCAGGATTTAAAGATGCCTTTGGTCTAGAATTTGGTGGTGGATCAACGGGATAGTAATCGGTCAGAATCACTCGACTCATATCATCATTCTTGCTCATACCACTCTTAACATTCTTTCCATTTTCCTGAAATTTTTCAAAGGCAACAGTTTGATTATTCTTCTTGTTAGTGCACAGAGTTTTACAAAATCAGCAAGTAAAATTCATCTTAGTTTTACTTGTGAGGTAGTTAATTAGGGTTGATTCTTTAACCAGAAAGGTCAAGGGCAAGAGCTTCTTAAGTCCAAGCATTCATACCTTCAGTTTCCTGCTCACTGCAACCAGTGTTGCCTTATCACCATAATTGGTCCCTGTGAATTCTGAGATGGTATTAAAAAAATGTCAGGTTAATTTAATTATACATGTAGTTCTCAACAATCTCAACAGTATAATCTGCATGATATATCTCCTTAGTCAAAGTGATAGAAGAAAGTTAAAAAAAGTAATATTAGTTGATGCATGCAATACTTTGATTCAATTATACTGTCACACACAACATCAAAATGCAGATAAAGATATATAAGAGGAAAAATCATCAGTGTCTTCTACTAACTAGTATATGAGGAGTAACAAAAACAGTGCCTACTGCAGAAAATCGTAAAGAAGATGTTTTCCAAGAGTTTGTGGAATATTGGAAGCTGCCATCACTATGCATGCATACTCTTAACTCTTAAAAGATATCCAAAGTAAAAAGGAAGAAAAAAAAGGAATAAATCTAAGATTAGCATTACTGGAAGAGATCTAAGTAGTTTTCTGAAATAAAAAAGGAAAGAAGATGTGTGTACCAGGTGTTGCAGTAGTAGGAATTAAGATGTTGAAGAACACCACAGTTGCTCCAACCACCAAGAGCAAAGAAAAGAAAGCAGAAACCTTCATGTTAGCAACACAATGAACCTGAAGTGAACAATGTCCTTGAAGTGAAGTACTGATATAAAGGAAGAAAGAGGTTTTAGTCACTGGTGGTTGATGAAACCAAAGTCCACTTCAAAACGCGGAAAGATGAAACCTACCTACTATTATTCATGAACTGGTTCCCAATATTTTATAATTAGACACTTTTGTGAAGTTGCTTTTCTCTGATGATATGATGATAGCGTGTTTGGGGGCTCGAATTCCACAACAAGCATTGGTGAGTGCATTAAAGACTCATCACTCATCACTCTTCAGCCTCTTCCTTCCCCACTGCGATAGTTACAGCTCCAGCAATGGCAATAAAATCTCCACAGGCATCGCAGTTAATAATGGCAATGAAAGTTCCATGCTGCTCTCTATAATAAAAACTTGCCACATTATTTTTGGGGTGTACCAATAAATTCTCTATACACTTCCCAATCTGTTCACACCACTTCTCTACTTATTTTTTTATAAAAGAAAACATATTTTTCATATATATTTTTAATCCGTTTAATATTGAAATTCATTTTTTTCTAAAATTGATTGTATTTTATTTTGATTCTCAAGTTTTAAAAATAAATGAATACAATTTTTTTAATTTAATTAGTTACATTTTGAGTTATTTTTTATTTATTTATCTTTGATACGTTCTAACTTCGACATTAAATAAAAAACACGCTTGATAAGAAAAGATATATTTATTTTTAAGGTTTTTAAATTAAAATATATTAAAATTTGGGACAAAATCAAATTTCAATCTTTCTGTGAAGAAGTAAAAGTATACTTAATTTCCTTTTTTAATCTTTTTCTCTGTTACTCTTGATCTTCATTAACACAAAAACAATTGACAACAATAACGTGTGATGAACAACTTTGTAAGTAGAATGATGTCATGTATGTTGTTACATGTTAAAATACACATTTGGTATAAGTTTTTAAAATTTAACAATTTCAATCCAACAAAATATATCATCCATTTAGTAACAAAAGAATGCTGACACATCTTTCTTTTATAACAAAGTTAAAATTTATAATTTAATTAACGTTAATATTGGTGGTTTATATAAATATTAGATTTCCGTTTAATTAATTGAATACTTTTGTGAAATCTTAGCTAAATCTACATCTTTAACACATATTAATAGGTCAAAATATTTGATTTTTTTTATACATTTTCTTAAAGATTATCAATAGACAAATCAATAACATTTGTTTCATATTGTCATTCTTACTCGACTCTAGTCTAAACTTACTGAATGATTCTAAAATGGACCATGTTCCTAAAACCTTCTTATGAGTGTACAAATTAATTTTATTCAAACTAATAATTTAATTAACTTATTTAAAAATTAAAGTTGCCCTAAACTATATGTTATGTTTCAGTTAATCCTTTATTTCCATTAATAATATTTAGATTTATAAATACATGAATGAAATTTTTAGTAATATTAAATCATCAATTATACTTATGTTATTATCTTTAATTAGATAAGAGTTCATTTTGAAAATTGGATCTCAAAATATTTAGATCGATGGTTTTTTACTTATTCATAATAGACTATTAAGTTTGACAGAAATAAACTATTTAAACTAAATACTATTTTTCAAGAAGATATTAAAATATATATTTAATAATAAAATATAATGGAAATACTAAATCAAATTAGAAAAAATATTAGCTAACTACATATAAATTTGGTATATATAGATAAACTATATTCACCCAAACCCACATATCCAAGAATGGATAATTATTAAAGATGTGTGTTTGGGGACTCTCATTCCACTACGACCTTTAATCACTACATTAAAGTCAAACCTGCTCAATTCAATTTCAATAAAAAAGAAAAAAACTTTTGAAACAAAAGATTATTGTGCATTCAATGTCTGTTATGGAAGCTGGAGTCTTAATAAATGAATGTATTACTGGGAGAAGCTGGAGTATTTTATTAGTCTTATTTTGTTACCTAATAATTTGAACCCATATTCTTGAACACCAAGAATATATATGTTTTTTTTTAAGATATGGATAAGCAATGCCCTTTAAGAATTATCCACTTTAAAGAGATATAAGGAGTCTTATATAAATCTTTTTAAATATAATTAAGAAAACGTTACATATTTTAGAGATTCCATTTTTGTAACAAAATTTAAAGTAGTTCTTTTATTTTCTATTTGACTCATTTAAGTTTATATTTTAAAAAATTGGTTATAATTAGGTTATTTTGGTTAATACTATATTGACGATATTAATTATGTTTTATGTGTAGGTATGTATTTTTTTTTCTTATTTCACTATTTTTTTTAATAGATTAAGCACTCAAATTTTGTAAACTACCTAGAGAGTAAATTATGATAATATTCTCTTTTATAAATTATGTTAACAATTTTTTTTTTATCATTATAATATATAATAAATGTAATATTTTTAAAAAATTTTGAAGATGTGTTTCATAAAAGAAAAAAAAATCATAATGTAACGTTTTCAAAATAAATATATTAATATAATCTATTCAGATCATATTTTTTCAGAAATTAAAATTACTTTTACATAGATAATATATATACAAAAATTCATATTAATTTAAAATTATTAGATATTTTAATTATGTTAGTAAGTTTCTAGATTTGAAACCTCTATAGATGGTATTAGGTTGTTATGGTGTTACGTTTGTTAGAATAAAATATAAAATTATAATATATTCTTAATTTTTAATTCAAATTATAAAATTATAGTTTTTTAATTATTCAATTTGAATTAAAATAACAAAATTATAAAAATGTATAATTATATAATTATAAAATCATAAAATCATAAATTATAAAATTTTAAATAATAAAATTTTAAAATAATAAAATAATAGAATGGTATATGGTGACACAGACCAGCAAAATAATAATTTCATTGATCACTTAACCGTTACATCATTTAATTAATCGAAAGTTAACATAAACTTAATTAAAAAAATTATATTTATTGAATATGTAGTAGACAAAATTTTTTTTATCAAAAACTTAATTAAAAATGTATAAATTTATAGAAAATTAGAAAGTAATTAAGTTTAAAATATAAATCAAAATAAAAAGATAGTTATACATGTACAATTTCACAAAATTTAGAAAATGATCAGTTTCATTTGAATTTTATTTTATCATATAACTAAGAAAAACAAAATAAATAAAAAAAAACTTTCGCTTTATTAAGTTAAATATATTTTTGTTTTTTATTGAGTGAATTTTTGAAATAATTTATTTTGAAATTTTAGATCAATCAAATTATTTATTTTTTAAAATACGTAAATTTTATCTTTTTAATTTAATTTTATTAAATATATTTGATGTTGGACTAATGTTATTTTTTTAAAATATGTAAATTTTATTATTTTAATTCAATTTTATTAGATTTAGTTGATGTTTTATATATATATATATATATATATATTTTGTAAAATTGTATTTGAGTTTTTTAATATTTATAAAATATATAAAAAATTATATAAATTTAATAAAATTTGATTATAATAATTAAATTCATGTATCTTAAAATATAAATAATTAAATTAATATAAAATTTTAAAATGTACTAATTCTACGGTGGATTATAAAAATTTAGGTATTGAAAATATATTTATCCCTTTTCTATGTAAAAGAGAGCGAAACTACATATGCAATACCCCCTCTTCTTGATCATCTCTTTCGGTTGTGTTTGATTCATTCTCGGAAATCAATTGAAATCGCACAACTGTTTTTTTTTTTTTTTTTTTCTCTCCTCCGAAGCTCAACACTTACACTCATTTTCAGTTTTTCTATTCAGTGCTCGCAAAACCTTGAAATCTTCAAAGCTTCGTCTCTGAATCAGAAAAAAAGAAAAATTCGCTCTTAAGTGCTCTCGAATCTTCGTCTTCAAAACAATTTCGCTCTTCAACTGTGCATCTCTCAATCACAATATCCCATTGGTAAAAAGTTTCCTTTTGCCCTTTTTTCTTACCCATCTTCTCACGCCCTAAATCTCTTATTCGTTTAATTATGTTTGTTTTCATTTTGCTTCCATATCTGTGGTACGTTTGACACCGGTTGCTTTGGGGATTCACTACCTGTGGTGTTCTTTGTCGCAGGTTCACGGCGATTGTTTCGGTTGTTAGCGCGTTCGTAGCAGCAGCTTTAAGTGTTCGCAGCTGCTTAGCAGGTTCGTGGGTTCCTGGCGGCTTCGAAGGTTCACGATTGTTTCAATTTCACGGGTGTGCCTTTCCCTTCCAGAATCACGGTTGGTCTCTGATTTTTCTCTCTTGTATAATTGTACTTTTTTTATTGTTTGTTCAGCGTAGTAGTAAAATGACAATTTTGGAATGTGAATTAGGAATGAATTGTTGATGTTGTCTTCGTCACTGAATCTGAATGGTGGGTGAAACTAAACATGTTTGTGTCTTGGTCTTTGAATTATAACGCAACACTCAAGCCTTAATTGATTTGCAACTGCTGTTCTGGAGAAACACCTAATACTTATAAAAACAAATAACCCATTTCCATTTTTTGACAAGGAGTTTGGTGAGGTCAACTGCTGTCACTTGTTCTTTATACATTTCTTGTTCCATTTACAAAACAAAAATCCATATGTTCGATTAAATTCTGAGTTTGCTCTCACTTGTGGCTAGTTTAATATTTGAGTATCTATATTTTGTATTAAATTATGGAACCTCTAATCAATAGCAGCTGGAAGGGGTATTAGTTTCATAGCAATAGGGGAAGGAAAAAAATTTAGAAGTATGTGCAGATGTAGTAGGTTCAGATTGAACTTTCTCATCCTTTATTCTGCAAGTAAAGGTAAAAAAAATTCAGCATGTAATAATCAACCGTGAGATTAGGATTTATGGAAGATAAAGGTTGTGGTGTATACCCTTTTGCATTAGTACTTCTGTTGTTGCTATTGCTGCTATAGAATTGCAGGTTAGGATGCTAGGCCTAGGTCTCATATTCGCACCCATGTGTTTGACAAATCGATGTGTATTTTAATTTAGATGTTTAGAGCATTCTTGCAAGCTTGTGAATAACTTTATTCACCACTTAACTTGACATAATGGAATCTCTCATTTTTAAGTGAAAAGGTTAGTTGAATTATATTATGCGATTGTCAATACTTAGGTAGAAATTGAATTGTCAATATTTAGGTAGAAACTGAACGTGTGGTCAAACTGCTTATGGATTGGCACATGGTGGCGTGATGCCATTTCAGTTTGTTTGCTTCCTCTTATGAGCTAAGATATGGTGTGAAGAAAAATTTCTTAGTTTGTTTTGGTTAAATAGAGCAACAGAGATTACAAGTGCAGTGAAATCGCCATGGACCCGTCTATCATGAAGCTGCTAGAAGATGATGAGGTTTACTCTATTCTTTTTTTTTTTATCTTCTTTGAAGGAGAAAAACTGCGGTCTTAGTCTTACCGATTTGGGGCTTTGCTTATCGGACCACTATGTTTAAATGTTCACAGGATGAAACAATGCATTCAGGGGTGGATGTGGAAGCCTTCCAGGCTGCTCTAAATAGAGATATAGGAGGAGATGTGTCTGCTTCTCAGTTTCCTGGTTCAGATGCAGGTATCTGTCAATTTCATTCATCATTTTCTGTTCAATACTGACCTCTCTTTCTCACTCATTTTGGTAATATTTGATTTCTTTGTTATTTTTTATCATTTCATTCAAACACTGCTTCTTCTGTCCATGTTTGAGTTTACTGTTTTTATACATCTAAAACATAAAAAATGATATAAAAACATTTATGTTTGGTCATAGTGTTTGAACACGGAAGTATTTTTGGTTGTCAAAGAAAGTTAATTAACTAGGCCTCAATTGATTTCTCCCTTCAACCTTTGTGTTTCTTCTAATGGAATTTGGCCAGCTGTAGTTACAGAGCTCCAAGATATATTTTGTGATAGCCTAAATAAATCTCTATCGTTCCCGTATTTGGGTTTCTTCTGTGGTCAGCAATACGAATATGCAACAGTACCCACCAAATAAAAAATATAATAAGAACCAGCTTGCCACCAAGGTAGAGGTTCCTGTGGTTTCTTGAAACAGCTACAAGAATTATCCCATTGCTTGATGTGTGGGGGCAGGGAATCCCAATCTTTGAATCCTCTCTTTTATTAAAGTTGATATTGGAGATTTGAGTGATTGGCTTGTAGCTGCTGAAAACTTCTATGGATCCCATTGCTAGAAGTAGGCTGGCTGGAGCTTCCATCTCTTGGAACCCATTTTGCCATTGGCATTTTCAGATAAAATACTAACAAGTCATAGACCAACCAACCCTCATGAATTGATTGTATGACTGTTGCATCACCAGTAGTGGTCATGACTTTGTTTCTTGCAACTGCTTTTATCATTTCCTTCTGGATAGTAACTATAGGACTTTAATTCTGAAACAAAGCTGCATGTCGCATTCTGGCTTTGTCTCCCACATAATTGACTGAAAAGTGGTCGTTCTTCTCTGAAGCTTATTGAAAGAACAAGCATGGTATGAGTTAAACCTTAATAGGAAATGTGTTAGTTTAAGTTCTAAATTTAATTTAGTGTTTGGGACACAACTTTTTTATATTGCTTTGTGATTTCTCAAGTGAAATGCTCATTCTTTATGTTTATGGTGCTATATTTGCTGCAGTGTTGTCTCAAGGAAGCAATAATACATCAAGTCAATCTTCATCACAGTGGCCTACTTCTAACCATGACAACCAAAGTGATGGTCAAAATCAAGAGCCTAAAACTGCACAAGAGCAACATTCATCTGAGATGGAGCCGAAGCAACATGGGTCTCTTGGCGAACACCTTCAGCATGTTGCTTCTCAGGATGTAAATAATATTCATTTATCACAGAAACAATCTCAAGATGACAGTCACCAAGCACCTGCTGTACAAGTTCCCCTCCACAATTCTCAAACTATCGGAATTCATAATTCTGGAAAAGATTCAGTCCTTAATAAAGAAGTAGTAAAGAGTCATAATCCCAGCAGTGAATCTCAGTATGCAAAGTTGCAGCAGATGAGTAATCAACAGGCTACAGTCTCTGAGCAGCCAAGTAGCCAAGTAAATCGTAGTAATAAGCAGGTACCATTTGGCCTGTTGCTACCCATTTTGCTTCCTCAACTTGCCAAAGACAGAGCCATGCAACTTCAAACCTTGTTTACAAAATTGAAGGTGCGTTTTCGAAACCCAACCAGCTATTAGGTCCTTTTCCCCTCCCCCTTTCCATGGGACATTTTACTCTTTTTTATGATAGCCCAGAACCAGCTTATGAACAAATATCGCATGCAGTATGCATTATTTATGTATTTCATCAATTTCTTTTTCTTTTTTCATTCTAGAAAGATGAAATACCGAAAGACAGTTTTGTGCGGCTTATGAAAGGTATCGTAGGGGACCAGATGCTTAGACAAGCATTAGCAAAGGTGCAAATGCAACCTCAGGTAGTAAGAAACATGGTTTGTGTTGTGGGTGGTTTTTATAATCCAGTTAGGTATTGATGTCATCATCATGCTTAGATTCATTTTTTCATACTATTTAGGCAAGGCCCAATCAAGCATCTGCTGGGCAGCAGCTTCCTGTAAGGATGCCAACTGTTAGTTCAGGTGCTAGACAATTGAATGATCCCCATGCTTTAGCACAGATGCATCAAAGAAGTATGAATGTTGCCGTTGACCAATCTCGCATGAGTTCTTCAGCTGGCCAAACCATGGATAGCAATGCCAGAAAATCTCAGGAATTCGATGTTAAAATAGAATCTCAAGGATTGCAGCCAAACCAGTTGACGTCTTCCAATTCCAACTCAATAGGTCAAGAAACAGAAAGAGCATCAGTTCACATACAAGGGCTCAATAAGCAGCAGCAACACCATCTACATTTTGCATCAGCGTATGGAAACAGTGGTGGTAACTATAACCCTTATTCTGGGACAACAAGCAGTTCCACTTCGTCTATCAAACCGCAATCACATGATTCACACATGAATCAAATTCCTCATCAAAGTATTGGTTCAAATCACTTAGGTGGGTCAACACATGGTTTGAGTGTAATTGGTATGCCAAAACTTGAACAGCAGACTTCTTTCAATGATCCCAAGAGATTGCCAGGTGGATCTGTGTCTTCTGCTGTAAACAATACAGCATCTCAACAAACTTCAAATGCTTGGCAACCATCAACAAACAAAGAACAAAATCTGGGCTTAATGTCATCTGTTTCTTATGTGAAGAAGGAACCTGGTGACTTGTCCACTGAGCAGCAAAATAGGCATAATTTGTCTAAATTGCATGGGTATTCTTCTGTTAATTCTGCTCAGCTTGAACAGAGTGGTGCCAGTCAAGGAGCTCTAAAAGACGAGTTTTCAAGAGGTCTTCCAGCATCCACAAACATGCCACCTACAACATCTACTGGCTTGCTACCACACAGTTCTGCTTCCGCTTCTGCTGTGAACCACCTAGACTCCAGTGTCTTGGTAAGTTGGAGACTGTTGTACACGATCTGGTCTTAAGATATAATGGTAGTTTTTTGCAGACCAAGTAACATTCAAATGTGTTTTTGTCCTCATGTGCACAATGCATCCTTTAGTACTATGTTATGCTGAATCTATATATGAAAATCAGTTTTCTCAGCTCAGATGTTTTCCATAACCTTTTTTGTTTTTAGCTAAGAATCTCTTTCACCGGTAGTTTTTCAAACCCTTTTTTAATAAAATCGCAAGTAAGCATAGATAGTATTCAGTGTCTTTTATTTGGGTTAGCTTAGTTGCTGTACTTTATTTGGGTTAAACAACTCTGAAATTCACCAATTTATGCACCCCACTTCTCCCCAAAATATGTAATATGAAGAACCAAACTGGAAATAAAGTGGGATAGTAGTACCCCTAACTGGAAAAACCAAAAATCCCCTATTCATAAACCAAAATTAATGATTAGTAAATAAGAACCCTGATTGATATCATCTTCACCATTCTGTACTTTATCTGTAACTAGGTCAATCACGCATTTATAAAATATATGGCATCTCTATAAATGGTCAAGCTTTAGTTAGCTTCTCCTACAAAGGTCAAACGTTTTTTTTTTTTTTTAATTAAACTCTAAGGGCATCCATAAATTGACAGTTTGGCACAGGATGTACCAGAGCCAAGCAAGCCAACTATACAGATAAAATTGTCCTGGGTTTTTGTTTAAAATAACTATAATTGGGGGGGCTGATTTAAATACTTTTGATTATTGCTAGATCTTAATTTTGAGAATTGTTAGGATTGCTAAGCTGTCACGTGGTTAATTTCATTAGTTCCATCCTGGGGGTGCTTTTATATTCATTTGGTCTGAGGTATGTTCTTGTCATTTTCCTAGTATGAAAGACATTAAATTTCTTAAAGTTCCACTGTCTGTGCGCATAGGATTGAACATGAATAAAATTCAAACTCAACTAAGATGATGTCATACTCTGCTAGTTCATTTTTATCCTAGTTTAGTCATTCTGTATAACAAGTTTCCAGGCTCAAGTTAAAGTCATGAGCTACTTGAGTCCACACAACGAGCTCAAGTGGGTCGAGCCTAGTAAACTCACAACATTTAATGAGCCAAATGGGTTTTAGAAGGAGCTTCAGATTGCAGAAAACTCACTCAATATATGTAATATACTTACTGTAATGCAACCAACACTCATGAATAAAAACTATTATGTAATACTTTGTGAATCACTTATGTACTTTCCCCCAATGGTTTGAGATTTTGTTATGGCTTGTCTGTGACATGTCATGTATGTTCTAGGGGTCATGAGTTTGATCCTTTGTGTCCGTAATCATTTAAGTAAGAAGGCTAAATTCAAGTGCAAGGTATGGTAATGACTGGGCATTATTAATGTGTCAAGCATGAAAACCTTTACGTGCGGGAACATTTTGATGTAAATCCATTCATGTATTTTTACCTTACAGCTTAAGCTTTGGGAATAAATGTGTTTTGATGATGTATATGCTATGCCTGTTCATGAGCAAATGAGGTGAGAACTAAGTGGCTTATGCTTAGATCATATTTTCAAGAAGTCATATATTTTAGCTCACGATCCTCTCGTTAGATCTTAAGCTCAATGTATTGAACTAAAACTGAGTTGAATCATGAGCTTCATGTAAAAGGATAGGTTCATTGTAGTCCCTTGTCTGCTTTAATATGCACCATTAGATCCATCAGCCCCTATTTCGAATTTTGTTAACGTTGAGGTTTAACTCTTTAACCTCTTATAGGATGTGTAAGAACTTTCGATTCACCAGTTTTGTTAGGGAAGGTTATGATGTATCAAAGATGTATTGCAAATTGCAATGGAGGGTAACATGTACATATTGTTGTGCTTGTTTTTTCAGTTGATGCTCTTGAGCTCCCAATTTGTTTTTTTTAACAGAATCTATTATTGAGAAATAATAACTTTGTCATGCTTTTTCTATGCATTTTTTTATCTTTAAATACCAAGATATTATTTTTGCACCGAGCATACCCTAGGTTTATAAGTATGTCTTCAAATTTGTTGATGTCTAATTTCTTAAGTCCTACTTCTGAAATTAATCAGCTAAGCTCTCAGATTCCATCAAATGCTTCTGGAATTGCTGCAAGGCCATCCCTTAAAAAGTCTGCTGCTACCCAAAAGAAACCACTTGAAGCACTTGGTTCCTCACCTCCTCCTTCTAGGTCAGCCATGCCTTTCTCTACTGGTTAATTTCTTAACCTAACTAATTTCAATATATACATAATGTTCCTTTACCCTACAGTAAAAAGCAAAAAACTTCTGGCGGATATGCTGAACAAAGCATTGAACAACTTAATGATGTCACTGCTGTTAGTGGAGTTGACCTCAGGGTATGATACTACGTCAATGTTCAACTAAATCAGATAGTCAAATAAGTAGGGAATGCTAACTCCTGTACTTCTTATGTTTCTTTTACAGGAAGAGGAAGAGCAGTTATTTTCAGGGCCCAAAGAGGATAGTCGAGTGTCAGAAGCATCTCGAAAGGCTGTGCAAGAAGAAGAGGAAAGGCTGATCTTGCAGAAAGCTCCATTGCAAAAAAAATTAATTGACATCAGTCAGTGTCCAACTTGTGTCATACCTCTGTCCATGTGTTTTAATTCTTTCATTTTGAGCTGATCTGGATGTGTGCTAGGCATACAAAACCTTATGGTTACTTTATGTTGTTACTCTGACAGTGGCCAAGTGTGGCTTGAAGGGTATGAGCAATGATGTGGAGAAATGCTTGTCACTGGTGAGACTCAAGCAATTTTTCACTTTTCAGTGCAATTGGTTTACGTGTAATCTTACCACTGAGTAAAATGTTCAGAGTGTGGAGGAAAGGATGCGTGGACTGATAAGTAACCTGATTAGATTATCAAAACAGGTTAGTTTGTTTTCTCTAGCTGCTTGCACAAATAGTCTTTTATAATTGTATAAAACTTTTGTACTCACAAGAATTTTTCTACTAGAGGGTTGATTTTGAGAAAACGAGACATCGGACTGTTGTCACTTCAGACGTTCGGCAGCAAATCATGACAATAAATAGGAAAGTAAGGGAAGAGTGGGAGAAAAAACAGGCGGAAGCAGAGAAGCTTCGGAAACTAAATGATGTAAGTTCCAAATATTGGAATCGTGTTTAGTTTTAAAATGCGATTAAAATAAAATTGCTTAATAAAATATTAATGCAAATATATTTGGTCTTTCTAAAACACAAATTTCAATGAATTGCACCACAAAATATAAGTTTTAAAACATTAATCCTTTTAAAAACAACTTCAATTTAACAGGTCTAAATAAAAAAATTAAATATATAAAATCAAATTTTAAACAATTCTTCAATGGTTAGTAACCTTATTTTGATCATTTAACTTTTTTTTAAAAGTACTCAAATAAAATTCACTAATAATGGTTAGGAGTAGCAGGTACATGTACTTAGTCTATTAACAAGAGGGTAATTAAAATACTCGCACTGTATTCATGAGTACGGGTTTTTTTACCATCCTGATGGTCTTTTGTATACTTTCATTTGTAACTTTTGTTACTATCATTTATATTGCTATTTCTAAATATAGGTTGACGGCAATACTGGAGGTGATGGTGACAAGGATAAGGACGATGGCCGTTCTAAATCAACAAAGGTATTTATATCTCATTCTTATACTTCACCTTATCAACATTGGAAATCTGTTCTTTGATTTATAATGTGCTGCAGGTGAACAAGGAAGAGGATGACAAGATGAGGACAAATGCTGCAAATGTTGCTGCTCGTGCTGCTTATGGGGGAGATGACATGCTGTCGAAGTGGCAACTTATGGCTGAGCAAGCCAAGCAAAAACGTGAAGGGGGAGTGGACGTGTCATCTGGTTCTCAACCAGCTAAAGATGTGAACCGCAAATCTTCATCAACATCTGAAAGAAGTACAAAGGATAACCAAGAAGGGGAGAAAAGAGGTTCAACCCCTTTTCTAGCAAGTTCAGGTGAGTCTGCTTGAAGGTGTTTTTCTGTTATTTCCATTGTTAATTTTTTTTAATTGCGAGCTAGCAATCAATTTTAGTTATTCAACACTCAAATGTTTCTTAATATATGGGTTAAAAAAATTAAGATAGAATAGAAGTGGATTCTGTCGTTGTCCGAAAATATGAACGTATGTTCTCTCTATACTGTTAGTTGAGAATGTTTTGATAAATACCTAAACGTAGATTGCAGAATGTCCCACTCTTTCCACTTATTTGGGGCTGAAGGGTCTCAGACTCCCCTCTTGTATAGTGTATGCAGAATACCTACTGATTAATGTTGCCAAGAAAGAAAATGGCTTCAAGTAACTTTATGTCGGAGAAATGCTATGTTGGTTTGAATAAAGTATTTTTATTGGTTTATGCCACGTTTGATGTTGTTTCTCCCTTTTGATTCTTTTAACAGTGGCCAGAAAACTTGGGAAGAGTCATGCCGTGGCCCCTCAAACTAGGGTAGCTCGAAGCATCTCTGTGAAGGATGTGATTGCAGTCTTGGAGAGGGAGCCCCAAATGTCTAAATCCCCACTCATACATCGTTTGTACGAGAAAATTCATTCTGAAGCCCCAGTTGAACAAGGTTAATCGAAGTGCCTAGGTGATCTTGTTTATTTTAATTTGTCGCCGAGCTTATTATGCTATTATCATCTTACGCTTCCCTAGGGAAACTGAAACGGTTCCATCCAAGTTAAAATTTGCTGGTTTGACTTACACTTCATATATAACCCACATAGTTTACCTTTTGAATTTGATTTTTCTCCTGTATCCATGATCTCCTTGTGAGGGATTTACCTAGTTTTTTGGTTCCGTTGTGCGTATTGTTTTGTATAGTCACTTAATACAATTGAAATTTTATTGAATTAAACGGAAATTTCACTGCGCAGGCCTTTTATCACACAGCTGCTCACCTAACACCTTGTTCTGCTGTTTAAATTTACTATTGGACTAATATTGTAGCTGTGATTAGTAAGTGCAGGCCATCGAAATTAGCCATTATTATTTGAGTAATGATACTTTGACACAAACTTTTTCTATAATCATTTCACGCTATTCCATTATTTTTCACTCTTTTCCTTTATAAACACAAAAGTTTAGTTTTTACCCTATAAATATGTTATCAAATGAATGTAATGTATGTTAAAAGAATATTACTCTTATTCTTTAGCAGGGTCAACAACCATGCACGTGGAACGCTTTCACCCACAGCTGCATAACTTTTTTATTATTTTGTTGGAATCAGAAATTGTATGCTCAGTTCGTCCCGTTGATTAATCGGGCTACATCGAGGGGAATTAATAATGCCATTTCAATGTCTCAATCATAAAAGTAAATAGTCTCGTTTGGTTGAAATAGTACCGGAATTATTGTCTATAGTTTCTCATTAAGCTGCAAATTTGGTGGGTATTTTAAAACAGATTAATTGAGTCAGCATGATATTAATCGATAAACGGCTAACACAAATAATGACAATACAAAATTATCTATTTAGATCCCGTCGTGACGTTACTCTTTATGGCATTGTGTTCAAAACCACAATGATTACGTAAAACAGTGATGGAATTAACTTATTTCGTGATCGAAAATATTCAGAATACTTCTCGAATATGTTCAATTAAAACCTAACTTTTTGACCAATGTGGTAATAAGATTAGAACGCAACCAAATAAGTGATGAAATAAGAATGAATCGCGTGGTGTGTTGGAGTTGGATAACGATTATGGCAGCGAGTGTTGAGTCAGCATGATCGACGTGGTCACGGATATACACCTTTTTGCGCTTTGCTGTCACACGTCGGTGACCCCTTCACCCTTTTCTCCGCAACGACGGGACCCACACAACCCAAAAAAAAAAAATGAGATTGTTATGTATTGAAATTGAAATTAAATTTTGGGTACCAAAGCATAAAGTAAAATCAGCGCAGAATATGCTTTGCGCTGTTACGCAGATTATCCTTTCCTTTTTTTTCTAGCTCTTCTTTCAGTTCCTTCCTTCTTAACAATTCCTTCCTAAATTCTCTCATTAATTTTCTCCAAAAAAACAACCACTTTTTCAACGGATCCTAATCCTTTACTTAAAACCCTCACTCACCAACTTCTTCAGCGTTTTTCGATATTTCCACTAGAAACAACGAAAACGAGAGAATTGTCATGGAGCTTCTGACCGTGGTGGATGATTTTTTTGTCACGGCGTCTCTGGCGCTTCTTCTCACTTTCATCGTCTTGAAGCTCGTCGAGGTCGTCAACGACATTCACGCCACACCAAAACGTCACCTCGCTCCCCAACCGATCCCTCCGCTTTCTCATGCCGAACGCTTTATGGTTCAGCGCGCTCAAAGCGAGAGCAAGCTCCGTTTTAGTACTCCGGTTCACTATGTAACCGAATACAAGATAGAAAAGCCCACGCTCGAACCGGTTCCTCAAAGTAAGGCTGTAGAAATCGAATGTGAAGAAGCTACGGTCGAACCGGTTCCCCCGGTTCAGCCCGCTGAAAGCAAGGACACGATATGTTGTATTAGTCCGGTTCAAGCTGCCACGTGTGTAGGAAGCGAACACAAGGTTGAAGAGGCTGTGGTGGAACTCGATTCCAACTTTGTTCTCGAGTCACCGGTAAAATCACACACAGACATTGTCGTTATAGAGGAAATAGCAGAGACTAATGAGGGAACAACACAAGAGTTTGAGGAGAAGAGGGACGTCGAAAGTGTTGAAGATCCTTGCACTGAAATTGAAGTTTCTGCTGTAGAAAACGGCGTGAAAGAGAATGATTACAATGATGATGATGATGATGATGATTGGGAAGGGATTGAGAGGAGTGAGTTGGAGAAAGAGTTTATGGCGGCTACGGAATTTGTTGCTAACGAGGGTGATCGATTGGAGAATGTTGGAAGCAACGTGAAAATGGAGTTGTATGGGCTTCACAAGGTTGCGACGGAAGGGCCTTGCCGTGAACCTCAGCCAATGGCTCTCAAGCTCTCTGCACGTGCCAAGTGGTATCACATTTCAACTTACGTGCTCCCTTTTTTTTTACAGTGTTGCAAGTTAATGTTTCGTGTGATGTTATTATGCCTTGTTTGTTAAATCGCCTAACTTGCTTTTACTTGTTTGTTACTCCTTTGTTGTTCGTAGCAATAATTAGGGTTTGAATTTGCCTCTAACTTACCCAGTAAAATGTGTTTAAACAACCGTATAATAAATGATAACAGGGTTTCTATTCGAAACATTATGGGCCACGGGTAAAGAAGAATAGTATCTAGCTGATTTTTTTAGAGATCAGTCACCGGCATTGTCATCAATAACACAGTTAACAACAAAAGTATTGATTGGTGCAATTAAGAAATTTTATCAATTATCTTGATGCACACCAAAATTTATACATGACAGAGTGCGTTGTTAGATAGAGATATAATTTTTGGACTTGCCGAGATTAGCTATAGTATTCACTTTTTATGTTAGGAAGACAGGTGGTCTGTTTTTCTTTATGTGAGCATCAAGATGTTTTTGAGTGGTAAGGAAGATACTATTTCTTTCCTCTGCTCAGAAATTACCAAATTGGGTGTAGAATACCTTTTGTTTTATATTAATAATTAAAGTGTTCTTTTAATCTATACTCTGACTAAAATTATTTAAGAATGGGAGTCGATCCACATTCCCTCATGAATGAGCTGCTAATGTGCATTTCAATCACTCCCTCAAAGTACAATAAGCAAAGCTCAGTTTGTGTTAGATTATGGTATTGTCAGCTAAAAGTAAACACATAGAGTCCTCGTACATGTGATTAGGTAAGACCATCTTGTCATACTAATATTTGGATCGATGGAATGAAATGGAATGGAGTGAAAAAGAATATATTGGAATAAAACTTTCACTTCATTCTGTGGATAGATTGTGGTGGAACAGAACAAATTTCTGACTTCATCTTATTTCTCCCCAAAAAAAAGAAAGCAAATAACGAAATGAGATGGATAAGATTACCAATTTAAATAATGAAATATAACACCATAAGGTCCATTACAATTCCATTTCCTCCATTCATGATTTTCCATCAATTTGAATATAGCCTAAAAGACATAAGAATTACCATTCAAGAGGGAAAGGAAAAATGTGTCAAACACTCTAACATGGTAAATCAATGTAAACAACACAAGCGGCCGTGTTGTACAAGTTACATGGTATAGCTTGATTGCTAGTTATAATAAAAGGGTTGAGAGCTGCTTTTTATGAGTGATCGACAGTACTGATTCCGTTGTGCAAGGAATGCTTGGCAAAAGCTGGGGAGCATGAATCCAGAGGTTGCAATGGAGCAGTATATCAGCCTTCTTTCGAACAAATTTCCTGAATGGATGAAAGATACTTCAACTGTGAGTTTGTGCTGTTGAGGCATATTATGTTTTAATATCTTAGCTCACGAGCAATAGAATTGAAGCAAATCCTTTTGCAGGGAATTAGTGGTCATGAACCCATAAAGCCTGAAGTTTCTGAGTCCGCTGCTTCTGATCTGAGCACAACTTTGTCTCATCAGCAACTGATCTTAGCTAATAGGTAGTTGATAATCGTACTTTTTCTTATTATCTCTGATTTTGTTGGTATATTTTTGTTTTATGATGGTTTCATCTATCTTTCAGGGAACTTGAACAAGAGTCTTATTCCGAGGAGCGTAGCCCACTTGCAGGGTCAGATTTAAATAACAATGTAAGATCTTAAAATCATTCACAATTCTACATTGACTAACAATGAATAATAGCTTAGATAAAATTTTAAAACCATTCACACTTGGACACATATTATTTTCATTTTGTCAAAATAATTAGTCACGACACTTTCTCTGAGATAAGGAGCTTACATAGCAAGTAATCACAAAAAATTGTAGAAGGAAAATTTAATATCATTGTTGTGTGATTTACTTGTGTCACTTCGCTGCTCTGTGTCATTCTTTGGCCTTCAGCAGAATTAGTTCTAAAAAACTGCAAACAAGTAGAATTCGGCATGACAATGGGATGGGATCGGAAACTAGTTTTACTCTTCCCATTTCTGATTCCACAAATGACAGGGTGGGTTTGGATTTAAAATTTCAGTGTTATTTTAGTCGAATTTTATCGAGTTTAGATAAATCTAGTAGGGACCCATCATATACTCTTCAGTAGTTTTAATTTACTTATTCATTTTTAAACAAATTATATATTAAATTATTAGATATATTTTAATTTGAATATATAAAAAATTAATAGATAAAAAAAAATAAGAATGAAATTATATTTTTAGTTATTGTATAATTTTAAATTATTTATTTAATTATTAAACTATATATATATATATATATATAATGTGCAATTTATGTTGGAATGTTTTTAATCATTGCTTTTTAATATGAATAATTCTACATGGATGAAAAAAAGTTAGGCAGATGGATGAGTATATATAAATAAGTTTGAGATAATTTGTTTTGTTTTACTCCTTACAGCATTTTCTTCCTTCCTTCTAAATGATTTTGCATCAAAATCTTCGATAGCATATTTCAGTAATTGAAACTCGTGAGTAAATTGCACAGACATAAGTTAGCTTAATTAGCTTTCAAAATTTTTCAGGTTAACAAATGATAGGATTTCTCTGCTAATTTCCCTCTCCAATGAAGACCGATTCCAACTGTCTAAGTTTGTTTCCAAGGAAGAGAGATTCTTGGGTTGTTTGTTCTCCTTTGTTCCTTAAATTATTTGTTGATCGTCATTGTTCTTTAATATCAAGTTGTTAATATATTTTTTGTACATAAATAAATGTGTGTATAGGATCATATACACATACTTCTGGTTGTTAATAACTAATTTATTGATATATAATGGGATTGATAAGTAGATGTTGTTAGGCGATCTGCTTAAATATCTCAATTTCATAAACCGTATATGGTATTGAAGTTTGCCAGTGTATAAAGAAACAGAAAAATATGTTTCTGTATCTCTTAAAATATTTCAAAAGTTAGTTTTCGTTTATAGTTTTTATTCTTAGAAACTTCTTTTGCCCGAAATGTTTTAACATTTTCATGAATATCAAAGTGAAAATAATCATTTCCATCTATATTATTATCAAAAGAGAAATCTGGAACATCTTTTACTTTTTTCCGGGTCTACAAAGTTTTTATTTCCTTGACATGGTGTTAAGAGAATTACATTTTTATTGAGAAAGTGGAAATTGTTTTCTAACTCTACATTAACTGGCATTTTAACTTTATGTTACTTTAATTGTTTTAAAATTCAAAATATTGCTAGAAACATATAGAGTTAACTAAACTCTTTTTTATATATACTTGAGTATAATATTCCGGTTATATTATTTTGACGATGTCATTTCTAGAAATTCATCTTGAACCGTAGGCTCTTTACATCTATTACTTTTTTTTTTACTACAATAATCTTTCTTAAAAAAGTGGATGTGTAAGTGTAATGTTTTTAAAATTTAAAAGCATGTAAGTGTAATATTTTTAAAGGGTTTGTAATGTTTTAAAAATAAAAGAGAATTATGTAGAAGTTTTAAAATGCGTTGTCAATGTAATCTGAAAGAATTTCACGCAATATTTGTATAATTTACTTATAACCATATTACTATTACATTTTTATTATAATATTGGTGTCAGTAAAATGTTTCTAAACGTGTTTTTGTTTCAAACGTAAGAATTTAAAAAAAAAAATCAACTGGATCAAAATTAACATTTTAAAGACAATAATGTATTTTACCTGTGAAAAATTATGTTTTAATTCTTTAAATTTCGAGTAAATTTAGTTTTTGCCTTTCAGATTTAGACATTTTCAGTTTTATTTTTTTTTCAAACAATACTTAAACATTCAAAATGATAAAGTGTTTGATGATTAGAATGTATAGTCAAATAGAACATTATATGAATAATTTATAATTTATTACATATTTAAATGGAGTCATCAAAAGGGGGGATTAAAAATAAATTTTTGAAATAAAACATTAAAATTTAGAAGACAAAATAAAACAAATCTATTTCAAATTTCATGAACTAAAAATATAAGCCAGCAGCCCAAACTTTGCAACAATGTTAGTCTCCAATGGAATTTGGGCCTTCTTATTCTTCAAAAGAACTTTGTTTCCGCTATTGCTTCTTGCACCCAAATAATTATTAACTGCACCTCATAATGAGAGGGAGGAAATAACTGAAACATCTCTATCACAGTGAGTAGTATCTCTACAATCATCGCTGTCGTTGCCATCATTTCATTATACGATTCGAAAAACTTGCCAGAACACATTTCTTACAGGAATGTTCCAAAGACATTATATTATATATATATATATATGAAAGTATAATTTGTTAATCCCATTCAGAAAAACTTATTCAAGAATATTTTTGATATGTTCTGAAAATTTCATTCCAAAATCCACTTAGAAAATTTTATTCTAAAAATTCTGTTCTGAGTTTTTCTTTTTCAAAATTTTTAAAAAGATTGTTCTGGGAAGTTTTCAAAATATATAATCCAAAAGTCACTTTTCTAAGGGATAAAATTGTCATTTTAAAACAAAGAAATTATGGTGGGTGTGAAGGAAGTAAAAGCCCATTGTCTTTAATGCATATATCAATAATTTATTTATTTATTTTCGTAACTTTTCATCTACATGAACCGTGAATCCAAACATATTTTGAAGTTAATTTCTTATTGCATGAATAGTATTTATGCGAATCCAAATACAACATTAGTAGCGTAAACTCAAGCATGCCAAAGTTGAACAACTTTGCAGTGCCTTTGAATTTGTACTCAGTGTTCCATTACATTATCTCAAAACTATATACCGAAGCAGTGGTAGATTTTGTCTTTATTGGACTTTGTCTAACAGATAAATATCTGTATTTCTTAATTCAATCATGCACACAAGAAAATATCCATATTTAAAATAAATTTTATCAATATTATGATTATAGAAAGATTAGATGATATCGGTCTATATATGGCTGAAATAATGCAAGTTTAATTTTGTTTCAAATTCTTAATTTTTTTTTTTTTTGGAAAATTTATGTTTTATCTCCACAATTAACTTAAATATTTTTATTTAATTTAGCCTCAAAACATGATAAGAAATGGGTTCTGATAAAAGCAATAGGGAGCGTGGCTCTTGGGAATCTCCTCTAATTTAATAGGGATAATTTATTAGGCACCCGCTATTAACAAAAGAAAATAACTAAGGAGGATGTTACAAAGTTTTAATTTTATTTTCTAATATCATACAAGGTTGTACTTACAATGAAGAACTACAACTAATTTATACACTATCAAATTCATTACATTAATTTATAAAAAAATTTCACTCATTTCTCTTATATTTCTATTTTCTTTAATTAAGTTTAAATAAACACATCTCATTTCTAATTTTCTCTTTTTCTTAGATTTTTTAATGCAACATTTTTTCATCTTCTGCTTCAAACAATGAATATGTATTTTAGTGTTAAAAGAATGCAAATGATATGATATGTATTAGACACTACAATTTGTTTTACTTCTAGAAGATGATTGAGGAAGAGAGAATGAAGGGATTTGGTGACTTGTTGGTTATTTTAAGGGATTGAGAGGTGAAAATGAAGAGATTTGAATAGATAGTTTTTTTTTTTTTTAAGTTTGTGAATTATTTGATGAATGTGATAAATAAATAAAATTAATAGATTAAAATGTAAGATGACAATTTTACCTTTATGATTCAAATTAATATAAAATATAATATAATTAGTTAAAATTAATTTAAACTAAAATCTGAATTATTAATTTTTAAAGACTTAAATATATTTTTAATTTCTTAACTTTCTGTGAAAATTGGAATTAGTCATTTTTCAAAATTTTTTGCTAACTTAGTATTTCATCTTTCAAAATATATGAATTTAGTCTCTTTTAACCAAATATTGCTAAGTTTTGTATAGTTTCAAACGTGTTTTTAACTAACATTCAAGCACATCGAAGCGGAAATTGTTATAAATATGTTGAACGGTGTAAACAACTTAAATACTATCATAAAACACAATTGAAACGCATTTGAAGAAACACTAATATCAAATTTCATTGAAAGTTAAGGAACTAAAAACATATTTAACTCGTTTTTAAATAAAAATAATAGGTGTAATTAATTCAATATAAAATTAAGATGTGATTGGTTGAAAATAATTTTAATTAATATTATTATTAACTATCGTCATTATTATTTTATTTATATGTTGTATTACCTTTTTTTCTTTAATATTATTTTTAGATATGGTCTCAATATGAAGAGGAACAAAATTGTTTCACTTTGAAAAAAAATTGTCATTGAATTGAACAAAATTAATGAAAGATGAGACTCAATTGAAGATAAGACATTAACACGTGGCACTAACACTCACACCATTACTAAAAACACACACATTTCTTGCTAATTTTCTTTTGAAATTTTTTTCTTTGGAAATATTTATATATTTTTTAATAATAATTTATAAGAAATTGTTACCAATATTTTTCACACAAAATTTGTTAGAAATGTTTCTGAATTTTATAATTTTGTAGGAAGTAATTATCCACGAAAGAATTATCTTTCAATTAAATTTTTAGAAAAAATAACAAATGAAAGTCTTTTTTGGTAAAATTTTATAACATGCAAATATGAAAATATGTAAAATTTTATCCATGAAATATGAAAAATTGTAATAGTACATGTAACACTAACATGGACACATGACACTAATACTAGCTTGAAGTGTGACATTAACACTGACTTGACATATGACACGTCACATGAATTTTTTTATATATTTAAATTAAGAAAAAAAAATAATATGTGACACTCACGGTTAACATTATTTTAACTATTTAAACTTCGTTAAAAAAATCCAAATTAACTAAAAATGATGAAAATTAAGACTTTAACCAACAACCAAATAAAAAAAGTTCACATTAAAAAAATAAAGAATTTTGGAGAAAAAGGGAAATAGGAAAAAATATGAGAATTCAGCTTTCAAAAAAGAAAGTCTCACATGAATAGGAAAAAAAAATTCTATTATGACAAATAATGTTATCTGATTTTCATTAGTTTTTGAAATGGATTTATGGTAGAAAAAGAAATGAGTCGTTATCACCACACCTTTGTGTCCAATCAAACCCTTGTCCTGAATGTATTATTGAGTGTATCATGTTATATAAGACACTACGCAAGAAGATTAATGCATGTGAACTGTGCAAGAGTCTTTATGCACAGCGTATATATAAAAAACAATGATATTTAAACTATTAAATTTTAATAATTTTTTTATAATATGAGAAGTCATATATTTAAGTAATTTTAAAATATTAAAAATTAAAAATTAAAAAATTACTTAAAAAATACTATCTAAAATCATAAAAGAAAATTGTCAAAATTTAACAGTTAAAAAATTATTTTCCATAGTATCACATCTTAAAAAAGCACTTTTCAAATGAGTTTAGTTCATATATTATAATCCATGCAGTTAAGCTTCGTTCCATGTCAATTATAAACAACATGGACCCTCACAAACCTAACTCTATTCACCAAAAAACCATTTCTATTAATGCTTCAAAATGGTTTTTCTCCATTTTCTTTTTCTTTTCGACTGTGACTTATTAGCTACCATATATACATATATCATTTCTGAATATTCACACTCATTCTCAGATCTTAACTACTGTTCCTTTATGTCTATTTATTTACTATTGCCATGATAACTTATCAAACATTTATGTTACCTGCTACGCTTTATGTATTTGTTGCAGCTATGATAAATCAGCACTATGTTAGAAATTCAAGTGTGAATTTAAATTTTACATTGGCTAGAAATGTAAAAGTAGAGCACTATATAAGAATAAAGACTCATAAACTCATTGTCTTAAGATTTTTGATTAAGAGTGGTATCAATTCTTTATGTGTGGGTTGCACTCATGTTTCATTGATGTTGTATCTCTCCAATAAAACTCCCTTTGTAAACCTAAGAACTTGATCTTTTGACCAAGTTCTAGTCGACTTTATGTTTGCAGGTGGATTGGTCAGTCAAGTCTCCATATATAACTGCCACAGTTTGGACAAATCTCCATGATATGTATTATCATGTTTTGTGTTAGTGATCTGATAAGTGTGAGCATGTTTCATGAGTGTTCATAGACTCTGAGTGTGATTTGATGAATGTGAGTATGTCTTCATGAGTATTCTTAGACCTATGAATAGGTTTTCACAAATGACACTAATGTTGTGATCTTAAATTTGTTGAGTAGAATATTTAGGTTCTATTATCGAAACTAAAATATTTCTGGTATAAAATTCGAAGTTCCGTCACGATTTTGTTTTTAAAAAATATTTCGGAGAGTTAAAGAAATAAAAAATTTTAAAATTTTTTAATCTCTGACTCCTAAACTATAAGATTTTTTTTCGTAAGATAAATTATTTTTCAAAATAATTATTTTCAGTTTTCCTGTGTTATTATTTGATGCATAGTTGTGGTTTTGTTTGGAGAAGTGCAGAATGGTGTGAAAATGAGTTGCTGAAAAGTCATGCAAATTATTATGATTGGTTGGATATGTATGACACGAGTGGGTGTTAGTTTCAAACCTGTTTTTGTCAGTAATGGAATATTATGTAATTTGTTTTCCTAGTAATCAGTCATCTTAGTAATCAATATAAACTTTATTTAAGAATTTATTCTCTGTATATCAATTAATCATAAATTATTATCAGTCTAAATAATGCAACCAAAGTTATGATTGAAAACGATTTCTTAAAAATCGGAATGACATGTAAACGACCCTTACACTTTATGCATATATTATCAATCCATTTATTTTTTTCTTTTTGATGGTGGAATTTATGTAAATATTCCTCACTTTCACTTTTTTCATTTACCCTTAATCATGTTTGTGTCTTATTAAATTTTATTGTCCTGAATCAAAGATCACAAATTCAACGAGGCAAGAATCATAAAGCAAAGATCATAATGCTAGCTTTTTTTTCCTTTTCTTCCTTCTTTATTGGTGATTCTTTCATTTTCTGTGGCAACTCAGCCTTCTATGTTTATGATTTAGACTGGTTTGACAAGTATTGACAATTTAGAAAGAGATATGAAATGATGAGGGGAAAATGGTCTTAGTGTTCACATCATTCTCATTAATCACTGCTTCGTTTCTTAATGATGTTGACTTAAATAAGTTCAGCATGGTAGTAAGATTTGACACAATTTATTGTGTAAAAATGTGTTGTTTCTTCACGTAGATGGCTTGAGCTCAAATCATTTTTTTATGAAATTGTGCTCTAATGCTTGATCGAGCTTTTATCGGTATAGATAGAATAAATATACATTTTGAAATTGTATAAAGGAAAAACAGTATTATGAATCTTCCTAATAAGGGAAGCGTATGTATTATTTAAAAGAAGAAACTCAATGCAAAAGCAATATTAACTTATTATAAAGATTATCAAAACATATTTCTTAAATAAAATAAATTATTAGTCTAGTCTTTCTCGATTTTCTTTTACTTTCATATAATACGAATAGAGCGTACAATCTCTATTTTCTCTTTTTTTTTTCCATTATTTCTATTTTATTTTTAATAAACATAAATTTATTTTTCATTTATTAGCAAATTTTTCATTTTTTATTTTACTTTATTTTTTATAAATATAAATTTATTTTGTATATTAATAATATTACGATATCATTATTTATTAATATAATATTATAAATATTTAAAAATTATTACACTGGTATAAATAATGATAGTACATTCTTTGTTCTTTTATAGTTTTACGGTACATTGTTTTATACTATGCACATGTTACGCTTGATCCTAAATCCTTCGATGTTCCCACACTCAAGACCAACCCAAGTAATTACGCATTTACCAACAAATGATTCATAAACTAAAAACTAAACAATCATAGATAAATTTGTTGGTTATATCAGTATTCACCATCATTTTATAATGAGTAAATATAATAAATAATTAAAAGTTAATGAAAAATATTATAACTTTTTTTATGGGAAAACAACAACACAACCACTTTACCAGATAATGCAACATATATAATTTCTCCTAACTTGCAATAATATATGAGGAGCAACTATTAAAGAATAACAATAATAAATTACTAATATCACAAATAAAGACACCAGGATTTTTAATGTGAAAAAGCACTCAAAACAAGGGTAAAAAATCACTAGTCGTCCAGACTAAAGAAAAAACTCCACTATGATCAACAAGAGTACAAATGAGTCTTAATCAATTGCAGAAATTAGTATTAATACCCAACCAAACATCAAAGCAACAAAGCTTTCAACAGAGAAGAACAAAGAAAAGAAAAACCTAGAAAACACGACTACTATGTTCCGATGATCCGACCCGTCAGAATGAAGAACACTGTGTTCCAAACTTGGTGTAAAATTTTTAGCACAATCCAACGATGAATGGATCTACAGTGTCGATATTTTATGGCAGCTTAGTGAAAAAACGTGAACAAAATTTTGCTTCTACCTCTCTCTGAATGTGCTAGGAACTCTAACTCTACATTTTTTGTCTTTCTTTTATTTTTCAACCCTCTCTTCACTAATATAAATAAGACATGAACTTGTCAACTTTTTGACTTTTTCTCCACATAAGAAGGGAGTCCAATATCCAAGAAATTTAAGAGATATAACACATATATAAATCTAAATTAAAGTAAGGCAAAAGCTCACTCATATTTTAGGATTCCAAACTGAAAATGATTTTTATTGAAAACGCATTCCATTGGACGATCTATTTTACAACTTAGTTTAGAATAAAACTACACTTTGAATTAGTACTCGAAGGACATTGATACGAACAAGAAATTAACTTTAGGTTTTTGTTTGTCGCTGTAATTGGGGAGGCAAAGGATGAAATGTTGAAGTGTGAATGAATGAGTAAAGTTGATTATAATTTGGGTATGAATTATTGGTGAAGTGCTTGAGTGATCAAAAGTGTGAAATTGTTTAATCAAAACATTAAGTATAGATAGGAGATTGCTTAACTTACGTGTTTAGCATTAATAAGAAGTAGGTCCTCTCCAGCTAATTGCCTTCATAAAGAACAACAAACAAGTTTACAACTTGGACTATCTTTCTCTCATACGTCTCTTTTCTCAACCATTAAACCATTTTTCTGCTTTCTCTATTTTACAATCTTTTTTTTTTTGTCTAAATTTATTAGAAATTTAAATATGATTCGAAATCCCACATTATGTAAAAATTTGTATGTAAAGTTGAACATGAAGAACCATAATTTTATTTTTTTTTATAATTTTGGATTAAAGATAGTGTCACTCCTTATATAAAGTGAATTCATGTCTTCTATTGTATCTCCAATAAATGACTCATCAACATTAGTATTATGTATCAATCAATTCTTACATCACTATGGTTATTTTAATTTAAAAATTTTAAATTTATTAGTTTTTAATGTACGATTAGCTATTTATTACTACAATAAAATTCTCCATGAACAATTAACTTTAATGACAAAAAATGGTTTGTGGTGACCAATTTAGATACCAATTTACAAAATAAAAAATTATTGATTACTAAAATAATCAATATTACGAATACAAAAATTATAATTTGTCTCTAGATTTGGTCTCTAAAATTTAGGGACTAATATTTTAACCACAAAAAAAAAATGTTTATAAATTGGTCACTAAATATTAACTACCATTAACTACCAAAGATTTTGATTATCAAATAAATTAATAACTAAATTAGTCTCTAATTAATTAATGACAAATAATTTTTTATTTTGTAAATTAATGTATAAATTAGTTATTATTTAAAATTTGTGTATTTACAATTAATATATATACAAAAACCTCAAACTAAAGTTATTAAAGTGATATATAACTAAAAGAAAGGATGGAAATGAGATGGATAATGTTTTATATAGTTTTCACAATTTTATTTTTTTATATATAGTTTGACTTGAACTTCATAAAATACAATTACATTAATTGAGAAGTATATTTCTCATGTTATATTATTTATAAAAGAAATATACTAATACTAAAAATATTTTTTCAAAACATCTCAATAAAATTGACTTTCCCACGTACTATATCAAGAGAAAATTTTCTCTCTTCTATAAGAAACACCAGGTTTGTTTCTCATTTATACTTACATGAGCATTAATTAAGAAGAAGTTCATTCTCAACTTTAACCAAACACATGTCAAATCCTTATTACAATAACTTGATATGAAAGTTTGTTTAAAAGTTTTATTCACCTAAGTAAATCTATCAATCTAATAACTACACTTATTAATAATTATACTTTTTTATATTATAATATGCTATAGATATTACGTATAATATTAATCGTGTGCAATATATATATATATATATATATATATATATATATATATATATATATATTATTATAATGGTCGTATTATAAGGTATAATATGTGCGTTTGAGTGTTTCCACTCTTAACTATCGAGTGCTTCCACTCTTAACTAAGTGTTATAAAGATGATTCTCCTTATTATAAATTAAAGAGTTAAATATGTTTTTGTCCCTGAAGTTTCAGTAAAATTTGTAATTAGTTCCCATTCGAAACTCTAGACCAATCTGAATTTTAGTATCTTTAAAAATATGTGAATTTAGTATTTTTAACCAAAATTTTGTTCAGTTTATGTGACGTTTCAAATGCGATTTACAATAATATTTGAGCTAATATTAAAGAGAAAATGTGTTAAAAGGTATAAACATTTTAAATATCAACCTAAAATAGGCTTGAAATGCCAGATAAACTTAACAAAATTTGATTAAAAGGACAAAATCTACATATTTCTAAAAATGAAAGACTAAATTGGTCTAAATTGATCTAAAATTTCGAAAAGGAACTAATTTCAAATTTTACTTAAATTTGAAGAATAAAAATCATATTTAATTTTAAATTAAAAAACTATTTCTGATCTTGGAGAATTAATATATAATTTGATATTAGAAAAGCTATTTAAAAATATTGTCAAAATATAGAAAGCTTCTTTTTGTGTGTAAAATGAGTGGATTGTTGGTAGAAAATGCTTTCAGCAGTTAAATAGATGAAAATGACGTAATCTGAATTTGACACTACCGACCTGACCATAGTTGTCAAAAAAAAGAATCTTGTGTTTTGAGAATTCTCATTGATTGAATATCTTTGTCCAAAAGTTTTTAACCTTATTTGATAATACATAAGAGAGTACCCGAATTCAATAATTTATAAAACACAATCATTTATTACATTTTATTTGCTTCTCCACTAAACATACTTATAAAGTAGGTGAGAAATTTTGAACCTTATGACTTGTGAAGTTCATCAAGCTAATGGAATTTCATTGTTTATTCAAAATGTTATCTAATACATTCACATGATAAAAGATAACACATGCATAAAACAATTACGCTTAATTAACAAATTAGGTTTAAATGGTTGATATGGTTAATTTAAAAAATTTATTTCGATTGAAACGGATTAATTTAAAACGAAGCCTTAACACACAAATGCACTCACAATAAAATCCAATTCAATTTTGTTATCAAAAGAATGATACTAAAAAGAATTCCCCTCACTTAAAGATTTGTTTTCCGGAAAAATTCTGTGTATACCTTTCAATTTTCATACTTTTTTCTAACACTTAATATTTTTTTTTACTTTTTTAATTAATTCGTTCTAAATTATTTTTTATTAATGTTGGATAAATTTTGAATAAAAAAATAGAATATTTGTGTATGATCACTTAAGAAAAGGAAGATAATTTTAGATCATGCAGAAATTCATTTTAGTACTGTGCTGACAGTAATTCAACTATTCCTTCTCATAATGCATTTGTTTAAAATTTTAAATAAAGTAGAATTACGAGGATGACGTCATCGAAAAAGCTTCTTTGTCCCCTTACCTGTCCAGACTTTTGCACCACCACCATGTACGTGTGTTTTTCCCTCATAAAGAAACAACTAAGTTCTTTCTTTTAATCTTTTTCTTTTTCTTTTTCTAAAAAAGCAGGTCTCAACAAAAACATTATGGAGAATAAATAATACCACATTTTTAAGTGCTTCAGAATATAAGGAAAAAATACAGGAAACAGATAGATGTAATGTAACACATTCTACGACTAAAAACAGAGAGGTACAAAGAAATCTGCATCTTCTTAACCAATTTTATCAACTGTGAGTGACTAACAGAGTATTTTGTCTAGGGTGAGAAAGGAAAAGGAAAAATTGAGATACCAGAAAAAGAAAAGCATTTCTTATTCATTTTATAAACTCTTATATTCCTATGGCAGCGAAACAATCTCTATCCATATGCTGAACTTCAACTCAACCATAAATACCTCACAAATCCCTGAATCAGAACCAACACAACCAAAACAGAGCAATGAAGACGCTAATTCTGAACTCCGTGCAAACCATTCTTCTTCTTCTGCTGCTGCTCAGCACCAACACCAAAGCAGAAGAAAACCAAACACCAAGCCATGCCAAAATGACCTACATAATCCACATGGACAAGTCCACCATGCCCTCAACTTTCTCCGACCACCTCAACTGGTTCGACTCCTCCCTCAAATCAGCATCAGCCACCGCAGAGATTTTCTACACCTACAAACACGTAGTTCACGGCTTCTCCACCAGGCTCACACCCCAAGAAGCACAAACACTCGCCAACCAACCAGGAATCCTCTCGGTCACTCCAGAACTTCGATACAAACTCCACACCACAAGAACACCGCAGTTCCTCGGACTCGACAAAAGCACCACGCTCTTACCCGCGTCCCAGCAACAGAGCCAGGTCATCATCGGAGTCCTCGACACCGGCGTCTGGCCCGAGCTGAAGAGCCTCGACGACACGGGCCTGGGCCCGGTACCCGCCACGTGGAAAGGCGAGTGCGAAGTTGGCAGCAACATGAACTCCTCACACTGCAACAGAAAACTCGTGGGTGCCAGGTTTTTCTCCAAAGGCTACGAAGCCGCTCTTGGACCTGTTGACTTAAGTACAGAGTCAAAGTCAGCGAGAGACGACGAGGGGCATGGGAGTCACACGCTCACCACGGCGGCAGGCTCTGTGGTTCCCGAAGCTAGCTTCTTCGGTCTGGCGTCGGGCACGGCGCGTGGAATGGCGCCGCAAGCGCGCGTGGCGGTTTACAAAGTGTGCTGGCTCGGTGGGTGTTTTTCTTCCGACATAGCCGCGGGGATCGACAAGGCCATTGAAGACGGCGTGAATGTTTTATCCATGTCGATTGGGGGAAGCTTGATGGAGTATTACAGAGACATTATCGCGATTGGAACCTTCACTGCCACGTCACACGGAATTTTAGTTTCCATGTCAGCGGGGAACGGCGGGCCCAGTTCGTCAACGCTAGCCAACGTGGCGCCGTGGATAACCACGGTGGGAGCGGGAACTTTAGACCGCGATTTCCCTGCTTACATAACGCTCGGAAACGGAAAAACATACGCCGGAGCGTCGCTTTATAGCGGTAAACCCTTGCCGGATTCTCCGCTTCCTCTCGTTTACGCCGGCAACGCGAGTAACTCTTCTGTTGGGTATCTTTGCTTGCAAGATTCTCTGAATCCTGAGAAGGTTTCAGGGAAGATTGTGATATGCGAGAGAGGGGGAAATCCCAGAGTGGAAAAGGGTTTGGTGGTGAAGCTCGCGGGAGGTGCTGGAATGATTTTGGCCAACAATGAAGCTTACGGGGAAGAGTTAGTTGCTGACCCTCATCTTCTTCCTGCTGCATCGCTGGGCCAAAAATCGAGTCAGATTCTTAAGAGTTACGTCTCTTCTTCTGCAAATCCCACCGCCAAGATTGCTTTCGTAGGAACCCATTTGGAGGTTCAACCTTCTCCCGTTGTGGCGGCTTTCAGCTCCAGAGGACCCAACGCTCTCACGCCCAAGATTCTCAAACCGGATTTAATAGCTCCAGGGGTCAACATTTTAGCCGGTTGGACCGGCGCGGTTGGACCGACCGGGTTGACCGCTGACGACCGCCATGTCAGCTTCAACATAATTTCCGGAACCTCCATGTCTTGCCCTCACGTCAGTGGCTTGGCCGCGATTGTCAAAGGCGCGCACCCTCAATGGAGCCCTGCGGCTATTAGATCCGCACTCATGACCACAGCGTACACGAGTTACAAAAACGGCGCCGCAATTGAAGATGTTGCGACTGGACAACCTGCGACACCGTTTGATTATGGCGCGGGACACGTGAATCCCGTGGCGGCCCTTGATCCTGGTCTGGTGTATGATGCCAACGTGGAAGACTACTTGGGATTCTTCTGCGCGCTAAACTACACGTCGTTTCAAATCAAACTTGCTGCGAGGAGGGACTTTACGTGTGACCCGAAGAGGGAGTACAGAGTGGAGGATTTCAACTACCCCTCCTTTGCGGTTGCTTTGGAGACAGCTTCGGGTATTGGGGGTGGTTCGGATGCTCCTAATACTGTGAAGTACTCTAGGGTTTTGACTAACGTCGGAGCTCCGGGAACGTATAAAGCTTCGGTGGTGCCGTTGGGGGATTCCAATGTGAAGATTGTGGTGGAACCGGAGACGCTGAGTTTCTCGCAGGAGTACGAGAAGAAGAGCTATACGGTGTCGTTTACATACAAGTCCATGCCCTCCGGAACCAGTAGCTTTGCGCGTTTGGAATGGACCGATGGAAAGCATAGGGTTGCTAGCCCAATTGCGTTCAGCTGGACATGATTTCATATGGGCCTGCCAAAAATGTGTGGCCCAAGAAAAATGCCTCGTTTAATATATTTAACTCATGGAATAATAATAATTGTAACGACAATAATTGTACATAAAAAAGTATCGCACATCTGCATGTATCATTATGGATTACTGGCTGTATCAATTATTCCTATCTTATCTTCCCAATTTGCCTTTTTATATTTTGTTTTACAGAAATGAAATTGAATAAAAATAATTTCAAAGTTTAATTTTTCAATTTCTATTTACTTTGTAAACAATGTACCGTAAAACTATAAAAGAATAAAAAATTACTATCATTATTGATACCGGTGTAAACACGATAACGCATGTAAATATATATTTTTAAAATATTTATGATATTATATTAATAAGTAATGATATCGTAACATTATTAATATATAAAATAAATTTATATTTATAAAAAAAATAAAGTAAAATAGAAAAATGAAAAATTTGTTAAAAATGAAAAATAAATTTATGTTTATTAAAAATAAAATAGAAATAAATGAAAAAAGAGAAAATATGTAATAATATATAAAAAATAAAGAAAAAATTGACTTTTAAAATAAGTTTATAAATATGTATAAAAGTTATTATTAGTTTTTAGAAAGTATGTGGATAATTATATTATAAAAGATAAATTAAAAATAACTAAGTGAATGAGTATAAATATATATATATATATATATATATATATATATTATTTTAATTAGGTAGTAAAATAACAGTGTACATAAAACTTATTGTTTGGTGACAATGGAGAGAAAGCAAAGCGAAGCAGGATGAGGCAGTACTTTATTGACCACTACAAACGTTTGAAAAACATTACCATTATTACGCGTTCATTATCCGCATCCAAAAAATAAAATAAATAAAAAATTGGCGAGAAAAACATCTAAGGAAGATCACGAGAACAACCTTAGTCCCAACCTATTAATTACGTTTGGGACACGCTTCATTCTCCTCCTCCGACTAACAACTAATCAGAACCGTTCTCGTTCTCACGGATCCCTCGTCCTTCGCTTCACTTTTCTTTACTGCGTTTAATTTTTCGGCTCACCCGCATAGTTCAATTTTATTAATTGATCACTGCATCAGAGATTTCATCGCCTAGGGTTTTAGACACTGAGTTCATTGTTTTTCTCAAATTTTGTTTTCAATTATTATTCAGAATTTTTGGTGAACTAAATTTATTCATGGCGTCGAGTTTTGACCGGTGGGAAAAGGATCCTTACTTTAACGCCGCCGAAGAAGTTCAAGAGTCTGCAGACAGGTATACCCATCTGCATGAGTTTTGTTCGATTTTTGTTCCAATTAGTTTTGTGCTTTTATTTTATACTGAAGAGGAAATATACTGATTTAGGTATTGCAAGTACAACATGATTTAATTTGTTCCTTTCTCTACTCTACTGAATTCGAAGAGTTGGGAAGCTGATTATTGAAATTTCTAGGTTTATCTGTGTGCACAATCATGTAATTTCTTCTTGTTGTTGATTTGTTATCTTTGTGCTTTTGAAGGATGGAATCTACGTATAGGATATGGTTACACGCAACAAAAGATGCGTCCAACATGTGGAACTATGATGAAGTGTGTAGAGATCTACATATTGCACTTGGCACTGCCAAATGGCAGGTAATTCCTACTCATGGTGAATGTCTACTAGAATAGCTAGTTCATTTGAAGTGTTTTGTTGTTGAAGTGGGGATATGATGACATTTTTGTTTGAACATGCAGTTAGAGGAATTTGAGCGGGCAGTGATGTCAAGTTATGGCAAAATTTCAAGTGATGAAGCGAGAAGTAGGCACCGACAATTTATCACTGCCATTGAGGATAAGATAATGAAAGTTGAGCATTCGATAAGTGAATCAGTAGGCCATGCATCTCTGCCTTGGTTGCGTTTAGACGAAGGAGAAAAGGATGAGCTTGCTTTATTTCTTTCGGGGAAACCAGAAATTAACAGCATGGACATTGAAGATCCACCAGTGACTAATTTTTCGAAGGATTTTCATGTTTCATCTGGATGGGGTGAATCAAAGGAGGAGATATCACTTGGGCATCGCAGGGTAGTCAGTGCTAATGCTGATATTGGATTTTGGAAAATTTCAGTTCATGATGATGCACAGCAGTGGAGTTCCTCAAGTGGTTCTTCTGGTCCAATGCATAATAAGGCACCCAGTTTATCAGGATTTCTTAGTTCCATGGAATCAGTCTCTAAGTTGAAGTGGCCTAGGAATGCTTATAGAAAGCTGAAAACAGTGGATCATCATAGAGAAACTGATGGCACACTACTTCCAACAGCTGAATTCAATAGGGTATGTACTCTGCACTTGTTGTCTCTCATAATGATGACTTGCTTGAGTGATTTTTGATACATTTGTTGAATTACTGATATGTAATATATTTTACTTTTTCTGAAAACAGGGCAACAGTGCAAGCTGTGAAAGTAAGAGTGGCCTTGATAGTTGTGATGAATGCTATGACAAGCATCAATATGGATGGTATGGTGCTATTCGGAGAAAGCTTCAAAGATCTCAATACCAAATTCAATACAGACAGCCGGTTCGAATTGCTGTTTGGCTTTTTTTTCTCCTTTGTTTTATAGGTGAGTTGTTGGTATGATTGTACGTTTGCTATATAATAATTATATGCAGATGCATGGAATTTCTTATTAAAAACTTACCACTTTGGTAATTGAGGAACTTTACATTATTATTCTTTCTATTCTTACTCTTATTATTTATTGAACTTTATTATGCAATTGCATTCATTTCTATTATGGGTGCTTCTAAATATCCTGTACAGATCGTCTGGTATGTGAAGTGTGTAGCTATGGTTACTTTACCCCTTTTCAATTTACTAACAAAATTTTCTAGTTGGTTTTGTTGTATTCACTCACTGCTTTTCTTTTCCCCTAAACACTCTTAGCTGAACTTGTTCCATTGTTGATAACTATTTGAAGTTTTGTCTGTCCACACTATGCATTGCCTCACATGCTTGCATTATGTTGGTTGTGTTTACCTACTGATTTTCATTTTTTCACTAAACACCCTTGTGCTCACATCTTAGTCTATTCTCGATGACTGTATAATTTTGTCCACTATGCATTATCTTATCGTGGCTTACACTTATTATTGGTATCCTGCAGCATTAATTGCATTCCACACATTGTAGAAGGAAGATATCAGTACACAATCTATAAATGTGTAGCTGCAGACATCACGGGGTATATAGACAAGCTTTTGATGCAAAAGTTCATATAGTCCCACTTTGACACTTGAGCAGGAGATATAGGTTAGATTTTGTGGTTCTGAGTTAAGTTTTGGAATTACAAGTAGAGTCTAGCATAGTTCAAGGCAACTCCACAATTTTTTGTTATTCTGCTATTCAATCTGTTCTTCCCTTCCCTTTTTTTTAATAGTCCATGAAGAGCTCTCTGCTAAAGGGAATTAGCCTATTTAATATTGTAATGGGTATTATACATGTCTTCTTGATGTAATTGATGAAATAGAGTATAATTTATATCTGAACTTCTATGTGCTCAACCTCTTATGTTATTTAACCAGTGTTTTATGGTTCTTTAGTCACTTCATACATATAAACTCATCTCCCAACTACAGGAGCAACCACAGAAACTGAATGCATGCAGCATTATAAATTTACAAAGAGAGCACAAAACATAGGCAAGAGCATGTACCATTTTTTTTACTTAGGTTACTTTCAACTTTCTTTTTATTTCAGTAAACTCAGATTACTATCATGTTTGGTTGTTCATCGAAGAACGTTTTACACAAAAAAACCTGGCTAGTAAACTTAGTTTTAAATTGTCTTATCTCTAACGGAATTCTTTCGTGAGTCTTAGACATTTCTTGTAACATACAATACAATAATTTTGTGTTTTTTTATTTTCGTATAATAGTTTGTTTGAAAAAAGTTGTTGACATTAATTACACTTATTTGACATTTTTATTTTCACTCTTCCATAAAGAAAAGCTGTGTCATATGGATGTAAGTCGTGCTACATTCTGGTGCTCTAGTTAATTTGTATGTGTTTTATTGCTTGAAAGCTTTTGAGTTTGTTACACCTAAAATAAGAATGTAAAATCCTAAGGTATTGTGCTTTTTCTAATAAAATTTTTAACATAAAAATGTATGCCAGAAAATATAGTTTTAACTTTGGACTTTTGAAAAATAAGGTAGTGGTTTAAATAAAATAATATCATTTTGGGTTATGAAAGTAAATGTAGAATATGAAGTGTTATTAATTCATTAACTTCTGTAATTATTTTGATGATGATAATTATTCTCAAAGTTGAAAAAAACTTTGGAAGGGGTTTTTAAAGAATTATAATAATAATTTGAAAAGGTAAATCTCAACATCTTTAATTAATTATTTTAAATTTATTTTTTCTATTGCAATTTTTATTTTTTATTTTAAAATTCTCCCCATTTTAAAAAATTACAAGAATAAAATGTCAAAATTATTTTCTTAAAAATAACAAATATTTGTGTAAGAATATATATATATATATGAGTTTAATCTATACAAAGAATTGATATTGATCACGAAGAACTAAACTCATGTCAATTGATAGGTCAAAATCTTGAAACAATGAACTTATATGGTTTTTTGGTTGTTTAATTAGCATTTTTACTCTATGTGATAATTTTGACTTACATTTGAATTATTCTCAAAAGTTGTGTTTATGTCTATCGCGGGACAACATCCTCCTTGCAACAAATACATTAAAGAAGTCTTCTCTAAATATAATGATCATAGAGAGATATTTAACCTGATCATTTTTCTTCCTCGTTCTTCACGAACATCAATCATGAATCACTTCATTATTGAAGATATATTTTTTTCTCTCTTTTTATTATTGAGACATATGTAAAATAGATGTTTTAATTAATTGATACTAGTGAGATTTGAGTTTATTGAGATTTTTACAATTTTTTAATTATTTTAAAATTTAACTTGATTAACTTATTTAACCATTAGTGATAGTAGACCATAAAACTAAATTTTGTATTTTTTTTAGGTAATGATATGATGACACCTATCAATAGAAAACACTCATTTAATAACTCAAAATAATAATATTTTAATTTCATTTTCTTTATTTTAATTTAAAATTTTAATGTATATTGGTGTATTATTACAATGAGTTACAGTATGGGTGTAATTTTTTTAAGAAGTATCAAAGTATTATTTTTCTCTTTCTTTTCTTATTACTTATGTCAAGTATTAATAGTTATCATGCGCGCTCATTTTTCTGAACTGTCTCATTTTCATTCCATTTTCTATGATTTATACCTTTCCTACTTTTTCTTTGTATATTATTTTTATTTCTATCTTTCCATTTCTCCGCCTCAAAATGGGGTGAAAGGCTTTTACAGTTTTGATCATAGTTGACACTTGAAAAGAAAAATATTAATATAATAAGTTAAAAGACAAATTCAAAAAAAAAACAATACATATTAAGATTTATAGCAATAAAGTTTTACCATTATTAGTAGCGTGTCTCTCTTCTTTGTTTGATGATTGCCTTTAATGGAAACTAAAGTTCTCTGAACCATTATTAAAGTTCGAACTTGATGTCTCATGTAATTTTCAACGCATGTGGTACGGCCGAAAGATGTGAACATAACTCTAATAGTGGAAAAGAGAAACTGAACTACTCAAGAAAATAACGAAGTTCAAGAAGCCCAGTTTTACTTTTTATGTCACGTTCTATTCTCTTCGAAATTGACCTTCAAGAAATTTGAAATTCAAACACTACCAAAAAAAATCTGTCCCCAAAAACAGGCACTTTTATTCTCTAAACTAAACATGCCAATTAACCAAATAATAAACACATTTTGGATATAAAAGTACACATTTTACCAAACTAGGTTTTTTCAGGTCTGCTAACTGAAACATAAATTTTCACCTAATACATACAAAAATAGCTTCAGAAAATACTTATAACCTTTTGGAAGGCTCAAGCTATGTATAATCCAAGAAAGGGATGGAAAAGGAAGGAAAGTAAATGCACTACTCTTTTTTGCTTTGAGTAATGGACTTTCTACTTTTTCATTATAAAGTTAAGAAGAATCTTCTCACTGCACTTTTCAGCCTCAAATTCTTTTGAGGGATCAAAAGGGTAACAAAAATAATTTTAACACTCCACGACTCAGAGAATCATATATGAAATAGGGATGTTGAACTTTAACCAATGCAAAGTAAACACAATGACAGATTAAGAAAATATCAAAGTAAACAACTTTAGCTAAACTTTAGTAGATTATTTAATATCAAACCGAAAAGTTTGATTCAATTTGTGCTTGAACCAAATCACAAAATATCATAGTACAGAGTAACACAGGTTCTTATTTCTTTAGTCGTTTACTTATTTATCATTTAGTTTCGATTTCCATAAATATATACGGTGTAAATGTATACTATATAATATTAACTTAAAATTCTCATTAGAATGAAAATCAAGTTTATCACATGATTACCAAATAAAATGTAATTTTTATGTTGGTTTAAGATTACTTCGAAAAAAACATAACCACACTTAACACCCATATGTGAAACTTAGAATCTGATGAGAGGGAATTTAATAAAAAGGTTAAGACATTAAATCATGTTAAATTGCCGTTTTATCTGCACTAAAAATTTACTCTGACTTCATTGCTGAAAGAAAATTCCCAAACACTCCTTCGTTATCAAGGATGGCACTAAAAAATTGGTGAGTCATAATAAATTTCAACGAATAAGGAAAAGGTATGCTCAAGAATACAAGTTTCCCAAAAGGTTTCGATTAGAATAAATCACACACACCAACCAAAAATTATCTCCAAACATGAAGATCCTGAAAGCGATATGTGGACATCTCAACCATATCCAAGGCATTAATGATGGCCACTATACCACATAATATATGAGAAAACACAATCATCCAAGGAGAAGATAAATAGAAAAGAACAGTTCTGATAATATAGGAAATCTTGACATATTTCTAACAGTTACAATTAAATATTGATACAAGCTTTGTCAATATATATGTCCTTTAAAAGCATAAAATTTAGATCTATGAATAGTTTAGCTTCTACTTACTCTGGCTACTAGGTTTACAATTCATAATAACAACCAGCACTAAACATATTTAAAGTTCTTCAATGATATATAGTTTCCTCCAAAGATGGAAGAAATTTCCTTACGGATGTCACCAGCAATATCAATATTAAACCTCACAAGTGCTGGCCCTTGAAACACAAGGCCAAAACGTTTTCACTGACGAAATCAAGGTTATAACTGTGATTTCCAAGCATCATGGTTAATGCTTTCACAGGAAAAAAAAAAACTCTACAGGAATTATAAAGCTTATAAAATGATCAGCAGATTCCCAATTTCACACTGATGGAAAGCAAGTGGGAAAAACAAACCTTGATGCACATAATCATCCACCAAAAACTCAGAGTATAGAAATTCACTTTCCAGGATCCACGACTGATCATTTCTATTTACAAATTTGATGAGGCAATGACCCACAGCAGAAAACTCTTGACAACCCTGCTGCAATCTTACCATTTACCTGCAGTAATTTGTCAGATAGTTCACAAAAAGTTAAAAAAACTAGACGCCTAGGCTAGTCCAGAACTTCCTCTTAGCTAAACATCCACTGTCCAGTTAATGTTATTAGTGTTTCCTTCATGCGATTTTTGTAGTTGAGCAACTTTGGCATGGTATGCAGCTGCTGCCACGGCAGTCTTCACCCTCTGACCTTGAGGAAGCTCACAGGCTTCACTCATGGAAGCAAACCTTAGCTCAGATGGAGGAATGAAACAGTCCAAGGAGAGACCAGGAACATTGAACGCAACCTCCTCAATCGTCCAAGCTTCTTCCATCCTGGTTTTAGTGTGGCTCATAGCAGTTTCCCCAAACCTAAAAAGCGTCACTACAGAACGACCCGAGTGAGCAATCATTATCCCCTCAACAGGCCTGTAATCATCAAGAAAGGAATTTATTGTGGTCTCCCAATACACTGCATCACCACCGTTATTCTGAATGCGGGTCAAATGGGAGTCCTCCAAGTGTACAAGAAGCCCCGTTTTCTGGCTAAAGTACCCAAACAAAACATGCCTTATGATCTCCGCTGGACCCTCACTCCTGGCTTTTAATGTTGAGGGGTCTGCACAGAGCTTCAGGATGAAACAGTCCTCTTCATTTATCTTCTTCTCCCCAATGCATCTTGCATTGATAAACATGCTTGCAGTCGTTCGTGGGTCAAGGCCCTGCAGACACAAAAAGTAGTCAGAAATGTAAACAACCTAGGCCCCGCTAGATAAATTTTTCCACATACACTTGTAAAAAAAGAAATACCGTAAAATGATTTTAGTTTCTCTCATAAATCAAAATCAACTTATGCAGTTAAAATTTTGTAGAAGTTAGATGAGAGAACTTTCACAAAATCTTGTCTACATATCATTTTAGCTTATGGAAGAAACCCAATCCATTTTTCCTTCTTATGTTCTTCTCCTACAAGTACCCAAATATAAATTTAACTAAGCAGTACCCTGACACAGTACGGTTACAGCCTCACCTGAAGGGCGCGCCGCAAAGGCCGAACCGGCCCTTTGGCGGCGTGTGCACCGAGCCAGGGCGTGTGCCGCCACACTAGTCTCCCATTGCAACCGGCATGAACCTTGCTGCCACCAAGAGCAAGCTCAACATACCACATGTCGGGGTTCATCTGCCACAAGACAAACCCACCGGACTCGGCAGCCTTGGAGGAGTTCCGGCTGCGCGTGACCTTGTTCGCTGTCTCAAACTCAGAGGCTATCATCCTCACCTTCCCCATGGCATAAGCATTGTTAATCGAATTCTGAAGCTTCTGCCCCCCAGAAGCAGCAATGTACTGCTGCAATATGTACTGAGCAGACGAAGTTTCCTGCAACAAAACCACAAGACAAGATCAACAGTTATATTATCCCCTTTCACTCTACACACACATTTTCCATTCAATTTTCCAAATGTGACCTAACAGAATGCTAAACAAGGTAAAACATTTACTGATCTTAGACAACTGAAAAAAGAATTGACAAAAAATTTAAGATTATGGAAACGAGTCATAAACCTAAGACTATTTGATCTGGGAATATAACAAAAAGACAAAAGTTAAACAGAGTGAAAAGAGATACTAACAATGGGGATGTCTTTGATGCTGAGGTGAGGGAAGGGGTCCGTGGTGCACACGTGCACGGGGGCGAGTGGAGCACCCAACACGCCAAGCAGCAACCTCAGATCGGACTTTTTGCACGAGGAAGAGGACGAGGAGGAGGAGGAAACAGAGGGTGCTCTCGCGAGTGGCCCTTTCATCCACTGACCCCACCTTCCCTCTCCGCGCGTCGAGTCATGGCCGTCGGTTCCGTCTGGTCCCTCCTTCAGCGGCGAGAGCGCCTCCGCGGGCCTCAGGCTGCCCGATCTCGCGATGAAGAGCTCCGGCGGCGGCGCGTGGTGCTTCCGTCGCCGCCGCAGCAGCGAGGACATCGGCGATGAGCTCCTTGCCGGGCTCTTGGCGCGTGAGCGCGCCGGCGACAGCCCGCGAACCACCTCGTCTTTGAGCGCGGAGAAGAACCCTTGCTTCCGCTCCATTTTTACGACTTTGCCACACGCAGGTGAAGCGAATGCGTTTGTTTGTTCTGAAATGGTGAAGGGAACGCACACTAAGCAAGTGATTAGAGTTTAGAAGAAGTGTTGTTAGTTAAAATGCGCGAGAGAAAGAGAAAGAGGTGTCTCATAAGCAACGGATTCGGACAATGTTGCCGCGAGACAAGTAAACTGTGGTCTACACACTGTTGCGCTAGATTGCTTCTCACAACACCACAATTTCACCTACTTAAACTCTCTTTCTATTTTCTTTTCTTTTTTTAAAAAAATTTACTTTTACCCTTTTTAATTGTATCTATTCAATTTGGATTAAGTATGAATGCATTTACATGTGTATACTTCTCCACTATGGTATTATAATATAAACTATATAGTTTAAACTAATTAAAATAAAGTTTGAGATAAATCGAAAGACTTACATTAACGAAAAAAAATAACATAAACAAAATGTACAAGTAGAAAGATTTATAAATTGATTAATTTAAAATTTTATATTAAAAGTAGATACTAATATTTTATACGAGCTTACTCACGATTTAGTGTTCAATCTTTTCAACTTGGAAAACTTAATGAGATCAAAACCAATTACAACTATACATAAATCTTTTAGTTTAAAATTTTAAATGGAAAATAATGTCGTAATCTATAACTATATATAAAGGGGATTCCCTCTTTTGTGTCCACATTTCATAATTCCAACTTTACCCTTTATAATTTAATTATTTATTAAATTTTTAAAATTTAACGGTTACTTTTACAAGTTTTTATAAAATTATTTACTTATCTCCTTTTTCTTTTTTTCTCTTACTATTCATCAACAGTTATTTTTCTCTTATTTTCTCCGTACATTTTATTTTATTTTTTATAAATATACTTTTATTTTGTTATTTTGTTTATTAAATTAATAACATTACAATATCATCAATTATTAATATAATTCAAAAAATGCGTACTCACAGGCGCGATAGCGCCTGTGTTTACACTAGTATCTTATATAAATTTATTTATTATTCATTAATATTGAAACATAATCATAACATATATCTCTAGTTATAGTTTTTTATTGTAAAATATTTAATATTTTAAAATTATTTAACTATATTTTAGTAATAAAGCCTAAACCAACATTAAATTAATTTAAAATATATTTGATCTTTATACGGTGAGTTTCAAAAAACTTTACGTTGTCATGTGTTATAAAAGAACATTTTCATTGTAACTACTCTAAAAATCTTACTTTTTTCTTTGTTTAAAATATAATTTTTTTTCATATTAACCAGTGGGGGAATCAATAGTTTATATATTTTAAAGAAAAAAAAACATTAATATAAAATATAGATGATTCGTAGCGTATTGCGTATGGTCACTTTATAAAAATCTGTTTTATTATATTTTTTAAAAAGCAAATCATGAATTGACTATATTAAACCTTGTAATGATGTATGCTTATTAGTTAATTTAGTGAAGGGTTGATTGAGTTTAATAATTGATGCTGCAGTATTAAATATAATGGTCCTCCCTGACATGAAAAGAATAGTGTAATTAAAAAAATCTGAGTTGTTATTAAATTTATTGAGGTAATTTAGATATTTAATTTGTTCTGAAAATAAAAAAGAATATAATTGGCATGTGATTTTTGATTGTTTGGGTATGGAGGTGGGGAAGTGATAGTGGGGAGGAATTGCAGAGAGCATGGGAAGAGGACAGCGACAAGACGACGAAAACTAAGTGGTCATATTCATATTCGCTTCACCAATCATAAGACTAATCGGTTCAAACAAATTAACACATTTTACACTTTTATCTTTTTTACAACTTTGAAATGAACTAATTTGTTGTTTTAAAAAAGTTATAATTTCATGGTCAAATTTGGTGAAATGCGCCGTTGGCAATGGTCAAAACGGAACAAGGAGTTTTGCATATTTGTTTTCACACCGGCATGGAAAATAGAAGGAGCATCATCATTTTTTAATACTTTAATGAGTGCAGATCCATGATGAGATGAGAGACATCCTCAAACCATCACCAACCTCGGCATGCGCTATAAAATGCCTCATCACAACATTGCATCCATTTTTTTTTTTATTTTGTACTGTATCAATATTTATAGTCAAATTTTCGATTAAGCGGTTTTAGAATAAGCGATCGAAGACCGTTCGTTACAGGCATATAATTTTGTGGGTTATTGATGTGACAAAATCATTCTGGAGTGATTTTGCTACATCAACAATCTATGAAAACGATCTTTGACCGCTTATACTTGGACCACCTGACCAAGGATCTGACTAGGGATATCAATAGGTCATACAAATATTTTATTTTATTTATATTACTATATTTTTTTATTTAAATTAGTTTTTAAAAAATTTCAATGTTAGAAATATCTTCTAATTTTAGAAATTAGTTATTATTTTATATTAAGAATGAGATATTGTAAATATTTTATATTTGATATTATGTTACATTTTATCCTAATATTTAGGATATATCAATAAAATACAGTAAAACACACATTCGTTCCTACAATATATCTCTTGTATATCTCATATTTTTTAAAATCCTAAAAATTTTCAATAAAATTATCGTTCGGTTCTTATTAGGCCATTAAGAACATGTTTACAAATTTTAATCAATTTTCTTTATCTATTTTTTATCAATAAAAATTTTCACATTAATCGTTCCTCCAAAAAAAAATTATTTATTTGCAAATAAGATACACATGACCCTTTTAAAAATGATTCCCGTTTAGATTTTCGAACAGCAACCATCAAATTAAGACTTCTTTGAACGAAGGGTATCAATGCCTTTTATTTAATCACCAAGGAAAGACAAAATATCTAATTATTAGTGTGGAACCTTTTTCCATATATAGTATATTGAGAGAGAAAATTAATTTGGACAGTTAGAAAGAAACATTGAAAGAGAAAGATTATGATATTTCGATATTCATCGAGAAGGATTTGATAAAAGTTTAGAAAAAAATGAAGCAAGTAAAAAAATAAATTGAAGGGAGAGATGTTATATAAGAGGATGTTATTTTACAGTAATAAATGTCTGATGTACAGTGTACAAAGATTTTACATTATTTTATACACTATAAGAATTCTCACACAATCATTCTTTCACAGACGAAAATTTACATCACAGCACGAACTTAAGTTCATAATCTCTATAACAATCTTTGAACTATTGTAACTTTTTCTGAAGTGTGATTCAAGGTTTTTCTTTCTTGAGAGTAAATTTTGTAGTGATTGAATAGTTAGGCATTGAAGTGTGTGCGTACTTGGCAATTGAAAACGTAGTTATTGATTCCAATGCTTAATAAAATAAATGTTTGTTGAATGTGTCGTCCATTTTCTGGCATAGAAAAGATGCTCCATTTTTCTCCATTGAAGGTGCATCGAAGTGAAGTAACGATCAGTGAGCAACTACTTCGGAATTTTATGGTTGATAGGTACAGGTAGGTCGCTGAGCTGTGTGCAAAAGAAAACTAAAATGGAAGTTAAATTTCCTTATCTAACCTTTTTTTCTTTCTTGGCTTTCAATAATAGTAACTGGGCATTCAAAACATTGGACCATTTCACTGTTTATAATTAGCAAGTTGCAATCAGAGCAAAATGGAAATTAAGTAATCAAGGACGTAGCCTAGGTAGCTACCCAATTCTTATACGACAAAAACTGGGTGTAAGGTCAATTCCAATTTTATGAAAAAAGAGATAAAGTTAATTTCATGCATGAGTGTATCATAATAGAATATTGATGGATAATTTGGATTTTAGAATATAGGGTTAAATAATATCGATAATCATTGATTTAAAAATTTTAAAATATAGGGTTAAATATGTTTTTAGTCTCTTAACTTTCGGTAAATTTTAGAATTAGTCTATTTTTAAACTTTAGATTAATTTAGTCTTTAATCTTTCGCAATACGTGGATTTAGTCTTTTTAATCAAATTTTGTTAAGTTTATTTGACATTTTAAGCGCGTTTCACAATAGTATTTGACTCAACATTAAAGCAAAAATGTGTCAAATAGTATAAACAACTCAAATACAATCCTGAAATGCATACGAAACATCAAATAAACGTAACAAAATTTTATTAAAATGACTAAATTCACGTATTTTGAAAGATAAAGGACTAAATTAGTCTATAATTTCGAAATTGACTAATTTCAAAATTTACAGAAAGATAAGGGACCAAAAACATATTTAACCCTAAAGTATATTATGTTTTTATGTTGTGTCTTCAAAATATATTGATAGTCATTCTAAAATTTTAAAATATATTAAAAAATTTTAAAACATTAATATAGTATATGTTAATGCTTAACGGATGACGGTACTAAAAAATCCAAGAAAAAATTTGGAGTCTGATAATATGGATATAGAAAAATGAAAAATGGTTGGGGTGTAAGGTGGGGGTGGGGTCATTGATGAACCCTAATTCTAGATGGAGAGAGTTTTGTTTTGACCAAAGAAATTTGCATATTGGCAAAAGGACATGCACTTGACACCACCCACTACTACCAAGCTTTTGCTTTTTCCCAAGCAAGGCACTATACTAATACTGCCTCTCTTAATCACCTCGCTCATCACGGACACTCTCCTACGGCTACTACTATTTTTCATTGTCGTTTTCTAACAATTACAACTTACGACCATGGATTCAAACTTTGTGTTTTGCTTCTCCTTTTCACACATTATGTTTTCTTTTTTATTTCTATTGCGTACGTTCTAAAGATCGAAGTTTAAGTTAAATTCGATCAGACAAACTTAAACATTTATATTCACTTGTATTTTTTAAATTGACTTTGTTTTAGTCCATGTACAACTTCCAACATATTTTTCATTCATATTGTATTTGTGTTAGTTACTAAGTGTGTATTTGGATTTAAGTTGAAGACATTAAGTTTATTCGAACTTAACCTTTTCAACTTATTTTGGTTGAATAAGATCATTTAAAGAAAAAGCATACATGGTGTTGCTTTGAATGCAACAACCATTTTGGATAGATTGACATTCAACAAAAAGTAAAATATAAATTGTCAAACAAGTGAATTTAACTTTCAAGAATTCTTTATCTTGTGTATAGAATCTCAAATGTTAAAATAAATGTACCTTTTTGACCTATCGACATCTCCAGTCAGACCATCAGTTAGGCGGCTCAAGGATAAGTGGTCGAAGGCCGCTCGCTACAGGTGGACGATCTCTTGGGTTGTTGATGTGACAATTTCTCCAAAGTGATTTAAGGGAGCTCACGACCGAATGGCCTATGTCGTTCATTCTAGTGAAATTTTGTCGTCGTAACACAATTATGGGGATCTCCGTCAGAATGCACGACCCTTCAATCAAGCAGCTACACCAAAACTAAATCAGTAAACTAGAAGTAAATTAAGGTAATACAATTTAGTAATCAAGTAAAAAGCAATTGGGCCATAATTAAGAAAACCTTAATCACGGGTCCATGTCAAAAACTATAAATAGGAGCCAAAGGTAAATTGGTGGTGAAGACTTCCACTTCGCATTTATTACATTATTAATTGCACTTACCCGAATGAACTTGAACTGACTTAAGCATCGAAACCTTATTTAAGCATTGAAACCTTATAGACAGGTATCCCGATCGCCTGGACAACCGAGCGAGAGAAAGCGAAAAGAAACCGAACGGAAGAGAGAGCAAGGGGATCGAACGGTAGAAATTGATGCAAGAAGAGCATAAGAACAAATTGAGTATTCTAAGTAGATGCTAGGTCCCTATAGCCGAAACATTGAACATACCTTAAACCGAACTATTGACTCATATATCACAGATATTGATAAGTATTTTAAGGAAATTTACCTGTGTAAATATAACATCAATAATATAATCCAATCTACATATATTAACACCACTTCTTATTCAAAATAATGAATTTATGAGTTTTTTTCTTATATATTACTCAATCTTTCATCAACATATGCATACAGCACTTACGGTCACATTTAAATATTCCTATAATATTTATTCATCCTTAATTTAAAATATTAACTATTATTGATAATTATATTTATGGTCACTTAATTTAATTTAAATATGTTTCTAATGCAGGCAATTCTTGTGTATATAAGATTATCATACCTGTATTATATAAGATGGAAGATTTTATCTTATATATAATGCATTTTTCATTAAAATATACTTATGAATTATTTCCAATATTAGAAAAAGTTGTATCGTGCGAGAGAATTAAACTTTAAAATTGTCTCTAATATTCTTTAATTTTAATCTAACTCAAATTGGTGAAACAATGTTATTGTAGTAATATCTTTAGTAGCTACTTTTAAGCCTAAAACCTAAGTCGTTCTTCTAGTTATGTGTGCACCACAAGCAAAGTATTTATAAATGTTTTAACTCTCAAAATTTACTCTATTTGTGTAAAAAAGAATAGTGTTCTATAAATTTCTAATTCAAACTCTGACGAACTAAACCAGATCCTAGTAGAATTATGTATTATCTCTCTTTCAAAATTAACATAAATTTTAAAACTATAAATTCATTCGACTCGATTAAGTAGTTTAACAAACAAAAATAAAATGACAACTGATAGCTTCTTTGTTAAAATTAGACTAACTTTTTTCATCATTTAATTAAGGGTTAAATAATTATTTTTGTCCCTCAAGTTTCAATGAAATTTGAAATTAGTCTTTTTTCGAAATTTTATACTAATTTAGTTCTTCATCTTTTGAAATGCGTAGATTTAGTCCTTCTTATCAGATTTTGTTAAGTTTATTTGATATTATAAACGCATTTTATGATAATATTTGAGTTAACATTGAAGCAAAAATGTGTCAAACAGTGTAAACAAACAATTCAAATACTATCATGAAATGTGCTTGAAACGAAATGTCACATAAACTTAACGAATTTTTTTGTTAAAATGACTAAATTCACGCATTTTAAAAAATGAAAGACTAAATTAGTCAAAAGTTTGGAAAAGTAATTAATTCTAAATTTCACTTAAACTTGAGGGACCAAAAATATATTTAACCCTTTGATTAATCGGAACAAACAAATCGATTAATGGTTAATCTTATTTATCAAAGAGTCCATATTCACTTATTACAATTAAAATTTTCACTCATGTTGTGATACACATTCCATTAAACTTCTCCACACACTTTTTGAAAATAATATGTATATAGTAAACAAGGTTAACAAACGTTCAAAAAGCATTTATTATTGTTATGTAAAAGAATATTTAGGGAAATTCTCACCTAAAATGTTAAGTTGAAGAATGAGGGTATACCTAACAATAAGTTAAGATGAAAAGTTGTGTGGTCGATTCCATATGCAAAAGAAGATGATTGAATGATAAAGAATAATGAAATTTGCAAAGTGAGTGATTGATTTGGCAGTCTGACAAAGATATAGTCTTTCATCTTTCTTCTTTTTGCATTGCATATGGACATGCTTCTTATGGAAGTAAACTCACCTCTCAAAATAATAATAAAACAAAATATGAGTGTATTACGTTTGATTATAAAGAAAAATATGTTTTTAGATTTTAAATTATTTTAACGTAAAATTAAAATTTATCGTTATACTAAATTTGAGTACATTAAGTTTTTTATGTGTCAAAAAGCTGATGTTAAAATTATTTATAATGTTTGACATTTTCAAATTTTTAAATTTTGAACTATAGTTTAAAATATCGTTTAACATATATAAAAAATGTAATATTGTTGGATTAAAAAAATATACATATTAAGTTAAAAATAAAAAATGTAATATTTTTAGATTAAAAAAATTATATATATTAAATTTTAAATCAAAATATATGAGGATTTGAGTATTAAAATTTGAAATGAAAAATATTTTAAATCCAAATTTAAGAATTAGACTGACAAACAAAATGTGATTTTGGGATAAATGTCAGGAATGTCCGAGCTCAACTAAAAACATGGAAGTATTTAAGAAACATGGTTATGAAAAATATATTTAGAGATTTTAATTATTTTTAATAAGAAAATGTTTACAATTTGAGCCGTATATTGTAAAACAAAATCAGAAATTTCTAAAAGGTTTTTTCCTTTCTTTTGAATTGTGTAACTTTTTATATTACAGTGAATTTTTAACAGTGTTTTTCTTATCATATTTTTGGAATTATAGCAATCAAAGACTATCTAAATGAAAGTCTTAATTTGTTCAACAGTTGAATTATAAATATATATTGTAGACATTGTGTGTGTAAAACTTTATAAAACGAATCATAAAATAAATGCTAGAATGGTTTATGTTTTAATACACATTAAAATTATATACTTATAAAATAATTTTGGATCAATGCAATAATCTACATAAAATAAATTTTAAAATTAATTATGAGTTTTGAAAATGATTTTTTGAATTGAATTTACCGTAACAGTTAGTCTCAAATATGCATGTACCATCTGATATCTTTCGTACTTAGCTAATTATATACACATTGAGGTTTTTCACTCCTTTTCAGTGCAAAGACTATCATTGAAGATTGTGGAATAATCATTATTTTAGAATATTTATTTTAGAATATTTTTTAATTTTTTGTTTCATAAAATATTCTTTCTGGGCCTATTTTTATTTTCTTAACCATTTAAAATGCAAAGAAAACATGAATATGTTCCGAAATATACTTCTTTTAGAAAATATTCCTAAAACACATTTTGGAAGAGTGTATAAAAAAGGAAATAAAAATTTGGTCTTTTTTTTTTCTTCAACCCCATAAAAAAATATTAAAATATCATTGTTATCATTATCCTTGTTACACCTCTATCCTCCATTCGTGCTTTGAAATAAGAGGAAACATTAGGGTTTTATAACATTTTTCAATGGAGGTTATATATGTCATTTTCATCACAGACATATGGAGGTGCAGGAAGAAAGTTCTCAAATTTTATTAAGATTTTAAGATCGATCAAGCAGGCCCAAGCCCACTCTATAAGATCATTACTTGTCAATCTGAAAGATTGGTCCATGTTATTGTCATTCCTTTTTTTTTTTCCTCTTTTCATTTCCTTTTTGTAAACTTATAATAAGGTTCTTGTTATTTTTTTCATTGCAAAATAAATCAAGCTAAAATAATTATTCACTTTTTTATTTTTTGTTTAACTTACTTGTTTTCGTTGAGTTAAATTTTTATACAAAGAACAAAAGTTTCAGTTATGTATTCATACATTTTCTGATCAGCAAAAACAAAAAAATGCACTCATACATTTCCCATCAAATTGACTAGAAGTGGAAAATTGAAACAAAGAAAAAACACGAGTGAGAGAAAGAAAGTGAGACATTGTGATGTATATGTATTCATCAGCAATTCATTGTTTTCTTTTAATTATTCTGATTTTTTTTTGTGTGAATAAAAATACGTAATATTACTTTTAATTTTTTGTTGGATTCATATAAATAATTTTATCTATATTTTATTTTTAAAAATTTGTTTTACAAATATCCTTTTTTATTTGGAAAAAGTAAAAATTTAAAGATTATGTTAATTTTGTATATTTAAATAGTCGTAATTATTTTGGGATAAATGTTATAGCCTGCTATTTTTTTTTATGTAAAGATTTTTTTTTATAGTTTTCTCCATCTAGCTGTAACCCAAAGTACTACAGCAATCATCTAAAGGTTTTTGAGATTGAATTTTAAGAATATCGAACAGATCTAATATCAACGTAGGATAAAATATTGGATGAGATAATAAATATATAATCAATAAACAGGAATTTATTTGTAGTTTTTATTTATTTATATTATTTTAATAGACTTTTTTTTAGTAAACATTTATCAGGTGGCTACTGTGACCTAATATTATATTAAAATCTAAACGTACGTCAATTTAACTTTTAATTGTACTGATTTAATTTTAAGTTGGGATATTTAGTTTCTATATTAAGAATGGATCGAGAGATCTCAATTATTTACCTAATAAAACTTAATTTTAAACTAAACATATTATTGAAATGAAATTTCGATCTAATTAAAAGTAAGTAAAACAACATTTAAAATACCATATATCAAAGTTTTCTCTTCTATATAATAAAGAGAATATGAAGTAATAGTCGTACAAATACTACACAAATATTTAATTTTAGAATAATTTTAGGAGAGATTAATTAGTTGAGGTTATAATAACCTTCAGTAAAATACAATATATCGAAGGTTTAAGAAACTCCAGTTAAGTACCGGAGTTTTTTTAAAAAACCCCGTAAAATTTAAATTTATTTTTTTTTTATTTTTTTTTTCTTTTGTAATTTTTTATGTTTTAAAAATACTAGTGTCTCAGGAGGTGCAGTACTGCTTTCCTTTTTTGCGTGGTCGTGTCTCAATGGAGAAGATCGTTCTCCACTCTCCACCGTCCTCCATCACCGTTGCACATCCTTCTCCATTGTTCTTCCTCACTGTCTCATGGAAAGTTCTACGTAATGAAGCTTGAGGTAACGAAGATTGCTCTCCCTTGCTTCCAATTTCATTTTCATACTTCATCTTCCTATTTCGTCTTTCAATTTTTCTCTTTCGATCTCCCTATTTCGTCTTCTAGCATTTCAATCTCGGTTTCGTTTTCATTTCATTTGCCACTGCGTTCGATTTTTTACTATCGATTTTTCCCTAATATTGTTTCTCTTTTTGATTTTGTCACTGCGTGCGATTTTGCCACCGCTAAGTAACCGTGCCATAGCCAATGCAATCGGAGTGTGTTCGATTTTGCCACTGTCAAGTAGTCGTGCCATTGCTACTTTCTTTTCGTGCTCCTCTTTTCATATCAGGTTTTCTACTCTTTTAGTGCTTTCTTTTTCTGCTATTTGCATATTTCGTTGTGTGTGCCTACTTATCCTTTGATGTACTTTGATGGTGCAAAAAATAGAAGTTTAGGAGTTTAGGATTTTTGGTGTTATCCTTCCAGGTCATTAAAATATAAGAATATTACCAAAAATGCAAGTGAAAACCTACATTCAATTTAAACTTAAATCACAAAGCATTTAAATTAAATCTCTAGCAAAAAGTAGGCATGGCAAAGGGTAGGCTTGAAGGATGACCTTGAAGCAAAGAAAGTGATGCTATAGGAGAGCATTAATAGTATTAATAGTAATGGTAATGCTAATATTAATGGTAATAATGAGAAGAGTGAAGGGAAGAATGGGTTTAAAATGATTAGTTTGATAGAGAGGTTTAATTGTAGGGGTTTTTGTAAGGATTTCACACAGTTTAAAGGATTTAAAACTGCATACAAGGAGGAAATATCAGGGGTTTCAAAACCACTAGTAATTACCAAGGGTTTCAAAATCGCAGATAATTACCAGGGGTTTCAAAACCGCCGGTAATTACCAGTGGTTTCAAAACCTCCCGTGAATACTAGGGATTTAAAACTGTCGGTAAATACCATGGGTTTCAAAACTGCCAATAAATACCAGGGGTTTTGAAACCGTTGGTAAGTGCTGCTTTACTAGGGGTTAATCAAAATCGTCGATAATCCATTAACGACGGTAATTTTTCTAGGGGAAAAATAAACCGTCGATAACTCTTTTAACGAGGTTAAAACTAGGGATGGCAACGGGGCGGGGCGGGGACGGGTTTCGCTATCCCATGCCCATCCCCACATAAAAAATTCATCCTCATCCCCATACCCAAACCCAACGGGTATCAAACTTTTTTCCCATCCCCATCCCCACCGGGTAACGGGTATAATCTCGTACCCATACCCGTACCCGTGTTCTAACTACTTCAATATTAATTTTTATAAAAGAAAAAAAATTACGGTAAAAAAAACATAATATTATGAAATATTCAATATTAGGAGGATTTTCTTCGATGCCAAATACCTTAAAATAAATTATAATTGTTTATATTTTATATTAGAATACCAAATAAAATTTCATGTGAACCAAAACATTTATTAAATTTGCAAACTACAACATTGATGAACTTAGTTGATAAAATTAAAAAATATTTCAAAAAAATATAAAAGAAAAACAAATATTCAAATTAAAATATATTTTAAATGTTTGTTTACTTCAATTTTTTAAATTCTAATGAATCTCTTTTTTATACACTAATAAAAGTTATAATATATCACTTGATCAAAATGACACAAAGAACAAATAATAAACATAATAATAAAAGGAAAACAAATATTCAAATTAAAATATATTTTAAATGTTTGTTTACTTCAATTTTTTAAATTATAATAAATCTCTTTTTTATACACTAATAAAAGTTATAATACATCACTTGATCAAAATGACACAAAGAACAAATAATAAACATAATAATAAAATTTTGACATAGATTTTGTATCTTTTGAACTTCAATATATGTTAGATAGTGAAAAAAAATATTCATAGCAATTACATTAAATTTTTATATTGCAGTAAATAAAAGTTATTTATACAATTAAAGTGAAAAAAATTACAGTATGATTAATAGTGAGTTATAAAATAACAAATAATTAGATAGAATATATCGAAATATTATTCTACATGATGAAAATAAACAATAAATAAAAATATTAAAAAACTAACAAATGTGTGTTTTAGAAATAATTTGAGAGACTATCGAAAGAAATCGCACAAAGGAAATCAAATGTATAATTAAGGTATGATAAAATGAAAAATACCTTAGAGAACTAATTATTAAATTACGTTTGAAGTGGTTAAAATTAAATAGAAATATCATTAGTGACCAAAAAATTTGTTAAATTACAAATAAATTAGTAATTAAATTGGTCACTAAATCAAGTATCGATTCGATCATTGAATCAGTCACTAATTTAGTCATTGATTCAAACAATAAATCAACTACTACCACCAATGACGAAAAATAGTGACTGATATGGGTTACTGACTAAATCAGTCACCATTTCATGTTTTTCTTGTAGTGAATTATCATATACTATTCCTAAATATCATTATATATATATATATATATATATATATATATATATAATTTTAACCACTTCAAACAGAATTTAAAGTGAAAAAATTACATTATGATTAATAATGAGTTATAAAATAAAAAATAATTAGATAGAATATATCGAAATGTTATTCTACATGATAAAAATAAAAAACAATAAATAAAAATATTAAAAAACTAACAAATGTGTGTTTTAGAAATAATTTGAGAGACTATCGAAAAAAATCACACAAAGGAAATCAAATGTATAACTAAGGTATGATAAGACGAAAAATATCTTAGAGAACTAAGAAAACTTTTCAAATATCAACATATATACTTAATGGTTGAAAAATAACGAAAATTATTTTAATGAAACAAAAGAGTTCTTTAAATTAAACAAAAATTAATAATAATAATAAGTAAAGAATTTTTTTATATTATCTTAAATTGAGAGTATAAACATTCTCATGTGAAAGGAAAATTTATAATAAATAAAAATATTAAAAAATAATATAAATCTTCAAATGTGAGGCATAATATTTTTTTTTATTAACATACATCATTTTAACATAATTACATAAAGGTTATGATAAGATAAAAAATATATTGGAGATGAGAATGAGTTTCATGACAAATGAAATAATTAAAAGAAAAGAAAATAGAAAAAAAAAATATATATATATAGGAGTTACTTGATTAATTGTGAATATTTTAATAATTTAAACGAGAATGGAGATATGGCGGGGACGGGTATTATGGCGGGTATATGTACATCCCCATACCCATCCCCATACCCAACTGAAAAAGTCGGGGATTCCCCATACCCATACCCATACCCAGTCAATGCGGGGATTCCCCGTCAAAACGGGGACGGGTTCGGGCAATACCCACGGGGACGGGTTTATTTGCCATCTCTAGTTAAAACCCTCGAAAATGCCATAAATAACTTCTGGTAAAAATTATTTTTTTATTTTGTAGTGAAAAATGATCTTGATACTCATATTGGAGTATATTCCATTGTTTCAAATGTTGAAGCTAAATCCAATAACTCAACACTCAAAACCTCATTGGTTGAGAATTGGACAGAGAATCTAAAACAATATAGTACAATGAAATATATACTTTTTATGTTGTTAAGCTTTATTCATGGAGGTCAAAGAACTTTTAAATAAACACATCGTAATAAAAGAGAATACATGTTGAATTTATTTTTTCATTATTATTATTCTAAAAATTTTGCTATTTTAAGTATTAAGAGAATTTTTTCTGATTGTGCCTTGGATGATTAGAGTCTAGTGGAGGAAATGTTTGAAGTTTTGTAGGGATATAAAATTTAGAGTCTCTCATATTTTTTGATAGGATACTTATTATGTTGATAAGTTAGTTAATTTAAGATTGATTAAGAGAAGAACTTTTACTTCGTATCCTAAAATGTCTCTAGTATTAACATGGACTTCTTGTATGGGTTTGCTCTTATATTTCCGTATGAGCTTGCTCTTATATTTCTATCATGAGTATTGGTATGGTTCCCTCATGATTCTTATAATATTTTTTTATAATTTTTGATAATATTTTTCATGTGATGACAAATGATAAATATTTATTGGAATGTCAGCATAGTTGAGAAGGTAAGATATTTAGTGATAAATGAAGGCAACGGGTCGGGTTAGACACGAATAGTGCTTACCTGCAATGTGACCTAGAACAAAACAATCCACTCGCAACCCGTCAGATTACCTGTCGGGTATCTGTTTAAAAAAAATACCAATGAGTATTTTAAAACTCGTAGGTATCGGTGAATACATATGAATATTTTATAAATTTTTAAATTTTAATTTAAATAAAATTACAAAAAAATATAAATTAAATCTAAATCTAAATTAGATGTAATATAATAAAATATAAATTAAATTTAACTTAATAAAACATAAATTACATTTTAATTTAATTTTGTGTAGTAATAAATAGCCACATGTACAAATAGTATGATACTCGCATCTGACCCGTTATAAACGAGTATTAAAATATTTGTTACCCATTATTTAAGAATAACAAATACTCATATATATTAACTATCCGTCGTAAATTTTATTCGTAGATATTTACGACAACAAATATTTTTGTCATTTCTATATGTTTATCATGAGTCTTGATAAAAATATAAAAAGTGTTAAGAGAGTCTTCTGTAAATAAATATTTGATTGTTACTTAAAATTCTCCTTCTTTTATTAAAAAAATGAGATAACGTAGTTTATGCTTATTTAAGATAAGTTTAAAATTATGCATTTTTATTTTGCAAACCAAAGTTATGTTTTACCAAAATAACTAAGAAAAGATTCAAGAAAAGAAAAAATGTTATGCATGACAAAGACTGAATATCTGAAGTACGGTATTTAAGGCAGAGATTGGACTTAGGAACTACCGAATATTAAAAGAAGGAAAGCAAACAATAGTTGGTTTATTTTCTGTTACAGATGTTTGTTGAAAAAAACAGAAAGGAAGAATCCATTGATAAGCGGTGGTGAATTGAAACTACAAAAAGAAAGAGAGACACAATGAGGTGAAGTGACAAATTTTGTACTAAATATTATATAATGTAGAAGGTAAATTTGGTGAAGGTAAAATGAATTGAGCAATTGGCACCGACACATCATGTGAACACAACAACACACTCTTGAAGCAAAGCAACCATAGTCTCTCTTTTCTATGCAGATCTAGAGACTTCCAAACACCAAAATTCCACCCATGCCATTCCAACTCCTACTATTACTACTTTATTAAAACTATTACACAATTCACTAACTTTATGGAAATTTTCTTTTTACAATGATACAACGAATCTCTATCTTATTGGATAAATATTCATTTCATATTTATTTTTATTTTATATAGATATGTGTTTCATGAGTACCGCATATTTATTAAATATTTGTAAATATTTACAGGTACTCTCGGGTATTTAAAAAAATAAAATAAAATATCTAATAATATATTTGAACCATAAATTCAAATAAAATATAATATATAACATTCATAAATTTCAAACAAAGTTTAAATAATTTATTTAAATATTTAAATAGTGTTGAATGATAGTTTACAAAGAAATTGAGATTTTTTAAAAACTAATTGAAAAAAATAACTCATTCAAGATCAATGTGTTAATATTTTAATTATGTCCATTTTTAATTTAGATTATAGTATAGTGAGTATGGATATCTACGGATAATACTTGTACCCGTCTCGTTAAGATGCATGTATAAAAGATACATATACTCATTACCCGGAGGTTGTACCCGTTACTCACATATATTCATTTACAATATCTATTTTCTACCTACGGATTTTATGTGCGGATACAATTTTTTTGACATTTCTAACTATATTTGAGTTAAAAGAATATAAATTATTGTAAATTTTACCACTTTAGATAAGTAAAAATAAATCTTATTTCACAAATCAATTTTATAAAATTAAAATAAGAATAAATCAAATTCGTTTCTCAATATAAAGGATTTTTTATTTTTTTATTTTTGAGAATTGGTTATACAAAATTAAATTAGGTTGAATTTTCATATTATAAGAATCTATTATAAAATTAGAGATTTTTATCCAATAACCAATTGATTGATGATAACTCGTATGTCTGGTTCACGATTACAAAAGGTTTGACATATAAGTGATTTATAAGTTTGATTCAGTTATTTGATTTTTTTTTTCATTATTACAGTAAAATATTCATGAGTAGAAAAGTTATCTTTGTTGAACAATTAAAGAGAGAAATATTAGAAAAAATATTTAGTAATAGGTTAGAGACCAATAACATAAAGATAAATTCAATTTTATCTACCACTTAAAATCTTAATTAATATGTTATAGATTTATTTTTATTTAATGTTGTTTAACTTGGTAATTTCTATAAGATGAGATTTAAATTCAAAATCCAAAGTTTAACACTTTTTGCATTAATTATATTAATAATATTTGTTGGGTTGTTGGAGTTTCATATTATATAAAAATGGATAAATTAACCTAAAGTTACGTCAAATTTTATTTTATCGTGGACCCTTAACTCATTAAAAAATGTTTCTGGTGTGTTTCTTCCCCTCGCATTGTGCGCTAAATGTCTATGGTTTTAGATAAAAAAAAATTATCCACTTGAATGGTGCCTTCTTATTATCTCAATTTTAAATTATGTATTGAATTTGAGATTGAATTTTATTTTATTTTATTTTATTTTATTTTATTTTATTTTATTTTACATTTTCTTGACAATGTACGCTTAATGACTAGATAACATGTTAGGTTGGTGTGAGACATAAAATTTTATAGGTTGACCATTAAGATATTCGGTGGTTCATAACACAATTTTTAATACGATTTTCTTTTTTACTTATATGGTATATATAATATGATATTTGTATTTACAAAATACGATATTTGCATTTACAAAATGTATTTTAATTATTTTTATCTATAATATTAATGCGTGTTTATTAGTCATCTACACCCTATTTAATATTTAGAGATGTATTGTTAATTTTAGACAGAAATTTAATTAATTTTGAATAAAAATAAAATGTGCAAGTAACATGAGGGGGAAAAAAACTTTAGTGTGTGCCATAAATTAAGAAAGGAGGTTTTAGGGTGGGTCGAGAGGGGATATTAATTGCTAAGAGAATAAGAACAAAAGATGAACATATTTTTTATTAATAAATTTATTTTAATCATTCAAAATTTAAAAAAACAGAATGAACTCTTTAGTTTGATGTCTAAAAAGAAGTATAATAATTTGGTCTGGTTCAATGAACTAAACAAGCTAGTGAAATGCAAGCTTGAAAGCTACTACTCATCTTATGTTATACCTACTTTTTTTTATTTATCAAATATGTATAAATTTATGTGAAATAAAAATGACTCAGTCTCTCTTAGAATGTGGTAATATATGTAATTTACATTCAAGTTGGATCAATCTTTTTTATAGTTTGATCGCTTCAAAATATGATATATTATTTATTTGAACATGATTATTATGTTTTACGAAAAATATAGTGTTAAGAAAAACGAAAGTAATACAAAAAATTAAAACTCCCAAAATCAAATAGTTATTATTTGTTTCCAACAAAGGGTTGAAAGTAAATGAGTAGAGAAAGAAAAAAAGAAAAAGAAAAAGAAATAAAGTGAAAAATATATTATTTGAATGAGAAGAAAAAATTTAGTTAAATGTTTGTCTACAATAATTTATTATTACCAAAACAACTAGAGGATATGATTTTAATGATGCTTGTACATTTTTTTTTTGTGTGTGGTTTCTCTCTAAATTTTTTAGTATCCTAATGTGTCAAAATTTAAAACATTAATCAATTAATCTTGAACAAAATTACATTAAAAAATAATTTTTTTTTGATCTTTTTAAATATAATAATTAATTATCTTAAGTTCATAATTGATTACGATAGTAAAAATAAGATTTTCACATTTTTCAAATAGGTAATAAGAAACCTACACTTTAAAAATAGTCAATTATATTATAATAATCTATTATATTACTTTTAACTTAATAATACCTTTAAGTTTTTTCATAAGAATACCTTTCAATATTTACTTGTGAAAACACTTCAAGAACTTTTATGATAGATTTTTTTCAACAAATATAAATCCTTCCTTCGGTAAATTCAAATTTACCAATACATTTTATTGACAAATTTTTAAATTTAAATTATTGATAAATATTTTTGCAGTAATAAATTTGTTAGTAAAATTCGTTGGTTGGTTCCCTCGATAATTTACAATTTGTATTACTGACATATATTTATGCACGTAACTAGTTTGATGATCAATTCTATTAGTAATTTATAACTCCTATTATCGACATATTATTTTGTTACTAAATCTGTCGGCAACAAATTTTTGCTGAGTTTGATGATATTTTTTGTGCATTAAAGGGAGAAGGATGAGAAGAAAAATAAGTGAAGGGGAAGAAGAAGAGGAGAAGGAGAATGATAAGGTGGAATCGATCGCAGTGGTATTAATAAAAGTGCGACGATAACACAAGAATGATGTGGAGGTGCGGTTACAACGCGAAGGCGACGATAACGATGGATGTGACAACGATGGTGGAGGCACGACCCAGGAATAGAAGGAAGAAAATTTAATCAGATTTTTGCCAATGACTAGAACTTTTCATTCATTAATTATCGATGAATATTTACCGAATAATTTATAAGTGTTAGTAATTACTACCGAATTTTAGAATCCATCTACAAAATTGATCGACAAACACTTTGGCGACAAATCTATGATAATCAAAAATACGCAATTTTCTTTACAGTAAAATGAACTCGGTGACTTTCGAAGGGAAAGTTTTCTTGATGTGTTATATACTGTATTTTTTTTTAAAGAAAAAAAATAGGTTTTTATGATTCATGGTAAAGGGTGATCATGTCATAGTTTTTTATCATACATTTATTACATTTGAATGATTTTTTTTTTTTTAAATTGTAATGATAACTTTATAACACCGATTCATATATCCGATCTGGGTAATTCAATGATTCTATGATTTTTTTTAAGTATTTTTGAAGAGTGTTTGATGGAATGGATTGTATTTTTTTTTTCCTAATAAGATAGAAGTTCTTGTAGTTATAGTTTGACAAGTCAAGATTTTTTTTATTGAAAATCTAGCTATAGATGTTTGGATTAGTGATGGAAGATTTTGTCTGTCTTTCTTTCACATCTTACTCTTATTATGTTAAATTCTTTATAATTCTTAGTAATAATAAATTATTGCATAGAATTACCATACTCTCATTTAAAACAATTTTAAGAAAGAAAAGAATAATAATTAAAGATTAAGATCTTTTTAAAACGGATTCATGCCTCAAACAATCTTTTTTAAGCATAATTAAGAAGAATCACGGTCTCAAAGAATAATATTAACACGTAATACAATAAAAAAAAATTACCAATTGATGGCTTTCCAATCAAATTTTTATAAGTGTGAAAACTTTGACAACTGAATCCACAATCTTTTCATACATTTTCATAAATGAATCAATAATTTATGCAAAATTATATCTTCTTATAACAAGTCACCCTCTGAGAGACCTGAAACACGGGCATTTGGCAGTAGGAGACTGGAATTTTGGCACACCAAAAGATGATTTTTTGTTTTCATTCTCTCTTTTATCTTGGGAAAGAGAATAATGATGACGCACATTCTATTCAGTTTACCCTACTTTTTATATCCATGTTACATTTAATTACATTTTTCTGCATCTTTTTCTGTAATCAAATATCACATCTGTTTATTTTTCCATTTTTCATCTTCCTCAAAGTCAAAAGTGTGAGAATCAACCATAATCCTAAAACAACTTAACCTAGTATAACACTATCATTACCATGTGCTTTATCCATTGGGCAGTGATGATTAACTGAACGCGCAGTTACTAATCAGGAGTTTTGAGATTTGATTGTTTGAGAAATTTTGTAGATGAACTGTTTGAATAAAGTTCTGGAAAGCATTTACTGCCACAATCTGACATCGAAATAGGACAAGCCCCACCTAATGCTATGAGCTTAAAGATTTTTGAAACAGGGTTGAGAAAAACGAGGGTGGAGGGACCAAAGTGTAGCCACGTAAACAAAGGCACAGTGCTGTTTCCTTGAAGAAAGAACAGCTCATAGAATGCAATGAATGTGGCAAATTGCCATTATCAACATGCAATGCTACGTCCATGTCCATCACACATATATAGGGGACAAGTAACCATTTCAATGTTTGAGGTTAATAAAGCCAAAGGGTACGCAGATTCCACACAATATGCACCAAAACCAAAACCACTATAGCCAGCTGTGTATTTTGAAGCCTAGTGATTCAACTGGATCAGGGTGTAGTAATAACTAATCAATTCTTGTTGTAATACTTTTCACCTACCCTTAACTCTTTTTACTATAAATAGCCCCACTCAGTACCTCACTCTGTAGTGTGTGCCATTCTCATCAATTATTACATACCCTCTTCATCACACTATACTTCTTCTTCTCCCTCTCGTTGTTCCACACTGTGAAACCAAGATGAAGCTATCATTTTCTGCTATGCTGCTTCTGTGCCTTCTCCTCAGTTCCTCCTTCTTCTTCGAACTGTCATCTGCAGGTTCTGGTATGGCTTAAGCTCAATTTATTAGTTCTAGTGTTACTCCATTAGTGTATCTAATTATCTTTTAAGTTTTGATCATCATATATAATGATAGGTTTAATTCCCATGCATTAACATCTATTATGCAAGTTCGTGTGTTGGATTTGTAATTGAAGCATGTTGACATGATTTTCAATTATAATAAGAAAGGGTTTCTATGCAAATAATCGGGTTTTCTAATTAAAAATTAGAAATGACGAGTTTATTTCCTAAAATATATCTTATTATATATTATTTTGAAATTGGAAAAATAAATCCTTGAATTTCTTTTTGGAATTTCCTTTGAATCTCTAAAATTAACTTTTGTTTTGTCCCTAAAGATATATACAAAATTTAAAACTTGAAATGAATCCTAAATTTTTTTAGTTTATTTTTATCATTATTATTACTATTTTAGATTCTTTTAACCAGAGATTCAAGCTCATTAACTACTCTCCTTTCCACTTTTATTTTCAAGCAGATCTTATTATATACTTTCTCAAGATATCTGAGTTTAGAATAATGCACTTTTTATACAAATTAAGACTATGCGAAACTCGTAAAAATTTGTAATTTTTCAGAAAACAAAAATATGGTGAAAAAGAAGTATTTTATTAATAGGTCTCGTGTTTGATTGAGTAGAAAAAAAAAGTATAACGTGTTTTTTATTGATCAAAGAGAGATGAAAGAAAAATTAAAGAGAAAAACTGTATTTTTCAAAAACAAAAATTTAAAATTCTGTGCTTCTACTTTCTATTAAATTTAAATTTAAAGTTTGTTTAGTGATCTAAATGTGTTCACTATATCAATTAATCAAAGTACCTTTATTAACAAATTTTCCCTTCAAGATTAGGACATAACAGAACTAGATTAACCTATATTTAAACCTAATTCTATGTCGACTTTTAACCATGGAATCAGGTTTCTGTGCCTCAAAGTGCGCGCAGAGGTGCTCAAAGGCAGGGATGAAGGACAGGTGCATGAAGTTCTGTGGAATCTGCTGCAGCAAGTGCAAGTGTGTGCCCTCTGGGACTTATGGCAACAAGCACGAGTGCCCTTGTTACAGGGACCTTAAGAACTCTAAGGGCAAGGGAAAGTGCCCTTAATTTATGTGTTTACCATGCATCAACCTTCAAACCTTTTACACTGTGCATGTATCTCCATCTTATGAGATATTCGTACACCATGGACCCTTCTTAGTTTACTAGGTTTTGGTTCTTTGTGTGTTTGTGTATTATAATATACAGAAAGAGTTGAATGGGGTGTGTGTGTGCACTGTGAGAGTGGGAATAAAAGGGTCCTCTTTGTGGTTAAGTCAATTTTGTCTGTCTCAATAAAAGTGAATTCTCGTGATTGTATTTGTTTGTAAATTTTGAAAATTCTCACCTTCTAATCGGTGAGAAGTGATTTTTTCATTACACAATTCATTCTTGTCTAGTTTAGATAAAAATTCATCTTTTTTACTTTACATATAAACAAAATAAATGAGTGTTTTATTTCAATTTTAAGGAACATGCTACAGAATATCTTTAACTTTTTAATGTGTTTTTTTTTTTATATAGATTTTGATAGAAAATTACTTCTTTTAATTCTTTGGTTTAATTAATTATGAGAAAAATAAATTCCTTTATTTTATATTAATTGTTACCTTTTTTTGGTATAACCTCCGTTTATATTTGTGAGATATTTTGTGAACAAATCATTCCTGAAAAAGAAAAAGATAATATTGGATTAATATTTGTTTTAATGGTTTTGATAAAAAACATTAAAAAATATCATTAAACTTTTTTATACCAAAAATACAACATTATAAAAATGTTATTAAAATTAATATAAACTAGTCTAATAATGATAGTACGAAGGATAATGATATTTTGACCTACTTTTAATTCGTCATTCTGATCATCCCTTCAATTATCTATTTTGATTTGTTATTGGTGGTGGGTTAAAAGTTGGTCAAAATATCATTATCTTATTAGTATGAAAGAATAATATTATTCAAGCAAAATATTCATTAACAAAGTTTTTTTTCTTACAAAATTTGACAAACTACTAAATAAAGTAAAAATTATTATTTTTATTACTTCTTTTTTGTTAAAAAATAAAAATTAATCTACTTTAATTCTATTTATAGAAAGTTTATCAACTTTGTCAATTTTTTTTTTGTCAAAACCTCATTTTCCATTATTCAAATATGTGCAGGATAGGTTTTGTAAGTGAAATGTATCGGTAATTTTCAAAAATATTCAAAATCAAAGTTATGGCAATAACCTAGTTTAATGAACTAATATGTAGTTTGTTCTTTGAATTTAACTTGTTTATAAAATAAAGATTTTGTTTTTCTTTATTCCATTTTTATGTTTGAGAAACTCAATTAATATTAAATTTTTAATAATATAAATGACAATGTAGGGTCAAGGTATCCAGCCCGAATGTAATTCATTACAAAAAGTATAAAACAAAACAAGATAAATATTTAAATTTACCAACCCTGCGTCTTGTATTTTATTTTTTTTAAATCATAAAACAGGTTTGTTCATCCATTTTTGTTTAGCTCATGGTAGTAAATAATGTTGATCCACATTGTCACTCTAATTTACTTGTATACGTCTTTATAATTACTTATAGGTAAATAGTAAATAATATGTTTTTTTAGTTTTTTTTTTTAAAATTGCACAAAAATCTTCTTTTGTAATATATTTAGGTTGGAATTAAAAAGTTGCAAATGAATTTCTATCTTTTTTTATGTGAGTTTGTAAATGGTAAATAATTTCTCCTTTAAGTTTTTTTTTAATTGTGTTATATTTGCATTAAAGCCTATTAAACTTGAAAATAAAAACTTACAAAAAGGAATTTTTAGATTCTTTTAATTTATGTGACTCTACAAATCCATAATTTTGTGAGGCAAATTAACTTTATTAACCTACAAGTGTTATGCGGATTATTCTATCGTAACCCATTTTAAGCGGAACAAATGTGGGACAAACAATCAGATGTCAACTCACATTGTTACCTATATTGAAAAAAAAAAAAAGTGTGGCTTAAACTTATTTCATTAGTCATAGACTTCCACGCCTTAACTACCTCTTTATTAACCATTTTTTTTAAAATAAATGTTAATAAGGAGATGACTAAAAAATTAAATTTATCAATTTATTCAACTACATCTACCTTTCTCAAAATCTCTTTCAATCAACTTTTTACTTATTTATAATTATTTTCAAATTTAGTTTGCCATAATGATCATTATTAATCTATTAGTCAATAAGCTAAAAGGATTAAATAAAAAACATATATTAGATCTCTGAACTTACAAGAAGAGTTCAAAGACATCCGAAGAATATTTGAATATATAAAGATCTTTTCAAGTATGACCACTCCAACATTAATATCTTTTTATTTTTTGGATAAAAAAAATAGCAAAATATTCTACAATAAAATTAACAAAATTAGTTAATAAATTATATAAAAAGAAAATAAAGAGATAAATATGTTTTATGAATTAACCTCTTACTTATCTTATGTTACTTATCTTCTAGTTAGTTTTCTCCTCCTTTCCTTCTTTGCGCATTGAGGTGATTTGTTTTGTTTAACATCAAAGGAAAAAATAATATTAAATGAGTAATGGACAATTCAATAATAAATTTAATACAAAATTTATATAACATACATTATCATCATCATTACCAACCATCAAATTTTGCCAATAAATCTGACGACACTTTAGAGAGTAAATTTCTTGTCCAATCTACTGGAGTTTTATATTTTATTAAGGGGAGATTGATGAGAAGAAAAATAAAAAGAGAAGAAGACGAAAGAAGAGGGGAAGAAGAGGAGGTGGTTGGGGGTAAAGAAGAGGTTGGTGGGTGACGCAGAGGCTCACCAGTAACGAACACTAATAACGTGCAACGACGTTAATGATTGCAACTTGCAAGTGACAATGATGGTGGCGGCTTGAGTTAGAGAAGGAGATGAAGGAGGATGAGGTGGAGGAAAAGTAAAACAAATAAGAGTGAAGATGAGACCTAAATGATGAAAATGATCTAGACTCGTGGTAGTGAAGCATGTATCAGTCGACGGTGAGAAGAAAAAAAAAAACAAAAAAGAAGGGGAGAGGAGAAAGAGAAAGACATTATCATGTTCATATCAAAAAAGCATAAGAGTTAGGAAAAATAATTTAATAGGACATTTGAATGAGTTTAAAATTAGGTCCTTAAAACTTAAGAAAATCATAATTTTAAATGTTAAGAATATTAACTAATAAATTAGTAGCACAATATCATTGATCCTAATAATTTACATGTTAACAATATTAACTAAGAAATTAGTAGCACATTAACATTAATCCTTGCAATTTACAACAGAAATTAAGTGTATAAAAACATATGATGGAGCTCCAATGAGTGGTGGCTGGTAGGAACTCCATAGGCAACGAAAAATGGCATTGAGACAAGTGTTTAAGGCTCTTGTAGCAATGGAATTTGAAGTGGTGAATGAGAAGTAGACTAGAAACTAGACTAATGGAAGGTGGCTAGAGGAAATGTTGTAAACCTCTAGCTTAGGTGCTCTCAAAATAATAGAAGAGTGGAGTGATCTCAACACAAACATTCTATTAGAAATTTCAAGAGTGATTACAATAGCCTAAAATTTAGGCTTTTATATGAAAGCAAATACACATAAGCACTCTTAGCCCTTGGATGAGAAAGACATTCAATCTTGGTCGTGGAAGATGGCTTGGAGTAGGAGCAAGGGTCATGGCCATTGGATGATGCCTTGGAAAAGGAGGAAGCATTATTAGTCCTTGGATGCATTGGATCCATGAGGTGTAGGAAGGAGTGTTGACTTCCACTTAGTCCACCTTGGACCTTTGGTAGCTCATGGCTAAATCTCCTATTGGGCTTAGTCAAGCCCAATTTTATCAATTCAACTACACATTGTTTGACTTATTATTCTAGAAAACAAGGCCTAAACAATAGACCAATCTTATTGTTATTCTATTGCTCTTTGATACACCTCTTCAAATCTTCACATCTTTTTTGGTCCATGTGAAGAGTGTGAGAAGCCCAAGTGGGTTTGGCCTATCTTGGATGAAGCCCAATTGGATCTTTTTGAACATGCCCCTTGTTATTAGGTCTTTTGGTGGGCTTTGGGATTGAGATGCATGTGGGCCATGGATTGAGCCTTGAGCATGATTTGGGCCTAGGTGTTGACCCAAGCTACAAGCCTTGTTGGAGTCACATCAACATATTAGCAATAGAAAATATAACTTCTTTGAATTTCAAAATTACATATGGTCTCACCTTCTCGTGCACATGATGTTTGACATCAGAATAAAGGAATCTAAAGTTTGGCATTACAGTGCTTCAAAAAACATCTAATGTGGCGACACCAATGAAAAAACACACACTTTTATAACCGTTATAATCCACCTAACATAATAAGTGACTCAGTGACAAATTTATAAATAAGTGAAAGAATTTATATAGCAGTTAACCTTAAAACTGATATAAAAAGTTAAGTAATGACATTTTTTATAAATAAGTTGAAGACTTTCTATACTAGTTAGACCTAAAAACGGTATTGAAAGTGAAGCCATGGTATATTAGTAAATCACTTGAGATGCGTTCTATACCAGTTAGATGGTATAACCAGCAAAATATGTTGAATTCTTGTCTACCACCCTCGCGCCTCAACATTTGTTTTTCTCTCTTGTACTTCGAGCTCGTTGTCCCTTCTCTCTGCAATTCCATTCCTTCGTTCCCTCGCTTAGTTGCGCTTCAACATTCTTTCTCTTCACTTGCACGTAGTGGTCGTTATCCTTTTCTTTGTTTTGGTCTCATTGTCGTTGGTCTTGTCATTTGGGGCCTCACCGTTGTTGGTATCTATATCGCAGGTGGCACCATTGTGGAAAAAATAATATTATTCTAAAATTAATGTCATAATTAAAATGAAATGCTTTAGACATTTATTAGGAAGATAGTGAATGAAATTATTTTATTTAAAAGGATTTATTTCTTGTGGTACCAACATATTTAATTCATTATTTTTATGAATGTTTTGTGGAAAATGAATTTATGTATACTTATAAATAAAGTAATTCATGATAAATTTCAAAGTAAATGTTTTCTATAAATACGTAATTTCTAGTAGTATTTATATAATTTATTTGTATTAATTTACTATTATCTATTATGGCTTTTAATTAGAAGACCTCACTCAATGTAATATTATCTAATTATATAGTTTGTAATTGTTCAAAGTATTTGACACGAAAAAAAGATTTAATGCTTTAAAATTGTAATAATCAACAACTTTGATACGTAGGTTAAATTTGTAATTAACTACTAATGATAAATTTTTTTCCAGAATTGTAATTTGATTTTTTTTAAATAACTAGTTACATTTTACTTTTTCTTAAAAAATCAAATACGTTGAATAAAATATTTTTTAAAATTTTATTGCAGATAGTTTTTATTTATTTTGCATATAATTTTTTATTATAACTATTTATTTTAATTTAAAAATAAATATATTTATTAAAAAAACTAAATAAAATAAACATTTAAATTTTAAAAAATTATCATTTAAAAAATAAAATTGATAAAAAGTTACTTAATAAAAAAAAGTTAAGAAAATCTCTTGATATAATAATAATAACAATATTATTAGTATTATAATAATAACAATAGTAATAATAATAAAAATAAAAATAACAAAAAGAAAGTAAGTAAGTAATAACAATAATAGGAATAAAAATAATAATAATATAAAAAATAATCATAATATAGAAATAATAATAACAGAAAAACAATAAAAATAATAACAATAATAACAATAAAATTAATAATAATAATAATAACAACAATAACAATAAAATTAATAATAATAATAATAATAACAACAATAACAATAAAATTAATAATAATAATAATAACAACGATAATAAAAAATTAATATATATATATATATATATATATTTTTAATTTATGTATATCAAGATTTTATTATAAAATAATAATTTTATACAAAACTGTTTTCAAAAGTAATGGTGATTATTTTTAAATTGAAAATTATATAAATGGTATAATTACATATTTTATTAAATAATAAATACTTTTATCTGCTAAAATATGAAATTATTTAGTTAAGAAATACCATCAAATTAATTAAAAAAATACAAGATATAGATTTTAACAAATCACCAGTGATATTGATTCAGAATTTTGATGAAATCTTGAATTATTCCTCAAAAAATTAAAGAAAAAGGCGTAAAAAAAAACGTTTTCTTAGTCTCTGTTTTAGAACTAGTATTCTAAGAATGGCATCGCCTTCAGAGAACAGCACGAACAGCACCGCCACGCGTCCCCAGCGCAAGGCGAAGAAGAGAGCTGCAGCTGCCATATGCCAGCTGCTCGGAAATGCCAAGAAGAAGCGCGTCGTTTTGGGAGACCTCACGAATGTCTCAAACGCTGTTGCCGTTTCGGAATCTCCGAAACGGAAAAAGGTTAAACTCAAGAATGTCGACGAAAGAAGCGACCCTCAACTATGTGGGACATACAGTTCTGACATATACCAGTACCTTTTCGGATTGGAGGTACTACTAGGGCTTTTCATATTTAGTTTTTCTGATATTTGAAACTGTGTCGTTTTGGGAATGACGTGAGGGCTTCTTTTTTCTGGCTCAGGTTGTTCCTCGTTTGAGACCGATGCCGGATTATGTTCAGAAGGTTCAGAACGACGTGGATGGTAACATGCGCGGTGTTCTGGTGGATTGGTTGATTGAGGTTGCAGAAGAGTATGGACTGGTTTCAGATACGTTATACTTTTGTGTGGCTTATATAGATAGGTTTTTATCGTTGAAGGTATTGTCCAGACAGAGATTGCAGTTGCTTGGGGTTGCGGCAATGCTCGTTGCTTCGTGAGTTTCTCCAATGCATGAAATCTGGGTGTGAGTTTTGTGCTGTGGTTGATGAGTTTTTATGTGATTTTGTTTTTGTTACTTTTGCAAATAGGAAATATGAAGAGGTTAAGCCACCCGAGGTGGAGGACTTTTGTTTTGTTACGGATAATACATACTCTAAGGAAGAGGTGATTCTTGTGTTTCATTTGTTGTTGGTGTTACTTCTCTCTTTGACTCTTGGTTTTGCTGATTTTTGCAATTTTTTTGGTGATGAAGGTTTTGAATATGGAAGCCGATATATTGATGGCGTTGAAATTTGAATTGGGTGCTCCTACCGTGGGGACATTCTTGAGGTTTGTTTCTTTGTTCATTCTATGGCCTCGTGGCATTGAATTGTCTTGTCTTTGTTGTTTTTTTCCTGGCTTGTTTGTTCACTCTGTATGCTTTGCGGTTGTTGCAGGAGATTCTGTGGAGTTGGTCAACAGGGTGTTGATGTAAGTTAGCTCTTGCTTCGACCCATTTGTTAAAGCAACTGACTCTATATTGGATGTATGTCTAAAAAAAGAATTTTCCTCAGATGCTCAATTCGATAGAATTTTGGAAATCATGTTCTTAGATTTTATCTCTAATGTAAGCAATGGTGTTGTTGTGGTTAAAGAACGAGTTCTTCATTCTCTTGTCATTCTATAGCTAGTCTTTGACCAATTAAACTTTTTAGTTAGTATTATGCCTATTTTATATTTTTTGTTTTAAATTTGTAAAGAACTTATTTTTTACAAATATAATTGTTTTATATTCATGATTTTAGACTTTTGCTTTTACCCATGTATAATTTAAGTGTCAATCAATATTCATATGATAATAAGAATATTAAATCACTTTGTATCTTGCAATCTGTGAATGGATTTGTATTATTGATACATACTATACACTACTAAACAAATTGTAATTTCCTTAAATCTTTTTCACTTTTGTTTCATCAATTCTCTGGTAGAAGTTTTAAAAGTTGTATAAACTTAAATTGTTAAACGGAAAAGATTTGGAAAAACTCTTTTGAACATATCCTATTTGATTTTATTTTTCTGCCACTTTATTTTGTTACCAACTGATTCATGCATTCATCCTATTTGGATATTTTATTGCTTCACTTCTATTCTTCTGGAAAAAGGCAGCTTCCCCACTTTGGTATAATTAATAATTTTCCTTAATAAAAGTGATTAAGTTGCTTTATTTACTTCTATTTGAAATTTATTGCATTTAATGCTATATATAATCAAAATGAATACAAATTATGATTGATGATTCAAAAATTAGCTTTACAATTCACTGTTTGAATCATGATTTGGGAACCTGATTTCATATACTGCTATTCATGACTTGCGTTATTTGCCTGTGACCCACTCTGCTATCCGGTGTAGCAAATTATTGCTTTATACCACTTGCTGCTATTGATAAGGCTGGGACAGAAACATTTTTGATTTATTGTGTGTAAAATGTTCCATTCAATCGGGCCATGTCTAACCCGAAGCGGGAACTATAGCCAGCCTGGTTGACCAGTTGTATCGGATATGTAGTTTGTATAGTAAAAAAATCGATCAACCAGTAGAATTGATTATTTCACTTGGCTGGTCTTCTCGTATTTTACTGTAATGAACAGCCTCCTGACAACCTGACAGCTGTCACTGCTCTTTTAATTTATATAATTTCATTTTTGTTAAAACTGTAACTTTTCATTTTAATTTAATTTTGTAAAACATTAAACCTGCACTGCTGTCTCGGAGGTTGAAAATTTCTCAACTAATACAACTCTGAACATAGTACAGAACATATTATAGACGTGTATGTTTAAAATTAATATAAATATATGAATTTAACATGTAGTGGTTAATATATTTCAACCAATGAATTAACAGATCAGCTACTTTCATCATTTGGTTATTAAGCTTATCTCATTGTGCAGACTTCTGATCTCCAGTTTGAGTTCCTTAGCTGCTACCTTGCAGAGCTCAGTTTATTGGATTATTACTGTATAAAGTTCTTACCATCTTTGGTGGCAGCATCTGTTGTATTCTTAGCAAGATTTATGCTAAGCACAAAGACACATCCCTGGGTATTTTTTTTTTTTTAAATGTGCATTTGAAATCCCTGTGGATTGTGGAGGATGTTGCTAAATTACTTTTTTACAGAATTCGGCCCTCCACCAACTCACTACATATAAACCCGCTGAATTGAAGGAATGTATTCTAAACATACATGACTTGTACCTCAGAAGGAGGGGGTCTTCTTTGCAAGGTGTGAGAGAGAAATACAAACAGCATAAGGTAATGTTTTACACTTTTCCCGCTACCACATTATTTAAAGGATGTAATATTTTTGAAGTCATTCTTCTTTTAACTCTACTAATTTTCATTCTCTTTGTCACATTAGAGAAATATGCTGATTCTAGTTTCATTGGATGTTTTGTTACAGTTCAAATGTGTGGCAACAACACCATCTCCTCCCGATATACCCCTTTATTTTTTTGAGTTTTCAAGGGTAGATTCGTAGACAATTGTGATTTGGCAGAAGCGTATTTCCTAACACTAACACTAACGACAAGAGTTTCACAATTTCAGTTGCACTTGCTTATGTTTAGGGAGGTGCTTTTTGTTATCAACCT